>NC_092758.1:77200137-78546208 GCF_047496795.1 Chiloscyllium punctatum
AGAGAGAGAGAGAGAGAGCGCGAGAGAGAGTGAGAACGTGACAGGGTAGAGATGCAGAACAATAGGATAGAGACGCAGAGTGACAAGATTCAGCACAAGCTCAGACATGCTGTTGGATAGTGAAAGGGAATTATTGGACACCAGTCGAACACCTGAGTCAAGTGAGGAACTCAGTGACAGAAGTTGGAGTTGACCTTGAGAGACCCCACTTACCTTTCCCACTAGCTTTCCTTTCTTGTTCATGCAGAGGTAATGGTCTGTTTCCTTCCCCTTGATCCTGACTTGGCTGCCAAATGTGTCCGTTTCCACTAAGAGCTGGGCTTGGAAAGTAAGAAGATAGAAACATTAAGATGGCTGGAAGTTCTCAGATCAATAAACCTGAGCTCCACGAACAGCAATCACTGACCAAGACAAATATCTCCAAATGTCAAGAGGTAACACATCAAGTGCTCAAGGTCACCCTGAAATCAGAGAATGAACAGATCTGTGTTTACACCCTCCCTATCATTTGGGAGAATGTGAGGTTATGCCCATTTGCAGGAAGAAGAATGCTGAATATTATTTCAATGGAGGAAGACTACAGGAACCTGCAGAGCACATTCGAATCCCCAAAAGCTGAGTCCACATTCAGGAGCTATTAGGGAAGGCCATTGGAATGCTCGTTTTTATTTCAAATGGAATGGAGTATGAAATAGGGAGGTTTTGCTCAAACTACTCCCAGCACTAGTCAGCTGACAGCTGGAATACTGTGGACAGTTTTGGGCCCTGTATCTAAGGAAAGATACACTGGCATTAGAGACAATCCAGGGAAGCTTCATTCAGCTAATCCCAGGTACCAGGGATTGCCTCATGGAGAGAGGTTGAGTCTAAAGGGCCTGTACCCATTGGAATTTAGAGAATTGAGAGGCAACCTTATTGCAAAGTTAAAGAATCACACAACACCAGGTTATAGTCCGACAGGTTTAAGTAGAAGCACACTAGCTTTCGGAGTGTCGCTCCTTCATCAGGTGGTTGTGACCTGATGAAGGAGCAGTGCTACGAAAGCTAGTGCTTCCAATTAAACCTGTTGGACTATAACCTGGTGTTGTGTGATTTTTAACTTTGTCCACCCCAGTCCGACACCGGCGTCTCCAAGTCATAACCTTATCACACTTGGAGAGATTCTTCGGGGACTTCCCAGAGTAGATGCTGAGATGTTCTTACCCCTTGAGGGAGAGTCAGGATTAGGGGGTATAACCTCAGAATCAGGACCCACCCACATGAGAGAGAGAGAGAGAGAGAGAGAGATGAGGATAATGTTCGCTCAGAGCGTCGTGAATCTGTGGAATTCTTTACAGCACCAGGCTGTTGAGACTGGGGTCATAAAGTGCATTCAAAATTGAAATACATGATTTTTAATCAATAAGGGGATCAAGGGTTGTGGGGAAAGGACAGGAGAGTGGAGGTGAGGATGATCAGATCAGACATGACCTTATTCAATAGCAGAGTGAATTTTATGACCTGAATCACCTACTTCTGTTCTTATGTCATACAGTCTTTTTTTTCAAACACTCCCAGGACAGGGGCAGCATGGGTTAGACACAGAGTAAAGCTGCCTCTACACCGTTCCCATCAAACACTCCCAGGACAGGGGCAGCATGGGTTAGACACAGAGTAAAGTTGCCTCTACACCGTTCCCATCAAACACTCCCAGGACAGGGGCAGCATGGGTTAGACACAGAGTAAAGCTGCCTCTACACCGTCCCCATCAAACACTCCCAGGACAGGGGCAGCATGGGTTAGACACAGAGTAAAGCTGCCTCTACACCGTCCCCATCAAACACTCCCAGGACAGGGGCAGCATGGGTTAGACACAGAGTAAAGCTGCCTCTACACCGTCCCCATCAAACACTCCCAGGACAGGGGCAGCATGGGTTAGACACAGAGTAAAGCTGCCTCTACACCGTCCCCATCAAACACTCCCAGGACAGGGGCAGCATGGGTTAGACACAGAGTAAAGCTGCCTCTACACCGTTCCCATCAAACACTCCCAGGACAGGGGCAGCATGGGTTAGACACAGAGTAAAGCTGCCTCTACACCGTCCCCATCAAACACTCCCAGGACAGGGGCAGCATGGGTTAGACACAGAGTAAAGCTGCCTCTACACCGTTCCCATCAAACACTCCCAGGACAGGGTTAAATACAGTATGAAGCTCCCTCCACTCTTTGAACTGAAGATAAACTGAAAATAAACTTCCTTCTACTATTTTAAACTGTGAGTAAAGGTCTTTCTACTCTTGAAAAATGGAAAGGAAATGGAAAATAAAACTCTCCTGACACCATCCCCCACCAAACACTCCCAGGACAGGAACAGCATGAAGTTAGATACCGAGTAAAGCCTCTTCTACACTGTCCTCATCAAACACTCTCAGGACAGGAACAGCATGAAGTTAGATACCGAGTAAAGCCTCTTCTACACTGTCCTCATCAAACACTCTCAGGACAGGAACAGCATGAAGTCAGATACCGAGTAAAGCCTCTTCTACACTGTCCTCATCAAACACTCTCACAATAGGAACAGAACAGGGCTAGATGCAGAGTAAAGCTCACTTCATTCCCCCCCATCAAACACACCCACAACAGTACAGGCACTCAGTTAGATATGGAGTAAAGCTCTTCCTACACTCTCCCATTATACTGGATCTGAAAGCACTTGTAGTCTAGGCTGTTAACTTGAAATGGAGCCAATTAGTTTTGAAACACAGACATCATTTGCACTGAAAGTGCATAAATAAGAATAAAAGAAATGCAGAATGGTTTCATATAATGTAATTTTAAGTTCGGATGTTTGAATTAGTGACAAAAGGGTTTTTCAAGGCTCCTGATACCTCTTCTCTGCCTCCCTCAATAGCCTGGGATATATCTCATCCGAGTGGACAGATTTCTCCATATTTAGTACTGGACACCTTTATTTCCTCACTTTATGTTACGTTCAGAGGTTATGTCACAGGCCTCCACCCTGAAGTATATACCCGCAGTCCTTTTCCATCATGAAGGCCATTGCAAAGTTGAGGGACAGTGCCCACATTTTTTGGATCCACGCACACACACATTACTGAGAGTCACTAAAGGGCCCTCCTCTTTCCATGACTATTCTCTTACTCTTTGTATATTCAACCCCGCCCCCCCCCTTCGGTTTTCCTTTATTTCATCCACAAATCCTTCCTTGGTTATGTCACACAAACACATGGGAAAGGTATCCTCGTAGGGAAGAGGGTGAGGAGGAACAGGTGTGTCAGGTGGTAAGAGAAGTGGAAGATGACAGACAATAAGAGTGAAATGGAATGAAATGTAGACAGTTCCCAAAGCAATCCTCCTCCAGTCTGATTATCTTATTTCACTCAGTTTGCTGGATGGCTGGTTTGTGATTTGGAGTGGTACCTTTCAGTGTGGGTTCAATTCCCACACTGGCTGAGGTTACCACAAATGACTCTTTCTTCAACCTCTCCTTTTGTCTGAGCAATGGTGACCCCCCCAAGCTAAACCACCGAGTGTCATCTCGTGCTCTGATGACAGAGCAGCCCTATGGGACGACAGTGACTTTAAGAGGACAGTTAGACACTGTGTTTTCATAAGTAAGCTAGCTCGCTGAGCTGGAAGGTTTGTTTTCAGACGTTTCGTTGCCATACTAGGTCACACCATCAGTGAGAGTCCCCGGTGAAGCGCTGGTGGTATGTCCCGCCTCTCTGGTTATTGGTCTTGGGTAATTAAGGTGGGTGATGTCATCTCTGTTTCTTTTTCATATTGAGTGAATGACAACTGAAGGATTTTGTAAAGACCATTGAGACAGTATGAGGTAGTCTGTGCATGTACACCTGGATGTACTATATTGACTCATGCTGATGTGGACATGGGAGAGTCAGGACTGAGAAAACAACATTGTTACTGTTTAAACCCTGAAAAACAAGCTTAGGTGGAAACTAAGATTCAGGGAAACCACTTGACTGAACTTGGCTAAAGCAGATGGAGTGCAGTCTTGGTGTTGGTTCCTAAACCAAATGGATTAACTAGATTCTGTGTAAATTATAGAAGGGTAAATGATGGTTAACTCCATGATTAGAGGACAGTATTCACAGGGTTGGCAATGCCTCTTCATAAAATGCTGTAATAGTGTACAAATTGCACAGCAATATGTAACTACACCCATAATGCATCAGTAAACAAATTGAACAGGTGTGTACACCTACACCAACAATCTCACTGTATCCGTGCTCAAACAGACCAGAAATGGACAAAGACAAAGAAACAACTAGCATCCAACTATGGTATCATAGCACAAAGAGACCAGCAGTCTACAACGACAGCCACAGACTCATTGTATCACTGTACACAGTATATCAGGGTCTGTACATTGGCTCAGAGGTCAGCACTGCTGCCTCACAGCGCCAGGGACCCAGGGTCAATTCCACCCTCAGGTAACTGTCTGTGTGGAGTTTGCACTTTCTCCCCGTGTCTGCTTGGGTTTCCTACCACAGTCCAAACATGTGCAGGTTAGGTCAACTGGCCATGGGAAATTGCCCGTAGTGTTCAGGGATATGAAGGTTGGGTGCGTTAGTCAGGGGTCAAGGTAGAGTAAAAGGGGAGGGGACTGGGTTTGGGGAGGATATTCTTCGGAGGGTCGGCATGGACTTGTTGGGCCGAAAGGCCTGTTCTTCACTGTAGGGATTCTAAGAACATAGACCACTCGTATACAACTTCGTGTATAGGCACACTGTATCAAAGAACAAATACACCAGCCGTATACAACGACACCCACAGACTCACTGTATCATTGCACAAACTGACCAGCAATATGTAACTACACCCATAATGGCATAATGCATCAGTAAACAAATTGAACCAGTGTGTACCAGCACATTATAACATTCATACATTCACCGTATTAGTACACAGCGATCATAAATTCACTGTATCAGTGCACACATAGAACAGCAGTATACAACAACACCCACAGACTTACTGCCTCCTACATGACAAGCCCAATGAGATAAGACCCAATTAGAACATACAACTGTACTGCACAGGAACAGGCCCTTCGGCCCATGATGTTGTGCCGAACATGATGCCAAATTAAACTGATTCCTACTGCCTGCCATTGGTCCAAATCCTTCCATTCCTTGTATATTCATGTGCTTACCTAAATGCCCCTTAAATGCCCCTATCCTATCTGCCTCCACCAGGCAGCACGTTGCAGACTCCTATCATTCTCTGCATCAAAAACCTGCCCCTTCCATCTCCAATGGACTCTCCCCTCTAACCTTAAGTGCATGCCCCCTATTAGGAGAGATTTTAACTCTGGGAAAAATATTCTGACCATCAACCCTATCTATTCTTCTCAGAATTTTAGAGACTTTGATCAAGTCTCCCCTCAGGCTCTGCTGCTGGAGAGAAACCAACTATAGGTTTTCTAGCATCTCCTATAGCACACACTCTCGAAGCCACCCTGGTAAACCTCTTCTGCACCCTCTCCTTCCTGTGATGTAAGTGTGGCCTAACCAAAGTCTTATAAAGCTGCAACATGACATCCTGACCTATGAACTCAATGCCCCAACCAATAAAGGCAAGCTTGTCATCTGCCTTCTTTACCGCCCTTTCTACTTGTGTGGCCATTTTCAGGGAAGTACCGAGATCACTCTGTGCATCAATGCTGTTCAGGATCCTGCCATTAGTTAATGACTTTTCCTTAAAGTTTGATCTTCCAAAGCGCAGCACCTCACACCTGGCTGCGTTGAACTCCACCTGCCATTTCTGCAACTGATCTCTATCCCGATGTATCCTTTGACAATCTTCAACATTATCTACAACTCCACCGATCTTGGTAACATCTGCAAACACACTAACCCACATCTACACTTCCATCCAAGTCAGCAGAGGTCAGAGTTCAGATCCCTATTGAACACCAATCAGGAAAACACCCTCCCACCGTTACCCTCTGTCTTCTATGAGCAGGCCAATTCTGAATCCAGATGCTGAAAACCAAATACTGGATTAGTGGTGCTGGAAGAGCACAGCAGTTCAGGCAGCATCCAAGGAGCAGCGAAATCGACGTTTCGGGCAAAAGCCCTTCATCAGGAATAAAGGCAGTTTCCTCCTCTCTCTACAAGAATCTCAGGGAGTCCCTCTCCCACTGCAACTCCCAGGTCATTTCCTCTGCTCTGAAGACCTATCCACTCCACCCTCTCCTCCTTGACCTATCACCTTCATCCCCTCCCCCACTCACCCATTGTACTCTATGCTACTCTCTCCCCACCCCCACCCTCCTCTAGCTTATCTCTCCACGCTTCAGGCTCACTGCCTTTATTCCTGATGAAGGGCTTTTGCCCGAAACGTCGATTTCGCTGCTCGTTGGATGCTGCCTGAACTGCTGTGCTCTTCCAGCACCACTAATCCAATTCTGAATTCATGCAGCCAAGTCACCGTGGATCCCAGGCGTCTTGATTTTCTGGATGAACCTACCAATGAGGGACCTTGTCGAAAGCCTTACTGAAATCCACGTAGACAATTCCTAATCCACTGCTCTACATTCATCAATCACCTTTGTTACCTCCTCAAAAAATTCAGTCAAGTCAGTAAGACATGACCCAAGCTGCACAAAGCCATACCAACTGACCCTAATCAGGCAATGCTTTTTCAAATGTGAGTACATCCTAGCCCTAAGAAGTCTCTACTAGCTTCTGAACCAGTGTTGAGAGACCCATCGGTCTATAGTTTCCTGGTTTATTCCTATTTCCAGACTTAAACAGAGGAGCAACATTAACTCCTCATCGGTCCTCTTGGACCTCTCCAGTGGCTAGTGAGGATACAAAGATCTTAGTTAAGGCCCCAGCAATCTCCTCTCTTGCCTCTCTCAATAACCTGGGGTAGATACCATCAGTTCCTGGGGACTTATCCACCTGAATACTCTTCAAGAGACCCAACACCACTTCTTTCTGGATCTCAAAATGCCCTCGCGTATTGTCATGCTCCATACAAATCTCACTCTCTCCCATATCCATCTGGGTGAATACCAACGCAAAGTACTCATTTAGGATCTCACCCACAACCTCTGCCACCTTTATCCTTGAGTGGTCCTACCTTCTCCCTTGTTATCCTCGTGTTTTTATTGTCTGTATAGAATGCCTTGGGATACTCTTTAACCCTACTTGTCAAAGTCATTTTATGGCCTCTTCTTGCTTTCCTAATTCCCTGCTTGAGATCTTTCCTGTACATTCCTCATGGGCCCTTTCTGATTTTAGTTTTCTCAACCTTGCACATGCTTCATTTTCCTTTTGACTAAATTCCCAACCCCCCCTCGTTATATCGGCTCCCTTACCTTGCCATCCTTGACCTTCCTCCTCACTGGAACAGGTCAGACCTGGTCAGCAGGTCTTTAACAACTCCCACATGTCAAATGGGGACCCGCCCAATAACAGTTCCTCCCAATTCACACTCCCTAGCTCCAGTCTAATACTCACTCAACCTTAATTTGCCTTCCCCCAATTTGGTACCTTCCTGCAAGGTCCTGACTTATCCTTATTCATACTTATCCTAAACTTTAAGGAGTTGTGATTCCAAACTGCTCTCCCCTGAAAGGTCAGTTGCCTCGCCAGGCCCAATAGCCAATACAACGTCCAATGTGGCCCCTCCTCTGGTTGGACTGTCCACATACTGTTTCAAGAAACCCTCTTGGATGCACTTAACAAATTCTGCCCATCTAAGCCTCTTGCTCGAAGGGAATCCCAGTCAATATTGGGGAGTTTAAAGTCACCCACAATGACAACGCTGTAGTCATTGCTTCTTTCCATAATCTGCCAACATACTTGTTCCTCAAGGTCTCGGTGGCTGTTGGGGGGGGCTGTAGTATAATCCCAGAGTGATCTTATTTTTGAGTTCTCCCACATTGCTTCAGTAGATGAGCTTTCCAGTACATCCTCTCAGAGTGCAGATGTGACATTCTCCCTGATTAGCAATGCAATTCTGGATTTAGTTCAGGGAAACAGAGATGGGCAAGTGGATGAAGTGACAGTGGGCAACCAGATCGGGGATAGTGACCATCATCTGGTTAGATTTAGTGTTATTATATAAAATGATGAGAGATAAATCAGGAATAAAAGACTTAAATAGCAGGGTGGTGGGGGGGGGGGGGGATGCAAATTTTACAAAACCGAAATGATTTGGTTGAGGTGGACTGGAACATGACTGCTAAAGCAGTGAGAGGAACTAAAACAGGAGATCCTTAGGGCACAAAACAGACATGTCCCCTCCCAAAATAAGAATGGTACTGCCGAATCTCGGACCGCTCCCCCCCACCCCACCCCACCCCCCCATGGTTGTCTAGAAAAACTACTGGGGAAGATTAAACAGGAAAAGAAAGTCACAAAAAACTCAACACTGCAGATAGCCTCCGACCGTAGGTGCTCAAAGTTTGGGAGAAGATTTGTAGCTCGGGTGCTCGTCTGAGGATGTCACCTGGACAGGGGCCGAAACGTTTGTAAGACAAATTCCCAGCTCGGCGAACGGAACCACAACATTGTCTCCGGGCTTAGAAAGTCCAGGGATCAAGTGACAACTGAACAAAATAGAAACAAAGAGAGGGTGTGAAAAAATATTCACCATCAAGATCAAGGACAACTCAAAGCTGTTTGACCACGATATAAAGAGCAAAAGGATAGCTCAGGAAAAAGTGGGATTGATCAGAGGTGAAGAAGGGAACTTGTGTGAAGATGCAGAGAACACGGGAAGAATTTTAAATGGATTTTTCTTTGTCTCTATAATCACAAAGGACAGGAGTGATGCAGATACAGCATTCTGTCTTGAGCAGTGTGAAATATTGAACAAGACATTCGTAACAAGAGAGGAAGTGTGAGAAGAGTCAGAATCCTTGAAAGTGGATAAAACACCAGGACTGGTTGGATTGTTCCATGGGATGTTGGTGGAGATCGAGGAGGAAATAACAGATACTTTGAGGATTATTTTCCAATCTCCATCAGGCATAAGTGAGGTGCCAGAGGACTGGAGGAATGCAAGTGGTGGTTCTGTTGTTTAAAAAGGATACATACAATTGTAGGGCAGTTCATCTTACTTCGGTGGTGGGCAACTGGTTAAAACCAATCCTAAAAATGCAGATAAACCATCACTTAGAAAGGTGTAGATTAGTTAGAGGGATAGTCAGCACGGCTTTTTAAGCAGAAGGAGAATCGACGTTTCGGGCATAAGCTTATCCTTGGATGCTGCCTGACCTGCTGCGTTTTTCCAGCAACACATTTTTAAGCTCTGATCCCCAGCATCTGCAGTCCTCACTTTCTCCTAATGGCTTTTTAAGGGAAGGTGATGCCTTTTAACACTGATTGAATTCTTTGAGGAAGTCACAAGGGGGACTGATGAGGGCAGTGCCGTGGATGTTGTCGACATGGACTTTGGTAAGGCATTTCACAAGGTCCCACGTAACATACTGTCAAGAGTAAGGTCGATGGGACACAGGATAATGTGTTGAATTGGATCCAAAGTTGGCTTAGAAACAGGAAACAAAGGATAATCGTCAATGGCTACCTTGTGAATGCGAAGCCATTTCAAGTGGTTTCCTGCAGGGTTAGGTGGTGGGACACCTGTTGTTTCTTTAATACGTTGATGATTAGGACCTAAACGCAGGGTCATTCTGGGAAATTTGCAGTTGACGTAAAAATCACCAGTGGAGTGGATAGCTGTCAGCTCCAGAATGGTATAGCAAGGTCAGTGCAGTGGGCAGCAAAGTGGCAGACTGAGTTCAAATCTGATAATGGCGTCCCACATAGTCACTGTGTCATTGTATACACAATCACCTGATGAGGGAGTGTCGATCCAAAAGCTAGTGCTTCCAATTAAACCTGTTGGACTATAACCTGGTGCTGTGTGATTTTTAACTTTGTCCATCCCAGGTCAGCAGTATACAACTACACCCACTGACTTTTGGTATCATCACACAAACAGACCAGCAGGATACAACCACACCAACAGACTCCCTGCAACAGTGCACACATAGAACAGCAACGGCTCCCACAACCTCACTGTGTCTGTGAACAAAGAGAACAGCAGGGTAAAATTACATCTCACAGACTCACTGCATCACAGCACAAACAGACCAGCAGGATCCAAGCGATTCGCTATCTCAGTGTTCACATAGACCAACAATATGCAGCTACACCTACAGATTCACCGGAGCGGTGCAATAACAGACCAGTGGTGTAATAATACACCTCCACCAACAGACCCACTATAACAGTGCTCACACAGACTCTCAACATACAGGTCCACCCACTGTTTTAGTGTACACAGAGACCTGCAGAATGGGACTTTCGCCACAAACTCAGTATTTTATTGTGCACAAAGACCCATCAGTATACAACTCAAACTAACAGTCTCAGTACATGAATACACAGCAGACTATAACACCAACAGACTCTGTAGCAAAGCACACACAGGCCAGTGGTATAGACCTACAACTGTATCCATGCACAGACAGACAACCAGTATACATCTACAGGCAAAAACTCACAGTCTCAGTACATATGGTTCAGACCTTTGAGTACAGGAGTTGGGACGTAACGTTGAGATTGTACAGGACATTGGTGAGGCCTCTTCTAGAGAACGATGTTAAGTTCTGGTCTCTCTGTTATAAGCAGGATATTATTAAAGCTGAAGAGGGTTAGAAGAGATTTATCAGGATGTTGCCAGGATTGAAGGGTTGGAATTATGAACAGAAGCTGGATTGGCTGGGATGTAGGTGGGAGAGAGGTTTCAAGAGTGGGGGACATATTTTTAAAGGTGACGGGTGAAAGACTGTAAAAAGACATGGGGGGGCAGAGAGTGGTCTGTGTGTGGAATGATCTTCCAGTGGAAGTGATGGATACAGGTACAGTTACAATGTTTAAAAGACATTTCGATAAGTACATGAATAAGAAATGTTTGGAGGGATATGGACCAACCACAAGCAGGTGGGACTAGTCTAGTTTCGGATTATGCTTGGAATCGACTGGTTGGACCGAAGGGTCTGCTTCCGCACTGCATAATTTTATGACTTTGAATAGAACTGCAGGATACAACTATATCCAGGGCCTCTCTGGTGAACAAACAGAACAGCAATATATGATTCCAGCCCAAAGCTTACTTCATCAATGCACAACAGGCGAGCAGTCTTCATCCACAATCGCATACTCACCGTATCAATGCAACAATTAACCAGTCTAACAGACTCAGTGTCTCTGATTAAACAGACCAGCAGTAGACACCAATACTCACAGATGGACCACACCATTTAACACATAGAGCAGCAGAAAACAAGGACACCCACTTACACACTGTCTCATTGTACACATAGAGTAGCAGTGCACATCTACACCCACACACTGTCTCAGTGTACAGATGGAACAACAATATACACCTATACTCACTGACTAACTGTACCATTGCATACGTGGACCAGCAGAGCACAACATTGTGCTACAAGGAGCATAGAGAACAGCAGTGTACATCAACACCTACACTCACTGTCTCAGTGCACACATGGAACAGCAATGTACATCAACACCTACACTCACTGTCTCAGTGTACACACAGAACAGCAGTGTACATCTACACCCACACACACTATCTCAGTGTACCCATAGAAAAGCAGTGTACATCTACACCCACACTCACTGTCTCAGTGTACACATAGAACAGCAGTGTACATCTACACCCACACTCACTGTCTCAGTGTACCCATAGAAGAAGCAGTGTACATCTACACCCACACTCACTGTCTCAGTGTACCCATAGAACAGCAGTGTACATCTAAACCCGCACTCACTGTCTCAGTGTACACATGGAACAGAAGTGTGCATCGACACCGACACTCACTGTCTCAGTGGACCCATTGAACACCAGTGTGCATCTATAACCACATTCACTGTCTCAGTGTACACACAGAGAACAGCAGTGTACATCTACACCTACAATCACTCTCTCAGTATACACACAGAACAGCAGTGTACATCTACGCCTACAATCACTCTCTCAGTGTACACACAGAGAACAGCAGTGTACATCTACACCGACAATCACTCTCTCAGAGTACACACAGAGAACAGCAGTGTACCTCTACACCCACACTCACTGTCTCAGTGTACACACATAGAACAGCAGTGTACATCTACACCTCCACTCACTGTCTCAGTGTACAAATGGAACAGCAGTGTACATCTACACCAACACTCACTGTCTCAGTGTACACATAGAACAGCAGTGTACATCTACACCAACACTCACTGTCTCAGTGTACACATAGAACAGCAGTGTACACCTACATCTACACTCACTGTCTCAGTGTAGACATAGAACAGCAGTGTACATCTGCACCCACACTCACTCTCTCAGTGTACACATAGAACAGCAGTGTACATCTACACCCACATTCACTGTCTCAGTGTACCCATGCAAAAGCAGTGTACATCTAGACCCACACTCAGTATCTCAGTGTACACATAGAACAGCAGTGTACATCTACACCTACACTCACTGTCTCAGTGTACACATAGAACAGAAGTGTACATCTACACCTACACTCACTATCTCAGTGCACACATAGAACAGCAGTGTACATCTACACCTACACTCACTGTCTCAGTGCACACATAGAACAGCAGTGTACATCTAGACCACACTCACTGTCTCAGTGTACACATAGGACAGAAGTGTACATCTACACCTACACTCACTATCTCAGTGCACACATAGAACAGCAGTGCACATCTACACCCACACTCACTATCTCAGTGCACACATAGAACAGCAGTGTACATCTACACCCACACTCACTATCTCAGTGCACACATAGAACAGCAGTGTACATCTACACCCACACTCACTATCTCAGTGCACACATAGAACAGCAGTGTACATCTACACCTACACTCACTGTCTCAGTGTACACATAGAACAGAAGTGTACATCTACACCTACACTCACTATCTCAGTGCACACATAGAACAGCAGTGCACATCTACACCCACACTCACTATCTCAGTGCACACATAGAACAGCAGTGTACATCTACACCCACACTCACTATCTCAGTGCACACATAGAACAGCAGTGTACATCTACACCCACACTCACTATCTCAGTGCACACATAGAACAGCAGTGTACATCTACACCTACACTCACTGTCTCAGTGCACACATAGAACAGAAGTGTACATCTACACACACACTACTTTCTCAGTGTACACATAGAACATCAGTGTACATCTACACCTACACTCACTGTCTCAGTGTACCCATAGAACATCAGTGTACATCTTCACCGACACTCACTGTCTCAGTGTACACATAGAACAGCAGTGTACATCTACACCCACACTCACTGTCTCAGTGTACACACAGTACAGCAGTGTACATCTACACCCACACTCACTGTCTCAGTGCACCCATAGAACAGCAGTGTACATCTACACCTACACTCACTGTCTCAGTGTACACATAGAACACCAGTGTACATCTACACCCACACTCACTGTCTCAGTGTACACATAGAACAGCAGTGTACATCTACACCCACACTCACTGTCTCAGTGTACACATAGAACTGCAGTGTACATCTACATCTACACTCACTGTCTCAGTGTAGACATAGAACAGCAGTGTACATCTGCACCCACACTCACTCTCTCAGTGTACACATAGAACAGCAGTGTACATCTACGCCCACACTCACTGTCTCAGTGTACACACAGTACAGCAGTGTACATCTACACCCACACTCACTGTCTCAGTGCACACAAAGAACAGCAGTGTACATCGACACCCACACTCACTGTCTCAGTGGACACATAGAACATTAGTGTACATCTACACCCACACTCACTGTCTCAGTGTACCCATAGTACAGCAGTGTACATCTAAATCTGCACTCACTGTCTCAGTGTACACACAGAACATCAGTGTACATCGACACCCACACTCACTGTCTCAGTGTACACATAGAACAGCAGTGTACACCTACATCTACACTCACTGTCTCAGTGTAGACATAGAACAGCAGTGTACATCTGCACCCACACTCACTCTCTCAGTGTACACATAGAACAGCAGTGTACATCTACACCCACATTCACTGTCTCAGTGTACCCATGCAAAAGCAGTGTACATCTAGACCCACACTCAGTATCTCAGTGTACACATAGAACAGCAGTGTACATCTACACCTACACTCACTGTCTCAGTGTACACATAGAACAGAAGTGTACATCTACACCTACACTCACTATCTCAGTGCACACATAGAACAGCAGTGTACATCTACACCTACACTCACTGTCTCAGTGCACACATAGAACAGCAGTGTACATCTAGACCACACTCACTGTCTCAGTGTACACATAGGACAGAAGTGTACATCTACACCCACACTCACTATCTCAGTGCACACATAGAACAGCAGTGTACATCTACACCTACACTCACTGTCTCAGTGCACACATAGAACAGAAGTGTACATCTACACACACACTACTTTCTCAGTGTACACATAGAACATCAGTGTACATCTACACCTACACTCACTGTCTCAGTGTACCCATAGAACATCAGTGTACATCTTCACCGACACTCACTGTCTCAGTGTACACATAGAACAGCAGTGTACATCTACACCCACACTCACTGTCTCAGTGTACACACAGTACAGCAGTGTACATCTACACCCACACTCACTGTCTCAGTGCACCCATAGAACAGCAGTGTACATCTACACCTACACTCACTGTCTCAGTGTACACATAGAACACCAGTGTACATCTACACCCACACTCACTGTCTCAGTGTACACATAGAACAGCAGTGTACATCTACACCCACACTCACTGTCTCAGTGTACACATAGAACTGCAGTGTACATCTACATCTACACTCACTGTCTCAGTGTAGACATAGAACAGCAGTGTACATCTGCACCCACACTCACTCTCTCAGTGTACACATAGAACAGCAGTGTACATCTACGCCCACACTCACTGTCTCAGTGTACACACAGTACAGCAGTGTACATCTACACCCACACTCACTGTCTCAGTGCACACAAAGAACAGCAGTGTACATCGACACCCACACTCACTGTCTCAGTGGACACATAGAACATTAGTGTACATCTACACCCACACTCACTGTCTCAGTGTACCCATAGTACAGCAGTGTACATCTAAATCTGCACTCACTGTCTCAGTGTACACACAGAACATCAGTGTACATCGACACCCACACTCACTGTCTCAGTGTATCCATAGAACAGCAGTGTACATCTAAACCCACACTCACTGTCTCAGTGTACCCATAGAAGAAGCAGTGTACATCTACACCCACACTCACTGTCTCAGTGTACCCATAGAACAGCAGTGTACATCTACACCTACAATCACTCTCTCAGTGTACACACAGAACAGCAGTGTACATCTACACCTACAATCACTCTCTCAGTGTACACACAGAACAGCAGTGTATATCTACACCTACAATCACTCTCTCAGTGTACACACAGAGAACAGCAGTGTACATCTACACCTACAATCACTCTCTCAGTGTACACATAGAACAGCAGTGTACATCTACACCTATACTCACTGTCTAAGCGTACAAATAGAACTGCAGTGTACATCTACACCAACACTCACTGTCTCAGTGAACCCATGGAACAGCAGTGTACATCTGCACCCACACTCACTCTCTCAGTGTACACATAGAACAGCAGTGTACATCTACACCCACATTCACTGTCTCAGTGTACCCATGGAAAAGCAGTGTACATCTACACCCACACTCAGTATCTCAGTGTACACATAGAACAGCAGTGTACATCTGCACCCACACTCACTCTCTCAGTGTACACATAGAACAGCAGTGTACATCTACACCCACATTCACTGTCTCAGTGTACCCATGGAAAAGCAGTGTACATCTACACCCACACTCAGTATCTCAGTGTACACATAGAACAGCAGTGTACATCTTCACCTACACTCACTGTCTCAGTGCACACATAGAACAGCAGTGTACATCTTCACCTACACTCACTGTCTCAGTGCACACATAGAACAGCAGTGTACATCTACACCCACACTCAGGATCTCAGTGTACACATAGAACAGAAGTGTACATCTACACCCACACTCACTATCTCAGTGCACACATAGAACAGCAGTGTACATCTACACCTACACTCACTGTCTCAGTGCACACATAGAACAGAAGTGTACATCTACACACACACTACTTTCTCAGTGTACACATAGAACATCAGTGCACATCTACACCGACACTCACTGTCTCAATGTACACATAGAACAGCAGTGTACATCGACACCCACACTCACTCTCTCAGTGTACACATAGAACAGCAGTGTACATCTACACCCACACTCACTGTCTCAGTGTAGACATAGAACAGCAGTGTACATCTACACCTCCACTCACTGTCTCAGTGTAGACATGGAACAGCAGTGTACATCTGCACCCACACTCACTCTCTCAGTGTACACATAGAACAGCAGTGTACATCTACACCCACACTCACTGTCTCAGTGTACACACAGTACAGCAGTGTACATCTACACCCACACTCACTGTCTCAGTGCACACATAGAACAGCAGTGTACATCTACACCCACACTCACTGTCTCAGTGGACACATGGAACATTAGTGTACATCTACACCCACAGTCACTGTCTAAGTGTACCAATGTACAGCCGTGTACATCTACACCCACACTCACTGTCTCAGTGTACACACAGAACAGCAGTGTACATCTACACCTACACTCACTGTCTCAGTGTACCCATAGTACAGCAGTGTACATCTAAATCTGCACTCACTGTCTCAGTGTACACACAGAACATCAGTGTACATCGACACCCACACTCACTGTCTCAGTGTACCCACAGTACAGCAGTGTACATGGACACCCACACACACTGTCTCAGTGTACCCATAGTACAGCAGTGTACATCTAAATCTGCACTCACTGTCTCAGTGTACACAAAGAACAGCAGTGTACATCGACACCCACACTCACTGTCTCAGTGGACACATGGAACATTAGTGTACATCTACACCCACACTCACTGTCTCAGTGTACCCATAGTACAGCAGTGTACATCTACACCCACATTCACTGTCTCAGTGTACCCATGGAAAAGCAGTGTACATCTACACCTACACTCACTGTCTCAGTGCACACATAGAACAGCAGTGTACATCTACACCGACACTCACTGTCTCAGTGCACACATAGAACAGCAGTGTACATCTAGACTCACACTCAGTATCTCAGTGTACACATAGAAGAGCAGTGTACATCTTCACCTACACTCACTGTCTCAGTGCACACATAGAACAGCAGTGTACATCTACACCTACACTCACTGTCTCAGTGCACACATAGAACAGCAGTGTACATCTAGACCCACACTCACTGTCTCAGTGTACACATAGGACAGAAGTGTACATCTACACCTACACTCACTGTCTCAGTGCACACATAGAACAGCAGTGTACATCTACACCTACACTCACTGTCTCAGTGCACACATAGAACAGAAGTGTACATCTACACACACACTACTTTCTCAGTGTACACATAGAACATCAGTGTACATCTACACCTACACTCACTGTCTCAGTGTACCCATAGAACATCAGTGTACATCTTCACCGACACTCACTGTCTCAGTGTACACATAGAACAGCAGTGTACATCGACACCCACACTCACTCTCTCAGTGTACACATAGAACAGCAGTGTACATCTACACCTACACTCACTGTCTCAGTGTACAAATGAAACAGCAGTGTACATCTACACCCACACTCACTGTGTCAGTGTATCCATAGAACAGCAGTGTACATCTACACCTACACTCACTGTCTCAGTGTACAAATCGAACAGCAGTGTACATCTACACCCACACTCATTGTGTGAGTGTATCCATAGAACAGCAGTGTAGACCTACACCTACACTCACTGTCTCAGTGTACACATAGAACAGCAGTGTACATCTACACCCACACTCACTGTCTCAGTGTACACATAGAACAGCAGTGTACATCTACACTCACTGTCTCAGTGTAGACATAGAACAGCAGTGTACATCTGCACCCACACTCACTCTCTCAGTGTACACATGGAACAGCAGTGCACATCTACACCCACACTCACAGTCTCAGTGTACCCATGGAACAGCAGTGTACATCGACACCCACACTCACAGTCTCAGTGTACCCATGGAACAGCAGTGTATATCTACACCCACACTCACCGTCTCAGTGCACACACAGAACAGCAGTGGATATTTTCACCGACACTCACTGTCTCAGTGTACACATAGAACAGCAGTGTACATCTACACTCACACTCACTGTCTCAGTGTACACACAGTACAGCAGTGTACATCTACACCCACACTCATTGTCTCAGTGCACACAAAGAACAGCAGTGTACATCGACACCCACACTCACTGTCTCACTGGACACATGGAACATTAGTGTACATCTACACCCACACTCATTGTCTCAGTGTACCCACAGTACAGCAGTGTACATCTAAATCTGCACTCACTGTCTCAGTGTACACACAGAACATCTGTGTACATCGACACCCACACTCACTGTCTCAGTGAACCCATAGAACAGCAGTGTACATCCAAACCTACACTCACTGTCTCAGTGTACACACATTACAGCAGTGTACATCTACACCTACACTCACGATCTCAGTGTACACATAGAACAGCAGTGTACATCGACACCCACACTCACTGTCTCAGTGTACACACAGAACAGCAGTGTACATCTGCACCCACACTCACTATCTCAGTGTACCCATAGAACAGCAGTGTACATCTACACCCACAATCACTGTCTCAGTGCACACACAGAACAGCAGTGTACATCTACACCCACAATCACTATCTCAGTGTACACATGGAACAGCAGTGTATATCTTCACTGACACTCACTGTCTCAGAGTACACATAGAACTGCAGTGTACATCTACACCTACACTCACTGTCTCAGTGTACCCATGGAACAGCAGTGTACATCGACACCTACACTCACTGTCTCAGTGTAGACATAGAACAGCAGTGTACATCTACACCTACACTCACTGTCTCAGTGTACACACAGTACAGCAGTGTACATCTACACCTACATCACGATCTCAGTGTACACATAGAACAGCAGTGTACATCGACACCCACACTCACTGTCTCAGTGTACACATGGAACAGCAGTGTATATCTTCACTGACACTCACTGTCTGGGAGTACACATAGAACTGCAGTGTACATCTACACCTACACTCACTGTCTCAGTGTACCCATGGAACAGCAGTGTACATCGACACCTACACTCACTGTCTCAGTGTAGACATAGAACAGCAGTGTACATCTGCACCCACACTCACTCTCTCAGTGTACACATAGAACAGCAGTGTACATCTACACCCACACTCACTGTCTCAGTGTAGACATAGAACAGCAGTGTACATCTACACCTATACTCACTGTCTCAGTGTACAAATGGATCAGCAGTGTACATCTACACCTGCACTCACTGTCTCAGTGTACACATCGAACAGCAGTGTACATCTACACCTCCACTCACTGTCTCAGTGTACAAATGGATCAGCAGTGTACATCTACACCTGCACTCACTGTCTCAGTGTACACATAGAACAGCAGTGTACATCTTCACCTACACTCAATGTCTCAGTGTAGACATAGAACAGCAGTGTACATCTGCACCCACACTCACTCTCTCAGTGTACACATGGAACAGCAGTGCACATCTACACCCACACTCACAGTCTCAGTGTACCCATGGAACAGCAGTGTACATCGACACCCACACTCACAGTCTCAGTGTACCCATGGAACAGCAGTGTATATCTACACCCACACTCACCGTCTCAGTGCACACACAGAACAGCAGTGGATATTTTCACCGACACTCACTGTCTCAGTGTACACATAGAACAGCAGTGTACATCTACACTCACACTCACTGTCTCAGTGTACACACAGTACAGCAGTGTACATCTACACCCACACTCATTGTCTCAGTGCACACAAAGAACAGCAGTGTACATCGACACCCACACTCACTGTCTCACTGGACACATGGAACATTAGTGTACATCTACACCCACACTCATTGTCTCAGTGTACCCACAGTACAGCAGTGTACATCTACACCCACACTCACTGTCTCAGTGTACACACATTACAGCAGTGTACATCTACACCTACACTCACTGTCTCAGTGTACACACATTACAGCAGTGTACATCTACACCTACACTCACGATCTCAGTGTACACATAGAACAGCAGTGTACATCGACACCCACACTCACTGTCTCAGTGTACACACAGAACAGCAGTGTACATCTGCACCCACACTCACTATCTCAGTGTACCCATAGAACAGCAGTGTACATCTACACCCACAATCACTGTCTCAGTGCACACACAGAACAGCAGTGTACATCTACACCCACAATCACTATCTCAGTGTACACATGGAACAGCAGTGTATATCTTCACTGACACTCACTGTCTCAGAGTACACATAGAACTGCAGTGTACATCTACACCTACACTCACTGTCTCAGTGTACCCATGGAACAGCAGTGTACATCGACACCTACACTCACTGTCTCAGTGTAGACATAGAACAGCAGTGTACATCTACACCTACACTCACTGTCTCAGTGTACACACAGTACAGCAGTGTACATCTACACCTACATCACGATCTCAGTGTACACATAGAACAGCAGTGTACATCGACACCCACACTCACTGTCTCAGTGTACACATGGAACAGCAGTGTATATCTTCACTGACACTCACTGTCTGGGAGTACACATAGAACTGCAGTGTACATCTACACCTACACTCACTGTCTCAGTGTACCCATGGAACAGCAGTGTACATCGACACCTACACTCACTGTCTCAGTGTAGACATAGAACAGCAGTGTACATCTGCACCCACACTCACTCTCTCAGTGTACACATAGAACAGCAGTGTACATCTACACCCACACTCACTGTCTCAGTGTAGACATAGAACAGCAGTGTACATCTACACCTACACTCACTGTCTCAGTGTACAAATGGATCAGCAGTGTACATCTACACCTGCACTCACTGTCTCAGTGTACACATCGAACAGCAGTGTACATCTACACCTCCACTCACTGTCTCAGTGTACAAATGGATCAGCAGTGTACATCTACACCTGCACTCACTGTCTCAGTGTACACATAGAACAGCAGTGTACATCTTCACCTACACTCAATGTCTCAGTGTAGACATTGAACAGCAGTGTACATCTGCACCCACACTCACTCTCTCAGTGCACACATAGAACAGCAGTGTACATCTACACCTACACTCACTGTCTCAGTGCACACATAGAACAGAAGTGTACATCTACACACACACTCACTATCTCAGTGTACACATAGAACATCAGTGTACATCTACAGATACACTCACTGTCTCAGTGTACCCATAGAACATCAGTGTACATCTTCACCTACACTCACTGTCTCAGTGCACACATAGAACAGCAGTGTACATCTACACCCACACTCACTGTCTCAGTGCACACAAAGAACAGCAGTGTACATCGACACCCACACTCACTGTCTCAGTGTACCCATAGTACAGCAGTGTACATCTAAACCCACACTCACTGTCTCAGTGTACACACAGTACAGCAGTGTACATCTAGCCCTACACTCACGATCTCAGTGTACACATAGAACAGCAGTGTACATCTACACCCACATTCACTGTCTCAGTGTACCCATAGAACAGCAGTGTACATCTAAACCCACACTCACTGTCTCAGTGTACACATAGAACAGAAGTGTACATCTACACCCACATTCACTGTCTCAGTGTACCCATAGAACAGCATTGTACATCTAAACCCACACTCACTGTCTCAGAGTACACACAGTACAGCAGTGTACATCTACACCTACACTCACGATCTCAGTGTACACATAGAACAGCAGTGTACATCGACACCCACACTCACTGTCTCAGTGTACACACAGAACAGCAGTGTACATCTACACCGACACTCACTGTCTCAGTGTACCCATGGAACAGCAGTGTACATCTACACCCACACTCACAGTCTCAGTGTACCCATGGAACAGCAGTGTACATCTACACCTAAACTCACTGTCTCAGTGTACACATAGAACAGCAGTGTACATCTACACCTACAATCACTCTTAGTGTACACATAGAACAGCAGTGTGCATCTACATCTACACTCACTGTCTCAGTGTACACATAGAACAGCAGTGTACATCTACACCCACATTCACTGTCTCAGTGTACACACAGAACAGCAGTGTACATCTACACCTACACTCACTGTCTCAGTGCACACATAGAACAGCAGTGTACATCTAGACCCACACTCACTATCTCAGTGTATACATAGAACAGCAGTGTACATCTACACCTCCACTCACTGTCTCAGTGCACACATAGAACAGCAGTGTACATCTACACCTACACTCACTGTCTCAGTGCACACATAGAACAGCAGTGTACATCTACACCCACACTCACTGTCTCAGTGTACACACAGTACAGCAGTGTACATCTACACCCACACTCACTGTCTCAGTGCACACAAAGAACAGCAGTGTACATCGACACCCACACTCACTGTCTCAGTGTACACACAGTACAGCAGTGTACATCTAGCCCTACTCTCACGATCTCAGTGTACACATAGAACAGCAGTGTACATTTGCACCCACACTCACTATCTCAGTGTACCCATAGAACAGCAGTGCACATCTACACCCACACTCACAGTCTCAGTGTACCCATGGAACAGCAGTGTACATCTACACCCACACTCACAGTCTCAGTGTACCCATGGAACAGCAGTGTACATCTACACCCACACTCACTGTCTCAGTGCACACACAGAACAGCAGTGTATATTTTCACCGACACTCACTGTCTCAGTGTACACATAGAACAGCAGTGTACATCTACACCCACACTCACTGTCTCAATGTACACACAGAACAGCAGTGTACATCTACACCGACACTCACTGTCTCAGTGTACCCATGGAACAGCAGTGTACATCTACACCCACACTCACAGTCTCAGTGTACCCAATGAACAGCAGTGTACATCTACACCCACACTCACTATCTCAGTGTACACATAGAACAGCAGTGTACATCTACACCTACACTCACTATCTCAGTGTACACATAGAACAGCAGTGTACATCGACACCCACACTCACTGTCTCAGTGTACCCATGGAACAGCAGTGTACATCTACACCCACACTCACAGTCACAGTGTACACATAGAACAGCAGTGTACATCTTCACCTACACTCACTGTCTCAGTGCACACATAGAACAGCAGTGTAAATCTACACCTACACTCACTGTCTCAGTGCACACATGGAACAGCAGTGTACATCTAGACCCACACTCACTATCTCTGTGTATACATAGAACATCAGTGTACATCTACACCTACACTCACTGTCTCAGTGCACACATAGAACAGAAGTGTACATCTACACACACACTCACTATCTCAGTGTACACATAGAACATCAGTGTACATCTTCACCTACACTCACTGTCTCAGTGCACACATAGAACAGCAGTGTACATCTACACCCACACTCACTGTCTCAGTGTACACACAGTACAGCAGTGTACATCTACACCCACACTCACTGTCTCAGTGCACACAAAGAACAGCAGTGTACATCGACACCTACAATCACTCTCTCAGTGCACACACAGTACAGCAGTGTACATCTACACCTACACTCATTGTCTCATTGTACACACAGTACAGCAGTGTACATCTACACCTACACTCACTATCTCAGTGTACCCATAGAACAGCAATGTACATCTACACCCACACTCACTATCTCAGTGTACACATAGAACAGCAGTGTACATCTTCACCTACACTCACTGTCTCAGTGCACACATAGAACAGCAGTGTACATCTACACCCACACTCACTGTCTCAGTGTACAGACAGTACAGCAGTGTACATCTACACCCACACTCACGATCTCAGTGTACACATAGAACAGCAGTGTACATCGACACCCACACTCACTATCTCAGTGTAACCATAGAACAGCAGTGTACATCTACACCTACACTCATTGTCTCATTGTACACACAGTACAGCAGTGTACATCTACACCTACACTCACAATCTCAGTGTACCCATAGAACAGCAGTGTACATCTACACCCACACTCACTATCTCAGTGTACACATAGAACAGCAGTGTACATCTACACCCACACTCACTGTCTCAGTGTACCCATGGAACAGCAGTGTACATCTACACCCACACTCACTGTCCCTGTGTACACATGGAACAGCAGTGCACATCTACACCCACACTCACAGTCTCAGTGTACCCATGGAACAGCAGTGTACATCTACACCCACACTCACAGTCTCAGTGTACCCATGGAACAGCAGTGTACATCTACACCCACACTCACTGTCTCAGTGTACACATGGAACAGCAGTGTACATCTACACCGACACTCACTGTCTCAGTGTACCCATGGAACAGCAGTGTACATCTACACCCACACTCACTGTCAGAGTGTACACATAGAACAGCAGTGTACATCTACACCCACACTCACAGTCTCAGTGTACCCATGGAACAGCAGTGTACATCTACACCCACACTCACTGTCTCAGTGCACACACAGAACAGCAGTGTACATCTACACCCACACTCACTATCTCAGTGCACACATGGAGCAGCAGTGTATATCTTCACCGACACTCACTGTCTCAGAGTACACATAGAACTGCAGAGTACATCTACACCCACACGCACTATCTCAGAGTACACACAGTACAGCAGTGTACATCTACACCTACACTCACTGTCTCAGTGTACCCATGGAACAGCAGTGTACATCTACACCCACACTCACAATCTCAGTGCACACATGGAACAGCAGTGTACATCTACACACACACTCTCACTCTCAGTGTACACATGGAACAGCAGCGTACATCTACACCCAAACTCACTGTCTCAGTGTACACATGGAAAAGCAGTGTACATCTACACCCACACTCACTATCTCAGTGTACACACAGAACAGCAGTGTAAATCTACACCCACACTCACTATCTCAGTGTACACATGGAACAGCAGTGTACATCTGCACCCACACTCACTCTCTCAGTGTACACATGGAACAGCAGTGTACATCTACACCGCCACTCACGGTGTCAGTGTACACACAGAACAGCAGTGTACATCGACACCCACACTCACTATCTCAGTGTACCCATGGAACAGCTGTGTACAAATACACCTACACTCACTGTCTCAGTGTACACACAGAACAGCAGTGTACATCTAAACCCACACTCACAGTCTCAGTGCACACACAGTACAGCAGTGTACATCTACACCTACACTCACGGTGTCAGTGTACACACAGAACAGCAGTGTACATCTACACCTACACTCACGGTGTCAGTGTACACACAGAACAGCAGTGGACATCTACACCCACACTCACTATCTCAGCGTACCCATGGAACAGCAGTGTACATCTACACCTACACTCACTGTCTCAGTGTACACACAGAACAGAAGTGTACATCTACACCTACACTCACGATCTCAGTGTACACATAGAACAGCAGTGTACATCGACACCCACACTCACTGTCTCAGAGTACACACAGTACAGCAGTGTACATCTAGCCCTACACTCACGATCTCAGTGTCCACATAGAACAGCAGTGTACATCTACACCCACATTCACTGTCTCAGTGTACCCATAGAACAGCAGTGTACATCTAAACCCACACTCACTGTCTCAGTGTACACACAGAACATCAGTGTACATCTACAACCACATTCACTGTCTCAGTGTACCCATAGAACAGCATTCTACATCTAAACCCACACTCACTGTCTCAGTGTACACACAGTACAGAAGTGTACATCTACACCTACACTCACGATCTCAGTGTGCACATAGAACAGCAGTGTACATCGACACCCACACTCACTGTCTCAGTGCACACACAGAACAGCAGTGTATATTTTCACCGACACTCACTGTCTCAGTGTACACATAGAACAGCAGTGTACATCGACACCCACACTCACTGTCTCAGTGTACACACAGAACAGCAGTGTACATCTACAACGACACTCACTGTCTCAGTGTACCCATGGAACAGCAGTGTACATCTACACCCACACTCACAGTCTCAGTGTACACACAGAACAGCAGCGTACATCTACACCTACACTCACTGTCTCAGTGTAGACATAGAACAGCAGTGTACATCTGCACCCACACTCACTATCTCAGTGTACACATAGAACAGCAGTGTACATCTACACCCACATTCACTGTCTCAGTGTACCCATGGAACAGCAGTGTACATCTACACCCACACTCACAGTCTCAGTGTACACATAGAACAGCAGTGTACATCTTCACCTACACTCACTGTCTCAGTGCACACATAGAACAGCAGTGTAAATCTACACCTACACTCACTGTCTCAGTGCGCACATGGAACAGCAGTGTACATCTAGACCCACACTCACTATCTCAGTGTATACATAGAACATCAGTGTACATCTACACCTACACTCACTATCTCAGTGTACACATAGAACATCAGTGTACATCTACACCCACACTCACTGTCTCAGTGTACACACAGTACAGCAGTGTACATCTACACCCACACTCACTGTCTCAGTGCACACAAAGAACAGCAGTGTACATCGACACCTACAATCACTCTCTCAGTGTACACACAGTACAGCAGTGTACATCTACACCTACACTCATTGTCTCATTGTACACACAGTACAGCAGTGTACATCTACACCTACACTCACTATCTCAGTGTACCCATAGAACAGCAATGTACATCTACACCCACACTCACTATCCCAGTGTACACATAGAACAGCAGTGTACATCTTCACCTACACTCACTGTCTCAGTGCACACATAGAACAGCAGTGTACATCTACACCCACACTCACTGTCTCAGTGTACACACAGTACAGCAGTGTACATCTACACCCACACTCACGATCTCAGTGTACACATAGAACAGCAGTGTACATCGACACCCACACTCACTATCTCAGTGTACCCATAGAACAGCAGTGTACATCTACACCTACACTCATTGTCTCATTGTACACACAGTACAGCAGTGTACATCTACACCTACACTCACTATCTCAGTGTACCCATAGAACAGCAGTGTACATCTACACCCACACTCACTATCTCAGTGTAGACATAGAACAGCAGTGTACATCTACACCCACACTCACTGTCTCAGTGTACCCATGGAACAGCAGTGTACATCTACACCCACACTCACTGTCCCTGTGTACACATGGAACAGCAGTGCACATCTACACTCACACTCACAGTCTCAGTGTACCCATGGAACAGCAGTGTACATCTACACCCACACTCACAGTCTCAGTGTACCCATGGAACAGCAGTGTACATCTACACCCACACTCACTGTCTCAGTGTACACATGGAACAGCAGTGTACATCTACACCGACACTCACTGTCTCAGTGTACCCATGGAACAGCAGTGTACATCTACACCCACACTCACAGTCTCAGTGAACCCATGGAACAGCAGTGTACATCTACACCCACACTCACTATCTCAGTGTACACATAGAACAGTAGTGTACATCTACACCTACACTCACTATCTCAGTGTACACATAGAACAGCAGTGTACATCGACACCCACACTCACTGTCAGAGTGTACCCATGGAACAGCAGTGTACATCTACACCCACACTCACTGTCTCAGTGCACACACAGAACAGCAGTGTACATCTACACCCAGACTCACTATCTCAGTGCACACATGGAGCAGCAGTGTATATCTTCACCGACACTCACTGTCTCAGAGTACACATAGAACTGCAGAGTACATCTACACCCACACTCACTATCTCAGAGTACACACAGTACAGCAGTGTACATCTACACCTACACTCACTGTCTCAGTGTACCCATGGAACAGCAGTGTACATCTACACCCACACTCACAATCTCAGTGCACACATGGAACAGCAGTGTACATCTACACACACACTCTCACTCTCAGTGTACACATGGAACAGCAGCGTACATCTACACCCAAACTCACTGTCTCAGTGTACACATGGAAAAGCAGTGTACATCTACACCCACACTCACTATCTCAGTGTACACACAGAACAGCAGTGTAAATCTACACCCACAGTCACAGTCTCAGTGTACACATGGAACAGCAGTGTACATCTGCACCCACACTCACTCTCTCAGTGTACACATGGAACAGCAGTGTACATCTACACCGCCACTCACGGTGTCAGTGTACACACAGAACAGCAGTGTACATCTACACCTACACTCACGGTGTCAGTGTACACACAGAACAGCAGTGGACATCTACACCCACACTCACTATCTCAGCGTACCCATGGAACAGCAGTGTACATCTACACCTACACTCACTGTCTCAGTGTACACATAGAACAGCAGTGTACATCTACACCCACACTCACTGTCTCGGTGTACACATAGAACAGCAGTGTACATCTACACCCACACTCACTATCTCAGTGTACACATAGAACAGCAGTGTACATATACACCGACACTCACTGTCTCAGTATGCACATAGAACAGCAGTGTACATCTACACCTACACTCATCGTGTCAGTGCACCCATAGAACAGCTGTGTACATCGACACCAACACTCACTGTCTCAGTGTACACATAGAACAGCAGTGTACACCTACACCCACACTCACCATCTCAGTGTACACATAGAACAGCAGTGTACATCTACACCCACACTCACTGTCTCAGTGTACACATAGAACAGCAGTGTACATCTACACCTACACTCATCGTTTCAGTGTACCCATCGAACAGCAGTGTACATCTAAACCCACGCTCACTGTCTCAGTGTACCCATAGAACAGCAGTGTACATCTATACCCACACTCACCGTCTCAGTGTACACACAGTACATCTGTGTACACCTACACCTACACTCACCGTCTGAGTGTACACATAGAACAGCAGTGTACAACTAAAACCACACTCACTCTCTCAGTGTACACATAGAACAGCAGTGTACATCTACACCTCCACTCACTGTCTCAGTGTACACATAGAACAGCAGTGTACATCTAAACCCACACTCACTGTCTCAGTGTACACACAGAACATCAGTGTACATCTACACCCACATTCACTGTCTCAGTGTACCCATAGAACAGCATTATACATCTAAACCCACACTCACTGTCTCAGTGTACACACAGTACAGAAGTGTACATCTACACCTACACTCACGATCTCAGTGTACACATAGAACAGCAGTGTACATCGACACCCACACTCACTGTCTCAGTGCACACACAGAACAGCACTGTATATTTTCACCGACACTCACTGTCTCAGTGTACACATAGAACAGCAGTGTACATCGACACCCACACTCACTGTCTCAGTGTACACACAGAACAGCAGTGTACATCTACACCGACACTCACTGTCTCAGTGTACCCATGGAACAGCAGTGTACATCTACACCCACACTCACAGTCTCAGTGTACCCATGGAACAGCAGTGTACATCTACAGCTACACTCACTGCCTCATGGTACACATAGAACAGCAGTGTACATCTACACCTACAATCACTCTTAGTGTACACATAGAACAGCAGTGTGCAGCTACATCTACACTCACTGTCTCAGTGTAGACATAGAACAGCAGTGTACATCTGCACGCACACTCACTCTCTCAGTGTACACATAGAACAGCAGTGTACATCTACACCCACATTCACTGTCTCAGTGTACACATAGAACAGCAGTGTACATCTTCACCTACACTCACTGTCTCAGTGCACACATAGAACAGCAGTGTAAATCTACACCTACACTCACTGTCTCAGTGCAAACATAGAACAGCAGTGTACATCGAGACCCACACTCACTATCTCAGTGTATACATAGAACAGCAGTGTACATCTACACCTCCACTTACTGTGTCAGTGCACACATAGAACAGCAGTGTACATCTACACCTACACTCACTGTCTCAGTGCACACATAGAACAGAAGTGTACATCTACACACACACTCACTATCTCAGTGTACACATAGAACATCAGTGTACATCTACACCTACACTCACTGTCTCAGTGTACACACAGAACAGAAGTGTACATCTACACACACACTCACTATCTCAGTGTACACATAGAACATCAGTGTACGTCTACACCTAAACTCACTGTCTCAGTGTACCCATAGAACATCAGTGTACATCTTCACCTACACTCACTGTCTCAGTGTACACACAGAACAGCAGTGTACATCGACACCCACACTCACTGTCTCAGTGTACACACAGTACAGCAGTGTACATCTAGCCCTACACTCACGATCTCAGTGTACACATAGAACAGCAGTGTACATCTGCACCCACACTCACGATCTCAGTGTACCCATAGAACAGCAGTGTACATCTACACCTACACTCATTGTCTCATTGTACACACAGTACAGCAGTGTACATCTACACCTACACTCACTATCTCAGTGTACCCATAGAACAGCAGTATATATCTACACCCACACTCACTATCCCTGTGTACCCATGGAACAGCAGTGTACATCTACACCCACACTCACAGTCTCAGTGTACCCATGGAACAGCAGTGTACATCTACACCCACACTCACTATCTCAGTGTACACATAGAACAGCAGTGTACATCTACACCTACACTCACTATCTCAGTGCACACACAGAACAGCAGTGTATATTTTCACCGACACTCACTGTCTCAGTGTACACATAGAACAGCAGTGTACATCTACACCCACACTCACGGTCTCAGTGTACACACAGAACAGCAGTGTACATCTACACCGACACTCACTGTCTCAGTGTACCCATGGAACAGCAGTGTACATCTACACCCACACTCACAGTCTCAGTGTACCCATGGAACAGCAGTGTACATCTACACCCACACTCACTATCTCAGTCTACACATAGAACAGCAGTGTACATCTACACCTACACTCACTATCTCAGTGTACACATAGAACAGCAGAGTACCTCTACACCTACACTCACTATCTCAGTGTACACACAGTACAGCAGTGTACATCTACACCTACACTCACTGTCTCAGTGTACCCATGGAACAGCAGTGTACATCTACACCCACACTCACTATCTCAGTGCACACATGGAACAACAGTGTACATCTACACACACACTCTCACTCTCAGTGTACACATGGAACAGCAGTGTACATCTACACCCACACTCACTGTCTCAGTGTACACATGGAAAAGCAGTGTACATCTACACCCACACTCACTATCTCAGTGTACACACAGAACAGCAGTGTAAATCTACACCCACACTCACTATCTCAGTGTACACATAGAACAGCAGTGTACATCTACACCCACACTCACTGTCTCAGTGTACACATAGATCAGCAGTGTACATCTACACCCACACTCACTGTCTCAGTGTACCCATAGGACAGCAGTGTACATCTACACCCACACTCACTGTCTCAGTGTACACATAGAACAGCAGTGTACATCGACACCCACACTCACTGTCTCAGTGTACCCATAGGACAGCAGTGTACATCTACACCTACACTCACTGTCTCAGTGTAAACATGGAACAGCAGTGTACATCGACACCCACACTCACTGTCTCAGTGTACACATAGAACAGCAGTGTACATCGACTCCCACACTCACTGTCTCAGTGTACCCATAGGACAGCAGTGTACATCTACACCCACACTCACTGTCTCAGTGTACACATAGAACAGCAGTGTACATCTACACCTACACTCACGATGTCAGTGTACACACAGAACAGCAGTGTACATCTACACCTACACTCACTGTCTCAGTGTACACATAGAACAGCAGTGTACATCTACACCTACACTCACGATGTCAGTGTACACACAGAACAGCAGTGTACATCTACACCTACACTCACTGTCTCAGTGTAAACATGGAACAGCAGTGTACATCGACACCCACACTCACTGTCTCAGTGTACACATAGAACAGCAGTGTACATCGACACCCACACTCACTGTCTCAGTGTACACATAGGACAGCAGTGTACATCTACACCCACACTCACTGTCTCAGTGTACCCATGGAACAGCAGTGTACATCTACACCTACACTCACGATGTCAGTGTACACACAGAACAGCAGTGTACATCTACACCCACACTCCCTGTCTCAGTGTACACATGGAAAAGCAGTGTACATCTACACCCACACTCACTGTCTCAGTGTACCCATAGAACAGCAGTGTACATCTAAACCCACACTCACAGTCTCAGTGCACACACAGTACAGCAGTGTACATCTACACCTACACTCACGGTGTCAGTGTACACACAGAACAGCAGTGTACATCTACACCTACACTCACGGTGTCAGTGTACACACAGAACAGCAGTGTACAACTAAAACCACACTCACTGTCTCAGTGTACACATAGAACAGCAGTGTACATCTACACCTCCACTCACTGTCTCAGTGTACACATAGAACAGCAGTGTACATCTACACCTACAATCACTCTCAGTGTACACATAGAACAGCAGTGTACATCTACACCCACACTCATTGTCTCAGTGTACACGTAGAACAGCAGTGTACATCTACACCCACACTCACTATCGCAGTGTACACATAGAACAGCAGTGTACATCTACACCCACACTCACTATCTCAGTGTACACATAGAACAGCAGTGTACATATACACCGACACTCACTGTCTCAGTGGACACATAGAACAGCAGTGTACATCTACACCTACACTCATCGTGTCAGTGTACCCATAGAACAGCTGTGTACATCGACACCTAAACTCACTGTCTCAGTGTACTCACAGAACAGAAGTGTACACCTAGACCCACACTCACCATCTCAGTGTACACATAGAACAGTAGTGTACATCTACACCTACACTCACTGTCTCAGTGTGCAAATAGAACAGCAGTGTACATCTACACCTACACTCATCGTGTCAGTGTACCCATAGAACAGCAGTGTACATCTATACCCACACTCACTGTCTCAGTGTACACACAGAACTGCAGTGTACATCTATACCCACACTCACCGTCTCAGTGTACACACAGTACAGCCGTGTACACCTACAACTACACTCACCGTCTGAGTGTACACATAGAACAGCAGTGTACAACTAAAACCACACTCACTGTCTCAGTGTACACATAGAACAGCAGTGTACATCTACACCTCCACTCACTGTCTCAGTGTACACATAGAACAGCAGTGTACATCTACACCTACAATCACTCTCAGTGTACACATAGAACAGCAGTGTACATCTACACCCACACTCACTGTCTCAGTGTACACATAGAACAGCAGTGTACATCTACACCCACACTCACTGTCTCAGTGTACACACACTACAGCAGTGTACATCTACACCCACACTCACTGTCTCAGTGCACACAAAGAACAGCAGTGCACATCGACACCCACACTCACTGTCTCAGTGTACACACACTACAGCAGTGTACATCTACAACCACACTCACTGTCTCAGTGTACACACACTACAGCAGTGTACATCTACATCTACACTCACTGTCTCAGTGCACACATAGAACTGCAGTGTACATCTACACCCACACTCACAGTCTCAGTGTACCATTGGAACAGCTGTGCACATCTACACCTACACTCACTGTCTCAGTGTAAACATAGAACAGCAGTGTACATCTACACCCACACTCACTGTCTCAGTGTACACATAGAACAGCAGTGTACATCTACACCCACACTCACTATCTCAGTGTACACATAGAACAGCAGTGTACATCTACACCCACACTCACTATCTCAGTGTACACATAGAACAGCAGTGTACATCTACACCCACACTCACTATCTCAGTGTACACATAGAACAGCAGTGTACATCTAAACCTACACTCACTGTCTCAGTGTACACATAGAACAGCAGTGTACATCTACACCCACACTCACTATCTCAGTGTACACATAGAACAGCAGTGTACATCTACACCCACACTCACTATCTCAGTGTACACATAGAACAGCAGTGTACATATACACCGACACTCACTGTCTCAGTGTACACATAGAACAGCAGTGTACATCTACACCTACACTCATCGTGTCAGTGTACCCATAGAACAGCTGTGTACATCGACACCTAAACTCACTGTCTCAGTGTACTCACAGAACAGCAGTGTACACCTAGACCCACACTCACCATCTCAGTGTACACATAGAACAGTAGTGTACATCTACACCTACACTCACTGTCTCAGTGTGCACATAGAACAGCAGTGTACATCTACACCTACACTCATATTGTCAGTGTACCCATAGAACATCAGTGTACATCTATACCCACACTCACTGTCTCAGTGTACACACAGAACTGCAGTGTACATCTATACCCACACTCACCGTCTCAGTGTACACACAGTACAGCCGTGTCCACCTACAACTACACTCACCGTCTGAGTGTACACATAGAACAGCAGTGTCCAACTAAAACCACACTCACTGTCTCAGTGTACACATAGAACAGCAGTGTACATCTACACCTCCACTCACTGTCTCAGTGTACACATAGAACAGCAGTGTACATCTACACCTACAATCACTCTCAGTGTACACATAGAGCAGCAGTGTACATCTACACCCACACTCACTGTCTCAGTGTACACGTAGAACAGCAGTGTACATCTACACCCAGACTCACTATCTCAGTGTACACATAGAACAGCAGTGTACATCTACACCCACACTCACTATCTCAGTGTACACATAGAACAGCAGTGTACATATACACCGACACTCACTGTCTCAGTGTACACATAGAACAGCAGTGTACATCTACACCTACACTCATCGTGTCAGTGTACCCATAGAACAGCTGTGTACATCGACACCTAAACTCACTGTCTCAGTGTACTCACAGAACAGCAGTGTACACCTAGACCCACACTCACCATCTCAGTGTACACATAGAACAGTAGTGTACATCTACACCTACACTCACTGTCTCAGTGTGCACATAGATCAGCAGTGTACATCTACACCTACACTCATCGTGTCAGTGTACCCATAGAACATCAGTGTACATCTATACCCACACTCACTGTCTCAGTGTACACACAGAACTGCAGTGTACATCTATACCCACACTCACCGTCTCAGTGTACACACAGTACAGCCGTGTACACCTACAACTACACTCACCGTCTGAGTGTACACAGAGAACAGCATTGTACAACTAAAACCACACTCACTGTCTCAGTGTACACATTGAACAGCAGTGTACATCTACACCTCCACTCACTGTCTCAGTGTACATATAGAACAGCAGTGTACATCTACACCTACAATCACTCTCAGTGTACACATAGAACAGCAGTGTACATCTACACCCACACTCACTATCTCAGTGTACACATAGAACAGCAGTGTACATCTACACCCACACTCACTGTCTCAGTGGACACATAGAACAGCAGTGTACATCTACACCTACAATCACTCTCAGTGTACACATAGAACAGCAGTGTACATCGACACCCACACTCACTGTCTCAGTGTACACACACTACAGCAGTGTACATCTACACCCACACTCACTGTATCAGTGTACCCATAGTACAGTAGTGTACATCTAAATCTGCATTCACTGTCTCAGTGTACACACAGAACATCAGTGTACATCTGCACCCACACTCACTATCTCAGTGTACCCACAGAACAGCAGTGTACATCGACACCCACACTCACTGTCTCATTGTACACACAGTACAGCAGTGTACATCTACACCTACACTCCAATCTCAGTGTACCCATAGAACAGCAGTGTACATCTTCACCCACACTCAGTCTCAGTGCACACATAGAACAGCAGTGTACATCTACACCCACACTCACTACCTCAGTGTACCCATAAAACAGCAGTGTACATCTACACCCACACTCACACAGAGCAGAACAGCAGTGTACATCTAAACCCACACTCACAGTCTCAATGCACACACAGTACAGCAGTGTACATCTACACCTACACTCACGGTGTCAGTGTACACACAGAACAGCAGTGTACATCTACACCTACACTCACGGTGTCAGTGTACACACAGAACAGCAGTGTACATCTACACCCACACTCACTATCTCTGTGTACCATTGGAACAGCTGTGTATATCTACACCTACACTCACTGCCTCAGTGTACACATAGAACAGCAGTGTACATCTACACCCACACTCACTGTCTCAGTGTACACACAGAACAGCAGTGTACATCTACACCCACACTCACTATCTCAGTGTACACATAGAACAGCAGTGTACATCTACACCCACACTCACTATCTCAGTGTACACGTAGAACAGCAGTGTACATCTACACCCACACTCACTATCTCAGTGTACACATAGAACAGCAGTGTACATCTACACCCACACTCACTATCTCAGTGCACACATAGAACTGCAGTGTACATCTACACCCACACTCACTGTCTCAGTGTACACATAGAACAGCAGTGTACATCTATACCCACACTCACTGCCTCAGTGTACACACACTACAGCAGTGTACATCTACACCCACACTCACTGTCTCAGTGCACACAAAGAACAGCAGTGCACATCGACACCCACACTCACTGTCTCAGTGGACACATGGAACATTAGTGTACATCTACACCCACACTCACTGTCTCAGTGTACCCATAGTACAGTAGTGTACATCTAAATCTGCATTCACTGTCTCAGTGTACACACAGAACATCAGTGTACATCTGCACCCACACTCACTATCTCAGTGTACCCACAGAACAGCAGTGTACATCGACACCCACACTCACTGTCTCATTGTACACACAGTACAGCAGTGTACATCTACACCTACACTCCAATCTCAGTGTACCCATAGAACAGCAGTGTACATCTTCACCCACACTCAGTCTCAGTGCACACATAGAACAGCAGTGTACATCTACACCCACACTCACTACCTCAGTGTACCCATAAAACAGCAGTGTACATCTACACCCACACTCACACAGAGCAGAACAGCAGTGTACATCTAAACCCACACTCACAGTCTCAATGCACACACAGTACAGCAGTGTACATCTACACCCACACTCCCTGTCTCAGTGTACACATGGAAAAGCAGTGTACATCTACACCCACACTCACTGTCTCAGTGTACCCATAGAACAGCAGTGTACATCTAAACCCACACTCACAGTCTCAGTGCACACACAGTACAGCAGTGTACATCTACACCTACACTCACGGTGTCAGTGTACACACAGAACAGCAGTGTACATCTACACCTACACTCACGGTGTCAGTGTACACACAGAACAGCAGTGTACATCTACACCTACACTCACGGTGTCAGTGTACACACAGAACATCAGTGTACAACTAAAACCACACTCACTGTCTCAGTGTACACATAGAACAGCAGTGTACATCTACACCTACAATCACTCTCAGTGTACACATAGAACAGCAGTGTACATCTACACCCACACTCACTGTCTCAGTGTACACGTAGAACAGCAGTGTACATCTACACCCACACTCACTATCTCAGTGAACACATAGAACAGCAGTGTACATCTACACCCACACTCACTATCTCAGTGTACACATAGAACAGCAGTGTACATATACACCGACACTCACTGTCTCAGTGGACACATAGAACAGCAGTGTACATCTACACCTACACTCATCGTGTCAGTGTACCCATAGAACAGCTGTGTACATCGATACCTAAACTCACTGTCTCAGTGTACTCACAGAACAGCAGTGTACACCTAGACCCACAATCACCATCTCAGTGTACACATAGAACAGTAGTGTACATCTACACCTCCACTCACTGTCTCAGTGTACACATAGAACAGCAGTGTACATCTACACCTACAATCACTCTCAGTGTACACATAGAACAGCAGTGTACATCTACACCCACACTCACTGTCTCAGTGTACACGTAGAACAGCAGTGTACATCTACACCCACACTCACTGTCTCAGTGTACACACACTACAGCAGTGTACATCTACACCCACACTCACTGTCTCAGTGCACACAAAGAACAGCAGTGCACATCGACACCCACACTCACTGTCTCAGTGTACACACACTACAGCAGTGTACATCTACACCCACACTCACTGTCTCAGTGTACACACACTACAGCAGTGTACATCTACATCTACACTCACTGTCTCAGTGCACACATAGAACTGCAGTGTACATCTACACCCACACTCACTGTCTCAGTGTACACATAGAACAGCAGTGTACATCTATACCCACACTCACTGTCTCAGTGTACACACACTACAGCAGTGTACATCTACACCCACACTCACTGTCTCAGTGCACACAAAGAACAGCAGTGCACATCGACACCCACACTCACTGTCTCAGTGGACACATGGAACATTAGTGTACATCTACACCCACACTCACTGTCTCAGTGTACCCATAGTACAGTAGTGTACATCTAAATCTGCATTCACTGTCTCAGTGTACACACAGAACATCAGTGTACATCTGCACCCACACTCACTATCTCAGTGTACCCACAGAACAGCAGTGTACATCGACACCCACACTCACTGTCTCATTGTACACACAGTACAGCAGTGTATATCTACACCTACACTCCCTATCTCAGTGTACCCATAGAACAGCAGTGTACATCTTCACCCACACTCAGTCTCAGTGCACACATAGAACAGCAGTGTACATCTACACCCACACTCACTACCTCAGTGTACCCATAGAACAGCAGTGTACATCTACACGCACACTCAGTGTACACACAGAACAGCAGTGTACATCTAAACCCACACTCACAGTCTCAATGCACACACAGTACAGCAGTGTACATCTACACCTACACTCACGGTGTCAGTGTACACACAGAACAGCAGTGTACATCTACACCTACACTCACGGTGTCAGTGTACACATAGAACAGCAGTGTACATCTACACCCACACTCACTATCTCAGTGTACCATTGGAACAGCTGTGTACATCTACACCTACACTCACTGTCTCAGTGTACACATAGAACAGCAGTGTACATCTACACCCACACTCACTGTCTCAGTGTACACACAAAACAGCAGTGTACATCTACACCCACACTCACTATCTCAGTGTACACATAGAACAGCAGTGTACATCTACACCCACACTCACTATCTCAGTGTACACATAGAACAGCAGTGTACATCTACACCCACACTCACTATCTCAGTGTACACATAGAACAGCAGTGTACATCTACACCCACACTCACTATCTCAGTGAACACATAGAACAGCAGTGTACATCTACACCCACACTCACTATCTCAGTGTACACATAGAACAGCAGTGTACATATACACCTACACTCACTATCTCAGTGTACACATCGAACAGCAGTGTACATATACACCGAAACTCACTGTCTCAGTGTACACACAGAACAGCAGTGTACATCTACACCTACACTCATCGTGTCAGTGTACCCATAGAACAGCTGTGTACATCGACACCTAAACTCACTGTCTCAGTGTACTCACAGAACAGCAGTGCACACCGAGACCCACACTCACCATCTCAGTGTACACATAGAACAGTAGTGTACATCTACACCTACACTCACTGTCTCAGTGTGCACATAGAACAGCAGTGTACATCTACACCTACACTCATATTGTCAGTGTACCCATAGAACAGCAGTGTACATCTATACCCACACTCACTGTCTCAGTGTACACACAGAACTGCAGTGTACATCTATACCCACACTCACTGTCTCTAGTGTACACACAGAACTGCAGTGTACATCTATACCCACACTCACTGTCTCAGTGTACACACAGAACTGCAGTGTACATCTATACCCACACTCACTGTCTCAGTGTACACACATTACAGCCGTGTACACCTACAACTACACTCACCGTCTGAGTGTACACATAGAACAGCAGTGTACAACTAAAACCACACTCACTGTCTCAGTGTACACATAGAACAGCAGTGTACATCTACACCTCCACTCACTGTCTCAGTGTACACATAGAACAGCAGTGTACATCTACACTCACACTCACTGTCTCAGTGTACACACACTACAGCAGTGTACATCTACACCCACACTCACTGTCTCAGTGCACACAAAGAACAGCAGTGTACATCTACACCTACAATCACTCTCAGTGTACACATAGAACAGCAGTGTACATCTCCACCCACACTCACTGTCTCAGTGTACACGTAGAACAGCAGTGTACATCTACACCCACACTCACTATCTCAGTGTACACATAGAACAGCAGTGTACATCTACACCCACACTCACTATCTCAGTGTACACATAGAACAGCAGTGTACATCTACACCTACACTCCCTATCTCAGTGTACCCATAGAACAGCAGTGTACATCTTCACCCACGCTCAGTCTCAGTGCACACATAGAACAGCAGTGTACATCTACACCCACACTCACTACCTCAGTGTACCCATAGAACAGCAGTGTACATCTACACCCACACTCACTGTCTCAGTGTACACACAGAACAGCAGTGTACATCTAAACCCACACTCACAGTCTCAATGCACACACAGTACAGCAGTGTACATCTACACCTACACTCACGGTGTCAGTGTACACACAGAACAGCAGTGTACATCTACACCTACACTCACGGTGTCAGTGTACACACAGAACAGCAGTGTACATCTACACCCACACTCACTATCTCAGTGTACCATTGGAACAGCTGTGTACATCTACACCTACACTCACTGTCTCAGTGTACACATAGAACAGCAGTGTACATCTACACCCACACTCACTGTCTCAGTGTACACACAAAACAGCAGTGTACATCTACACCCACACTCACTATCTCAGTGTACACAGAGAACAGCAGTGTACATCTACACCCACACTCACTATCTCAGTGTACACATAGAACAGCAGTGTACATCTACACCCACACTCACTATCTCAGTGTACACATAGAACAGCAGTGTACATCTACACCCACACTCACTATCTCAGTGTACACATAGAACAGCAGTGTACATATACACCCACACTCACTATCTCAGTGTACACATAGAACAGCAGTGTACATATACACCGACACTCACTGTCTCAGTGTACACATAGAACAGCAGTATACATCTACACCTACACTCATCGTGTCAGTGTACCCATAGAACAGCTGTGTATATCGACACCTAAACTCACTGTCTCAGTGTACTCACAGAACAGCAGTGTACACCTAGACCCACACTCACCATCTCAGTGTACACATAGAACAGTTGTGTTCATCTACACCTACACTCACTGCCTCAGTGTGCACATAGAACAGCAGTGTACATCTACACCTACACTCATATTGTCAGTGTACCCATAGAACAGCAGTGTACATCTATACCCACACTCACTGTCTCAGTGTACACACAGAACTGCAGTGTACATCTATACCCACACTCACCGTCTCAGTGTACACACAGTACAGCCGTGTACACCTACAACTACACTCACCGTCTGAGTGTACACATAGAACAGCAGTGTACAACTAAAACCACACTCACTGTCTCAGTGTACACATAGAACAGCAGTGTACATCTACACCTCCACTCACTGTCTCAATGTACACATAGAACAGCAGTGTACATCTACACCTACAATCACTCTCAGTGTACACAAAGAACAGCAGTGTACATCTACACTCACACTCACTGTCTCAGTGTACACACACTGCAGCAGTGTACATCTACAACCACACTCACTGTCTCAGTGCACACAAAGAACAGCAGTGCACATCGACACCCACACTCACTGTCTCAGTGTACACACACTACAGCAGTGTACATCTACACCCACACTCACTGTCTCAGTGTACACACACTACAGCAGTGTACATCTACATCTACACTCACTGTCTCAGTGCACACATAGAACTGCAGTGTACATCTACACCCACACTCACTGTCTCAGTGTACACATAGAACAGCAGTGTACATCTATACCCACACTCACCGTCTCAGTGTACACACAGTACAGCCGTGTACACCTACAACTACACTCACCGTCTGAGTCTACACATAGAACAGCAGTGTACAACTAAAACCACACTCACTGTCACAGTGTACACATAGAACAGCAGTGTACATCTACACCTCCACTCACTGTCTCAGTGTACACATAGAACAGCAGTGTACATCTACACCTACAATCACTCTCAGTGTACACATAGAACAGCAGTGTACATCTACACCCACACTCACTGTCTCAGTGTACACGTAGAACAGCAGTGTACATCTACACCCACACTCACTATCTCAGTGTACACATAGAACAGCAGTGTACATCTACACCTACAATCACTATCTCAGTGTACACATAGAACAGCAGTGTACATATACACCGACACTCACTGTCTCAGTGTACACATAGAACAGCAGTGTACATCTACTCCTACACTCATCGTGTCAGTGTACCCATAGAACAGCTGTGTACATCGACACCTAAACTCACTGTCTCAGTGTACTCACAGAACAGCAGTGTACACCTAGACCCACACTCACCATCTCAGTGTACACACAGAACTGCAGTGTACATCTATACCCACACTCACCGTCTCAGTGTACACACAGTACAGCCGTGTACACCTACAACTACACTCACCTTCTGAGTGTACACAGAGAACAGCAGTGTACAACTAAAACCACACTCACTGTCTCAGTGTACACATAGAACAGCAGTGTACATCTACACCTCCACTCACTGTCTCAGTGTACACATAGAACAGCAGTGTACATCTATACCCACACTCACTGTCTCAGTGTACACACACTACAGCAGTGTACATCTACACCCACACTCACTGTCTCAGTGCACACAAAGAACAGCAGTGCACATCGACACCCACACTCACTGTCTCAGTGGACACATGGAACATTAGTGTACATCTACACCCACACTCACTGTCTCAGTGTACCCATAGTACAGTAGTGTACATCTAAATCTGCATTCACTGTCTCAGCGTACACACAGAACATCAGTGTACATCTGCACCCACACTCACTATCTCAGTGTACCCACAGAACTGCAGTGTACATCGACACCCACACTCACTGTCTCATTGTACACACAGTACAGCAGTGTACATCTACACCTACACTCCCTATCTCAGTGTACCCATAGAACAGCAGTGTACATCTTCACCCACACTCAGTCTCAGTGCACACATAGAACAGCAGTGTACATCTACACCCACACTCACTACCTCAGTGTACCCATAGAACAGCAGTGTACATCTACACCCACACTCACTGTCTCAGTGTACACACAGAACAGCAGTGTACATCTAAACCCACACTCACAGTCTCAATGCACACACAGTACAGCAGTGTACATCTACACCTACACTCACGGTTTCAGTGTACACACAGAACAGCAGTGTACATCTACACCTACACTCACGGTGTCAGTGTACACACAGAACAGCAGTGTACATCTACACCCACACTCACTATCTCAGTGTACCATTGGAACAGCTGTGTACATCTACACCTACACTCACTGTCTCAGTGTACACATAGAACAGCAGTGTACATCTACACCCACACTCACTGTCTCAGTGTACACACAAAACAGCAGTGTACATCTACACCCACACTCATTATCTCAGTGTACACATAGAACAGCAGTGTACATCTACACCCACACTCACTATCTCAGTGTACACATAGAACAGCAGTGTACATCTACACCTACACACACTATCTCAGTGTACACATAGAACAGCAGTGTACATCTACACCCACACTCACTATCTCAGTGTACACATAGAACAGCAGTGTACATCTACACCCACACTCACTATCTCAGTGTACACATAGAACAGCAGTGTACATATACACCTACACTCACTATCTCAGTGTACACATAGAACAGCAGTGTACATCTACACCCACACTCACTATCTCAGTGTACACATAGAACAGCAGTGTACATCTACACCCACACTCACTATCTCAGTGTACACATAGAACAGCAGTGTACATATACACCCACCCTCACTATCTCAGTGTACACATAGAACAGCAGTGTACATATACACCGAAACTCACTGTCTCAGTGTACACATAGAACAGCAGTATACATCTACACCTACACTCATCGTGTCAGTGTACCCATAGAACAGCTGTGTACATCGACACCTAAACTCACTGTCTCAGTGTACTCACAGAACAGCAGTGTACACCTAGACCCACACTCACCATCTCAGTGTACACATAGAACAGTAGTGTACATCTACACCTACACTCACTGTCTCAGTGTGCACATAGAACAGCAGTGTACATCTATCCCCACACTCACCGTCTCAGTGTACACACAGTACAGCCGTGTACACCTACAACTACACTCACCGTCTGAGTGTACACAAAGAACAGCAGTGTACAACTAAAACCACACTCACTGTCTCAGTGTACACATAGAACAGCAGTGTACATCTACACCTCCACTCACTGTCTCAGTGTACACATAGAACAGCAGTGTACATCTACACCTACAATCACTCTCAGTGTACACATAGAACAGCAGTGTACATCTACACTCACACTCACTGTCTCAGTGTACACACACTACAGCAGTGTACATCTACACCCACACTCACTGTCTCAGTGTACACACACTACAGCAGTGTACATCTACAACTACACTCACTGTCTCAGTGCACACATAGAACTGCAGTGTACATCTACACCCACACTCAGTGTCTCAGTGTACACATAGAACAGCAGTGTACATCTATACCCACACTCACTGTCTCAGTGTACACACACTACAGCAGTGTACATCTACACCCACACTCACTGTCTCAGTGCACACAAAGAACAGCAGTGCACATCGACACCCACACTCACTGTCTCAGTGGACACATGGAACATTAGTGTACGTCTACATCCACACTCACTGTCTCAGTGCACACATAGAACTGCAGTGTATATCTACACCCACACTCACTGTCTCAGTGTACACATAGAACAGCAGTGTACATCTACACCCACACTCACTGTCTCAGTGTACACACACTACAGCAGTGTACATCTACACCCACACTCACTGTCTCAGTGCACACAAAGAACAGCAGTGCACATCGACACCCACACTCACTGTCTCAGTGTACACACACTACAGCAGTGTACATCTACACCCACACTCACTGTCTCAGTGTACACACACTACAGCAGTGTACATCTACACCTACACTCACCGTCTGAGTGTACACATAGAACAGCAGTGTACATCTACACCCACAATCACTCTCAGTGTACACATAGAACAGCAGTGTACATCTACACCCACACTCACTGTGTCAGTGTACACACACTACAGCAGTGTACATTTACACCCACACTCACTGTCTCAGTGCACACAAAGAACAGCAGTGCACATCGACACCCACACTCACTGTCTCAGAGTACACACACTACAGCAGTGTACATCTACACCCACCCTCACTGTCTCAGTGTACACACACTACAGCAGTGTACATCTACATCTACACTCACTGTCTCAGTGCACACATAGAACTGCAGTGTACATCTACACCCACACTCACTGTCTCAGTGTACACATAGAACAGCAGTGTACATCTGTACCCACACTCACTGTCTCAGTGCACACAAAGAACAGCAGTGCACATCGACACCCACACTCACTGTCTCAGTGTACACACACTACAGCAGTGTACATCTACACCCACACTCACTGTCTCAGTGTACACACACTACAGCAGTGTACATCTACATCTACACTCACTGTCTCAGTGCACACATAGAACTGCAGTGTACATCTACACCCACACTCACTGTCTCAGTGTACACATAGAACAGCAGTGTACATCTACACCCACACTCACTGTCTCAGTGCACACAAAGAACAGCAGTGCACATCGACACCCACACTCACTGTCTCAGTGGACACATGGAACATTAGTGTACATCTACATCCACACTCACTGTCTCAGTGTACCCATAGTACAGCAGTGTACATCTAAATCTGGATTCACTGTCTCAGTGTACACACAGAACATCAGTGTACATCGACACCCACACTCACTGTCTCAGTGTACACACAGTACAGCAGTGTACATCTAGCCCTACACTCACGAGCTCAGTGTACACATAGAACAGCAGTGTACATCTGCACCCACACTCACTATCTCAGTGTACCCACAGAACAGCAGTGTACATCTACACTTACACTCATTGTCTCATTGTACACACAGTACAGCAGTGTACATCTACACCTACACTCACTATCTCAGTGTACCCATAGAACAGCAGTGTACATCTTCACCCACACTCAGTCTCAGTGCACACATAGAACAGCAGTGTACATATACACCTCCACTCACTGTCTCAGTGTACCCATAGAACAGCAGTGTACATCTACACCCACACTCACTGTCTCAGTGTACCCATGGAACAGCAGTGTACATCTACACCCACACTCACAGTCTCAGTGTACCCATGGAACAGCACTGTACATCTCCACCCACACTCACAATCTCAGAGTACACATAGAACTGCAATGTACATCTACACCCACACTCACTGTCTCAGTGCACACACAGAACAGCAGTGTACATCTACACCCACACTCACTATCTCAGTGTACACATAGAACAGCAGTGTACATCGACACCTACACTCACTGTCTCAGTGTACACGTAGAACAGCAGTGTACATCGACACCCACACTCACTGTCTCAGTGTACACATAGAACAGCAGTGTACATCTACACCTACACTCACTGTCTCAGTGTACACATAGAACAGCAGTGTACATCTACACCTACACTCACTATCTCAGTGTACACATAGAACAGCAGTGTACATCGACACCCACACTCACTGTCTGAGTGTACACATAGAACAGCAGTGTACATCTAAACCCACACTCACAGTCTCAGTGCACACACAGTACAGCAGTGTACATCTGCAGCCACACTCACTATCTGAGTGTACACATAGAACAGCAGTGTACATATACACCGACACTCACTGTCTCAGTGTGCACATAGAACAGCAGTGTACATCGACACCTCCACTCACTCTCTCAGTGTACCCATCGAACAGCAGTTTATATCTACACCCACACTCACTATCTCAGTGTACACACAGAACAGCAGTGTACATCGACACCCACACTCACTGTCTCAGTGTACACATAGAACAGCAGTGTACATCGACACCCACACTCACTGTCTCAGTGTACCCATGGAACAGCAGTGTACATCTACACCCACACTCACTATCTCAGTGTACACATAGAACAGCAGTGTACATCTACACCCACACTCACTATCTCAGTGTACACATAGAACAGCAATGTACACCTACACCCACACTCACGGTCTCATTGTACACATAGAACAGCAGTGTATATCTACACCCACACTCACTGTCTCAGTGTACACATTGAACAGCAGTGTACATCTACACCCACACTCACTGTCTCAGTGTACACATAGAACAGCAGTGTACATCTACACCCACACTCACAGTCTCAGTGTACACATAGAAAAGCAGTGTACATCTACACCTACACTCATCGTGTCAGAGTACCCATAGAACGGCAGTGTACATCGACACCCGCACTCACTGTCTCAGTGTACACATAGAACAGCAGTGTACATCGACACCCACACTCACTATCTCAGTGTACCCATAGGACAGCAGTGTACATCTACACCCACACTCACTGTCTCAGTGTACACATAGAACAGCAGTGTACATCGACACCCACACTCACTGTCTCAGTGTACCCATAGGACAGCAGTGTACATCTACACCCACACTCACTGTCTCAGTGTAAACATGGAACAGCAGTGCACATCGACACCCACACTCACTGTCTCAGTGTACACATAGAACAGCAGTGTACATCGACACCCACACTCACTGTCTCAGTGTACCCATAGGACAGCAGTGTACATCTACACCCACACTCACTGTCTCAGTGTAGCCATGGAACAGCAGTGCACATCTACACCTACACTCACGATGTCAGTGTACACACAGAACAGCAGTGTACATCTACACTTACACTCACTGTCTCAGTGTACACATAGAACAGCAGTGTACATCTACACCCACACTCCCTGTCTCAGTGTACACACAGTACAGCAGTGTACATCTAAACCCACACTCACTGTCTCAGTGTACCCATAGAAGCAGTGTACATCTAAACCTACACTCACTGTCTCAGTGTACACACAGTACAGCAGTGTACATCTAGCCCTACACTCACGATCTCAGTGTACACATAGAACAGCAGTGTACATCTGCACCCACACTCACTACCTCAGTATACCCATAGAACAGCAGTGTACATCTACACCCACACTCACTGTCTCAGTGTACACATGGAACAGCAGTGAACATCGAAACGCACACTCACTGTCTCAGTGTACACACAGAACAGCAGTGTATATCTTCACCGACACTCACTTTCTCAGTGTACACATAGAACAGCAGTGTACATCTACACCCACACTCACTGTCTCAGTGTACACACAGAACAGCAGTGTACATCAACACCGACACTCACTGTCTCAGTGTACCCATGGAACAGCACTGTACATCTACACCCACACTCACTGTCTCAGTGTACACACAGAACAGCAGTGTACATCTACACCCACACTCACTGTCTCAGTGTACACACAGAACAGCAGTGTACATCTACACCCACACTCACTATCTCAGTGTACACATAGAACAGCAGTGTGCATCTACACCCACACTCACTATCTCAGTGTACACATAGAACAGCAGTGTACATCTACACCCACACTCACTATCTCAGTGTACACATAGAACAGCAGTGTACATCTACACCCACACTCACTATCTCAGTGTACACATAGAACAGCAGTGTACATCTACACCCACACTCACTATCTCAGTGTACACATAGAACAGCAGTGTACATATACACCGACACTCACTGTCTCAGTGTACACATAGAACAGCAGTATACATCTACACCTACACTCATCGTGTCTGTGTACCTATAGAACAGCTGTGTATATTCGACACCTAAACTCACTGTCTCAGTGTACTCACAGAACAGCAGTGTACACCTAGACCCACACTCACCATCTCAGTGTACACATAGAACAGTAGTGTACATCTACACCTACACTCACTTTCTCAGTGTGCACATAGAACAGCAGTGTACATCTACACCTACACTCATCGTGTCAGTGTACCCATAGAACAGCAGTGTACATCTATACCCACACTCACTGTCTCAGTGTACACACAGAACTGCAGTGTACATCTATACCCACACTCACCGTCTCAGTGTACACACATTACAGCCGTGTACACCTACAACTACACTCACCATCTGAGTGTACACAGAGAACAGCAGTGTACAACTAAAACCACACTCACTGTCTCAGTGTACACATAGAACAGCAGTGTACATCTACACCTACAATCACTCTCAGTGTACACATAGAACAGCAGTGTACATCTACACCCACACTCACTGTCTCAGTGTACACGTAGAACAGCAGTGTACATCTACACCCACACTCACTGTCTCAGTGTACACACACTACAGCAGTGTACATCTACACCCACACTCACTGTCTCAGTGCACATAAAGAACAGCAGTGCACATCAACACCCACACTCACTGTCTCAGTGTACACACACTACAGCGGTGTACATCTACACCCACACTCAATGTCTCAGTGTACACACACTACAGCAGTGTACATCTACACCCACACTCACTGTCTCAGTGCACACAAAGAACAGCAGTGCACATCGACACCCACACTCACTGTCTCAGTGGACACATGGAACATTAGTGTACATCTACACCCACACTCACTGTCTCAGTGTACCATAGTACAGTAGTATACATCTAAATCTGCATTCACTGTCTCAGTGTACACACAGAACATCAGTGTACATCTGCACCCACACTCACTATCTCAGTGTACCCACAGAACAGCAGTGTACATCTAAACCCACACTCACAGTCTCAATGCACACACAGTACAGCAGTGTACATCTACACCTACACTCACGGTGTCAGTGTACACACAGAACAGCAGTGTACATCTACACCTACACTCACGGTGTCAGTGTACACACAGAACAGCAGTGTACATCTACACCCACACTCACTATCTCAGTGTACCATTGGAACAGCTGTGTACATCTACACCTACACTCACTGTCTCAGTGTACACATAGAACAGCAGTGTACATCTACACCCACACTCACTGTCTCAGTGTACACACAAAACAGCAGTGTACATCTACACCCACACTCACTATCTCAGTGTACACATAGAACAGCAGTGTACATCTACACCCACACTCACTATCTCAGTGTACACATAGAACAGCAGTGTACATCTACACCCACACTCACTATCTCAGTGTACACATAGAACAGCAGTGTACATATACACCCACACTCACTATCTCAGTGTACACATAGAACAGCAGTGTACATATACACCGACACTCACTGTCTCAGTGTACACATAGAACAGCAGTATACATCTACACCTACACTCATCGTGTCAGTGTACCCATAGAACAGCTGTGTATATCGACACCTAAACTCACTGTCTCAGTGTACTCACAGAACAGCAGTGTACACCTAGACCCACACTCACCATCTCAGTGTACACATAGAACAGTAGTGTACATCTACACCTACACTCACTGCCTCAGTGTGCACATAGAACAGCAGTGTACATCTACACCTACACTCATATTGTCAGTGTACCCATAGAACAGCAGTGTACATCTATACCCACACTCACTGTCTCAGTGTACACACAGAACTGCAGTGTACATCTATACCCACACTCACCGTCTCAGTGTACACACAGTACAGCCGTGTACACCTACAACTACACTCACCGTCTGAGTGTACACATAGAACAGCAGTGTACAACTAAAACCACACTCACTGTCTCAGTGTACACATAGAACAGCAGTGTACATCTACACCTCCACTCACTGTCTCAATGTACACATAGAACAGCAGTGTACATCTACACCTACAATCACTCTCAGTGTACACAAAGAACAGCAGTGTACATCTACACTCACACTCACTGTCTCAGTGTACACACACTGCAGCAGTGTACATCTACAACCACACTCACTGTCTCAGTGCACACAAAGAACAGCAGTGCACATCGACACCCACACTCACTGTCTCAGTGTACACACACTACAGCAGTGTACATCTACACCCACACTCACTGTCTCAGTGTACACACACTACAGCAGTGTACATCTACATCTACACTCACTGTCTCAGTGCACACATAGAACTGCAGTGTACATCTACACCCACACTCACTGTCTCAGTGTACACATAGAACAGCAGTGTACATCTATACCCACACTCACTGTCTCAGTGTACACACAGAACTGCAGTGTACATCTATACCCACACTCACCGTCTCAGTGTACACACAGTACAGCCGTGTACACCTACAACTACACTCACCGTCTGAGTCTACACATAGAACAGCAGTGTACAACTAAAACCACACTCACTGTCACAGTGTACACATAGAACAGCAGTGTACATCTACACCTCCACTCACTGTCTCAGTGTACACATAGAACAGCAGTGTACATCTACACCTACAATCACTCTCAGTGTACACATAGAACAGCAGTGTACATCTACACCCACACTCACTGTCTCAGTGTACACGTAGAACAGCAGTGTACATCTACACCCACACTCACTATCTCAGTGTACACATAGAACAGCAGTGTACATCTACACCCACACTCACTATCTCAGTGTACACATAGAACAGCAGTGTACATATACACCGACACTCACTGTCTCAGTGTACACATAGAACAGCAGTGTACATCTACACCTACACTCATCGTGTCAGTGTACCCATAGAACAGCTGTGTACATCGACACCTAAACTCACTGTCTCAGTGTACTCACAGAACAGCAGTGTACACCTAGACCCACACTCACCATCTCAGTGTACACACAGAACTGCAGTGTACATCTATACCCACACTCACCGTCTCAGTGTACACACAGTACAGCCGTGTACACCTACAACTACACTCACCTTCTGAGTGTACACAGAGAACAGCAGTGTACAACTAAAACCACACTCACTGTCTCAGTGTACACATAGAACAGCAGTGTACATCTACACCTCCACTCACTGTCTCAGTGTACACATAGAACAGCAGTGTACATCTATACCCACACTCACTGTCTCAGTGTACACACACTACAGCAGTGTACATCTACACCCACACTCACTGTCTCAGTGCACACAAAGAACAGCAGTGCACATCGACACCCACACTCACTGTCTCAGTGGACACATGGAACATTAGTGTACATCTACACCCACACTCACTGTCTCAGTGTACCCATAGTACAGTAGTGTACATCTAAATCTGCATTCACTGTCTCAGCGTACACACAGAACATCAGTGTACATCTGCACCCACACTCACTATCTCAGTGTACCCACAGAACTGCAGTGTACATCGACACCCACACTCACTGTCTCATTGTACACACAGTACAGCAGTGTACATCTACACCTACACTCCCTATCTCAGTGTACCCATAGAACAGCAGTGTACATCTTCACCCACACTCAGTCTCAGTGCACACATAGAACAGCAGTGTACATCTACACCCACACTCACTACCTCAGTGTACCCATAGAACAGCAGTGTACATCTACACGCACACTCACTGTCTCAGTGTACACACAGAACAGCAGTGTACATCTAAACCCACACTCACAGTCTCAATGCACACACAGTACAGCAGTGTACATCTACACCTACACTCACGGTTTCAGTGTACACACAGAACAGCAGTGTACATCTACACCTACACTCACGGTGTCAGTGTACACACAGAACAGCAGTGTACATCTACACCCACACTCACTATCTCAGTGTACCATTGGAACAGCTGTGTACATCTACACCTACACTCACTGTCTCAGTGTACACATAGAACAGCAGTGTACATCTACACCCACACTCACTGTCTCAGTGTACACACAAAACAGCAGTGTACATCTACACCCACACTCATTATCTCAGTGTACACATAGAACAGCAGTGTACATCTACACCCACACTCACTATCTCAGTGTACACATAGAACAGCAGTGTACATATACACCTACACTCACTATCTCAGTGTACACATAGAACAGCAGTGTACATCTACACCCACACTCACTATCTCAGTGTACACATAGAACAGCAGTGTACATCTACACCCACACTCACTATCTCAGTGTACACATAGAACAGCAGTGTACATATACACCCACACTCACTATCTCAGTGTACACATAGAACAGCAGTGTACATATACACCGAAACTCACTGTCTCAGTGTACACATAGAACAGCAGTATACATCTACACCTACACTCATCGTGTCAGTGTACCCATAGAACAGCTGTGTACATCGACACCTAAACTCACTGTCTCAGTGTACTCACAGAACAGCAGTGTACACCTAGACCCACACTCACCATCTCAGTGTACACATAGAACAGTAGTGTACATCTACACCTACACTCACTGTCTCAGTGTGCACAAAGAACAGCAGTGTACATCTATCCCCACACTCACCGTCTCAGTGTACACACAGTACAGCCGTGTACACCTACAACTACACTCACCGTCTGAGTGTACACAAAGAACAGCAGTGTACAACTAAAACCACACTCACTGTCTCAGTGTACACATAGAACAGCAGTGTACATCTACACCTCCACTCACTGTCTCAGTGTACACATAGAACAGCAGTGTACATCTACACCTACAATCACTCTCAGTGTACACATAGAACAGCAGTGTACATCTACACTCACACTCACTGTCTCAGTGTACACACACTACAGCAGTGTACATCTACACCCACACTCACTGTCTCAGTGCACACAAAGAACAGCAGTGCACATCGACACCCACACTCACTGTCTCAGTGTACACACACTACAGCAGTGTACATCTACACCCACACTCACTGTCTCAGTGTACACACACTACAGCAGTGTACATCTACAACTACACTCACTGTCTCAGTGCACACATAGAACTGCAGTGTACATCTACACCCACACTCAGTGTCTCAGTGTACACATAGAACAGCAGTGTACATCTATACCCACACTCACTGTCTCAGTGTACACACACTACAGCAGTGTACATCTACACCCACACTCACTGTCTCAGTGCACACAAAGAACAGCAGTGCACATCGACACCCACACTCACTGTCTCAGTGGACACATGGAACATTAGTGTACGTCTACATCCACACTCACTGTCTCAGTGCACACATAGAACTGCAGTGTATATCTACACCCACACTCACTGTCTCAGTGTACACATAGAACAGCAGTGTACATCTACACCCACACTCACTGTCTCAGTGTACACACACTACAGCAGTGTACATCTACACCCACACTCACTGTCTCAGTGCACACAAAGAACAGCAGTGCACATCGACACCCACACTCACTGTCTCAGTGTACACACACTACAGCAGTGTACATCTACACCCACACTCACTGTCTCAGTGTACACACACTACAGCAGTGTACATCTACACCTACACTCACCGTCTGAGTGTACACATAGAACAGCAGTGTACATCTACACCCACAATCACTCTCAGTGTACACATAGAACAGCAGTGTACATCTACACCCACACTCACTGTGTCAGTGTACACACACTACAGCAGTGTTCATTTACACCCACACTCACTGTCTCAGTGCACACAAAGAACAGCAGTGCACATCGACACCCACACTCACTGTCTCAGTGTACACACACTACAGCAGTGTACATCTACACCCACACTCACTGTCTCAGTGTACACACACTACAGCAGTGTACATCTACACCCACACTCACTGTCTCAGTGTACACACACTACAGCAGTGTACATCTACATCTACACTCACTGTCTCAGTGCACACATAGAACTGCAGTGTACATCTACACCCACACTCACTGTCTCAGTGTACACATAGAACAGCAGTGTACATCTATACCCACACTCACTGTCTCAGTGTACACACACTACAGCAGTGCACATCTACACCCACACTCACTGTCTCAGTGCACACAAAGAACAGCAGTGCACATCGACACCCACACTCACTGTCTCAGTGGACACATGGAACATTAGTGTACATCTACATCCACACTCACTGTCTCAGTGTACCCATAGTACAGCAGTGTACATCTAAATCTGGATTCACTGTCTCAGTGTACACACAGAACATCAGTGTACATCGACACCCACACTCACTGTCTCAGTGTACACACAGTACAGCAGTGTACATCTAGCCCTACACTCACGAGCTCAGTGTACACATAGAACAGCAGTGTACATCTGCACCCACACTCACTATCTCAGTGTACCCACAGAACAGCAGTGTACATCTACACTTACACTCATTGTCTCATTGTACACACAGTACAGCAGTGTACATCTACACCTACACTCACTATCTCAGTGTACCCATAGAACAGCAGTGTACATCTTCACCCACACTCAGTCTCAGTGCACACATAGAACAGCAGTGTACATATACACCTCCACTCACTGTCTCAGTGTACCCATAGAACAGCAGTGTACATCTACACCCACACTCACTGTCTCAGTGTACACATGGAACAGCAGTGCACATCGAAACGCACACTCACTGTCTCAGTGTACACACAGAACAGCAGTGTATATCTTCACCGACACTCACTTTCTCAGTGTACACATAGAACAGCAGTGTACATCAACACCGACACTCACTGTCTCAGTGTACCCATGGAACAGCAGTGTACATCTACACCCACACTCACAGTCTCAGTGTACCCATGGAACAGCACTGTACATCTCCACCCACACTCACAATCTCAGAGTACACATAGAACTGCAATGTACATCTACACCCACACTCACTGTCTCAGTGCACACACAGAACAGCAGTGTACATCTACACCCACACTCACTATCTCAGTGTACACATAGAACAGCAGTGTACATCGACACCTACACTCACTGTCTCAGTGTACACGTAGAACAGCAGTGTACATCGACACCCACACTCACTGTCTCAGTGTACACATAGAACAGCAGTGTACATCTACACCTACACTCACTGTCTCAGTGTACACATAGAACAGCAGTGTACATCTACACCTACACTCACTATCTCAGTGTACACACACTACAGCAGTGTACATCTACACCCACACTCACTGTCTCAGTGCACACAAAGAACAGCAGTGCACATCGACACCCACACTCACTGTCTCAGTGGACACATGGAACATTAGTGTACGTCTACATCCACACTCACTGTCTCAGTGCACACATAGAACTGCAGTGTATATCTACACCCACACTCACTGTCTCAGTGTACACATAGAACAGCAGTGTACATCTACACCCACACTCACTGTCTCAGTGTACACACACTACAGCAGTGTACATCTACACCCACACTCACTGTCTCAGTGCACACAAAGAACAGCAGTGCACATCGACACCCACACTCACTGTCTCAGTGTACACACACTACAGCAGTGTACATCTACACCCACACTCACTGTCTCAGTGTACACACACTACAGCAGTGTACATCTACACCTACACTCACCGTCTGAGTGTACACATAGAACAGCAGTGTACATCTACACCCACAATCACTCTCAGTGTACACATAGAACAGCAGTGTACATCTACACCCACACTCACTGTGTCAGTGTACACACACTACAGCAGTGTTCATTTACACCCACACTCACTGTCTCAGTGCACACAAAGAACAGCAGTGCACATCGACACCCACACTCACTGTCTCAGTGTACACACACTACAGCAGTGTACATCTACACCCACACTCACTGTCTCAGTGTACACACACTACAGCAGTGTACATCTACATCTACACTCACTGTCTCAGTGCACACATAGAACTGCAGTGTACATCTACACCCACACTCACTGTCTCAGTGTACACATAGAACAGCAGTGTACATCTACACCCACACTCACTGTCTCAGTGCACACAAAGAACAGCAGTGCACATCGACACCCACACTCACTGTCTCAGTGGACACATGGAACATTAGTGTACATCTACATCCACACTCACTGTCTCAGTGTACCCATAGTACAGCAGTGTACATCTAAATCTGGATTCACTGTCTCAGTGTACACACAGAACATCAGTGTACATCGACACCCACACTCACTGTCTCAGTGTACACACAGTACAGCAGTGTACATCTAGCCCTACACTCACGATCTCAGTGTACACATAGAACAGCAGTGTACATCTGCACCCACACTCACTATCTCAGTGTACCCACAGAACAGCAGTGTACATCTACACTTACACTCATTGTCTCATTGTACACACAGTACAGCAGTGTACATCTACACCTACACTCACTATCTCAGTGTACCCATAGAACAGCAGTGTACATCTTCACCCACACTCAGTCTCAGTGCACACATAGAACAGCAGTGTACATATACACCTCCACTCACTGTCTCAGTGTACCCATAGAACAGCAGTGTACATCTACACCCACACTCACTGTCTCAGTGTACACATGGAACAGCAGTGCACATCGAAACGCACACTCACTATCTCAGTGTACACACAGAACAGCAGTGTATATCTTCACCGACACTCACTTTCTCAGTGTACACATAGAACAGCAGTGTACATCAACACCGACACTCACTGTCTCAGTGTACCCATGGAACAGCAGTGTACATCTACACCCACACTCACAGTCTCAGTGTACCCATGGAACAGCACTGTACATCTCCACCCACACTCACAATCTCAGAGTACACATAGAACTGCAATGTACATCTACACCCACACTCACTGTCTCAGTGTACACATAGAACAGCAGTGTACATCTATACCCACACTCACTGTCTCAGTGTACACACACTACAGCAGTGTACATCTACACCCACACTCACTGTCTCAGTGCACACAAAGAACAGCAGTGCACATCGACACCCACACTCACTGTCTCAGTGGACACATGGAACATTAGTGTACGTCTACATCCACACTCACTGTCTCAGTGCACACATAGAACTGCAGTGTATATCTACACCCACACTCACTGTCTCAGTGTACACATAGAACAGCAGTGTACATCTACACCCACACTCACTGTCTCAGTGTACACACACTACAGCAGTGTACATCTACACCCACACTCACTGTCTCAGTGCACACAAAGAACAGCAGTGCACATCGACACCCACACTCACTGTCTCAGTGTACACACACTACAGCAGTGTACATCTACACCCACACTCACTGTCTCAGTGTACACACACTACAGCAGTGTACATCTACACCTACACTCACCGTCTGAGTGTACACATAGAACAGCAGTGTACATCTACACCCACAATCACTCTCAGTGTACACATAGAACAGCAGTGTACATCTACACCCACACTCACTGTGTCAGTGTACACACACTACAGCAGTGTTCATTTACACCCACACTCACTGTCTCAGTGCACACAAAGAACAGCAGTGCACATCGACACCCACACTCACTGTCTCAGTGTACACACACTACAGCAGTGTACATCTACACCCACACTCACTGTCTCAGTGTACACACACTACAGCAGTGTACATCTACATCTACACTCACTGTCTCAGTGCACACATAGAACTGCAGTGTACATCTACACCCACACTCACTGTCTCAGTGTACACATAGAACAGCAGTGTACATCTACACCCACACTCACTGTCTCAGTGCACACAAAGAACAGCAGTGCACATCGACACCCACACTCACTGTCTCAGTGGACACATGGAACATTAGTGTACATCTACATCCACACTCACTGTCTCAGTGTACCCATAGTACAGCAGTGTACATCTAAATCTGGATTCACTGTCTCAGTGTACACACAGAACATCAGTGTACATCGACACCCACACTCACTGTCTCAGTGTACACACAGTACAGCAGTGTACATCTAGCCCTACACTCACGAGCTCAGTGTACACATAGAACAGCAGTGTACATCTGCACCCACACTCACTATCTCAGTGTACCCACAGAACAGCAGTGTACATCTACACTTACACTCATTGTCTCATTGTACACACAGTACAGCAGTGTACATCTACACCTACACTCACTATCTCAGTGTACCCATAGAACAGCAGTGTACATCTTCACCCACACTCAGTCTCAGTGCACACATAGAACAGCAGTGTACATATACACCTCCACTCACTGTCTCAGTGTACCCATAGAACAGCAGTGTACATCTACACCCACACTCACTGTCTCAGTGTACACATGGAACAGCAGTGCACATCGAAACGCACACTCACTGTCTCAGTGTACACACAGAACAGCAGTGTATATCTTCACCGACACTCACTTTCTCAGTGTACACATAGAACAGCAGTGTACATCAACACCGACACTCACTGTCTCAGTGTACCCATGGAACAGCAGTGTACATCTACACCCACACTCACAGTCTCAGTGTACCCATGGAACAGCACTGTACATCTCCACCCACACTCACAATCTCAGAGTACACATAGAACTGCAATGTACATCTACACCCACACTCACTGTCTCAGTGCACACACAGAACAGCAGTGTACATCTACACCCACACTCACTATCTCAGTGTACACATAGAACAGCAGTGTACATCGACACCTACACTCACTGTCTCAGTGTACACGTAGAACAGCAGTGTACATCGACACCCACACTCACTGTCTCAGTGTACACATAGAACAGCAGTGTACATCTACACCTACACTCACTGTCTCAGTGTACACATAGAACAGCAGTGTACATCTACACCTACACTCACTATCTCAGTGTACACACACTACAGCAGTGTACATCTACACCCACACTCACTGTCTCAGTGCACACAAAGAACAGCAGTGCACATCGACACCCACACTCACTGTCTCAGTGGACACATGGAACATTAGTGTACGTCTACATCCACACTCACTGTCTCAGTGCACACATAGAACTGCAGTGTATATCTACACCCACACTCACTGTCTCAGTGTACACATAGAACAGCAGTGTACATCTACACCCACACTCACTGTCTCAGTGTACACACACTACAGCAGTGTACATCTACACCCACACTCACTGTCTCAGTGCACACAAAGAACAGCAGTGCACATCGACACCCACACTCACTGTCTCAGTGTACACACACTACAGCAGTGTACATCTACACCCACACTCACTGTCTCAGTGTACACACACTACAGCAGTGTACATCTACACCTACACTCACCGTCTGAGTGTACACATAGAACAGCAGTGTACATCTACACCCACAATCACTCTCAGTGTACACATAGAACAGCAGTGTACATCTACACCCACACTCACTGTGTCAGTGTACACACACTACAGCAGTGTTCATTTACACCCACACTCACTGTCTCAGTGCACACAAAGAACAGCAGTGCACATCGACACCCACACTCACTGTCTCAGTGTACACACACTACAGCAGTGTACATCTACACCCACACTCACTGTCTCAGTGTACACACACTACAGCAGTGTACATCTACATCTACACTCACTGTCTCAGTGCACACATAGAACTGCAGTGTACATCTACACCCACACTCACTGTCTCAGTGTACACATAGAACAGCAGTGTACATCTACACCCACACTCACTGTCTCAGTGCACACAAAGAACAGCAGTGCACATCGACACCCACACTCACTGTCTCAGTGGACACATGGAACATTAGTGTACATCTACATCCACACTCACTGTCTCAGTGTACCCATAGTACAGCAGTGTACATCTAAATCTGGATTCACTGTCTCAGTGTACACACAGAACATCAGTGTACATCGACACCCACACTCACTGTCTCAGTGTACACACAGTACAGCAGTGTACATCTAGCCCTACACTCACGAGCTCAGTGTACACATAGAACAGCAGTGTACATCTGCACCCACACTCACTATCTCAGTGTACCCACAGAACAGCAGTGTACATCTACACTTACACTCATTGTCTCATTGTACACACAGTACAGCAGTGTACATCTACACCTACACTCACTATCTCAGTGTACCCATAGAACAGCAGTGTACATCTTCACCCACACTCAGTCTCAGTGCACACATAGAACAGCAGTGTACATATACACCTCCACTCACTGTCTCAGTGTACCCATAGAACAGCAGTGTACATCTACACCCACACTCACTGTCTCAGTGTACACATGGAACAGCAGTGCACATCGAAACGCACACTCACTGTCTCAGTGTACACACAGAACAGCAGTGTATATCTTCACCGACACTCACTTTCTCAGTGTACACATAGAACAGCAGTGTACATCAACACCGACACTCACTGTCTCAGTGTACCCATGGAACAGCAGTGTACATCTACACCCACACTCACAGTCTCAGTGTACCCATGGAACAGCACTGTACATCTCCACCCACACTCACAATCTCAGAGTACACATAGAACTGCAATGTACATCTACACCCACACTCACTGTCTCAGTGCACACACAGAACAGCAGTGTACATCTACACCCACACTCACTATCTCAGTGTACACATAGAACAGCAGTGTACATCGACACCTACACTCACTGTCTCAGTGTACACGTAGAACAGCAGTGTACATCGACACCCACACTCACTGTCTCAGTGTACACATAGAACAGCAGTGTACATCTACACCTACACTCACTGTCTCAGTGTACACATAGAACAGCAGTGTACATCTACACCTACACTCACTATCTCAGTGTACACACACTACAGCAGTGTACATCTACACCCACACTCACTGTCTCAGTGCACACAAAGAACAGCAGTGCACATCGACACCCACACTCACTGTCTCAGTGGACACATGGAACATTAGTGTACGTCTACATCCACACTCACTGTCTCAGTGCACACATAGAACTGCAGTGTATATCTACACCCACACTCACTGTCTCAGTGTACACATAGAACAGCAGTGTACATCTACACCCACACTCACTGTCTCAGTGTACACACACTACAGCAGTGTACATCTACACCCACACTCACTGTCTCAGTGCACACAAAGAACAGCAGTGCACATCGACACCCACACTCACTGTCTCAGTGTACACACACTACAGCAGTGTACATCTACACCCACACTCACTGTCTCAGTGTACACACACTACAGCAGTGTACATCTACACCTACACTCACCGTCTGAGTGTACACATAGAACAGCAGTGTACATCTACACCCACAATCACTCTCAGTGTACACATAGAACAGCAGTGTACATCTACACCCACACTCACTGTGTCAGTGTACACACACTACAGCAGTGTTCATTTACACCCACACTCACTGTCTCAGTGCACACAAAGAACAGCAGTGCACATCGACACCCACACTCACTGTCTCAGTGTACACACACTACAGCAGTGTACATCTACACCCACACTCACTGTCTCAGTGTACACACACTACAGCAGTGTACATCTACATCTACACTCACTGTCTCAGTGCACACATAGAACTGCAGTGTACATCTACACCCACACTCACTGTCTCAGTGTACACATAGAACAGCAGTGTACATCTACACCCACACTCACTGTCTCAGTGCACACAAAGAACAGCAGTGCACATCGACACCCACACTCACTGTCTCAGTGGACACATGGAACATTAGTGTACATCTACATCCACACTCACTGTCTCAGTGTACCCATAGTACAGCAGTGTACATCTAAATCTGGATTCACTGTCTCAGTGTACACACAGAACATCAGTGTACATCGACACCCACACTCACTGTCTCAGTGTACACACAGTACAGCAGTGTACATCTAGCCCTACACTCACGATCTCAGTGTACACATAGAACAGCAGTGTACATCTGCACCCACACTCACTATCTCAGTGTACCCACAGAACAGCAGTGTACATCTACACTTACACTCATTGTCTCATTGTACACACAGTACAGCAGTGTACATCTACACCTACACTCACTATCTCAGTGTACCCATAGAACAGCAGTGTACATCTTCACCCACACTCAGTCTCAGTGCACACATAGAACAGCAGTGTACATATACACCTCCACTCACTGTCTCAGTGTACCCATAGAACAGCAGTGTACATCTACACCCACACTCACTGTCTCAGTGTACACATGGAACAGCAGTGCACATCGAAACGCACACTCACTATCTCAGTGTACACACAGAACAGCAGTGTATATCTTCACCGACACTCACTTTCTCAGTGTACACATAGAACAGCAGTGTACATCAACACCGACACTCACTGTCTCAGTGTACCCATGGAACAGCAGTGTACATCTACACCCACACTCACAGTCTCAGTGTACCCATGGAACAGCACTGTACATCTCCACCCACACTCACAATCTCAGAGTACACATAGAACTGCAATGTACATCTACACCCACACTCACTGTCTCAGTGTACACATAGAACAGCAGTGTACATCTATACCCACACTCACTGTCTCAGTGTACACACACTACAGCAGTGTACATCTACACCCACACTCACTGTCTCAGTGCACACAAAGAACAGCAGTGCACATCGACACCCACACTCACTGTCTCAGTGGACACATGGAACATTAGTGTACGTCTACATCCACACTCACTGTCTCAGTGCACACATAGAACTGCAGTGTATATCTACACCCACACTCACTGTCTCAGTGTACACATAGAACAGCAGTGTACATCTACACCCACACTCACTGTCTCAGTGTACACACACTACAGCAGTGTACATCTACACCCACACTCACTGTCTCAGTGCACACAAAGAACAGCAGTGCACATCGACACCCACACTCACTGTCTCAGTGTACACACACTACAGCAGTGTACATCTACACCCACACTCACTGTCTCAGTGTACACACACTACAGCAGTGTACATCTACACCTACACTCACCGTCTGAGTGTACACATAGAACAGCAGTGTACATCTACACCCACAATCACTCTCAGTGTACACATAGAACAGCAGTGTACATCTACACCCACACTCACTGTGTCAGTGTACACACACTACAGCAGTGTTCATTTACACCCACACTCACTGTCTCAGTGCACACAAAGAACAGCAGTGCACATCGACACCCACACTCACTGTCTCAGTGTACACACACTACAGCAGTGTACATCTACACCCACACTCACTGTCTCAGTGTACACACACTACAGCAGTGTACATCTACATCTACACTCACTGTCTCAGTGCACACATAGAACTGCAGTGTACATCTACACCCACACTCACTGTCTCAGTGTACACATAGAACAGCAGTGTACATCTACACCCACACTCACTGTCTCAGTGCACACAAAGAACAGCAGTGCACATCGACACCCACACTCACTGTCTCAGTGGACACATGGAACATTAGTGTACATCTACATCCACACTCACTGTCTCAGTGTACCCATAGTACAGCAGTGTACATCTAAATCTGGATTCACTGTCTCAGTGTACACACAGAACATCAGTGTACATCGACACCCACACTCACTGTCTCAGTGTACACACAGTACAGCAGTGTACATCTAGCCCTACACTCACGAGCTCAGTGTACACATAGAACAGCAGTGTACATCTGCACCCACACTCACTATCTCAGTGTACCCACAGAACAGCAGTGTACATCTACACTTACACTCATTGTCTCATTGTACACACAGTACAGCAGTGTACATCTACACCTACACTCACTATCTCAGTGTACCCATAGAACAGCAGTGTACATCTTCACCCACACTCAGTCTCAGTGCACACATAGAACAGCAGTGTACATATACACCTCCACTCACTGTCTCAGTGTACCCATAGAACAGCAGTGTACATCTACACCCACACTCACTGTCTCAGTGTACACATGGAACAGCAGTGCACATCGAAACGCACACTCACTGTCTCAGTGTACACACAGAACAGCAGTGTATATCTTCACCGACACTCACTTTCTCAGTGTACACATAGAACAGCAGTGTACATCAACACCGACACTCACTGTCTCAGTGTACCCATGGAACAGCAGTGTACATCTACACCCACACTCACAGTCTCAGTGTACCCATGGAACAGCACTGTACATCTCCACCCACACTCACAATCTCAGAGTACACATAGAACTGCAATGTACATCTACACCCACACTCACTGTCTCAGTGCACACACAGAACAGCAGTGTACATCTACACCCACACTCACTATCTCAGTGTACACATAGAACAGCAGTGTACATCGACACCTACACTCACTGTCTCAGTGTACACGTAGAACAGCAGTGTACATCGACACCCACACTCACTGTCTCAGTGTACACATAGAACAGCAGTGTACATCTACACCTACACTCACTGTCTCAGTGTACACATAGAACAGCAGTGTACATCTACACCTACACTCACTATCTCAGTGTACACACACTACAGCAGTGTACATCTACACCCACACTCACTGTCTCAGTGCACACAAAGAACAGCAGTGCACATCGACACCCACACTCACTGTCTCAGTGGACACATGGAACATTAGTGTACGTCTACATCCACACTCACTGTCTCAGTGCACACATAGAACTGCAGTGTATATCTACACCCACACTCACTGTCTCAGTGTACACATAGAACAGCAGTGTACATCTACACCCACACTCACTGTCTCAGTGTACACACACTACAGCAGTGTACATCTACACCCACACTCACTGTCTCAGTGCACACAAAGAACAGCAGTGCACATCGACACCCACACTCACTGTCTCAGTGTACACACACTACAGCAGTGTACATCTACACCCACACTCACTGTCTCAGTGTACACACACTACAGCAGTGTACATCTACACCTACACTCACCGTCTGAGTGTACACATAGAACAGCAGTGTACATCTACACCCACAATCACTCTCAGTGTACACATAGAACAGCAGTGTACATCTACACCCACACTCACTGTGTCAGTGTACACACACTACAGCAGTGTTCATTTACACCCACACTCACTGTCTCAGTGCACACAAAGAACAGCAGTGCACATCGACACCCACACTCACTGTCTCAGTGTACACACACTACAGCAGTGTACATCTACACCCACACTCACTGTCTCAGTGTACACACACTACAGCAGTGTACATCTACATCTACACTCACTGTCTCAGTGCACACATAGAACTGCAGTGTACATCTACACCCACACTCACTGTCTCAGTGTACACATAGAACAGCAGTGTACATCTACACCCACACTCACTGTCTCAGTGCACACAAAGAACAGCAGTGCACATCGACACCCACACTCACTGTCTCAGTGGACACATGGAACATTAGTGTACATCTACATCCACACTCACTGTCTCAGTGTACCCATAGTACAGCAGTGTACATCTAAATCTGGATTCACTGTCTCAGTGTACACACAGAACATCAGTGTACATCGACACCCACACTCACTGTCTCAGTGTACACACAGTACAGCAGTGTACATCTAGCCCTACACTCACGATCTCAGTGTACACATAGAACAGCAGTGTACATCTGCACCCACACTCACTATCTCAGTGTACCCACAGAACAGCAGTGTACATCTACACTTACACTCATTGTCTCATTGTACACACAGTACAGCAGTGTACATCTACACCTACACTCACTATCTCAGTGTACCCATAGAACAGCAGTGTACATCTTCACCCACACTCAGTCTCAGTGCACACATAGAACAGCAGTGTACATATACACCTCCACTCACTGTCTCAGTGTACCCATAGAACAGCAGTGTACATCTACACCCACACTCACTGTCTCAGTGTACACATGGAACAGCAGTGCACATCGAAACGCACACTCACTATCTCAGTGTACACACAGAACAGCAGTGTATATCTTCACCGACACTCACTTTCTCAGTGTACACATAGAACAGCAGTGTACATCAACACCGACACTCACTGTCTCAGTGTACCCATGGAACAGCAGTGTACATCTACACCCACACTCACAGTCTCAGTGTACCCATGGAACAGCACTGTACATCTCCACCCACACTCACAATCTCAGAGTACACATAGAACTGCAATGTACATCTACACCCACACTCACTGTCTCAGTGCACACACAGAACAGCAGTGTACATCTACACCCACACTCACTATCTCAGTGTACACATAGAACAGCAGTGTACATCGACACCTACACTCACTGTCTCAGTGTACACGTAGAACAGCAGTGTACATCGACACCCACACTCACTGTCTCAGTGTACACATAGAACAGCAGTGTACATCTACACCTACACTCACTGTCTCAGTGTACACATAGAACAGCAGTGTACATCTACACCTACACTCACTATCTCAGTGTACACATAGAACAGCAGTGTACATCGACACCCACACTCACTGTCTGAGTGTACACATAGAACAGCAGTGTACATCTAAACCCACACTCACAGTCTCAGTGCACACACAGTACAGCAGTGTACATCTGCAGCCACACTCACTATCTGAGTGTACACATAGAACAGCAGTGTACATATACACCGACACTCACTGTCTCAGTGTGCACATAGAACAGCAGTGTACATCGACACCTCCACTCACTCTCTCAGTGTACCCATCGAACAGCAGTTTATATCTACACCCACACTCACTATCTCAGTGTACACACAGAACAGCAGTGTACATCGACACCCACACTCACTGTCTCAGTGTACACATAGAACAGCAGTGTACATCGACACCCACACTCACTGTCTCAGTGTACCCATGGAACAGCAGTGTACATCTACACCCACACTCACTATCTCAGTGTACACATAGAACAGCAGTGTACATCTACACCCACACTCACTATCTCAGTGTACACATAGAACAGCAATGTACACCTACACCCACACTCACGGTCTCATTGTACACATAGAACAGCAGTGTATATCTACACCCACACTCACTGTCTCAGTGTACACATTGAACAGCAGTGTACATCTACACCCACACTCACTGTCTCAGTGTACACATAGAACAGCAGTGTACATCTACACCCACACTCACAGTCTCAGTGTACACATAGAAAAGCAGTGTACATCTACACCTACACTCATCGTGTCAGAGTACCCATAGAACGGCAGTGTACATCGACACCCGCACTCACTGTCTCAGTGTACACATAGAACAGCAGTGTACATCGACACCCACACTCACTATCTCAGTGTACCCATAGGACAGCAGTGTACATCTACACCCACACTCACTGTCTCAGTGTACACATAGAACAGCAGTGTACATCGACACCCACACTCACTGTCTCAGTGTACCCATAGGACAGCAGTGTACATCTACACCCACACTCACTGTCTCAGTGTAAACATGGAACAGCAGTGCACATCGACACCCACACTCACTGTCTCAGTGTACACATAGAACAGCAGTGTACATCGACACCCACACTCACTGTCTCAGTGTACCCATAGGACAGCAGTGTACATCTACACCCACACTCACTGTCTCAGTGTACCCATGGAACAGCAGTGCACATCTACACCTACACTCACGATGTCAGTGTACACACAGAACAGCAGTGTACATCTACACTTACACTCACTGTCTCAGTGTACACATAGAACAGCAGTGTACATCTACACCCACACTCCCTGTCTCAGTGTACACACAGTACAGCAGTGTACATCTAAACCCACACTCACTGTCTCAGTGTACCCATAGAAGCAGTGTACATCTAAACCTACACTCACTGTCTCAGTGTACACACAGTACAGCAGTGTACATCTAGCCCTACACTCACGATCTCAGTGTACACATAGAACAGCAGTGTACATCTGCACCCACACTCACTACCTCAGTGTACCCATAGAACAGCAGTGTACATCTACACCCACACTCACTGTCTCAGTGTACACATGGAACAGCAGTGAACATCGAAACGCACACTCACTGTCTCAGTGTACACACAGAACAGCAGTGTATATCTTCACCGACACTCACTTTCTCAGTGTACACATAGAACAGCAGTGTACATCTACACCCACACTCACTGTCTCAGTGTACACACAGAACAGCAGTGTACATCAACACCGACACTCACTGTCTCAGTGTACCCATGGAACAGCACTGTACATCTACACCCACACTCACTGTCTCAGTGTACACACAGAACAGCAGTGTACATCTACACCCACACTCACTGTCTCAGTGTACACACAGAACAGCAGTGTACATCTACACCCACACTCACTATCTCAGTGTACACATAGAACAGCAGTGTGCATCTACACCCACACTCACTATCTCAGCGTACACATAGAACAGCAGTGTACATCTACACCCACACTCACTATCTCAGTGTACACATAGAACAGCAGTGTACATCTACACCCACACTCACTATCTCAGTGTACACATAGAACAGCAGTGTACATCTACACCCACACTCACTATCTCAGTGTACACATAGAACAGCAGTGTACATATACACCGACACTCACTGTCTCAGTGTACACATAGAACAGCAGTATACATCTACACCTACACTCATCGTGTCTGTGTACCTATAGAACAGCTGTGTATATTCGACACCTAAACTCACTGTCTCAGTGTACTCACAGAACAGCAGTGTACACCTAGACCCACACTCACCATCTCAGTGTACACATAGAACAGTAGTGTACATCTACACCTACACTCACTTTCTCAGTGTGCACATAGAACAGCAGTGTACATCTACACCTACACTCATCGTGTCAGTGTACCCATAGAACAGCAGTGTACATCTATACCCACACTCACTGTCTCAGTGTACACACAGAACTGCAGTGTACATCTATACCCACACTCACCGTCTCAGTGTACACACATTACAGCCGTGTACACCTACAACTACACTCACCATCTGAGTGTACACAGAGAACAGCAGTGTACAACTAAAACCACACTCACTGTCTCAGTGTACACATAGAACAGCAGTGTACACCTACACCTACAATCACTCTCAGTGTACACATAGAACAGCAGTGTACATCTACACCCACACTCACTGTCTCAGTGTACACGTAGAACAGCAGTGTACATCTACACCCACACTCACTGTCTCAGTGTACACACACTACAGCAGTGTACATCTACACCCACACTCACTGTCTCAGTGCACATAAAGAACAGCAGTGCACATCAACACCCACACTCACTGTCTCAGTGTACACACACTACAGCGGTGTACATCTACACCCACACTCAATGTCTCAGTGTACACACACTACAGCAGTGTACATCTACACCCACACTCACTGTCTCAGTGCACACAAAGAACAGCAGTGCACATCGACACCCACACTCACTGTCTCAGTGGACACATGGAACATTAGTGTACATCTACACCCACACTCACTGTCTCAGTGTACCATAGTACAGTAGTATACATCTAAATCTGCATTCACTGTCTCAGTGTACACACAGAACATCAGTGTACATCTGCACCCACACTCACTATCTCAGTGTACCCACAGAACAGCAGTGTACATCGACACCCACACTCACTGTCTCAGTGTACACATAGAACAGCAGTGTACATCTACACCTACACTCACGGTGTCAGTGTACACACAGAACAGCAGTGTACATCTACACCTACACTCACGGTGTCAGTGTACACACAGAACAGCAGTGTACATCTACACCTACACTCACGGTGTCAGTGTACACACAGAACAGCAGTGTACATCTACACCTACACTCACGGTGTCAGTGTACACACAGAACAGCAGTGTACATCTACACCCACACTCACTATCTCAGTGTACCATTGGAACAGCTGTGTACATCTACACCTACACTCACTGTCTCAGTGTACACATAGAACAGCAGTGTACATCTACACCCACACTCACTGTCTCAGTGTACACACAGAACAGCAGTGTACATCTACACCCACACTCACTATCTCAGTGTACACATAGAACAGCAGTGTACATCTACACCCACACTCACTATCTCAGTGTACACATAGAACAGCAGTGTACATCTACACCCACACTCACTATCTCAGTGTACACATAGAACAGCAGTGTACATCTACACCCACACTCACTATCTCAGTGTACACATAGAACAGCAGTGTACATATACACCGACACTCACTGTCTCAGTGCACACATAGAACAGCAGTATACATCTACACCTACACTCATCGTGTCAGTGTACCTATAGAACAGCTGTGTATATTCGACACCTAAACTCACTGTCTCAGTGTACTCACAGAACAGCAGTGTACACCTAGACCCACACTCACCATCTCAGTGTACACATAGAACAGCAGTGTACATCTACACCTACACTCATCGTGTCAGTGTACCCATAGAACAGCAGTGTACATCTATACCCACAGTCACTATCTCAGTGTACACATAGAACAGCAGTGTACATATACACCGACACTCACTGTCTCAGTGTTCACATAGAACAGCAGTATACATCTACACCTACACTCATCGTGTCAGTGTACCCATAGAACAGCTGTGTACATCGACACCTAAACTCACTGTCTCAGTGTACTCACAGAACAGCAGTGTACACTTAGACCCACACTCACCATCTCAGTGTACACATAGAACAGTAGTGTACATCTACACCTACCCACACTGTCTCAGTGTGCACATAGAACAGCAGTGTACATCTACACCTACACTCATATTGTCAGTGTACCCATAGAACAGCAGTGTACATCTATACCCACACTCACTGTCTCAGTGTACACACAGAACTGCAGTGAACATCTATACCCACACTCACCGTCTCAGTGTACACACAGTACAGCCGTGTACACCTACAACTACACTCACCGTCTGAGTGTACACATAGAACAGCAGTGTACAACTAAAACCACATTCACTGTCTCAGTGTACACATAGAACAGCAGTGTACATCTACACCTCCACTCACTGTCTCAGTGTACACATAGAACAGCAGTGTACATCTACACCTACAATCACTCTCAGTGTACACATAGAACAGCAGTGTACATCTACACCCACACTCACTGTCTCAGTGTACACACACTACAGCAGTGTACATCTACACCCACACTCACTGTCTCGGTGCACACAAAGAATAGCAGTGCACATCGACACCCACACTCACTGTCTCAGTGTACACACACTACAGCAGTGTACATCTACACCCACACTCACTGTCTCAGTGGACACACACTACAGCAGTGTACATCAACATCTACACTCACTGTCTCAGTGCACACATAGAACTGCAGTGTACATCTACTCCCACACTCACTGTCTCAGTGTACACATAGAACAGCAGTGTACATCTACACCCACACTCACTGTCTCAGTGCACACAAAGAACAGCAGTGCACATCGACACCCACACTCACTGTCTCAGTGGACACATGGAACAGCAGTGTACATCTACACCTCCACTCACTGTCTCAGTGTACACACAGTACAGCAGTGAACATCTACACCCACACTCACTGTCTCAGTGTACACATAGAACTGCAGTGTACATCTACACCCACACTCACTGTCTCAGTGTACACACAGTACAGCAGTGAACATCTACACCCACACTCACTGTCTCAGTGTACACATAGAACTGCAGTGTACATCTACACCTACACTCACTATCTCAGTGTACACACAGTACAGCAGTGTACATCTACACCTACACTCACTGTCTCATTGTACCCATGGAACAGCAGAGTACAACTAAACCCACACTCACTCTCTCAGAGTACACGTAGAACAGCAGTGTACATCTACAACCACACTCACTGTCTCAGCGTACCCATAGAACAGCAGTGTACATCTACACCCACACTCAAATTCTCAGTGCACACATGGAACAGCAGTGTACATCTACACCCACACTCACTCTCTCAGTGTACACATGGAACAGCAGTGTACATCTACACCCACACTCACTGTCTCAGTGTACACATGGAAAAGCAGTGTACATCTACACCCACACTCACTATCTCAGTGTACACACAGAACAGCAGTGTACATCTACACCCACACTCACTATCTCAGTGTACACATGGAACAGCAGTGTACATCTGCACCCACACTCACTCTCTCAGTGTACACATGGAACAGCAGTGTACATCTACACCGCCACTCACGGTGTCAGTGTACACACAGAACAGCAGTGTACATCGACACCCACACTCACTGTCTCAGTGTACCCATGGAACAGCTGTGTACATATACACCTACACTCACTGTCTCAGTGTACACACAGAACAGCAGTGTACATCTAAACCCACACTCACGGTGTCAGTGTACACACAGAACAGCAGTGGACATCTGCACCCACACTCACTATCTCAGCGTACCCATGGAACAGCAGTGTACATCTACACCTACACTCACTGTCTCAGTGTACACATAGAACAGCAGTGTACATCTACACCCACACTCACTGTCTCAGTTTACACATGGAAATGCAGTGTACATCTACACCCACACTCACTATCTCAGTGCACACAGAGAACAGCAGTGTACATCTACACCTACACTCACTGTCTCAGTGTACCCATACAACAGCTGTGTACATCGACACCAACACTCACTGTCTCAGTGTACACATAGAACAGAAGTGTACACCTACACCCACACTCACCATCTCAGTGTACACATAGAACAGCAGTGTACATCTACACCTACACTCACTGTCTCAGTGTACACATAGAACAGCAGTGTACATCTACACCTACACTCATCGTGTCAGTGTACCCATAGAACAGCAGTGTACATCGACACCAACACTCACTGTCTCAGTGTACACATAGAACAGAAGTGTACACCTACACCCACACTCACCATCTCAGTGTACACATAGAACAGCAGTGTACATCTACACCTACACTCACTGTCTCAGTGTACACATAGAACAGCAGTGTACATCTACACCTACACTCATCGTGTCAGTGTACCCATAGAACAGCAGTGTACATCTATACCCACACTGACCGTCTCAGTGTACACACAATACAGCCTTGTACAACTACACCTACACTCACCGTCTGAGTGTACACATAGAACAGCAGTGTACAACTAAAACCGCACTCACTGTCTCAGTGTACACATAGAACAGCAGTGTACATCTACACCTCCACTCACTGTCTCAGTGTACACATAGAACAGCAGTGTACATCTACACCTCCACTCACTGTCTCAGTGCACACATAGAACAGCAGTGTACATCTACGCACACTCTCACTATCTCAGTGTACACATAGAACTTCAGTGTACATCTACACCTAAACTCTCTGTCTCAGTGTACCCATAGAGCATCAGTGTACATCTTCACCTACACTCACTGTCTCAGTGCACACATAGAACAGCAGTGTACATCTACACCCACACTCACTGTCTCAGTGTACACACAGTACAGCAGTGTACATCTACACCCACACTCACTGTCTCAGTGCACACAAAGAACAGCAGTGTACATCTACACCCACACTCACTGTCTCAGTGTACCCATAGAACAGCAGTGTACATCTACACCCACACTCACTATCTCAGTGTACCCATAGAACAGCAGTGTACATCTACACACACACTCACTGTCTCAGTGTACACATGGAACAGCAGTGCTCATCTAAACGCACACTCACTGTCTCAGTGTACACACACTACAGCAGTGTACATCTACACCCACACTCACTGTCTCAGTGTACACACACTACAGCAGTGTACATCTACATCTACATTCACTGTCTCAGTGCACACATAGAACTGCAGTGTATATTTTCACCGACACTCACTGTCTCAGTGTACACACAGAACAACAGTGTACATCTACACCCACACTCACTGTCTCAGTGTACACACACTACAGCAGTGTACATCTACACCCACACTCACTGTCTCAGTGTACACACACTACAGCAGTGTACATCTACATCTACACTCACTGTCTCAGTGCACACATAGAACTGCAGTGTACATCTACACCCACACTCACTGTCTCAGTGTACACATAGAACAGCAGTGTACATCTATACCCACACTCACTGTCTCAGTGTACACACACTACAGCAGTGCACATCTACACCCACACTCACTGTCTCAGTGCACACAAAGAACAGCAGTGCACATCGACACCCACACTCACTGTCTCAGTGGACACATGGAACAGCAGTGTACATCTACACCTCCACTCACTGTCTCAGTGCACACATAGAACAGCAGTGTACATCTACACCCACACTCACTGTCTCAGTGTACACACAGTACAGCAGTGTACATCTACACCCACACTCACTGTCTCAGTGTACACATAGAACTGCAGTGTACATCTACACCCACACTCACTATCTCAGTGTACACATAGAACAGCAGTGTACATCTACACCCACACTCACAGTCTCAGTGTACCCATGGAACAGCAGTGTACATCTACACCCACACTCACTATCTCAGTGTACACATGGAACAGCAGTGTATATCTTCACCGACACTCATTGTCTCAGAGTACACATAGAACTGCAGAGTACATCTACACCTACACTGACTATCTCAGTGTCCACACAGTCCAGCAGTGTACATCTACACCTACACTCACTGTCTCAGTGTACCCATGGAACAGCAGTGTTCATCTAAACCCACACTCACTGTCTCAGTGCACACACAGAACAGCAGTGTACATCTACACCCACACTCACTATCTCAGTGTACACATAGAACTGCAGTGTACATCTACACCTACACTCACTATCTCAGTGTACACACAGTACAGCAGTGTACATCTACACCTACACTCACTACCTCAGTGTACCCATGGAACAGCAGTGTACATCTAAACCCACACTCACTCTCTCAGTGTACACGTAGAACAGCAGTGTACATCTACAACCACACTCACTGTCTCAGCGTACCCATAGAACAGCAGTGTACATCTACACCCACACTCAAATTCTAAGTGCACACATGGAACAGCAGTGTACATCTACACCCACACTCACTCTCTCAGTGTACACATGGAACAGCAGTGTACATCTACACCCACACTCACTGTCTCAGTGTACACATGGAAAAGCAGTGTACATCTACACCCACACTCACTATCTCAGTGCACACACAGAACAGCAGTGTACATCTACACGGACACTCACTATCTCAGTGTACACATGGAACAGCAGTGTACATCTACACCGCCACTCACGGTGTCAGTGTACACACAGAACAGCAGTGTACATCGACACCCACACTCACTGTCTCAGTGTACCCATGGAACAGCTGTGTACATATACACCTACACTCACTGTCTCAGTGTACACACAGAACAGCAGTGTACATCTAAACCCACACTCACAGTGTCAGTGTACACACAGAACAGCAGTGTACATCTACACCTACACTCACGGTGTCAGTGTACACACAGAACAGCAGTGGACATCTACACCCACACTCACTATCTCAGCATACCCATGGAACAGCAGTGTACATCGACACCTACACTCACTGTCTAAGTATACACATAGAACAGCAGTGTACATCTACACCCACACTCACTGTCTCAGTTTACACATGGAAAAGCAGTGTACATCTACACCCACACTCACTATCTCAGTGCACACAGAGAACAGCAGTGTACATCTACACCTACACTCACTGTCTCAGTGTACCCATACAACAGCTGTGTACATCGACACCAACACTCACCGTCTCAGTGTACACATAGAACAGAAGTGTACACCTATACCCACACTCACCATCTCAGTGTACACAGAGAACAGCAGTGTACATCTACACCTACACTCACTGTCTCAGTGTACACATAGAACAGCAGTGTACATCTACACCTACACTCATCGTGTCAGTGTACCCATAGAACAGCAGTGTACATTGACACCCACACTCACTGTCTCAGTGTACACACAGAATAGCAGTGTACATCTACACCTACACTCATCGTTTCAGTGTACCCATAGAACAGCAGTGTACATCTATACCCACACTCACCGTCTCAGTGTACACACAATACAGCCTTGTACAACTACACCTACACTCACCGTCTGAGTGTACACATAGAACAGCAGTGTACAACTAAAACCACACTCACTGTCTCAGTGTACACATAGAACAGCAGTGTACATCTACACCTACAATCACTGTCTCAGTGCACACATAGAACAGCAGTGTACATCTACGCACACACTCACTATCTCAGTGTACACATAGAACATCAGTGTACATCTACACCTAAACTCACTGTCTCAGTGTACCCATAGAACATCAGTGCACATCTTCACCTACACTCACTGTCTCAGTGCACACATAGAACAGCAGTGTACATCTACACCCACACTCACTGTCTCAGTGTACACACAGTACAGCAGTGTACATCTACACCCACACTCACTGTCTCAGTGCACACAAAGAACAGCAGTGACATCTACACCCACACTCACTGTCTCAGTGTACCCATAGTACAGCAGTGTACATCTAAATCTGCACTCACTGTCTCAGTGTACACACAGAACATCAGTGTACATCTACACCCACACTCACTGTCTCAGTGTACCCATAGAACAGCAGTGTACATCTAAACCCACACTCACTGTCTCAGTGTACCCATAGAAGAAGCAGTGCACATCTACACCTACACTCACTATCTCAGTGTACCCATAGAACAGCAGTGTACATCTACACCCACACTCACTATCTCAGTGTACACATAGAACAGCAGTGTACATCTACACACACACTCACTGTCTCAGTGTACACATGGAACAGCAGTGCTCATCTAAACGCACACTCACTGTCTCAGTGTACACACAGAACAGCAGTGTATATTTTCACCGACACTCACTGTCTCAGTGTACACATAGAACAGCAGTGTACATCTACACCTACACTCACGGTCTCAGTGTACACACAGAACAGCAGTGTACATCTACACCCACACTCACTGTCTCAGTGTACCCATGGAACAGCAGTGTACATCTAAACCCACACTCACTGTCTCAGCGCACACACAGAACAGCAGTGTACATCTACACCGCCACTCACTATCTCAGTGTACACACAGAACAGCAGTGTACATCTAAACCCACACTCACAGTGTCAGTGTACACACAGAACAGCAGTGTACATCTACACATACACACACTGTCTCAGTGTACACACAGAACAGCAGTGTACATCTAAACCCACACTCACAGTGTCAGTGTACACACAGAACAGCAGTGTACATCTACACCTACACTCACGGTGTCAGTGTACACACAGAACAGCAGTGGACATCTACACCCACACTCACTATCTCAGCATACCCATGGAACAGCAGTGTAGATCTACACCTACACTCACTGTCTCAGTGTACACATAGAACAGCAGTGTACATCAACACCCACACTCACTGTCTCAGTTTACACATGGAAAAGCAGTGTACATCTACACCTACACTCACTGTCTCAGTGTACCCATACAACAGCTGTGTACATCGACACCAACACTCACTGTCTCAGTGTACACATAGAACAGAAGTGTACACCTACACCCACACTCACCATCTCAGTGTACACAGAGAACAGCAGTGTACATCTACACCTACACTCACTGTCTCAGGGTACACATAGAACAGCAGTGTACATCTACACCTACACTCATCGTGTCAGTGTACCCATAGAACAGCAGTGTACATTGACACCCACACTCACTGTCTCAGTGTACACACAGAATAGCAGTGTACATCTACACCTACACTCATCGTTTCAGTGTACCCATAGAACAGCAGTGTACATCTATACCCACACTCACCGTCTCAGTGTACACACAATACAGCCTTGTACAACTACACCTACACTCACCGTCTGAGTGTACACATAGAACAGCAGTGTACAACTAAAACCACACTCACTGTCTCAGTGTACACATAGAACAGCAGTGTACATCTACACCTACAATCACTGTCTCAGTGCACACATAGAACAGCAGTGTACATCTACGCACACACTCACTATCTCAGTGTACACATAGAACATCAGTGTACATCTACACCTAAACTCACTGTCTCAGTGTACCCATAGAACATCAGTGCACATCTTCACCAACACTCACTGTCTCAGTGCAAACATAGAACAGCAGTGTACATCTACACCCACACTCACTGTCTCAGTGTACACACAGTACAGCAGTGTACATCTACACCCACACTCACTGTCTCAGTGTACCCATAGTACAGCAGTGTACATCTAAATCTGCACTCACTGTCTCAGTGTACACACAGAACATCAGTGTACATCTACACCCACACTCACTGTCTCAGTGTACCCATAGAACAGCAGTGTACATCTAAACCCACACTCACTGTCTCAGTGTACCCATAGAAGAAGCAGTGTACATCTACACCCACACTCACTGTCTCAGTGCACACAAAGAACAGCAGTGCACATCGACACCCACACTCACTGTCTCAGTGGACACATGGAACAGCAGTGTACATCTACACCTCCACTCACTGTCTCAGTGCACACATAGAACAGCAGTGTACATCTACACCCACACTCACTGTCTCAGTGTACACACAGTACAGCAGTGTACATCTACACCCACACTCACTGTCTCAGTGTACACATAGAACTGCAGTGTACATCTACACCCACACTCACTATCTTAGTGTACACATAGAACAGCAGTGTACATCTACACCCACACTCACAGTCTCAGTGTACCCATGGAACAGCAGTGTACATCTACACCCACACTCACTATCTCAGTGTACACATGGAACAGCAGTGTATATCTTCACCGACACTCATTGTCTCAGAGTACACATAGAACTGCAGAGTACATCTACACCTACACTGACTATCTCAGTGTCCACACAGTCCAGCAGTGTACATCTACACCTACACTCACTGTCTCAGTGTACCCATGGAACAGCAGTGTTCATCTAAACCCACACTCACTGTCTCAGTGCACACACAGAACAGCAGTGTACATCTACACCCACACTCACTATCTCAGTGTACACATAGAACTGCAGTGTACATCTACACCTACACTCACTATCTCAGTGTACACACAGTACAGCAGTGTACATCTACACCTACACTCACTACCTCAGTGTACCCATGGAACAGCAGTGTACATCTAAACCCACACTCACTCTCTCAGTGTACACGTAGAACAGCAGTGTACATCTACAACCACACTCACTGTCTCAGCGTACCCATAGAACAGCAGTGTACATCTACACCCACACTCAAATTCTAAGTGCACACATGGAACAGCAGTGTACATCTACACCCACACTCACTCTCTCAGTGTACACATGGAACAGCAGTGTACATCTACACCCACACTCACTGTCTCAGTGTACACATGGAAAAGCAGTGTACATCTACACCCACACTCACTATCTCAGTGTACACACAGAACAGCAGTGTACATCTACACGGACACTCACTATCTCAGTGTACACATGGAACAGCAGTGTACATCTACACCGCCACTCACGGTGTCAGTGTACACACAGAACAGCAGTGTACATCGACACCCACACTCACTGTCTCAGTGTACCCATGGAACAGCTGTGTACATATACACCTACACTCACTGTCTCAGTGTACACACAGAACAGCAGTGTACATCTAAACCCACACTCACAGTGTCAGTGTACACACAGAACAGCAGTGTACATCTACACCTACACTCACGGTGTCAGTGTACACACAGAACAGCAGTGGACATCTACACCCACACTCACTATCTCAGCATACCCATGGAACAGCAGTGTACATCTACACCTACACTCACTGTCTCAGTATACACATAGAACAGCAGTGTACATCTACACCCACACTCACTGTCTCAGTTTACACATGGAAAAGCAGTGTACATCTACACCCACACTCACTATCTCAGTGCACACAGAGAACAGCAGTGTACATCTACACCTACACTCACTGTCTCAGTGTACCCATACAACAGCTGTGTACATCGACACCAACACTCACCGTCTCAGTGTACACATAGAGCAGAAGTGTACACCTACACCCACACTCACCATCTCAGTGTACACAGAGAACAGCAGTGTACATCTACACCTACACTCACTGTCTCAGTGTACACATAGAACAGCAGTGTACATCTACACCTACACTCATCGTGTCAGTGTACCCATAGAACAGCAGTGTACATTGACACCCACACTCACTGTCTCAGTGTACACACAGAATAGCAGTGTACATCTACACCTACACTCATCGTTTCAGTGTACCCATAGAACAGCAGTGTACATCTATACCCACACTCACCGTCTCAGTGTACACACAATACATGCTTGTACAACTACACCTACACTCACCGTCTGAGTGTACACATAGAACAGCAGTGTACAACTAAAACCACACTCACTGTCTCAGTGTACACATAGAACAGCAGTGTACATCTACACCTACAATCACTGTCTCAGTGCACACATAGAACAGCAGTGTACATCTACGCACACACTCACTATCTCAGTGTACACATAGAACATCAGTGTACATCTACACCTAAACTCACTGTCTCAGTGTACCCATAGAACATCAGTGCACATCTTCACCTACACTCACTGTCTCAGTGCACACATAGAACAGCAGTGTACATCTACACCCACACTCACTGTCTCAGTGTACACACAGTACAGCAGTGTACATCTACACCCACACTCACTGTCTCAGTGCACACAAAGAACAGCAGTGACATCTACACCCACACTCACTGTCTCAGTGTACCCATAGTACAGCAGTGTACATCTAAATCTGCACTCACTGTCTCAGTGTACACACAGAACATCAGTGTACATCTACACCCACACTCACTGTCTCAGTGTACCCATAGAACAGCAGTGTACATCTAAACCCACACTCACTGTCTCAGTGTACCCATAGAAGAAGCAGTGCACATCTACACCTACACTCACTATCTCAGTGTACCCATAGAACAGCAGTGTACATCTACACCCACACTCACTATCTCAGTGTACACATAGAACAGCAGTGTACATCTACACACACACTCACTGTCTCAGTGTACACATGGAACAGCAGTGCTCATCTAAACGCACACTCACTGTCTCAGTGTACACACAGAACAGCAGTGTATATTTTCACCGACACTCACTGTCTCAGTGTACACATAGAACAGCAGTGTACATCTACACCTACACTCACGGTCTCAGTGTACACACAGAACAGCAGTGTACATCTACACCCACACTCACTGTCTCAGTGTACCCATGGAACAGCAGTGTACATCTACACCCACACTCACTATCTCAGTGTACACATAGAACAGCAGTGTACATCTACACCCACACTCACTGTCTCAGTGCACACACAGAACAGCAGTGTATATCTACACCCACACTCACTATCTCAGTGTACACATGGAACAGCAGTGTATATCTTCACCGACACTCATTGTCTCAGAGTACACATAGAACTGCAGAGTACATCTACACCTACACTCACTATCTCAGTGTCCTCACAGTCCAGCAGTGTACATCTACACCTACACTCACTGTCTCAGTGTACCCATGGAACAGCAGTGTACATCTAAACCCACACTCACTGTCTCAGCGCACACACAGAACAGCAGTGTACATCTACACCCACACTCACTATCTCAGTGTACACATAGAACTGCAGTGTACATCTACACCTACACTCACTATCTCAGTGTACACACAGAACAGCAGTGTACATCTAAACCCACACTCACAGTGTCAGTGTACACACAGAACAGCAGTGTACATCTACACATACACACACTGTCTCAGTGTACACACAGAACAGCAGTGTACATCTAAACCCACACTCACAGTGTCAGTGTACACACAGAACAGCAGTGTACATCTACACCTACACTCACGGTGTCAGTGTACACACAGAACAGCAGTGGACATCTACACCCACACTCACTATCTCAGCATACCCATGGAACAGCAGTGTAGATCTACACCTACACTCACTGTCTCAGTGTACACATAGAACAGCAGTGTACATCAACACCCACACTCACTGTCTCAGTTTACACATGGAAAAGCAGTGTACATCTACACCTACACTCACTGTCTCAGTGTACCCATACAACAGCTGTGTACATCGACACCAACACTCACTGTCTCAGTGTACACATAGAACAGAAGTGTACACCTACACCCACACTCACCATCTCAGTGTACACAGAGAACAGCAGTGTACATCTACACCTACACTCAATGTCTCAGTGTACACATAGAACAGCAGTGTACATCTACACCTACACTCATCGTGTCAGTGTACCCATAGAACAGCAGTGTACATTGACACCCACACTCACTGTCTCAGTGTACACACAGAATAGCAGTGTACATCTACACCTACACTCATCGTTTCAGTGTACCCATAGAACAGCAGTGTACATCTATACCCACACTCACCGTCTCAGTGTACACACAATACAGCCTTGTACAACTACACCTACACTCACCGTCTGAGTGTACACATAGAACAGCAGTGTACAACTAAAACCACACTCACTGTCTCAGTGTACACATAGAACAGCAGTGTACATCTACACCTACAATCACTGTCTCAGTGCACACATAGAACAGCAGTGTACATCTACGCACACACTCACTATCTCAGTGTACACATAGAACATCAGTGTACATCTACACCTAAACTCACTGTCTCAGTGTACCCATAGAACATCAGTGCACATCTTCACCAACACTCACTGTCTCAGTGCACACATAGAACAGCAGTGTACATCTACACCCACACTCACTGTCTCAGTGTACACACAGTACAGCAGTGTACATCTACACCCACACTCACTGTCTCAGTGTACCCATAGTACAGCAGTGTACATCTAAATCTGCACTCACTGTCTCAGTGTACACACAGAACATCAGTGTACATCTACACCCACACTCACTGTCTCAGTGTACCCATAGAACAGCAGTGTACATCTAAACCCACACTCACTGTCTCAGTGTACCCATAGAAGAAGCAGTGCACATCTACACCTACACTCACTATCTCAGTGTACCCATAGAACAGCAGTGTACATCTACACCCACACTCACTATCTCAGTGTACCCATAGAACAGCAGTGTACATCTACACACACACTCACTGTCTCAGTGTACACATGGAACAGCAGTGCTCATCTATACGCACACTCACTGTCTCAGTGTACACACAGAACAGCAGTGTATATTTTCACCGACACTCACTGTCTCAGTGTACACATAGAACAGCAGTGTACATCTACACCTACACTCACGGTCTCAGTGTACACACAGAACAGCAGTGTACATCTACACCCACACTCACTGTCTCAGTGTACCCATGGAACAGCAGTGTACATCTACACCCACACTCACTATCTCAGTGTACACATAGAACAGCAGTGTACATCTACACCCACACTCACTGTCTCAGTGCACACACAGAACAGAAGTGTACATCTACACCCACACTCACTATCTCAGTGTACACATGGAACAGCAGTGTATATCTTCACCGACACTCATTGTCTCAGAGTACACATAGAACTGCAGAGTACATCTACACCTACACTCACTATCTCAGTGTCCTCACAGTCCAGCAGTGTACATCTACACCTACACTCACTGTCTCAGTGTACCCATGGAACAGCAGTGTACATCTAAACCCACACTCACTGTCTCAGTGCACACACAGAACAGCAGTGTACATCTACACCCACACTCACTATCTCAGTGTACACATAGAACTGCAGTGTACATCTAAACCCACACTCACAGTGTCAGTGTACACACAGAACAGCAGTGTACATCTACACCTACACTCACTGTCTCAGTGTACACACAGAACAGTAGTGTACATCTAAACCCACACTCACAGTGTCAGTGTACACACAGAACAGCAGTGTACATCTACACCTACACTCACGGTGTCAGTGTACACACAGAACAGCAGTGGACATCTACACCCACACTCACTATCTCAGCGTACCCATGGAACAGCAGTGTACATCTACACCTACACTCACTGTCTCAGTGTACACATAGAACAGCAGTGTACACTCACTGTCTCAGTTTACACATGGAAAAGCAGTGTACATCTACACCCACACTCACTATCTCAGTGCACACAGAGAACAGCAGTGTACATCTACACCTACACTCACTGTCTCAGTGTACCCATACAACAGCTGGGTACATCGACACCAACACTCACTGTCTCAGTGTACACATAGAACAGAAGTGTACACCTACACCCACACTCACCATCTCAGTTTACACAGAGAACAGCAGTGTACATCTACACCTACACTCACTGTCTCAGTGTACACATAGAACAGCAGTGTACATCTACACCTACACTCATCGTGTCAGTGTACCCATAGAACAGCAGTGTACATTGACACCCACACTCACTGTCTCAGTGTACACACAGAATAGCAGTGTACATCTACACCTACACTCATCGTTTCAGTGTACCCATAGAACAGCAGTGTACATCTATACCCACACTGACCGTCTCAGTGTACCCATAGAACAGCAGTGTACATCTATACCCACACTGACCGTCTCAGTGTACACACAATACAGCCTTGTACAGCTACACCTACACTCACCGTCTGAGTGTACACATAGAACAGTGTACAACTAAAACCACACTCACTGTCTCAGTGTACACATAGAACAGCAGTGTACATCTACACCCACACTCACTGTCTCAGTGTACACACAGTACAGCAGTGTACATCTACACCTCCACTCACTGTCTCAGTGCACACATAGAACAGCAGTGTACATCTACGCACACACTCACTATCTCAGTGTACACATAGAACATCAGTGTACATCTACACCTAAACTCACTGTCTCAGTGTACCCATAGAACATCAGTGTACATCTTCACCTACACTCACTGTCTCAGTGTACACACAGTACAGCAGTGTACATCTACACCCACACTCACTGTCTCAGTGCACACAAAGAACAGCAGTGTACATCTACACCCACACTCACTGTCTCAGTGTACCCATAGTACAGCAGTGTACATCTAAATCTGCACTCACTGTCTCAGTGTACACACAGAACATCAGTGTACATCTACACCCACACTCACTGTCTCAGTGTACCCATAGAACAGCAGTGTACATCTAAACCCACACTCACTGTCTCAGTGTACCCATAGAAGAAGCAGTGCACATCTAAACCCACACTCACTATCTCAGTGTACCCATAGAACAGCAGTGTACATCTACACCCACACTCACTATCTCAGTGTACCCATAGAACAGCAGTGTACATCTACACACACACTCACTGTCTCAGTGTACACATGGAACAGCAGTGCTCATCTAAACGCACACTCACTGTCTCAGTGTACACACAGAACAGCAGTGTATATTTTCACCGACACTCACTGTCTCAGTGTACACATAGAACAGCAGTGTACATCTACACCCACACTCACGGTCTCAGTGTACACACAGAACAGCAGTGTACATCTACACCCACACTCACTGTCTCAGTGTACACACACTACAGCAGTGTACATCTACACCCACACTCACTGTCTCAGTGCACACAAAGAACAGCAGTGCACATCGACACCCACACTCACTGTCTCAGTGGACACATGGAACATTAGTGTACATCTACACCCACACTCACTGTCTCAGTGTACCCATAGTACAGTAGTGTACATCTAAATCTGCATTCACTGTCTCAGCGTACACACAGAACATCAGTGTACATCTGCACCCACACTCACTATCTCAGTGTACCCACAGAACTGCAGTGTACATCGACACCCACACTCACTGTCTCATTGTACACACAGTACAGCAGTGTACATCTAGCCCTACACTCACGATCTCAGTGTACACATAGAACAGCAGTGTACATCTGCACCCACTCTCACTATCTCAGTGTACCCATAGAACAGCAGTGTACCTCTACACCTACACTCATTGTCTCATTGTACACACAGTATAGCAGTGTACATCTACACCTACACTCACTATCTCAGTGTACCCATAGAACAGCAGTGTACATCTACACCCACACTCACTATCTCAGTGTACCCATAGAACAGCAGTGTACATCTACACACACACTCACTGTCTCAGTGTACACATGGAACAGCAGTGCTCATCTAAACGCACACTCACTGTCTCAGTGTACACACAGAACAGCAGTGTATATTTTCAAAAACACTCACTGTATCAGTGTACACATAGAACAGCAGTGTACATCTACACCCACACTCACTGTCTCAGTGTACACACAGAACAGCAGTGTACATCTAAACCCACACTCACTGTCTCAGTGTACACATAGAACAGCAGTGTACATCTACACCCACACTCACTATCTCAGTGTACACATAGAACAGCAGTGTACATCTACACCCACACTAACTATCTCAGTGTACACATAGAACAGCAGTGTACACATAGAACAGCAGTGTACATCTACACCCACACTCACTATCACAGTGTACACATAGAACAGCAGTGAACATATACACCGACACTCACTGTCTCAGTGTACACATAGAACAGCAGTGTACATCGACACCTACACTCACTGTCTCAGTGTACTCACAGAACAGCAGTGTACACCTAGACCCACACTCACCATCTCAGTGTACACATAGAACAGTAGTGTACATCTACACCTACACTCACTGTCTCAGTGTGCACATAGAACAGCAGTGAACATCTACACCTACACTCATCGTGTCAGTGTACCCATAGAACAGCAGTGTACATCTATCCCCACACTCACTGTCTCAGTGTACACACAGAACAGCAGTGTACATCTATACCCACACTCACCGTCTCAGTGTACACACAGTACAGCCGTGTACACCTACAACTACACTCACCGTCTGAGTGTACACATAGAACAGCAGTGTACAACTAAAACCACACTCACTGTCTCAGTGTACACATAGAACAGCAGTGTACATCTACACCTCGACTCACTGTCTCAGTGTACACACAGTACAGCAGTGTACATCTACACCTACACTCACTGTCTCAGTGTACCCATGGAACAGCAGTGTACATCTAAACCCACACTCACTCTCTCAGTGTACACGTAGAACAGCAGTGTACATCCACAACCACACTCACTGTCTCAGCGTACCCATAGAACAGCAGTGTACATCTACACCCACACTCAAATTCTCAGTGCACACATGGAACAGCAGTGTACATCTACACCCACACTCACTCACTCAGTGTACACATGGAACAGCAGTGTACATCTACACCCACACTCACTATCTCAGTGTACACACAGAACAGCAGTGTACATCTGCACCCACACTCACTATCTCAGTGTACACATGGAACAGCAGTGTACATCTGCACCCACACTCACTCTCTCAGTGTACACATGGAACAGCAGTGTACATCTACACCGCCACTCACGGTGTCAGTGTACACACAGAACAGCAGTGTACATCGACACCCACACTCACTGTCTCAGTGTACCCATGGAACAGCTCTGTACATATACACCTACACTCACTGTCTCAGTGTACACACAGTACAGCAGTGTACATCTACACCTACACTCACGGTGTCAGTGTACACACAGAACAGCAGTGTACATCTACACCTACACTCACGGTGTCAGTGTACACACAGAACAGCAGTGGACATATACACCCACACTCACTATCTCAGCGTACCCATGGAACAGCAGTGTACATCTACACCTACACTCACTGTCTCAGTGTACACATAGAACAGCAGTGTACATCTACACCCACACTCACTGTCTCAGTTTACACATGGAAAAGCAGTGTACATCTACACCCACACTCACTATCTCAGTGCACACAGAGAACAGCAGTGTACATCTACACCTACACTCACTGTCTCAGTGTACCCATACAACAGCTGTGTACATCGACACCAACACTCACTGTCTCAGTGTACACATAGAACAGAAGTGTACATCTACACCTACACTCACTGTCTCAGTGTACACATAGAACAGCAGTGTACATCTACACCTACACTCATCGTGTCAGTGTACCCATAGAACAGCAGTGTACATCTATACCCACACTCACCGTCTCAGTGTACACACAATACAGCCTTGTACAACTACACCTACACTCACCGTCTGAGTGTACACATAGAACAGCAGTGTACAACTAACACCACACTCACTGTCTCAGTGTACACATAGAACAGCAGTGTACATCTACACCTACAATCACTGTCTCAGTGCACACATAGAACAGCAGTGTACATCTACGCACACACTCACTATCTCAGTGTACACATAGAACATCAGTGTACATCTACACCTAAACTCACTGTCTCAGTGTACCCATAGAACATCAGTGTACATCTTCACCTGCACTCACTGTCTCAGTGCACACATAGAACAGCAGTGTACATCTACACCCACACTCACTGTCTCAGTGTACACACAGTACAGCAGTGTACATCTACACCCACACTCACTGTCTCAGTGCACACAAAGAACAGCAGTGTACATCTACACCCACACTCACTGTCTCAGTGTACCCATAGTACAGCAGTGTACATCTCAATCTGCACTCACTGTCTCAGTGTACACACAGAACATCAGTGTACATCTACACCCACACTCACTGTCTCAGTGTACCCATAGAACAGCAGTGTACATCTAAACCCACACTCACTGTCACAGTGTACACATAGAAGAAGCAGTGCACATCTACACCTACACTCACTATCTCAGTGTACCCATAGAACAGCAGTGTACATCTACACCCACACTCACTGTCTCAGTGTACACACAGAACAGCAGTGTACATCTACACCTACACTCACTGTCTCAGTGTACCCATGGAACAGCAGTGTACATCTACACCCACACTCACTGTGTCAGTGTACCCATGGAACAGCAGTGTACATCGACACCCACACTCACAATCTCAGTGGACACATGGAACGTTAGTGTACATCTACACCCACACTCACTGTCTCAGTGTACCCATAGTACAGCAGTGTACATCTAAATCTGCACTCACTGTCTCAGTGTACACACAGAACATCAGTGTACATCTACACCCACACTCACTGTCTCAGTGTACCCATAGAACAGCAGTGTACATCTAAACCCACACTCACTGTCTCATTGTACACACAGTACAGCAGTGTACATCTAGCCCTACACTCACGATCTCAGTGTACACATAGAACAGCAGTGTACATCTGCACCCACACTCACGATCTCAGTGTACCCATAGAACAGCAGTGTACATCTACACCCACACTCATTTCTCAGTGTACCCATAGAAGAAGCAGTGTACATTTAAACCTACACTCACTGTCTCATTGTACACACAGTACAGCAGTGTACATCTAGCCCTACACTCACGATCTCAGTGTACACATAGAACAGCAGTGTACATCTGCACCCACACTCACTATCTCAGTGTACCCATAGAACAGCAGTGTACATCTACACCTACACTCATTGTCTCATTGTACACACAGTACAGCAGTGTACATCTACACCTACACTCACTATCTCAGTGTACCCATAGAACAGCAGTGTACATCTACACCCACACTCACTATCTCAGTGTACCCATAGAACAGCAGTGTACATCTACACACACACTCACTGTCTCAGTGTACACATGGAACAGCAGTGCTCATCTAAACGCACACTCACTGTCTCAGTGTACACACAGAACAGCAGTGTACATCTACACCCACACTCACTGTCTCAGTGTACACACAGAACAGCAGTGTACATCTACACCCACACTCACTATCTCAGTGTACACATAGAACAGCAGTGTACATCTACACCCACACTCACTATCTCAGTGTACACATAGAACAGCAGTGTACACATAGAACAGCAGTGTACATCTACACCCACACTCACTATCTCAGTGTACACATAGAACAGCAGTGAACATATACACCGACACTCACTGTCTCAGAGTACACATAGAACAGCAGTGTACATGTACACCTACACTCATCGTGTCAGTGTACCCACAGAACAGCTGTGTACATCGACACCTACACTCACTGTCTCAGTGTACTCACAGAACAGCAGTGTACACCTAGACCCACACTCACCATCTCAGTTTACACATAGAACAGTAGTGTACATCTACACCTACACTCACTGTCTCAGTGTACACATAGAACAGCAGTGTACATCTATCCCCACACTCACTGTCTCAGTGTACACACAGAACAGCAGTGTACATCTATACCCACACTCACCGTCTCAGTGTACACACAGTACAGCCGTGTACACCTACAACCACACTCACTGTCTCAGTGTACACATAGAACAGCAGTGTACATCTACACCTCGACTCACTGTCTCAGTGTACACATAGACCAGCAGTGTACATCTACACCCACACTCACTGTCTCAGTGTACACACAGTACAGCAGTGTACATCTACACCCACACTCACTGTCTCAGTGTACACGTAGAACAGCAGTGTACATCTACACCCACACTCACTGTCTCCGTGTACACACACTACAGCAGTGTACATCTACACCCACACTCACTGTCTCAGTGCACACAAAGAACAGCAGTGCACATCGACACCCACACTCACTGTCTCAGTCTACACACACTACAGCAGTGTACATCTACACCCACACTCACTGTCTCAGTGTCCACACACTTCAGCAGTATACATCTACATCTACACTCACTGTCTCAGTGCACACATAGAACTGCAGTGTACATCTACACCCACACTCACTGTCTCAGTGTACACATAGAACAGCAGTGTACATCTGAACCCACACTCACTGTCTCAGTGTACACACACTACAGCAGTGTACATCTACACCCACACTCACTGTCTCAGTGCACAAAAAGAACAGCAGTGCACATCGACTCCCACACTCACTGTCTCAGTGGACACATGGAACATTAGTGTACATCTACACCCACACTCACTGTCTCAGTGTATCCATAGTACAGCAGTGTACATCTAAATCTGGATTCACTGTCTCAGTTTACACACAGAACATCAGTGTACATCTACACCCACACTCACTGTCTCAGTGTACACACAGTACAGCAGTGTACATCGACACCCACACTCACTGTCTCAGTGTACACACAGTACAGCAGTGTACATCTAGCCCTTCACTCACGATCTCAGTGTACACATAGAACAGCAGTGTACATCTGCACCCACACTCACTATCTCAGTGTACCCACAGTACAGCAGTGTACATCTACACTTACACTCATTGTCTCATTGTACACACAGTACAGCAGTGAACATCTACACCTACACTCACTATCTCAGTGTACCCATAGAACAGCAGTGTACATCTACACCCACACTCACGACCTCAGTGCACCCATAGAACAGCAGTGTACATCTACACCCACACTCACTGTCTCAGTGTACACATGGAACAGCAGTGCACATCGAAACGCACACTCACTGTCTCAGTGTACACACAGTACAGCAGTGTACATCTACACCCACACTCACTATCTCAGTGTACACATAGAACAGCAGTGTACATCGACACCTACACTCACTGTCTCAGTGTACACATAGAACAGCAGTGTACATCGACACCCACACTCACTGTCTCAGTGTACACATAGAACAGCAGTGTACATCTACACCTACACTCACTATCTCAGTGTACACATAGAACAGCAGTGTACATCGACACCCACACTCACTGTCTGAGTGTACACATAGAACAGCAGTGTACATCTAAACCCACACTCACAGTCTCAGTGCACACACAGTACAGCAGTGTACATCTGCAGCCACACTCACTATCTCAGTGTACACATAGAACAGCAGTGTACATATACACCGACACTCACTGTCTCAGTGTACCCATCGAACAGCAGTTTATATCTACATCCACACTCACTGTCTCAGTGTACACATAGAACAGCAGTGTACATCTACACCCACACTCACAGCCTCAGTGCACACACAGTACAGCAGTGTACATCTACACCCACACTCACTGTATCAGTGCACACACAGAAGAGCTGTGTGCATCTAAACCCACACTCACTGTCTCAGTGTACACACAGAAGTGCAGTGTACATCTACACCTACACTCACTGACTCAGTCTTCACATCGAACAGCAGTGTACATCTACACCCAAACTCACTGTCTCAGTGTACCCATTGAACAGCAGTGTACATCTACACCCACACTCACCGTCTCAGTGTACACATAGAACAGCAGTGAACATCTACATCTACACTCACTGTCTCAGTGTACCCATGGAAAATCAGTGTACAGCTACACCCACACTCACTGTCTCAGTGTACACACAGAACAGCAGTGCACATCTACACCTACACTCACTGTCTCAGTGTACACACAGTAGAGCAGTGTCCATCTACAACTACACACATATCTCAGTGTCCACATTGAACAGCAGTGTTCATCTAAACCCACACACACTGTCTCAGTGTACCCATAGAACAGCAGTGTACAACTACACCCACACTCACTGTCTCAGTGTACACATAGAACAGCAGTGTACATCTACACCCACACTCACTATCTCAGTGTACACATGGAACAGCAGTGTACATCTACACCCACACTCCCTGTCTCAGTGTACACATGGAACAGCAGTGTACATCTACACCTACACTCATCGTGTCAGAGTACACATAGAACAGCAGTGTACATCTACACCCACACTCACTGCCTCAGTGTACACACAGAACAGCAGTGTACATCTAAACCCACACTCACTGTCTCAGTGCACACACAGAACAGCAGTGTACATCTAAACCCACACTCACTGTCTCAGTGCACACACAGAACAGCAGTGTACATCTAAACCCACACTCACTGTCTCAGTGCACACACAGAATAGCAGTGTACATCTACACCTACACTCACTGTCTCAGTGTACACAGAGAACAGCAGTCTACATCTACACCCACTCTCATCATGTCAGTGTACCCATAGAACAGCAGTGTACATCTACACGCTCACTCACGATCTCAGTGTACACATGGAACAGCAGTGCACATCTACACCTACACTCACTGTCTCAGTGTACCCATGGAACAGCAGTGCACATCTACACCTACACTCACCGTCTCAGTGTACCCATGGAACAGCAGTGTACATCTACACCCACACTCACTGTCTCAGTGTACACATAGAACAGCAGTGTACATCTACACGCTCACTCACGATCTCAGTGTACACATGGAACAGCAGTGCACATCTACACCTACACTTACTGTCTCAGTGTACCCATGGAACAGCAGTGCACATCTACACCTACACTCACGGTCTCAGTGTACACACAGGAGAGCAGTGTCCATCTACACCTACACACATTGTCTCAGTGTACACATGGAACAGCAGTGCACATCTACACCCACACTCACTTTGTCAGTGTACACATAGAACAGCAGTGTACATGTAAACCCACACACACTGTCTCAGTGTACCCATGGAACAGCAGTGTACATCCAAACCCACACTCATTCTCTCAGTGTACCCATGGAACAGCAGTGTACATCTACACCCACACTCACTGTCTCAGTGTACCCATGGAACAGCAGTGTACATCCAAACCCACACTCATTCTCTCAGTGTACCCATGGAACAGCAGTGTACATCTACACCCACACTCACTGTCTCAGTGTACCCATAGAACAGCAGTGTACATCTACACCCACACTCACTGTCTCAGTGTACCCATAGAACAGCAGTGTACATCTACACCGACACTCACTGGCTCAGTGTACACATAGAACAGCAGTGTACATCTACACCCACACTCACTGTCTCAGTAAACCCATGGAACAGCAGTGTACATCTACACCTACACTCACTGTCTCAGTGTACCCATGGAACAGCAGTGTACAACTACACCCACACACACTGTCTGAGTGTACCCATGGAACAGCAGTGTACATCTACACCTTGTCTCACTGTCTCAGTGTACCCATGGAACAGCAGTGTACAACTACACCCACACACACTGTCTCAGTGTACCAATGGAACAGCAGCGTACATCTGCACCCACACTCACAATCTCACTGTACATATAGAACAGCAGTGTACATCTACACCTACACTCACAGTCTCAATGTACGCACAGTACAGCAGTGTCCATCTACACCTACACACATATCTCAGTGTACACACAGAACAGCAGTGTAAATCTACACCCACACTCACTATCTCAGTGTACACATGGAACAGCAGTGTACATCTACACCCACACTCACTGTCTCAGTGTACACATAGAAAAGCAGTGTACATCTACACCCACACTCACTGTCTCAGTGAACACACAGAACAGCAGTGTACATCTAAACCCACACTTACTGTCTCAGTGTACACACAGAACAGCAGTGTACATCTACACCTACACTCACTGTCTCACTGTACACTCAGAACAGCAGTGTTCATCTAAACCCACACTCACTGTCTCAGTGTACACACAGAACAGCAGTGAACATCTACACATACACTAACTGTCTCAGTGTACCAATAGAACAGCAGTGTACATCTACACCCACACTCACTGTGTCAGTGTACCCATGGAACAGCAATGCACATCTACACCCACACTCACTGTGTCAGTGTACACATAGAACAGCAGTGTACATCTAAACCCACACACACTGTCTCAGTGTACCCATGGAACAGCAGTGTACATCTACACCTACACTCACTGTCTCAGTGTACACACAGTAGAGCAGTGTACATCTACACCCACACTCACTATCTCAGTGTACACACAGAACAGCAGTATACATCTATACCCACACTCACTATCTCAGTGTACACACAGAACAGCAGTATACATCTATACCCACACTCACTATCTCAGTGTACACATACAACAGCAGTGTATATCTACACCCACACTCCCTGTCTCAGTGTACCCATGGAACAGCAGTGTACATCTCCACCCACACTCACTATCTCAGTGTACACATGGAACAGCAGTGTACATCTACACCCACACTCACTATCTCAGTGTACACATGGAACAGCAGTGTACATCTACACCTACACTCACTGGCTCAGTGTACACATGGAACAGCAGTGTACATCTACACCCACACTCACGGTCTCAGTGTACACACAGAACAGCAGTGTACATCTAAACCCACACTCACTGTCTCAGTGCACACACAGAACAGCAGTGTACATCTACACCTACACGCACTGCCTCAGTGTACACACAGAATAGCAGTGTACATCTACACCTACTCTCACTGTCTCAGTGTACACATAGAACAGCAGTGTACATCTAAACCCACACGCACCATCTCAGTGTACACATGGAACAGCAGTGTACATCTACACCTACACTCACTGGCTCAGTGTACACATGGAACAGCAGTGTACATCTACACCCACACTCACGGTCTCAGTGTACACACAGAACAGCAGTGTACATCTAAACCCACACTCACTGTCTCAGTGCACACACAGAACAGCAGTGTACATCTACACCTACACGCACTGCCTCAGTGTACACACAGAATAGCAGTGTACATCTACACCTACTCTCACTGTCTCAGTGTACCCATGGAACAGCAGTGTACATCTACACCCACACACACTGTCTCAGTGTACACACCGAACAGCAGTGTACATCTACACGCTCACTCACGATCTCAAAGTACCCGTGGAACAGCAGTGTACATCTACACCCATACTCACTATCTCAGTGTACACATGGAACAGCAGTGTACATCTACACCCACACTCACTGTCTCAGTGTACACATGGAACAGCAGTGTACATCTACACCCACACTCACTATCTCAGTGTACACACAGAACAGCAGTGAAAATCTACACCGACACTCACTATCGCAGTGTACACATGGAACAGCAGTGTACATCTACACCTACACGCACTGCCTCAGTGTACACACAGAATAGCAGTGTACATCTTCACGTACACTCACTGTCTCAGTGTACACATCGAACAGCAGTGTACATCTAAACCCACACACACCATCTCAGTGTACCCATGGAACAGCAGTGTCCATCTATACCCACACACACTGTCTCAGTGTACACACAGAACAGCAGTGTACATCTAAACCCACACTCACTGTCTCAGTGCACACACAGAATAGCAGTGTACATCTACACCTACACTCACTGTCTCAGTGTACACACAGAACAGCAGTGTACATCTCCACCTACACTCACCGTGTCAGTGTACACACAGAACAGCAGTGTACATCTATACCTCCACTCACTGTCTCAGTGTACACATAGAACAGCAGTGTACATCTACACCTACACACACTGCCTCAGTGTACACACAGAATAGCAGTGTACATCTACACCTACTCTCACTGTCTCAGTGTACACATAGAACAGCAGTGTACATCTAAACCCACACGCACCATCTCAGTGTACCCTTGGAACAGCAGTGTACATCTACACCCACACACACTGTCTCAGTGTACACACAGAACAGCAGTGTACATCTACACGCTCACTCACGATCTCAAAGTACCCGTGGAACAGCAGTGTACATCTACACCCATACTCACTATCTCAGTGTACACATGGAACAGCAGTGTACATCTACACCCACACTCACTGTCTCAGTGTACACATGGAACAGCAGTGTACATCTACACCCACACTCACTATCTCAGTGTACACACAGAACAGCAGTGCAAATCTACACCCACACTCACTATCTCAGTGTACACATGGAACAGCAGTGTACATCTAAACCCACACTCACCGTCTCAGTGTACACACAGTACAGCAGTGTATATCTACACCTACACTCACTGTCTCAGTGTACACATAGAACAGCAGTGTACATCTACACCTACACGCACTGCCTCAGTGTACACACAGAATAGCAGTGTACATCTACACCTACACTCACTGTCTCAGTGTACACATCGAACAGCAGTGTACATCTAAACCCACACACACCATCTCAGTGTACCCATGGAACAGCAGTGTCCATCTCCACCCACACACACTGTCTCAGTGTACACACAGAACAGCAGTGTACATCTAAACCCACACTCACTGTCTCAGTGCACAAACAGAATAGCAGTGTACATCTACACCTACACTCACTGTCTCAGTGTACACACAGAACAGCAGTGTACATCTCCACCTACACTCACCGTGTCAGTGTACACACAGAACAGCAGTGTACATCTATACCTCCACTCACTGTCTCAGTGTACACATAGAACAGCAGTGTACATCTACACCCACACTCACTGTCTCAGTGAACCCATGGAAAAGCAGTGTACATCTACACCTACACTCACTGACTCAGTGTACACATAGAACAGCAGTGTACATCTAAACCAACACTCACTGTCTAAGTGTACACACAGAACAGCAGTGTCCGTCTACACCTACACTCACTGACTCAGTGTACACATAGAACAGCAGTGTACATCTACACCTACACTCACTGTCTCAGTGTACACATAGAACAGCAGTGTTCATCTACACCTACACTCACTAAGTCAGTGTACACATAGAACAGCAGTGTTCATCTACACCTACACTCACTGTCTCAGTGTACCCATAGAACAGCAGTGTACATATACACCTACTCTCACTGTCTCAGTGTACCCATGGAACAGCAGTGTACAGCTACACCCACACTCACTGTCTCAGTGTACACAGAGAACAGCAGTGTACATCTACACCCACACTCATTGTCTCAGTGTACACATGGAACAGCAGTGTACATCTAAACCCACACTCATTCTCTCAGTGTACCCATGGAACAGCAGTGTACATATACACCTACACTCACTGTCTCAGTGTACCCATGGAACAGCAGTGTACATCTACACCTACACTCACTGTCTCAGTGTACCCATGGAACAGCAGTGTACAACTACACCCACACACACTGTCTGAGTGTACCCATGGAACAGCAGTGTACATCTACACCTTGTCTCACTGTCTCAGTGTACCCATGGAACAGCAGTGTACAACTACACCCACACACACTGTCTCAGTGTACCAACGGAACAGCAGCGTACATCTGCACCCACACTCACAATCTCACTGTACATATAGAACAGCAGTGTACATCTACACCTACACTCACAGTCTCAGTGTACGCACAGTACAGCAGTGTCCATCTACACCTACACACATATCTCAGTGTACACACAGAACAGCAGTGTAAATCTACACCCACACTCACTATCTCAGTGTACACATGGAACAGCAGTGTACATCTACACCCACACTCACTGTCTCAGTGTACACATAGAAAAGCAGTGTACATCTACACCCACACTCACTGTCTCAGTGTACACACAGAACAGCAGTGTACATCTAAACCAACACTCACTGTCTAAGTGTACACACAGAACAGCAGTGTCCGTCTACACCTACACTCACTGACTCAGTGTACACATAGAACAGCAGTGTACATCTACACCTACACTCACTGTCTCAGTGTACACATAGAACAGCAGTGTTCATCTACACCTACACTCACTAAGTCAGTGTACACATAGAACAGCAGTGTTCATCTACACCTACACTCACTGTCTCAGTGTACCCATAGAACAGCAGTGTACATATACACCTACACTCACTGTCTCAGTGTACCCATGGAACAGCAGTGTACAGCTACACCCACACTCACTGTCTCAGTGTACCCAGAGAACAGCAGTGTACATCTACACCCACACTCATTGTCTCAGTGTACACATGGAACAGCAGTGTACATCTAAACCCACACTCATTCTCTCAGTGTACCCATGGAACAGCAGTGTACATATACACCTACACTCACTGTCTCAGTGTACCCATGGAACAGCAGTGTACATCTACACCTACACTCACTGTCTCAGTGTACCCATGGAACAGCAGTGTACAACTACACCCACACACACTGTCTGAGTGTACCCATGGAACAGCAGTGTACATCTACACCTTGTCTCACTGTCTCAGTGTACCCATGGAACAGCAGTGTACAACTACACCCACACACACTGTCTCAGTGTACCAATGGAACAGCAGCGTACATCTGCACCCACACTCACAATCTCACTGTACATATAGAACAGCAGTGTACATCTACACCTACACTCACAGTCTCAGTGTACGCACAGTACAGCAGTGTCCATCTACACCTACACACATATCTCAGTGTACACACAGAACAGCAGTGTAAATCTACACCCACACTCACTATCTCAGTGTACACATGGAACAGCAGTGTACATCTACACCCACACTCACTGTCTCAGTGTACACATAGAAAAGCAGTGTACATCTACACCCACACTCACTGTCTCAGTGTACACACAGAACAGCAGTGTACATCTAATCCCACACTTACTGTCTCAGTGTACACACAGAACAGCAGTGTACATCTACACCTACACTCACTGTCTCAGTGTACACTCAGAACAGCAGTGTTCATCTAAACCCACACTCACTGTCTCAGTGTACACACAGAACAGCAGTGAACATCTACACATACACTAACTGTCTCAGTGTACCAATAGAACAGCAGTGTACATCTACACCCACACTCACTGTCTCAGTGCACCCATGGAACAGCAGTGTACATCGACACCCACACTCACTGTGTCAGTGTACCCATGGAACAGCAATGCACATCTACACCCACACTCACTGTGTCAGTGTACACATAGAACAGCAGTGTACATCTAAACCCACACACACTGTCTCAGTGTACCCATGGAACAGCAGTGTACATCTAAACCCACACTCATTCTCTCAGTGTACCCATGGAACAGCAGTGTACATCTACACCTACAATCACTGTCTCAGTGTACACACAGTAGAGCAGTGTACATCTACACCCACACTCACTATCTCAGTGTACACACAGAACAGCAGTATACATCTATACCCACACTCACTATCTCAGTGTACACACAGAACAGCAGTATTCATCTATACCCACACTCACTATCTCAGTGTACACATAGAACAGCAGTGTATATCTACACCCACACTCCCTGTCTCAGTGTACCCATGGAACAGCAGTGTACATCTCCACCCACACTCACTATCTCAGTGTACACATGGAACAGCAGTGTACATCTACACATACACTCACTGGCTCAGTGTACACATGGAACAGCAGTGTACATCTACACCCACACTCACGGTCTCAGCGTACACACAGAACAGCAGTGTACATCTAAACCCACACTCACTGTCTCAGTGCACACACAGAACAGCAGTGTACATCTACACCTACACGCACTGCCTCAGTGTACACACAGAATAACAGTGTACATCTACACCTACTCTCACTGTCTCAGTGTACACATAGAACAGCAGTGTACATCTAAACCCACACGCACCATCTCAGTGTACACATGGAACAGCAGTGTACATCTACACCTACACTCACTGGCTCAGTGTACACATGGAACAGCAGTGTACATCTACACCTACACTCACGGTCTCAGTGTACACATGGAACAGCAGTGTACATCTACACCCACACTCACGGTCTCAGTGTACACACAGAACAGCAGTGTACATCTAAACCCACACTCACTGTCTCAGTGCACACACAGAACAGCAGTGTACATCTACACCTACACGCACTGCCTCAGTGTACACACAGAATATCAGTGTACATCTACACCTACGCTCACTGTCTCAGTGTACCCATGGAACAGCAGTGTACATCTAGACCCACACACACTGTCTCAGTGTACACACAGAACAGCAGTGTACATCTACACGCTCACTCACGATCTCAAAGTACCCGTGGAACAGCAGTGTACATCTACACCCATACTCACTATCTCAGTGTACACATGGAACAGCAGTGTACATCTACACCCACACTCACTGTCTCAGGGTACACATGGAACAGCAGTGTACATCTACACCCACACTCACTATCTCAGTGTACACACAGAACAGCAGTGTATATCTACACCTACACTCACTGTCTCAGTGTACACATAGAACAGCAGTGTACATCTACACCTACACGCACTGCCTCAGTGTACACACAGAATAGCAGTGTACATCTACACCTACACTCACTGTCTCAGTGTACACATCGAACAGCAGTGTACATCTAAACCCACACACACCATCTCAGTGTACCCATGGAACAGCAGTGTCCATCTCCACCCACACACACTGTCTCAGTGTACACACAGAACAGCAGTGTACATCTAAACCCACACTCACTGTCTCAGTGCACAAACAGAATAGCAGTGTACATCTACACCTACACTCACTGTCTCAGTGTACACACAGAACAGCAGTGTACATCTCCACCTACACTCACCGTGTCAGTGTACACACAGAACAGCAGTGTACATCTATACCTCCACTCACTGTCTCAGTGTACACATAGAACAGCAGTGTACATCTACACCCACACTCACTGTCTCAGTGAACCCATGGAAAAGCAGTGTACATCTACACCTACACTCACTGACTCAGTGTACACATAGAACAGCAGTGTACATCTAAACCAACACTCACTGTCTAAGTGTACACACAGAACAGCAGTGTCCGTCTACACCTACACTCACTGACTCAGTGTACACATAGAACAGCAGTGTACATCTACACCTACACTCACTGTCTCAGTGTACACATAGAACAGCAGTGTTCATCTACACCTACACTCACTAAGTCAGTGTACACATAGAACAGCAGTGTTCATCTACACCTACACTCACTGTCTCAGTGTACCCATAGAACAGCAGTGTACATATACACCTACACTCACTGTCTCAGTGTACCCATGGAACAGCAGTGTACAGCTACACCCACACTCACTGTCTCAGTGTACACAGAGAACAGCAGTGTACATCTACACCCACACTCATTGTCTCAGTGTACACATGGAACAGCAGTGTACATCTAAACCCACACTCATTCTCTCAGTGTACCCATGGAACAGCAGTGTACATATACACCTACACTCACTGTCTCAGTGTACCCATGGAACAGCAGTGTACATCTACACCTACACTCACTGTCTCAGTGTACCCATGGAACAGCAGTGTACAACTACACCCACACACACTGTCTGAGTGTACCCATGGAACAGCAGTGTACATCTACACCTTGTCTCACTGTCTCAGTGTACCCATGGAACAGCAGTGTACAACTACACCCACACACACTGTCTCAGTGTACCAACGGAACAGCAGCGTACATCTGCACCCACACTCACAATCTCACTGTACATATAGAACAGCAGTGTACATCTACACCTACACTCACAGTCTCAGTGTACGCACAGTACAGCAGTGTCCATCTACACCTACACACATATCTCAGTGTACACACAGAACAGCAGTGTAAATCTACACCCACACTCACTATCTCAGTGTACACATGGAACAGCAGTGTACATCTACACCCACACTCACTGTCTCAGTGTACACATAGAAAAGCAGTGTACATCTACACCCACACTCACTGTCTCAGTGTACACACAGAACAGCAGTGTACATCTAAACCAACACTCACTGTCTAAGTGTACACACAGAACAGCAGTGTCCGTCTACACCTACACTCACTGACTCAGTGTACACATAGAACAGCAGTGTACATCTACACCTACACTCACTGTCTCAGTGTACACATAGAACAGCAGTGTTCATCTACACCTACACTCACTAAGTCAGTGTACACATAGAACAGCAGTGTTCATCTACACCTACACTCACTGTCTCAGTGTACCCATAGAACAGCAGTGTACATATACACCTACACTCACTGTCTCAGTGTACCCATGGAACAGCAGTGTACAGCTACACCCACACTCACTGTCTCAGTGTACCCAGAGAACAGCAGTGTACATCTACACCCACACTCATTGTCTCAGTGTACACATGGAACAGCAGTGTACATCTAAACCCACACTCATTCTCTCAGTGTACCCATGGAACAGCAGTGTACATATACACCTACACTCACTGTCTCAGTGTACCCATGGAACAGCAGTGTACATCTACACCTACACTCACTGTCTCAGTGTACCCATGGAACAGCAGTGTACAACTACACCCACACACACTGTCTGAGTGTACCCATGGAACAGCAGTGTACATCTACACCTTGTCTCACTGTCTCAGTGTACCCATGGAACAGCAGTGTACAACTACACCCACACACACTGTCTCAGTGTACCAATGGAACAGCAGCGTACATCTGCACCCACACTCACAATCTCACTGTACATATAGAACAGCAGTGTACATCTACACCTACACTCACAGTCTCAGTGTACGCACAGTACAGCAGTGTCCATCTACACCTACACACATATCTCAGTGTACACACAGAACAGCAGTGTAAATCTACACCCACACTCACTATCTCAGTGTACACATGGAACAGCAGTGTACATCTACACCCACACTCACTGTCTCAGTGTACACATAGAAAAGCAGTGTACATCTACACCCACACTCACTGTCTCAGTGTACACACAGAACAGCAGTGTACATCTAATCCCACACTTACTGTCTCAGTGTACACACAGAACAGCAGTGTACATCTACACCTACACTCACTGTCTCAGTGTACACTCAGAACAGCAGTGTTCATCTAAACCCACACTCACTGTCTCAGTGTACACACAGAACAGCAGTGAACATCTACACATACACTAACTGTCTCAGTGTACCAATAGAACAGCAGTGTACATCTACACCCACACTCACTGTCTCAGTGCACCCATGGAACAGCAGTGTACATCGACACCCACACTCACTGTGTCAGTGTACCCATGGAACAGCAATGCACATCTACACCCACACTCACTGTGTCAGTGTACACATAGAACAGCAGTGTACATCTAAACCCACACACACTGTCTCAGTGTACCCATGGAACAGCAGTGTACATCTAAACCCACACTCATTCTCTCAGTGTACCCATGGAACAGCAGTGTACATCTACACCTACAATCACTGTCTCAGTGTACACACAGTAGAGCAGTGTACATCTACACCCACACTCACTATCTCAGTGTACACACAGAACAGCAGTATACATCTATACCCACACTCACTATCTCAGTGTACACACAGAACAGCAGTATTCATCTATACCCACACTCACTATCTCAGTGTACACATAGAACAGCAGTGTATATCTACACCCACACTCCCTGTCTCAGTGTACCCATGGAACAGCAGTGTACATCTCCACCCACACTCACTATCTCAGTGTACACATGGAACAGCAGTGTACATCTACACATACACTCACTGGCTCAGTGTACACATGGAACAGCAGTGTACATCTACACCCACACTCACGGTCTCAGCGTACACACAGAACAGCAGTGTACATCTAAACCCACACTCACTGTCTCAGTGCACACACAGAACAGCAGTGTACATCTACACCTACACGCACTGCCTCAGTGTACACACAGAATAACAGTGTACATCTACACCTACTCTCACTGTCTCAGTGTACACATAGAACAGCAGTGTACATCTAAACCCACACGCACCATCTCAGTGTACACATGGAACAGCAGTGTACATCTACACCTACACTCACTGGCTCAGTGTACACATGGAACAGCAGTGTACATCTACACCTACACTCACGGTCTCAGTGTACACATGGAACAGCAGTGTACATCTACACCCACACTCACGGTCTCAGTGTACACACAGAACAGCAGTGTACATCTAAACCCACACTCACTGTCTCAGTGCACACACAGAACAGCAGTGTACATCTACACCTACACGCACTGCCTCAGTGTACACACAGAATATCAGTGTACATCTACACCTACGCTCACTGTCTCAGTGTACCCATGGAACAGCAGTGTACATCTAGACCCACACACACTGTCTCAGTGTACACACAGAACAGCAGTGTACATCTACACGCTCACTCACGATCTCAAAGTACCCGTGGAACAGCAGTGTACATCTACACCCATACTCACTATCTCAGTGTACACATGGAACAGCAGTGTACATCTACACCCACACTCACTGTCTCAGGGTACACATGGAACAGCAGTGTACATCTACACCCACACTCACTATCTCAGTGTACACACAGAACAGCAGTGTATATCTACACCTACACTCACTGTCTCAGTGTACACATAGAACAGCAGTGTACATCTACACCTACACGCACTGCCTCAGTGTACACACAGAATAGCAGTGTACATCTACACCTACACTCACTGTCTCAGTGTACACATCGAACAGCAGTGTACATCTAAACCCACACACACCATCTCAGTGTACCCATGGAACAGCAGTGTCCATCTCCACCCACACACACTGTCTCAGTGTACACACAGAACAGCAGTGTACATCTAAACCCACACTCACTGTCTCAGTGCACAAACAGAATAGCAGTGTACATCTACACCTACACTCACTGTCTCAGTGTACACACAGAACAGCAGTGTACATCTCCACCTACACTCACCGTGTCAGTGTACACACAGAACAGCAGTGTACATCTATACCTCCACTCACTGTCTCAGTGTACACATAGAACAGCAGTGTACATCTACACCCACACTCACTGTCTCAGTGAACCCATGGAAAAGCAGTGTACATCTACACCTACACTCACTGACTCAGTGTACACATAGAACAGCAGTGTACATCTAAACCAACACTCACTGTCTAAGTGTACACACAGAACAGCAGTGTCCGTCTACACCTACACTCACTGACTCAGTGTACACATAGAACAGCAGTGTACATCTACACCTACACTCACTGTCTCAGTGTACACATAGAACAGCAGTGTTCATCTACACCTACACTCACTAAGTCAGTGTACACATAGAACAGCAGTGTTCATCTACACCTACACTCACTGTCTCAGTGTACCCATAGAACAGCAGTGTACATATACACCTACACTCACTGTCTCAGTGTACCCATGGAACAGCAGTGTACAGCTACACCCACACTCACTGTCTCAGTGTACACAGAGAACAGCAGTGTACATCTACACCCACACTCATTGTCTCAGTGTACACATGGAACAGCAGTGTACATCTAAACCCACACTCATTCTCTCAGTGTACCCATGGAACAGCAGTGTACATATACACCTACACTCACTGTCTCAGTGTACCCATGGAACAGCAGTGTACATCTACACCTACACTCACTGTCTCAGTGTACCCATGGAACAGCAGTGTACAACTACACCCACACACACTGTCTGAGTGTACCCATGGAACAGCAGTGTACATCTACACCTTGTCTCACTGTCTCAGTGTACCCATGGAACAGCAGTGTACAACTACACCCACACACACTGTCTCAGTGTACCAACGGAACAGCAGCGTACATCTGCACCCACACTCACAATCTCACTGTACATATAGAACAGCAGTGTACATCTACACCTACACTCACAGTCTCAGTGTACGCACAGTACAGCAGTGTCCATCTACACCTACACACATATCTCAGTGTACACACAGAACAGCAGTGTAAATCTACACCCACACTCACTATCTCAGTGTACACATGGAACAGCAGTGTACATCTACACCCACACTCACTGTCTCAGTGTACACATAGAAAAGCAGTGTACATCTACACCCACACTCACTGTCTCAGTGTACACACAGAACAGCAGTGTACATCTAAACCAACACTCACTGTCTAAGTGTACACACAGAACAGCAGTGTCCGTCTACACCTACACTCACTGACTCAGTGTACACATAGAACAGCAGTGTACATCTACACCTACACTCACTGTCTCAGTGTACACATAGAACAGCAGTGTTCATCTACACCTACACTCACTAAGTCAGTGTACACATAGAACAGCAGTGTTCATCTACACCTACACTCACTGTCTCAGTGTACCCATAGAACAGCAGTGTACATATACACCTACACTCACTGTCTCAGTGTACCCATGGAACAGCAGTGTACAGCTACACCCACACTCACTGTCTCAGTGTACCCAGAGAACAGCAGTGTACATCTACACCCACACTCATTGTCTCAGTGTACACATGGAACAGCAGTGTACATCTAAACCCACACTCATTCTCTCAGTGTACCCATGGAACAGCAGTGTACATATACACCTACACTCACTGTCTCAGTGTACCCATGGAACAGCAGTGTACATCTACACCTACACTCACTGTCTCAGTGTACCCATGGAACAGCAGTGTACAACTACACCCACACACACTGTCTGAGTGTACCCATGGAACAGCAGTGTACATCTACACCTTGTCTCACTGTCTCAGTGTACCCATGGAACAGCAGTGTACAACTACACCCACACACACTGTCTCAGTGTACCAATGGAACAGCAGCGTACATCTGCACCCACACTCACAATCTCACTGTACATATAGAACAGCAGTGTACATCTACACCTACACTCACAGTCTCAGTGTACGCACAGTACAGCAGTGTCCATCTACACCTACACACATATCTCAGTGTACACACAGAACAGCAGTGTAAATCTACACCCACACTCACTATCTCAGTGTACACATGGAACAGCAGTGTACATCTACACCCACACTCACTGTCTCAGTGTACACATAGAAAAGCAGTGTACATCTACACCCACACTCACTGTCTCAGTGTACACACAGAACAGCAGTGTACATCTAATCCCACACTTACTGTCTCAGTGTACACACAGAACAGCAGTGTACATCTACACCTACACTCACTGTCTCAGTGTACACTCAGAACAGCAGTGTTCATCTAAACCCACACTCACTGTCTCAGTGTACACACAGAACAGCAGTGAACATCTACACATACACTAACTGTCTCAGTGTACCAATAGAACAGCAGTGTACATCTACACCCACACTCACTGTCTCAGTGCACCCATGGAACAGCAGTGTACATCGACACCCACACTCACTGTGTCAGTGTACCCATGGAACAGCAATGCACATCTACACCCACACTCACTGTGTCAGTGTACACATAGAACAGCAGTGTACATCTAAACCCACACACACTGTCTCAGTGTACCCATGGAACAGCAGTGTACATCTAAACCCACACTCATTCTCTCAGTGTACCCATGGAACAGCAGTGTACATCTACACCTACAATCACTGTCTCAGTGTACACACAGTAGAGCAGTGTACATCTACACCCACACTCACTATCTCAGTGTACACACAGAACAGCAGTATACATCTATACCCACACTCACTATCTCAGTGTACACACAGAACAGCAGTATTCATCTATACCCACACTCACTATCTCAGTGTACACATAGAACAGCAGTGTATATCTACACCCACACTCCCTGTCTCAGTGTACCCATGGAACAGCAGTGTACATCTCCACCCACACTCACTATCTCAGTGTACACATGGAACAGCAGTGTACATCTACACATACACTCACTGGCTCAGTGTACACATGGAACAGCAGTGTACATCTACACCCACACTCACGGTCTCAGCGTACACACAGAACAGCAGTGTACATCTAAACCCACACTCACTGTCTCAGTGCACACACAGAACAGCAGTGTACATCTACACCTACACGCACTGCCTCAGTGTACACACAGAATAACAGTGTACATCTACACCTACTCTCACTGTCTCAGTGTACACATAGAACAGCAGTGTACATCTAAACCCACACGCACCATCTCAGTGTACACATGGAACAGCAGTGTACATCTACACCTACACTCACTGGCTCAGTGTACACATGGAACAGCAGTGTACATCTACACCTACACTCACGGTCTCAGTGTACACATGGAACAGCAGTGTACATCTACACCCACACTCACGGTCTCAGTGTACACACAGAACAGCAGTGTACATCTAAACCCACACTCACTGTCTCAGTGCACACACAGAACAGCAGTGTACATCTACACCTACACGCACTGCCTCAGTGTACACACAGAATATCAGTGTACATCTACACCTACACTCACTGTCTCAGTGTACCCATGGAACAGCAGTGTACATCTAGACCCACACACACTGTCTCAGTGTACACACAGAACAGCAGTGTACATCTACACGCTCACTCACGATCTCAAAGTACCCGTGGAACAGCAGTGTACATCTACACCCATACTCACTATCTCAGTGTACACATGGAACAGCAGTGTACATCTACACCCACACTCACTGTCTCAGGGTACACATGGAACAGCAGTGTACATCTACACCCACACTCACTATCTCAGTGTACACACAGAACAGCAGTGTATATCTACACCTACACTCACTGTCTCAGTGTACACATAGAACAGCAGTGTACATCTACACCTACACGCACTGCCTCAGTGTACACACAGAATAGCAGTGTACATCTACACCTACACTCACTGTCTCAGTGTACACATCGAACAGCAGTGTACATCTAAACCCACACACACCATCTCAGTGTACCCATGGAACAGCAGTGTCCATCTATACCCACACACACTGTCTCAGTGTACACACAGAACAGCAGTGTACATCTAAACCCACACTCACTGTCTCAGTGCACACACAGAATAGCAGTGTACATCTACACCTACACTCACTGTCTCAGTGTACACACAGAACAGCAGTGTACATCTCCACCTACACTCACCGTGTCAGTGTACACACAGAACAGCAGTGTACATCTATACCTCCACTCACTGTCTCAGTGTACACAGAGAACAGCAGTGTACATCTACAGCCACACTCACTGTCTCAGTGAACCCATGGAACAGCAGTGTACATCTGCACCCACACTCACTATCTAAGTGTACAAATAGAACAGCAGTGTCCGTCTACACCTCCACTCACTGACTCAGTGTACACATAGAACAGCAGTGTACATCTAAACCAACACTCACTGTCGAAGTGTACACACAGAACAGCAGTGTCCGTCTACACCTACACTCACTGACTCAGTGTACACATAGAACAGCAGTGTACATCTACACCTACACTCACTGTCTCAGTGTACACATAGAACAGCAGTGTTCATCTACACCTACACTCACTAAGTCAGTGTACACATCGAACAGCAGTGTTCATCTACACCTGCACTCACTGTCTCAGTGTACCCATAGAACAGAAGTGTACATATACACCTACACTCACTGTCTCAGTGTACCCATGGAACAGCAGTGTACAGCTACACCCACACTCACTGTCTCAGTGTACACAGAGAACAGCAGTGTACATCTAAACCCACACTCATTCTCTCAGTGTACCTATGGAACAGAAGTGTACATATACACCTACACTCACTGTCTCAGTGTACACATAGAACAGCAGTGTACATCTACACCCACACTCACTGTCTCAGTGAACCCATGGAACAGCAGTGTACATCTACTCCTACACTCACTATCTCAGTGTACCCATGGAACAGCAGTGTACATCTATACCTCCACTCACTGTCTCAGTGTACACATAGAACAGCAGTGTACATCTACACCCACACTCACTGTCTCAGTGAACCCATGGAACAGCAGTGTACATCTACACCTACACTCACTGTCTCAGTGTACCCATGGAACAGCAGTGTACAACTACACCCACACACACTGTCTGAGTGTACCCATGGAACAGCAGTGTACATCTACACCTTGTCTCACTGTCTCAGTGTACCCATGGAACAGCAGTGTACAACTACACCCACACACACTGTCTCAGTGTACCAATAGAACAGCAGCGTACATCTGCACCCACACTCACAATCTCACTGTACATATAGAACAGCAGTGTACATCTACACCTACACTCACAGTCTCAGTGTACGCACAGTACAGCAGTGTCCATCTACACCTACACACATATCTCAGTGTACACACAGAACAGCAGTGTAAATCTACACCCACACTCACTATCTCAGTGTACACATGGAACAGCAGTGTACATCTACAACCACACTCACTGTCTCAGTGTACACATAGAAAAGCAGTGTACATCTACACCCACACTCACTGTCTCAGTGTACACACAGAACAGCAGTGTACATCTAAACCCACACTTACTGTCTCAGTGTACACACAGAACAGCAGTGTACATCTACACCTACACTCACTGTCTCACTGTACACTCAGAACAGCAGTGTTCATCTAAACCCACACTCACTGTCTCAGTGTACACACAGAACAGCAGTGAACATCTACACATACACTAACTGTCTCAGTGTACCAATAGAACAGCAGTGTACATCTACACCCACACTCACTGTCTCAGTGCACCCATGGAACAGCAGTGTACATCTACACCCACACTCACTGTGTCAGTGTACCCATGGAACAGCAATGCACATCTACACCCACACTCACTGTGTCAGTGTACACATAGAACAGCAGTGTACATCTAAACCTACACTCACTGTCTCAGTGTACACATAGAACAGCAGTGTACATCTAAACCCACACTCATTCTCTCAGTGTACCCATGGAACAGCAGTGTACATCTACACCTACACTCACTGTCTCAGTGTACACACAGTAGAGCAGTGTACATCTACACCCACACTCACTATCTCAGTGTACACACAGAACAGCAGTATACATCTATACCCACACTCACTATCTCAGTGTACACACAGAACAGCAGTATACATCTATACCCACACTCACTATCTCAGTGTACACATGGAACAGCAGTGTACATCTACACCCACACTCACGGTCTCAGTGTACACACAGAACAGCAGTGTACATCTAAACCCACACTCACTGTCTCAGTGCACACACAGAACAGCAGTGTACATCTACACCTACACGCACTGCCTCAGTGTACACACAGAATAGCAGTGTACATCTACACCTACTCTCACTGTCTCAGTGTACACATAGAACAGCAGTGTACATCTAAACCCACACGCACCATCTCAGTGTACACATGGAACAGCAGTGTACATCTACACCTACACTCACTGGCTCAGTGTACACATGGAACAGCAGTGTACATCTACACCCACACTCACGGTCTCAGTGTACACACAGAACAGCAGTGTACATCTAAACCCACACTCACTGTCTCAGTGCACACACAGAACAGCAGTGTACATCTACACCTACAGGCACTGCCTCAGTGTACACACAGAATAGCAGTGTACATCTACACCTACTCTCACTGTCTCAGTGTACCCATGGAACAGCAGTGTACATCTACACCCACACACACTGTCTCAGTGTACACACCGAACAGCAGTGTACATCTACACGCTCACTCACGATCTCAAAGTACCCGTGGAACAGCAGTGTACATCTACACCCATACTCACTATCTCAGTGTACACATGGAACAGCAGTGTACATCTACACCCACACTCACTGTCTCAGTGTACACATGGAACAGCAGTGTACATCTACACCCACACTCACTATCTCAGTGTACACACAGAACAGCAGTGAAAATCTACACCTACACTCACTATCGCAGTGTACACATGGAACAGCAGTGTACATCTACACCTACACGCACTGCCTCAGTGTACACACAGAATAGCAGTGTACATCTTCACCTACACTCACTGTCTCAGTGTACACATCGAACAGCAGTGTACATCTAAACCCACACACACCATCTCAGTGTACCCATGGAACAGCAGTGTCCATCTATACCCACACACACTGTCTCAGTGTACACACAGAACAGCAGTGCACATCTAAACCCACACTCACTGTCTCAGTGCACACACAGAATAGCAGTGTACATCTACACCTACACTCACTGTCTCAGTGTACACACAGAACAGCAGTGTACATCTCCACCTACACTCACCGTGTCAGTGTACACACAGAACAGCAGTGTACATCTATACCTCCACTCACTGTCTCAGTGTACACATAGAACAGCAGTGTACATCTACACCTACACACACTGCCTCAGTGTACACACAGAATAGCAGTGTACATCTACACCTACTCTCACTGTCTCAGTGTACACATAGAACAGCAGTGTACATCTAAACCCACACGCACCATCTCAGTGTACCCATGGAACAGCAGTGTACATCTACACCCACACACACTGTCTCAGTGTACACACAGAACAGCAGTGTACATCTACACGCTCACTCACGATCTCAAAGTACCCGTGGAACAGCAGTGTACATCTACACCCATACTCACTATCTCAGTGTACACATGGAACAGCAGTGTACATCTACACCCACACTCACTGTCTCAGTGTACACATGATACAGCAGTGTACATCTACACCCACACTCACTATCTCAGTGTACACACAGAACAGCAGTGCAAATCTACACCCACACTCACTATCTCAGTGTACACATGGAACAGCAGTGTACATCTAAACCCACACTCACCGTCTCAGTGTACACACAGTACAGCAGTGTATATCTACACCTACACTCACTGTCTCAGTGTACACATAGAACAGCAGTGTACATCTACACCTACACGCACTGCCTCAGTGTACACACAGAATAGCAGTGTACATCTACACCTACACTCACTGTCTCAGTGTACACATCGAACAGCAGTGTACATCTAAACCCACACACACCATCTCAGTGTACCCATGGAACAGCAGTGTCCATCTCCACCCACACACACTGTCTCAGTGTACACACAGAACAGCAGTGTACATCTAAACCCACACTCACTGTCTCAGTGCACAAACAGAATAGCAGTGTACATCTACACCTACACTCACTGTCTCAGTGTACACACAGAACAGCAGTGTACATCTCCACCTACACTCACCGTGTCAGTGTACACACAGAACAGCAGTGTACATCTATACCTCCACTCACTGTCTCAGTGTACACATAGAACAGCAGTGTACATCTACACCCACACTCACTGTCTCAGTGAACCCATGGAAAAGCAGTGTACATCTACAGTTACACTCACTGACTCAGTGTACACACAGAACAGCAGTGTAAATCTACACCCACACTCACTATCTCAGTGTACACATGGAACAGCAGTGTACATCTACACCCACACTCACTGTCTCAGTGTACACATAGAAAAGCAGTGTACATCTACACCCACACTCACTGTCTCAGTGTACACACAGAACAGCAGTGTACATCTAAACCAACACTCACTGTCTAAGTGTACACACAGAACAGCAGTGTCCGTCTACACCTACACTCACTGACTCAGTGTACACATAGAACAGCAGTGTACATCTACACCTACACTCACTGTCTCAGTGTACACATAGAACAGCAGTGTTCATCTACACCTACACTCACTAAGTCAGTGTACACATAGAACAGCAGTGTTCATCTACACCTACACTCACTGTCTCAGTGTACCCATAGAACAGCAGTGTACATATACACCTACACTCACTGTCTCAGTGTACCCATGGAACAGCAGTGTACAGCTACACCCACACTCACTGTCTCAGTGTACACAGAGAACAGCAGTGTACATCTACACCCACACTCATTGTCTCAGTGTACACATGGAACAGCAGTGTACATCTAAACCCACACTCATTCTCTCAGTGTACCCATGGAACAGCAGTGTACATATACACCTACACTCACTGTCTCAGTGTACCCATGGAACAGCAGTGTACATCTACACCTACACTCACTGTCTCAGTGTACCCATGGAACAGCAGTGTACATCTACACCTACACTCACTGTCTCAGTGTACCCATGGAACAGCAGTGTACAACTACACCCACACACACTGTCTGAGTGTACCCATGGAACAGCAGTGTACATCTACACCTTGTCTCACTGTCTCAGTGTACCCATGGAACAGCAGTGTACAACTACACCCACACACACTGTCTCAGTGTACCAATGGAACAGCAGCGTACATCTGCACCCACACTCACAATCTCACTGTACATATAGAACAGCAGTGTACATCTACACCTACACTCACAGTCTCAGTGTACGCACAGTACAGCAGTGTCCATCTACACCTACACACATATCTCAGTGTACACACAGAACAGCAGTGTAAATCTACACCCACACTCACTATCTCAGTGTACACATGGAACAGCAGTGTACATCTACACCCACACTCACTGTCTCAGTGTACACATAGAAAAGCAGTGTACATCTACACCCACACTCACTGTGTCAGTGTACACACAGAACAGCAGTGTACATCTAAACCCACACTTACTGTCTCAGTGTACACACAGAACAGCAGTGTACATCTACACCTACACTCACTGTCTCAGTGTACACTCAGAACAGCAGTGTTCATCTAAACCCACACTCACTGTCTCAGTGTACACACAGAACAGCAGTGAACATCTACACATACACTAACTGTCTCAGTGTACCAATAGAACAGCAGTGTACATCTACACCCACACTCACTGTCTCAGTGCACCCATGGAACAGCAGTGTACATCTACACCCACACTCACTGTGTCAGTGTACCCATGGAACAGCAATGCACATCTACACCCACACTCACTGTGTCAGTGTACACATAGAACAGCAGTGTACATCTAAACCCACACACACTGTCTCAGTGTACCCATGGAACAGCAGTGTACATCTAAACCCACACTCATTCTCTCAGTGTACCCATGGAACAGCAGTGTACATCTACACCTACACTCACTGTCTCAGTGTACACACAGTAGAGCAGTGTACATCTACACCCACACTCACTATCTCAGTGTACACACAGAACAGCAGTATACATCTATACCCACACTCACTATCTCAGTGTACACACAGAACAGCAGTATTCATCTATACCCACACTCACTATCTCAGTGTACACATAGAACAGCAGTGTACATCTACACCCACACTCACTATCTCAGTGTACACATGGAACAGCAGTGTACATCTACACCTACACTCACTGGCTCAGTGTACACATGGAACAGCAGTGTACATCTACACCCACACTCACGGTCTCAGTGTACACACAGAACAGCAGTGTACATCTAAACCCACACTCACTGTCTCAGTGCACACACAGAACAGCAGTGTACATCTACACCTACACGCACTGCCTCAGTGTACACACAGAATAACAGTGTACATCTACACCTACTCTCACTGTCTCAGTGTACACATAGAACAGCAGTGTACATCTAAACCCACACGCACCATCTCAGTGTACACATGGAACAGCAGTGTACATCTACACCTACACTCACTGGCTCAGTGTACACATGGAACAGCAGTGTACATCTACACCCACACTCACGGTCTCAGTGTACACACAGAACAGCAGTGTACATCTAAACCCACACTCACTGTCTCAGTGCACACACAGAACAGCAGTGTACATCTACACCTACACGCACTGCCTCAGTGTACACACAGAATATCAGTGTACATCTACACCTACGCTCACTGTCTCAGTGTACCCATGGAACAGCAGTGTACATCTAGACCCACACACACTGTCTCAGTGTACACACAGAACAGCAGTGTACATCTACACGCTCACTCACGATCTCAAAGTACCCGTGGAACAGCAGTGTACATCTACACCCATACTCACTATCTCAGTGTACACATGGAACAGCAGTGTACATCTACACCCACACTCACTGTCTCAGTGTACACATGGAACAGCAGTGTACATCTACACCCACACTCACTATCTCAGTGTACACACAGAACAGCAGTGAAAATCTACACCCACACTCACTATCTCAGTGTACACATGGAACAGCAGTGTATATCTAAACCCACACTCACCGTCTCAGTGTACACACAGTACAGCAGTGTACATCTACACCTACACGCACTGCCTCAGTGTACACACAGAATAGCAGTGTACATCTACACCTACACTCACTGTCTCAGTGTACACATCGAACAGCAGTGTACATCTAAACCCACACACACCATCTCAGTGTACCCATGGAACAGCAGTGTCCATCTATACCCACACACACTGTCTCAGTGTACACACAGAACAGCAGTGTACATCTAAACCCACACTCACTGTCTCAGTGCACACACAGAATAGCAGTGTACATCTACACCTACACTCACTGTCTCAGTGTACACACAGAACAGCAGTGTACATCTCCACCTACACTCACCGTGTCAGTGTACACACAGAACAGCAGTGTACATCTATACCTCCACTCACTGTCTCAGTGTACACATAGAACAGCAGTGTACATCTACAGCCACACTCACTGTCTCAGTGAACCCATGGAACAGCAGTGTACATCTACACCCACACTCACTATCTAAGTGTACAAATAGAACAGCAGTGTCCATCTACACCTCCACTCACTGACTCAGTGTACACATAGAACAGCAGTGTACATCTAAACCAACACTCACTGTCGAAGTGTACACACAGAACAGCAGTGTCCGTCTACACCTACACTCACTGACTCAGTGTACACATAGAACAGCAGTGTACATCTACACCTACACTCACTGTCTCAGTGTACACATAGAACAGCAGTGTTCATCTACACCTACACTCACTAAGTCAGTGTACACATCGAACAGCAGTGTTCATCTACACCTGCACTCACTGTCTCAGTGTACCCATAGAACAGAAGTGTACATATACACCTACACTCACTGTCTCAGTGTACCCATGGAACAGCAGTGTACAGCTACACCCACACTCACTGTCTCAGTGTACACAGAGAACAGCAGTGTACATCTACACCCACACTCATTGTCTCAGTGTACACATGGAACAGCAGTGTACATCTAAACCCACACTCATTCTCTCAGTGTACCCATGGAACAGAAGTGTACATATACACCTACACTCACTGTCTCAGTGTACCCATGGAACAGCAGTGTACAACTACACCCACACACACTGTCTGAGTGTACCCATGGAACAGCAGTGTACATCTACAACTTGTCTCACTGTCTCAGTGTACCCATGGAACAGCAGTGTACAACTACACCCACACACACTGTCTCAGTGTACCAATGGAACAGCAGCGTACATCTGCACCCACACTCACAATCTCACTGTACATATAGAACAGCAGTGTATATCTACACCTACACTCACAGTCTCAGTGTACGCACAGTACAGCAGTGTCCATCTACACCTACACACATATCTCAGTGTACACACAGAACAGCAGTGTAAATCTACACCCACACTCACTATCTCAGTGTACACATAGAAAAGCAGTGTACATCTACACCCACACTCACTGTCTCAGTGTACACACAGAACAGCAGTGTACATCTAAACCCACACTTACTGTCTCAGTGTACACACAGAACAGCAGTGTACATCTACACCTACACTCACTTTCTTAGTGTACACACAGAACAGCAGTGTACAACTACACCCACACTCACTGTCTCAGTGAACCCATGGAACAGCATTGTACATCTACACCTACACTCACTGACTCAGTGTACACACAGAATAGCAGTGTACATCTACACCCACACTCACTGTCTAAGTGTACACATAGAACAGCAGTGTACATCTAGACCCACACTCACTGTCTGAGTGCACACACAGAATAGCAGTGTACATCTAAACCCACACTCACTGTCTCAGTGTACATACAGAACAGCAGTGTACATCTACACCCACACTCACTGACTCATTGTACACATAGAACAGCAGTGCACATCTGCACCCACACTCACTGTCTCAGTGAACACATGGAACAGCAGTGTACATCTATACCTACACTCACTGTCTCAGTGTACACATAGAACAGCAGTGTTCATCTACACCTACACTCACTGTCTCAGTGTACACATAGAACAGCAGTGTTCATCTACACCTACACTCACTATCTCAGTGTACACACAGAACAGCAGTGTACATCTACACCTACACTCACTGTCTCAGTGTACCCATTGAACAGCAGTGTACAGCTCCACCCACACTCACTGTCTCAGTGTACACACAGAACAGCAGTGTACATCTACACCCACACACACTGTCTCAGTGTACCCATGGAACAGCAGTGTACATCTACACCCACACACACTGTCTCAGTGTACACACAGAACAGCAGTGTACATCTACACCACACACACTGTCTCAGTGTACCCATGGAACAGCAGTGTACATCTAAACCCACACTCTTTCTCACAGTGTACCCATGGAACAGAAGTGTACATCTAAACCTACACTCACTATCTCAGTGGACACACAGAACAGCAGTGTAAATCTACACCCACACTCACTATCTCAGTGTACACATGGAACAGCAGTGTACATCTACACCTACACTCACTATCTCAGAGTACACATAGAACAGCAGTGTACATCTACACACACACTCACGGTCTCAGTGTACACACAGAACAGCAGTGTACATCAAAACCCACACTCACTGTCTCAGTGCACACACAGAACAGCAGTGCACATCTACACCTACACTCACTGTCTCAGTGTACACATAGAACAGCAGTCTACATCTACACCTACACTCATCGTGTCAGTGTACCCATAGAACAGCAGTGTACATCTAAACCCACACTCACCGTCTCAGTGTACCCATGGAACAGCAGTGTACATCGACACACACACTCACTGTCTCAGTGTGCACACAGAACAGCAGTGTACATCTAAACCCACACTCACTGTCTCAGTGCACACACAGAATAGCAGTGTACATCTACACCCACACTCACTGTCTCAGTGTACACATGGAACAGCAGTGCACATCGAAACGCACACTCACTGTCTCAGTGTACACACAGTACAGCAGTGTACATCTACACCCACACTCACTATCTCAGTGTACACATAGAACAGCAGTGTACATCGACACCTACACTCACTGTCTCAGTGTACACATAGAACAGCAGTGTACATCGACACCCACACTCACTGTCTCAGTGTACACATAGAACAGCAGTGTACATCTACACCTACACTCACTATCTCAGTGTACACATAGAACAGCAGTGTACATCTACACCCACACTCACTGTCTCAGTGTACACACAGAATTGCAGTGTACATCTACACCTACACTCACTATCTCAGTGTACACATAGAACAGCAGTGTACATCTACACCTACACTCACTATCTCAGTGTACACACAGAACAGCAGTGTACATCTAAACCCACACTCACTGTCTCAGTGCACACACAGAATAGCAGTGTACATCTACACCTACACTCACTATCTCAGTGTACACATAGAACAGCAGTGTATATCTACACCTACACTCACTGTCTCAGTGTACCCATAGAATAGCAGTGTACATCTACACCTACACTCACTATCTCAGTGTACACATAGAACAGCAGTGTACATCTACACACACACTCACTGTCTCAGTGTACACATGGAAAAGCCGTGTACTTCTAAACCCACACTTACTGTCTCAGTGTACACACAGAACAGCAGTGTACATCTACACATCCACTCACTATCTCAGTGTACACACAGAACAGCAGTGTACATCTACACCCACACTCACTGTCTCAGTGTACCCATAGAACAGCAGTGTACATCTAAACCCACACACACTGTCTCAGTGTACCCATGGAACAGCAGTGTACATCTAAACCCACACTCACCGTCTCAGAGTACCCATGGAACAGCAGTGTACATCTACACACACACTCACTGTCTCAGTGTACACACAGAACAGCAGTGTACATCTAAACCCACACTCACTGTCTCAGTGCACACACAGAATAGCAGTGTACATCTACACCTACACTCACTATCACAGTGTACACATAGAACAGCAGTGTAAATCTACACCCACACTCACTATCTCAGTGTACACACAGAACAGCAGTGTAAATCTACACCCACACTCACTGTCTCAGTGTACACACAGTACAGCAGTGTATATCTACACCTACACTCACTGTCTCAGTGTACACAAAGAACAGCAGTGTACATCTACACCTACACTCATCGTGTCAGTGTACCCATAGAACAGCAGTGTACATCTAAACCCACACTCACCGTCTCAGTGTACACACAGAACAACAGTGTACATCTACACCTACACTCATCGTGTCAGTGTACCCATAGGAGAGCAGTGTACATCTACACCCACACTCACTATCTCAGTGTACACATGGAAAAGCCGTGTACTTCTAAACCCACACTTACTGTCTCAGTGTACACACAGAACAGCAGTGTACATCTACACCTCCACTCACTATCTCAGTGTACACACAGAACAGCAGGGTACATCTAAACCCACACTCACTCTCTCAGTGTACCCATGGAACAGCAGTGTACATCTACACCTACACTCACTGTCTCAGTGTACCCATGGAACAGCAGTGTACATCTACACCTACACTCACAGTCTCAGTGTACACAAAGTACAGCAGTGTCCATCGACACCTACACACATATCTCAGTGTACTCATAGAAAAGCAGTATACATCTACACCCACACTCACTATCTCAGTGTACACATGGAACAGCACTGTACATCTACACCCACACTCACTGTCTCAGTGTACCCATGGAACAACAGTGTACATCTACACCCACACTCACTATCTCAGTGTACACACAGAACAGCAGTGTACATCTAAACCCACACTCATTCTCTCAGTGTACCCATGGAACAGCAGTGTACATCTACACCTACACTCACTGTCTCAGTGTACCCATGGAACAGCAGTGTACATCTACACCTACACTCACTGTCTCAGTGTACACACAGTATAGCAGTGTACATCTGCATCTACGCTCACTGACTCAGTGTACACATCGAACAGCAGTGCACATCTACACCCACACTCTCTGTCTCAGTGTACACATAGAACAGCACTGTACATCTATACCCACACTCACTGTCTCAGTGTACCCATGGAATTTCAGTGTACATCTACACCCACACTCACTATCTCAGTGTACACATACAACAGCACTGTACATCTACACCCACACTCACTGTCTCAGTGTACCCATGGAACAGCAGTATACATCTACACCCACACTCACTATCTGAGTATACACATCGAACAGCACTGTACATCTACACCCACACTCACTATCTCAGTGTACACATAGAACAGCAGTGTATATCTACACCTACATTCACTACCTCAGTGTACACATACAACAGCAGTGTATATCTACACCTACACTCACTATCTCAGTGTACCCATAGAATAGCAGTGTACATCTAAACCCACACTCTCTGTCTCAGTGTACACACAGTACAGCAGTGTATATCTACACCTACACTCACTATCTCAGTGTACCCATAGAATAGCAGTGTACATCTACACCTACACTCACTGTCTCAGTGTACCCATGGAACTGCAGTGTACAGCTACACCCACACTCACTGTCTCAGTGTACACACAGTACAGCAGTGTATATCTACACCTACACTCACTATCTCAGTGTACCCATAGAATAGCAGTGTACATCTAAACCCACACTCACCGTCTCAGTGTACACATGGAACAGCAGTGTACAACTACACCCACACACACTGTCTCAGTGTACACATAGAACAGCAGTGTACATCTACACCCACACTCTCTGTCTCAGTGTACCCATGGAACAGCAGTGTACATCTCCACCCACACTTACTGTCTCAGTGTACACACAGAACAGCAGTGTACATGTACACCTCCACTCACTGTCTCAGTGTACACACAGAACAGCAGTGTACATCTACACCCACGCTCACTGTCTCAGTGTACACACAGAACAGCAGTTTCCATCTACACCCACACTCACTGTCTCAGTGTACCCAGACAACAGCAGTGTACATCTACACACACACTCACTGTCTCAGTGTACACACAGAACAGCAGTGTACATCTAAACCCACATCTACACTATCACAGTGTACACATAGAACAGCAGTGTAAATCTACACCCACACTCACTATCTCAGTGTACACACTGAACAGCAGTGTAAATCTACACCCACACTCACTGTCTCAGTGTACACAAAGAACAGCAGTCTACATCTACACCTACACTTATCGTGTCAGTGTACCCATAGAACAGCTGTGTACATCGACACCTAAACTCACTGTCTCAGTGTACCCATGGAACAGCAGTGTACATCTACACCTACACTCACTGTCTCAGTGTACCCATACAACAGCAGTGTACATCTACACCTACACTCACTATCTCAGTGTACACACAGAACAGCAGGGTACACCTACCCACACTCACTCTCTCAGTGTACCCATGGAACAGCAGTGTACATCTACACCTACACTCACTGTCTCAGTGTACCCATGGAACAGCAGTGTACATCTACACCTACACTCACTGTCTCAGTGTACACTCAGAACAGCAGTGTTCATCTAAACCCACACTCACTGTCTCAGTGTACACACAGAACAGCAGTGAACATCTACACATACACTAACTGTCTCAGTGTACCAATAGAACAGCAGTGTACATCTACACCCACACTCACTGTCTCAGTGCACCCATGGAACAGCAGTGTACATCTACACCTACACTCACTGTCTCAGTGTACCCATGGAACAGCAATGCACATCTACACCCACACTCACTGTGTCAGTGTACACATAGAACAGCAGTGTACATCTAAACCCACACACACTGTCTCAGTGTACCCATGGAACAGCAGTGTACATCTAAACCCACACTCATTCTCGCAGTGTACCCATGGAACAGCAGTGTACATCTACACCTACACTCACTGTCTCAGTGTACACACAGTAGAGCAGTGTACATCTACACCCACACTCACTATCTCAGTGTACACACAGAACAGCAGTGTACATCTACACCCACACTCTCTGTCTCAGTGTACCCATGGAACAGCAGTGTACATCTCCACCCACACTTACTGTCTCAGTGTACACACAGAACAGCAGTTTCCATCTACACCCACACTCACTGTCTCAGTGTACCCAGACAACAGCAGTGTACATCTACACACACACTCACTGTCTCAGTGTACACACAGAACAGCAGTGTACATCTAAACCCACACTCACTGTCTCAGTGCACACACAGAATAGCAGTGTACATCTACACCTACACTCACTATCACAGTGTACACATAGAACAGCAGTGTAAATCTACACCCACACTCACTATCTCAGTGTACACACTGAACAGCAGTGTAAATCTACACCCACACTCACTGTCTCAGTGTACACAAAGAACAGCAGTCTACATCTACACCTACACTTATCGTGTCAGTGTACCCATAGAACAGCTGTGTACATCGACACCTAAACACACTGTCTCAGTGTACCCATGGAACAGCAGTGTACATCTACACCTACACGCACTGTCTCAGTGTACCCATACAACAGCAGTGTACATCTACACCTACACTCACTATCTCAGTGTACACACAGAACAGCAGGGTACACCTACCCACACTCACTCTCTCAGTGTACCCATGGAACAGCAGTGTACATCTACACCTACACTCACTGTCTCAGTGTACCCATGGAACAGCAGTGTACATCTACACCTACACTCACTGTCTCAGTGTACACTCAGAACAGCAGTGTTCATCTAAACCCACACTCACTGTCTCAGTGTACACACAGAACAGCAGTGAACATCTACACATACACTAACTGTCTCAGTGTACCAATAGAACAGCAGTGTACATCTACACCCACACTCACTGTCTCAGTGCACCCACGGAACAGCAGTGTACATCTACACCCACACTCACTGTGTCAGTGTACCCATGGAACAGCAATGCACATCTACACCCACACTCACTGTGTCAGTGTACACATAGAACAGCAGTGTACATCTAAACCCACACACACTGTCTCAGTGTACCCATGGAACAGCAGTGTACATCTACACCTACACTCACTGTCTCAGTGTACACACAGTAGAGCAGTGTACATCTACACCCACACTCACTATCTCAGTGTACACACAGAACAGCAGTATAAATCTATACCCACACTCACTATCTCAGTGTACACATAGAACAGCAGTGTATATCTACACCCACACTCCCTGTCTCAGTGTACCCATGGAACAGCAGTGTACATCTCCACCCACACTCACTATCTCAGTGTACACATGGAACAGCAGTGTACATCTACACCCACACTCACTATCTCAGTGTACACACAGAACAGCAGTGTACATCTAAACCCACACTCACTGTCTCAGTGCACACACAGAACAGCAGTGTACATCTACACCTACACGCACTGCCTCAGTGTACACACAGAATAGCAGTGTACATCTACACCTACTCTCACTGTCTCAGTGTACCCATGGAACAGCAGTGTACATCTACACCCACACACACTGTCTCAGTGTACACACAGAACAGCAGTGTACATCTACACGCTCACTCACGATCTCAAAGTACCCGTGGAACAGCAGTGTACATCTACACCCATACTCACTATCTCAGTGTACACATGGAACAGCAGTGTACATCTACACCCACACTCACTGTCTCAGTGTACACATGGAACAGCAGTGTACATCTACACCCACATTCACTATCTCAGTGTACACACAGAACAGCAGTGAAAATCTACACCCACACTCACTATCTCAGTGTACACATGGAACAGCAGTGTACATCTAAACCCACACTCACCGTCTCAGTGTACACACAGTACAGCAGTGTATATCTACACCTACACTCACTGTCTCAGTGTACACATAGAACAGCAGTGTACATCTACACCTACACGCACTGCCTCAGTGTACACACAGAATAGCAGTGTACATCTACACCTACACTCACTGTCTCAGTGTACACATCGAACAGCAGTGTACATCTAAACCCACACACACCATCTCAGTGTACCCATGGAACAGCAGTGTCCATCTATACCCACACACACTGTCTCAGTGTACACACAGAACAGCAGTGTACATCTAAACCCACACTCACTGTCTCAGTGTACACACAGAATAGCAGTGTACATCTACACCTACACTCACTGTCTCAGTGTACACACAGAACAGCAGTGTACATCTCCACCTACACTCACCGTGTCAGTGTACACACAGAACAGCAGTGTACATCTATACCTCCACTCACTGTCTCAGTGTACACATAGAACAGCAGTGTACATCTACAGCCACACTCACTGTCTCAGTGAACCCAGGGAACAGCATTGTACATCTACACCTACACTCACTGACTCAGTGTACACACAGAATAGCAGTGTACATCTACACCCACACTCACTATCTAAGTGTACAAATAGAACAGCAGTGTCCGTCTACACCTACACTCACTGACTCAGTGTACACATAGAACAGCAGTGTACATCTACACCTACACTCACTGTCTCAGTGTACACATAGAACAGCAGTATTCATCTACACCTACACTCACTAAGTCAGTGTACACATCGAACAGCAGTGTTCATCTACACCTGCACTCACTGTCTCAGTGTACCCATAGAACAGCAGTGTACATATACACCTACACTCACTGTCTCAGTGTACCCATGGAACAGCAGTGTACAGCTACACCCACACTCACTGTCTCAGTGTACACAGAGAACAGCAGTGTACATCTACACCCACACTCATTGTCTCAGTGTACACATGGAACAGCAGTGTACATCTAAACCCACACTCATTCTCTCAGTGTACCCATGGAACAGAAGTGTACATATACACCTACACTCACTGTCTCAGTGTACCCATGGAACAGCAGTGTACATCTACACCTACACTCACTGTCTCAGTGTACCCATGGAACAGCAGTGTACATCTACACCTTGTCTCACTGTCTCAGTGTACCCATGGAACAGCAGTGTACAACTACACCCACACACACTGTCTGAGTGTCCCCATGGAACAGCAGTGTACATCTACACCTTGTCTCACTGTCTCAGTGTACCCATGGAACAGCAGTGTACAACTACACCCACACACACTGTCTCAGTGTACCAATGGAACAGCAGCGTACATCTGCACCCACACTCACAGTCTCAGTGTACGCACAGTACAGCAGTGTCCATCTACACCTACACACATATCTCAGTGTACACACAGAACAGCAGTGTAAATCTACACCCACACTCACTATCTCAGTGTACACATGGAACAGCAGTGTACATCTACACCCACACTCACTGTCTCAGTGTACACATAGAAAAGCAGTGTACATCTACACCCACACTCACTGTCTCAGTGTACACACAGAACAGCAGTGTACATCTAAACCCACACTTACTGTCTCAGTGTACACACAGAACAGCAGTGTACATCTACACCTACACTCACTGTCTCAGTGCACACACAGAACAGCAGTGTACATCTACACCTACACTCACTTTCTTAGTGTACACATAGAACAGCAGTGTACAACTACACCCACACTCACTGTCTCAGTGAACCCATGGAACAGCATTGTACATCTACACCTACACTCACTGACTCAGTGTACACACAGAATAGCAGTGTACATCTACACCCACACTCACTGTCTAAGTGTACACATAGAACAGCAGTGTACATCTAGACCCACACTCACTGTCTGAGTGCACACACAGAATAGCAGTGTACATCTAAACCCACACTCACTGTCTCAGTGTACATACAGAACAGCAGTGTACATCTACACCCACACTCACTGACTCAGTGTACACATAGAACAGCAGTGTACATCTAAACCAACACTCACTGTCGAAGTGTACACACAGAACAGCAGTGTCCGTCTACACCTACACTCACTGACTCAGTGTACACATAGAACAGCAGTGTACATCTACACCTACACTCACTGTCTCAGTGTACACATAGAACAGCAGTGTTCATCTACACCTACACTCACTAAGTCAGTGTACACATCGAACAGCAGTGTTCATCTACACCTGCACTCACTGTCTCAGTGTACCCATGGAACAGCAGTGTTCATCTACACCTACACTCACTGTCTCAGTGTACCCATGGAACAGCAGTGTACAGCTACACCCACACTCACTGTCTCAGTGTACACAGAGAACAGCAGTGTACATCTACACCCACACTCATTGTCTCAGTGTACACATGGAACAGCAGTGTACATCTAAACCCACACTCATTCTCTCAGTGTACCCATGGAACAGAAGTGTACATATACACCTACACTCACTGTCTCAGTGTACCCATGGAACAGCAGTGTACAACTACACCCACACACACTGTCTGAGTGTACCCATGGAACAGCAGTGTACATCTACACCTTGTCTCAGTGTACCCATGGAACAGCAGTGTACAACTACACCCACACACACTGTCTCAGTGTACCAATGGAACAGCAGCGTACATCTGCACCCACACTCACAATCTCACTGTACATATAGAACAGCAGTGTACATCTACACCTACACTCACAGTCTCAGTGTACGCACAGTACAGCAGTGTCCATCTACACCTACACACATATCTCAGTGTACACACAGAACAGCAGTGTACATCTACACCCACACTCACTGTCTCAGTGTACACACAGAACAGCAGTGTACATCTAAACCCACACTTACTGTCTCAGTGTACACACAGAACAGCAGTGTACATCTACACCTACACTCACTTTCTTAGTGTACACACAGAACAGCAGTGTACAACTACACCCACACTCACTGTCTCAGTGAACCCATGGAACAGCATTGTACATCTACACCTACACTCACTGACTCAGTGTACACACAGAATAGCAGTGTACATCTACACCCACACTCACTGTCTAAGTGTACACATAGAACAGCAGTGTACATCTAGACCCACACTCACTGTCTGAGTGCACACACAGAATAGCAGTGTACATCTAAACCCACACTCACTGTCTCAGTGTACATACAGAACAGCAGTGTACATCTACACCCACACTCACAGACTCAGTGTACACATAGAACAGCAGTGCACATCTGCACCCACACTCACTGTCTCAGTGTACACATGGAACAGCAGTGTACATCTACACCTACACTCACTGTCTCAGTGTACACATAGAACAGCAGTGTTCATCTACACCTACACTCACTGTCTCAGTGTACACATAGAACAGCAGTGTTCATCTACACCTACACTCACTAAGTCAGTGTACACATAGAACAGCAGTGTTCATCTACACCTACACTCACTATCTCAGTGTACACACAGAACAGCAGTGTACATCTACACCTACACTCACTGTCTCAGTGTACCCATTGAACAGCAGTGTACAGCTCCACCCACACTCACTGTCTCAGTGTACACACAGAACAGCAGTGTACATCTACACCCACACACACTGTCTCAGTGTACCCATGGAACAGCAGTGTACATCTACACCCACACACACTGTCTCAGTGTACACACAGAACAGCAGTGTACATCTACACCACACACACTGTCTCAGTGTACCCATGGAACAGCAGTGTACATCTAAACCCACACTCTTTCTCACAGTGTACCCATGGAACAGAAGTGTACATCTAAACCTACACTCACTATCTCAGTGGACACACAGAACAGCAGTGTAAATCTACACCCACACTCACTATCTCAGTGTACACATGGAACAGCAGTGTACATCTACACCTACACTCATCGTGTCAGAGTACACATAGAACAGCAGTGTACATCTACACCCACACTCACGGTCTCAGTGTACACACAGAACAGCAGTGTACATCTAAACCCACACTCACTGTCTCAGTGCACACACAGAACAGCAGTGCACATCTACACCTACACTCACTGTCTCAGTGTACACATAGAACAGCAGTCTACATCTACACCTACACTCATCGTGTCAGTGTACCCATAGAACAGCAGTGTACATCTAAACCCACACTCACCGTCTCAGTGTACCCATGGAACAGCAGTGTACATCGACACACACACTCACTGTCTCAGTGTGCACACAGAACAGCAGTGTACATCTAAACCCACACTCACTGTCTCAGTGCACACACAGAATAGCAGTGTACATCTACACCCACACTCACTGTCTCAGTGTACACATGGAACAGCAGTGCACATCGAAACGCACACTCACTGTCTCAGTGTACACACAGTACAGCAGTGTACATCTACACCCACACTCACTATCTCAGTGTACACATAGAACAGCAGTGTACATCGACACCTACACTCACTGTCTCAGTGTACACATAGAACAGCAGTGTACATCGACACCCACACTCACTGTCTCAGTGTACACATAGAACAGCAGTGTACATCTACACCTACACTCACTATCTCAGTGTACACATAGAACAGCAGTGTACATCTACACCCACACTCACTGTCTCAGTGTACACACAGAATTGCAGTGTACATCTACACCTACACTCACTATCTCAGTGTACACATAGAACAGCAGTGTACATCTACACCTACACTCACTATCTCAGTGTACACACAGAACAGCAGTGTACATCTAAACCCACACTCACTGTCTCAGTGCACACACAGAATAGCAGTGTACATCTACACCTACACTCACTATCTCAGTGTACACATAGAACAGCAGTGTATATCTACACCTACACTCACTGTCTCAGTGTACCCATAGAATAGCAGTGTACATCTACACCTACACTCACTATCTCAGTGTACACATAGAACAGCAGTGTACATCTACACACACACTCACTGTCTCAGTGTACACACAGAACAGCAGTGTACATCTAAACCCACACTCACTGTCTCAGTGCACACACAGAATAGCAGTGTACCTCTACACCCACATTCACTATCTCAGTGTACACATGGAAAAGCCGTGTACTTCTAAACCCACACTTACTGTCTCAGTGTACACACAGAACAGCAGTGTACATCTACACCTCCACTCACTATCTCAGTGTACACACAGAACAGCAGTGTACATCTACACCCACACTCACTGTCTCAGTGTACCCATAGAACAGCAGTGTACATCTAAACCCACACACACTGTCTCAGTGTACCCATGGAACAGCAGTGTACATCTAAACCCACACTCACCGTCTCAGAGTACCCATGGAACAGCAGTGTACATCTACACACACACTCACTGTCTCAGTGTACACACAGAACAGCAGTGTACATCTACACCCACACTCACTGTCTCAGTGCACACACAGAATAGCAGTGTACATCTACACCTACACTCACTATCACAGTGTACACATAGAACAGCAGTGTAAATCTACACCCACACTCACTATCTCAGTGTACACACAGAACAGCAGTGTAAATCTACACCCACACTCACTGTCTCAGTGTACACACAGTACTGCAGTGTATATCTACACCTACACTCACTGTCTCAGGGTACACAAAGAACAGCAGTGTACATCTACACCTACACTCATCGTGTCAGTGTACCCATAGAACAGCAGTGTACATCTAAACCCACACTCACCGTCTCAGTGTACACACAGAACAACAGTGTACATCTACACCTACACTCATCGTGTCAGTGTACCCATAGGAGAGCAGTGTACATCTACACCCACACTCACTATCTCAGTGTACACATGGAAAAGCCGTGTACTTCTAAACCCACACTTACTGTCTCAGTGTACACACAGAACAGCAGTGTACATCTACACCTCCACTCACTATCTCAGTGTACACACAGAACAGCAGGGTACATCTAAACCCACACTCACTCTCTCAGTGTACCCATGGAACAGCAGTGTACATCTACACCTACACTCACTGTCTCAGTGTACCCATGGAACAGCAGTGTACATCTACACCTACACTCACTGTCTCAGTGTACCCATACAACAGCAGTGTACATCTACACCCACACTCACTGTCTCAGTGTACACACAGAACAGCAGTGTACATCTACACCCACACTCACTGTCTCAGTGTACACAAAGAACAGCAGTGTACATCTAAACCCACACTCACTCTCTCAGTGTACCCATGGAACAGCAGTGTACATCTACACCTACACTCACTGTCTCAGTGTACACATAGAACAGCAGTGTACGTCTACACCTACACTCAATGTGTCAATGTACACATAGAACAGCAGTGTACATCTACACCTACACTCACTGTCTCAGTGTACCCATGGAACAGCAGTGTACGTCTACACCTACACTCAATGTGTCAATGTACACATAGAACAGCAGTGTACATCTACACCTACACTCACTATCACAGTGTACACATAGAACAGCAGTGTAAATCTACACCCACACTCACTATCTCAGTGTACACACTGAACAGCAGTGTAAATCTACACCCACACTCACTGTCTCAGTGTACACAAAGAACAGCAGTCTACATCTACACCTACACTTATCGTGTCAGTGTACCCATAGAACAGCTGTGTACATCGACACCTAAACACACTGTCTCAGTGTACCCATGGAACAGCAGTGTACATCTACACCTACACGCACTGTCTCAGTGTACCCATACAACAGCAGTGTACATCTACACCTACACTCACTATCTCAGTGTACACACAGAACAGCAGGGTACACCTACCCACACTCACTCTCTCAGTGTACCCATGGAACAGCAGTGTACATCTACACCTACACTCACTGTCTCAGTGTACCCATGGAACAGCAGTGTACATCTACACCTACACTCACTGTCTCAGTGTACACTCAGAACAGCAGTGTTCATCTAAACCCACACTCACTGTCTCAGTGTACACACAGAACAGCAGTGAACATCTACACATACACTAACTGTCTCAGTGTACCAATAGAACAGCAGTGTACATCTACACCCACACTCACTGTCTCAGTGTGCACACAGAACAGCAGTGTACATCTAAACCCACACTCACTGTCTCAGTGCACACACAGAATAGCAGTGTACATCTACACCCACACTCACTGTCTCAGTGTACACATGGAACAGCAGTGCACATCGAAACGCACACTCACTGTCTCAGTGTACACACAGTACAGCAGTGTACATCTACACCCACACTCACTATCTCAGTGTACACATAGAACAGCAGTGTACATCGACACCTACACTCACTGTCTCAGTGTACACATAGAACAGCAGTGTACATCGACACCCACACTCACTGTCTCAGTGTACACATAGAACAGCAGTGTACATCTACACCTACACTCACTATCTCAGTGTACACATAGAACAGCAGTGTACATCTACACCCACACTCACTGTCTCAGTGTACACACAGAATTGCAGTGTACATCTACACCTACACTCACTATCTCAGTGTACACATAGAACAGCAGTGTACATCTACACCTACACTCACTATCTCAGTGTACACACAGAACAGCAGTGTACATCTAAACCCACACTCACTGTCTCAGTGCACACACAGAATAGCAGTGTACATCTACACCTACACTCACTATCTCAGTGTACACATAGAACAGCAGTGTATATCTACACCTACACTCACTGTCTCAGTGTACCCATAGAATAGCAGTGTACATCTACACCTACACTCACTATCTCAGTGTACACGTAGAACAGCAGTGTACATCTACACACACACTCACTGTCTCAGTGTACACACAGAACAGCAGTGTACATCTAAACCCACACTCACTGTCTCAGTGCACACACAGAATAGCAGTGTACCTCTACACCCACATTCACTATCTCAGTGTACACATGGAAAAGCCGTGTACTTCTAAACCCACACTTACTGTCTCAGTGTACACACAGAACAGCAGTGTACATCTACACCTCCACTCACTATCTCAGTGTACACACAGAACAGCAGTGTACATCTACACCCACACTCACTGTCTCAGTGTACCCATAGAACAGCAGTGTACATCTAAACCCACACACACTGTCTCAGTGTACCCATGGAACAGCAGTGTACATCTACACACACACTCACTGTCTCAGTGTACACACAGAACAGCAGTGTACATCTAAACCCACACTCACTGTCTCAGTGCACACACAGAATAGCAGTGTACATCTACACCTACACTCACTATCACAGTGTACACATAGAACAGCAGTGTAAATCTACACCCACACTCACTATCTCAGTGTACACACAGAACAGCAGTGTAAATCTACACCCACACTCACTGTCTCAGTGTACACACAGTACAGCAGTGTATATCTACACCTACACTCACTGTCTCAGTGTACACAAAGAACAGCAGTCTACATCTACACCTACACTCATCGTGTCAGTGTACCCATAGAACAGCAGTGTACATCTAAACCCACACTCACCGTCTCAGTGTACACACAGAACAACAGTGTACATCTACACCTACACTCATCGTGTCAGTGTACCCATAGGAGAGCAGTGTACATCTACACCCACACTCACTATCTCAGTGTACACATGGAAAAGCCGTGTACTTCTAAACCCACACTTACTGTCTCAGTGTACACACAGAACAGCAGTGTACATCTACACCTCCACTCACTATCTCAGTGTACACACAGAACAGCAGGGTACATCTAAACCCACACTCACTCTCTCAGTGTACCCATGGAACAGCAGTGTACATCTACACCTACACTCACTGTCTCAGTGTACCCATGGAACAGCAGTGTACATCTACACCTACACTCACTGTCTCAGTGTACCCATACAACAGCAGTGTACATCTACACCCACACTCACTGTCTCAGTGTACACACAGAACAGCAGTGTACATCTACACCCACACTCACTGTCTCAGTGTACACAAAGAACAGCAGTGTACATCTAAACCCACACTCACTCTCTCAGTGTACCCATGGAACAGCAGTGTACATCTACACCTACACTCACTGTCTCAGTGTACCCATGGAACAGCAGTGTACGTCTACACCTACACTCAATGTGTCAATGTACACATAGAACAGCAGTGTACATCTACACCTACACTCACTATCACAGTGTACACATAGAACAGCAGTGTAAATCTACACCCACACTCACTATCTCAGTGTACACACTGAACAGCAGTGTAAATCTACACCCACACTCACTGTCTCAGTGTACACAAAGAACAGCAGTCTACATCTACACCTACACTTATCGTGTCAGTGTACCCATAGAACAGCTGTGTATATCGACACCTAAACACACTGTCTCAGTGTACCCATGGAACAGCAGTGTACATCTACACCTACACGCACTGTCTCAGTGTACCCATACAACAGCAGTGTACATCTACACCTACACTCACTATCTCAGTGTACACACAGAACAGCAGGGTACACCTACCCACACTCACTCTCTCAGTGTACCCATGGAACAGCAGTGTACATCTACACCTACACTCACTGTCTCAGTGTACCCATGGAACAGCAGTGTACATCTACACCTACACTCACTGTCTCAGTGTACACTCAGAACAGCAGTGTTCATCTAAACCCACACTCACTGTCTCAGTGTACACACAGAACAGCAGTGAACATCTACACATACACTAACTGTCTCAGTGTACCAATAGAACAGCAGTGTACATCTACACCCACACTCACTGTCTCAGTGCACCCATGGAACAGCAGTGTACATCTACACCCACACTCACTGTGTCAGTGTACCCATGGAACAGCAATGCACATCTACACCCACACTCACTGTGTCAGTGTACACATAGAACAGCAGTGTACATCTAAACCCACACACACTGTCTCAGTGTACCCATGGAACAGCAGTGTACATCTAAACCCACACTCATTCTCGCAGTGTACCCATGGAACAGCAGTGTACATCTACACCTACACTCACTGTCTCAGTGTACCCATGGAACAGCAGTGTACATCTACACCTACACTCACTGTCTCAGTGTACACACAGTAGAGCAGTGTACATCTACACCCACACTCACTATCTCAGTGTACACACAGAACAGCAGTATACATCTATACCCACACTCACTATCTCAGTGTACACATAGAACAGCAGTGTATATCTACACCCACACTCCCTGTCTCAGTGTACCCATGGAACAGCAGTGTACATCTCCACCCACACTCACTATCTCAGTGTACACATGGAACAGCAGTGTACATCTACACCCACACTCACTATCTCAGTGTACACACAGAACAGCAGTGTACATCTAAACCCACACTCACTGTCTCAGTGCACACACAGAACAGCAGTGTACATCTACACCTACACGCACTGCCTCAGTGTACACACAGAATAGCAGTGTACATCTACACCTACTCTCACTGTCTCAGTGTACCCATGGGACAGCAGTGTACATCTACACCCACACACACTGTCTCAGTGTACACACAGAACAGCAGTGTACATCTACACGCTCACTCACGATCTCAAAGTACCCGTGGAACAGCAGTGTACATCTACACCTACACTCACTATCTCAGTGTACACATGGAACAGCAGTGTACATCTACACCCACACTCACTGTCTCAGTGTACACATGGAACAGCAGTGTACATCTACACCCACATTCACTATCTCAGTGTACACACAGAACAGCAGTGAAAATCTACACCCACACTCACTATCTCAGTGTACACATGGAACAGCAGTGTACATCTAAACCCACACTCACCGTCTCAGTGTACACACAGTACAGCAGTGTATATCTACACCTACACTCACTGTCTCAGTGTACACATAGAACAGCAGTGTACATCGACACCCACACTCACTGCCTCAGTGTACACACAGAATAGCAGTGTACATCTACACCTACACTCACTGTCTCAGTGTACACATCGAACAGCAGTGTACATCTAAACCCACACACACCATCTCAGTGTACCCATGGAACAGCAGTGTCCATCTATACCCACACACACTGTCTCAGTGTACACACAGAACAGCAGTGTACATCTAAACCCACACTCACTGTCTCAGTGTACACACAGAATAGCAGTGTACATCTACACCTACACTCACTGTCTCAGTGTACACACAGAACAGCAGTGTACATCTCCACCTACACTCACCGTGTCAGTGTACACACAGAACAGCAGTGTACATCTATACCTCCACTCACTGTCTCAGTGTACACATAGAACAGCAGTGTACATCTACAGCCACACTCACTGTCTCAGTGAACCCAGGGAACAGCATTGTACATCTACACCTACACTCACTGACTCAGTGTACACACAGAATAGCAGTGTACATCTACACCCACACTCACTATCTAAGTGTACAAATAGAACAGCAGTGTCCGTCTACACCTCCACTCACTGACTCAGTGTACACATAGAACAGCAGTGTACATCTAAACCAACACTCACTGTCGAAGTGTACACACAGAACAGCAGTGTCCGTCTACACCTACACTCACTGACTCAGTGTACACATAGAACAGCAGTGTACATCTACACCTACACTCACTGTCTCAGTGTACACATCGAACAGCAGTGTTCATCTACACCTGCACTCACTGTCTCAGTGTACCCATAGAACAGCAGTGTACATATACACCTACACTCACTGTCTCAGTGTACCCATGGAACAGCAGTGTACAGCTACACCCACACTCACTGTCTCAGTGTACACAGAGAACAGCAGTGTACATCTACACCCACACTCATTGTCTCAGTGTACACATGGAACAGCAGTGTACATCTAAACCCACACTCATTCTCTCAGTATACCCATGGAACAGAAGTGTACATATACACCTACACTCACTGTCTCAGTGTACCCATGGAACAGCAGTGTACATCTACACCTACACTCACTGTCTCAGTGTACCCATGGAACAGCAGTGTACATCTACACCTTGTCTCACTGTCTCAGTGTACCCATGGAACAGCAGTGTACAACTACACCCACACACACTGTCTGAGTGTACCCATGGAACAGCAGTGTACATCTACACCTTGTCTCACTGTCTCAGTGTACCCATGGAACAGCAGTGTACAACTACACCCACACACACTGTCTCAGTGTACCAATGGAACAGCAGCGTACATCTGCACCCACACTCACAGTCTCAGTGTACGCACAGTACAGCAGTGTCCATCTACACCTACACACATATCTCAGTGTACACACAGAACAGCAGCGTAAATCTACACCCACACTCACTATCTCAGTGTACACATGGAACAGCAGTGTACATCTACACCCACACTCACTGTCTCAGTGTACACATAGAAAAGCAGTGTACATCTACACCCACACTCACTGTCTCAGTGTACACACAGAACAGCAGTGTACATCTAAACCCACACTTACTGTCTCAGTGTACACACAGAACAGCAGTGTACATCTACACCTACACTCACTGTCTCAGTGCACACACAGAACAGCAGTGTACATCTACACCTACACTCACTTTCTTAGTGTACACATAGAACAGCAGTGTACAACTACACCCACACTCACTGTCTCAGTGAACCCATGGAACAGCATTGTACATCTACACCTACACTCACTGACTCAGTGTACACACAGAATAGCAGTGTACATCTACACCCACACTCACTGTCTGAGTGCACACACAGAATAGCAGTGTACATCTAAACCCACACTCACTGTCTCAGTGTACATACAGAACAGCAGTGTACATCTACACCCACACTCACTGACTCAGTGTACACAAAGAACAGCAGTGTACATCTAAACCAACACTCACTGTCGAAGTGTACACACAGAACAGCAGTGTCCGTCTACACCTACACTCACTGACTCAGTGTACACATAGAACAGCAGTGTACATCTACACCTACACTCACTGTCTCAGTGTACACATAGAACAGCAGTGTTCATCTACACCTACACTCACTAAGTCAGTGTACACATAGAAAAGCAGTGTACATCTACACCCACACTCACTGTCTCAGTGTACACACAGAACAGCAGTGTACATCTAAACCCACACTTACTGTCTCAGTGTACACACAGAACAGCAGTGTACATCTACACCTACACTCACTTTCTTAGTGTACACACAGAACAGCAGTGTACAACTACACCCACACTCACTGTCTCAGTGAACCCATGGAACAGCATTGTACATCTACACCTACACTCACTGACTCAGTGTACACACAGAATAGCAGTGTACATCTACACCCACACTCACTGTCTAAGTGTACACATAGAACAGCAGTGTACATCTAGACCCACACTCACTGTCTGAGTGCACACACAGAATAGCAGTGTACATCTAAACCCACACTCACTGTCTCAGTGTACATACAGAACAGCAGTGTACATCTACACCCACACTCACTGACTCAGTGTACACATAGAACAGCAGTGCACATCTGCACCCACACTCACTGTCTCAGTGTACACATGGAACAGCAGTGTACATCTACACCTACACTCACTGTCTCAGTGTACACATAGAACAGCAGTGTTCATCTACACCTACACTCACTGTCTCAGTGTACACATAGAACAGCAGTGTTCATCTACACCTACACTCACTAAGTCAGTGTACACATAGAACAGCAGTGTTCATCTACACCTACACTCACTATCTCAGTGTACACACAGAACAGCAGTGTACATCTACACCTACACTCACTGTCTCAGTGTACCCATTGAACAGCAGTGTACAGCTCCACCCACACTCACTGTCTCAGTGTACACACAGAACAGCAGTGTACATCTACACCCACACACACTGTCTCAGTGTACCCATGGAACAGCAGTGTACATCTACACCCACACACACTGTCTCAGTGTACACACAGAACAGCAGTGTACATCTACACCACACACACTGTCTCAGTGTACCCATGGAACAGCAGTGTACATCTAAACCCACACTCTTTCTCACAGTGTACCCATGGAACAGAAGTGTACATCTAAACCTACACTCACTATCTCAGTGGACACACAGAACAGCAGTGTAAATCTACACCCACACTCACTATCTCAGTGTACACATGGAACAGCAGTGTACATCTACACCTACACTCACTATCTCAGAGTACACATAGAACAGCAGTGTACATCTACACACACACTCACGGTCTCAGTGTACACACAGAACAGCAGTGTACATCTAAACCCACACTCACTGTCTCAGTGCACACACAGAACAGCAGTGCACATCTACACCTACACTCACTGTCTCAGTGTACACATAGAACAGCAGTCTACATCTACACCTACACTCATCGTGTCAGTGTACCCATAGAACAGCAGTGTACATCTAAACCCACACTCACCGTCTCAGTGTACCCATGGAACAGCAGTGTACATCGACACACACACTCACTGTCTCAGTGTGCACACAGAACAGCAGTGTACATCTAAACCCACACTCACTGTCTCAGTGCACACACAGAATAGCAGTGTACATCTACACCCACACTCACTGTCTCAGTGTACACATGGAACAGCAGTGCACATCGAAACGCACACTCACTGTCTCAGTGTACACACAGTACAGCAGTGTACATCTACACCCACACTCACTATCTCAGTGTACACATAGAACAGCAGTGTACATCGACACCTACACTCACTGTCTCAGTGTACACATAGAACAGCAGTGTACATCGACACCCACACTCACTGTCTCAGTGTACACATAGAACAGCAGTGTACATCTACACCTACACTCACTATCTCAGTGTACACATAGAACAGCAGTGTACATCTACACCCACACTCACTGTCTCAGTGTACACACAGAATTGCAGTGTACATCTACACCTACACTCACTATCTCAGTGTACACATAGAACAGCAGTGTACATCTACACCTACACTCACTATCTCAGTGTACACACAGAACAGCAGTGTACATCTAAACCCACACTCACTGTCTCAGTGCACACACAGAATAGCAGTGTACATCTACACCTACACTCACTATCTCAGTGTACACATAGAACAGCAGTGTATATCTACACCTACACTCACTGTCTCAGTGTACCCATAGAATAGCAGTGTACATCTACACCTACACTCACTATCTCAGTGTACACATAGAACAGCAGTGTACATCTACACACACACTCACTGTCTCAGTGTACACACAGAACAGCAGTGTACATCTAAACCCACACTCACTGTCTCAGTGCACACACAGAATAGCAGTGTACCTCTACACCCACATTCACTATCTCAGTGTACACATGGAAAAGCCGTGTACTTCTAAACCCACACTTACTGTCTCAGTGTACACACAGAACAGCAGTGTACATCTACACCTCCACTCACTATCTCAGTGTACACACAGAACAGCAGTGTACATCTACACCCACACTCACTGTCTCAGTGTACCCATAGAACAGCAGTGTACATCTAAACCCACACACACTGTCTCAGTGCACCCATGGAACAGCAGTGTACATCTAAACCCACACTCACCGTCTCAGAGTACCCATGGAACAGCAGTGTACATCTACACACACACTCACTGTCTCAGTGTACACACAGAACAGCAGTGTACATCTAAACCCACACTCACTGTCTCAGTGCACACACAGAATAGCAGTGTACATCTACACCTACACTCACTATCACAGTGTACACATAGAACTGCAGTGTAAATCTACACCCACACTCACTATCTCAGTGTACACACAGAAGAGCAGTGTAAATCTACACCCACACTCACTGTCTCAGTGTACACACAGTACAGCAGTGAATATCTACACCTACACTCACTGTCTCAGTGTACACAAAGAACAGCAGTCTACATCTACACCTACACTCATCGTGTCAGTGTACCCATAGAACAGCAGTGTACATCTAAACCCACACTCACCGTCTCAGTGTACACACAGAACAACAGTGTACATCTACACCTACACTCATCGTGTCAGTGTACCCATAGGAGAGCAGTGTACATCTACACCCACACTCACTATCTCAGTGTACACATGGAAAAGCCGTGTACTTCTAAACCCACACTTACTGTCTCAGTGTACACACAGAACAGCAGTGTACATCTACACCTCCACTCACTATCTCAGTGTACACACAGAACAGCAGGGTACATCTAAACCCACACTCACTCTCTCAGTGTACCCATGGAACAGCAGTGTACATCTACACCTACACTCACTGTCTCAGTGTACCCATACAACAGCAGTGTACATCTACGCCCACACTCACTGTCTCAGTGTACACACAGAACAGCAGTGGACATCTACACCCACACTCACTGTCTCAGTGTACACAAAGAACAGCAGTGTACATCTAAACCCACACTCACTCTCTCAGTGTACCCATGGAACAGCAGTGTACATCTAAGCCCACACTCACTCTCTCAGTGTACCCATGGAACAGCAGTGTACATCTACACCTACACTCACTGTCTCAGTGTACCCATGGAACAGCAGTGTACGTCTACACCTACACTCAATGTGTCAATGTACACATAGAACAGCAGTGTACATCTGCACCCACACTGACAATCTCACTGTACACAGAGAACAGCAGTGTACATCTACACCTACACTCACAGTCTCAGTGTACACAAAGTACAGCAGTGTCCATCTACACCTACACACATATCTCAGTGTACCCATAGAAAAGCAGTATACATCTACACCCACACTCACTATCTCAGTGTACACATAGAACAGCACTGTACATCTACACCCACACTCACTGTCTCAGTGTACCCATGGAACAACAGTGTACATCTACACCCACACTCACTATCTCAGTGTACACACAGAACAGCAGTGTACATCTAAACCCACACTCATTCTCTCAGTGTACCCATGGAACAGCAGTGTACATCTACACCTACACTCACTGTCTCAGTGTACCCATGGAACAGCAGTGTACATCTACACCTACACTCACTGTCTCAGTGTACACACAGTATAGCAGTGTACATCTGCATCTACGCTCACTGACTCAGTGTACACATCGAACAGCAGTGCACATCTACACCCACACTCTCTGTCTCAGTGTACACATAGAACAGCACTGTACATCTATACCCACACTCACTGTCTCAGTGTACCCATGGAATTTCAGTGTACATCTACACCCACATTCACTATCTCAGTGTACACATACAACAGCACTGTACATCTACACCCACACTCACTGTCTCAGTGTACCCATGGAACAGCAGTATACATCTACACCCACACTCACTATCTGAGTATACACATCGAACAGCACTGTACATCTACACCCACACTCACTATCTCAGTGTACACATAGAACAGCAGTGTATATCTACACCTACATTCACTCCCTCAGTGTACACATACAACAGCAGTGTATATCTACACCTACACTCACTATCTCAGTGTACCCATAGAATAGCAGTGTACATCTAAACCCACACTCACCGTCTCAGTATCTACACCTACACTCACTATCTCAGTGTACCCATAGAATAGCAGTGTACATCTAAACCCACACTCACTGTCTCAGTGTACACACAGTACAGCAGTGTATATCTACACCTACACTCACTATCTCAGTGTACCCATAGAATAGCAGTGTACATCTACACCTACACTCACTGTCTCAGTGTACCCATGGAACTGCAGTGTACAGCTACACCCACACTCACTGTCTCAGTGTACACACAGTACAGCAGTGTATATCTACACCTACACTCACTATCTCAGTGTACCCATGGAACAGCAGTGTACATCTACGCCCACACTCACAGTCTCAGTGTACACGTAGAACAGCAGTGTACATCTACACCTACACTCATCGTGTCAGTGTACCCATAGGACAGCAGTGTATATCTACACCTACACTCACTATCTCAGTGTACCCATAGAATAGCAGTGTACATCTAAACCCACACTCACCGTCTCAGTGTACACATGGAACAGCAGTGTACAACTACACCCACACACACTGTCTCAGTGTACACATAGAACAGCAGTGTACATCTACACCCACACTCTCTGTCTCAGCGTACCCATGGAACAGCAGTGTACATCTCCACCCACACTTACTGTCTCAGTGTACACACAGAACAGCAGTGTACATGTACACCTCCACTCACTGTCTCAGTGTACACACAGAACAGCAGTGTACATCTACACCCACACTCACTGTCTCAGTGTACACATAGAACAGCAGTGTACATCTACACCCACACTCACTGTCTCAGTGTACCCAGACAACAGCAGTGTACATCTACACCCACACTCACTGTCTCAGTGAACACACATAACAGCAGTTTCCATTTACACCCACACTCACTGTCTCAGTGTACCCATAGAACAGCAGTGTACATCTACACCTCCACTCACTGTCTCAGTGTACACAAAGAACATCAGCGTACATCGACACCTACACTCACTGTCTCAGTGTACACATAGAACAGCAGTGTACATCTACACCCACACTCATTGTCTAGGTGTACACACAGAACATCAGTGTACATCTACACCTATACTCACTGTCTCAGTGTACAAATAGAACTGCAGTGTACGTCTACACCTATACTAACTGTCTCAGTGTACACACAGAACAGCAGTGTACATCTACACCCACACTCACTGTCTCAGTGTACCCATGGAACAGCAGTGTACATCTACACCCACACACACTGTCTCAGTGTACCCTTACAACAGCAGTGTGCATCTACACCTACACTCAATGTCTCAGTGTACACACAGAACAGCAGTGTACATCTACACCCACATTGACTGTCTCAGTGTACACACAGAACAGCAGTTTCCATCTACACCCACAATCACTGTCTCAGTGTACCCATACAACAGCAGTGTACATCTACACCCACACTCACTGTCTCAGTATAGACACAGAACAGCAGTTTCCATCTACACCCAAACTCACTGTCTCAGTGTACCCATAGAACAGCAGTGTACATCTACACCTACACTCACTGTCTCAGTGTACACACAGAACAGCAGTGTACACCTACACCCACATTGACTGTCTCAGTGCACTCATAGAACAGCAGTGTACATCTACACCCACACTCATTGTCTACGTGTACACACAGAACAGCAGTGTACATCTACACCTATACTCACTGTCTAAGTGTACAAATAGAACTGCAGTGTACATCTACACCTATACTAACTGTCTCAGTCTACACACAGAACAACAGTGTACATCTACACCTACACACAGCGTCTCAGGGTACACATCGAACAGCAGTGTTCATCTACACCTACACTCACTGAGTCAGTGTACACAGAGAACAGCAGTGTTCATCTACACCTACACTCACTGTCTCAGTGTACCCACAGAACAGCAGTGTACATCTACACCTACACTCACTGTCTCAGTGTACCCATAGAACAGCAGTGTAGAGCTACACCCACACTCACTGTCTCAGTGTACACACAGAACAGCAGTGTACATCTACACCCACACTCACTGTCTCAGTGTACACAATGAACAGCAGTGTACATCTAAACCCACACTCACTCTCTCAGTGTACCCATGGAACAGCAGTGTACATCTACACCGACACTCACTGTCTCAGTGTACCCATGGAACAGCAGTGTACATCTACACCTACACTCAATGTGTCAGTGTACACATAGAACAGCAGTGTACATGTAAACCCACACTCACTCTCTCAGTGTACCCATGGAACAGCAGTGTACAACTACACCCACACACACTGTCTCAGTGTACCAAAGGAACAGCAGTGTACATCTGCACCCACACTGACAATCTCACTGTACACAGAGAACAGCAGTGTACATCTACACCTACACTCACAGTCTCAGTGTACACACAGTACAGCAGTGTCCATCTACACCTACACACATATCTTAGTGTACCCATAGAACAGCAGTATACATCTACACCCACACTCACTATCTCAGTGTACACATAGAACAGCAGTGTACATCTACACCCACACTCACTATCTCAGTGTACAAATGGAACATCAGTGTACATCTAAACCCACACTCATTCTCTCAGTGTACAAATGGAACAGCAGTGTACATCGACACCTACACTCACTGTCTCAGTGTACCCATGGAACTGCAGTGTACAGCTACACCCACACTCACTGTCTCAGTGTACACACAGTACAGCAGTGTATATCTACACCTACACTCACTGTCTCAGTGTACACATAGAACAGCAGTCTACATCTACACCTACACTCATCGTGTCAGTGTACCCATAGAATAGCAGTGTACATCTAAACCCACACTCACCGTCTCAGTGTACACACAGAACAACAGTGTACATCTACACCTACACTCACTGTCTCAGTGCACCCATGGAACAGCAGTGTACATCTACGCCCACACTCACTGTCTCAGTGTACCCATAGGACAACAGTGTACATCTACACCCACACTCACTATCTCAGTGTACACATGGAAAAGCCGTGAACTTCTAAACCCAGACTTACTGTCTCAGTGTACACACAGAACGGCAGTGTACATCTACACATCCACTCACTGTCTCAGTGTACCCAGACAACAGCAGTTTCCATTTACACCCACACTCACTGTCTCAGTGTACCCATAGAACAGCAGTGTACATCTACACCTCGACTCACTGTCTCAGTGTACACAAAGAACATCAGCGTACATAGACACCTACACTCACTGTCTCAGTGCACACATAGAACAGCAGTGTACATCTACACCCACACTCATTGTCTAGGTGTACACACAGAACAGCAGTGTACATCTACACCTATACTCACTGTCTAAGTGTACAAATAGAACTGCAGTGTACATCTACACCTATACTAACTGTCTCAGTGTACACACAGAACAACAGTGTACATCTACACCTACACTCACCGTCTCAGGGTACACATAGAACAGCAGTGTTCATCTACACCTACACTCACTGAGTCAGTGTACACATAGAACAGCAGTGTTCATCTACACCTACACTCACTGTGTCAGTGTACCCATGGAACAGCAGTGTACATCTACACCTACACTCACTGTCTCAGTGTACCCATGGAACAGCAGTGTACATCTACACCTACACTCAATGTGTCAGTGTACACATAGAACAGCAGTGTACATCTACACGCACACTCACTGTCTCAGTGTACACATAGAACAGCAGTGTACATCTACACCCACACTCATTGTCTAGGTGTACACACAGAACATCAGTGTACATCTACACCTATACTCACTGTCTCAGTGTACAAATAGAACTGCAGTGTACGTCTACACCTATACTAACTGTCTCAGTGTACACACAGAACAGCAGTGTACATCTACACCCACACTCACTGTCTCAGTGTACACATAGAACAGCAGTGTACACCTACACCCACATTCACTGTCTCAGTGTACCCATGGAACAGCAGTGTACATCTACACCCACACTCACTATCTCAGTGTACAAATGGAACAGCAGTGTACATCTACACCTACACTCACTGTCTCAGTGTACCCATGGAACTGCAGTGTACAGCTACACCCACACTCACTGTCTCAGTGTACACACAGAACTGCAGTGTACATCTACACCAACACTCATTGTCTCAGTGTACACATGGAACAGCAGTGTACATCTAAACCCACACTCATTCTCTGAGTGTACCCATGGAACAGCAGTGTACATCTACACCTACACTCACTGTCTCAGTGTACCCATGGAACAGCAGTGTACATCTACACCCACACTAACTGTCTCAGTGTACACATAGAACAGCAGTGTACATCTACACCCACACTCACTGTCTCAGTGTAGACATGGGACAGCAGTGTTCATCTACACCTACACTCACTGAGTCAGTGTACACATGGAACAGCAGTGTACATCCACACCTACACTCACTGTCTCAGTGTACACATAGAACAGCAGTGTACATCTACTCCTACACTCACTATCTCAGTGTACCCATAGAACAGCAGTGTACATGTACGCCTCCACTCCCTGTCTCAGTGTACACATACAACAGCAGTGTACATCTACACCTGCACTCACTGTCTCAGTGTACACATAGAACAGCAGTGTACATCTGCACCGACACTCACTGTCTGAGTGCACCCATAGAACAGCAGTGTACATCTAAACCCACACTCACTCTCTCAGTGTACCCATGGAACAGCAGTGTACATCTACACCCACACTCACTGTCTCAGAGTACCCATAAAACAGCAGTGTACATCTACACCTATACTCACTGTCTCAGTGTATACGTAGAACAGCAGTGTACATCTACACCCACACTCACTGTCTCAGTGTACACACAGAACAGCAGTGTACATCTACACCCACACTCACTGTCTCGTTGTACACATAGAACAGCAGTGTACATCTACACCCACACTCACTGTCTCAGTGTACCCATGGAACAGCAGTGTACATCTACACCCACACTCACTGTCTCAGTGTACCCATGGAACAGCAGTGTACATCTACACCCACACTCACGATCTCAGTATAAACATGGAACAGCAGTGTACATCTACACGCACACTCATTGTCTCAGTGTACACATGGAACATCACTGTACATCTAAACACACACTCACTCTCTCAGTGTACCCATAGAACAGCAGTGTACAACTACACCCACACACACTGTCTCAGTGTACCCATGGAACAGCAGTGTACATCTGCACCCACACTGACAATCTCACTGTACACAGAGAACAGCAGTGTACATCTACACCTACACTCACAGTCTCAGTGTACACACATTACAGCAGTGTCCATCTGCACCTACACACATATCTCAGTGTACCCATAGAACAGCAGTATACATCTACACCCACACTCACTATCTCAGTGTGCACATAGGACAGCACTGTAAATCTACACCCACACTCACTGTCTCAGTGTACCCATGGAACAGCAGTGTACATCTACACCCACACTCACTATCTCAGTGTACAAATGGAACAGCAGTGTACATCTACACCCACACTCATTGTCTCAGTGTACAAATGGAACAGCAGTGTACATCTAAACCCACACTCATTCTCTGAGTGTACCCATGGAACAGCAGTGTACAGCTACACCCACACTCACTGTCTCAGTGTACCCATGGAACAGCAGTGTACATCTACACCCACACTCACTATCTCAGTGTTCACATGGAACAGCAGTGTACATCTAAACCCACACTCACTGTCTCAGTGTACCCATGGAACAGCAGTGTACATCTACACCTACACTCACTATCTCAGTGTACACATAGAACAGCACTGTACATCTACACCCACACTAACTGTCTCAGTGTACACATAGAACAGCAGTGTACATCTACACCCACACTCACTGTCTCAGTGTAGACATAGAACAGCAGTTACATCTACACCCACACTCATTGAATCAGTGTACACACAGAACGGCAGTGTACATCTACACCCACACTCACTGTCTCAGTGTACAAACAGAACAGCAGTGTACATCTACACCCACAATCACTGTCTCAGTGTACACATAGAACAGCAGTGTACATCTACACCCACACTCACTGTCTCAGTGTACACACAGAACAGCAGTGTACATCTACACCTACACTCACTGTCTCGTTGTACACATAGAACAGCAGTGTACATCTACACCCACACTCACTGTCTCAGTGTACCCATGGAACAGCAGTGTACATCTACACCCACACTCACTATCTCAGTATAAACATGGAACAGCAGTGTACATCTACACGCACACTCACTATCTCAGTGTACACATAGAACAGCAGTGTACATCTACACCCACACTCACTATCTCAGTGTACACATGGAACATCAGTGTACATCTAAACCCACACTCACTCTCTCAGTGTACCCATGGAACAGCAGTGTACATCTACACCTACACTCACTGTCTCAGTGTACCCATGGAACAGCAGTGTACATCGACACCCATACTCACTGTCTCGTTGTACACATAGAACAGCAGTGTACATCTACACCCACACTCACTGTCTCAGTGTACCCATTGAACAGCAGTGTACATCTACACCCACACTCACTGTCTCAGTGTACCCATTGAACAGCAGTGGACATCTACGCCTCCACTCACTGTCTCAGTGTACACATAGAACGGCAGTGTACATCTGCACCGACACTCACTGTCTCAGTGTACACATGGAACAGCAGTGTACATCTACACCCACACTCACTGTCTCAGTACACACACAGAACAGCAGTGTACACCTCCACCCACATTCACTGTCTCAGTGTACACATAGAACAGCACTATACATCTACACCCACACTAACTGTCTCAGTGTACCCATAGAACAGCAGTGTACATCTACGCCTCCACTCACTGTCTCAGTGTACACATACAACAGCAGTGTACATCTACACCTGCACTCACTGTCTCAGTGTACACATAGAACAGCAGTGTACACCTACACCCACATTCACTGTCTCAGTGTACACATAGAACAGAAGTGTACATCAACATCCACACTCACTGTCTCAGTGTACCCATGGAACAGCAGTGTACATCTACACCCACACTCACTGTCTCAGTGTACCCATACAACAGCAGTGTACATCTACACCTATACTCACTGTCTCAGTGTATACGTAGAACAGCAGTGTACATCTACACCCACACTCACTGTCTCAGTGTACACACAGAACAGCAGTGTACATCTACACCCACACTCACTGTCTCGTTGTACACATAGAACAGCAGTGTACCTCTACACCCACACTCACTGTCTCAGTGTACCCATGGAACAGCAGTGTACATCTACACCCACACTCACTGTCTCAGTGTACCCATGGAACAGCAGTGTACATCTACACCTACACTCACTGTCTCAGTGTACCCATGGAACAGCAGTGTACATCTACACCTACACTCAATGTGTCAGTGTACACATAGAACAGCAGTGTACAACTACACCCACACACACTGTCTCAGTGTACCCATGGAACAGCAGTGTACATCTGCACCCACACTGACAATCTCACTGTACACAGAGAACAGCAGTGTACATCTACACCTACACTCACAGTCTCAGTGTACACACATTACAGCAGTGTCCATCTACACCTACACACATATCTCAGTGTACCCATAGAACAGCAGTATACATCTACACCCACACTCACTATCTCAGTGTACACATAGGACAGCACTGTAAATCTACACCCACACTCACTGTCTCAGTGTACCCATGGAACAGCAGTGTACATCTACACCCACACTCACTATCTCAGTGTACAAATGGAACATCAGTGTACATCTAAACCCACACTCATTCTCTCAGTGTACAAATGGAACAGCAGTGTACATCTACACCTACACTCACTGTCTCAGTGTACACACAGAACTGCAGTGTACATCTACACCCACACTCATTGTCTCAGTGTACAAATGGAACAGCAGTGTACATCTAAACCCACACTCATTCTCTGAGTGTACCCATGGAACAGCAGTGTACAGCTACACCCACACTCACTGTCTCAGTGTACACACAGAACTGCAGTGTACATCTACACCCACACTCATTGTCTCAGTGTACACATGGAACAGCAGTGTACATCTAAACCCACACTCATTCTCTGAGTGTACCCATGGAACAGCAGTGTACATCTACACCTACACTCACTGTCTCAGTGTACCCATGTAACAGCAGTGTACATCTACACCTACACTCACTATCTCAGTGTACACATAGAACAGCACTGTACATCTACACCCACACTAACTGTCTCAGTGTACACATAGAACAGCAGTGTACATCTACACCCACACTCACTGTCTCAGTGTAGACATAGAACAGCAGTTACATCTACACCCACACTCATTGAATCAGTGTACACACAGAACGGCAGTTTACATCTACACCCACACTCACTGTCTCAGTGTACAAACAGAACAGCAGTGTACATCTACACCCACACTCACTGTCTCAGTGTACACACAGAACAGCAGTGTACATCTACACCTACACTCACTGTCTCGTTGTACACATAGAACAGCAGTGTACATCTACAACCACACTCACTGTCTCAGTGTACCCATGGAACAGCAGTGTACATCTACACCCACACTCACTATCTCAGTATAAACATGGAACAGCAGTGTACATCTACACGCACACTCACTATCTCAGTGTACACATAGAACAGCAGTGTACATCTACACCCACACTCACTATCTCAGTGTACACATGGAACATCAGTGTACATCTAAACCCACACTCACTCTCTCAGTGTACCCATGGAACAGCAGTGTACATCTACACCTACACTCACTGTCTCAGTGTACACATGGAACAGCAGTGTACATCTACACCCACACTCACTCTCTCAGTGTACCCATGGAACAGCAGTGTACATCGACACCCACACTCACTGTCTCGTTGTACACATAGAACAGCAGTGTACATCTACACCCACACTCACTGTCTCAGTGTACCCATTGAACAGCAGTGTACATCTACACCCACACTCACTGTCTCAGTGTACCCATTGAACAGCAGTGGACATCTACGCCTCCACTCACTGTCTCAGTGTACACATAGAACAGCAGTATACATCTGCACCGACACTCACTGTCTCAGTGTACCCATGGAACAGCAGTGTACATCTACACCCACACTCACTGTCTCAGTACACACACAGAACAGCAGTGTACACCTCCACCCACATTCACTGTCTCAGTGTACACATAGAACAGCACTATACATCTACACCCACACTAACTGTCTCAGTGTACACATAGGACAGCAGTGTACATCTACACCCACACTCACTGTCTCAGTGTAGGCATAGAACAGCAGTTACATCTACACCTACACTCACTGTCTCAGTGTACACATAGAACAGCAGTGTACATCTACACCACACTCTCTGTCTCAGTGTACACATGGGACAGCAGTGTTCATCTACACCTACACTCACTGAGTCAGTGTACACATGGAACAGCAGTGTACATCCACACCTACACTCACTGTCTCAGTGTACACATAGAACAGCAGTGTACATCTACTCCTACACTCACTATCTCAGTGTACCCATAGAACAGCAGTGTACATCTACGCCTCCACTCACTGTCTCAGTGTACACACAGTACAGCAGTGTACATCTACACCTACACTCACTGTCTCAGTGTACACATAGAACAGCAGTGTACATCTGCACCGACACTCACTGTCTCAGTGTACACATAGAACAGCAGTGTACACCTACACCCACATTCACTGTCTCAGTATACACATAGAACAGCAGTGTTCATCTACACCTACACTCACTGTCTGAGTGCACCCATAGAACAGCAGTGTACATCTAAACCCACACTCACTCTCTCAGTGTACCCATGGAACAGCAGTGTACATCTACACCCACACTCACTGTCTCAGTGTACCCATACAACAGCAGTGTACATCTACACCTATACTCACTGTCTCAGTGTATACGTAGAACAGCAGTGTACATCTACACCCACACTCACTGTCTCGTTGTACACACAGAACAGCAGTGTACATCTACACCCACACTCACTGTCTCAGTGTACCCATGGAACAGCAGTGTACATCTACACCCACACTCACTGTCTCAGTGTACCCATGGAACAGCAGTGTACATCTACACCCACACTCACTATCACAGTATAAACATGGAACAGCAGTGTACATCTACACGCACACTCACTATCTCAGTGTACACATAGAACAGCAGTGTACATCTACACCCACACTCACTATCTCAGTATAAACATGGAACAGCAGTGTACATCTACACCTACACTCACTGTCTCAGTGTATACATGGAACAGCAGTGTACATCTACTCCTACACTCACTATCTCAGTGCACACATGGAACAGCAGTGTACATCTACTCCTACACTCACTATCTCAGTGTACCCATAGAACAGCAGTGTACATCGACACCCACACTCACTGTCTCAGTGTACACATGGGACAGCAGTGTTCATCTACACCTACACTCACTGAGTCAGTGTACACATGGAACAGCAGTGTACATCCACACCTACACTCATTGTCTCAGTGTTCCCATTGAACAGCAGTGTACATCTACACCCACAATCACTGTCTCGTTGTACACATAGAACAGCAGTGTACATCTACACCCACACTCACTGTCTCAGTGTACACACAGAACAGCAGTGTACATCTACACCTACACTCACTGTCTCGTTGTACACATAGAACAGCAGTGTACATCTACACCCACACTCACTGTCTCAGTGTACCCATGGAACAGCAGTGTACATCTACACCCACACTCACTATCTCAGTATAAACATGGAACAGCAGTGTACATCTACACGCACACTCACTATCTCAGTGTACACATAGAACAGCAGTGTACATCTACACCCACACTCACTATCTCAGTATAAACATGGAACAGCAGTGTACATCTACACCTACACTCACTGTCTCAGTGTATACATGGAACAGCAGTGTACATCTATACCTACACTCACTGTCTCAGTGTACACATAGAACAGCAGTGTACATCTACTCCTACACTCACTATCTCAGTGTACCCATAGAACAGCAGTGTACATCGACACCCACACTCACAGTCTCAGTGTACACATGGGACAGCAGTGTTCATCTACACCTACACTCACTGAGTCAGTGTACACATGGAACAGCAGTGTACATCCACACCTACACTCACTGTCTCAGTGTTCCCATTGAACAGCAGTGTACATCTACACCCACACTCACTGTCTCAGTGTACCCATTGAACAGCAGTGGACATCTACGCCTCCACTCACTGTCTCACTGTACACATACAACAGCAGTGTATATCTACACGTGCACTCACTGTCTCAGTGTACACATAGAACAGCAGTGTACATCTGCACCGACACTCACTGTCTCAGTGTACCCATGGAACAGCAGTGTACATCTACACCCACACTCACTGTCTCAGTACACACACAGAACAGCAGTGTACACCTACACCCACATTCACTGTCTCAGTGTACACATAGAACAGCAGTGTTCATCTACACCTACACTCACTGTCTGAGTGCACCCATAGAACAGCAGTGTACATCTAAACCCACACTCACTCTCTCAGTGTACCCATGGAACAGCAGTGTACATCTACACCCACACTCACTGTCTCAGTGTACCCATGGAACAGCAGTGTACATCTACACCTATCCTCACTGTCTCAGTGTATACATAGAAAAGCAGTGTACATCTACACCTACACTCACTGTCTCAGTGTACACACAGAACTGCAGTGTACATCTACACCCACACTCATTGTCTCAGTGTACAAATGGAACAGCAGTGTACATCTAAACCCACACTCATTCTCTGAGTGTACCCATGGAACAGCAGTGTACAGCTACACCCACACTCACTGTCTCAGTGTACACACAGAACTGCAGTGTACATCTACACCCACACTCATTGTCTCAGTGTACACATGGAACAGCAGTGTACATCTAAACCCACACTCATTCTCTGAGTGTACCCATGGAACAGCAGTGTACATCTACACCTACACTCACTATCTCAGTGTACACATAGAACAGCACTGTACATCTACACCCACACTAACTGTCTCAGTGTACACATAGAACAGCAGTGTACATCTACACCCACACTCACTGTCTCAGTGTAGACATAGAACAGCAGTTACATCTACACCCACACTCATTGAATCAGTGTACACACAGAACGGCAGTTTACATCTACACCCACACTCACTGTCTCAGTGTACAAACAGAACAGCAGTGTACATCTACACCCACACTCACTGTCTCAGTGTACACACAGAACAGCAGTGTACATCTACACCTACACTCACTGTCTCGTTGTACACATAGAACAGCAGTGTACATCTACAACCACACTCACTGTCTCAGTGTACCCATGGAACAGCAGTGTACATCTACACCCACACTCACTATCTCAGTATAAACATGGAACAGCAGTGTACATCTACACGCACACTCACTATCTCAGTGTACACATAGAACAGCAGTGTACATCTACACCCACACTCACTATCTCAGTGTACACATGGAACATCAGTGTACATCTAAACCCACACTCACTCTCTCAGTGTACCCATGGAACAGCAGTGTACATCTACACCTACACTCACTGTCTCAGTGTACACATGGAACAGCAGTGTACATCTACACCCACACTCACTCTCTCAGTGTACCCATGGAACAGCAGTGTACATCGACACCCACACTCACTGTCTCGTTGTACACATAGAACAGCAGTGTACATCTACACCCACACTCACTGTCTCAGTGTACCCATTGAACAGCAGTGTACATCTACACCCACACTCACTGTCTCAGTGTACCCATTGAACAGCAGTGGACATCTACGCCTCCACTCACTGTCTCAGTGTACACATAGAACAGCAGTATACATCTGCACCGACACTCACTGTCTCAGTGTACCCATGGAACAGCAGTGTACATCTACACCCACACTCACTGTCTCAGTACACACACAGAACAGCAGTGTACACCTCCACCCACATTCACTGTCTCAGTGTACACATAGAACAGCACTATACATCTACACCCACACTAACTGTCTCAGTGTACACATAGGACAGCAGTGTACATCTACACCCACACTCACTGTCTCAGTGTAGGCATAGAACAGCAGTTACATCTACACCTACACTCACTGTCTCAGTGTACACATAGAACAGCAGTGTACATCTACACCACACTCTCTGTCTCAGTGTACACATGGGACAGCAGTGTTCATCTACACCTACACTCACTGAGTCAGTGTACACATGGAACAGCAGTGTACATCCACACCTACACTCACTGTCTCAGTGTACACATAGAACAGCAGTGTACATCTACTCCTACACTCACTATCTCAGTGTACCCATAGAACAGCAGTGTACATCTACGCCTCCACTCACTGTCTCAGTGTACACATACAACAGCAGTGTACATCTACACCTGCACTCACTGTCTCAGTGTACACATAGAACAGCAGTGTACATCTGCACCGACACTCACTGTCTCAGTGTACACATAGAACAGCAGTGTACACCTACACCCACATTCACTGTCTCAGTATACACATAGAACAGCAGTGTTCATCTACACCTACACTCACTGTCTGAGTGCACCCATAGAACAGCAGTGTACATCTAAACCCACACTCACTCTCTCAGTGTACCCATGGAACAGCAGTGTACATCTACACCCACACTCACTGTCTCAGTGTACCCATACAACAGCAGTGTACATCTACACCTATACTCACTGTCTCAGTGTATACGTAGAACAGCAGTGTACATCTACACCCACACTCACTGTCTCGTTGTACACACAGAACAGCAGTGTACATCTACACCCACACTCACTGTCTCAGTGTACCCATGGAACAGCAGTGTACATCTACACCCACACTCACTGTCTCAGTGTACCCATGGAACAGCAGTGTACATCTACACCCACACTCACTATCTCAGTATAAACATGGAACAGCAGTGTACATCTACACGCACACTCACTATCTCAGTGTACACATAGAACAGCAGTGTACATCTACACCCACACTCACTATCTCAGTATAAACATGGAACAGCAGTGTACATCTACACCTACACTCACTGTCTCAGTGTATACATGGAACAGCAGTGTACATCTACTCCTACACTCACTATCTCAGTGCACACATGGAACAGCAGTGTACATCTACTCCTACACTCACTATCTCAGTGTACCCATAGAACAGCAGTGTACATCGACACCCACACTCACTGTCTCAGTGTACACATGGGACAGCAGTGTTCATCTACACCTACACTCACTGAGTCAGTGTACACATGGAACAGCAGTGTACATCCACACCTACACTCATTGTCTCAGTGTTCCCATTGAACAGCAGTGTACATCTACACCCACAATCACTGTCTCGTTGTACACATAGAACAGCAGTGTACATCTACACCCACACTCACTGTCTCAGTGTACACACAGAACAGCAGTGTACATCTACACCTACACTCACTGTCTCGTTGTACACATAGAACAGCAGTGTACATCTACACCCACACTCACTGTCTCAGTGTACCCATGGAACAGCAGTGTACATCTACACCCACACTCACTATCTCAGTATAAACATGGAACAGCAGTGTACATCTACACGCACACTCACTATCTCAGTGTACACATAGAACAGCAGTGTACATCTACACCCACACTCACTATCTCAGTATAAACATGGAACAGCAGTGTACATCTACACCTACACTCACTGTCTCAGTGTATACATGGAACAGCAGTGTACATCTATACCTACACTCACTGTCTCAGTGTACACATAGAACAGCAGTGTACATCTACTCCTACACTCACTATCTCAGTGTACCCATAGAACAGCAGTGTACATCGACACCCACACTCACAGTCTCAGTGTACACATGGGACAGCAGTGTTCATCTACACCTACACTCACTGAGTCAGTGTACACATGGAACAGCAGTGTACATCCACACCTACACTCACTGTCTCAGTGTTCCCATTGAACAGCAGTGTACATCTACACCCACACTCACTGTCTCAGTGTACCCATTGAACAGCAGTGGACATCTACGCCTCCACTCACTGTCTCACTGTACACATACAACAGCAGTGTATATCTACACGTGCACTCACTGTCTCAGTGTACACATAGAACAGCAGTGTACATCTGCACCGACACTCACTGTCTCAGTGTACCCATGGAACAGCAGTGTACATCTACACCCACACTCACTGTCTCAGTACACACACAGAACAGCAGTGTACACCTACACCCACATTCACTGTCTCAGTGTACACATAGAACAGCAGTGTTCATCTACACCTACACTCACTGTCTGAGTGCACCCATAGAACAGCAGTGTACATCTAAACCCACACTCACTCTCTCAGTGTACCCATGGAACAGCAGTGTACATCTACACCCACACTCACTGTCTCAGTGTACCCATGGAACAGCAGTGTACATCTACACCTATCCTCACTGTCTCAGTGTATACATAGAAAAGCAGTGTACATCTACACCTACACTCACTGTCTCAGTGTACACACAGAACTGCAGTGTACATCTACACCCACACTCATTGTCTCAGTGTACAAATGGAACAGCAGTGTACATCTAAACCCACACTCATTCTCTGAGTGTACCCATGGAACAGCAGTGTACAGCTACACCCACACTCACTGTCTCAGTGTACACACAGAACTGCAGTGTACATCTACACCCACACTCATTGTCTCAGTGTACACATGGAACAGCAGTGTACATCTAAACCCACACTCATTCTCTGAGTGTACCCATGGAACAGCAGTGTACATCTACACCTACACTCACTATCTCAGTGTACACATAGAACAGCACTGTACATCTACACCCACACTAACTCTCTCAGTGTACACATAGAACAGCAGTGTACATCTACACCTATACTCACTGTCTAAGCGTACAAATAGAACTGCAGTGTACATCTACACCTAAACTCACTGAGTCAGTGTACACACAGAACAGCAGTGTACAACTACACCCACACACACTGTCTCAGTGTAGCCATGGAACAGCAGTGTACATCTGCACCCACACTCACAATCTCATTGTACACATAGAACAGCAGTGTACATCTACACCTACACTCACTGTCTCAGTGTACACACAGAACAGCAGTGTACATCTACACGGACACACACTGGCTCAGTGTACACATGGAACAGCAGTGTACATCTACACCTACACTCATCGTGTCAGAGTAAACATAGAACAGCAGTGTACATCTACACCCACACTCACTGTCTCAGTATACACACAGAACAGCAGTATACATCTAAACCCACACTGACTGTCTCAGTGCACACACAGAACAGCAGTGTACATCTACACCTACACTCACTGTCTCAGTGTACACACAGAACAGCAGTGTACATCTACACCCACACTCACTATCTCAGTGTACACATACAACAGCAGTGTACATATACACCCACACTCACTGTCTCAGTGTGCACAAAGAACAGCAGTGTACATCTACACCTACACTCACGGTGTCAGTGTACACACAGAACAGCAGTGTACATCTACACCCACACTCACTGTCTCAGTGTACCCATGGAACAGCAGTGTACATATACACCCACACTCACTGTCTCAGTGTACCCATAGAACAGCAGTGTACATCTACACCTACACTCACTGTCTCAGTGTACACATGGAACTTCAGTGTACATCTACACCCACACTCACTGTCTCAGTGTACCCATGGAACAGCAGTGTACATCTGCACCGACACTCACTGTCTCAGTGTACCCATGGAACAGCAGTGTACATCTACACCCACACTCACTGTCTGAGTGCACCCATAGAACAGGAGTATACATCTACACCTACACTCACTGTCACAGTGTACACATAGAACAGCACTGTACCTCTACACCCACACTCACCGTATCAGTGTACCGATAGAACAGCAGTGTACATCTACACCCACACTCACTGTCACAGTGTACACATAGAACAGCAGTGTTCCTCTACACCCACACTCACTGTCTCAGTGGACACATGGAACAGCAGTGTACATCTACACCTACACTAACTGTCTCAGTGGACACACAGTCCAGCAGTGTACATCTACACCTACACACACTATCTCAGTGTACCCATAGAACAGCAGTGTACATCTACACCTACACTCACTGTCTCAGTGTACACACAGAACAGCAGTGTACATCTACACCTACACTCACTGTCTCAGTGCACACACAGAACAGCAGTGTAAACCTACACCCACATTCACTGTCTCAGTGTACACATAGAACAGCAGTGTTCATCTACACCTACACTCACTGTCTGAGTGCACCCATAGAACAGCAGTGTACATCTAAACCCACACTCACTGTCTCAGTGTACCCATGGAACAGCAGTGTACATCTACACCTATACTCACTGTCTCAGTGTATACATAGAACAGCAGTGTACATCTACACCCACACTCACTCTCTCAGTGTACACATAGAACAGCAGTGTACATCTACACCTATACTCACTGTCTCATTGTACACATAGAATAGCAGTGTACATCTACACCTACACTCACTGAGTCAGTGTACACATGGAACATCAGTGTACGTCTAAACTCACACTCATTCTCTCAGTGTACCCATGGAACAGCAGTGTACTTCTACACCTACACTCACTGTCTCAGTGTACCCATGGAACAGAAGTGTACATCCACACCTACACTCACTGTGTCAGTGTACACATAGAACAGCAGTGTACAACTACACCCACACACACTGTCTCAGTGTAGCCATGGAACAGCAGTGTACATCTGCACCCACACTCACAATCTCACTGTACACATAGAACAGCAGTGTACATCTACACCTACACTCACTGTCTCAGTGTACACACAGAACAGCAGTGTACATCTACACGGACACTCACTGGCTCAGTGTACACATGGAACAGCAGTGTACATATACACCCACACTCACTGTCTCAGTGCACCCATAGAACAGCAGTGTACATCTACACCTACACTCACTGTCTCAGTGTACACATGGAACTTCAGTGTACATCTACACCCACACTCACTGTCTCAGTGTACCCATGGAACAGCAGTGTACATCTGCACCGACACTCACTGTCTCAGTGTACCCATGGAACAGCAGTGTACATCTACACCCACACTCACTGTCTCAGTACACACACAGAACAGCAGTGTTCATCTACACCTACACTCACTGTCTGAGTGCACCCATAGAACAGGAGTATACATCTACACCCACACTCACTATCTCAGTGTACACATAGAACAGCACTGTACCTCTACACCCACACTCACTGTCTCAGAGTACCCATGGAACAGCAGTGTGCATCTACACCTACACTCACTGTCTCTGTGTACACATAGAACAGCAGTGTACATCTAACCCCACACTGACTATCTCAGTCTACACATAGAACAGCAGTGTACATCTAACCCCACACTCACTCTCTCAGTGTACCCATGGAACAGCAGTGTACATCTACACCCACACTGACTATCTCCGTGTACACATAGAACAGCAGTGTACATCTACACCCATACTCACTATCTCAGTCTACACATAGAACAGCTGTCTACATCTACACCCACACTCACTGTCTCAGTGCACACATGGAACAGCAGTGTGCATCTACACCCACACTCACTGTCTCAGTGCACACATGGAACAGCAGTGTACATCTACACCTACACACACTATCTCAGTGTACCCATAGAACAGCAGTGTACATCTACACCCACACTCACTGTCTCAGTGTACACACAGTTCAGCAGTGTACATCTACACCCACACTCACCGTATCAGTGTACCGATAGAACAGCAGTGTACATCTACACCCACACTCACTGTCACAGTGTACACATAGAACAGCAGTGTTCCTCTACACCCACACTCACTGTCTCAGTGTACACATGGAACAGCAGTGTACATCTAAACCCACACTCACTGTCTCAGTGTACACACAGAACAGCAGTGTACATCTACACCTACACTCACTGTCTCAGTGTACACACAGTACAGCAGTGTACATCTACACCCACACTCACCGTCTCAGTGCACACATAGAACAGAAGTGTACATCTACACCCACACTCACTGTCTCAGTGTACACATGGAACAGCAGTGTACATCTAAACCCACACTCACTGTCTCAGTGTACACACAGTACAGCAGTGTACATCTACACCCACACTCACCGTCTCAGTGTACACAAGGAACAGCAGTGTACATCTACACCTACACTCACTGCCTCAGTGCACACATAGAACAGAAGTGTACATCTACACCCACACTCACTGTCTCAGTGTACACATGGAACAGCAGTGTACATCTAAACCCACACTCACTGTCTCAGTCTACACATAGAACAGCAGTGTACATCTTCACCTACACTCACCGTCTCAGTGTGCACACAGTACAGCAGTGTACATCTACACCCACACTCACCGTATCAGTGTACCGATAGAACAGCAGTGTACATCTACACCCACACTCCCTTTCTCAGTGTACACATAGAACAGCAGTGTACATCTACACCCACACTCACCGTATCAGTGTACCGATAGAACAGCAGTGTCCATCTACACCTACACTCACTGTCTCAGTGTACACACAGAACAGCAGTGTACATCTAAACCCACACTCACTGTCTCAGTGTACCCATAGAACAGCAGTGTCCATCTACACCCACACTCACTGTCTCAGTGTACCCATAGAACAGCAGTGTACATCGTAACCCACACTCACTGTCTCAGTGTACACATAGAACAGCAGTGTACATCTACACCCACACTCACTGTCTCAGTGTACCCATAGAACACAGTGTACATCTACACCTCCACTCACTGTCTTAGTTTACACGTGGAACAGCAGTGTACATCTACACCTACACTCACTGTCTCAGTGTACACACATTACAGCAGTGTAAATCTACACCTACACTCGCTGTCTCAGTGTACACATAGAACAGCAGTGTACATCTACGCCTACACTCACCGTGTCAGTGTACACATAGAACAGCAGTGTACATCTAAACCCACACTCACTGTCTCAGTGTACCCATAGAACAGCAGTGTACATCTACACCTACACTCACTGTATCGTTGTGCACATAGAACAGCAGTGTACATCTACGCCTACACTCACCGTGTCAGTGTACACATAGAACAGCAGTGTACATCTACACCCACACTCACTGTCTCAGTGTACACATAGAACAGCAGTGTACATCTACACCTACACTCACTGTCTCAGTGTACACACAGTACAGCAGTGTAAATCTACACCTACACTCGCTGTCTCGGTGTACACATAGAACAGCCTTGTACATCTATACCTACACTCACTGTGTCAGTGCACACATAGAACAGCAGTGTACATCTAAACCCACACTCAATGTCTCAGTGTACACAAAGAACAGCAGTGTACATCTACACCCACACTCATTATCTCAGTGTACACATGGAACAGCAGTGTACATCTAAACCCACACTTACTCTCTCAGTGTACACATAGAACAGAAGTGTACATCTACATCCACACTCACTGTCTCAGTGTACACATGGAACAGCATTGCACATCTGCACGCACACTCACTATCTCAGTGTACACATTGAACAGCAGTGTACATCTACAACTACACTCACTGTCTCAGTGTGCACACAGTACAGCAATGTAGATCTACAACCACACTCACTGTCTCAGTATACACACAGAACAGCAGTGTACATCTAAACCCACACTCACCGTCTCAGTGTACACACAGAACAGCAGTGTACATCTGCACCTACACTCACTGTCTCAGTGTACACAAAGAACAGAAGTGTACATCTACACCTACATTCATCGTGTCAGAGTAGTCATAGAACAGCAGTGTGCATCTACACCTACACTCACTGTCTCAGTGTACACACAGAACATCAGTGTACATCTACACCTACACTCACTGTCTCAGTGTACACATAGAACAGCAGTGTACATCTACATCCACACTCACTGTCTCAGTGTACACACAGAACAGCAGTGTACATCTACACCTACACTCACTGTCTCAGTGTACCCATAGAACAGCAGTGTACATCTACACCTACATTCATCGTGTCAGAGTAGTCATAGAACAGCAGTGTGCATCTACACCTACATTCACTGTCTCAGTGTACACAGAGAACAGCAGTGTACATCTACACCTACACTCTCTGTCTCAGTGTACACATAGGACAGAAGTGTACATCTACACCCACACTCACTGCCTCAGTGTACACATAGAACAGCAGTGTACATCTACACCTACGCTCACCGTCTCAGTGTACCCATAAAACAGCAGTGTACATCTACACCCACACTCACTGTCTCAGTGTACACATAGAACAGCAGTGCACATCTACACCCACACTCACTGTCTCAGTGTACACATAGAACAGCAGTGTACATCTACACCCACACTCACTGTCTCAGTGTACACATAAAACAGCAGTGTACATCTACACCCACACTCACTGTCTCAGTGTACACATAGAACAGCAGTGTACATCTACACCCACACTCACTGTCTCAGTGTACCCATGGAACAGCAGTGTACATCTACACCCACACTGACTATCTCAGTGTACACATAGAACAGCAGTGTACATCTAAACCCACACTCACTCTCTCAGTGTACCCATGGAACAGCAGTGTACATCTACACCCACACTGACTATCTCAGTGTACACATAGAACAGCAGTGTACATCTACACCTACACTCACTGTCTCAGTGTACACATAGAACAGCAGTGTACATCTAAACCCACACTCACTCTCTCAGTGTACCCATGGAACAGCAGTGTACATCTACACCCACACTGACTATCTCAGTGTACACATAGAACAGCAGTGTACATCTACACTTACACTCACTGTCTCAGTGTACACATAGAACAGCAGTGTACATCTACACCTACACTCAATGTGTCAGTGTACACGTAGAACAGCAGTGTACAACTACACCCACACTCACTATCTCAGTCTACACATAGAACAGCAGTGTACATCTTCACCTACACTCACTGTCTCAGTGTACACATGGATCAGCAGTGTACATCTACACCCACACTCACTGTCTCAGTGTACACATAGAACAGCAGTGTACATCTACGCCTACACTCACTGTCTCAGTGTACACACAGAACAGCAGTGTACAGCTACACCTACACACACTCTCTCAGTGTACCCATAGAACAGCAGTGTACATCTACACCTACACTCACTGTCTCAGTGTACACATAGAACAGCAGTGTACATCTACACCCACACTCACCGTCTCACTGTACACATAGAACAGCAGTGTACATCTTCACCCACACTCACAGTCTCAGTGTACCCATGGAACAGCAGTGTACATCTACACCTACACTCATTCTCTCAGTGTACACAGAGAACAGCAGTGTACATCTACACCTACACTCACTGTCTCGTTGTGCACATACAACAGCAGTGTACATCTACACCTACACTCACCGTGTCAGTGCACACATAGAACAGCAGTATACATCTAAACCCACACTCACTGTCTCAGTGTACCCATGGAACAGCAGTGTAAATCTACACCTACACTCATTCTCTCAGTGTACACAGAGAACAGCAGTGTAAATCTACACCTACACTCACTGTCTCAGTGTACACATAGAACAGCAGTGTACATCTACACCCACACTCACTGTCTCAGTGTACACATTGAACAGAAGTGTACATCTACACCTACACTCACTGTCTCAGTGTACACACAGTACAGCAGTGTAAATCTACACCTACACTCGCTGTCTCGGTGTACACATAGAACAGCCTTGTACATCTATACCTACACTCACCGTGTCAGTGCACACATAGAACAGCAGTGTACATCTAAACCCACACTCACTGTCTCAGTGTACCCATGGAACAGCAGAGTACATCTACACCCACACTCATTATCTCAGTGTACACATGGAACAGCAGTGTACATCTAAACCCACACTCACTCTCTCAGTGTTCACCTAGAACAGAAGTGTACATCTACATCCACACTCACTGTCTCACTGTACCCATGGAACAGCATTGCACATCTGCACGCACACTCACTATCTCAGTGTAACCATAGAACAGCAGTGTACATCTACACCCACACTCACTATCTCAGTGTACACATCGAACAGCAGTGTACATCTACACCTACACTCTCTGTCTCAGTGTACACACAGTACAGTAGTGTACATCTACAACCACACTCACTGTCTCAGTGTACACACAGAACAGCAGTGTACATCTGCACCTACACTCACTGTCTCAGTGTACACAAAGAACAGAAGTGTACATCTACACCTACATTCATCGTGTCAGAGTACACATAGAACAGCAGTGTGCATCTACAACTACACTCACTGTCTCAGTGTACACACAGAACAGCAGTGTACATCTACACCTACACTCACTGTCTCAGTGTACCCATAGAACAACAGTGTACATCTACACCTACACTCTCTGTCTCAGTGTACACATAGAACAGAAGTGTACATCTACACACACACTCACCGTCTCAGTGTACCCATTGAACAGCAGTGTACATCTACACCTACACTCACTGTCTCAGTGTACACATCGAACAGAAGTGTACATCTAAACCCACACTCACTGTCTCAGTGTACCCATTGAACAGCAGTGTACATCTACACCTACACTCACTGTCTCAGTGTACCCATGGAACAGCAGTGTACATCTACACCTACACTCACAGTCTCAGTGTACACATAGAACAGCAGTGTACATCTACACCCACACTCACTATCTCAGTGTACACATGGAACAGCAGTGTACATCTACACCCACACTCATTATCTCAGTGTACACATGGAACAGCAGTGTACATCTAAATGCACACTCACTCTCTCAGTGTACACATAGAACAGAAGTGTACATCTACATCCACACTCACTGTCTCAGTGTACACATAGAACAGAAGTGTACATCAACATCCACACTCACTGTCTCAGTGTACACATGGAACAGCAGTGTACATCTACACCTACACTCACTGTCTCAGTGTACCCATAGAACAGCAGTGTACATCTACACCCACACTCACTGTCTCAGTGTACACATAGAACAGCAGTGTACATCTACACCTACACTCTCTGTCTCAGTGTACACATCGAACAGAAGTGTACATCTACACCCACACTCACTGTCTCAGTACACACACAGAACAGCAGTGTACATCTACACCTACACTCACTGTCTCAGTGTACACATCGAACAGAAGTGTACATCTAAACCCACACTCACTGTCTCAGTGTACCCATTGAACAGCAGTGTACATCTACACCTACACTCACTGTCTCAGTGTACCCATGGAACAGCAGTGTACATCTTCACCTACACTCACAGTCTCAGTGTACACATAGAACAGCAGTGTACATCTACACCCACACTCACTATCTCAGTGTACACATGGAACAGCAGTGTACATCTACACCCACACTCATTATCTCAGTGTACACATGGAACAGCAGTGTACATCTAAACGCACACTCACTCTCTCAGTGTACACAGAGAACAGAAGTGTACATCTACATCCACACTCACTGTCTCAGTGTACACATAGAACAGAAGTGTACATCAACATCCACACTCACTGTCTCAGTGTACACATGGAACAGCAGTGTCCATCTACACCTACACTCACTGTCTCAGTGTACACATAGAACAGCAGTGTACATCTACACCTACACTCAATGTGTCAGTGTACACGTAGAACAGCAGTGTTCAACTACACCCACACTCACTATCTCAGTCTACACATAGAACAGCAGTGTACATCTACACCTACACACACTATCTCAGTGTACCCATAGAACAGCAGTGTACATCTACACCCACACTCACTGTCTCAGTGTACACACAGTACAGCAGTGTACATCTACACCTACACTCACTGTCTCAGTGAACCCATGGAACAGCAGTGTACATCTACACCTACACTCACAGTCTCAGTGTACACATAGAACAGCAGTGTCCAGCTACACCCACACTCACTATCTCAGTGTACACATGGTACAGCAGTGTACATCTAAACGCACACTCACTCTCTCAGTGTACACACAGTACAGCAGTGTACATCTACACCTACACTCTCTGTCTCAGTGTACACATAGAACAGAAGTGTACATCTACACCCACACTCACCGTCTCAGTGTACCCATACAACAGCAGTGTACATCTACATCTACACTCACTGTCTCAGTGTACCCATAAAACAGCAGTGTACATCTACACCTACACTCACTGTCTCAGTGTACACATCGAACAGCAATGTAAATCTACACCTACACTCACCGTGTCAGTGCACACATAGAACAGCAGTGTACATCTAAACCCACACTCACTGTCTCAGTGTACCCATTGAACTGCAGTGTACATCTACACCTACACTCACTGTCTCAGTGTACCCATGGAACAGCAGTGTTCATCTACACCTACACTCACAGTCTCAGTGTACACATAGAACAGCAGTGTACATCTACACCCACACTCACTATCTCAGTGTACACATGGAACAGCAGTGTACATCTACACCCACACTCATTATCTCAGTGTACACATGGAACAGCAGTGTACATCTAAACGCACACTCACTCTCTCAGTGTACACATAGAACAGAAGTGTACATCTTCTCCTACACTCACTGTCTCAGTGCACACATGGAACAGCAATGTACATCCACACCCACACTCACTATCTCAGTGTACACATAGATCAGCAGTGTACATCTACACCCACACTCACTGTCTCAGTGTACACATCGAACAGCAGTGTACATCTACGCCTACACTCACTGTCTCAGTGTACACACAGAACAGCAGTGTACATCTACACCTACACACACTATCTCAGTGTACCCGTAGAACAGCAGTGTACATCTACACCCACACTAACTGTCTCAGTGTACACACAGTACAGCAGTGTACATCTACACCTACACTCACTGTCTCAGTGAACCCATGGAACAGCAGTGTACATCTACACCTACACTCACTGTCTCAGTGTACACATAGAACAGCAGTGTCCATCTACACCCACACTCATTATCTCAGTGTACACATGGTACAGCAGTGTACATCTAAACGCACACTCACTCTCTCAGTGTACACATAGAACAGAAGTGTACATCTAAACCCACACTCACTGTCTCAGTGTACACATAGAACAGCAGTGTACATCTACACCCACACTCGCTGTCTCAGTGTACACATAGATCAGCAGTGTACATCTACACCCACACTCACTGTCTCAGTGTACACATGGAACAGCAGTGTACATCTACGCCTACACTCACTGTCACAGTGTACACACAGAACAGCAGTGTACATCTACACCTACACACACTATCTCAGTGTACCCATGGAACAGCAGCGTACATCTGCACCCACACTCACTCTCTCAGTGTACACACAGTACAGCAGTGTACATCTACACCTACACTCACTGTCTCAGTGTACCCATGGAACAGCAGTGTACATCTACACCTGCACTCACAGTCTCAGTGTACCCATGGAACAGCAGTGTACATCTACACCTACACTCACAGTCTCAGTGTACACATAGAACAGCAGTGTGCATCTACACCCACACTCACTATCTCAGAGTACACATGGAACAGCAGTGTACATATACACCCACACTCATTATCTCAGTGTACACATGGAACAGCAGTGTACATCTAAACGCACACTCACTCTCTCAGTGTACACATAGAACAGAAATGTACATCTACATCCACACTCACTGTCTCACTGTACCCATGGAACAGCATTGCACATCTGCACGCACACTCACTATCTCAGTGTACACATAGAACAGCAGTGTACATCTACACCCACACTCACTATCTCAGTGTACACATCGAACAGCAGTGTACATCTACACCTACACTCTCTGTCTCAGTGTACACACAGTACAGTAGTGTACATCTACAACCACACTCACTGTCTCAGTGTACACACAGAACAGCAGTGTACATCTGCACCTACACTCACTGTCTCAGTGTACACAAAGAACAGAAGTGTACATCTACACCTACATTCATCGTGTCAGAGTACACATAGAACAGCAGTGTGCATCTACAACTACACTCACTGTCTCAGTGTACACACAGAACAGCAGTGTACATCTACACCTACACTCACTGTCTCAGTGTACCCATAGAACAACAGTGTACATCTACACCTACACTCTCTGTCTCAGTGTACACATAGAACAGAAGTGTACATCTACACACACACTCACCGTCTCAGTGTACCCATTGAACAGCAGTGTACATCTACACCTACACTCACTGTCTCAGTGTACACATCGAACAGAAGTGTACATCTAAACCCACACTCACTGTCTCAGTGTACCCATTGAACAGCAGTGTACATCTACACCTACACTCACTGTCTCAGTGTACCCATGGAACAGCAGTGTACATCTACACCTACACTCACAGTCTCAGTGTACACATAGAACAGCAGTGTACATCTACACCCACACTCACTATCTCAGTGTACACATGGAACAGCAGTGTACATCTACACCCACACTCATTATCTCAGTGTACACATGGAACAGCAGTGTACATCTAAATGCACACTCACTCTCTCAGTGTACACATAGAACAGAAGTGTACATCTACATCCACACTCACTGTCTCAGTGTACACATAGAACAGAAGTGTACATCAACATCCACACTCACTGTCTCAGTGTACACATGGAACAGCAGTGTACATCTACACCTACACTCACTGTCTCAGTGTACCCATAGAACAGCAGTGTACATCTACACCCACACTCACTGTCTCAGTGTACACATAGAACAGCAGTGTACATCTACACCTACACTCTCTGTCTCAGTGTACACATCAAACAGAAGTGTACATCTACACCCACACTCACTGTCTCAGTACACACACAGAACAGCAGTGTACATCTACACCTACACTCACTGTCTCAGTGTACACATCGAACAGAAGTGTACATCTAAACCCACACTCACTGTCTCAGTGTACCCATTGAACAGCAGTGTACATCTACACCTACACTCACTGTCTCAGTGTACCCATGGAACAGCAGTGTACATCTTCACCTACACTCACAGTCTCAGTGTACACATAGAACAGCAGTGTACATCTACACCCACACTCACTATCTCAGTGTACACATGGAACAGCAGTGTACATCTACACCCACACTCATTATCTCAGTGTACACATGGAACAGCAGTGTACATCTAAACGCACACTCACTCTCTCAGTGTACACAGAGAACAGAAGTGTACATCTACATCCACACTCACTGTCTCAGTGTACACATAGAACAGAAGTGTACATCAACATCCACACTCACTGTCTCAGTGTACACATGGAACAGCAGTGTCCATCTACACCTACACTCACTGTCTCAGTGTACACATAGAACAGCAGTGTACATCTACACCTACACTCAATGTGTCAGTGTACACGTAGAACAGCAGTGTTCAACTACACCCACACTCACTATCTCAGTCTACACATAGAACAGCAGTGTACATCTACACCTACACACACTATCTCAGTGTACCCATAGAACAGCAGTGTACATCTACACCCACACTCACTGTCTCAGTGTACACACAGTACAGCAGTGTACATCTACACCTACACTCACTGTCTCAGTGAACCCATGGAACAGCAGTGTACATCTACACCTACACTCACAGTCTCAGTGTACACATAGAACAGCAGTGTCCAGCTACACCCACACTCACTATCTCAGTGTACACATGGTACAGCAGTGTACATCTAAACGCACACTCACTCTCTCAGTGTACACACAGTACAGCAGTGTACATCTACACCTACACTCTCTGTCTCAGTGTACACATAGAACAGAAGTGTACATCTACACCCACACTCACCGTCTCAGTGTACCCATACAACAGCAGTGTACATCTACATCTACACTCACTGTCTCAGTGTACCCATAAAACAGCAGTGTACATCTACACCTACACTCACTGTCTCAGTGTACACATCGAACAGCAATGTAAATCTACACCTACACTCACCGTGTCAGTGCACACATAGAACAGCAGTGTACATCTAAACCCACACTCACTGTCTCAGTGTACCCATTGAACTGCAGTGTACATCTACACCTACACTCACTGTCTCAGTGTACCCATGGAACAGCAGTGTTCATCTACACCTACACTCACAGTCTCAGTGTACACATAGAACAGCAGTGTACATCTACACCCACACTCACTATCTCAGTGTACACATGGAACAGCAGTGTACATCTACACCCACACTCATTATCTCAGTGTACACATGGAACAGCAGTGTACATCTAAACGCACACTCACTCTCTCAGTGTACACATAGAACAGAAGTGTACATCTTCTCCTACACTCACTGTCTCAGTGCACACATGGAACAGCAATGTACATCCACACCCACACTCACTATCTCAGTGTACACATAGATCAGCAGTGTACATCTACACCCACACTCACTGTCTCAGTGTACACATCGAACAGCAGTGTACATCTACGCCTACACTCACTGTCTCAGTGTACACACAGAACAGCAGTGTACATCTACACCTACACACACTATCTCAGTGTACCCGTAGAACAGCAGTGTACATCTACACCCACACTAACTGTCTCAGTGTACACACAGTACAGCAGTGTACATCTACACCTACACTCACTGTCTCAGTGAACCCATGGAAAAGCAGTGTACATCTACACCTACACTCACAGTCTCAGTGTACACATAGAACAGCAGTGTCCATCTACACCCACACTCATTATCTCAGTGTACACATGGTACAGCAGTGTACATCTAAACGCACACTCACTCTCTCAGTGTACACATAGAACAGAAGTGTACATCTACATCCACACTAACTGTCTCAGTGTACACATAGAACAGCAGTGTACATCTACACCCACACTCGCTGTCTCAGTGTACACATAGATCAGCAGTGTACATCTACACCCACACTCACTGTCTCAGTGTACACATGGAACAGCAGTGTACATCTACGCCTACACTCACTGTCACAGTGTACACACAGAACAGCAGTGTACATCTACACCTACACACACTATCTCAGTGTACCCATGGAACAGCAGCGTACATCTGCACCCACACTCACTCTCTCAGTGTACACACAGTACAGCAGTGTACATCTACACCTACACTCACTGTCTCAGTGTACCCATGGAACAGCAGTGTACATCTACACCTGCACTCACAGTCTCAGTGTACCCATGGAACAGCAGTGTACATCTACACCTACACTCACAGTCTCAGTGTACACATAGAACAGCAGTGTGCATCTACACCCACACTCACTATCTCAGAGTACACATGGAACAGCAGTGTACATATACACCCACACTCATTATCTCAGTGTACACATGGAACAGCAGTGTACATCTAAACGCACACTCACTCTCTCAGTGTACACATAGAACAGAAATGTACATCTACATCCACACTCACTGTCTCACTGTACCCATGGAACAGCATTGCACATCTGCACGCACACTCACTATCTCAGTGTACACATAGAACAGCAGTGTACATCTACACCCACACTCACTATCTCAGTGTACACATGGAACAGCAGTGTACGTCTACACCCACACTCACTATCTCAGTGTACACGTAGAACAGCAGTGTACATCTACACCTACACTCACTGGATCAATGTACACACAGAACAGCAGTGTACATCTAAACCCACACTCACCGTCTCAGTGTACACACAGAACAGCAGTGTACATCTACACCTACACTCACTGTCTCAGTGTACACGAAGAACAGCAGTGTACATCTACACCTACACTCACTGTCTCAGTGTACACATAGAACAGCAGTGTACATCTACACCCACACTCACCGTCTCACTGTACACATAGAACAGCAGTGTACATCTTCACCCACACTCACTGTCTCAGTGTACCCATTGAACAGCAGTGTACATCTACACCCACACTCACTATCTCAGTGTACACATGGAACAGCAGTGTACATCTACACCCACACTCATTATCTCAGTGTACACATGGAACAGCAGTGTACATCTAAACGCACACTCAATCTCTCAGTGTACACATAGAACAGAAGTGTACATCTACATCCACACTCACTGTCTCAGTGTACACATAGAACAAAAGTGTACATCTACATCCACACTCACTGTCACAGTGTACACATAGAACAGCAGTGTACATCTACGCCTACACTCACTGTCTCAGTGTACACACAGAACAGCAGTGTACATCTACACCTACACACACTATCACAGTGTACCCATAGAACAGCAGTGTACATCTACACCCACATTCACTGTCTCAGTGTACACACAGTACAGCAGTGTACATCTACACCTACACTCACTGTCATGGTGTACCCATGGAACAGCAGTGTACATCTACATCTACACTCACAGTCTCAGTGTACACATAGAACAGCAGTGTCCATCTACAGCCACACTCACTATCTCAGTGTACACATCGAAAAGCAGTGTACATATACACCCACACTCATTATCTCAGTGTACACATGGAACAGCAGTGTACATCTAAACGCACACTCACTCTCAGAGTGTACACATAGAACAGAAGTGTACATCTACATCCACACTCACTGTCTCAGTGTACCCATGGAACAGCATTGCACATCTGCATGCACACTCACTATCTCAGTGTACACATAGAACAGCAGTGTACATCTACACCCACACTCATTATCTCAGTGTACACATGGAACAGCAGTGTACATCTACACCCACACTCATTATCTCAGTGTACACGTAGAACAGCAGTGTACATCTACACCTACACTCACTGGATCAATGTACACACAGAACAGCAGTGTACATCTAAACCCACACTCACCGTCTCAGTGTACACACAGAACTGCAGTGTACATCTACACCTACACGCAATGTCTCAGTGTACACGAAGAACAGCAGTGTACATCTACACCTACACTCACTGTCTCAGTGTACACATAGAACAGCAGTGTACATCTACACCCACACTCACCGTCTCACTGTACACACAGAACAGCAGTGTACATCTTCACCCACACTCACAGTCTCACTGTACCCATGGAACAGCAGTGTACATCTACACCTACACTCATTCTCTCAGTGTACACAGAGAACAGCAGTGTAAATCTACACCTACACTCACCGTGTCAGTGCACACATAGAACAGCAGTATACATCTAAACCCACACTCACTGTCTCAGTGTACCCATGGAACAGAAGTGTAAATCTACACCTACACTCACTGTCTCAGTGCACACATAGAACAGCAGTGTACATCTACACCTACACTCACTGTCTCAGTGTACAAACAGTACAGCAGTGTGAATCTACACCTACACTCGCTGTCTCGGTGTACACATAGAACAGCCTTGTACATCTATACCTACACTCACGGTGTCAGTGCACACATAGAACAGCAGTGTACATCTAAACCCACACTCACTGTCTCAGTGTACACATAGAACAGCAGTGTACATCTACACCTACACTCACTGTCTCAGTGTACACACAGTACAGCAGAGTAAATCTATACCTACACTCGCTGTCTCGGTGTACACATAGAACAGCCTTGTACATCTATACCTACACTCACCGTGTCAGTGCACACATAGAACAGCAGTGTACATCTACACCCACACTCACTGCCTCAGTGTACACATAGAACAGCAGTGTACATCTACACCTACGCTCACCGTCTCAGTGTACCCATAGAACAGCAGTGTACATCTACACCCACACTCACCGTCTCAGTGTACACATAGAACAGCAGTGTACATCTACGCCTACACTCACTGTCTCAGTGTACACACAGAACAGCAGTGTACATCTACACCTACACACACTATCTCAGTGTACCCATAGAACAGCAGTGTACATCTACACCCACACTCACTGTCTCAGTGTACACACAGTACAGCAGTGTACATCTACACCTACACTCACTGTCTCAGTGAACCCATGGAACAGCAGTATACATCTACACCTACACTCACTGTCTCAGTGTAGACAGAGAACAGCAGTGTACATCTACACCCACACTCACTATCTCAGTGTACACATGGTACAGCAGTGTACATCTACACCCACACTCACTGTCTCAGTGCACACACAGTACAGCAGTGTACATCTACACCTACACTCACTGTCTCAGTGTACACATGGAACAGCAGTGTACATCTACACCCACACTCACTGTCTCAGTGTACACACAGTACAGCAGTGTACATCTACACCTACACTCACTGTCTCAGTGAACCCATGGAACAGCAGTGTACATCTACACCTACACTCACAGTCTCAGTGTACACATAGAACAGCAGTGTCCATCTACACCCACACTCACTATCTCAGTGTACACATGGTACAGCAGTGTACATCTAAATGCACACTCACTCTCTCAGTGTACACATAGAACAGAAGTGTACATCTACATCCACACTCACTGTCTCAGTGTACACATAGAACAGAAGTGTACATCTACACCCACACTCACTGTCTCAGTGTACACATAGAAGAGCAGTGTACATCTACGCCTACACTCACTGTCTCAGTGTACAAACAGAACAGCAGTGTACATCTACACCTACACACACTATCTCAGTGTACCCATAGAACAGCAGCGTACATCTCCACCCACACTCACTGTCTCAGTGTACACACAGTACAGCAGTGTACATCTACACCTACACTCACTGTCTCAGTGTACCCATGGAACAGCAGTGTACATCTACACCTACACTCACAGTCTCAGTGTACCCATAGAACAGCAGCGTACATCTCCACCCACACTCACTGTCTCAGTGTACACACAGTACAGCAGTGTACATCTACACCTACACTCACTGTCTCAGTGTACCCATGGAACAGCAGTGTACATCTACACCTACACTCACAGTCTCAGTGTACACATAGAAGAGCAGTGTCCATCTACACCCACACTCACTATCTCAGTGTACACATGGAACAGCAGTGTACATATACACCCACACTCATTATCTCAGTGTACACATGGAACAGCAGTGTACATCTAAACGCACACTCACTCTCTCAGTGTACACATAGAACAGAAGTGTACATCTAAACCCACACTCACCTCTCAGTGTACACACAGAACAGCAGTGTACATCTACACCTACACTCACAGTCTCAGTGTACACATAGAACAGCAGTGTACATCTACACCCACACTCACTATTTCAGTGTACACATGGAACAGCAGTGTACATCTACACCCACACTCATTATCTCAGTGTACACATGGAACAGCAGTGTACATCTAAACGCACACTCACTCTCTCAGTGTACACATAGAACAGAAGTGTACATCTACATCCACACTCACTGTCTCAGTGTACACATAGAACAGAAGTGTACATCTACATCCACACTCACTGTCTCAGTGTACACATGGAACAGCAGTGTACATCTACACCTACACTCACTGTCTCAGTGTACACATAGAACAGCAGTGTACATCTACACCTACACTCAATGTGTCAGTGTACACGTAGAACAGAAGTGTACAACTACACCCACACTCACTATCTCAGTCTACACATAGAACAGCAGTGTACATCTTCTCCTACACTCACTGTCTCAGTGCACACATGGAACACCAATGTACATCCACACCCACACTCACTGTCTCAGTGTACACATAGATCAGCAGTGTACATCTACACCCACACACACTGTCTCAGTGTACACATAGAACAGCAGTGTACATCTACGCCTACACTCACTGTCTCAGTGTACACACAGAACAGCAGTGTACATCTACACCTACACACACTATCACAGTGTACCCATAGAACAGCAGTGTACATCTACACCTACACTCACAGTCTCAGTGGACACATAGAACAGCAGTGTCCATCTACACCCACACTCACTATCTCAGTGTACACATGGAACAGCAATGTACATATACACCCACACTCATTATCTCAGTGTACCCATGGAACAGCATTGCACATCTGCATGCACACTCACTATCTCAGTGTACACATAGAACAGCAGTGTACATCTACACCCACACTCACTATCTCAGTGTACACATGGAACGGCAGTGTACATCTACACCCACACTCACTATCTCAGTGTACACGTAGAACAGCAGTGTACATCTACACCTACACTCACTGGATCAATGTCCACACAGAACAGCAGTGTACATCTACACCCACACTCACCATCTCACTGTACACATAGAACAGCAGTGTACATCTTCACCCACACTCACAGTCTCAGTGTACCCATGGAACAGCAGTGTACATCTACACCTACACTCATTCTCTCAGTGTACACAGAGAACAGCAGTGTACATCTACACCTACACTCACCGTGTCAGTGCACACATAGAACAGCAGTGTACATCTAAACCCACACTCACTGTCTCAGTGTACCCATAGAACAGCAGTGTACATCTACACCTACACTCACTGTCTCAGTGTACACACAGTACAGCAGAGTAAATCTACACCTACACTCGCTGTCTCGGTGTACACATAGAACAGCCTTGTACATCTATACCTACACTCATCGTGTCAGTGCACACATAGAACAGCAGTGTACATGTAAACCCACACTCACTGTCTCAGTGTACACAAAGAACAGCAGTGTACATCTAAACCCACACTCACTCTCTCAGTGTACACCCAGAACAGAAGTGTACATCTACACCTACACTCACTGTCTCAGTGTACCCATGGAACAGCATTGCACATCTGCACGCACACTCACTATCTCAGTGTACACATAGAACAGCAGTGTACATCTACAACTACACTCACTGTCTCAGTATACACACAGAACAGCAGTGTACATCTACACCCACACTGACTATCTCAGTGTACACACAGAACAGCAGTGTACATCTGCACCTACACTCACTGTCTCAGTGTACACAAAGAACAGCAGTGTACATCTACATCCACACTCACTGTCTCAGTGTACACACAGAACAGCAGTGTACATCTACACCTACACTCACTGTCTCAGTGTACCCATAGAACAGCAGTGTACATCTACACCCACACTCACTGCCTCAGTGTACACATAGAACAGCAGTGTACATCTACACCTACGCTCACCGTCTCCGTGTACCCATAGAACAGCAGTGTACATCTACACCCTCACTCACTGTCTCAGTGTACACATAGAACAGCTGTCTACATCTACACCCACACTCACTGTCTCAGTGTACACATAGATCAGCAGTGTACATCTACACCCACACTCACTGTCTCAGTGTACACATAGAACAGCAGTGTACATCTACGCCTACACTCACTGTCTCAGTGTACACACAGAACAGCAGTGTACATCTACACCCACACTCACTGTCTCAGTGTACACACAGTACAGCAGTGTACACCTACACCCACACTCACTCTCTCAGTGTACACATAGAACAGAAGTGTACATCTACATCCATACTCACTGTCTCAGTGTACACATAGAACAGCAGTGTACATCTACACCCACACTCACTATCTCTGTGTACACGTAGAACAGCAGTGTATATCTACACCCACACTCACTGTCTCAGTGTACCCATAGAACAGCAGTGTACATCTACACCTACACTCGCCGTCTCAGTGTACACACAGTACAGCAGTGTACAACTACACCCACACTCACCGTCTCAGTGTACACATGGAACAGCAGTGTACATCTACACCTACACTCACTGCCTCAGTGCACACATAGAACAGCAGTGTACATCTACACCTACACTCACTGTCTCAGTGTACACATAGAACAGCAGTGTACATCTACATCTACACTCACTGTCTCAGTGTACACATAGAACAGCAGTGTACATCTACACCTACACTCACTGTCTCAGTGTACACATAGAACAGCAGTGTACATCTACACCTACACTCACTCTCTCAGTATACCCATAGAACAGCAGTGTACATCTACACCTACACTCACTGTCTCAGTGTACCCATAGAACAGCAGTGTACATCTACAACTACACTCACCGTGTCAGAGCACACATAGAACAGCAGTGTACATCTAAACCCACACTCACTGTCTCAGTGTACCCATGGAACAGCAGTGTACATCTCAACCCACACTCACAGTCTCAGTGTACACACAGTACAGCAGTGTACATCTACACCTACACTCACCGTGTCAGAGCACACATAGAACAGCAGTGTACATCTTAACCCACACTCACTGTCTCAGTGAACCCATGGAACAGCAGTGTACATCTACACCTACACTCACTGTCTCAGTGTACACACAGTACAGCAGTGTACATCTACACCTACACTCACTGTCTCAGTGTACCCATGGAACAGCAGTGTACATCTACACCTACACTCACAGTCTCAGTGTACACATAGAACTGCAGAGTACTTCTACACCCACACTCACTCTCTCACTGTACACATAGAACAGAAGTGTACATCTACATACATACTCACTGTCTCAGTGTACCCATGGAACAGCATTGCACATCTGCATGCACACTCACTATCTCAGTGTACACATAGAACAGCAGTGTACATCTACACCCACACTCAATATCTCTGTGTACACGTAGAACAGCAGTGTATATCTACACCTACACTCACTGTCTCAGTGTACACAAAGAACAGAAGTGTACATCTACACCTACACTCATCGTGTCAGAGTACACATAGAACAGCAGTATGCATCTACACCTACACTCACTGGCTCAGTGTACAACAGAACAGCAGTGTCCATCTACACCCACACTCACTGTCTCAGTGTACACATGGAACAGAAGTGTACATCTAAACCCACACTCACTGTCTCAGTGTACCCATAGAACAGCAGTGTACATCTACACCTTCACTCACCGTCTCAGTGTACACACAGTACAGCAGTGTACATCTACACCCACACTCATCGTCTCAGTGTACACATGGAACAGAAGTGTACATCTACACCCACACTCACTGCCTCAGTGTACACACAGTACAGCAGTGTACATCTACACCCACACTCACCGTATCAGTGTACCGATAGAACAGCAGTGTACATCTACACCTACACTCACTGTCTCAGTGTACACACAGTACAGCAGTGTACATGTACACCTACACTCACTGTCTCAGTGTACCCATGGAACAGCAGTGTACATCTACACCCACACTCACTATCTCTGTGTACACGTAGAACAGCAGTGTATATCTACACCTACACTCACTGTCTCAGTGTACACAAAGAACAGAAGTGTACATCTACACCAACACTCATCGTGTCAGAGTACACATAGAACAGCAGTGTGCATCTACACCTACACTCACTGGCTCAGTGTACACACAGAACAGCAGTGTCCATCTACACCTACACTCACTGTCTCAGTGTACACATAGAACAGCAGTGTACATCTACATCCACACTCACTGTCTCAGTGTACACACAGAACAGCAGTGTACATCTACACCTACACTCACTGTCTCAGTGCACACATGGAACACCAATGTACATCCACACCCACACTCACTGTCTCAGTGTACACATAGATCAGCAGTGTACATCTACACCCACACACACTGTCTCAGTGTACACATAGAACAGCAGTGTACATCTACGCCTACACTCACTGTCTCCGTGTACCCATCGAACAGCAGTGTACATCTCCACCCACACTCACTGTCTCAGTGTACACACAGAACAGCAGTGTACATCTAAACCCACACTCACTCTCTCAGTGCACACACAGAACAGCAGTGTACATCTACACCTACACTCACTGTCTCAGTGTACACATGGAACAGCAGTGTACATCTACACCTACACTCACTGCCTCAGTGTACACATAGAACAGAAGTGTACATCTACACCCACACTCACTGTCTCAGTGAACCCATGGAACAGCAGTGTACATCTACACCTACACTCACTGTCTCAGTGTACACATAGAACTGCAGTGTACTTCTACACCCACACTCACTATCTCAGTGTACACATGGAACAGCAGTGTACATATACACCCACACTCATTATCTCAGTGTACACATGGAACAGCAGTGTACATCTAAACGCACACTCACTCTCTCAGTGTACACATAGAACAGAAGTGTACATCTAAACCCACACTCACCTCTCAGTGTACACACAGAACAGCAGTGTACATCTACACCTACACTCACAGTCTCAGTGTACACATAGAACAGCAGTGTACATCTACACCCACACTCACTATTTCAGTGTACACATGGAACAGCAGTGTACATCTACACCCACACTCATTATCTCAGTGTACACATGGAACAGCAGTGTACATCTAAACGCACACTCACTCTCTCAGTGTACACATAGAACAGAAGTGTACATCTACATCCACACTCACTGTCTCAGTGTACACATAGAACAGAAGTGTACATCTACATCCACACTCACTGTCTCAGTGTACACATGGAACAGCAGTGTACATCTACACCTACACTCACTGTCTCAGTGTACACATAGAACAGCAGTGTACATCTACACCTACACTCAATGTGTCAGTGTACACGTAGAACAGAAGTGTACAACTACACCCACACTCACTATCTCAGTCTACACATAGAACAGCAGTGTACATCTTCTCCTACACTCACTGTCTCAGTGCACACATGGAACACCAATGTACATCCACACCCACACTCACTGTCTCAGTGTACACATAGATCAGCAGTGTACATCTACACCCACACACACTGTCTCAGTGTACACATAGAACAGCAGTGTACATCTACGCCTACACTCACTGTCTCAGTGTACACACAGAACAGCAGTGTACATCTACACCTACACACACTATCACAGTGTACCCATAGAACAGCAGTGTACATCTACACCTACACTCACAGTCTCAGTGGACACATAGAACAGCAGTGTCCATCTACACCCACACTCACTATCTCAGTGTACACATGGAACAGCAATGTACATATACACCCACACTCATTATCTCAGTGTACCCATGGAACAGCATTGCACATCTGCATGCACACTCACTATCTCAGTGTACACATAGAACAGCAGTGTACATCTACACCCACACTCACTATCTCAGTGTACACATGGAACGGCAGTGTACATCTACACCCACACTCACTATCTCAGTGTACACGTAGAACAGCAGTGTACATCTACACCTACACTCACTGGATCAATGTCCACACAGAACAGCAGTGTACATCTACACCCACACTCACCATCTCACTGTACACATAGAACAGCAGTGTACATCTTCACCCACACTCACAGTCTCAGTGTACCCATGGAACAGCAGTGTACATCTACACCTACACTCATTCTCTCAGTGTACACAGAGAACAGCAGTGTACATCTACACCTACACTCACCGTGTCAGTGCACACATAGAACAGCAGTGTACATCTAAACCCACACTCACTGTCTCAGTGTACCCATAGAACAGCAGTGTACATCTACACCTACACTCACTGTCTCAGTGTACACACAGTACAGCAGAGTAAATCTACACCTACACTCGCTGTCTCGGTGTACACATAGAACAGCCTTGTACATCTATACCTACACTCATCGTGTCAGTGCACACATAGAACAGCAGTGTACATGTAAACCCACACTCACTGTCTCAGTGTACACAAAGAACAGCAGTGTACATCTAAACCCACACTCACTCTCTCAGTGTACACCCAGAACAGAAGTGTACATCTACACCTACACTCACTGTCTCAGTGTACCCATGGAACAGCATTGCACATCTGCACGCACACTCACTATCTCAGTGTACACATAGAACAGCAGTGTACATCTACAACTACACTCACTGTCTCAGTATACACACAGAACAGCAGTGTACATCTACACCCACACTGACTATCTCAGTGTACACACAGAACAGCAGTGTACATCTGCACCTACACTCACTGTCTCAGTGTACACAAAGAACAGCAGTGTACATCTACATCCACACTCACTGTCTCAGTGTACACACAGAACAGCAGTGTACATCTACACCTACACTCACTGTCTCAGTGTACCCATAGAACAGCAGTGTACATCTACACCCACACTCACTGCCTCAGTGTACACATAGAACAGCAGTGTACATCTACACCTACGCTCACCGTCTCCGTGTACCCATAGAACAGCAGTGTACATCTACACCCTCACTCACTGTCTCAGTGTACACATAGAACAGCTGTCTACATCTACACCCACACTCACTGTCTCAGTGTACACATAGATCAGCAGTGTACATCTACACCCACACTCACTGTCTCAGTGTACACATAGAACAGCAGTGTACATCTACGCCTACACTCACTGTCTCAGTGTACACACAGAACAGCAGTGTACATCTACACCCACACTCACTGTCTCAGTGTACACACAGTACAGCAGTGTACACCTACACCCACACTCACTCTCTCAGTGTACACATAGAACAGAAGTGTACATCTACATCCATACTCACTGTCTCAGTGTACACATAGAACAGCAGTGTACATCTACACCCACACTCACTATCTCTGTGTACACGTAGAACAGCAGTGTATATCTACACCCACACTCACTGTCTCAGTGTACCCATAGAACAGCAGTGTACATCCATACCTACACTCGCCGTCTCAGTGTACACACAGTACAGCAGTGTACAACTACACCCACACTCACCGTCTCAGTGTACACATGGAACAGCAGTGTACATCTACACCTACACTCACTGCCTCAGTGCACACATAGAACAGCAGTGTACATCTACACCTACACTCACTGTCTCAGTGTACACATAGAACAGCAGTGTACATCTACATCTACACTCACTGTCTCAGTGTACACATAGAACAGCAGTGTACATCTACACCTACACTCACTGTCTCAGTGTACACATAGAACAGCAGTGTACATCTACACCTACACTCACTCTCTCAGTATACCCATAGAACAGCAGTGTACATCTACACCTACACTCACTGTCTCAGTGTACCCATAGAACAGCAGTGTACATCTACAACTACACTCACCGTGTCAGAGCACACATAGAACAGCAGTGTACATCTAAACCCACACTCACTGTCTCAGTGTACCCATGGAACAGCAGTGTACATCTCAACCCACACTCACAGTCTCAGTGTACACACAGTACAGCAGTGTACATCTACACCTACACTCACCGTGTCAGAGCACACATAGAACAGCAGTGTACATCTTAACCCACACTCACTGTCTCAGTGAACCCATGGAACAGCAGTGTACATCTACACCTACACTCACTGTCTCAGTGTACACACAGTACAGCAGTGTACATCTACACCTACACTCACTGTCTCAGTGTACCCATGGAACAGCAGTGTACATCTACACCTACACTCACAGTCTCAGTGTACACATAGAACTGCAGAGTACTTCTACACCCACACTCACTCTCTCACTGTACACATAGAACAGAAGTGTACATCTACATACATACTCACTGTCTCAGTGTACCCATGGAACAGCATTGCACATCTGCATGCACACTCACTATCTCAGTGTACACATAGAACAGCAGTGTACATCTACACCCACACTCAATATCTCTGTGTACACGTAGAACAGCAGTGTATATCTACACCTACACTCACTGTCTCAGTGTACACAAAGAACAGAAGTGTACATCTACACCTACACTCATCGTGTCAGAGTACACATAGAACAGCAGTATGCATCTACACCTACACTCACTGGCTCAGTGTACAACAGAACAGCAGTGTCCATCTACACCCACACTCACTGTCTCAGTGTACACATGGAACAGAAGTGTACATCTAAACCCACACTCACTGTCTCAGTGTACCCATAGAACAGCAGTGTACATCTACACCTTCACTCACCGTCTCAGTGTACACACAGTACAGCAGTGTACATCTACACCCACACTCATCGTCTCAGTGTACACATGGAACAGAAGTGTACATCTACACCCACACTCACTGCCTCAGTGTACACACAGTACAGCAGTGTACATCTACACCCACACTCACCGTATCAGTGTACCGATAGAACAGCAGTGTACATCTACACCTACACTCACTGTCTCAGTGTACACACAGTACAGCAGTGTACATGTACACCTACACTCACTGTCTCAGTGTACCCATGGAACAGCAGTGTACATCTACACCCACACTCACTATCTCTGTGTACACGTAGAACAGCAGTGTATATCTACACCTACACTCACTGTCTCAGTGTACACAAAGAACAGAAGTGTACATCTACACCAACACTCATCGTGTCAGAGTACACATAGAACAGCAGTGTGCATCTACACCTACACTCACTGGCTCAGTGTACACACAGAACAGCAGTGTCCATCTACACCTACACTCACTGTCTCAGTGTACACATAGAACAGCAGTGTACATCTACATCCACACTCACTGTCTCAGTGTACACACAGAACAGCAGTGTACATCCACACCTGCACTCACTGTCTCCGTGTACCCATCGAACAGCAGTGTACATCTCCACCCACACTCACTGTCTCAGTGTACACACAGAACAGCAGTGTACATCTAAACCCACACTCACTCTCTCAGTGCACACACAGAACAGCAGTGTACATCTACACCTACACTCACTGTCTCAGTGTACACATGGAACAGCAGTGTACATCTACACCTACACTCACTGCCTCAGTGTACACATAGAACAGAAGTGTACATCTACACCCACACTCACTGTCTCAGTGTACGCATGGAACAGCAGTGTACATCTACACCCACACTCACTGTCTCAGTGTACCCATAGAACAGCAGTGTACATCTACACCTACACTCACCGTCTCAGTGTACACACAGTACAGCAGTGTACAACTACACCCACACTCACCGTCTCAGTGTACACATGGAACAGCAGTGTACATCTACACCCACACTCACCGTATCAGTGTACCGATAGAACAGCAGTGTACATCTACACCTACACTCACTGTCTCAGTGTACACATAGAACAGCAGTGTACATCTACACCTACACTCACTGTCTCAGTGTACACATAGAACAGCAGTGTACATCTACACCTACACTCACTCTCTCAGTGTACCCATAGAACAGCAGTGTACATCTACACCTACACTCACTGTCTCAGTGTACACATAGAACAGCAGTGTACATCTACACCTACACTCACCGTGTCAGAGCACACATAGAACAGCAGTGTACATCTAAACCCACACTCACTGTCTCAGTGAACCCATGGAACAGCAGTGTACATCTACACCTACACTCACTGTCTCAGTGTACACATAGAACTGCAGTGTACTTCTACACCCACACTCACTATCTCAGTGTACACATGGAACAGCAGTGTACATCTACACCCACACGCACTCTCTCAGTGTACACATAGAACAGAAGTGTACATCTACATCCATACTCACTGTCTCAGTGTACCCATGGAACAACATTGCACATCTGCATGCACACTCACTATCTCAGTGTACACATAGAACAGCAGTGTACATCTACACCCACACTCACTATCTCTGTGTACACGTAGAACAGCAGTGTATATCTACACCCACACTCACTGTCTCAGTGTACCCATAGAACAGCAGTGTACATCTACACCTACACTCACCGTCTCAGTGTACACACAGTACAGCAGTGTACAACTACACCCACACTCACCGTCTCAGTGTACACATGGAACAGCAGTGTACATCTACACCTACACTCACTGCCTCAGTGCACACATAGAAGAGAAGTGTACATCTACACCCACACTCACCGTATCAGTGTACCGATAGAACAGCAGTGTACATCTACACCTACACTCACTGTCTCAGTGTACACATAGAACAGCAGTGTACATCTACACCTACACTCACTGTCTCAGTGTACACATAGAACAGCAGTGTACATCTACACCTACACTCACTCTCTCAGTGTACCCATAGAACAGCAGTGTACATCTACACCTACACTCACTGTCTCAGTGTACACATAGAACAGCAGTGTACATCTACACCTACACTCACCGTGTCAAAGCACACATAGAACAGCAGTGTACATCTAAACCCACACTCACTGTCTCAGTGTACCCATGGAACAGCAGTGTACATCTACACCTACACTCACTGTCTCATTGTACACATAGAACAGCAGTGTACATCTACACCTACACTCACCGTGTCAGTGCACACATAGAACCGCAGTGTACATCTAAACCCACACTCACTGTCTCAGTGAACCCATGGAACAGCAGTGTACATCTACACCTACACTCACAGTCTCAGTGTACCCATCGAACAGCAGTGTACATCTCCACCCACACTCACTGTCTCAGTGTACACACAGAACAGCAGTGTACATCTACACCTACACTCACTGTCTCAGTGTACACATAGAACAGCAGTGTACATCTACACCCACACTCACTGTCTCAGTGTACACATGGAACAGAAGTGTACATCTAAACCCACACTCACTGTCTCAGTGTACCCATAGAACAGCAGTGTACATCTACACCTTCACTCACCGTCTCAGTGTACACACAGTACAGCAGTGTACATCTCCACCCACACTCATCGTCTCAGTGTACACATGGAACAGCAGTGTACATCTACACCTACACTCACTGTCTCAGTGTACACACAGTACAGCAGTGTACATCTACACCCACACTCACCGCATCAGTGTACCGATAGAACAGCAGTGTACATCTACACCTACACTCACTGTCTCAGTGTACACATTGAACAGCATTGCACATCTGCATGCACACTCACTATCTCAGTGTACACAGAGAACAGCAGTGTACATTAACACCCACACTCACTATCTCTGTGTACACGTAGAACAGCAGTGTATATCTACACCTACACTCACTGTCTCAGTGTACCCATAGAACAGCAGTGTACATCTACACCTACACTCACCGTCTCAGTGTACACACAATACAGCAGTGTACAACTACACCCACACTCACCGTCTCAGTGTACACATGGACCAGCAGTGTACATCTACACCTACACTCACTGCCTCAGTGCACACATAGAAGCGAAGTGTACATCTACACCCACACTCACCGTATCAGTGTACCGATAGAACAGCAGTGTACATCTACACCTACACTCACAGTCTCAGTGTACACATAGAACAGCAGTGTACATCTACACCTACACTCACTGTCTCAGTGTACACATAGAACAGCAGTGTACATCTACACCTACACTCACTGTCTCAGTGTACACATAGAACAGCTGTCTACATCTACACCTACACTCACTGTCTCAGTGTACACATAGAACAGCAGTGTACATCTACACCTACACTCACTCTCTCAGTGTACCCATAGAACAGCAGTGTACATCTACACCTACACTAACTGTCTCAGTGTACACACAGTACAGCAGTGTACATCTACACCTACACTCACTGTCTCAGTGTACACATAGAACAGCAGTGTACATCTACACCTACACTCACTCTCTCAGTGTACCCATAGAACAGCAGTGTACATCTTCACCTACACTCACTGTCTCAGTGTACACATAGAACAGCATTGCACATCTGCATGCACACTCACTATCTCAGTGTACACACAGAACAGCAGTGTACATCTACACCTGCACTCACTGTCTCCGTGTACCCATCGAACAGCAGTGTACATCTCCACCCACACTCACTGTCTCAGTGTACACACAGAACAGCAGTGTACATCTACACCTACACTCACTGTCTCAGTGTACACATAGAACAGCAGTGTACATCTACACCTACACTCACTGCCTCAGTGTACACATAGAACAGAAGTGTACATCTACACCCACACTCACTGTCTCAGTGTACGCATGGAACAGCAGTGTACATCTACACCCACACTCACTGTCTCAGTGTACCCATAGAACAGCAGTGTACATCTACACCTACACTCACCGTCTCAGTGTACACACAGTACAGCAGTGTACAACTACACCCACACTCACCGTCTCAGTGTACACATGGAACAGCAGTGTACATCTATACCCACACTCACCGTATCAGTGTACCGATAGAACAGCAGTGTACATCTACACCTACACTCACTGTCTCAGTGTACACATAGAACAGCAGTGTCCATCTACACCTACACTCACTGTCTCAGTGTACACATAGAACAGCAGTGTACATCTACACCTACACTCACTCTCTCAGTGTACCCATAGAACAGCAGTGTACATCTACACCTACACTCACTGTCTCAGTGTACACATAGAACAGCAGTGTACATCTACACCTACACTCACCGTGTCAGAGCACACATAGAACAGCAGTGTACATCTAAACCCACACTCACTGTCTCAGTGAACCCATGGAACAGCAGTGTACATCTACACCTACACTCACTGTCTCAGTGTACACACAGTACAGCAGTGTACATCTACACCTACACTCACTGTCTCAGTGTACCCATGGAACAGCAGTGTACATCTACACCTACACTCACAGTCTCAGTGTACACATAGAACTGCAGTGTACTTCTACACCCACACTCACTATCTCAGTGTACACATGGAACAGCAGTATACATCTACACCCACACGCACTCTCTCAGTGTACACATAGAACAGAAGTGTACATCTACATCCAGACTCACTGTCTCAGTGTACCCATGGAACAGCATTGCACATCTGCATGCACACTCACTATCTCAGTGTACACATAGAACAGCAGTGTACATCTACACCCACACTCACTATCTCTGTGTACACGTAGAACAGCAGTGTATATCTACACCCACACTCACTGTCTCAGTGTACCCATAGAACAGCAGTGTACATCTACACCTACACTCACCATCTCAGTGTACACACAGTACAGCAGTGTACAACTACACCCACACTCACCGTCTCAGTGTACACATGGAACAGCAGTGTACATCTACACCTACACTCACTGCCTCAGTGCACACATAGAAGAGAAGTGTACATCTACACCCACACTCACCGTATCAGTGTACCGATAGAACAGTAGTGTACATCTACACCTACACTCACTGTCTCAGTGTACACATAGAACAGCAGTGTACATCTACACCTACACTCACTGTCTCAGTGTACACATAGAACAGCAGTGTACATCTACACCTACACTCACTCTCTCAGTGTACCCATAGAACAGCAGTGTACATCTACACCTACACTCACTGTCTCAGTGTACACATAGAACAGCAGTGTACATCTACACCTACACTCACCGTGTCAGAGCACACATAGAACAGCAGTGTACATCTAAACCCACACTCACTGTCTCAGTGTACCCATGGAACAGCAGTGTACATCTACACCTACACTCACTGTCTCATTGTACACATAGAACAGCAGTGTACATCTACACCTACACTCACCGTGTCAGTGCACACATAGAACCGCAGTGTACATCTAAACCCACACTCACTGTCTCAGTGAACCCATGGAACAGCAGTGTACATCTACACCTACACTCACTGTCTCAGTGTACACACAGTACAGCAGTGTACATCTACACCTACACTCACTGTCTCAGTGTACCCATGGAACAGCAGTGTACATCTACACCTACACTCACAGTCTCAGTGTACACATAGAACTGCAGTGTACTTCTACACACACACTCACTGCCTCAGTGTACACACAGTACAGCAGTGTACATCTACACCCACACTCACCGTATCAGTGTACCGATAGAACAGCAGTGTACATCTGCACCTACACTCACTGTCTCAGTGTACACAAAGAACAGAAGTGTACATCTACACCAACACTCATCGTGTCAGAGTACACATAGAACAGCAGTGTGCATCTACACCTACACTCACTGGCTCAGTGTACACACAGAACAGCAGTGTCCATCTACACCTACACTCACTGTCTCAGTGTACACATACAACAGCAGTGTACATCTACATCCACACTCACTGTCTCAGTGTACACACAGAACAGCAGTGTACATCTACACCTGCACTCACTGTCTCAGTGTACCCATCGAACAGCAGTGTACATCTCCACCCACACTCACTGTCTCAGTGTACACACAGAACAGCAGTGTACATCTACACCTACACTCACTGTCTCAGTGTACACATAGAACAGCAGTGTACATCTACACCTACACTCACTGCCTCAGTGTACACATAGAACAGAAGTGTACATCTACACCCACACTCACTGTCTCAGTGTACGCATGGAACAGCAGTGTACATCTACACCCACACTCACTGTCTCAATGTACCCATAGAACAGCAGTGTACATCTACACCTACACTCACCATCTCAGTGTACACACAGTACAGCAGTGTACAACTACACCCACACTCACCGTCTCAGTGTACACATGGAACAGCAGTGTACATCTACACCTACACTCACTGCCTCAGTGCACACATAGAAGAGAAGGGTACATCTACACCTACACTCACAGTCTCAGTGTACACATAGAACTGCAGTGTACTTCTACACCCACACTCACTATCTCAGTGTACACATGGACCAGCAGTGTACATCTACACCTACACTCACTGTCTCAGTGTACCCATCGAACAGCAGTGTACATCTCCACCCACACTCACTGTCTCAGTGTACACACAGAACAGCAGTGTACATCTACACCTACACTCACTGTCTCAGTGTACACATAGAACAGCAGTGTACATCTACACCCACACTCACTGTCTCAGTGTACACATGGAACAGAAGTGTACATCTAAACCCACACTCACTGTCTCAGTGTACCCATAGAACAGCAGTGTACATCTACACCTTCACTCACCGTCTCAGTGTACACACAGTACAGCAGTGTACATCTACACCCACACTCATCGTCTCAGTGTACACATGGAACAGCAGTGTACATCTACACCTACACTCACTGCCTCAGTGTACACACAGTACAGCAGTGTACATCTACACCCACACTCACCGTATCAGTGTACCGATAGAACAGCAGTGTACATCTACACCTACACTCACTGTCTCAGTGTACACACAGTACAGCAGTGTACATGTACACCTACACTCACTGTCTCAGTGTACCCATGGAACAGCAGTGTACATCTACACCCACACTCACTATCTCTGTGTACACGTAGAACAGCAGTGTATATCTACACCTACACTCACTGTCTCAGTGTACACAAAGAACAGAAGTGTACATCTACACCAACACTCATCGTGTCAGAGTACACATAGAACAGCAGTGTGCATCTACACCTACACTCACTGGCTCAGTGTACACACAGAACAGCAGTGTCCATCTACACCTACACTCACTGTCTCAGTGTACACATAGAACAGCAGTGTACATCTACATCCACACTCACTGTCTCAGTGTACACACAGAACAGCAGTGTACATCTACACCTGCACTCACTGTCTCCGTGTACCCATCGAACAGCAGTGTACATCTCCACCCACACTCACTGTCTCAGTGTACACACAGAACAGCAGTGTACATCTAAACCCACACTCACTATCTCAGTGCACACACAGAACAGCAGTGTACATCTACACCTACACTCACTTTCTCAGTGTACCCATAGAACAGCAGTGTACATCTACACCCACACTCACTCTCTCAGTGCACACACAGAACAGCAGTGTACATCTACACCTACACTCACTGTCTCAGTGTACACATAGAACAGCAGTGTACATCTACACCTACACTCACTGCCTCAGTGTACACATAGAACAGAAGTGTACATCTACACCCACACTCACTGTCTCAGTGTACGCATGGAACAGCAGTGTACATCTACACCCACACTCACTGTCTCAGTGTACCCATAGAACAGCAGTGTACATCTACACCTACACTCACCGTCTCAGTGTACACACAGTACAGCAGTGTACAACTACACCCACACTCACCGTCTCAGTGTACACATGGAACAGCAGTGTACATCTACACCCACACTCACCGTATCAGTGTACCGATAGAACAGCAGTGTACATCTACACCTACACTCACTGTCTCAGTGTACACATAGAACAGCAGTGTACATCTACACCTACACTCACTGTCTCAGTGTACACATAGAACAGCAGTGTACATCTACACCTACACTCACTCTCTCAGTGTACCCATAGAACAGCAGTGTACATCTACACCTACACTCACTGTCTCAGTGTGCACATAGAACAGCAGTGTACATCTACACCTACACTCACCGTGTCAGAGCACACATAGAACAGCAGTGTACATCTAAACCCACACTCACTGTCTCAGTGAACCCATGGAACAGCAGTGTACATCTACACCTACACTCACTGTCTCAGTGTACACATAGAACTGCAGTGTACTTCTACACCCACACTCACTATCTCAGTGTACACATGGAACAGCAGTGTACATCTACACCCACACGCACTCTCTCAGTGTACACATAGAACAGAAGTGTACATCTACATCCATACTCACTGTCTCAGTGTACCCATGGAACAACATTGCACATCTGCATGCACACTCACTATCTCAGTGTACACATAGAACAGCAGTGTACATCTACACCCACACTCACTATCTCTGTGTACACGTAGAACAGCAGTGTATATCTACACCCACACTCACCGTATCAGTGTACCGATGGAACAGCAGTGTACATCTACACCTACACTCACTGTCTCAGTGTACACACAGTACAGCAGTGTACATCTACACCTACACTCACTGTCTCAGTGTACACATAGAACAGCAGTGTACATCTACACCTACACTCACTCTCTCAGTGTACCCATAGAACAGCAGTGTACATCTACACCTACACTCACTGTCTCAGTGTACACATAGAACAGCAGTGTACATCTACACCTACACTCACCGTGTCAAAGCACACATAGAACAGCAGTGTACATCTAAACCCACACTCACTGTCTCAGTGTACCCATGGAACAGCAGTGTACATCTACACCTACACTCACTGTCTCATTGTACACATAGAACAGCAGTGTACATCTACACCTACACTCACCGTGTCAGTGCACACATAGAACCGCAGTGTACATCTAAACCCACACTCACTGTCTCAGTGAACCCATGGAACAGCAGTGTACATCTACACCTACACTCACAGTCTCAGTGTACCCATCGAACAGCAGTGTACATCTCCACCCACACTCACTGTCTCAGTGTACACACAGAACAGCAGTGTACATCTACACCTACACTCACTGTCTCAGTGTACACATAGAACAGCAGTGTACATCTACACCCACACTCACTGTCTCAGTGTACACATGGAACAGAAGTGTACATCTAAACCCACACTCACTGTCTCAGTGTACCCATAGAACAGCAGTGTACATCTACACCTTCACTCACCGTCTCAGTGTACACACAGTACAGCAGTGTACATCTCCACCCACACTCATCGTCTCAGTGTACACATGGAACAGCAGTGTACATCTACACCTACACTCACTGTCTCAGTGTACACACAGTACAGCAGTGTACATCTACACCCACACTCACCGCATCAGTGTACCGATAGAACAGCAGTGTACATCTACACCTACACTCACTGTCTCAGTGTACACATTGAACAGCATTGCACATCTGCATGCACACTCACTATCTCAGTGTACACATAGAACAGCAGTGTACATTAACACCCACACTCACTATCTCTGTGTACACGTAGAACAGCAGTGTATATCTACACCTACACTCACTGTCTCAGTGTACCCATAGAACAGCAGTGTACATCTACACCTACACTCACCGTCTCAGTGTACACACAATACAGCAGTGTACAACTACACCCACACTCACCGTCTCAGTGTACACATGGAACAGCAGTGTACATCTACACCTACACTCACTGCCTCAGTGCACACATAGAAGAGAAGTGTACATCTACACCCACACTCACCGTATCAGTGTACCGATAGAACAGCAGTGTACATCTACACCTACACTCAATGTCTCAGTGTACACATAGAACAGCAGTGTACATCTACACCTACACTCACTGTCTCAGTGTACACATAGAACAGCTGTCTACATCTACACCTACACTCACTGTCTCAGTGTACACATAGAACAGCAGTGTACATCTACACCTACACTCACTCTCTCAGTGTACCCATAGAACAGCAGTGTACATCTACACCCACACTCACTGTCTCAGTGTACACATAGAACAGCAGTGTACATCTACACCTACACTCACTCTCTCAGTGTACCCATAGAACAGCAGTGTACATCTTCACCTACACTCACTGTCTCAGTGTACACATAGAACAGCATTGCACATCTGCATGCACACTCACTATCTCAGTGTACACACAGAACAGCAGTGTACATCTACACCTGCACTCACTGTCTCCGTGTACCCATCGAACAGCAGTGTACATCTCCACCCACACTCACTGTCTCAGTGTACACACAGAACAGCAGTGTACATCTACACCTACACTCACTGTCTCAGTGTACACATAGAACAGCAGTGTACATCTACACCTACACTCACTGCCTCAGTGTACACATAGAACAGAAGTGTACATCTACACCCACACTCACTGTCTCAGTGTACGCATGGAACAGCAGTGTACATCTACACCCACACTCACTGTCTCAGTGTACCCATAGAACAGCAGTGTACATCTACACCTACACTCACCGTCTCAGTGTACACACAGTACAGCAGTGTACAACTACACCCACACTCACCGTCTCAGTGTACACATGGAACAGCAGTGTACATCTATACCCACACTCACCGTATCAGTGTACCGATAGAACAGCAGTGTACATCTACACCTACACTCACTGTCTCAGTGTACACATAGAACAGCAGTGTCCATCTACACCTACACTCACTGTCTCAGTGTACACATAGAACAGCAGTGTACATCTACACCTACACTCACTCTCTCAGTGTACCCATGGAACAGCAGTGTACATCTACACCTACACTCACTGTCTCAGTGTACACATAGAACAGCAGTGTACATCTACACCTACACTCACCGTGTCAGAGCACACATAGAACAGCAGTGTACATCTAAACCCACACTCACTGTCTCAGTGTACCCATGGAACAGCAGTGTACATCTACACCTACACTCACTGTCTCATTGTACACATAGAACAGCAGTGTACATCTACACCTACACTCACCGTGTCAGTGCACACATAGAACCGCAGTGTACATCTAAACCCACACTCACTGTCTCAGTGAACCCATGGAACAGCAGTGTACATCTACACCTACACTCACTGTCTCAGTGTACACACAGTACAGCAGTGTACATCTACACCTACACTCACTGTCTCAGTGTACCCATGGAACAGCAGTGTACATCTACACCTACACTCACAGTCTCAGTGTACACATAGAACTGCAGTGTACTTCTACACACACACTCACTGCCTCAGTGTACACACAGTACAGCAGTGTACATCTACACCCACACTCACCGTATCAGTGTACCGATAGAACAGCAGTGTACATCTGCACCTACACTCACTGTCTCAGTGTACACAAAGAACAGAAGTGTACATCTACACCAACACTCATCGTGTCAGAGTACACATAGAACAGCAGTGTGCATCTACACCTACACTCACTGGCTCAGTGTACACACAGAACAGCAGTGTCCATCTACACCTACACTCACTGTCTCAGTGTACACATAGAACAGCAGTGTACATCTACATCCACACTCACTGTCTCAGTGTACACACAGAACAGCAGTGTACATCTACACCTGCACTCACTGTCTCAGTGTACCCATCGAACAGCAGTGTACATCTCCACCCACACTCACTGTCTCAGTGTACACACAGAACAGCAGTGTACATCTACACCTACACTCACTGTCTCAGTGTACACATAGAACAGCAGTGTACATCTACACCTACACTCACTGCCTCAGTGTACACATAGAACAGAAGTGTACATCTACACCCACACTCACTGTCTCAGTGTACGCATGGAACAGCAGTGTACATCTACACCCACACTCACTGTCTCAATGTACCCATAGAACAGCAGTGTACATCTACACCTACACTCACCATCTCAGTGTACACACAGTACAGCAGTGTACAACTACACCCACACTCACCGTCTCAGTGTACACATGGAACAGCAGTGTACATCTACACCTACACTCACTGCCTCAGTGCACACATAGAAGAGAAGGGTACATCTACACCTACACTCACAGTCTCAGTGTACACATAGAACTGCAGTGTACTTCTACACCCACACTCACTATCTCAGTGTACACATGGACCAGCAGTGTACATCTACACCTACACTCACTGTCTCAGTGTACCCATCGAACAGCAGTGTACATCTCCACCCACACTCACTGTCTCAGTGTACACACAGAACAGCAGTGTACATCTACACCTACACTCACTGTCTCAGTGTACACATAGAACAGCAGTGTACATCTACACCCACACTCACTGTCTCAGTGTACACATGGAACAGAAGTGTACATCTAAACCCACACTCACTGTCTCAGTGTACCCATAGAACAGCAGTGTACATCTACACCTTCACTCACCGTCTCAGTGTACACACAGTACAGCAGTGTACATCTACACCCACACTCATCGTCTCAGTGTACACATGGAACAGCAGTGTACATCTACACCTACACTCACTGCCTCAGTGTACACACAGTACAGCAGTGTACATCTACACCCACACTCACCGTATCAGTGTACCGATAGAACAGCAGTGTACATCTACACCTACACTCACTGTCTCAGTGTACACACAGTACAGCAGTGTACATGTACACCTACACTCACTGTCTCAGTGTACCCATGGAACAGCAGTGTACATCTACACCCACACTCACTATCTCTGTGTACACGTAGAACAGCAGTGTATATCTACACCTACACTCACTGTCTCAGTGTACACAAAGAACAGAAGTGTACATCTACACCAACACTCATCGTGTCAGAGTACACATAGAACAGCAGTGTGCATCTACACCTACACTCACTGGCTCAGTGTACACACAGAACAGCAGTGTCCATCTACACCTACACTCACTGTCTCAGTGTACACATAGAACAGCAGTGTACATCTACATCCACACTCACTGTCTCAGTGTACACACAGAACAGCAGTGTACATCTACACCTGCACTCACTGTCTCCGTGTACCCATCGAACAGCAGTGTACATCTCCACCCACACTCACTGTCTCAGTGTACACACAGAACAGCAGTGTACATCTAAACCCACACTCACTATCTCAGTGCACACACAGAACAGCAGTGTACATCTACACCTACACTCACTTTCTCAGTGTACCCATAGAACAGCAGTGTACATCTACACCCACACTCACTCTCTCAGTGCACACACAGAACAGCAGTGTACATCTACACCTACACTCACTGTCTCAGTGTACACATAGAACAGCAGTGTACATCTACACCTACACTCACTGCCTCAGTGTACACATAGAACAGAAGTGTACATCTACACCCACACTCACTGTCTCAGTGTACGCATGGAACAGCAGTGTACATCTACACCCACACTCACTGTCTCAGTGTACCCATAGAACAGCAGTGTACATCTACACCTACACTCACCGTCTCAGTGTACACACAGTACAGCAGTGTACAACTACACCCACACTCACCGTCTCAGTGTACACATGGAACAGCAGTGTACATCTACACCCACACTCACCGTATCAGTGTACCGATAGAACAGCAGTGTACATCTACACCTACACTCACTGTCTCAGTGTACACATAGAACAGCAGTGTACATCTACACCTACACTCACTGTCTCAGTGTACACATAGAACAGCAGTGTACATCTACACCTACACTCACTCTCTCAGTGTACCCATAGAACAGCAGTGTACATCTACACCTACACTCACAGTCTCAGTGTGCACATAGAACAGCAGTGTACATCTACACCTACACTCACCGTGTCAGAGCACACATAGAACAGCAGTGTACATCTAAACCCACACTCACTGTCTCAGTGAACCCATGGAACAGCAGTGTACATCTACACCTACACTCACTGTCTCAGTGTACACATAGAACTGCAGTGTACTTCTACACCCACACTCACTATCTCAGTGTACACATGGAACAGCAGTGTACATCTACACCCACACGCACTCTCTCAGTGTACACATAGAACAGAAGTGTACATCTACATCCATACTCACTGTCTCAGTGTACCCATGGAACAACATTGCACATCTGCATGCACACTCACTATCTCAGTGTACACATAGAACAGCAGTGTACATCTACACCCACACTCACTATCTCTGTGTACACGTAGAACAGCAGTGTATATCTACACCCACACTCACCGTATCAGTGTACCGATGGAACAGCAGTGTACATCTACACCTACACTCACTGTCTCAGTGTACACACAGTACAGCAGTGTACATCTACACCTACACTCACTGTCTCAGTGTACACATAGAACAGCAGTGTACATCTACACCTACACTCACTGTCTCAGTGTACACATAGAACAGCAGTGTACATCTACACCTACACTCACTGTCTCAGTGTACACATAGAACAGCAGTGTACATCTACACCTACACTCACCGTGTCAAAGCACACATAGAACAGCAGTGTACATCTAAACCCACACTCACTGTCTCAGTGTACCCATGGAACAGCAGTGTACATCTACACCTACACTCACTGTCTCATTGTACACATAGAACAGCAGTGTACATCTACACCTACACTCACCGTGTCAGTGCACACATAGAACCGCAGTGTACATCTACACCTACACTCACTCTCTCAGTGTACCCATAGAACAGCAGTGTACATCTACACCTACACTCACTGTCTCAGTGTACACATAGAACAGCAGTGTACATCTACACCTACACTCACCGTGTCAAAGCACACATAGAACAGCAGTGTACATCTAAACCCACACTCACTGTCTCAGTGTACCCATGGAACAGCAGTGTACATCTACACCTACACTCACTGTCTCATTGTACACATAGAACAGCAGTGTACATCTACACCTACACTCACCGTGTCAGTGCACACATAGAACCGCAGTGTACATCTAAACCCACACTCACTGTCTCAGTGAACCCATGGAACAGCAGTGTACATCTACACCTACACTCACAGTCTCAGTGTACCCATCGAACAGCAGTGTACATCTCCACCCACACTCACTGTCTCAGTGTACACACAGAACAGCAGTGTACATCTACACCTACACTCACTGTCTCAGTGTACACATAGAACAGCAGTGTACATCTACACCCACACTCACTGTCTCAGTGTACACATGGAACAGAAGTGTACATCTAAACCCACACTCACTGTCTCAGTGTACCCATAGAACAGCAGTGTACATCTACACCTTCACTCACCGTCTCAGTGTACACACAGTACAGCAGTGTACATCTCCACCCACACTCATCGTCTCAGTGTACACATGGAACAGCAGTGTACATCTACACCTACACTCACTGTCTCAGTGTACACACAGTACAGCAGTGTACATCTACACCCACACTCACCGCATCAGTGTACCGATAGAACAGCAGTGTACATCTACACCTACACTCACTGTCTCAGTGTACACATTGAACAGCATTGCACATCTGCATGCACACTCACTATCTCAGTGTACACATAGAACAGCAGTGTACATTAACACCCACACTCACTATCTCTGTGTACACGTAGAACAGCAGTGTATATCTACACCTACACTCACTGTCTCAGTGTACCCATAGAACAGCAGTGTACATCTACACCTACACTCACCGTCTCAGTGTACACACAATACAGCAGTGTACAACTACACCCACACTCACCGTCTCAGTGTACACATGGAACAGCAGTGTACATCTACACCTACACTCACTGCCTCAGTGCACACATAGAAGAGAAGTGTACATCTACACCCACACTCACCGTATCAGTGTACCGATAGAACAGCAGTGTACATCTACACCTACACTCAATGTCTCAGTGTACACATAGAACAGCAGTGTACATCTACACCTACACTCACTGTCTCAGTGTACACATAGAACAGCTGTCTACATCTACACCTACACTCACTGTCTCAGTGTACACATAGAACAGCAGTGTACATCTACACCTACACTCACTCTCTCAGTGTACCCATAGAACAGCAGTGTACATCTACACCCACACTCACTGTCTCAGTGTACACATAGAACAGCAGTGTACATCTACACCTACACTCACTCTCTCAGTGTACCCATAGAACAGCAGTGTACATCTTCACCTACACTCACTGTCTCAGTGTACACATAGAACAGCATTGCACATCTGCATGCACACTCACTATCTCAGTGTACACACAGAACAGCAGTGTACATCTACACCTGCACTCACTGTCTCCGTGTACCCATCGAACAGCAGTGTACATCTCCACCCACACTCACTGTCTCAGTGTACACACAGAACAGCAGTGTACATCTACACCTACACTCACTGTCTCAGTGTACACATAGAACAGCAGTGTACATCTACACCTACACTCACTGCCTCTGTGTACACATAGAACAGAAGTGTACATCTACACCCACACTCACTGTCTCAGTGTACGCATGGAACAGCAGTGTACATCTACACCCACACTCACTGTCTCAGTGTACCCATAGAACAGCAGTGTACATCTACACCTACACTCACCGTCTCAGTGTACACACAGTACAGCAGTGTACAACTACACCCACACTCACCGTCTCAGTGTACACATGGAACAGCAGTGTACATCTATACCCACACTCACCGTATCAGTGTACCGATAGAACAGCAGTGTACATCTACACCTACACTCACTGTCTCAGTGTACACATAGAACAGCAGTGTCCATCTACACCTACACTCACTGTCTCAGTGTACACATAGAACAGCAGTGTACATCTACACCTACACTCACTCTCTCAGTGTACCCATAGAACAGCAGTGTACATCTACACCTACACTCACTGTCTCAGTGTACACATAGAACAGCAGTGTACATCTACACCTACACTCACCGTGTCAGAGCACACATAGAACAGCAGTGTACATCTAAACCCACACTCACTGTCTCAGTGAACCCATGGAACAGCAGTGTACATCTACACCTACACTCACTGTCTCAGTGTACACACAGTACAGCAGTGTACATCTACACCTACACTCACTGTCTCAGTGTACCCATGGAACAGCAGTGTACATCTACACCTACACTCACAGTCTCAGTGTACACATAGAACTGCAGTGTACTTCTACACCCACACTCACTATCTCAGTGTACACATGGAACAGCAGTGTACATCTACACCCACACGCACTCTCTCAGTGTACACATAGAACAGAAGTGTACATCTACATCCAGACTCACTGTCTCAGTGTACCCATGGAACAGCATTGCACATCTGCATGCACACTCACTATCTCAGTGTACACATAGAACAGCAGTGTACATCTACACCCACACTCACTATCTCTGTGTACACGTAGAACAGCAGTGTATATCTACACCCACACTCACTGTCTCAGTGTACCCATAGAACAGCAGTGTACATCTACACCTACACTCACCATCTCAGTGTACACACAGTACAGCAGTGTACAACTACACCCACACTCACCGTCTCAGTGTACACATGGAACAGCAGTGTACATCTACACCTACACTCACTGCCTCAGTGCACACATAGAAGAGAAGTGTACATCTACACCCACACTCACCGTATCAGTGTACCGATAGAACAGCAGTGTACATCTACACCTACACTCACTGTCTCAGTGTACACATAGAACAGCAGTGTACATCTACACCTACACTCACTGTCTCAGTGTACACATAGAACAGCAGTGTACATCTACACCTACACTCACTCTCTCAGTGTACCCATAGAACAGCAGTGTACATCTACACCTACACTCACTGTCTCAGTGTACACATAGAACAGCAGTGTACATCTACACCTACACTCACCGTGTCAGAGCACACATAGAACAGCAGTGTACATCTAAACCCACACTCACTGTCTCAGTGAACCCATGGAACAGCAGTGTACATCTACACCTACACTCACTGTCTCAGTGTACACACAGTACAGCAGTGTACATCTACACCTACACTCACTGTCTCAGTGTACCCATGGAACAGCAGTGTACATCTACACCTACACTCACAGTCTCAGTGTACACATAGAACTGCAGTGTACTTCTACACCCACACTCACTGCCTCAGTGTACACACAGTACAGCAGTGTACATCTACACCCACACTCACCGTATCAGTGTACCGATAGAACAGCAGTGTACATCTGCACCTACACTCACTGTCTCAGTGTACACAAAGAACAGAAGTGTACATCTACACCAACACTCATCGTGTCAGAGTACACATAGAACAGCAGTGTGCATCTACACCTACACTCACTGGCTCAGTGTACACACAGAACAGCAGTGTCCATCTACACCTACACTCACTGTCTCAGTGTACACATAGAACAGCAGTGTACATCTACATCCACACTCACTGTCTCAGTGTACACACAGAACAGCAGTGTACATCTACACCTGCACTCACTGTCTCAGTGTACCCATCGAACAGCAGTGTACATCTCCACCCACACTCACTGTCTCAGTGTACACACAGAACAGCAGTGTACATCTACACCTACACTCACTGTCTCAGTGTACACATAGAACAGAAGTGTACATCTACACCCACACTCACTGTCTCAGTGTACGCATGGAACAGCAGTGTACATCTACACCCACACTCACTGTCTCAATGTACCCATAGAACAGCAGTGTACATCTACACCTACACTCACCATCTCAGTGTACACACAGTACAGCAGTGTACAACTACACCCACACTCACCGTCTCAGTGTACACATGGAACAGCAGTGTACATCTACACCTACACTCACTGCCTCAGTGCACACATAGAAGAGAAGGGTACATCTACACCCACACTCACCGTATCAGTGTACCGATAGAACAGCAGTGTACATCTACACCTACACTCACCGTGTCAGAGCACACATAGAACAGCAGTGTACATCTAAACCCACACTCGCTATCTCAGTGTACACATGGAACAGCAGTGTACATCTACACCCACACTCACTCTCTCAGTGTACACATAGAACTGAAGTGTACATCTACATCCATACTCGCTGTCTCAGTGTACCCATGGAACAGCATTGCACATCTGCATGCACACTCACTATCTCAGTGTACACATAGAAGAGAAGTGTACATCTACACCCACACTCACCGTCTCAGTGTACACACAGTACAGCAGTGTACAACTACACCCACACTCACCGTCTCAGTGTACACATAGAACAGCAGTGTACTTCTACACCTACACTCACTGTCTCAGTGTACACATACAACAGCAGTGTACATCTACACCTATACTCACTGTCTCAGTGTACACATAGAACAGCAGTGTACATCTACACCTACACTCACTCTCTCAGTGTACCCATAGAACAGCAGTGTACACCTACACCTACACTCACTGTCTCAGTGTACACATAGAACAGCAGTGTACATCTACACCTACACTCACCGTGTCAGTGCACACATAGAACAGCAGTGTACATCTAAACCCACACTCACTGTCTCTGTGAACCCATGGAACAGCAGTGTACATCTACACCTACACTCACTGTCTCAGTGTACACACAGTACAGCAGTGTACATCTACACCTACACTCACTGTCTCAGTGTACCCATGGAACAGCAGTGTACATCTACACCCACACTCACTATCTCTGTGTACACGTAGAACAGCAGTGTATATCTACACCTACACTCACTGTCTCAGTGTACACAAAGAACAGAAGTGTACATCTACACCTACACTCATCGTGTCAGAGTACACATAGAACAGCAGTGTGCATCTACACCTACACTCACTGGCTCAGTGTACACACAGAACAGCAGTGTCCATCTACACCTACACTCACTGTCTCAGTGTACACATAGAACAGCAGTGTACATCTACATCCACACTCACTGTCTCAGTGTACACACAGAACAGCAGTGTACATCTACACCTGCACTCACTGTCTCAGTGTACCCATCGAACAGCAGTGTACATCTCCATCCACACTCACTGTCTCAGTGTACACACAGAACAGCAGTGTACATCTACACCTACACTCACTGCCTCAGTGTACACATAGAACAGAAGTGTACATCTACACCCACACTCACTGTCTCAGTGTACGCATGGAACAGCAGTGTACATCTACACCCACACTCACTGTCTCAGTGTACCCATAGAACAGCAGTGTACATCTACACCTACACTCACCGTCTCAGTGTACACACAGTACAGCAGTGTACAACTACACCCACACTCACCGTCTCAGTGTACACATGGAACAGCAGTGTACATCTACACCTACACTCACTGCCTCAGTGCACACATAGAAGAGAAGTGTACATCTACACCCACACTCACTGTCTCAGTGTACACATGGAACAGCAGTGTACAACTACACCTACACTCACCATGTCAGTGTACACATAGAACAGCAGTGTACATCTACACTCACACTCACTGTCTCAGTGTATACATGGAACAGCAGTGTGCATCTACACCTACACTCACTGTCTCAGTGTTCACATAGAACAGCAGTGTACATCTGCACCCACACTCACTGTCTCAGTGTACACACAGAACAGCAGTGTACATCTACACCTACACTCACTGTCTCAGTGTTCACACAGAACAGCAGTGTACATCTACACCTACACTCAATGTGTCAGTGTACACATAGAACAGCAGTGTACATCTACACCCACACTCACTGTCTCAGTGTACCCATGGAACAGCAGTGTACATCTACACCTACACTCACCGTCTCAGTGTACACACAGAACAGCAGTGTACATCTACACCCACAGACTGACTGTATCGGTATGCAAATAGAGTAGCAGTATGCAAATAGACCCACAGAATCACTATCACTGTATATATAGACCAGCCGTATACAACTACCCCCACAAACATGCTGTAATGTGTACACAAAGAGAAATTCAGTATAGAACCACATCACAAAGTCATTGTATCAGTGTGAAAATACAACTGCATCATAAAACTACACCCACTTAAGCATATCAGTGCACTAGTAAACTGACACCGAAACACACCCACATTTCTCACATAAACTACCAGTATACAGGCGCACCTACAGACTTACTGTAACATTGTACAAATAGGCCAGCAGCACGCAACTACACTCACAGACTCTCAGTGTTACAAAGGGATGTGGTTTTCAGGTACATTAACAAACTCGTAACGTCCGTGCACAAACCAGCAGTATTCAACCACCCCCACAGACTCACAGCATCCGAGCAGAAATACAAGTACAGCAATAGACTACTCTGTCAGTATTCACAGAAAAAAGCCGTGTACAAGTCCAGCCGCAGACTCATTGTATACATGCAGTATAAAACTCACTTTGTCAGTGTGCAAATCGATCAGCCATGTCCCACTCCCTCCACAGACTGACTATCAGTCAGAAGTCACATGACACCCGATTCTAGTCCAACAGTTTATTTAAAATCACAAGCTTTTAGAGTGCTGTTCCTTTGTCAGGTACAAAATACATCAGCTGAGAGATAACTCCAGGTCAGAGTGTCAACAGTTGAGTTACGAATCGTGAGAGTGGGGTGTCGACAGGCCGACTCACAAGGCCTTGTGTGTGATCAAGAATGTCTAACAGTGTGAGTCAAGTGTCAGCAGCTGAACACAAGTGAAGGGATGACCTACGTCCTGATTCATTAAGGCACTGTATCAGTACATACAAAGAACAGCAGAATGACCAGCCATCACCTCACTGTATCAATGTTCATATGAACCGACAGTATAAAACGACACCAACATACGTATTGTCTCAGTGCACTGTTATGAACCAGACCAGACCACCCCAGGTATTTTATGGAGGCAGCTTAGACCCTAACTTTTATATATATTTTTTTAAAAGGCAAGTTGAAAGTGCTATGTTCCACTACTAAGCTTTAATCAAAACATACTTTATTCTTACAACGCAGTTAAAATACAACAAAAAAATTGGCATAACTTTACTCTATTGAACTTTTTAACAAGATAATATATTCGTTAACCACTAATCATCGACTTTTCCGATATTGGCAGCATCCCATAAACACACACTTTGGCAAAACTGCAATTCAGGAAAACAGTGATGACTAATCTCACGTGCTCGAGTCGCTATGAACTGAAGCATTTTGTGCCGGGAGTGAGCAAAAATCTCACTAAAAGCAAATCCCAAGAGAGTCTGTGTGAACCTGACCCCCCACACACACCCCCCACACACACATGATTCTTTTGAATTAAAACAAAACCCAGGGAGAACTCAAAGCTGTTTACCAACCACCTGTCTGAGGGCGACAATTTGTCACCACCGTGACAACACCCTGTGTTAGAGAAACAGGCCACATCTCTTAAAGGCACAGTATCCTCACACCTCCCCCACCCTCCCCAAAAAACATCAATACACAAAGATGGCTTCATTTTCAAAGGCTTTAGTCTTACACCATTAGCACTCTACATTATATATACAATACACTAATTCGAGGCATGTAAACATTCAATAATACAGACCATTTCTTCTGTCACTGAATACCTGTCTTCCTTCATCAAAGTCATGACAATGCGTCAGTAATTATTTTCTCTCATTCTGCACATGTATAATTTTCAAATTGAATAGCTGTAACAATGAACTTCATCGGAATATTCCAGTATTTTTATCCTTAAATTTGTCCAAACACACCCAGGGGTTAGAATCAGTATATACTGACTGTCTCAGACACATCACTGGTCACATAAATGCTGAAATGTTGCAATGCCAACACCAAGTCAAGGTCTCTCTCTCCATGAAGGAATATTCCTTTTGATCAACATTCCACTTTCTGGGAAAAATATCCCAGAGGTCTTTGTTTAATCCCGTCGTTGTCTTGCAAGAATACACCACTGGCATCACTCTCATTTTTAGGTATTGCTAACACTAGAGCAATGGTCAATACAGTTTTCAGGTTGTCAAAGGTGTGCAGGTTAGGTGAATTGGCCATGCTAAATTACCCTTGGTGTTAGGTGAAGGGGTAAATGTAGGGGAATGGGTCTGGGTGGGGCGGTGTGGACTTGTTGGGCCGAAGGGCCTGTTCCCACACTGTCAGTAATCTAATCTCATCTAATCAGAAACGCCTTCTGACAGGCCCTTGCCCACTGAAATTTTCTGCAATTCTTCAACAGGTTAGTTACAGAGTCATGCAGTCATTAGCACGGAAACAGACCCTTCAATCCAAACAGTCCGTGCTGAACATAATCCCAAACTAAACGAACAAAACTCCCAATTCAACCCAACATAATCCCACCTGCCTGCTCCTGGCCCCTATCCCTGCAAACCTTTCCTAGTCATGTACTGATCCAAATGTCTTTTCAGCGTTGTAACTGTACCCACATCCATCACTTCCTCAGGAAGTTCATTCCACAAATGAGCCACCCCCTGTGTAAAACACTTGCCTCTCGTGCCTTTTTTAAATCTCTCTCCTCTTACCTGAAAGATGTGGCCCCCAGTTTTGAAATCTCCCATCCGAGGGAAAAGCCACCTACCGTTCGCTCTACCAACACCTCTCCTTATTTTGTAAACTTGTATCAGGTTGCCTCGCAACCTCCGACACTCCGGTGAAAAAGACCCAGCCTTCCTTCATAAAGCAAACCCTCCACACCCAGCAACGCCCTGAGGAACGAAGGAAAGCAGCTCAAATGTTTTTTGTCACCATCCTGTTTATACATGACGCAAACTTCAAAGAATTGTCTACCTTCACCTCTAGCTCCCTCTGTTCTACAACACTACCAAAAGGCCCTACCATTAATTGTACAAGCCCGACCCTTGCTTGTGGTACCAAAGTACAATACCTCACATTTATCCAGATTGAACTCGTCCTGCCACTTTTCAGCCAACATTCAGTGTGAATTTCTGGTCAAAGCCATTCAATCCCCGAAATTGTAATACTTTCCTCTTTGTTGAGAGGATGGGAAATTCCCAAACAGCCTTTGTTTTCCCATCCATGGGGCCATCTGTCCAGCTGATATATACCAATAGCCATACATAACAATTCCCGTAGTCCCGGTGCTGGCACAAAGAGACCAACAGAATCTTTCGACTAGTTGGGATTGCCAAACATCCAAAACTATCAATTTCTGGAAACCACTGCAGAGAACCCTCATGTATATTATACTGAAAGTGAACATACCTCTTTGACATCAGCTTTGAATATTACACTGCTTGTTATTAAACGTTCAGAAGAAGTGGTCTATTATCTGCCAGTGTGAATGATAGAGAAGATCATAGGATGCAATCTGAATTAACACTCTCATCGAAGTATACCATCCGAGACACACTCATTGTAAGTGTACACAGCAGATTCACGGTCAGTGTACACGTACACACACACTCACGCACACACTCACTGTCAGTGTACACGTACACACACAAGCAGATTCCCTGTCAGTTTACATGGACACCAGCAGATTCACCGTGAGTGTACTCATACACCAGCAGATTCCCTGCCAGTGTACTCACGCGAACGTCAGCAGATCCCCTGTCAGTGTGCAGGCGCCCCAGAAGATTCCCTATCAGTGTACACACACACCAGCAGATTCCCTGTCAGTGAACACGCACACCAATAGATTCCCTGTCAGCATACACACACACCAGTAGATTCCCTGTTTACACACACACACCAGTAGATTCCCTGTTTACACATACACACACACGCCCCAGCAGATTCCCTGTCAGTGTACACACGCACCAGCAGATTCCATATCAGTGTATACACGCACACACTCTCCAGCAGCTTCCCTGTCAGTGTACACACACACACACCAGCAGATTCCCTGAAAGTGTATACACACACCCCAGCAGATCACTGCCAGCATACACGTACACACACACATGCACGCACACCAGCAGGTTCCTCGTCAGTGTATGCACTCACTCCAGCAGATTCCGTCAGTGTACAACATGCCCCAGCAGATTCCCTGTCAGTGTACACAGACACACGTGCCCCAAATGATTCCCTGTCAATGTACACACACAGGTCCCAGCAGATTCCCTGTCAGTATATGCACACACCAGCAGATTCCCCGTCAGTGTACAGATGCCCCAGCAGATTCCCTTTCAGTGTACATGTACACATATGCGCACACACACCAGCAGATTCCCTGTCAGTGTATGCACTCACACCAGCAGATTCCCTGTCAGTGTACAGGCAGCCCAGCAGATTCCTTGTCAGTGTACACACACACACCCCAGCAGATTCCATCAGTGAATACACACACACACACAAACCAGCAGATTCCTTGTCAGTGTATGCACTCACTCCAGCAGATTCGATCAGTGTACACACACACACCCAGCAGATTCCCTGTCAGAGGACACACACATACACAAGCAGATTCCCTGTCAGTGTACACACACACACACACACACCAGCAGATTCCCTGTCAGTGTACTCACACACACGCAACAGCAGATTCCGTTAGTGTACCAACACACCAGCAGATTCCCTGTCAGTGTATAGGCGCCCCAGCAGATTCCCTGTCAGTGTACACGCACCCCAGCAGACTCCCTGTCAGTGTACACACACACACACACCCAGCAGATTCCCTGTCAGTGTACACACACACACCCCCAGCAGATTCCCTGTCGGTGTACACACACACACACCCAGCAGATTCCCTGTCAGCGTACACACATACACATACACCAGCAGATTCCCTGTAGGTGTACACACACACACAACCCCCAGCAGATTCCCTGTCAGTGTACACACACACACAAGCAGATTCCCAGTCAGTGTACATACACACACACCCCAGCAGATTCCCTGTTGGTGTACACACACACACACACACACACACACACACACACACACACAGACAACCACCAGCAGATTCCCTGTCAGGGTACACATACACACACACCAGCAGATTCCCTGTCAGTGTATATACACACCCCAGCAGATTCCCTTCAGTGTACACATACACACACACCAGCAGATTCCCTGTCAGTGTATATACACACCCCAGCAGATTCCCTCTCAGGTGTACACAAACACCAGCAGGTCCTCTGTCAGTGTATATACACACACACACAAACCAGAAGATTCCTTGTTAATGTACACACACACACACACACTCACCAGCAGATTCCCTGTCAATGTACACACACACACCCAGCAGAATCCCTGTCAGTGCACACACACACCAGCAGACTCCCTGTCAGTGTACACACACACCAGCAGATTCCCTGTCAGTGTACATAGACGACAGAACAGATTCCCTGTCAATGTATACACACATGCACACCTGCAGATTCCCTGTCAGTGTACACACACACACCAGCAGATTCCCTGTCAATGTATACTCACACTCACACCAGCAGATTCCCTGTCAGGTGTATATACACACACACACACACCCCAGCAGATTCCCTGTCAGGTGTACACACACACACCAGCAGATCCCCTATCAGTGTACTCACACACACACCTGCAGATTCCCTGTCAATGTATACTCACACACACACCAGCAGATTCTGTGCCAGTGTACACACACACCAGCAGATTCCGCGCCAGTGTACACACACACATACACACCCCAGCAGATTTCCTGTTAGTGTACACACACACCAGCAGATTCCCTGTCAGTGTACACACACACACCAGCAGATTCCCTGTCAGTATATATACACACACGGCCCAGCAGATTCCCTGTCAGTGTACACACACACACACACACACACCAGCGGATTCCCTGTCAGTGCACACACACCAGCAGACTCCCTGTCAGTGTACACACACACATACCAGCAGATTCCCTGTCAGTGTACACACGCTAGCAGATTCCGTGCCAGTGTACACACACACACACCGGCCGATCCCCTGTCAGTGTACACACACACATGCCAGCAGATTCCCTATCAGTGTGTACACACACACACACCAGCAGATTCCCTGTCAGTGTACACACACACACGCCCCAGCTGATTCCCTGTCAATGTATACTCACACGCACACCAGCAGATTCCCTGTCAGTGTACACACACACCAGCAGATTCCCTGTCAGTGTACACACACACACCAACAGATTCCCTGTCAATGTACACACACACCAGCAGATTCAGTGCCAGTGTACACACACCAGCAGATTCCGTGCCAGTGTACACACACACATACACACACCAGCAGATTCCCTGTCAGTGTACACACACACACCAACAGATTCCCTGTCAATGTACACACACACCAGCAGATTCAGTGCCAGTGTACACACACCAGCAGATTCCGTGCCAGTGTACACACACACATACACACACCAGCAGATTCCCTGTCAGTGTACACACACACACAACCCCCAGCAGATTCCTTGTCAGTGTACACACACACACAACCCCCAGAAGATTCCCTGTCAGTGTGTATACACACACGGCCCAGTAGATTCCCTGTCAGTGTATACACACACACCAGCAGATTCCCTGTCAGTGTATATATACACACACGGCCCAGCAGATTCCCTGTCAGTGTACACACACACAAGCAGATTCCCTGTCAGTGTACACACACACGGCCCAGCAGATTCCCTGTCAGCGTACACACACGCACCAGCAGATTCCCTGTCAGTGTACACACACACACAGCCCAGCAGATTGCCTGTCAGTGTACACACACACCAGCAGATTCCCTGGCAGTGTACACACACCAGCAGATTCCCTGTCAGTGTATACACACACACCAGCAGATTCCCTGTCAGTACACACACGCACCAACAGATTCCATGCCAGTGTACACACACACCAGCAGTTTCCATGCCAGTGTACACACACCAGCAGATTCCGTGCCAGTGTACACACACACATACGCACACCAGCAGATTCCCTGACAGTGTACACACACACCAGCAGAATCCCTGTCAGTGTACACACACGGCCCAGCAGATTCCCAGTCAGTGTACACACACACACGCCCCAGTAGATTCCCTGTTGGTGTACACACACACACACACACACACACACACACACACACAGACAACCACCAGCAGATTCCCTTCAGTGTACACATACACACACACCAGCAGATTCCCTGTCAGTGTATATACACACCCCGGCAGATTCCCTCTCAGGTGTACACAAACACCAGCAGGTCCTCTGTCAGTGTATATACACACACACACAAACCAGAAGATTCCTTGTTAATGTACACACACACACACACACTCACTCACCAGCAGATTCCCTGTCAATGTACACACACACCCCCAGCAGAATCCCTGTCAGTGCACACACACACGAGCAGACTCCCTGTCAGTGTACACACACATACCAGCAGATTCCCTGTCAGTGTACACACACACCAGCAGATTCCCTGTCAGTGTACACACACACCAGCAGATTCCCTGTCAGTGTACACATACACACACTCAGTAGATCCCCTGTCAGAGTACGCACACACACACTCAGTAGATTCCCTGTCAGTGCACATACACCAGCAGCCTCCCTGTCAGTGTACACAGACCAGCAGATTCCGTGCCAGTGTACACACACACACCAGCAGATTCACTGTCAGTGTACACACACATACACTCCAGCAGATTCCCTGTCAGTGTACACACACACACACACACCAGCAGACTCCCTGTCAGTGTACACACACACATACCAGTAGATTCCCTGTCAGTGTACACACACACCAGCAGATTCCCTGTGAGTGTACACACACACACACACCAGCAGACTCCCTGTCAGTGTACACACACACATACCAGTAGATTCCCTGTCAGTATACACACACACCAGCAGATTCCCTGTGAGTGTACACACACACACCAGCAGATTCCCTGTCAGTGTACACACACATACACATGCCCCAGCAGAGTACACGCATCTGCAGACTCCCTGTCACTGTACACACACACATACCAGCAGATTCCCTGTCAGTGTACACACACTAGCAGATTCCGTGCCAGTGTACACACACACACACCAGCAGATTCCCTATCAGTGTGTACACACACACACACCAGCAGATTCCCTGTCAGTGTATATACACACCCCAGCAGATTCCCTCTCAGGTGTACACAAACACCAGCAGGTCCTCTGTCAGTGTATATACACACACACACAAACCAGAAGATTCCTTGTTAATGAACACACACACACACACACTCACCAGCAGATTCCCTGTCAATGTACACACACACACCCAGCAGAATCCCTGTCAGTGCACACACACACCAGCAGACTCCCTGTCAGTGTACACACACACATACCAGCAGATTCCCTGTCAGTGTACACATACACACACTCAGTAGATCCCCTGTCAGTGCACATACACCAGCAGCCTCCCTGTCAGTGTACACAGACCAGCAGATTCCGTGCCAGTGTACACACACACACCAGCAGATTCCCTGTCAGTGTACACACACACACGCACCAGCAGATTCCCTGTCAGTGCACACACACACACACCAGCAGATTCCCTGTCAGTGTACACACACACACACCAGCAGATTCCCTGTCAGTGTACCCACGAGCAGAATCCCTGTCAGTGCACACACACCAGCAGACACCCTGTCAGTGTACACACACACATACCAGTAGATTCCCTGTCAGGTGTACACACACACAACAGCAGATTCCCTGTGAGTGTACACACACACACACACACACCAGCAGATTCCCTGTCAGTGTACACACACACGGCCCAGCAGATTCCCGGTCAGTGTACACACACGCACACTCACACCTGCAGATTCCCTGTCAGACTACACACACACCAGCAGATTCCATGTCAGTGTACACACACACCAGCAGATTCCTTGCCAGTGTACACACACACATACACACACCAGCAGATTCCCTGACAGTGTACACACACACACGCCCCAGCAGATTCCCTGTTAGTGTACACACACACACACACACAGACAACCACCAGCAGATTCCCTTCAGTGTACACATACACACACACCAACAGATTCCCTGTCAGTGTATATTCACACCCCAGCAGATTCCCTGTCAGGGTATATATACACACACACATGCCCCAGCAGATTCCCTGCCAGTGTATATACACACACCAGCAGATTACCTGTCAGTGTATACACACACCCAGCAGACCCTCTGTCAGTGTATATACACAAACACACACACACACCAGCAGACTCCCTCTCAGTGTACACACTCCAGTAGATTCCCTGTCAGTGTATATACACACGGCCCAGCAGATTCTCTGTCAGTGTACACACACACACACCAGCAGATCCCCTGTCAGTGTATATACACACACACACAAATCAGCAGATTCCCTGTCACTGTATACACACACAAACCAGCAGATTCCCTGTCAGTGTACACACACACCAGCAGATTCTGTGTCAGTGTACACAGACCAGCAGATTCCGTGCCAGTGTACACACACACACACACACACACCAAAGCAGATTCCCTGTTAGTGTACACACACACCAGCAGATTCCCTGTCAGTGTACACACACACACACAAACCAGCAGATTCCCTGTCAGTGCACACACACACACTAAGTAGATTCCCTGTCAGTGCACACACACACCAGCAGACTCCCTGTCAGTGTACACACACACACTAAGTAGATTCCCTGTCAGTGCACACACACACCAGCAGATTCCCTGTCAGTGTACACACACACATACCAGCAAATTCCCTGTCAGTGTACACACACACACCAGCAGATTCCCTGTCAGGTGTACACAGACGACCCAGCAGATTCCCTGTCAGGTGTACACACACCCACACCCCAGCAGATTCCCTCTCAGGTGTACACACACCCACACCCCAGCAGATTCCCTGTCAGTACACACACACACCAACAGATTCCATGCCAGTGTACACACACACCAGCAGATTCCGTGCCAGTGTACACACACCAGCAGATTCCGTGCCAGTGTACACACACACATATGCACACCAGCAGATTCCCTGTCAGTGTACACACACACCAGCAGAATCCCTGTCAGTGCACACACACACACGGCCCAGCAGATTCCTTGTCAGTGTACACACACACACACCCCAGTAGATTCCCTGTTGGTGTACACACAAACACACATAGACAACCACCAGCAGATTCCCTTCAGTGTAAACATACACACACAACAGCAGATTCCCTGTCAGTGTATATACACACCCCAGCAGATTCCCTCTCAGGTGTACACAAACACCAGCAGGTCCTCTGTCAGTGTATATACACACACACACAAACCAGAAGATTCCTTGTTAATGTACACACACACACACACACTCACCAGCAGATTCCCTGTCAATGTACACACACACACCCAGCAGAATCCCTGTCATGCACACACACACCAGCAGACTCCCTGTCAGTGTACACACACACATACCAGCAGATTCCCTGTCAGTGTACACATACACACACTCAGTAGATCCCCTGTCAGCGCACATACACCAGCAGCCTCCCTGTCAGTGTACACAGACCAGCAGATTCCGTGCCAGTGTACACACACACACCAGCAGATTCCCTGTCAGTGTACACACACACATGCACCAGCAGATTCCCTGTCAGTGTACACACACACACACCAGCAGATTCCCTGTCAGTGTACCCACGAGCAGAATCCCTGTCAGTGCACACACACCAGCAGACTCCCTGTCAGTGTACACACACACATACCAGTAGATTCCCTGTCAGTGTACACACACACCAGCAGATTCCCTGTGAGTGTACACACACACACACATACCAGCAGATTCCCTCAGTGTACGCACACATACACATGCCCCAGCAGAGTACACGCATCTGCAGACTCCCTGTCACTGTACACACACACACAAAAACCAGAGATTCCCTGTCAGTGTATATACACACACACACACCAGCAGATTCCCTGTCAGTGTATATGCACACACAGCCCAGCAGATTCCCTGTCAGTGTATACACACACCAGCAGATTCCCTGTCAGTGTACACACGCCCCAGCAGATTCCCTGTCAGTGTACACACACACACACACACACACCAGCAGATCCCCTATCGGTGTACTCACACACACACCAGCAGATTCTGTGCCAGTGTACACAGACCAGCAGATTCCGTGCCAGGGAGAAAGCAGGAAATTATAGACCAGTTAGTCTGACCTCAGTGGTGGGAAAGATGCTGGAGTCTATTATAAAGGATGAAATTACGGCACATCTGGATAGTAGTAACAGGATAGGACAGAGTCAGCATGGATTTATGAAGGGGAAATCATGCTTGACTAATCTTCTTGAATTTTTTGAGGATGTAACTCGGAAGATGGACGAGGGAGATCCAGTGGATGTACTGTACCTGGACTTTCAGAAAGCTTTTGATAAAGTCCCACACAAGAGGTTAGTGAGTAAAATTAGGGCGCACGGGATTGGGGGCAAAGTACTAGATTGGATAGAGAATTGGTTGGCTGATAGGAAACAAAGGGTAGTGATTAACGGCTCCATTTCGGAATGGCAGGCAGTGACCAGTGGGGTACCGCAGGGATCCGTGCTGGGACTGCAGCTTTTTACAATATATGTAAATGATATAGAAGATGGTATCAGCAATAACATTAGCAAATTTGCTGATGACACAAAGCTAGGTGGTAGGGTGAAATGTGATGAGGATGTTAGGGGATTACAGGGTGACCTGGACAAGTTAGGTGAGTGGGCAGATGCATGGCAGATGCAGTTTAATGTGGATAAATGTCTGGTTATCCACTTTTGTGGCAAGAACAGGAAGGCAGATTACTACCTCAATGGTATCAAATTAGGTAAAGGGGCTGTTCAGAGAGATCTGGGTGTTCTTGTCCACCAGTCAATGAAGGCAAGCATGCAGGTACAGCAGGTCGTGAAGAAGGCTAATAGCATGCTGGCCTTCATAACAAGAGGAATTGAGTATAGAAGCAAAGAGGTTCTTCTGCAGCTGTACAGGGCCCTGGTGAGACCACACCTGGAGTACTGTGTACAGTTCTGGTCTCCAAATTTGAGGAAAGACATTCTGGCTATTGAGGGAGTGCAGCGTAGGTTCACGAGGTCAATTCCTGGAATGGCAGGATTGCCTTACACGGAAAGACTGAAGCGACTGGGCTTGTCTCCCCTTGAGTTTAGAAGACTGAGAGGGGATCTGATTGAAACGTATAGGATTATGAAAGGATTGGACACTCTGGCAGGAGGAAACATATTTCCGCTGATGGATGAGTGCCAAACCAGAGGACACAACTTAAAAATACGGGGTAGACCATTTAGGACAGAGATGAGGAGAAACTACTTCACCCAGAGAGTGGTGGCTGTGTGGAATGCTCTGCCCCAGAGGGCAGTGGAGGCCCAGTCTCTGGATTCATTTAAGAAAGAATTGGATAGAGCTCTTAAAGATAGTGGAGTCAAGGGGTATGGAGATAAGGCTGGAACAGGATACTGATTAAGGATGATCAGCCATGATCATATTGAATGGCGGTGCAGGCTCGAAGGGCAGAATGGCCTACTCCTGCATCTATTGTCTATTGTCTATTGTCTATTGTCTATTGTCTATACACACATACACACCAAAGCAGATTCCCTGTTAGTGTACACACACACCAGCAGATTCCATGTAAGTGTACACACACAAACCAGGACAGTGGTGGGAGACTGTGTATTGAGTTGGAAGAGATAGGAGAGGTCTTGAACAAGTACTTCTCTTCAGTATTTACGAACGAGAGGGACCGTATTGTTGAAGAGGAGAGTGTGAAACGGACTGTTAAGCTCGAAGAGATACCTGTTAGGAAGGAAGATGTGTTGGACATTTTGAACAACTTGAGGATAGACAAGTCCCCCGGGCCTGACGGGATATATCCTAGGATTATGTGGGAAGCAAGAGAGGAAATTGCAGTACCGTTGGCAATGATCTTCTCGTCTTCACTGTCAACGGGGGTGGTACCAGGGGACTGGAGAGTAGCGAATGTTGTGCCCCTGTTCAAAAAAGGGAATAGGGATAACCCCGGGAATTACAGGCCAGTTAGTCTTACTTCTGTGGTAGGCAAAGTAATGGAAAGGGTACTGAGGGATAGGATTTACGAGTATCTGGAAAGACACTGCTTGATTAGGGACAGCCAGCACGGATTTGTGAAGGGTAGGTCTTGCCTTACAAGTCTTATTGAATTCTTCAAGGAGGTGACCAAGCATGTGGATGAGAGTACAGCAGTGGATGTAGTGTACATGGATTTTAGTAAGGCATTTGATAAGGTTCCCCATGGTAGGCTTATGCGGAAAGTCAGGAGGCATGGGATAGAGGGAAATTTGGCCAATTGGATAGAAAACTGGCTAACCGGTCGAAGGCAGAGAGTGGTGGTAGATGGTCAATATTCAGCCTGGAGCCCAGTTACAAGTGGAGTTCCGCAGGGATCAGTTCTGGGTCCTCTGCTGTTTGTAATTTTTATTAATGACTTGGATGAGGGAGTCAAAGGGTGGGTCAGTAAATTCGCAGATGATACGAAGATAGGTGGAGTTGTGGACAGTGAGGAGGGCATTTGCAAAGGGACTTAGATATGATGCAGAGCTGGGCAGAGGAGTGGCAGATGGAGTTCAACCCTGCCAAGTGTGAGGTTGTCCATTTTGGAAGAACAAATAAGAATGCGGAATACAGGGTTAATGGTAGGGTTCTTAGTCAGGTGGAGGAGCAGAGGGATCTTGGGGTCTATGTACATAGATCTTTGAAAGTTGCCACTCAGGTGGATAGAGTTTGTAAGAAGGCCTATGGTGTATTATCGTTCATTAGCAGAGGGATTGAATTCAAGAGTCGTGAAGTGATGTTGCAGCTGTACAGGACTTTGGTTAGGCCACAGTTGGAGTACTGTGTGCAGTTCTGGTCGCCTCACTTTAGGAAAGATGTGGAAGCTTTGGAGAGGGTGCAGAGAAGATTTACCAGGATGTTGCCTGGAATGGAGAGTAGGTCGTACGAGGATAGGTTGAGAGTTCTCGGCCTTTTCTCGTTGGAACGGCGAAGGATGAGGGGTGACTTGATAGAGGTTTATAAGATGATCAGAGGAATAGATAGAGTAGACAGTCAGAAACTTTTTCCCCGGGTACAACAGAGTGTTACAAGGGGACATAAATTTAAGGTGAAGGGTAGAAGGTATAGGGGAGATGTCAGGGGTGGGTTCTTTACCCAGAGAGTGGTGGGGGCATGGAATGCGCTGCCCTTGGGAGTGGTAGAGTCAGAATCATTGGCGACCTTTAAGTGGCATTTGGATAGGTACATGGATGGGTGCTTAATCTAGGTTAGAAGTTCGGCACAACATCGTGGGCCGAAGGGCCTGTTCTGTGCTGTATTGTTCTATGTTCTATGTTCTATGTTCTATTCCCTGTCAGTGCACACACACACACCAGCAGACTCCCTGTCAGTGTACACACACACATACCAGCAGATTCCCTGTCAGTGTACACACACCAGCAGATTCCCTGTCAGTGTACACACACACATACCAGCAGATTCCCTGTCAGTGTACACACACCAGCAGACTCCCTGTCAGTGTACACACACACATACCAGCAGATTCCCTGTCAGTGTACACACACCAGCAGATTCCATGCCAGTGTACACACACACACCAGCAGATTCCCTGTCAGGTGTACACAGATGACCCAGCAGATCCCCTGTCAGTGTACACATACACACACCAGCAGATTCCCTGTCAGTGTATACACACACACAAAAAACAGCAGATTCCCTATCAGTGTATAAACATACACACACACACCAGCTGAATCCCTGTCAATGTATACTCACACACACACCAGCAGATTCCCTGTCAGTGTACACACACACACAGCCCAGCAGATTCCCTGTCAGTGTACACACACACACAGCCCAGCAGATTCCCTGTCAGTGTACACACACATACCAGCAGATTCCTGTCAGTGTACACACACACCAGCAGATTCCGTGCCAGTGTACACACACACCAGCAGATTCATGTCAGTGTACACACACACCAGCAGATTCCGTGCCAGTGTACACACACACACCAGCAGATTCCGTGCCAGTGTACACACACACATACACACACACCAGCAGATTCCCTGCCAGTGTATATACATACACCAGCAGATTCCCTGTCAGGTGTACACACATCCACACCCCAGCAGATTCCCTGTCAGGTGTACACACACACCCAGCAGATCCTCTGTCAGTGTATATACACAAACACACACACACACACACCAGAAGATTCCCTGCCAGTGTATACACACACACACACACACACACACCAGCAGATTCCCTGTCAGTGTACACACACACACACTCACCAGCAGATTCCCTGTCAATGTATACACACACACCAGCAGACTCCCTCTCAGTGTACACACACACATACCAGCAGATTCCCTCTCAGTGTACACACCCCAGCAGATCCCCTGTCAGTGTATATACACACACACACAAACCAGCAGATTCCCTTTCAGTGTACACACACTCCAGCAGATTCTGTGCCAGTGTACACACACATACACACCTCAGCAGATTCCCTGTCAGTGTACACACACACCAGCAGATTCCCTGTCAGTGTACACACACACGCCCCAGCAGATTTTCTGTCAATGTATACTCACACTCACACCAGCAGATTCCCTGTCAGGTGTATACACACACACACCAGCAGATTGCGTGCCACTGTACACACACACACACGCCCCAGCTGAATCCCTGTCAATGTATACTCACACACACACCAGCAGATTCTGTGCCAGTGTACACACACCAGCAGATTCCGTGCCAGTGTACACACACATACACACCCCAGCAGATTCCCTGTCAGTGTACACACACACGGCCCAGCAGATTCCTTGTCAGTGTACACACACACACACAAACCAGCAGATTCCCTGTCAGTGTACACACACCCCAGCAGATTCCCTGTCAGTACACACACACACACACCAGCAGATTCCGTCAGTGTACACACACACTCACACACACACAAAACACCCAGCAGATTCGCTATCAGTGTATACACACACACACCAGCAGATTCCCTGTCAGTGTACACACACACGCACCAGCAGATTCCCTGTCAGTGTACACACATCAGCAGAATCCCTGTCAGTGTACACACATACCAGCAGATTCCCTGTCAGTGTACACACACACCAGCAGATTCCCTGTGAGTGTACACACACACACACACCAGTAGATTCCCTGTCAGTGTACACACACACAAATCAGCAGATTCCCTGTCAGTGTACACACACACACGCCCCAGTAGATTTCCTGTCAATGTATACTCACACTCACACCAGCAGATTCCCTGTCAGTGTACACACACACACACCCCAGCAGATTTCCTGTCAATGTATACTACACTCACACCAGCAGATTCCCTGTCAGGTGTATACACACACACACACCCCAGCAGATTCCCTGTCAGTGTACACACACACACACCCCCCAGCTGAATCACTGTCAATGTATACTCACACATACACCAGCAGATTCTGTGCCATTGTACACACACCAGCAGATTCCGTGCCAGTGTACACACACACACCAGCAGACTCCCTGTCAGTGTACACACACACACACCAGCAGATTCCGTGCCAGTGTACACACACCAGCAGATTCCCTATCAGTGTACACACACCAGCAGATTCCCTGTCAGTATACACACATACACACCAGCAGATTTCCTGTCAGTGTACACAGACGACCCAGTAGATTCCCTGTCAGTGTCCACACACACACAACCCCCAGCAGATTCCCTGTCAGTGTACACACACACACAACCCCCAGCAGATTCCCTATCAGTGTATATACACACACAACCCCCAGCAGATTCCCTATCAGTGTATATACACACACACACCAGCAGATTCCCTGTCAGTGTATAAACACACACACACACCCCAGCTGAATCCCTGTCAATGTATACTCACACACACACAAGCAGATTCCCTGTTAGCGTACACATACACACCAGCAGATTCCCTGTCAGACTACACACACACCAGCAGATTCCATGTCAGTGTATACACATACACACCAGCAGATTCCCTGTCAGTGCACACACACACCAGCAGATTCCGTGCCAGTGTACACACACACACCAGCAGATTCCGTGCCAGTGTATACACACACACCCAGCAGAATCCCTGTCAGGTGTATACACACACACACACACCCCAGCAGATTCCCTGTCAGTGTACGCACACCAGCAGATCCCCTATCGGTGTACTCACACACACACCAGCAGATTCCCTGTCAGTGTACACACACACACACACACACACCCAAGCCGAATCCCTGACAATGTATACTCACACACACCAGCAGATTCTGTGCCAGTGTACACACACACACACAAACCAGCAGATTCCCTGTCAGCGTACACACACACCCCAGCAGATTCCCTGTCAGTGCACACACACACTCCGTAGATTCCCTGTCAGTGCACACACACCCCAGCAGATTCCCTGTCAGTGTACACACACCAGCAGATTCCCTGTCAGTGTACACACATACACACCTGCAGATTTCCTGTCAGTGTACACAGACGACCCAGTAGATTCCCTGTCAGTGTACACACACACACAATCCCCAGCAGATTCTCTGTCAGTGTATACACACACACCAGCAGATTCCCTGTCAGTGTACACACACACACACACCCCAGCTGAATCCCTGTCAATGTATACTCACACACACACCAGCAGATTCCCTGTCAGTGTACACACACACAAAGCCCAGCAGATTCCCTGTCAGCGTACACATGTGCACCAGCAGATTCCCTGTCAGTGTACACACACGCACACTCACACCTGCAGATTCCCTGTCAGACTACACACACACCAGTAGATTCCCTGTCAGTGTACACACATCAGCAGAATCCCTGTCAGTGTACACACATACCAGCAGATTCCCTGTCAGTGTACACACACACCAGCAGATTCCCTGTGAGTGTACACACACACACACACCCCAGCAGATCCCCTGTCAGTGTGTATACACACACACACAAATCAGCAGATTCCCTGTCACTGTATACACACACAAACCAGCAGATTCCCTGTCAGTGTACACACACAAAGCCCAGCAGATTCCCTGTCAGCGTACACATACGCACCAGCAGATTCCCTGTCAGTGTACACACACACCAGCAGATTCCCTGTCAGTGCATATACACACACACACCAGCAGATTCCCTGTCAGTGTACACACACACCAGCAGATTCCCTGTCAGTGTACACATACACACACCAGCAGATTCCCTGTCAGTGTACGCACACATATACATGCCCCAGCAGAGTACACGCACCTGCAGATTCCCTGTCAGTGTACACACACACAAAAACCAGCAGATTCCCTGTCAGTGTATACACACACATACATATACACACACACACAAAACACCCAGCAGATTCGCTATCAGTGTATACACACACACACACACCAGCAGATTCCCTGTCAGTGTACACACACACACACCAGCGGATTCCCTGTCAGTGTATACACACACACACCAGCAGTATCCCTGTCAATGTATACTCACACTCACACCAGCAGATTTCCTGTCAGGTGTACACACACACACCAGCAGATCCCCTATCGGTGTACTCACACACACACCTGCAGATTCCCTGTCAGTGTACACATACACACACCAGCAGATTCCCTGTCAGTGTACGCACACCAGCAGATCCCCTATCGGTGTACTCACACACACACCAGCAGATTCCCTGTCAGTGTACACACACACACACACACACACACCCAAGCCGAATCCCTGACAATGTATACTCACACACACCAGCAGATTCTGTGCCAGTGTACACACACACACACAAACCAGCAGATTCCCTGTCAGCGTACACACACACCCCAGCAGATTCCCTGTCAGTGCACACACACACTCCGTAGATTCCCTGTCAGTGCACACACACACCAGCAGATTCCCTGTCAGTGCACACACACACTCAGTAGTTTCCCTGTCAGTGCACACACACACCAGCAGATTCCCTGTCAGTGTACACACATACACACCTGCAGATTTCCTGTCAGTGTACACAGACGACCCAGTAGATTCCCTGTCAGTGTACACACACACACAATCCCCAGCAGATTCTCTGTCAGTGTATACACACACACCAGCAGATTCCCTGTCAGTGTACACACACACACACACCCCAGCTGAATCCCTGTCAATGTATACTCACACACACACCAGCAGATTCCCTGTCAGTGTACACACACACAAAGCCCAGCAGATTCCCTGTCAGCGTACACATGTGCACCAGCAGATTCCCTGTCAGTGTACACACACGCACACTCACACCTGCAGATTCCCTGTCAGACTACACACACACCAGTAGATTCCCTGTCAGTGTACACACATCAGCAGAATCCCTGTCAGTGTACACACATACCAGCAGATTCCCTGTCAGTGTACACACACACCAGCAGATTCCCTGTGAGTGTACACACACACACACACACCAGTAGATTCCCTGTCAGTGTACACACACACACCCCAGCAGATCCCCTGTCAGTGTGTATACACACACACACAAATCAGCAGATTCCCTGTCACTGTATACACACACAAACCAGCAGATTCCCTGTCAGTGCATATACACACACACACCAGCAGATTCCCTGTCAGTGTACACACACACCAGCAGATTCCCTGTCAGTGTACACATACACACACCAGCAGATTCCCTGTCAGTGTACGCACACATATACATGCCCCAGCAGAGTACACGCATCTGCAGATTCCCTGTCAGTGTACACACACACACACACCAGCAGATTCCCTATCAGTGTACACACGCACACCAGCAGGTCCCTTGTCTGTGTATACACACACACAAAAACCAGCAGATTCCCTGTCAGTGTATACACACACATACATATACACACACACACAAAACACCCAGCAGATTCGCTATCAGTGTATACACACACACACACCAGCAGATTTCCTGTCATTGTACACAGACGACCGAACAGATTCTCTGTCAATGTATACACACACACACACCAGCAGATTCCCTGTCAGTGTACACACACACACACCAGCAGATTCCCTGTCAGTGTATACACACACACCAGCAGTATCCCTGTCAATGTATACTCACACTCACACCAGCAGATTCCCTGTCAGGTGTACACACACACACCAGCAGATCCCCAACGGTGTACTCACACACACACCTGCAGATTCCCTGTCAGGTGTACACACACCAGCAGATCCCCTATCGGTGTACTCACACACACACCTGCAGATTCCCTGTCAGTGTATACACACACACACACCCCAAGCCGAATCCCTGACAATGTATACTCACACACACCAGCAGATTCTGTGCCAGTGTACACACACACACACAAACCAGCAGATTCCCTGTCAGCGTACACACACACCCCAGCAGATTCCCTGTCAGTGCACACACACACTCAGTAGTTTCCCTGTCAGTGCACACACACACCAGCAGATTCCCTGTCAGTGTACACACACACACATACCAGCAGATTCCCTGTCAGTGTACACGCATACACACCTGCAGATTTCCTGTCAGTGTACACAGACAACCCAGTAGATTCCCTGTCAGTGTACACACACACACAACCCCCAGCAGATTCTCTGTCAATGTATACACACACACCTGCAGATTCCCTGTCAGTGTACACACGCCCCAGCAGATTCCCTGTCAGTGTATAAACACACACACACACCCCAGCTGAATCCCTGTCAATGTATACTCACACACACACACCAGCAGATTCTCTGTCAGTGTACACACACACACACACCAGCAGACTTCCTGTCAGTGTATACACACACACCTGCAGACTTCCTGTCAGTGTATACACACCAGCAGATTCCGTGCCAGTGTACACACGCACACACACACCAGCAGATTCCCTGTCAGGTGTACACACACACACAACCCCCAGCAGATTCCCTGTCAGTGTACACACACACACAACCCCCAGCAGATTCCCTGTCAGTGTATACACAAACACCAGCAGATTCCCTGTCAGTGTACACAGGCCCCAGCAGATTCACTGTCAGTGTATAAACACACACACACCCCCCAGCTGAATCCCTGTCAATGTATACTCACACACACACCAGCAGATTCCCTGTCAGTGTACACACACACAAAGCCCAGCAGATTCCCTGTCAGCGTACACATACGCACCAGCAGTTTCCCTGTCAGTGTACACACACACCAGCAGATTCCCTGTCAGTGCATACACACACACACCAGCAGATTCCCTGTCAGTGTACACACACACCAGCAGATTCCCTGTCAGTGTACACATACACACACCAGCAGATTCCCTGTCAGTGTACACACACACCAGCAGATTCTGTGCCAGTGTACACAGACCAGCAGATTCCATGCCAGTGTACACACACACACACCAAAGCAGATTCCCTTTTAGTGTACACACACACCAGCAGATTCCCTGTAAGTGTACACACACACACCAGCAGATTCCCTGTCAGTTTACACACACACACACAAACCAGCAGATTCCCTGTCAGCGTACACACACGCCCCAGCAGATTCCCTGTCAGTGCTCACACACACTCAGTAGTTTCCCTGTCAGTGCACACACACACCAGCAGATTCCCTGTCAGTGTACACACACATACCAGCAGATTCCCTGTCAGTGTACACACATACATACCTGCAGATTTCCTGTCAGTGTACACAGACGACCCAGTAGATTCCCTGTCAGTGTACACACACACACAATCCCCAGCAGATTCTCTGTCAGTGTATACACACACACCAGCAGATTCCCTGTCAGTGTACACATGCCCCAGCAGATTCCGTGCCAGTGTACACACACACACCAGCAGATTCCGTGCCAGTGTATACACACACACCCAGCAGAATCCCTGTCAGGTGTATATACACACCCCAGCAGATTGCCTGTCAGGTGTACACACACACCAGCAGATCCCCTATCGGTGTACTCACACACACACCAGATTCCCTGTAAGTGTACACACACACATACACATACACCCCAGATGAATCCCTGTCAATGTATACTCACACACACACCAGCAGATTCTGTGCCAGTGTACACACACGCCAGCAGATTCCGTGCCAGTGTACACACACACATACACACCCCAGCAGATTCCCTGTTAGTGTACTCACACACACACCAGCAGATTCCCTGTCAGTGTACACACATACCAGCAGATTCCCTGTCAGTGTACACACACCCCAGCAGATTCCCTGTCAGTGTACACACACACCAGCAGATTCCCTGTCAGTATATATACACACACGGCCCAGCAGATTCCTTGTCAGTGTACACACACACAAACCAGCAGATTCCCTGTCAGTGTACACACACACCAGCAGATTCCCTGTCAGTGCACACACACACCAGCAGACTTCCTGTCAGTGTATACACACCAGCAGATTCCGTGCCAGTGTACACACACACACACACACACCAGCAGATTCCCTGTCAGTGTACACACACACCAGCAGATTCCCTGTCAGTATACACACACACACAACCCCCAGCAGATTCCCTGTCAGTGTACACACACACACAACCCCCAGCAGATTCCCTGTCAGTGTATACACAAACACCAGCAGATTCCCTGTCAGTGTACACAGGCCCCAGCAGATTCACTGTCAGTGTATAAACACACACACACACCCCAGCTGAATCCCTGTCAATGTATACTCACTCACACACCAGCAGATTCCTGTCAGTGTACACACACACAAAGCCCAGCAGATTCCCTGTCAGCGTACACATACGCACCAGCAGATTCCCTGTCAGTGTACACACACGCACACTCACACCTGCAGATTCCCTGTCAGACTACACACACACCAGTAGATTCCCTGTCAGTGTACACACATCAGCAGAATCCCTGTCAGTGTACACACATACCAGCAGATTCCCTGTCAGTGTACACACACACCAGCAGATTCCCTGTGAGTGTACACCCACACACACACCAGTAGATTCCCTGTCAATGTACACACACACCCCCCAGCAGATCCCCTGTCAGTGTATATACACACACACACAAATCAGCAGATTCCCTGTCACTGTATACACACACAAACCAGCAGATTCCCTATCAGTGTACACACACACAAAGCCCAGCAGATTCCCTGTCAGCGTACACATACGCACCAGCAAATTCCCTGTCAGTGTACACACACACCAGCAGATTCCCTGTCAGTGCACACACACACCAGCAGATTCCCTGTCAGTGCACACACACACACCAGCAGATTCCCTGTCAGTGTACACACATACCAGCAGATTCCCTGTCAGTGTACACATACACACACCAGCAGATTCCCTGTCAGCGTACACATACGCACCAGCAAATTCCCTGTCAGTGTACACACACACCAGCAGATTCCCTGTCAGTGCATACACACACACACACACCAGCAGATTCCCTGTCAGTGTACACACACACCAGCAGATTCCCTGTCAGTGTACACATACACACACCAGCAGATTCCCTGTCAGTGTACGCACACATATACATGCCCCAGCAGAGTACACGCATCTGCAGATTCCCTGACAGTGTACACACACACACCAGCAGATTCCCTATCAGTGTACACACGCACACCAGCAGGTCCCCTGTCTGTGTATACACACACACAAAACCCAGCAGATTCCCTGTCAGTGTATTCACACACATACATATACACACACACACAAAACACCCAGCAGATTCGCTATCAGTGTATACACACACACACACCAGCAGATTTCCTGTCATTGTACACAGACGACCGAACAGATTCTCTGTCAATGTATACACACACACACACCAGCAGATTCCCTGTCAGTGTACGCACACATATACATGCCCCAGCAGAGTACACGCATCTGCAGATTCCCTGTCAGTGTACACACACACACACACACCAGCAGATTCCCTATCAGTGTACACACGCACACCAGCAGGTCCCCTGTCTGTGTATACACACACACAACCCCCAGCAGATTCTCTGTCAATGTATACACACACACCAGCAGATTCCCTGTCAGTGTACACACGCCCCAGCAGATTCCCTGTCAGTGTATAAACACACACACCCCCCCCAGCTGAATCCCTGTCAATGTATACTCACACACACACACCAGCAGATTCCCTGTCAGTGTACACACACGCACACTCACACCTGCAGATTCCCTGTCAGACTACACACACACCAGCAGATTCTCTGTCAGTGTATACACACACACACCAGCAGATTCCCTGTCAGTGTACACACACACTCACCAGCAGATTCCCTATCAGTGTACACACGCACACCAGCAGATCCCCTGTCAGTGTATACACACACACAACCAGCAGATTCCCTGTCAGTGTATACACACACATACATATACACACACACACAAAACACCCAGCAGATTTGCTATCAGTGTATACACACACACACACACCAGCAGATTCCCTGTCAGTGTACACACACTCACACCAGCAGATTCCCTGTCAGGGGTATACACACACACACCAGCAGATCCCCTATCGGTGTACTCACACACACACCAGCAGATTCCCTGTCAGTGTACACACACACGGCCCAGCAGATTCCCTGTCAGTGTACACACACACCAGCAGATTCCCTGTGAGTGTACACACACACACACACACACGGACCAGTAGATTCCCTGTCAGTGAACACACACACACGGCCCAGCAGATTCTCTGTCAGTGTACACACACACACACCAGCAGTTTCCCTGTCAGTGTACACACACCCCAGCAGATTCCGTGCCAGTGTACGCACACACCAGCAGATTCTGTGCCAGTGTACACACACACATACACACCCCAGCAGATACCCTGTCAGTGTACACACACACCAGCAGATTCCCTGTCAGTGTACACAGACGACCGAACAGATTCTCTGTCAATGTATACACACATGCACACCAGCAGATTCCCTGTCAGTGTACACACACACACACCAGCAGATTCCCTGTCAGTGTATATGCACACACAGCCCAGCAGATTTCCTGTCAGTGTATACACACACCAGCAGATTCCCTGTCAATGTATACTCACACTCACACCAGCAGATTCCCTGTCAGGTGTACACACAAACACCTGCAGATTCCGTGCCATTGTACACCCACACATACACACCCCAGCAGATTCCCAGTTAATGTACACACACACCAGCAGATTCCCTGTCAGTGTATACACAAACACCAGCAGATTCCCTGTCAGTGTACACAGGCCCCAGCAGATTCACTGTCAGTGTATAAACACACACACACACCCCAGCTGAATCCCTGTCAATGTATACTCACTCACACACCAGCAGATTCCCTGTCAGTGTACACACACACAAAGCCCAGCAGATTCCCTGTCAGCGTACACATACGCACCAGCAGATTCCCTGTCAGTGTACACACACGCACACTCACACCTGCAGATTCCCTGTCAGACTACACACACACCAGTAGATTCCCTGTCAGTGTACACACATCAGCAGAATCCCTGTCAGTGTACACACATACCAGCAGATTCCCTGTCAGTGTACACACACACCAGCAGATTCCCTGTGAGTGTACACCCACACACACACCAGTAGATTCCCTGTCAATGTACACACACACCCCCCAGCAGATCCCCTGTCAGTGTATATACACACACACAAATCAGCAGATTCCCTGTCACTGTATACACACACAAACCAGCAGATTCCCTATCAGTGTACACACACACAAAGCCCAGCAGATTCCCTGTCAGTGTACACACACACCAGCAGATTCCCTGTCAGTGCACACACACACCAGCAGATTCCCTGTCAGTGCACACACACACCAGCAGATTCCCTGTCAGTGTACACACACACACACCAGCAGATTCCCTGTCAGTGTACACACATACCAGCAGATTCCCTGTCAGTGTACACATACACACACCAGCAGATTCCCTGTCAGTGTACGCACACATATACATGCCCCAGCAGAGTACACGCATCTGCAGATTCCCTGTCAGTGTACACACACACACACACCAGCAGATTCCCTATCAGTGTACACACGCACACCAGCAGGTCCCTTGTCTGTGTATACACACACACAAAAACCAGCAGATTCCCTGTCAGTGTATACACACACATACATATACACACACACACAAAACACCCAGCAGATTCGCTATCAGTGTATACACACACACACCCCAGCAGATTCCCTGTCAGTGTACACACACACACACCAGCAGATTCCCTGTCAATGTATACTCACACTCACACCAGCAGATTCCCTGTCAGGTGTATACACACACACACACACCCCAGCAGATTTCCTGTCAGGTGTACACACACACACCAGCAGATCCCCTATCGGTGTGCTCACACACACACCTGCAGATTCCCTGTCAGGTGTACACACACCAGCAGATCCCCTATCGGTGTACTCACACACACTCGTGCAGATTCCCTGTCAGGTGTACACACACCAGCAGATCCCCTATCGGTGTACTCACACACACACCTGCAGATTCCCTGTCAGTGTATACACACACACACACCCCAAGCCGAATCCCTGACAATATATACTCACACACACCAGCAGATTCTGTGCCAGTGTACACACACACACACAAACCAGCAGATTCCCTGTCAGTGCACACACACACTCAGTAGATTCCCTGTCAGTGCACACACACACCAGCAGATTCCCTGTCAGTGTACACACACACACCCCAGCAGATCCCCTGTCAGTGTATATACACACACACACAAATCAGCAGATTCCCTGTCACTGTATACACACACAAACCAGCAGATTCCCTATCAGTGTACACACACACAAAGCCCAGCAGATTCCCTGTCAGCGTACACATACGCACCAGCAAATTCCCTGTCAGTGTACACACACACCAGCAGATTCCCTGTCAGTGCATACACACACACACACACCAGCAGATTCCCTGTCAGTGTACACACACACCAGCAGATTCCCTGTCAGTGTACACATACACACACCAGCAGATTCCCTGTCAGTGTACGCACACATATACATGCCCCAGCAGAGTACACGCATCTGCAGATTCCCTGACAGTGTACACACACACACACACCAGCAGATTCCCTATCAGTGTACACACGCACACCAGCAGGTCCCCTGTCTGTGTATACACACACACAAAAACCAGCAGATTCCCTGTCAGTGTATACACACACATACATATACACACACACACAAAACACCCAGCAGATTCGCTATCAGTGTATACACACACACACACACCAGCAGATTTCCTGTCATTGTACACAGACAACCGAACAGATTCTCTGTCAATGTATACACACACACACCCCAGCAGATTCCCTGTCAGTGTACACACACACACACCAGCAGATTCCCTGTCAGTGTATACACACACACCAGCAGTACCCCTGTCAATGTATACTCACACTCACACCAGCAGATTCCCTGTCAGGTGTATACACACACACACACACACCCCAGCAGATTTCCTGTCAGGTGTACACACACACACCAGCAGATCCCCTATCGGTGTACTCACACACACACCTGCAGATTCCCTGTCAGGTGTACACACACCAGCAGATCCCCTATCGGTGTACTCACACACACACCTGCAGATTCCCTGTCAGTGTATACACACACACACACACACCCCAAGCCGAATCCCTGACAATGTATACTCACACACACCAGCAGATTCTGTGCCAGTGTACACACACACAAACCAGCAGATTCCCTGTCAGCGTACACACACACCCCAACAGATTCCCTGTCAGTGTACACACACCAGCAGATTCCCTGTCAGTGTACACACATACACAACCCCCAGCAGATTCTCTGTCAATGTATACACACACACCAGCAGATTCCCTGTCAGTGTACACACACACACAACCCCCAGCAGATTCTCTGTCAATGTATACACACACACCAGCAGATTCCCTGTCAGTGTACACACGCCCCAGCAGATTCCCTGTCAGTGTATAAACACACACACACCCCCAGCTGAATCCCTGTCAATGTATACTCACACACACACACCAGCAGATTCCCTGTCAGTGTACACACACGCACACTCACACCTGCAGATTCCCTGTCAGACTACACACACACCAGCAGATTCTCTGTCAGTGTATACACACACACACCAGCAGATTCCCTGTCAGTGTACACACACACTCACCAGCAGATTCCCTATCAGTGTACACACGCACACCAGCAGATCCCCTGTCAGTGTATACACACACACAACCAGCAGATTCCCTGTCAGTGTATACACACACACACAAAACACCCAGCAGATTTCCTATCAGTGTATACACACACACACACACACCAGCAGATTCCCTGTCAGTGTACACACACTCACACCAGCAGATTCCCTGTCAGGGGTATACACACACACACCAGCAGATCCCCTATCGGTGTACTCACACACACACCAGCAGATTCCCTGTCAGTGTACACACACACGGCCCAGCAGATTCCCTGTCAGTGGACACACACACCAGCAGATTCCCTGTGAGTGTACACACACACACACACACGGACCAGTAGATTCCCTGTCACTGTACACACACACACAACCCCCAGCAGAATCCCTATCAGTGCACACACACACCAGCAGACTCCTTGTCAGTGTACACACACACATACCAGCAGATTCCCTATCAGCGCACACACACCAGCAGATTCCGTGCCAGTGTACACACACCCCAGCAGATTCCCTGTCAGTGTACACACACACCAGCAGATTACCTGTCAATGTACACACACACACAAACAGATTCCCTGTCAATGTACACACACACACGCCCCAGCAGATTCCCTGTTGGTTTACACACACACACAGACAACCACCAGCAGATTCCCTGTCAGGGTATATATGCACACACATGCCCCAGCAGATTCCCGGTCAGTGTACACATACACACACACCAGCAGATTCCCTGTCAGTGTATATACACACACCAGCAGATTCCCTGTCAGGTGTACACACATCCACACCCCAGCAGATTCCCTGTCAGGTGTACACACACACACCAGCAGATCCTCTGTCAGTGTATATACACAAACACACACACTCAACAGCAGACTCCCTGTCAGTGTACACACACACATACCAGCAGACTCCCTGTCAGTGTACACACACGCACCAGCAGATTCCCTGTCAGTTTACACACACACACACACACACACACGCACCAGCAGACTCCCTGTGAGTGTGTACACACACATACCAGCAGATTCCCTGTCAGTGTACACACACACCAGCAGATTCCCTGTGAGTGTACATACACACACACACACACATACACCAGCAGATTCCCTGTCAGTGTATATACACACACGGCCCAGCAGATTCTCTGTCAGTGTACACACACACACACCAGCAGTTTCCCTGTCAGTGTACACACACCCCAGCAGATTCCGTGCCAGTGTACGCACACACCAGCAGATTCTGTGCCAGTGTACACACACACATACACACCCCAGCAGATTCCCTGTCAGTGTATACACACACCAGCAGATTCCCTGTCAGTGTACACACACACACACCAGCAGATTCCCTGTCAGTGTATATGCACACACAGCCCAGCAGATTCCCTGTCAGTGCACACACACACCAGCAGATTCCCTGTCAGTGTACACACACACACCCCAGCAGATTCCCTGTTAGTGTACATGCACACCAGCAGATTCCTTGTCAGTGTACACACACACACACAAACCAGCAGATTCCCTGTCAGTGTACTCACACACCCCAGCAGATTCCCTGTCAGTGCACACACACACCAGCAGATTCCCTGTTAATGTACACACACACCAGCAGATTCCCTGTCAGTATATATACACACACGGCCCAGCAGATTCCTTGTCAGTGTACACACACACAAACCAGCAGATTCCCTGTCAGTGCACACACACCAGCAGATTCCGTCAGTGTACACACACACATACACACACACAAAACACCCAGCAGATTTGCTATCAGTGTACACACACACATACACACCCCAGCAGATTCCCTGTTAATGTACACACACACCAGCAGATTCCCTGCCAGTGTACACACGCACGGCCCAGCAGATTCCTTGTCAGTGTACACACACACAAACCAGCAGATTCCCTGTCAGTGTACACACACACCCCAGCAGATTCCCTGTCAGTGCACACACACACCAGCAGATTCCCTGTCAGTGTACACATACACACACACCAGCAGATTCCCTATCAGTGTACACACGCACACCAGCAGATCCCCTATCGGTGTACTCACACACACGCCAGCAGATTCCCTGTCAGTGTACACACACACACACACACGGACCAGTAGATTCCCTGTCAGTGTATATACACACACGGCCCAGCAGATTCTCTGTCAGTGTACACACACCCCAGCAGATTCCATGCCAGTGTACGCACACACCAGCAGATTCTGTGCCAGTGTACACACACGCATACACACCCCAGCAGATTCCCTGTCAGTGTACACAGACGACCGAACAGATTCTCTGTCAATGTATACACACATGCACACCAGCAGATTCCCTGTCAGTGTACACACACACACACACCAGCAGATTCCCTGTCAGTGTATATGCACACACAGCCCAGCAGATTCCCTGTCAGTGTATACACACACACCAGCAGATTCCCTGTCAATGTATACTCACACTCACACCAGCAGATTCCCTGTCAGGTGTACACACACACACCAGCAGATCCCCTATCAGTGTACACACACACACCTGCAGATTCCCTGTCAGTGTACACACACACCAGCAGATTCCCTGTCAGTATATATACACACACGGCCCAGCAGATTCCGTGCCAGTGTACACACACACACACACCAGCAGACTCCTTGTCAGTGTACACACACACACCAGCAAATTCCCTGTCAGTGTACACACACACCAGCAGAATCCCTGACAGTGTACACACACACGGCCCAGCAGATTCCTTGTCAGTGTACACACACACCAGCAGATTCCCTGTCAGTGTACACACACTCACCAGCAGACTCCCTGTCAGTGTACACACACACGCAGGCCAGCAGATTCCCTGTCAGTGTACACACACACCAGCAGATTCCCTGTCAGTGTACACCCACATATCAGCAGATTCCGTGCCAGTGTACACACACACACCAGCAGATACCATGCCAGTGTACACACACACCAGCAGATTCCCTGTCAGTGTACACACACACCAGCAGAATCCCTGACAGTGTACACACACGCCCCAGCAGATTCCCTGTTGGTGTACACACACACACACACACACACACACAGACAACCACCAGCAGATTCCCTGTCAGGGTATATATACACAAACATGCCCCAGCAGATTCCCTTCAGTGTACACATACACACACCAGCAGATTCCCCATCAGTGTGCACATACACACACACCAGCGGATTCCCTGTCAGGGTATATACACACACCAGCAGATTCCCTGTCAGGTGTACACACACCCACACCCCAGCAGATTCCCTCTCAGGTGTACACACATCCACACCCCAGCAGATTCCCTGTCAGGTGTACACACACACACCAGCAGATCGTCTGTCAGTGTACACACACACACACACTCACCAGCAGATTCCCTGTCAATGTACACACACACACACCAGCAGATTCCCTGTCAGTGTTCCCTGTCAGTGTACACACACCAACAGATTCCCTGTCAGTGAACACACACACACCAGCAGATTCTGTGCCAGTGTACACACACACATACACACCCCAGCAGATTCCCTGTCAGTGTACACACACACCAGCAGATTACCTGTCAGTGTACACACACACGCCCCAGCAGATTTCCTTTCAATGTATACTCACACTCACACCAGCAGATTCCCTGTCAGTGTACACACACACACACCCCAGCAGATTCCCTGTCAGTGTACACACACTCCAGCAGATTACCTGTCAGTGTACACACACACGCCCCAGCAGATTTCCTTTCAATGTATACTCACACTCACACCAGCAGATTCCCTGTCAGTGTACACACACACACACCCCAGCAGATTCCCTGTCAGTGTACACACACTCCAGCAGATTCCCTGTCAGTGTACACACACACACACACACACACCCCAGCTGAATCCCTGTCAATGTATACACACACACCAGCAGATTCTGTGCCAGAGTACACACACACCAGCAGATTACCTGTGAGTGTACACACACACGCCCCAGCAGATTTCCTTTCAATGTATACTCACACTCACACCAGCAGATTCCCTGTCAGGTGTATACACACACACACACACACCCCAGCAGATTCCCTGTCAGTGTACACACACACACACACACCCCAGCTGAATCCCTGTCAATGTATACACACACACCAGCAGATTCTGTGCCAGAGTACACACACACCAGCAGATTCTGTGCCAGTGTACACACACACCAGCAGATTCCGTGCCAGTGTACACACACATACACACCCCAGCAGATTCCCAGTTAGTGTACAGACACACCAGCAGATTCCTTGTCAGGGTACACACACACATACACACCCCAGCAGATTCCCTGTTAATGTACACACACACCAGCAGATTCCCTGCCAGTGTACACACGCACGGCCCAGCAGATTCCTTGTCAGTGTACACACACACACAAACCAGCAGATTCCCTGTCAGTGTACACACACACCCCAGCAGATTCCCTGTCAGTGCACACACACACCAGCAGATTCCCTGTCAGTGTACACATACACACACACCAGCAGATTCCCTGTCAGTGTATATACACACACCAGCAGATTCCCTGTCAGGTGTACACACACCCACACCCCAGCAGATTCCCTCTCAGGTGTACACACATTCACACCCCAGCAGATTCCCTGTCAGGTGTACACACACACACCAGCAGATCCTCTGTCAGTGTATATTCACACACACACACACACACCAGCAGATTCCCTGTCAATGTATGCACACACACCCAGCAGAATCCCTGTCAGTGCACACACACCAGCAGATTCCCTATCAGTGTACACACGCACACCAGCAGATCCCCTGTCAGTGTATACACACACACAACCAGCAGATTCCCTGTCAGTGTATACACACACATACATATACACACACACACAAAACACCCAACAGATTTCCTATCAGTGTATACACACACACACACACACCAGCAGATTCCCTGTCAGTGTACACACACTCACACCAGCATATTCCCTGTCAGGGGTATACACACACACACCAGCAGATCCCCTATCGGTGTACTCACACACATGCCAGCAGATTCCCTGTCAGTATACACACACACACACACACGGACCAGTAGATTCCCTGTCAGTGTATATACACACACGGCCCAGCAGATTCTCTGTCAGTGTACACACACCCCAGCAGATTCCGTGCCAGTGTACGCACACACCAGCAGATTCTGTGCCAGTGTACACACACACATACACACCCCAGCAGATTCCCTGTCAATGTACACACACACCAGCAGATTTCCTGTCATTGTACACAGACGACCGAACAGATTCTCTATCAATGTATACACACATGCACACCAGCAGATTCCCTGTCAGTGTACACACACACACACACCAGCAGATTCCCTGTCAGTGTATATGCACACACAGCCCAGCAGATTCCCTGTCAGTGTATACACACACACCAGCAGATTCCCTGTCAATGTATACTCACACTCACACCAGCAGATTCCCTGTCAGGTGTACACACACACACCAGCAGATCCCCTATCAGTGTACACACACACACCTGCAGATTCCCTGTCAGTGTACACACACACCAGCAGATTCCCTGTCAGTATATATACACACACGGCCCAGCAGATTCCGTGCCAGTGTACACACACACACACACCAGCAGACTCCTTGTCAGTGTACACAAACACACCAGCAAATTCCCTGTCAGTGTACACACACACGGCCCAGCAGATTCCTTGTCAGTGTACACACACACCAGCAGATTCCCTGTCAGTGTACACACACTCACCAGCAGATTCCCTGTCAGTGTACACACACACGCAGCCCAGCAGATTCCCTGTCAGTGTACACACACACCAGCAGATTCCCTGTCAGTGTACACACACACACCAGCAAATTCCCTGTCAGTGTACACACACACACCCAGCAGATTCCCTGTCAGTGTACACACACACCAGCAGATTACCTGTCAGTGTACACACACACGCCCCAGCAGATTTCCTTTCAGTGTATACTCACACTCACACCAGCAGATTCCCTGTCAGTGTACACACACACACACCCCAGCAGATTCCCTGTCAGTGTACACACACACACACACACACACCCCAGCTGAATCCCTGTCAATGTATACACACACACCAGCAGATTCTGTGCCAGAGTACACACACACCAGCAGATTCCTTGTCAGTGTACACACACACGCCCCAGCAGATTCCCTGTTGGTGTACACACACACACAGACAACCACCAGCAGATTCCCTGTCAGGGTATATATACACACACATGCCCCAGCAGAGTCCCTGTCAGTGTATATACACACCCCAGCAGATTTCCTCTCAGGTGTACACACATCCACACCCCAGCAGATTCCCTGTCAGGTGTACACACACAGACCAGCAGATCCTCTGTCAGTGTATATATACACACACACACACAAAACCAGCAGATTCCTTGTCAGTGTACACACACACACCCAGCAGATTCCCTGTCAGTGTACACACACACCAGCAGATTACCTGTCAGTGTACACACACACGCCCCAGCAGATTTCCTTTCAATGTATACTCACACTCACACCAGCAGATTCCCTGTCAGTGTACACACACACACACCCCAGCAGATTCCCTGTCAGTGTACACACACACACACACACACCCCAGCTGAATCCCTGTCAATGTATACACACACACCAGCAGATTCTGTGCCAGAGTACACACACACCAGCAGATTACCTGTGAGTGTACACACACACGCCCCAGCAGATTTCCTTTCAATGTATACTCACACTCACACCAGCAGATTCCCTGTCAGGTGTATACACACACACACCCCAGCAGATTCCCTGTCAGTGTACACACACACACACACACCAGCTGAATCCCTGTCAATGTATACACACACACCAGCAGATTCTGTGCCAGAGTACACACACACCAGCAGATTCTGTGCCAGTGTACACACACCCCAGCAGATTCCGTGCCAGTGTACACACACATACACACCCCAGCAGATTCCCAGTTAGTGTACACACACACCAGCAGATTCCTTGTCAGTGGACACACACACACACACACACAACCCCCAGCAGATTCCCTGTCACTGTACACACACACCCCAGCGGATTCCCAGTCAGTGCACACACACCAGCAGACTCCCTGTCAGTGTACACACACGCATACCAGCAGATTCCCTGTCAGGTGTACACACACCAGCAGATTCCGTGCCAGTGTACACACACACACACACACCAGTAGATTCCCTGTCAGTGTACACACACACACAACCACCAGCAGATTCCCTGTCAGAGTACGCACACACCAGCAGATTCCCTGTCAGAGTACACACGCTCCAGCAGATTCCCTGTCAGTGTATAAACACACACACACACACCCCAGCAGATTCCCTGTCAGGCGTACACACACACACCAGCAGATCCTCTGTCAGTGTATATACACACACACACAAACCAGCAGATTCCTTGTCAGTGCACACACACACCAGCAGACTCCCTGTCAGTGTGCACACACATATACCAGCAGATTCCCTGTCAGTGTACACACACCAGCAGATTCCGTGCCAGTGTACACACACAACAGCAGATTCTGTGCCAGTGTACACACACACACATACACACCCCAGCAGATTCCCTGTCAGTGTACACACACACCAGCAGATTACCTGTCAGTGTACACACACACTCCCCAGCAGATTTCCTTTCAATGTATACTCACACTCACACCTGCAGATTCCCTGTCAGGTGTATACACACACACATACACCCCAGCAGATTCCCTGTCAGGTGTACACACACCAGCAGATCCCCTATTGGCGTACTCACACACACACCTGCAGATTCCCTGTCAGTGTACACACACACACAAACACACATCCCAGCTGAATCCCTGTCAATGTATACTCACACACACACCAGCAGATTCTGTGCCAGTGTACACACACACCAGCGGATTCCCTGTCAGTGCACACACACACTCCGTAGATTCCCTGTCAGTGCACACACACCAGCAGACTCCCTGTCAGTGTACACACAAATATACCAGCAGATTCCCTGTCAGTGTACACACACACCAGCAGATTCCCTTTCAGTGTACACACGCACAAGCAGATTCCCTGTCAGTGTACACACACACACACCAGCAGATTCCCTGTCAGTGTACACACACACAGCCCGGCAGATTCCCTGTCAGCATACACATACGCACCAGCAGATTCCCTGTCAGTGTACACACACACACACACCAGCAGATTCCATGTCAGTGTATACACACACACACCAGCAGATTCCCTGTCAGTATACACACACACCAACAGATTCCATGCCAGTGTACACACACACCAGCAGATTCCGTGCCAGTGTACACACACACACCAGCAGATTCCCTGTCAGTGTACACATGCACATACACACACCAGCAGATTCCTTGTCAGTGTACACACACACACCAGCAGATTCCCTGTCAATGTACACACACACACGCCCCAGCAGATTCCCTGTTGGTGTACACACACACACACACACAGACAACCACCAGCAGATTACCTGTCAGGGTATATATACACACACATGCCCCAGCAGATTCCCTTCAGTGTACACATACACACACACCAGCACATTCCCTGCCAGTGTATATACACACCCCAGCAGATTTCCTCTCAGGTGTACACACATCCACACCCCAGCAGATCCTCTGTCAGTGTATACACACACACACACACAAAACCAGCAGATTCCTTGTCAGTGTAGACACACACACCAGCAGATTCCCTGTCAGTGTGCACACACACATACACACCCCAGCAGATTCCCTGTCAGTGTGCACACACACCAGCAGATTACCTGTCAGTGTACACACACACGCCCCAGCAGATTTCCTGTCAATATATACTCACACTCACACCAGCAGATTCCATGTCAGGTGTACACACACCAGCAGATCCCCTATCGGTGTACTCACACACACACCAGCAGATTCCCTGTCAGGTGTACACACATACACACCTGCAGATTCCCTGTCAGTGTACACACACCCCAGCAGATCCCCTGCCAGTGTATACTCACACACACACCAGCAGATTGCGTACCAGTGTACACACACACATACACACCCCAGCAGATTCCCTGTTAGTGTACACACACACCAGCAGATTCCCTGTCAGTGTACACACACACACCAGCAGATTCCCTTTCAGTATATATATACACGGCCCAGCAGATTCCTTGTCAGTGTACACACACACACACAAACCAGCAGATTCCCTGTCAGTGCACACACACACCAGCAGATTCCGTCAGTGTACACACACACATACACACACACAAAACACCCAGCAGATTCGCTATCAGTGTATACACACACACACCAGCAAATTCCCTGTCAATGTATTCTCACACTCACACCAGCAGATTCCCTGTCAGGGTATATATACACACACATGCCCCAGTAGATTCCCTTCAGTGTACACATGCACACACACCAGCAGATTCCCTGTCAGTGTATATACACACACCAGCAGATTCCCTGTCAGTGTATATACACACACCAGCAGACTCCCTGTCAGTGTATATACACACACCAGCAGATTACCTGTCAGGTGTACACACACCCACACCCCAGCAGATTCCCTCTCAGGTGTACACACATCCACACCCCAGCAGATTCCCTGTCAGGTGCACACACTCACCAGCAGATTCCCTGTCAATGTATGCACACACACCCAGCAGAATCCCTGTCAGTGCACACACACACCAGCAGACTCCCTGTCAGTGTACACACACACATACCAGCAGATTCCCTGTCAGTGTACACACACCAGCAGATTCCGTGCCAGTGTACACACACACACACATACACATCCCTGTTAGGTGTACACACACCAGCAGATCCCCTATCAGTGTACTCACACACACACCTGCAGATTCCCTGTCAGTGTACACACACACACACCCCAGCTGAATCCCTGTCAATGTATACTCACGCACACACCAGCAGATTCTGTGCCAGTGTACACACACACCAGAAGATTCCGTGCCAGTGTACACACACACATACACACCCCAGCAGATTCCCTGTCAGTGCACACACACACCAGCAGACTCCCTGTCAGTGTACACACACCAGCAGATTCCGTGCCAGTGTACACACACACCAGCAGATTCCCTGTCAGAGTACACAGACCCCAGCAGATTCCCTGTCAGTGTAAACACACACATACACAACCCCCAGCAGATTCCCTGTCAGCGTACACACACACACCAGCAGATTTCCAGTCAGTGTATATACACAGACCAGCAGATTCCCTGTCAGTGTACACACGCCCCAGCAGATTCCCTGTCAGTGTATAAACACACACACACACCCCAGCTGAATCCCTGTCAATGTATACTCACACACACACCAGCAGATTCTTTGTCAGTGTACACACACACACACCAGCAGATTCCCTGTCAGTGTACACACACACACACACACACACTCACCAGCAGATTCCCTGTCAATGTATACACACACACCCAGCAGAATCCTTGTCAGTGCACACACACACCAGCAGATTCCGTGCCAGTGTACACACACACCAGCAGATTCTGTGCCAGTGCACACACGCATACACACCCCAGCAGATTCCCTGTCAGGAAAAAACACACACCAGCAGATTACCTGTCAGTGTACACACACACGCCCCAGCAGATTCCCTGTCAATGTATACTCAAACTCACACCAGCAGATTCCCTGTCATGTGTATACAAACACACCCCAGCAGATTCCCTGTCAGGTGTACACACACCAGCAGATCCCCTATCGGTGTACTCACACACACACAAGCAGATTCTGTGTCAGTGTACACACACACCAGCAGATTCCGTGCCAGTGTACACACACACACATCCACACCCCAGCAGATTCCCTGTCAGTGTACACACACCAGCAGATTACCTGTCAGTGTACACACACACAAACCAGCAGATTTCCTCTCAATGTATACTCACATTCACACCAGTAGATTCCCTGTCAGGTGTATATACACACACACACCCCAGCAGATTCCCTGTCAGGTGTACACACACCAGCAGATCCCCTATCGGTGTACTCACACACACACCAGCAGATTCCGTGCCAGTGTACACACATACACACCTGCAGATTTCCTGTCAGTGTGCACAGATGACCCAGTAGATTCCTTGTCAGTGTACACACACACACAACCACCAGCAGATTCCCTGTCAGTGTACACACACCCCAGCAGAATCCCCTGTCAGTGTATATACACACACACACAAATCAGTAGATTCCCTGTCACTGTATACACACACACACCAGCAGATTCCCTGTCACTTTATACACACACACCAGCAGATTCCGTGCCAGTGTACACACACAACAGCAGATTCTGTGCCAGTGTACAAACTCACATACACACCCCAGCAGATTCCCTGTCAGTGTACACACACACCAGCAGATTCCCTGTCAGTGTACACACACACGCCCCAGCAGATTTCCTGTCAATGTGTACGCACACTCACACCAGCAGATTCCCTGTCAGGTGTACACACACACACAAGCAGATCCCCTATCGGTGTACTCACACACGCACCTGCAGATTCCCTGTCAGTGTACATACACACCAGCACATTCCGTCAGTGTACACACACCAGCAGATTCCCTGTCAGTGTACACACACACGCCCCAGCAGATTTCCTGTCAATATATACTCACACACACACACCAGCAGATCCCCTATCAGTGTACTCACACTCACATCAGCAGATTCCCTGTCAGGTGTACACACACCAGCAGATCCCCTATTGGTGTACTCACACACACACCAGCAGATTCCCTGTCAGTGTACACACACACACCAGCAGATTCCCTGTCAGGTGTACACACATACACACCTGCAGATTTCCTGTCAGTGTACACAGACGACCCAGTAGATTCCCTGTCAGTGTACACACACCCCAGCAGATCCCCTGTCAGTGTATATACACACACACACAAATCAGTAGATTCCCTGTACTGTATACACACACACACCAGCAGATTCTGTGCCAGTGTACACACACCAGCAGATTGCGTGCCAGTGTACACACACACATACACACCCCAGCAGATTCCCTGTTAGTGTACACACACACCAGCAGATTCCGTCAGTGTACACACACACATACACACACACAAAACACCCGGCAGGTTCGCTATCAGTGTATACACACACACCAGCAAATTCCCTGTCAATGTATACTCACACTCACACCAGCAGATTCCCTGTCAGGGTATATATACACGCACATGCCCCAGCAGATTCCCTTCAGTGTACCCATACACACACACCAGCAGATTCCCTGTCAGTGTATATACACACACCAGCAGATTCCCTGTCAGGTGTACACACACCCACACCCCAGCAGATTCCCTCTCAGGTGTACACACATCCACAGCCCAGCAGATTCCCTGTCAGGTGTACACACACACCAGCAGATCCTCTGTCAGTGTATACACACACACACACACACACATACACACACCAGCAGATTCCCTGTCAGTGTACACACACCCCAGCAGATTCCCTGTCAGTGTACACACACACACCCCAGCAGATTCCCTGTCAGGTGTATACACACACACACACACCCCAGCAGATTCCCTGTCAGGTGTACACAAACCAGTAGATCCCCTATCGGTGTACTCTCACACACACCTGCAGATTCCCTGTCAGTGTACACACACACACTCAGTAGATTCCCTGTCAGTGCACACACACACCAGCAGATTCCCTGTCAGTGTAAACCCACACATACACAACCCCCAGCAGATTCCCTGTCAATGTATACTGACACACATACACCAGCAGATTCCCTGTCAGTGTACACACACCCCAGCAGATTCCCTGTCAGTGTAAACACACACATACACAACCACCAGCAGATTACCTGTCAATGTGTACTCACACACACACCAGCAGATTCCCTGTCAGTGTACACACACCCCAGCAGATTCCCTGTCAGGTGCACACACACACAAGCAGATTCCCTGTCAGTGTACACATACACACACACCAGCAGATTCCCTGTCAATGTATACTCACACTCACACCAGCAGATTCCCTGTCAGGTATACACACACCCCAGCAGATTCCCTGTCAGGTGCACACACACACAAGCAGATTCCCTGTCAGTGTACACATACACACACACCAGCAGATTCCCTGTCAATGTATACTCACACTCACACCAGCAGATTCCCTGTCAGGTATACACACACCCACACCCCAGCAGATTCCCTCTCAGGTGTACACACATTCACACCCCAGCAGATTCCCTGTCAGGTGTACACACACACACCAGCAGATCCTCTGTCAGTGTATATACACACACACACACAAACCAGCAGATTCCTTGTCAGTGTACACACACACATCAGCAGATTCCATGCCAGTGTACACACACACACACACCAGCAGATTCCCTGTCAGTGTACACACATCAGCAGATTCCATGCCAGTGTACACACACACTAGCAGATTCTGTGCCAGTGTACACACACACATACACACCCCAGCAGATTCCCTGTCAGTGTACACACACAGCAGCAGATCACCTGTCAGTGTACACACACACACCAGCAGATTCCTTGTCAGTGTAGACACACACGCCCCAGCAGATTCCCTGTTGGTGTACACACACACATACAGACAACCAGCAGCAGATTCCCTGTCAGGGTATATATACACACACATGCCCCAGCAGATTCCCTTCAGTGTACACATACACACACCAGCAGATTCCCTGTCAGTGTGCACATACACACACACCAGCAGATTCCCTGTCAGTGTATATACACACCCCAGCAGATTTCCTCTCAGGTGTACACACATCCACACCCCAGCAGATTCCCTGTCAGGCGTACACACACAGACCAGCAGATCCTCTGTCAGTGTATATACACACACACACACACACACAAAACCAGCAGATTCCTTGTCAGTGTACACACACACACCAGCAGATTCCCTGTCAGTGTACACACACACCAGCAGACTCCCTGTCAGTGTGCACACACATACCAGCAGATTCCCTGTCAGTGTACACACACCAGCAGATTCCATGCCAGTGTACACACACACAAGCAGATTCTGTGCCAGTGTACACGCACACATACACACCCCAGCAGATTCCCTGTCAGTGTGCACACACACCAGCAGATTACCTGTCAGTGTACACACACACGCTCCAGCAGATTTCCTGTCAATATATACTCACACTCACACCAGCAGATTCCCTGTCAGGTGTACACACACCAGCAGACCCCCTATCGGTGTACTCACACTCACACCAGCAGATTCCCTGTCAGTGTACACACACACACCAGCAGATTCCCTGTCAGGTGTACACACACCTCAGCAGATCCCCTGTCAGTGTATATACACACACACACAAATCAGTAGATTCCCTGTCACTGTATACACACACACACCAGCAGATTCCCTGTCAGTGTATACTCACACACACCAGCAGATTCTGTGCCAGTGTACACACACCAGCAGATGGCGTGCCAGTGTACACGCACACATACACACCCCAGCAGATTCCCTGTTAGTGTACACACACACCAGCAGATTCGCTATCAGTGTATACACACACACACCAGCAAATTCCCTGTAAATATATACTCACACTCACACCAGCAGATTCCCTGTCAGGGTATATATACACACACATGCCCCAGCAGATTCCCTTCAGTGTACACATACACACACACCAGTAGATTCCCTGTCAGTGTATATACACACACCAGCAGATTTCCTGTCAGGTGTACACACACCCACACCCCAGCAGATTCCCTCTCAGGTGTACACACATCCACAACCCAGCAGATTCACTGTCAGGTGTACACACACACCAGCAGATCCTCTGTCAGTGTATACACACACACACACACACACACACACACACCAGCAGTTTCCCTGTCAGTGTACACACACACACACTCACCAGCAGAATCCCTGTCAATGTATGCACACACACCCAGCAGAATCCCTGTCAGTGCACACACATACCAGCTGATTCCCTGTCAGTGTACACACACACATGCCCCAGCAGATTTCCTGTCAATGTATACTCACACTCACACCAGCAGATTCCCTGTCAGGTGTATACACACACACACACCCCAGCAGATTCCCTGTCAGGTGTATACACAAACAAACACACCAGCAGATCCCCTATCGGTGTACTCACACACACACCAGCAGATTCTGTGCCAGTGTACACACACACACCAGCAGATTTCCTGTCAGTGTATATACACAGACCAGCAGATTCCCTGTCAGTGAACACACACCCCAGCAGATTCCCTGTCAGTGTATAAACACACACACACACCCCAGCTGAATCCCTGTCAATGTATACTCACACACACACCAGCAGATTCCCTGTCAGTGTACACATACGCACCAGCAGATTCCCTGTCAGTGTATACACACACATACACACACCAGCAGATTCCCTGTCAGTGTACACACACATCAGCAGATTCCATGTCAGTGTATACACACACACACCAACAGATTCCGTGCCAGTGTACACACACACATACACACACCAGCAGATTCCCTGTCAGTGTACACACACACCAGCAAATTCCCTGGCAGTGTATATACTCACACCAGCAGATTCCCTGTCAGTGTACACACACACCAGCAGATTCCCTGTCAGTGTACACACACACACACACACACACTCACCAGCAGATTCTCTGTCAATGTACACACACCCAGCAGAATCCTTGTCAGTGCACACACACACCAGCAGACTCCCTGTCAGTGTACACACACCAGCAGATTCCGTGCCAGTGTACACACACAACAGCAGATTCTGTGCCAGTGCACACACACATACACACCCCAGCAGATTCCCTGTCAGTGTAAACACACACCAGCAGATTACCTGTCAGTGTACACACACACGCCCCAGCAGATTCCCTGTCAGGTGTTCACACACCAGCAGATCCCCTATTGGTGTACTCACACACACACCAGCAGATTCCCTGTCAGTGTACACACACCAGCAGATTCCGTGCCAGTGTACACACATACACACCTGCAGATTTCCTGTAAATGTATACTCACACTCACACCAGCAGATTCCCTGTCATGTGTATACAAACACACCCCAGCAGATTCCCTGTCAGGTGTTCACACACCAGCAGATCCCCTATTGGTGTACCCACACACACACCAGCAGATTCCCTGTCAGTGTACACACACCAGCAGATTCCGTGCCAGTGTACACACATACACACCTGCAGATTTCCTGTCAGTGTGCACAGATGACCCAGTAGATTCCTTGTCAGTGTACACACACACACAACCACCAGCAGATTCCCTGTCAGTGTACACACACCCCAGCAGAATCCCCTGTCAGTGTATATACACACACACACAAATCAGCAGATTCCCTGTCACTGTATACACACACACACCAGCAGATTCCCTGTCAGTGTACACACACACCAGCAGATTCCCTGTCAGTGTACACACACACGCCCCAGCAGCTTTCCTGTCAATGTATACTCACACTCACACCAGCAGATTCCCTGTCAGGTGTATTCACACACACACCAGCAGATTCCCTGTCAGTGTACACACACACCAGCAGATTCCCTGTCAGTGTACACACACACGCCCCAGCAGCTTTCCTGTCAATGTATACTCACACTCACACCAGCGGATTCCCTGTCAGGTGTATTCACACACACACCAGCAGATTCCCTGTCAGGTGTACACACACACACCAGCATATCCCCTATCGGTGTACTCACACAGACACCTGTAGATTCCCTATCAGTGTACACACACCCACACCCCAGCAGTTTCCCTCTCAGGTGTACACACATCCACACCCCAGCAGATTCCCTGTCAGGTGTACACACACACACCAGCAGATCCCCGTCAGTGTATATACACACACACCAGCAGATTCCCTGTCAGTGTACACACACACCTGCAGATTCCCTATCAGTGTACACACACACCAGCACATTCCGTCAGTGTACACACACCAGCAGATTGCGTACCAGTGTACACACACACACACACACACCCCAGCTGAATCCCTGTCAATGTATACTCACACACACACCAGCAGATTCCCTGTCAGTGTACACGCACACAAGCAGATTCCCTGTCAGTGTACACACACACGGCCCAGCAGATTCCCTGTCAGCGTACACACACGCACCGGCAGATTCCCTGTCAGTGTACACACACATCAGCACATTCCATGTCAGTATATACACACACACACCAGCAGATTCCCTGTCAGTGTACACACGCACCAACAGATTCCGTGCCAGTGTACACACACACATACACACACCAGCAGATTCCCTGTCAGTGTACACACACACCAGCAGAATCCCTGACAGTGTACACACACGGCCCAGCAGATTCCTTGTCAGTGTACACACGCACCAACAGATTCCGTGCCAGTGTACACACACACATACACACACCAGCAGATTCCCTGTCAGGTGTACACACACCCACACCCCAGCAGTTTCCCTCTCAGGTGTACACACATCCACACCCCAGCAGATTCCCTGTCAGGTGTACACACACACGCCAGCAGATCCTCTGTCAGTGTATATATACACACACACACACACACACACCCAGCAGATTCCTTGTCAGTGTACACACACACACCAGCAGACTCCCTGTCAGTGTACACACACACATACCAGCAGATTCCCTGTGAGTGTACACACATCAGCAGATTCCATGCCAGTGTACACACACACCAGCAGATTCTGTGCCAGTGTATATATACACACACACACACACACCCAGCAGATTCCTTGTCAGTGTACACACACACACCCAGCAGATTCCCTGTCAGTGCACACACACACCAGCAGACTCCCTGTCAGTGTGCACACACACATACCCGCAGATTCCCTGTCAGTGTACACACACCAGCAGATTCCGTGCCAGTGTACACACACACCAGCAGATTCTGTGCCAGTGTACACGCACACATACACACCCCAGCAGATTCCCTGTCAGTGTGCACACACACCAGCAGATTACCTGTCAGTGTACACACACACGCCCCAGCAGATTTCCTGTCAATATATACTCACACTCACACCAGCAGATCCCCTATCAGTGTACTCACACTCACATCAGCAGATTCCCTGTCAGGTGTACACACACCAGCAGATCCCCTATTGGTGTACTCACACACACACCAGCAGATTCCCTGTCAGTGTACACACATACACACCTGCAGATTTCCTGTCAGTGTACACACACACCCCAGCAGATCCCCTGTCAGTGTATATACACACACACACAAATCAGTAGATTCCCTGTACTGTATACACACACACCACCTGATTCCCTGTCAGTGTATACTCACACACACACCAGCAGATTTTGTGCCAGTGTACACACACCAGCAGATTGCGTGCCAGTGTACACACACACATACACACCCCAGCAGATTCCCTGTTAGTGTACACACACACCAGCAGATTCCGTCAGTGTACACACACACATACACACACACAAAACACCCAGCAGGTTCGCTATCAGTGTATACACACACACACCAGCAAATTCCCTGTCAATGTATACTCACACTCACACCAGCAGATTCCCTGTCAGGGTATATATACACACACATGCCCCAGCAGATTCCCTTCAGTGTACACATACACACACACCAGCTGATTCCCTGTCAGCGTACACACACGCACCAGCAGATTCCCTGTCAGTGTACACACACATCAGCACATTCCATGTCAGTATATACACACACACACCAGCAGATTCCCTGTCAGTATATACACACACACACCAGCAGATTCCGTCAGTGTACACACACACATAAACACACACAAAACACCCAGCAGATTCGCTATCAGTGTATACACACACACACACCAGCAAATTCCCTGTCAATGTATACTCACACTCACACCAGCAGATTCCCTGTCAGGGTATATATACACACACATGCCCCAGCAGATTCCCTTCAGTGTACACATACACACACACCAGCAGATTCCCTGTCAGTGTATATACACACACCAGCAGATTCCCTGTCAGTGTACACACACCCCAGCAGATTCCCTGTCAGGTGTATACACACACACACACACCCCAGCAGATTCCCTGTCAGGTGTACACAAACCAGCAGATCCCCTATCGGTGTACTCTCACACACACCTGCAGATTCCCTGTCAGTGTACACACGCCCCAGCAGATTCCCTGTCAGTGTATAAACACACACACACACCCCAGCTGAATCCCTGTCAATGTATACTCACACACACACCAGCAGATTCTGTGCCAGTGTACACACACACATACACACACCAGCAGATTCCCTGTCAGTGTACACACACACAATCAGTAGATTCCCTGTCAGTGCACACACAGACCAGCAGATCCTCTGTCAGTGTATATATACACACACACACACAAAACCAGCAGATTCCTTGTCAGTGTACACACACACACCCAGCAGATTCCCTGTCAGTGTATACACACACACCAGCAGATTCCCTGTCAGTGTACACACACACGCCCCAGCAGATTTCCTGTCAATGTATACTCACACTCACACCAGCAGATTCCCTGTCAGGTGTATTCACACACACACCAGCAGATTCCCTGTCAGGTGTACACACACACACCAGCAGATCCCCTATCGGTGTACTCACACAGACACCTGCAGATTCCCTGTCAGTGTACACACACCCACACCCCAGCAGTTTCCCTCTCAGGTGTACACACATCCACACCCCAGCAGATTCCCTGTCAGGTGTACACACACACACCAGCAGATCCCCGTCAGTGTATATACACACACACACACACAAACCAGCAGATTCCTTGTCAGTGTACACACACACACCAGCAGATTCCCTGTCAATGTATACACACACACCAGCAGATTCCTTGTCAGTGTATATACACACCCCAGCAGATTTCCTCTTAGGTGTACACACATCCACACCCCAGCAGATTCCCTGTCAGGTGTACACACACACGCCAGCAGATCCTCTGTCAGTGTATATACACACACACACACACACACCCAGCAGATTCCTTGTCAGTGTACACACACACACCAGCAGACTCCCTGACAGTGTACACACACACATACCAGCAGATTCCCTGTGAGTGTACACACATCAGCAGATTCCATGCCAGTGTACACACACACATACACACCCCAGCAGATTCCCTGTCAATGTATACACACACACCAGCAGATTCCCTGTCAGTGTATATACACACCCCAGCAGATTCCCTGTCAGGTGTACACACACACACCAGCAGATCCTCTGTCAGTGTATATATACACACACACACACACATCCAGCAGATTCCTTGTCAGTGTACACACACACACCCAGCAGATTCCCTTCAGTGTACACACACACACACACACCCCAGCAGACTCCCTGTCAGTGTGCACACACACATACCCGCAGACTCCCTGTCAGTGTACACACACCAGCAGATTCCGTGCCAGTGTACACACACACACCAGCAGATTCTGTGCCAGTGTACACGCACACATACACACCCCAGTAATTCCCTGTCAGTGTGCACACACACCAGCAGATTACCTGTCAGTGTACACACACACGCCCCAGCAGATTTCCTGTCAATATATACTCACACTCACACCAGCAGATTCCTTGTCAGGTGTACACACACCAGCAGATCCCCTATCGGTGTACTCACACTCACATCAGCAGATTCCCTGTCAGGTGTACACACACCAGCAGATCCCCTATTGGTGTACTCACACACACACCAGCAGATTCCCTGTCAGTGTACACACACACACCAGCAGATTCCCTGTCAGGTGTACACACATACACACCTGCAGATTTCCTGTCAATGTACACAGACGACCCAGCAGATTCCCTGTCAGTGTACACACACCCCAGCAGATCCCCTGTCAGTGTATATACACACACACACAAATCAATAGATTCCCTGTCACTGTATACACACACACACCAGCAGATTCCCTGTCAGTGTATACTCACACACACACCAGCAGATCCTCTGTCAGTGTATATATACACACACACACACACAAAACCAGCAGATGCCTTGTCAGTGTACACACACACACCAGTAGATTCCCTGTCAGTGCACACACACCAACAGACTCCCTGTGAGTGTGCACACACACATACACCAGCAGATTCTGTGCCAGTGTACACACACACATACACCCCCCAGCAGATTCCCTGTCAGTGTGCACACACACCAGCAGATTACCTGTCAGTGTACACACACACGCCCCAGCAGATTTCCTGTCAATATATACTCACACTCACACCAGCAGATTCCCTGTGAGGTGTACACACACCAGCAGACCCCTTATCGGTGTACTCACACTCACATCAGAAGATTCCCTGTCAGTGTACACACACCCCAGCAGATCCCCTGTCACTGTATACACACACACACCAGCAGAATCCCTGTCAGTGTATACTCACGCACACACCAGCAGATTCTGTGCCAGTGTACACACACCAGCAGATTGCGTGCCAGTGTACACACACACACCAGCAGATTCCCTGTCAATGTATGCACACACACACCAGCAGAATCCCTGTCAGTGCACACACACCAGCAGACTCCCTGTCAGTGTACACACACATAACAGCAGATTCCCTGTGAGTGTACACACATCAGCAGATTCCATGCCAGTGTACACACACACCAGCAGATTCTGTGCCAGTGTACACACACACATACACACCCCAGCAGATTCCCTGTCAGTGTACACACACACCAGCAGATTCTGTGCCAGTGTACACACACACATACACACCCCAGCAGATTCCCTGTCAGTGTACACACACACCAGCAGATTACCTGTCAGTGTACACACACACACCAGCAGATTCCTTGTCAGTGTACACACACACGCCCCAGCAGATTCCCTGTTGGTGTACACACACACACAGACAACCACCAGCAGATTCCCTGTCAGGGTATATATACACACACATGCCCCAGCAGAGTCCCTGTCAGTGTACACATACACACACACCAGCAGATTCCCTGTCAGTGTATATACACACCCCAGCAGATTTCCTCTCAGGTGTACACACATCCACACCCCAGCAGATTCCCTGTCAGGCATACACACACACACCAGCAGATCCTCTGTCAGTGTATATATACACACACACACACACAAAACCAGCAGATTCCTTGTCAGTGTACACACACACACCAGCAGATTCCCTGTCAGTGCACACACACACCAACAGACTCCCTGTGAGTGTGCACACACACATACACCAGCAGATTCTGTGCCAGTGTACACACACACATACACACCCCAGCAGATTCCCTGTCAGTGTGCACACACACCAGCAGATTACCTGTCAGTGTACACACACACGCCCCAGCAGATTTCCTGTCAATATATACTCACACTCACACCAGCAGATTCCCTGTGAGGTGTACACACACCAGCAGACCCCTTATCGGTGTACTCACACTCACATCAGAAGATTCCCTGTCAGTGTACACACACCCCAGCAGATCCCCTGTCACTGTATACACACACACACCAGCAGAATCCCTGTCAGTGTATACTCACGCACACACCAGCAGATTCTGTGCCAGTGTACACACACCAGCAGATTGCGTGCCAGTGTACACACACACATACACACCCCAGCAGATTCCCTGTTAGTGTACACACACACCAGCAGGTTCGCTATCAGTGTATACACACACACACCAGCAAATTCCCTGTCAATGTATACTCACACTCACACCAGCAGATTCCCTGTCAGGGTATATATACACACACATGCCCCAGCAGATTCCCTTCAGTGTACACATACACACACACCAGCAGATTCCCTGTCAGTGTATATACACACACCAGCAGATTTCCTGTCAGGTGTACACACACCCACACCCCAGCAGATTCCCTCTCAGGTGTACACACATCCACAGCCCAGCAGATTCCCTCTCAGGTGTACACACACACCAGCAGATCCTCTGTCAGTGTATACACACACACACAAACCAGCAGATTCCTTATCAGTGTACACACACACACCAGCAGTTTCCCTGTCAGTGTACACACACTCACCAGCAGATTCCATGTCAATGTATGCACACACACCCAGCAGAATAACTGTCAGTGCACACACACACCAGCAGACTCCCTGTCAGTGTACACACACACATACCAGCAGATTCCCTGTCAGTGTACACACACCAGCAGTTTCCGTGCCAGTGTACACACACACACACACCCCAGCTGATTCCCTGTCAGTGTACACACACACACCAGCAGATTTCCTGTCAATATATACTCACACACACACCTGCAGATTCCCTGTTAATGTATACTCACACACACACCAGCAGATTCCCTGTCAGTGTAAACACACACATACACAACCCCCAGCAGATTCCCTGTCAGTGTTCACACACACACACAACCCCCAGCAGATTCCCTGTCAGTGTACACACACACCAGCAGATTTCCTGTCAGTGTATGTACACAGACCAGCAGATTCCCTGTCAGTGTACACACGCCCCAGCAGATGCCCTGTCAGTGTATAAACACACACAGCCCAGCAGATTCCCTGTCAGCGTACACATACGCACCAGCAGATTCCCTGTCAGTGTATACACACACATACACACACCAGCAGATTCCCTGTCAGTGTACACACACATCAGCAGATTCCATGTCAGTGTATACACACACACACCAACAGATTCCGTGCCAGTGTACACACACACATACACACACCAGCAGATTCCCTGCCAGTGCACACACACACCAGCAGACTCCCTGTCAGTGTACACACACCAGCAGATTCCGTGCCAGTGTACACACACAACAGCAGATTCTGTGCCAGTGCACACACACATACACACCCCAGCAGATTCCCTGTCAGTGTAAACACACCCCAGCAGATTCCCTGTCAGTGTAAACACACACCAGCAGATTACCTGTCAGTGTACACACACACGCCCCAGCAGATTTCCTGTCAATGTATACTCACACTCACACCAGCAGATTCCCTGTCATGTGTACACACACCAGCAGATCCCCTATCGGTGTACTCACACACACACCTGCAGATTCCCTGTCAGTGTACACACACACACACACCCCAGCTGAATCCCTGTCAATGTATACTCACACACACACCAGCAGATTCTGTGTCAGTGTACACACACAACAGCAGATTCTGTGCCAGTGTACAAACTCACATACACACCCCAGCAGATTCCCTGTCAGTGTACACACACACCAGCAGATTCCCTGTCAGTGTACACACACACGCCCCAGCAGATTTCCTGTCAATGTATACTCACACTCACACCAGCAGATTCCCTGTCAGGTGTATACACACACACACCAGCAGATTCCCTGTCAGGTGTACACACACACCAGCACATTCCGTCAGTGTACACACACCAGCAGATTGCGTACCAGTGTACTCACACACACACCAGCAGATTCCCTGTCAGTGTACACGCACACAAGCAGATTCCCTGTCAGTGTACACACACACGGCCCAGCAGATTCCCTGTCAGCGTACACACACGCACCAGCAGATTCCCTGTCAGTGTACACACACATCAGCAGATTCCATGTCAGTGTATACACACACACAGCCCAGCAGATTCCCTGTCAGTGTACACACACATCAGCAGATTCCATGTCAGTGTATACACACACACACCAGCAGATTCCCTGTCAGTGTACACACACACCAACAGATTCCGTGCCAGTGTACACACACACATACTCACACCAGCAGATTCCCTGTCAGTGTACACACACATCAGCAGATTCCATGTCAGTGTATACACACACACACCAGCAGAATCTCTGACAGTGTACACACACGGCCCAGCAGATTCCTTGTCAGTGTATATACACACACCAGCAGATTCCCTGTCAGGTGTACCCACCCCCACACCCCAGCAGATTCCCTCTCAGGTGTACACACATCCACACCCCAGCAGATTCCCTGTCAGGTGTACACACACACACCAGCAGATCCCCTGTCAGTGTATATACACACACACACACACTCACCAGCAGATTCCCTGTCAATGTATACACACACACCCAGCAGAATCCCTGTCAGTGCACACACACCAGCAGATTCTGTGCCAGTGTACACACACATACACACCCCAGCAGATTCCCTGTCAGTGTAAACACACACCAGCAGATTACCTGTCAGTGTACACACACACGCCCCAGCAGATTTCCTGTCAACGTATACTCACACTCACACCAGCAGATTCCCTGTCATGTGTATACAAACACACCCCAGCAGATTCCCTGTCAGGTGTACACACACACATACCAGCAGATTCCCTGTCAGTGTACACATACCAGCAGATTCCGTGCCAGAGTACACACACACCAGCAGATTCTGTGCCAGTGTACACACACATACACACCCCAGCAGATTCCCTGTCAGTGTAAACACGCCCCAGCAGATTTCCTGTCAATGTATACTCACACTCACACCAGCAGATTCCCTGTCAGGTGTATACACAAACACACCAGCAGATTCCCTGTCAGGTGTACACACACCAGCAGATCCCCTATCGGTGTACTCACACACACACCTGCAGATTCCCTGTCACTGTACACACACACACACACCCCAGCTGAATCCCTGTCAATGTATACTCACACACACACCAGCAGATTCTGTGCCAGTGTACACACACCAGTATATTGCATGCCAGTGTACATACACACATACACACCCCAGCAGATTCCCTGTTAGTGTACACACACACCAGCAGATTCCCTGTCAGTGTACACACACACACCAGCAGATTCGCTATCAGTGTACACACACACATACACACCCCAGCAGATTCCCTGTTAATGTACACACACACCAGCAGATTCCCTGCCAGTGTACACACACAAACCAGCAGATTCCCTGTCAGTGTATATACACACACCAGCAGATTCCCTGTCAGTGTATATACACACACCAGCAGATTCCCTGTCAGGTATACACACACCAGCAGATTCCGTCAGTGTACACACACCAGCAGATCCCCTATCGGTGTACTCACACACACACCTGCAGATTCACTGTCAGGTGTACACACACACACCAGCAGATCCCCTATCGGTGTACTCACACACACACCTGCAGATTCCCTGTCAGTGTACACACACACCAGCAGATTCCGTCAGTGTACACACACCAGCAGATTGCGTGCCAGTGTACACACACACACACCCCAGCTGAATCCCTGTCAATGTATACTCACACAAACACCAGCAGACTCCCTGTCAGTGTACACACACCAGCAGATTCCATGCCAGTGTACACACACACCAGCAGATTCCCTGTCAGAGTACACACACACATACACTACCCTCAGCAGATTCCCTGTCAGTGTTCACACACACACAACCCCCAGCAGATTCCCTGTCAGTGTACACACACACACCAGCAGATTCCCTGTCAGTGTACACACGCCCCAGCAGATTCCCTGTCAGTGTATAAACACACACACACACCTCAGCTGAATTCCTGTCAATGTATACTCACACAAACACCAGCAGACTCCCTGTCAGTGTACACACACCAGCAGATTCCATGCCAGTGTACACACACACCAGCAGATTCCCTGTCAGAGTACACACACACATACACTACCCTCAGCAGATTCCCTGTCAGTGTTCACACACACACAACCCCCAGCAGATTCCCTGCCAGTGTACACACACACACCAGCAGATTTCCTGTCAGTGTATATACACAGACCAGCAGATTCCCTGTCAGTGTACACACGCCCCAGCAGATTCCCTGTCAGTGTATAAACACACACACACACCTCAGCTGAATTCGTGTCAATGTATACTCACACATACACCAGCAGATTCCCTGTCAGTGTACACACACGCACCAGCAGATTCCCTGTCAGTGTACACACACACAGCCCAGCAGATTCCCTGTCAGCGTATACATACGCACCAGCAGATTCCCTGTCAGTGTATACACACACATACACACACCAGCAGATTCCCTGCCAGTGCACACACACACCAGCAGACTCCCTGTCAGTGTACACACACCAGCAGATTCCGTGCCAGTGTACACACACAACAGCAGATTCCCTGTCAGTGTACACACACACAGCCCAGCAGATTCCCTGTCAGCGTATACATACGCACCAGCAGATTCCCTGTCAGTGTATACACACACATACACACACCAGCAGATTCCCTGTCAGTGTACACACACATCAGCAGATCCCCTGTCAGTGTATACACACACACACCAACAGATTCCGAGCCAGTGTACACACACACATACACACACCAGCAGATTCCCTGTCAGTGTACACACACACCAGCAGATTCCGTCAGTGTACACACACACATACACACACACAAAACACCCAGCAGATTCACTATCAGTGTACACACACACATACACACCCCAGCAGATTCCCTGTTAATGTACACACACACCAGCAGATTTCCTGCCAGTGTACACACACACACCAACAGATTCCCTGTCAGTATATATACACACAAGGCCCAGCAGATTCCTTGTCAGTGTACACTCACACACAAACCAGCAGATTCCCTGTCAGTGTACACACACACCCCAGCAGATTCCCTGTCAGTGCACACACACACCAGCAGATTCCGTCAGTGTACACACACACATACACACACACAAAACACCCAGCAGAATCCCTGTCAGTGTATACACACACACCAGCAGATTCCCTGTCAATGTATACTCACACTCACACCAGCAGATTCCCTGTCAGGGTAAATATACACACACATGCCCCAGCAGATTCCCTTCAGTGTACACATACACACACACCAGCAGATTCCCTGTCAGTGTATATACACACACCAGCAGATTCCCTGTCAGTGTATATCCACACCCCAGCAGATTCCCTGCCAGGTATACACACACCCACACCCCAGCAGATTCCCTCTCAGGTGTACACACATCCACACCCCAGCAGATTCCCTGTCAGTGTATACACACACACACACAAACCAGCAGATTCCTTGTCAGTGTACACACACACCAGCAGATTCCCTGTCAATGTATGCACACACACCCAGCAGAATCCCTGTCAGTGTACACACACACACACCAGCAGATTCCCTGTGAGTGTACACACATCAGCAGATTCCATGCCAGTGTACACACACACCAGCAGATTCTGTGCCAGTGTACACACACACATACACACCCCAGCAGATTCCCTGTCAGTGTACACACACACCAGCAGATTACCTGTCAGTGTACACACACACGCCCCAGCAGATTTCCTGTCAATGTATACTCAAACTCACACCAGCAGATTCCCTGTCAGGTGTATACACACACACACACACACCCCAGCAGATTCCCTGTCAGGTGTACACACACCAGCAGATCCCCTATCGGTGTGCTCACACACACACCTGCAGATTCACTGTCAGGTGTACACACACACACCAGCAGATCCCCTATCGGTGTACACACACACCAGCAGATTCCGTCAGTGTACACACACCAGCAGATTGCGTGCCAGTGTACACACACACACACCCCAGCTGAATCCCTGTCAATGTATACTCACACAAACACCAGCAGACTCCCTGTCAGTGTACACACACCAGCAGATTCCGTGCCAGTGTACACACACACCAGCAGATTCCCTGTCAGAGTACACACACACATACACAACCCCCAGCAGATTCCCTGTCAGTGTAAACACACACATTCACAACCCCCAGCAGATTCCCTGTCAGTGTTCACACACACACAACCCCCAGCAGATTCCCTGTCAGTGTACACACACACACCAGCAGATTTCCTGTCAGTGTATATACACAGACCAGCAGATTCCCTGTCAGTGTACACACGCCCCAGCAGATTCCCTGTCAGTGTATAAACACACACACACCTCAGCTGAATTCCTGTCAATGTATACTCACACACACACCAGCAGATTCCCTGTCAGTGTACACACACGCACCAGCAGATTCCCTGTCAGTGTACACACACACACAGCCCAGCAGATTCCCTGTCAGCGTACACATACGCACCAGCAGATTCCCTGTCAGTGTATACACACACATACACACACCAGCAGATTCCCTGTCAGTGTACACACACATCAGCAGATTCCATGTCAGTGTATACACACACACACCAACAGATTCCGAGCCAGTGTACACACACACATACACACACCAGCAGATTCCCTGTCAGTGTACACACACACCAGCAGATTCCCTGGCAGTAAATATACTCAAACCAGCAGATTCCCTGTCAGGTGTACACACACACACCAGCAGATCCTCTGTCAGTGTATATACACACACACACACACAAACCAGCAGATTCCTTGTCAGTGTACACACACACCAGCAGATTCCCTGTCAGTGTACACACACACACACACACTCAGCAGATTCCTTGTCAGTGTAAACACACACCAGCAGATTACCTGTCAGTGTACACACACACGCCCCAGCAGATTTCCTGTCAATGTATACTCACACTCACACCAGCAGCTTCCCTGTCAGGTGTACACACACCAGCAGATCCCCTATCGGTGTACTCACACACACACCTGCAGATTCCCTGTCAGTGTACACACACACACACACACACACACCCCAGCTGAATCCCTGTCAATGTATACTCACACACACACCAGCAGATTCTGTGCCAGTGTACACACACACCAGCATATTCTGGGCCAGTGTACACACACACATACACACCCCAGCAGATTCCCTGTCCGTGTACACGCACACCAGCAGATTACCTGTCAGTGTACACACACACGCCCCAGCAGATTCCCTGTCAATGTAGACTCACACACACACACCAGCACATTCCCTGTCAGTGTACACACACCAGCAGATTCCGTGCCAGTGCACACACACACACCAGCAGATTCCCTGTCAGTGTACACACACCCCAGCAGATTCCCTGTCAGGTGTACACACACACACATAACCACCAGCAGATTCCCTGTCAGTGTACACAGATGACCCAGTAGATTCCCTGTCAGTGTACACACACACACAACTACCAACAGATTCCCTGTCAGTGTACACACACACACCAGCAGATTCCCTGTCAGTGCACACACACACACACCAGCAGATTCCGTGCCAGTGTACACACACACCAGCAGATTCTGTGCCAGTGTACAAACACACATACACACCCCAGCAGATTCCCTGTCAGTGTACACACACACTAGCAGATTCCCTGTCAGTGTACACACACACACCAGCAGATCCCCTATCGGTGTACTCACACACACACCAGCAGACTCCCTGTCAGTGTACACACACCAGCATATTCCGTGCCAGTGTACACACACAACAGCAGATTCTGTGCCAGTGCACACACACATACACACCCCAGCAGATTCCCTGTCAGTGTAAACACACACCAGCAGATTACCTGTCAGTGTACACACACACGCCCCAGCAGATTTCCTGTCAATGTATACTCACACTCACACCAGCAGATTCCCTGTCAGGTGTATACAAACACACCCCAGCAGATTCCCTGTCAGGTGTACACACACCAGCAGATCCCCTATCGGTGTACTCACACACACACCTGCAGATTCCCTGTCAGTGTACACACACACACACACCCCAGCTGAATCCCTGTCAATGTATACTCACACACACACCAGCAGATTCCGTGCCAGTGTACACACACACATACACACCCCAGCAGATTCCCCGTCAGTGTACACACACACCAGCAGATTACCTGTCAGTGTACACACACACAAACCAGCAGATTCCTGTCAATGTATACTCACACTCACACCAGTAGATTCCCTGTCAGGTGTATATTCACACACACACCCCAGCAGATTCCCTGTCAGGTGTACACACACCAGCAGATCCCCTATCGGTGTACTCACACACACACCAGCAGATTCCCTGTCAATGTACACACACCAGCAGATTCCGTGCCAGTGTACACACATACACACCTGCAGATTTCATGTCAGTGTGCACAGATGACCCAGTAGATTCCTTGTCAGTGTACACACATACACATCCACCAGCAGATTCCCTGTCAGTGTACACACACCCCAGCAGAATCCCAAGTCAGTGTATATACACACACACACACAAATCAGTAGATTCCCTGTCACTGTATACACACACACACCAGCAGATTCCCTGTCAGTGTACACACACCAGCAGATTCCCTGTCAATGTATGCACACACACCCAGCAGAATCCCTGTCAGTGCACACTCACCAGCAGACTCCCTGTCAGTGTACACACACACACACCAGCAGATTCCCTGTGAGTGTACACACATCAGCAGATTCCATGCCAGTGTACACACACACCAGCAGATTCTGTGCCAGTGTACACACACACATACACACCCCAGCAGATTCCCTGTCAGTGTACACACACACCAGCAGATTACCTGTCAGTGTACACACACACGCCCCAGCAGATTTCCTGTCAATGTATACTCAAACTCACACCAGCAGATTCCCTGTCAGGTGTATACACACACACACACACCCCAGCAGATTCCCTGTCAGGTGTACACACACCAGCAGATCCCCTATCGGTGTACTCACACACACACCTGCAGATTCACTGTCAGGTGTACACACACACACCAGCAGATCCCCTATCGGTGTACTCACACACACACCTGCAGATTCCCTGTCAGTGTACACACACACCAGCAGATTCCGTCAGTGTACACACACCAGCAGATTGCGTGCCAGTGTACACACACACACCCCAGCTGAATCCCTGTCAATGTATACTCACACAAACACCAGCAGACTCCCTGTCAGTGTACACACACCAGCAGATTCCGTGCCAGTGTACACACACACCAGCAGATTCCCTGTCAGAGTACACACACACATACACAACCCCCAGCAGATTCCCTGTCAGTGTAAACACACACACACACAACCCCCAGCAGATGCCCTGTCAGTGTAAACACACACATACACAACCCCCAGCAGATTCCCTGTCAGTGTTCACACACACACAACCCCCAGCAGATTCCCTGTCAGTGTACACACGCCCCAGCAGATTCCCTGTCAGTGTATAAACACACACACACACCTCAGCTGAATTCCTGTCAATGTATACTCACACACACACCAGCAGATTCCCTGTCCGTGTACACACACGCACCAGCAGATTCTCTGTCAGTGTACACACACACACAGCCCAGCAGATTCCCTGTCAGCGTACATATACGCACCAGCAGATTCCCTGTCAGTGTATACACACACATACACACACCAGCAGATTCCCTGTCAGTGTACACACACATCAGCAGATCCCCTGTCAGTGTATACACAAACACACCAACAGATTCCGAGCCAGTGTACACACACACATACACACACCAGCAGATTCCCTGTCAGTGCACACACACACACACCAGCAGATTCCGTCAGTGTACACACACACATACACACACACAAAACACCCAGCAGATTCACTATCAGTGTACACACACACATCACACCCCAGCAGATTCCCTGTTAATGTACACACACACCAGCAGATTCCCTGCCAGGGTACACACACACACCAACAGATTCCCTGTCAGTATATATACACACAAGGCCCAGCAGATTCCTTGTCAGTGTACACTCACACACAAACCAGCAGATTCCCTGTCAGTGTACACACACACCCCAGCAGATTCCCTGTCAGTGCACACACACACCAGCAGATTCCGTCAGTGTACACACACACAAAACACCCAGCAGAATCCCTGTCAGTGTATACACACACACCAGCAGATTCCCTGTCAATGTATACTCACACTCACACCAGCAGATTCCCTGTCAGGGTAAATATACACACACATGCCCCAGCAGATTCCCTTCAGTGTACACATACACACACACCAGCAGATTCCCTGTCAGTGTATATACACACCAGCAGATTCCCTGTCAGTGTATATCCACACCCCAGCAGATTCCCTGCCAGGTATACACACACCCACACCCCAGCAGATTCCCTCTCAGGTGTACACACATCCACACCCCAGCAGATTCCCTCTCAGGTGTACACACACACACCAGCAGATCCTCTGTCAGTGTATATATACACACACACACAAACCAGCAGATTCCTTGTCAGTGTACACACACACCAGCAGATTCCCTGTCAATGTATGCACACACACCCAGCAGAATCCCTGTCAGTGTACACACACACACACCAGCAGATTCCCTGTGAGTGTACACACATCAGCAGATTCCATGCCAGTGTACACACACACCAGCAGATTCTGTGCCAGTGTACACACACACATACACACCCCAGCAGATTCCCTGTCAGTGTACACACACACCAGCAGATTACCTGTCAGTGTACACACACACGCCCCAGCAGATTTCCTGTCAATGTATACTCAAACTCACACCAGCAGATTCCCTGTCAGGTGTATACACACACACACACACCCCAGCAGATTCCCTGTCAGGTGTACACACACCAGCAGATCCCCTATCGGTGTGCTCACACACACACCTGCAGATTCCCTGTCAGGTGTACACAGACACACAAGAAGATCCCCTATCGGTGTACTCACACACACACCTGCAGATTCCCTGTCAGTGTACACACACACCAGCAGATTCCGTCAGTGTACACACACCAGCAGATTGCGTGCCAGTGTACACACACACACACCCCAGCTGAATCCCTGTCAATGTATACTCACACAAACACCAGCAGACTCCCTGTCAGTGTACACACACCAGCAGATTCCGTGCCAGTGTACACACACACCAGCAGATTCCCTGTCAGAGTACACACACACATACACAACCCTCAGCAGATTCCCTGTCAGTGTTCACACACACACAACCCCCAGCAGATTCCCTGTCAGTGTACACACACACACCAGCAGATTTCCTGTCAGTGTATATACACAGACCAGCAGATTCCCTGTCAGTGTACACACGCCCCAGCAGATTCCCTGTCAGTGTATAAATACACACACACACCTCAGCTGAATTCCTGTCAATGTATACTCACACACACACCAGTAGATTCCCTGTCAGTGTACACACACGCACCAGCAGATTCCCTGTCAGTGTATACACACACATACACACACCAGCAGATTCCCTGTCAGTGTACACACACATCAGCAGATTCCATGTCAGTGTATACACACACACACCAACAGATTCCGAGCCAGTGTACACACACACATACACACACCAGCAGATTCCCTGTCAGTGTACACACACACCAGCAGATTCCCTGGCAGTGTATATACTCACACCAGCAGATTCCCTGTCAGGTGTACACACACACACCAGCAGATCCTCTGTCAGTGTATATACACACACACACACACACAAACCAGCAGATTCCTTGTCAGTGTACACACACACCAGCAGATTCCCTGTCAGTGTACACACACACACACACACACTCAGCAGATTCCTTGTCAGTGTAAACACACACCAGCAGATTACCTGTCAGTGTACACACACACGCCCCAGCAGATTTCCTGTCAATATATACTCACACTCACACCAGCAGATTCCCTGTCATGTGTATACAAACACACCCCAGCAGATTCCCTGTCAGGTGTACACACACCAGCAGATCCCCTATCGGTGTACTCACACACACACCTGCAGATTCCCTGTCAGTGTACACACACACACACACACACACACACACACACCAGCTGAATCCCTGTCAATGTATACTCACACACACACCAGCAGATTCTGTGCCAGTGTACACACACACATACACACCCCAGCAGATTCCCTGTCAGTGTATATACACACACACACAAATCAGCAGATTCCCTGTCACTGTATACACACACACACCAGCAGATTCTGTGCCAGTGCACACACACAACAGCAGATTCTGTGCCAGTGTACAAACTCACATACACACCCCAGCAGATTCCCTGTCAGTGTACACACACACCAGCATATTCTGTGCCAGTGTACACACACACATACACACCCCAGCAGATTCCCTGTCCGTGTACACGCACACCAGCAGATTACCTGTCAATGTACACACACATTCCCCAGCAGATTTCCGGTCAATGTAGACTCACACACACACACCAGCACATTCCCTGTCAGTGTACACACACCAGCAGATTCCGTGCCAGTGCACACACACACACCAGCAGATTCCCTGTCAGTGTACACACACCCCAGCAGATTCCCTGTCAGATGTACACACACACACACAACCACCAGCAGATTCCCTGTCAGTGTACACAGATGACCCAGTAGATTCCCTGTCAGTGTACACACACACACAACTACCAGCAGATTCCCTGTCAGTGTATACACACACACCCCAGCAGATCCCCTGTCAGTGTATATACACACACACACAAATCAGTAGATTCCCTGTCACTGTATACACACACACACCAGCAGATTCCCTGTCAGGGTATATATACACACACATGCCCCAGCAGATTCCCTTCAGTGTACACACACACACAGCAACAGATTCCCTGTCAGTGTATATGCACACACAGCCCAGCAGATTCCCTTCAGTGTACACATACACACACCAGCAGATTCCCTGTCAGTGTACACATACACACACACCAGCAGATTCCCTGTCAGGTGTACACACACCAGCAGATCCCCTATCGGTGTACACACACCAGCAGATTCCCTGTCAGTGTACACACACCAGCAGATTCCGTGCCAGTGTACACACATACACACCTGCAGATTTCATGTCAGAGTGCACAGATGACCCAGTAGATTCCTTGTCAGTGTACACACACACACAACCACCAGCAGATTCCCTGTCAGTGTACACACACCCCAGCAGAATCCCCTGTCACTGTATACACACACACACCAGCAGATTCCGTGCCAGTGCACACACACAACAGCAGATTCTGTGCCAGTGTACAAACTCACATACACACCCCAGCAGATTCCCTGTCAGTGTACACACACACCAGCAGATTCCCTGTCAGTGTACACACACACGCCCCAGCAGATTTCCCTTCAATGTATACTCACACTCACACCAGCAGATTCCCTGTCAGGTGTATACACACACACCAGCAGATCCCCTATCGGTGTATTCACACACACACCAGCAGATTCCCTGTCAGGTGTACACACACACACCAGCAGATCCCCTATCGGTGTACTCACACACACACCTGCAGATTCTGTGCCAGTGTACACACACACCAGCACATTCCGTCAGTGTACACACACCAGCAGATTGCGTACCAGTGTACACACACACACTCACCAGCAGATTCCCTGTCAATGTATACACACACACCCAGCAGAATCCCTGTCAGTGCACACACACACCAGCAGACTCCCTGCCAGTGTACACACACACATACCAGCAGATTCCCTGTCAGTGTACACATACCAGCAGATTCCGTTCCAGTGTACACACACACCAGCAGATTCTGTGCCAGTGTACACACACATACACACCCCAGCAGATTCCCTGTCAGTGTAAACACACACCAGCAGATTACCTGTCAGTGTACACATACACGCCCCAGCAGATTTCCTGTCAATGTATACTCACACTCACACCAGCAGATTCCCTGTCATGTGTATACAAACACACCCCAGCAGATTCCCTGTCAGGTGTACACACACCAGTAGATCCCCTATCGGTGTACTCACACACACACCTGCAGATTCCCTGTCAGTGTACACACACACACACACACCCCGGCAGATTCCCTGTCCGTGTACATGCACACCAGCAGATTACCTGTCAGTGTACACACACACGCCCCAGCAGGTTTCCTGTCAATGTAGACTCACACACACACCAGCACATTCCCTGTCAGTGTACACACACCAGCAGATTCCGTGCCAGTGCACACACACACACCAGCAGATTCCCTGTCAGTGTACACACACCCCAGCAGATTCCCTGTCAGGTGTACACACACACACACAACCACCAGCAGATTCCCTGTCAGTGTACACAGATGCCCCAGTAGTTTCCCTGTCAGTGTACACACACACACAACTACCAGCAGATTCCCTGTCAGTGTATACACACACACCCCAGCAGATCCCCTGTCAGTGTATATACACACACACACAAATCAGTAGATTCCCTGTCACTGTATACACACACACCAGCAGATTCCCTGTCAGTGCACACACACACACCAGCAGATTCCGTGCTAGTGTACACACACACCAGCAGATTCTGTGCCAGTGTACACACACACATACACACCACAGCAGATTCCCTGTTAGTGTTCACACACACCAGCAGATTCCCTGTCAGTGTACACACACACCCCAGCAGATTCCCTGTCAGTGCACACACACACCAGCAGATTCCGTCAGTGTACACACACACATACACACACACAAAGCACCCAGCAGATTCACTATCAGTGTACACACACACACATACACACCCCAGCAGATTCCCTGTTAATGTACACACACACCAGCAGATTCCCTGCCAGTGTACACACACACACCAGCAGATTCCCTGTCAGTATATATACACACACGGCCCAGCAGATTCCTTGTCAGTGTACACACACACACAAACCAGCAGATTCCCTGTCAGTATATATATACACACGCCCCAACAGATTCCCTGTCAGTGTACACACACACACACACACACCAGCAGATTCCCTGTCAGTATATATACACACACGCCCCAGCAGATTCCCTGTCAGTGTACACACACACACACCAGCAGATTCCCTGTCAGTATATATATACACACGCCCCAACAGATTCCCTGTCAGTGTACACACACACATACACCCCAGCAGATTCCCTGTCAGTGTATATACACACACATGCCCCAGCAGATTCCCTGTCAGTGTACATACACACCAGCAGATTCCCTGTCAGTGTACACACACACACCCCAGCTGAATCCCTGTCAATGTATACTCACACGCACACCAGCAGATTCCCTGTCAGTGTACACACACACAAAGCCCAGCAGATTCCCTGTCAGCGTACACATGTGCACCAGCAGATTCCCTGTCAGTGTACACACACGCACACATACACACACACACCAGCAGACTCCCTGTCAGTGTACACACAAACATACCAGCAGATTCCATGCCAGTGTATACACACATTAGCAGATTCCCTGTCAGTGTACACACACACATACACACACCAGCAGATTCCCTGTCAGTGTACACACACACACACATACACCAGTAGATTCCCTGTCAGTATATATACACACACAGCCCAGCAGATTCCCTGTCAGTAGTACACAACCCCCACCAGATTCCCTATCAGTGTATATACACACACACGCACACCAGCAGGTTCCATGCCAGTTTACACACACACGCACCAGCAGATTCCCCGTCAGTGTACACACACACGCACCAGCAGATTCCCTGTCAGTGTGCACACACTAGCAGGTTCCGTGCCAGCATACACACACACACCAGCAGATTCCCTGACAGTGTATATACACATCAGCAGATACCCTGTCAGTGTACACACACACACCAGCAGATTCCCTGTCAGTGTACACACACACACCAGCAGATTCCCTGTCAGTGTACACACGCACACCAGCAGATTCCCTGTCAGTATACACACACACACACATCAGCAGATTCCTTGTCAGTGTACACACACACACACATACACACACTCACACACACATGTTCCAGCAGATTCCCTGACAGTGTACACACACACACACCCCAGCAGATTCCCGGTCAGTGTACACAGACACACCAGCAGATTCCCTGTCAGTGTACACACACACACACGCGCGCGCACACACATACACACACACCAGCAGACTCCCTGTCAGTGTACACACACACATACCAGCAGATTCCGTGCCAGTGTATACACACATTAGCAGATTCCCTGTCAGTGTACACACACACATACACACACCAGCAGATTCCCTGTCAGTGTACACACATACCAGTAGATTCCCTGTCAGTGTACACACACCAGCAGATTCCCTGTCAGTGTACACACACACACCAGCAGGTTCCGTGCCAGTATACACACACACACCAGCAGATTCCCTGTCAGTATATATATACACATGCCCCAACAGATTCCCTGTCAGTGTACACACACACACACACCAGCAGATTCCCTGTCAGTATATATACACACACGCCCCAGCAGATTCCCTGTCAGTGTACATACACACCAGCAGATTCCCTGTCAGTGTACACACACACACCAGCAGATTCCCTGTCAGTGTATATGCACACACAGCCCAGCAGATTCCCTGTCGGCATATACACACACACCAGCAGATTCCCTGTCAGTGTACACACACACCAGCAGATTCCATGACAGTGTATATACACACACACCCCAGCAGATTCCCTGTCAGTGTACACACACACACCAGCAGATTCCATGACAGTGTATATACACACACACCCCAGCAGATTCCCTGTCAGTGTACACACACCAGCAGGTTCCGTGCCAGCGTACACACACACACCAGCAGATTCCCTGACAGTGTATATACACATCAGCAGATTCCCTGTCAGTGTACACACACCAGCAGATTCCCTGTCAGTGTACACACACACACCAGCAGATCCGCTGTCAGTGTACACATACACACATGCCCCAGCAGATTCCCTCTCAGTGTACACACACACACCAGCAGATTCCCTGTCAGTGTACACACACACACCAGCAGATTCCCTGTCAGTGTACACACACATACCAGCAGATTCCCTGTCATGTGTACACACACACACCAGCAGATTCCCTGTCATGTGTACACACACACACCTGCAGATCCGCTGTCAGTGTACACATACACACATGCCCCAGCAGATTCCCTCTCAGTGTACACACACCAGCAGGTTCCGTGCCAGCGTACACACACACACCAGCAGATTCCCTGACAGTGTATATACACATCAGCAGATTCCCTGTCAGTGTACACACACACCAGCAGATTCCCTGTCATGTGTACACACACACACACCTGCAGATCCGCTGTCAGTGTACACATACACACATGCCCCAGCAGATTCCCTCTCAGTGTACACACACACACCAGCAGATTCCCTGTCAGTGTACACACACACACCAGCAGATTCCCTGTCAGTGTACACACACATACCAGCAGATTCCCTGTCATGTGTACACACACACACCAGCAGATTCCCTGTCATGTGTACACACACACACCTGCAGATTCCCTGTCAGTGTACACACACACACACACCAGCAGATTCCCTGTCAGTGTATACACACACACCAGCAGATTCCCTGTCAGTGTACACACACACACACACCAGCAGAATGCCTGTCAGTGTACACACACATACACACACACACCAGCAGATTCCCTGTCAGTGTACACACACACCAGCAGATTCCCTGTCAGTGTACACACACACACACCAGCAGATTCCCTGTCAGTGTACACACACACACACACACACACACACGCCCCAGCAGATTTCCCGTCAGTGTACACACACACCACCAGATTCCCTGTCCGCATACACACACACGCCCCAGCAGATTCCCTGTCAGTGTACACACACCAGCAGATTCCCTGTCAGTGTACACACACACACACCCCAGTGGATTCCCTGTCAGTGTACACACACCAGCAGATTGCCTGTCAGTGCACACACACACCAGCAGACTCCCTGTCAGTGTACACACACACATACCAGCAGATTCCCTGTCAGTGTACACACACACATCAGCAGATTCCATGTCAGGTGTACAAACATGCACACCAGTAGATTCCCTGTCAGTGTACACACACACACGCTCCAGCTGATTCCCTGTCAGTGTACACACACACACCCCAGCAGATTCCCTGTCAGTGTACACACACACACCAGCAGATTCCCTGTCAGTGTACACACACACACACACCAGCAGATTCCCTGTCAGTGTATACACACACACCCCAGCAGATTCCCTGTCAGTGTACACACACACACCACCAGATTCCCTGTCAGTGTACACACACACACACACCAGCAGATTCCCTGTCAGTGTATACACACACACCCCAGCAGATTCCCTGCCAGTGTACACACATACACACACACACGCCCCAGCAGATTCCCCGTCAGTGTATACACACACCAGCAGATTCCCTGTCAGCGTACACACACACCAGCAGATCCCCTGTCAGTGCATACACACACACACACAAGCCAGCAGATTCCCTGTCAGTGTACACACACCAGCAGATTCCCTGTCAGTGTACACACACACGCACCAGCAGATTCCCTGTCAATGTACACACACACACCTCCCAGCAGATTCCCTTTCAGTGTACACACATACCAGCAGATTCCCTGTAGGTGTACACACACACCCCAGTAGATTCCCTGTCAGTTTACACACACCAGCAGATTCCCTGTCAGTGCACGCACACACCAGCAGACTCCCTGTCAGTGTACACACACACATACCAGCAGATTCCCTGTCAGTGTACACACTCACACCAGCAGATTCCCTGTCAGTGCGCACACACGCACGCCCCAGCAGATTCCCTGTCAGTGTACACACACACGTGCACACCAGTAGATCTCCTGCCAGTGAACACACACACACACACACCAGCAGATTCCCTGTCAGTTTATACACACACGTGCACACCAGTAGATCTCCTGCTAGTGTACACACACACACACACCAGCAAATTCCCTGTCAGTGTACACACACACACCAGCAGATTCCCTGTCAGATGTACACACATACACACCAGCAGATTCCCTGTCAGTGTACACACACACACACCAGCAGATTCTGTGCCAGTGTACACACACACCAGCAGATTCCGTGCCAGTGTACACACACATACCAGCAGATTCCCTGTCAACGTATACACACACACACACAACCCCCAGCAGATTCCCTATTCGTGTATATACACACACACACCAGCAGATTCCCTGTCAGTGAACACACACCAGCAGATTCCCTCTCAGTGCACACACACGAGCAGACTTCCTGTCAGTGTACACACACACACCAGCAGATTCCGTCAGTGTACACACACACCAGCAGATTCCGTGCCAGTGTACACACACACATACATACACACACCAGCAGATTCCCTGTCAATGTACACACACACACCAGCAGATTCCCTGTCAGTGTGTACACACACAAGCAGATTCCCTGTCAGTGTACACACACACCAGCAGATTCCCTGTCAGTGTGCACACACACACAAGCAGATTCCTTGTCAGTGTACACACACCAGCAGATTCCCTGTCAGTGTACACACACACACACACACACACCAGCAGATTCCCTATGAGTGTGTACACACACACACCAGCAGATTCCCTGTCAGTGTATACACACACATACGCACACCATAAGATTCCCTGTCAGAGTACACACACGCCCCAGCAGATTCCTTGTCAGTGTACAAACACACACACACATCCCAGCAGCTTCCCTGTCAGTGTACACACACCAGCAGATTCCCTGTCAGTGTACACACACACACAACCCCCAACAGATTCCCTATCAGTGTATATACACACACACACCAGCAGATTCCCTGTCAGTGTATACACACATACCAGCAGATTCCCAGTCAGTGTACACACACCAGCAGATTCCCTGTCAGTGTACACACCAGCAGATTCCCTGTCAGTGTACACACACACACCAGCAGACTCCCTGTCAGTGTATATACACACATACATGGCCCAGCAGATTCCCTGTCCGTGTACACACACACACACACAAGCAGATTCCCTGTCAGTATGTACACACACACGCCCCAGCAGATTCCTTGTCAGTGTACACACACACACCAGCAGATTCCCTGTCAGTGTACTCACATGCGCATCCCAGCAGATTCCCTATCAGTGTACACACACACACCAGCAGATTCCCTGTCATGTGTATACACACACACCTGCAGATCCGCTGTCAGTGTACACATACACACATGCCCCAGCAGATTCCCTGTCAGTGTACACACACACACCAGCAGAATGCCTGTCAGTGTACACACACATACACACACACACACCAGCAGATTCCCTGTCAGTGTACACACACACCAGCAGATTCCCTGTCAGTGTACACACACACCCACACACACACATACACCAGCAGATTCCCTGTCAGTGTACACACACACACCAGCAGAATGCCTGTCAGTGTACACACACACACACACGCCCCAGCAGATTTCCCGTCAGTGTACACACACACCACCAGCTTCCCTGTCAGCATACACACACACGCCCCAGCAGATTCCCTGTCAGTGTACACACACACCCCAGCAGATTCCCTGTCAGTGTATACACATACCAGCAGATTCCCTGTCAGTGTACACACACCAGCAGATTCCCTGTCAGTGCACACACACACCAGCAGACTCCCTGTCAGTGTACACACACACATCAGCAGATTCCCTGTCAGGTGTACACACATACACACCAGTAGATTCCCTGTCAGTGTACACACACACAACCCCCAGCAGATTCCCTCTCAGTGTACACACGCACAACCCCCAGCAGATTCCCTCTCAGTGTACACACACACAACCCCCAGCAGATTCCCTATCAGTGTATACACACACACCAGCAGATTCCCTGTCAGTGTACACACACACACCAGCAGATTCCCTGTCAGTGTACACACACACACACACACACACCAGCAGATTCCCTGTCAGTGTATATACACACACCCCAGCAGATTTCCTGCCAGCGTACACACATACACACACACACGCCCCAGCAGATTCCCCGTCAGTGTACACACACACCAGCAGATTCCCTGTCAGCGTACACACACACGCCCCAGCAGATTCCCTGTCAGTGTACATACACACCAGCAGATTCCCTGTCAGTGTACACACACACACCAGCAGATTCCCTGTCAGTGTATATGCACACACAGCCCAGCAGATTCCCTGTCGGCATATACACACACACCAGCAGATTCCCTGTCAGTGTACACACGCCCCAGCAGATTCCCTGTCAATGTATACTCACACGCACACCAGTAGATTCCCTGTCAGATGTATATACACACACACACAAGCAGATTCCCTGTCAGTGTACACACACACCAGCAGATTCCATGACAGTGTATATACACACACACCCCAGCAGATTCCCTGTCAGTGTACACACACACACCAGCAGATTCCATGACAGTGTATATACACACACACCCCAGCAGATTCCCTGTCAGTGTACACACACCAGCAGGTTCCGTGCCAGCGTACACACACACACCAGCAGATTCCCTGACAGTGTATATACACATCAGCAGATTCCCTGTCAGTGTACACACACACCAGCAGATTCCCTGTCAGTGTACACACACACACCAGCAGATCCGCTGTCAGTGTACACATACACACATGCCCCAGCAGATTCCCTCTCAGTGTACACACACACACCAGCAGATTCCCTGTCAGTGTACACACACACACCAGCAGATTCCCTGTCAGTGTACACACACATACCAGCAGATTCCCTGTCATGTGTACACACACACACCAGCAGATTCCCTGTCATGTGTACACACACACACCTGCAGATCCGCTGTCAGTGTACACATACACACATGCCCCAGCAGATTCCCTCTCAGTGTACACACACACACACCAGCAGAATGCCTGTCAGTGTACACACACATACACACACACACCAGCAGATTCCCTGTCAGTGTACACACACACCAGCAGATTCCCTGTCAGTGTACACACACACACACACACACCAGCAGATTCCCTGTCAGTGTACACACACACACACACACACACACACGCCCCAGCAGATTTCCCATCAGTGTACACACACACCACCAGATTCCCTGTCCGCATACACACACACGCCCCAGCAGATTCCCTGTCAGTGTACACACACCAGCAGATTCCCTGTCAGTGTACACACACACACACCCCAGTGGATTCCCTGTCAGTGTACACACACCAGCAGATTGCCTGTCAGTGCACACACACACCAGCAGACTCCCTGTCAGTGTACACACACACATACCAGCAGATTCCCTGTCAGTGTACACACACACATCAGCAGATTCCATGTCAGGTGTACAAACATGCACACCAGTAGATTCCCTGTCAGTGTACACACACACACGCTCCAGCTGATTCCCTGTCAGTGTACACACACACACACCCCAGCAGATTCCCTGTCAGTGTACACACACACACCAGCAGATTCCCTGTCAGTGTACACACACACACACACCAGCAGATTCCCTGTCAGTGTACACACACACACACACCAGCAGATTCCCTGTCAGTGTATACACACACACCCCAGCAGATTCCCTGCCAGTGTACACACATACACACACACACGCCCCAGCAGATTCCCCGTCAGTGTATACACACACCAGCAGATTCCCTGTCAGCGTACACACACACCAGCAGATCCCCTGTCAGTGCATACACACACACACACAAGCCAGCAGATTCCCTGTCAGTGTACACACACCAGCAGATTCCCTGTCAGTGTACACACACACACCCCAGCAGATTCCCTGCCAGTGTACACACATACACACACACACGCCCCAGCAGATTCCCCGTCAGTGTATACACACACCAGCAGATTCCCTGTCAGCGTACACACACACCAGCAGATCCCCTGTCAGTGCATACACACACACACACAAGCCAGCAGATTCCCTGTCAGTGTACACACACCAGCAGATTCCCTTTCAGTGTACACACATACCAGCAGATTCCCTGTAGGTGTACACACACACCCCAGTAGATTCCCTGTCAGTTTACACACACCAGCAGATTCCCTGTCAGTGCACGCACACACCAGCAGACTCCCTGTCAGTGTACACACACACATACCAGCAGATTCCCTGTCAGTGTACACACTCACACCAGCAGATTCCCTGTCAGTGCGCACACACGCACGCCCCAGCAGATTCCCTGTCAGTGTACACACACACACCAGCAGATTCCCTGTCAGTTTATACACACACGTGCACACCAGTAGATCTCCTGCTAGTGTACACACACACACCAGCAAATTCCCTGTCAGTGTACACACACACACCAGCAGATTCCCTGTCAGATGTACACACATACACACCAGCAGATTCCCTGTCAGTGTACACACACACACACCAGCAGATTCTGTGCCAGTGTACACACACACCAGCAGATTCCGTGCCAGTGTACACACACATACCAGCAGATTCCCTGTCAACGTATACACACACACACACAACCCCCAGCAGATTCCCTATTCGTGTATATACACACACACACCAGCAGATTCCCTGTCAGTGAACACACACCAGCAGATTCCCTCTCAGTGCACACACACGAGCAGACTTCCTGTCAGTGTACACACACACACCAGCAGATTCCGTCAGTGTACACACACACCAGCAGATTCCGTGCCAGTGTACACACACACATACATACACACACCAGCAGATTCCCTGTCAATGTACACACACACACCAGCAGATTCCCTGTCAGTGTGTACACACACACAAGCAGATTCCCTGTCAGTGTACACACACACCAGCAGATTCCCTGTCAGTGTGCACACACACACAAGCAGATTCCTTGTCAGTGTACACACACCAGCAGATTCCCTGTCAGTGTACACACACACACACACACACACACACCAGCAGATTCCCTATGAGTGTGTACACACACACACCAGCAGATTCCCTGTCAGTGTATACACACACATACGCACACCATAAGATTCCCTGTCAGAGTACACACACGCCCCAGCAGATTCCTTGTCAGTGTACAAACACACACACACATCCCAGCAGCTTCCCTGTCAGTGTACACACACCAGCAGATTCCCTGTCAGTGTACACACACACACAACCCCCAACAGATTCCCTATCAGTGTATATACACACACACACCAGCAGATTCCCTGTCAGTGTATACACACATACCAGCAGATTCCCAGTCAGTGTACACACACCAGCAGATTCCCTGTCAGTGTACACACCAGCAGATTCCCTGTCAGTGTACACACACACACCAGCAGACTCCCTGTCAGTGTATATACACACATACATGGCCCAGCAGATTCCCTGTCCGTGTACACACACACACACACAAGCAGATTCCCTGTCAGTATGTACACACACACGCCCCAGCAGATTCCTTGTCAGTGTACACACACACACCAGCAGATTCCCTGTCAGTGTACTCACATGCGCATCCCAGCAGATTCCCTATCAGTGTACACACACACACCAGCAGATTCCCTGTCATGTGTATACTCACACACCTGCAGATCCGCTGTCAGTGTACACATACACACATGCCCCAGCAGATTCCCTGTCAGTGTACACACACACCAGCAGAATGCCTGTCAGTGTACACACACATACACACACACACACCAGCAGATTCCCTGTCAGTGTACACACACACCAGCAGATTCCCTGTCAGTGTACACACACACACACACACACACACACATACACCAGCAGATTCCCTGTCAGTGTACACACACACACCAGCAGAATGCCTGTCAGTGTACACACACACACACGCCCCAGCAGATTTCCCGTCAGTGTGCACACACACCACCAGCTTCCCTGTCAGCATACACACACACGCCCCAGCAGATTCCCTGTCAGTGTACACACACGCCCCAGCAGATTCCCTATCAGTGTATACACATACCAGCAGATTCCCTGTCAGTGTACACACACCAGCAGATTCCCTGTCAGTGCACACACACACCAGCAGACTCCCTGTCAGTGTACACACACACATCAGCAGATTCCCTGTCAGGTGTACACACATACACACCAGTAGATTCCCTGTCAGTGTACACACACACAACCCCCAGCAGATTCCCTCTCAGTGTACACACGCACAACCCCCAGCAGATTCCCTCTCAGTGTACACACACACAACCCCCAGCAGATTCCCTATCAGTGTATACACACACACCAGCAGATTCCCTGTCAGTGTACACACACACACCAGCAGATTCCCTGTCAGTGTACACACACACACACACACACACCAGCAGATTCCCTGTCAGTGTATATACACACACCCCAGCAGATATCCTGCCAGCGTACACACATACACACACACACGCCCCAGCAGATTCCCCGTCAGTGTACACACACACCAGCAGATTCCCTGTCAGCGTACACACACACGCCCCAGCAGATTCCCTGTCAGGTGTATACACACACACCAGCAGATTCCCTGTCAGTGTACACACACCAGCAGATTCCCTGTCAGTGTGCACACACACGCACCAGCAGATTCCCTGTCAATGTACACACACACACACACACACACACACACACGTCCCAGCAGATTCCCTGTCAGTGCACACACACACGCCAGTAGATTCCCTGTCAGTTTTCACACACCAGCAGATTCCCTGTCAGTGCACACACACACCAGCAGACTCCCTGTCAGTGTACACACACACATACCAGCAGATTCCCTGTCAGTGTACACACACACACGCCCCAGCAGATTCCCTGTCAGTGTACACACACACGCGCACACCAGTAGATCTCCTGCCAGTGTACACACACACACACACACACATCAGCAGATTCCCTGTCAGTGTACACACACACACACCAGCAGATTCCCTGTCAGATGTACACACATACACACCAGCAGATTCCCTGTCAGTGTGCACACACACGCACCAGCAGATTCCCTGTCAATGTACACACACACACACACACACACACACGCCCCAGCAGATTCCCTGTTAGTGTACACACACACCAGCAGATTCCCTGTCAGTCTACACACACACCAGCAGATTCCGTCAGTGTACACACACACCAGCAGATTCCGTGCCAGTGTACACACACACATACATACACACACCAGCAGATTCCCTGTCAATGTACACACACACACCAGCAGATTCCCTGTCAGTGTGTACACACACACAAGCAGATTCCCTGTCAGTGTACACACACACCAGCAGATTCCCTGTCAGTGTGCACACACACACAAGCAGATTCCCTGTCAGTGTATACACACCAGCAGATTCCCTGTCAGTGTACACACACACACACACACACACACACACATACACCAGCAGATTCCCTGTCAGTGTACACATACACACACACACACATACACCAGCAGATTTCCCGTCAGTGTACACACACACCACCAGCTTCCCTGTCAGTGTACACACACACGCCCCAGCAGATTCCCTGTCATTGTACTCACACGCCCCAGCAGATTCCCTGTCAGTTTATACACATACCAGCAGATTCCCTGTCAGTGTACACACACCAGCAGATTCCCTGTCAGTGCACACACACACCAGCAGACTCCCTGTCAGTGTACACACACACATCAGCAGATTCCCTGTCAGGTGTACACACATACACACCAGTAGATTCCCTGTCAGTGTACACACACGCACAACCCCCAGCAGATTCCCTCTCAGTGTACACACACACAACCCCCAGCAGATTCCCTATCAGTGTATACACACACACCGCAGATTCCCTGTCAGTGTACACACACACCAGCAGATTCCCTGTCAGTGTACACACACACACACACACACACCAGCAGATTCCCTGTCAATGTACACACACACACCAGCAGATTCCCTGTCAGTGTGTAGACACAAAGCAGATTCCCTGTCAGTGTACACACACACAAGCAGATTCCCTGTCAGTGTACACACACCAGCAGATTCCCTGTCAGTGTACACACACACGCGCACACCAGTAGATCTCCTGCCAGTGTACACACACACACACACACACACACCAGCAGATTCCCTGTCAGTGTACACACACACACACATCAGCAGATTCCCTGTCAGTGTAAACACACACACCCCCCAGCAGATTCCCTGTCAGTGTATACACACACACGCACACCAGTAGATCTCCTCCCAGTGTACACACACACACACACACACATCAGCAGATTCCCTGTCAGTGTACACACACACACAAGAGCAGATTCCCTGTCAGATGTACACACATACACACCAGCAGATTCCCTGTCAGTGTACACACACACACACCAGCAGATTCTGTGCCAGTGTACACACACACACACACCAGCAGATTCCCTGTCAGTGTACACACACACACACCAGCAGATTCCGTGCCAGTGTACACACACACACACACACCAGCAGATTCCCTGTCAGTGTACACACACCAGCAGATTCCCTCTCAGTGCACACACACGAGCAGACTTCCTGTCAGTGTACACACACACCAGCAGGTTCCGTGCCAGTGTACACACACACATACATACACACACAGGCAGATTCCCTGTCAATGTACACACACACACCAGCAGATTCCCTGTCAGTGTGTACACACACACAAGCAGATTCCCTGTCAGTGTACACACACACCAGCAGATTCCCTGTCAGTGTGCACACACACACAAGCAGATTCCCTGTCAGTGTACACACACCAGCAGATTCCCTGTCAGTGTACACACACACACACACACACCAGCAGATTCCCTATGAGTGTGTACACACACACACCAGCAGATTTCTTGTCAGTGTATACACACACATACGCACACCATAAGATTCCCTGTCAGAGTACACACACGCCCCAGCAGATTCCTTGTCAGTGTACAAACACACACACACATCCCAGCAGTTTCCCTGTCAGTGTACACACACCAGCAGATTCCCTGTCAGTGTACACACACACACAACCCCCAACAGATTCCCTATCAGTGTATATACACACACACACCAGCAGATTCCCTGTCAGTGTATACACACATACACACCAGCAGATTCCCTGTCAGTGTATACACACACACACACATACCAGCAGATTCCCAGTCAGTGTACACACACCAGCAGATTCCCTGTCAGTGCACACACACACCAGCAGACTCCCTGTCAGTGTACACACACACATCAGCAGATTCCCTGTCAGGTGTACACACATACACACCAGTAGATTCCCTGTCAGTGTACACACACGCACAACCCCCAGCAGATTCCCTATGAGTGTGTACACACACACCAGCAGATTTCTTGTCAGTGTATACACACACATACGCACACCATAAGATTCCCTGTCAGAGTACACACACGCCCCAGCAGATTCCTTGTCAGTGTACAAACACACCCACACAAACACCAGCAGATTCCCTGTCAGGTGTACACACATACACACCAGCAGATTCCCTGTCAGTGTACACACACACACACCAGCAGATTCTGTGCCAGTGTACACACACACCAGCAGATTCCGTGCCAGTGTACACACACACACACACCAGCAGATTCCCTGTCAGTGTACACACACCAGCAGATTCCCTCTCAGTGCACACACGAGCAGACCTCCTGTCAGTGTACACACACACACCAGCAGATTCCGTCAGTGTACACACACACCAGCAGGTTCCGTGCCAGTGTACACACACACATACATACACACACAGGCAGATTCCCTGTCAATGTACACACACACACCAGCAGATTCCCTGTCAGTGTGTACATACACACAAGCAGATTCCCTGTCAGTGTACACACACACCAGCAGATTCCCTGTCAGTGTGCACACACACACAAGCAGATTCCCTGTCAGTGTACACACACCAGCAGATTCCCTGTCAGTGTACACACACACACACACACACCAGCAGATTCCCTATGAGTGTGTACACACACGCCCCAGCAGATTCCTTGTCAGTGTACAAACACACACACACATCCCAGCAGTTTCCCTGTCAGTGTACACACACCAGCAGATTCCCTGTCAGTGTACACACACACACAACCCCCAACAGATTCCCTATCAGTGTATATACACACACACACCAGCAGATTCCCTGTCAGTGTATACACACATACACACCAGCAGATTCCCTGTCAGTGTATACACACATACCAGCAGATTCCCAGTCAGTGTACACACACCAGCAGATTCCCTGTCATTGTACACACCAGCAGATTCCCTGTCAGTGTACACACACACACCAGCAGACTCCCTGTCAGTGTATATACACACATACATGGCCCAGCAGATTCCCTGTCTGGGTACACACACACACACACACAAGCAGATTCCCTGTCAGTATGTACACACACACGCCCCAGCAGATTTCTTGTCAGTGTACACACACACCAGCAGATTCCCTGTCAGTGTACTCACATGCGCATCCCAGCAGATTCCCTACCAGTGTACACACACACACCAGCAGATTCCCGTCATGTGTATACACACACACACCTGCAGATCTGCTGTCAGTGTTCACATACACACATGCCCCAGCAGATTCCCCGTCAGTGTACACACACACATCAGCAGAATGCCTGTCAGTGTACACACACATACACACACACACCAGCAGATTCCCTGTCTGTGTACACACACACACACAAGCAGATTTCCTGTCAGTGTACACATACACACATGCCCCAGCAGATTCCCTGTCAGTGTACACACACACACCAGCAGATTCCCTGTCAGTGTACTCACATGCGCATCCCAGCAGATTCCCTATCAGTGTACACACACACACCAGCAGATTCCCTGTCATGTGTATACACACACACACCTGCAGATCCGCTGTCAGTGTACACATACACACATGCCCCAGCAGATTCCCTGTCAGTGTGCACACACACACCAGCAGAATGCCTGTCAGTGTACACACACATACACACACACACCAGCAGATTGCCTGTCAGTGTATACACACACACCAGCAGATTCCCTGTCAGTGTATACACACACACACGCACACCAGCAGATTCCCTGTCAGTGTATACACACACACACCAGCATATTCCCTGTCAGTGTATACACACATACCAGCAGATTCCCTGTTAGTGCATACACACACACCAGCAGATTCCCTGTCAGTGCACACACACACGCACATCAGCAGATTCCCTGTCAGTGCGCGCACACACACACACCAGCAGATTCCCTGTCATTGTATACACACACGCACATCAGCAGATTACCTGTCGGCATACTCACGCACATGCCCCAGCAGATTCCCTGCCAGTGTACACACACACACCAGCAGATTCCCTGTCGGTGTAAACACACACACACACACACACACACACACACACACACACACACACACACACACACATACCAGATTCCCGGTCAGTGTACACGCACGCCCCAGCAAGTTCTCTGTCAGTGTGCACACACGCACACCAGCAGATTCCCTGTCAGTGTATACACACATACACACACACACGCCCCAGCAGATTCCCGTCAGTGTACACACACACCAGCAGATTCCCTGTCAGCGTACACACACACGCCCCAGCAGATTCCCTGTCAGGTGTATACACACACACCAGCAGATTCCCTGTCAGTGTACACACACCAGCAGATTCCCTGTCAGTGTGCACACACACGCACCAGCAGATTCCCTGTCAATGTACACACACACACACACACACACACACGTCCCAGCAGATTCCCTGTCAGTGCACACACATACCAGCAGATTCCCTGTAGGTGTACACACACACCCAGTAGATTCCCTGTCAGTTTACACACACCAGCAGATTCCCTGTCAGTGCACACACACACCAGCAGATTCCCTGTCAGTGTACACACACACATACCAGCATATCCCCTTTCAGTGTACACACTCACACCAGCAGATTTCCTGACAGTGTACACACACACCCCAGCAGATTCCTTGTTAGTGTACACACAAACACGCCCCAGAAGATTCCCTGTCAGTGTACACACACACGGGCACACCAGTAGATCTCCTGCCAGTGTACACACACACACACACAAACACGCCCCAGAAGATTCCCTGTCAGTGTACACACACACGCGCACACCAGTAGATCTCCTGCCAGTGTACACACACACACACACACACACACACCAGCAGATTCCCTGTCAGTGTACACACACACACACACATCAGCAGATTCCCTGTCAGTGTAAACACACACATCCCCCAGCAGATTCCCTGTCAGTGTATACACACACACGCACACCAGTAGATCTCCTGCCAGTGTACACACACACACACACATCAGCAGATTCCCTGTCAGATGTACACACATACACACCAGCAGATTCCCTGTCAGTGTACACACACACACACCAGCAGACTTCCTGTCAGTGTACACACACACCAGCAGATTCTGTCAGTGTACACACACACCAGCAGATTCCGTGCCAGTGTGCACACACACATACATACACACACCAGCAGATTCCCTGTCAATGTACACACACACATCAGCAGATTCCCTGTCAGTATGCACACACACACAAGCAGATTCCCTGTCAGTGTACACACACCAGCAGATTCCCTGTCAGTGTACACACACACACACACCAGCAGATTCCCTATGAGTGTGTACACACACACACCAGCAGATTCCTTGTCAGTGTAAACACACACACACACCAGCAGATTCCCTGTCAGTGTACACACACACACACACCAGCAGATTCCCTGTCAGTGTACACACACCAGCAGATTCCCTCTCAGTGCACACACGAGCAGACCTCCTGTCAGTGTACACACACACACCAGCAGATTCCCTGTCAGTGTATACACACATACACACCAGCAGATTCCCTGTCAGTGTATACACACACACACACAAACACCAGCAGATTCCCTGTCAGGTGTACACACATACACACCAGCAGATTCCCTGTCAGTGTACACACACACACACCAGCAGATTCTGTGCCAGTGTACACACACACCAGCAGATTCCGTGCCAGTGTACACACACACACACCAGCAGATTCCCTGTCAGTGTACACACACCAGCAGATTCCCTCTCAGTGCACACACGAGCAGACCTCCTGTCAGTGTACACACACACACCAGCAGATTCCGTCAGTGTACACACACACCAGCAGGTTCCGTGCCAGTGTACACACACACATACATACACACACAGGCAGATTCCCTGTCAATGTACACACACACACCAGCAGATTCCCTGTCAGTGTGTACACACACACAAGCAGATTCCCTGTCAGTGTACACACACACCAGCAGATTCCCTGTCAGTGTGCACACACACACAAGCAGATTCCCTGTCAGTGTACACACACCAGCAGATTCCCTGTCAGTGTACACACACACACACACACACACACCAGCAGATTCCCTATGAGTGTGTACACACACACACCAGCAGATTTCTTGTCAGTGTATACACACACATACGCACACCATAAGATTCCCTGTCAGAGTACACACACGCCCCAGCAGATTCCTTGTCAGTGTACAAAAACACACACACATCCCAGCAGTTTCCCTGTCAGTGTACACACACCAGCAGATTCCCTGTCAGTGTACACACACACACTACCCCCAACAGATTCCCTATTAGTGTATATACACACACACACCAGCAGATTCCCTGTCAGTGTATACACACATACACACCAGCAGATTCCCTGTCAGTGTATACACACACACACACATACCAGCAGATTTCCAGTCAGTGTACACACACCAGCAGATTCCCTGTCATTGTACACACCAGCAGATTCCCTGTCAGTGTACACACACACACCAGCAGACTCCCTGTCAGTGTATATACACACATACATGGCCCAGCAGATTCCCTGTCTGTGTACACACACACACACAAGCAGGTTCCCTGTCAGTATGTACACACACACGCCCCAGCAGATTTCTTGTCAGTGTACACACACACACCAGCAGATTCCCTGTCAGTGTACTCACATGCGCATCCCAGCAGATTCCCTATCAGTGTACACACACACACCAGCAGATTCCCGTCATGTGTATACACACACACACCTGCAGATCTGCTGTCAGTGTTCACATACACACATGCCCCAGCAGATTCCCCGTCAGTGTACACACACATACCAGCAGAATGCCTGTCAGTGTACACACACATACACACACACACACCAGCAGATTCCCTGTCTGTGTACACACACACACACAAGCAGATTTCCTGTCAGTGTACACATACACACATGCCCCAGCAGATTCCCTGTCAGTGTACACACACACACCAGCAGATTCCCTGTCAGTGTACTCACATGCGCATCCCAGCAGATTCCCTATCAGTGTACACACACACACCAGCAGATTCCCTGTCATGTGTATACACACACACACCTGCAGATCCGCTGTCAGTGTACACATACACACATGCCCCAGCAGATTCCCTGTCAGTGTGCACACACACACACCAGCAGAATGCCTGTCAGTGTACACACACATACACACACACACACCAGCAGATTGCCTGTCAGTGTATACACACACACACCAGCAGATTCCCTGTCAGTGTATACACACACACACGCACACCAGCAGATTCCCTGTCAGTGTATACACACACACACACACCAGCATATTCCCTGTCAGTGTATACACACACACCAGCAGATTCCCTGTTAGTGCATACACACACACCAGCAGATTCCCTGTCAGTGCACACACACACACACACACACACGCACATCAGCAGATTCCCTGTCAGTGCGCGCACACACACACACCAGCAGATTCCCTGTCATTGTATACACACACGCACATCAGCAGATTACCTGTCGGCATACTCACGCACATGCCCCAGCGGATTCCCTGCCAGTGTACACACACACACCAGCAGATTCCCTGTCGGTGTAAACACACACACACACACACACACACATACCAGATTCCCGGTCAGTGTACACGCACGCCCCAGCAAGTTCTCTATCAGTGTGCACACACGCACACCAGCAGATTCCCTGTCAGTGTATACACACACACCAGCAGATTCCCTGTCAGTGTATACACACACACACACACACACACACCAGCAGATTCCCTGTCAGTGTAAACACACACACACCCCAGCAGATTCCATATCAGTGTACACACACACACCTGCAGATTTCCTGTCAGTGTACACACACACACACCAGCAGACTCCCTGTCCGTGTACACACACCCCAGCAGATCCCCTGTCAGTGTAAACACACACACCAGCAGATTCCCTGTCAGTGTATACACACACACATACCACATTCCCTGTCAGTGTACACACACACATACCACATTCCCTGTCAGTGTACACATGCTCCAGCAGATCCTGTCAGTGCGCACACACACACACACCAGCAGATTCTCTGTCAGTGTACACACACTCCAGCAGATCCAGTCAGTGTACACACATACCCGAGCAAATCCCCTGTCAGTGTACACACACCCTTGCAGATCCCCTGTCAGTGTACACACACACACACCAGCAGATCCCCTGTCAGTGTATACACTCGCACACACACACACAGATTCCCTGTCAGTGCACACACATGCACACCAGCAGATTCCCTGTCAATGTAAACACAAACACACACCAGCAGATTCCGTGTCAGATTAAAGACACACCAGCACACTCCCTGTCAGTGTACACACACACAAACACCAGCAGACTCGTCTGTGTACACACACACACCCCAGCAGATCCCCTGTCAGTGTAAACACACACACACACACCAGCAGATTCCCTGTCAGATTAAACACACACACACCCCAGCAGATCCCCTGTAAGTGCACACACACACACCAGCAGATTCCCAGTGAGATTAAACACACACACACCCAGCAGATCCCCTGCCAGTGTACACACACACACCAGCAGATTCCATGTCAGTGTACACACACACCTGCAGATTCCCTGTCAGTGTACACACACAGACCAGCAGATTCCCTGTCAGATTAAACACACAACAGCACACTCCCTATCAGTGTACACACACACACACACACACACGAGATTCCCTGTCAGTGTACACACCCCAGCAAATCCCCTGCCAGTGTACACACACACACACACCGGCAGATTCCCTGTCAGTGTACACACACACACACCAGATTTCCTGCCAGTGTACACACACATCCCAGCAGATTCCCTGTTAGTGTATATACACACACACCAGATTCCCTGTCAGTGTACTCACACACACACACACACACAAACAATTCCCTGTCAGATTAAACACACACACACATACAGCAGATCCCCTGTCAGTGTACACACACACACACCAGCAGATTCCCTGTCAATGTACACACACACACACACACACCAGATCCCCTGTCAGTGCACACACACACACCAGCAGATCCCCTGCCAGTGTACACACACACTCACACCAGCAGATTCCGTCAGTGTACACCAGCAGATTCCCTGTCAGATTAAACACACACACACCCCAGCAGATCCCCTGTCAGTGTACACACACACATACATACAGCAGATCCCCTGTCAGTGTACACACACACATGCACACACACACACACACACACACCAGATTTCCTGTCAGCGTGCACATACACAAATACCAGCAGATCCCCTGTCAGTGTACACACACCCCAGCAGATCCCCTGTCAGTGTGTACTGACACGCACACAAGCAGACTCCCTATCAGTGTACACTCTGACACTAGATTCCCTGTCAGTGTACACACATGCCCCAGCAGATTCCCTGTCAGTGTGCACACACACACACCAGCAGATTCCCTGCCAGTGTATACTGACACGCACACAAGCAGACTCCCTATCAGTGTACACTCTGACACCAGATTCCCTGTCAGTGTACACACACACACACACCAGCAGATCCCCTGTCAGTGTACACCAGCAGATTTCCTGTCAGATTAAACACACACACACACCACCAGATTCCCGTCAGTGTAAACACACACACACCAGCAGATTCCCTGTCAGTGTACACACACACACACACACACACCAGCAGATTCCCTGCTAGTGTATACTGACACGCACACAAGCAGACTCCCTATCAGTGTACACTCTGACACCAGATTCCCTGTCAGTGTACACACACCCCAGCAGATCCCATATCAGTGTACACACACCCCAGCAGATCCCATATCAGTGCACACACACCCCGGCAAATCCCCTGCCAGTATACACACACACATATCCTAGCAGATTCCATGTCAGTGTACACATACAAACACACCAGCAGATCCCCTGTCAGTGTACACACACACACACACCAGCAGATTCCCTGTCACTGTGTACTGACACACACACAAGCAGACTTGTTATCAGTGTACACTCTGACACCAGATTCCCTGTCAGTGTACACACACCCCGGCAAATCCCCTGCCAGTATACACACACACATATCCTAGCAGATTCCATGTCAGTGTACACATACAAAAACACCAGCAAATCCCCTGCCAGTGTACACACACACACCAGAAGATTCCATGTCAGTGCACACACACACACCAGCCGATTCCCTGTCAGTGTGCACACACCCCAGCAGATCCCCTGTCAGCAAACACACACACCAACAGATCTCCTGCCAGTGTACACACACACACCAGATTCCCTGTCAGCGTGCAAACACACAAACACCAGCAGATTCCCTGTCAGTGTACACACACCCCAGCAGATCCCCTGTCAGTGCACACACACCCAGCAGATCCCCTGCCAGTCTACACCCCGGCAGATTCCCCGTCAGTGTACACACACACACACACACCAGCAGATCCCCGTCAGTGTAAACACACACACACCAGCAGATTCCCTGTCAGATTAAACACACACCAGCATACTCCCTGTCCGTGTACACACACACACACAACACACACACACACGCACACACAGACACCAGCAGATTCCCTGCCAGTGTATACTGACACGCACACAAGCAGACTCCCTATCAGTGTACACTCTGACACCAGATTCCCTGTCAGTGTACACACACCCCGGCAAATCCCCTGCCAGTATAAACACACACATCCTAGCAGATCCCCTGTCAGTGTACACACACACAAACACACCAGCAGATTTCCTGTCAGATTAAACACACACACACCCCAGCAGATTCCATGTCAGTGTACACACACACACACACACACACACACACACACACACACAAGCGGATTCCCTGTCAGTGCACACACACCAGCAGATTCCCTGTCAGTGTAAACACACACACACCAGCAGATTCCCTGTCAGCGTACACACATGCACACACACACACACACACACACACACACAAGCAGATTCTCTGTCAGTGCACACACACCAGCAGATTCCCTGTCAGTGTAAACACACACACACCAGCAGATTCCCTGTCAGATTAAACACACACACACACACACCAGCAGATCCTCTGTCAATGTACACATACACATGCCCCAGCAGATTCCCAGTGTACACACACACACCAGCAGATTCCCTGTCAGTGTAAACACACACCAGCAGATTCCCTGTCAGTGTACACATACACACACACAGATTCCCAGTCAGTGTACACACACACACCGCAGATTCCCTGTCAGTGTACACACATGCCCCAGCAGATCCCCTGTCAGTGTACACACACACACCAGCAGATTCCCTGTCAGTGAACATACATACGTGCGAGATTCCTTGTCAGTGTACACACATATCAGATTCCCTGTCAGCGTACAAAAATACACACCAGATTCCCTGTCAGTGTACACACACACCAGCAGATCCCCTGTAGTGTACACACGCCCCCAGCAGATTCCCTGTCAGTGTACTCACACAACCACACCAGATTCCCTGTCAGTGTACACACACACACCAAAAGATTCCCTGTCAGTGCACACACATACACCCCAGCAGATTCCCTGTCAATGTGTACTCACACACACACCAGCAGATTCCCTGTTAGTGTACACACACCAGATTCCCTGTCAGTGTACACACACACCCCCAGCAGATCCCCTGTCAGTGTACACACACACACCAGCAGATTCCCTGTCAGTGAACATACATACGTGCGAGATTCCTTGTCAGTGTACACACATATCAGATTCCCTGTCAGCGTACAAAAATACACACCAGATTCCCTGTCAGTGTACACACACACCAGCAGATCCCCTGTAGTGTACACACGCCCCCAGCAGATTCCCTGTCAGTGTACTCACACAACCGCACCAGATTCCCTGTCAGTGTACACACACACACCAAAAGATTCCCTGTCAGTGCACACACATACACCCCAGCAGATTCCCTGTCAATGTGTACTCACACACACACCAGCAGATTCCCTGTTAGTGTACACACACCAGATTCCCTGTCAGTGTACACACACACCCCCAGCAGATCCCCTGTCAGTGTACACACACACACCCTAGCAGCTCCTGTCAGTGTACACACACCACCAGCAGATTCCCTGTCAGTGTACACACAAATATGCACACCAGAATCCCTGTCAGTGTACTCACACCCACACCAGATTCCCTGTCAGTGTACACACACACCCCCAGCAGATCCCCTGTCAGTGTACACACACACACCCTAGCAGCTCCTGTCAGTGTACACACATGCCCCAGCAGATTCCCTGTCAGTGTACACACACGCCCCAGCAGATTCCTTGTCAGTGTACACACACACACCCCAGCAGATCCCCTGTCAGTGGAAACACACACACCAACAGATTCCCTGTCAGTGCACACACATACACCTCAGCAGATTCCCTGTCAATGTGTACTCACACACACACCAGCAGATTCCCTGTTAGTGTACACACACCAGATTCCCTGTCAGTGTACACACACACCCCCAGCAGATCCCCTGTCAGTGTATACACACACACACCCTAGCAGCTCCTGTCAGTGTACACACACCCCAGCAGATCCCCTGTCAGTGTACACACACACACCAGCAGATTCCCTGTCAATGTTCACAAACACTAGCAGATTCCCTGTCAGTGTATACACACACACAAGCAGATGCCTGTCAGTGTACACACACACACCAGCAGATTCCCTGTCAGTGCAAACACACACACCAGCAAATCCCCTGTTAGTGTACACACATACATCCCAGCAGATTCCCTGTCAGTGTACACACACACACCAACAGATTCCCTGTCAGTGCACACACATACACCCCAGAAGATTCCCTGTGAGTGTATATTCACACACACACCAGCAGATTCCCTATCAGTGTACACATACACATGCCCCAGCAGATTCCCAGTGTACACACACACACCAGCAGATTCCCTGTCAGTGTACACGCGCACACCAGCAGATTCCCTGTCAGTGTACACATACACACACCCCAGCAGATTCCCTGTCAGTGTACACACACACACCAACAGATTCCCTGTCAGTGCACACACATACACCCCAGAAGATTCCCTGTCAGTGTATACTCACACACACACCAGAAGATTCCCTGTCAGTGTATACACACACCAGCAGATTCCCTGTTAGTGTACACACACATTAGATTCCCTGTCAGTGCACACACACACACACACCAGCAGATCCCCTGTCAGTGTACACACACACACACACCAGCAGATTCCCTGTCAATGTTCACAAACACTAGCAGATTCCCTGTCAGTGTATACACACACACAAGCAGATTCCTGTCAGTGCAAACACACACCAGCAGATTCCCTGTCAGTGCAAACACACACACCAGCAAATCCCCTGTTAGTGTACACACACACACACCAACAGATTCCCTGTCAGTGCACACACATACACCCCAGAAGATTCCCTGTCAGTGTATACTCACACCAGCAGATTCCCTGTTAGTGTACACACACCAGATTCCCTGTCAGTGTACACACACATTAGATTCCCTGTCAGTGCACACACACACACACACACCAGCAGATCCCCTGTCAGTGTACACACACACACACACACACACACACACCAGCAGATTCCCTGTCAATGTTCACAAACACTAGCAGGTCCCCTGTCATTGTATACACACACACACACCAGCAGATCCCCTGTTAGTGTACACACACATGCCCCAGCAGATTCCCAGTGTACACACATGCCCCAGCAGATTCCCTGTCAGTGTACACACACCACAGCAGATCCCCTGTCTGTGTACACACCACACCCCAGCAGATTCCCCTGACAGTGTACACACGTCGTAGCAGATCCCATCAGTGTACACACATGCCAGCAGATCCCCTGTCAGTGTAATCACACACGCACCCCAGCAGATTCCCTATCAGCGTACACACACACCAGCAGATTCCCTGTCAATGTACACATACACATGCCCCAGCAGATTCCCAGTGTACACACATGCCCCAGCAGATTCCCTGTCAGTGTACACACACATGCACACCAGCAGATCCCCTGTCAGTGCAGACACACACCAGCAGATCCCCTGTCAGTGAACACACACACCAGCAGATCTCCTGCCAGTGTAAACACATACCAGCAGATTCCATGTTAGTGTATACATACACACACCAGCAGATTCCGTCGGTGTATACACACACACACACCAGCAGATTCTCTGTTAGTGTACACACACACCCCAGCAGATCTCCTGTCAGTGTACACACACACACACACACCAGCAGATACCATGCCAGTGCACACACACACCAGCAGATTCCCTGTCAGTGCATATACACGCACACATACCAGCAGATTCCCTGTCAGTGTAAACACACACATACCAGCAGATTCCCTGTCAGTGTATACGCACACACAAGCAGATTCCCTGTCAGTATATACACACTCACCAACAGATTCCCTGTCAGTGTATACACACACACACCAGCAGATTCCCTGTCAGTGCACACACATACACCCCAGCAGATTGCCTGTCAGTGTATACTCACACACACACCAGCAGATTCCCTATCAGTGTACACACACACCAGCAGATTCCCTGTCAATGTACACATACACATGCCCCAGCAGATTCCCAGTGTACACACACACCCCAGCAGATTCCCTGTCAGTGTAAACACACACCAGCAGATTCCATGTTAGTGTATACATACACACACGCAGATTCCCAGTCGGTGTACACACACACACCGCAGATTCCCAGTCAGTGTACACACACACCGCAGATTCCCTGTCAGTGTACACACATGCCCCAGCAGATTCCCTGTCAGTGTACACACACACACACCCCAGCAGATCTCCTGTCGGTGTACACACCACACCCCAGCAGATTCCCTGACAGTGTACACACACACACACACACACACACACACCAGCAGATACCATGTCAGTGTGCACACACACACACACACACCAGCAGATTCCCTGTCAGTGTATATACACACACACATACCAGCAGATTCCCTGTCAGTGTATACACACACACCAACAGATTCCCTGTCAGTGTATACTCACACACACACCAGCAGATTCCCTGTCAGTGTATACACACACACCAGCAGATTCCCTGTCAGTGTACACACACACCAGATTCTCTGTCAATGTACACAAACATCAGATTCCCTGTCAGTGTACATACACACGCCCCAGCAGATCCCCTGTCAGTGTACACACTCACCCCAGCAGATCCCCTGTCAGTATACACACACCCCAGCAGATCCCCTGTCAGTGTACACACACACGCACGAGATTCCTTGTCAGTGTACACACACACCAGCAGATCCCCTGTAGTGTACACACACCACCGCAGTTCCTGTCAGTGTACACACACACACACACTATTCCCTGTCAGTGTACACACACACACACGATTCCCTGCCAGTGTACACACACACCCCAGCAGATTCCCTGTCAGTGCACACACACACATCCCAGCAGATTCCCTGTCAGTGTACACATACACATGCCCCAGCAGATTCCCTGTCAGTGTACACACAACCCAGTAGATCCAATGTCAGTGTACACACACCAGCAGATCCCCTGTACTGTACGCACACCACAGCAGTTCCTGTCAGTGTACACACACACACACACACACACACACCAGCAGATTCCCTGTCAGTGCGCGCACACACACACACCAGCAGATTCCCTGTCATTGTATACACACACGCACATCAGCAGATTACCTGTCGGCATACTCACGCACATGCCCCAGCGGATTCCCTGCCAGTGTACACACACACACCAGCAGATTCCCTGTCGGTGTAAACACACACACACACACACACACACACACACACACACATACCAGATTCCCGGTCAGTGTACACGCACGCCCCAGCAAGTTCTCTATCAGTGTGCACACACGCACACCAGCAGATTCCCTGTCAGTGTATACACACACACCAGCAGATTCCCTGTCAGTGTATACACACACACACACACACACACCAGCAGATTCCCTGTCAGTGTAAACACACACACCCCAGCAGATTCCATATCAGTGTACACACACACACCTGCAGATTTCCTGTCAGTGTACACACACACACACCAGCAGACTCCCTGTCCGTGTACACACACCCCAGCAGATCCCCTGTCAGTGTAAACACACACACCAGCAGATTCCCTGTCAGTGTATACACACACACATACCACATTCCCTGTCAGTGTACACACACACATACCACATTCCCTGTCAGTGTACACATGCTCCAGCAGATCCTGTCAGTGCGCACACACACACACCAGCAGATTCTCTGTCAGTGTACACACACTCCAGCAGATCCAGTCAGTGTACACACATACCCGAGCAAATCCCCTGTCAGTGTACACACACCCTTGCAGATCCCCTGTCAGTGTACACACACACACACCAGCAGATCCCCTGTCAGTGTATACACTCGCACACACACACACAGATTCCCTGTCAGTGCACACACATGCACACCAGCAGATTCCCTGTCAGTGTAAACACATACACACACGCAGATTCCCTGTCAGTGTATACACACACACACACCAGCAGATTCCCTGTCAGTGCATATACACACACCATCAGATTCCCTGTCAGTGCATACACACACACACCAGCAGATTCCCTGTCAGTGCATATACACACACCATCAGATTCCCTGTCAGTGCATACACACACACATCAGCAGATTCCCTGTCAGTGCATATACACACACCATCAGATTCCCTGTCAGTGTAAACACACACATACACACCAGCAGATTCCCTGTCAATGCACACACACGCACGCCAGCAGATTCCCTGTCAGTGTATACACACACACCAGCAGATTCCCTGTCAGTGTATACACACACACCAGCATATTCCCCGTCAGTGTATACACACACACCAGCAGATTCCCTGTCAGTGCATACACACACACCAGCAGATTCCCTGTCAGTGCACACATACACAGACCAGCAGATTCCCTGTCAGTGCACACACACACACACACACACACACACACGCACATCAGCAGATTCCCTGTCGGTGCGCACACACACACACACCAGCAGATTCCCTGTCATTGTATACACACACGCACATCAGCAGATTACCTGTCGGCATACTCACGCACATGCCCCAGCAGATTCCCTGCCAGTGTACACACACACACCAGCAGATTCCCTGTCGGTGTAAACACACACACACACACACACACACACACACACACACACACACACACACATACCAGATTCCCGGTCAGTGTACACGCACGCCCCAGCAAGTTCTCTGTCAGTGCGCACACACGCACACCAGCAGATTCCCTGTCAGTGTATACACACACACACCAGCAGATTCCCTGTCAGTGTATACACACACACACACACACACACCAGCAGATTCCCTGTCAGTGTAAACACACACACACCCCAGCAGATTCCATATCAGTGTACACACACACCTGCAGATCTCCTGCCAGTGTACACACACACACACACACACCAGATTCCCTGTCAGTGTATACACACACACACACACACACACACACCAGCAGATTCCCTGTCAGTGTATACACACACACACACACACACACCAGCAGATTCCCTGTCAGTGTAAACACACACACACCCCAGCAGATTCCATATCAGTGTACACACACCCCAGCAGATCCCCTGCCAGTATACACCCCGGCAGATTGCCTGTCACTGTAAACACACACACACCAGCAGGTTCCCTGTCAGATTAAACACACACCAGCAGACTCCCTGTCCGTGTACACAGACACGCACACACACACACACACCAGCAGATTCCCTGTCAGCAAACACACACACCGGCAGATCTCCTGCCAGTGTACACACACACCAGCAGATTCCATGCTACTGCACACACACACACACACACACACACACCAGATCCCCTGTCAGTGCACACACACACACACACACCAGCAGATCTCCTGCCAGTGTACACACACACCAGCAGATTCCTTGTTAGTGTATATGCACACACACACACACCAGCAGATTCCCTGTCAGTGTACACGCACACACACAAGCAGATTCCTTGTCAATGTAAACACAAACACACACCAGCAGATTCCGTGTCAGATTAAAGACACACCAGCACACTCCCTGTCAGTGTACACACACACAAACACCAGCAGACTCGTCTGTGTACACACACACACCCCAGCAGATCCCCTGTCAGTGTAAACACACACACACACACCAGCAGATTCCCTGTCAGATTAAACACACACACACCCCAGCAGATCCCCTGTAAGTGCACACACACACACACCAGCAGATTCCCAGTGAGATTAAACACACACACACCCAGCAGATCCCCTGCCAGTGTACACACACACACCAGCAGATTCCATGTCAGTGTACACACACACCTGCAGATTCCCTGTCAGTGTACACACACAGACCAGCAGATTCCCTGTCAGATTAAACACACAACAGCACACTCCCTATCAGTGTACACACACACACACACACACACGAGATTCCCTGTCAGTGTACACACCCCAGCAAATCCCCTGCCAGTGTACACACACACACACACCGGCAGATTCCCTGTCAGTGTACACACACACACACCAGATTTCCTGCCAGTGTACACACACATCCCAGCAGATTCCCTGTTAGTGTATATACACACACACCAGATTCCCTGTCAGTGTACTCACACACACACACACACACAAACAATTCCCTGTCAGATTAAACACACACACACATACAGCAGATCCCCTGTCAGTGTACACACACACACACCAGCAGATTCCCTGTCAATGTACACACACACACACACACACCAGATCCCCTGTCAGTGCACACACACACACCAGCAGATCCCCTGCCAGTGTACACACACACTCACACCAGCAGATTCCGTCAGTGTACACCAGCAGATTCCCTGTCAGATTAAACACACACACACCCCAGCAGATCCCCTGTCAGTGTACACACACACATACATACAGCAGATCCCCTGTCAGTGTACACACACACATGCACACACACACACACACACACACCAGATTTCCTGTCAGCGTGCACATACACAAATACCAGCAGATCCCCTGTCAGTGTACACACACCCCAGCAGATCCCCTGTCAGTGTGTACTGACACGCACACAAGCAGACTCCCTATCAGTGTACACTCTGACACTAGATTCCCTGTCAGTGTACACACATGCCCCAGCAGATTCCCTGTCAGTGTGCACACACACACACCAGCAGATTCCCTGCCAGTGTATACTGACACGCACACAAGCAGACTCCCTATCAGTGTACACTCTGACACCAGATTCCCTGTCAGTGTACACACACACACACACCAGCAGATCCCCTGTCAGTGTACACCAGCAGATTTCCTGTCAGATTAAACACACACACACACCACCAGATTCCCGTCAGTGTAAACACACACACACCAGCAGATTCCCTGTCAGTGTACACACACACACACACACACACCAGCAGATTCCCTGCTAGTGTATACTGACACGCACACAAGCAGACTCCCTATCAGTGTACACTCTGACACCAGATTCCCTGTCAGTGTACACACACCCCAGCAGATCCCATATCAGTGTACACACACCCCAGCAGATCCCATATCAGTGCACACACACCCCGGCAAATCCCCTGCCAGTATACACACACACATATATCCTAGCAGATTCCATGTCAGTGTACACATACAAACACACCAGCAGATCCCCTGTCAGTGTACACACACACACACACCAGCAGATTCCCTGTCACTGTGTACTGACACACACACAAGCAGACTTGTTATCAGTGTACACTCTGACACCAGATTCCCTGTCAGTGTACACACACCCCGGCAAATCCCCTGCCAGTATACACACACACATATCCTAGCAGATTCCATGTCAGTGTACACATACAAAAACACCAGCAAATCCCCTGCCAGTGTACACACACACACCAGAAGATTCCATGTCAGTGCACACACACACACCAGCCGATTCCCTGTCAGTGTGCACACACCCCAGCAGATCCCCTGTCAGCAAACACACACACCAACAGATCTCCTGCCAGTGTACACACACACACCAGATTCCCTGTCAGCGTGCAAACACACAAACACCAGCAGATTCCCTGTCAGTGTACACACACCCCAGCAGATCCCCTGTCAGTGCACACACACCCCAGCAGATCCCCTGCCAGTCTACACCCCGGCAGATTCCCCGTCAGTGTACACACACACACACACACCAGCAGATCCCCGTCAGTGTAAACACACACACACCAGCAGATTCCCTGTCAGATTAAACACACACCAGCATACTCCCTGTCCGTGTACACACACACACACAACACACACACACACGCACACACAGACACCAGCAGATTCCCTGCCAGTGTATACTGACACGCACACAAGCAGACTCCCTATCAGTGTACACTCTGACACCAGATTCCCTGTCAGTGTACACACACCCCGGCAAATCCCCTGCCAGTATAAACACACACATCCTAGCAGATTCCATGTCAGTGTACACACACACAAACACACCAGCAGATTTCCTGTCAGATTAAACACACACACACCCCAGCAGATTCCATGTCAGTGTACACACACACACACACACACACACACACACACACACCAGCGGATTCCCTGTCAGTGCACACACACCAGCAGATTCCCTGTCAGTGTAAACACACACACACCAGCAGATTCCCTGTCAGCGTACACACATGCACACACACACACACACACACACACACACACACACACACACAAGCAGATTCTCTGTCAGTGCACACACACCAGCAGATTCCCTGTCAGTGTAAACACACACACACCAGCAGATTCCCTGTCAGATTAAACACACACACACACACACCAGCAGATCCTCTGTCAATGTACACATACACATGCCCCAGCAGATTCCCAGTGTACACACACACCCCAGCAGATTCCCTGTCAGTGTAAACACACACCAGCAGATTCCCTGTCAGTGTACACACATGCCCCAGCAGATCCCCTGTCAGTGTACACACACACACCAGCAGATTCCCTGTCAGTGAACATACATACGTGCGAGATTCCTTGTCAGTGTACACACATATCAGATTCCCTGTCAGCGTACAAAAATACACACCAGATTCCCTGTCAGTGTACACACACACCAGCAGATCCCCTGTAGTGTACACACGCCCCCAGCAGATTCCCTGTCAGTGTACTCACACAACCGCACCAGATTCCCTGTCAGTGTACACACACACACCAAAAGATTCCCTGTCAGTGCACACACATACACCCCAGCAGATTCCCTGTCAATGTGTACTCACACACACACCAGCAGATTCCCTGTTAGTGTACACACACCAGATTCCCTGTCAGTGTACACACACACCCCCAGCAGATCCCCTGTCAGTGTACACACACACACCCTAGCAGCTCCTGTCAGTGTACACACACCACCAGCAGATTCCCTGTCAGTGTACACACAAATATGCACACCAGAATCCCTGTCAGTGTACTCACACCCACACCAGATTCCCTGTCAGTGTACACACACACCCCCAGCAGATCCCCTGTCAGTGTACACACACACACCCTAGCAGCTCCTGTCAGTGTACACACATGCCCCAGCAGATTCCCTGTCAGTGTACACACACGCCCCAGCAGATTCCTTGTCAGTGTACACACACACACCCCAGCAGATCCCCTGTCAGTGGAAACACACACACCAACAGATTCCCTGTCAGTGCACACACATACACCTCAGCAGATTCCCTGTCAATGTGTACTCACACACACACCAGCAGATTCCCTGTTAGTGTACACACACCAGATTCCCTGTCAGTGTACACACACACCCCCAGCAGATCCCCTGTCAGTGTATACACACACACACCCTAGCAGCTCCTGTCAGTGTACACACACCCCAGCAGATCCCCTGTCAGTGTACACACACACACCAGCAGATTCCCTGTCAATGTTCACAAACACTAGCAGATTCCCTGTCAGTGTATACACACACACAAGCAGATGCCTGTCAGTGTACACACACACACCAGCAGATTCCCTGTCAGTGCAAACACACACACCAGCAAATCCCCTGTTAGTGTACACACATACATCCCAGCAGATTCCCTGTCAGTGTACACACACACACCAACAGATTCCCTGTCAGTGCACACACATACACCCCAGAAGATTCCATGTGAGTGTATATTCACACACACACCAGCAGATTCCCTATCAGTGTACACATACACATGCCCCAGCAGATTCCCAGTGTACACACACACACCAGCAGATTCCCTGTCAGTGTACACGCGCACACCAGCAGATTCCCTGTCAGTGTACACATACACACACCCCAGCAGATTCCCTGTCAGTGTACACACACACACCAACAGATTCCCTGTCAGTGCACACACATACACCCCAGAAGATTCCCTGTCAGTGTATACTCACACACACACCAGAAGATTCCCTGTCAGTGTATACACACACCAGCAGATTCCCTGTTAGTGTACACACACATTAGATTCCCTGTCAGTGCACACACACACACACACCAGCAGATCCCCTGTCAGTGTACACACACACACACACCAGCAGATTCCCTGTCAATGTTCACAAACACTAGCAGATTCCCTGTCAGTGTATACACACACACAAGCAGATTCCTGTCAGTGCAAACACACACCAGCAGATTCCCTGTCAGTGCAAACACACACACCAGCAAATCCCCTGTTAGTGTACACACACACACACCAACAGATTCCCTGTCAGTGCACACACATACACCCCAGAAGATTCCCTGTCAGTGTATACTCACACCAGCAGATTCCCTGTTAGTGTACACACACCAGATTCCCTGTCAGTGTACACACACATTAGATTCCCTGTCAGTGCACACACACACACACACCAGCAGATCCCCTGTCAGTGTACACACACACACACACACCAGCAGATTCCCTGTCAATGTTCACAAACACTAGCAGGTCCCCTGTCATTGTATACACACACACACACCAGCAGATCCCCTGTTAGTGTACACACACATGCCCCAGCAGATTCCCAGTGTACACACATGCCCCAGCAGATTCCCTGTCAGTGTACACACACCACAGCAGATCCCCTGTCTGTGTACACACCACACCCCAGCAGATTCCCCTGACAGTGTACACACGTCGTAGCAGATCCCATCAGTGTACACACATGCCAGCAGATCCCCTGTCAGTGTAATCACACACGCACCCCAGCAGATTCCCTATCAGCGTACACACACACCAGCAGATTCCCTGTCAATGTACACATACACATGCCCCAGCAGATTCCCAGTGTACACACATGCCCCAGCAGATTCCCTGTCAGTGTACACACACATGCACACCAGCAGATCCCCTGTCAGTGCAGACACACACCAGCAGATCCCCTGTCAGTGAACACACACACCAGCAGATCTCCTGCCAGTGTAAACACATACCAGCAGATTCCATGTTAGTGTATACATACACACACCAGCAGATTCCGTCGGTGTATACACACACACACACCAGCAGATTCTCTGTTAGTGTACACACACACCCCAGCAGATCTCCTGTCAGTGTACACACACACACACACACACACCAGCAGATACCATGCCAGTGCACACACACACACACACACCAGCAGATTCCCTGTCAGTGCATATACACGCACACATACCAGCAGATTCCCTGTCAGTGTAAACACACACATACCAGCAGATTCCCTGTCAGTGTATACGCACACACAAGCAGATTCCCTGTCAGTATATACACACTCACCAACAGATTCCCTGTCAGTGTATACACACACACACCAGCAGATTCCCTGTCAGTGCACACACATACACCCCAGCAGATTGCCTGTCAGTGTATACTCACACACACACCAGCAGATTCCCTATCAGTGTACACACACACCAGCAGATTCCCTGTCAATGTACACATACACATGCCCCAGCAGATTCCCAGTGTACACACACACCCCAGCAGATTCCCTGTCAGTGTAAACACACACCAGCAGATTCCATGTTAGTGTATACATACACACACGCAGATTCCCAGTCGGTGTACACACACACACCGCAGATTCCCAGTCAGTGTACACACACACCGCAGATTCCCTGTCAGTGTACACACATGCCCCAGCAGATTCCCTGTCAGTGTACACACACACACACCCCAGCAGATCTCCTGTCGGTGTACACACCACACCCCAGCAGATTCCCTGACAGTGTACACACACACACACACACACACACACACCAGCAGATACCATGTCAGTGTGCACACACACACACACACACCAGCAGATTCCCTGTCAGTGTATATACACACACACATACCAGCAGATTCCCTGTCAGTGTATACACACACACCAACAGATTCCCTGTCAGTGTATACTCACACACACACCAGCAGATTCCCTGTCAGTGTATACACACACACCAGCAGATTCCCTGTCAGTGTACACACACACCAGATTCTCTGTCAATGTACACAAACATCAGATTCCCTGTCAGTGTACACACACACGCCCCAGCAGATCCCCTGTCAGTGTACACACTCACCCCAGCAGATCCCCTGTCAGTGTACACACACCCCAGCAGATCCCCTGTCAGTGTACACACACACGCACGATATTCCTTGTCAGTGTACACACACACCAGCAGATCCCCTGTAGTGTATACACACCACCGCAGTTCCTGTCAGTGTACACACACACACACACTATTCCCTGTCAGTGTACACACACACACACGATTCCCTGCCAGTGTACACACACACCCCAGCAGATTCCCTGTCAGTGCACACACACACATCCCAGCAGATTCCCTGTCAGTGTACACATACACATGCCCCAGCAGATTCCCTGTCAGTGTACACACAACCCAGTAGATCCAATGTCAGTGTACACACACCAGCAGATCCCCTGTACTGTACGCACACCACAGCAGTTCCTGTCAGTGTACACACACACACACCCAGCAGATTCCCTGTCAGTGTACACACACACACACCCAGCAGATTCCCTGTCAGTGCACACACACACGTCCCAGCAGATTCCTTGTCAGTGTACACACACACACATGCCCCAGCAGTTTCTCTGTCAGTGTACACCCCCCCCCAGCAGATCCCATATCAGTGTGCACACACCCCAGCAGATCCCCTGTCAGTGTACACACACCCTACCAGATTCCATATCAGTGTACACACACACACCAGCAGATCTCCTGCCAGTGTACAAACACACACACACCAGCAGATTCTATGTCAGTGTACACACACACCAGCAGATTCCCTATCAGTGTACCCACACCAGAAGATTCTCTGTCAGTTTACACACACACACCCCAGCAGATTCCATGTCAGTGTACACACACACACCAGCAGATTCCCTGTCAGGGTAAACACACACACACCAGCAGATTCCGTGTCTGATTAAACACACATCAGCACACGCCCTGTCAGTGTACACACACACACACGCATACCAGCAGACTCCTTGTCTCTGCACACACAAACACACCAGCAGTTTCCCTGTCAGTGTACACACACCAGCAGATCCCCTGACAGTGTACACACACACATCAGCAGATTTCCTAACAGTGTATATACACACACACCAGCAGATTCCCTGTCAGTGTGTATACACACACACACCAGCAGATTCCATGTCAGTGTACACACACACACCAGCAGATTCCCTATCAGTGTACGCACACCAGAAGATTCTCTGTCAGTGTACACATACACAGCCCAGCAGATTCCATGCCAGTGTACACACACATACCTGCAGATTCCCAGTCAGTGTACACACACACACACAAACCAGCAGATCCCCTGTAAGTGAACACACACCCCAGCAGATTCCCTGTCAGTGTATACACACACACACCAGCAGATTCCCTGCCAGTGTATACTCACACGCACACCAGCAGATTCCCTGTCAGTGTATACTCACACACACACCAGCAGATTCCCTGTCAGTGTATACACACACACACACCAGCAGATTCCCTGTCAGTGTATACTCACACGCACACCAGCAGATTCCATGTCAGTGTATACATACGCATACCAGATTCCCTGTCAGTGTACACACACACCAGAATCCCTGTCAGTGTACACACACACACCCCAGCAGATTCCCTGTCAATGTTCACACACACAAGCAGATTCCCTGTCAGTGTAAACACACACACCAGCAGATCCCCTGTTAGCGTACACACACACATCCCAGCAGATCCCCTGTCAGTGTAATCACACACGCACCCCAGCAGATTCCCTATCAGTGTACACACGCCCCAGCAGATTCCCAGTGTACACACACACACCAGCAGATTCCCTGACAGTGTACACGCGCACACCAGCAGATTCCCTGTCAGTGTACACATACACACCAGCAGATTCCCTGTCAGTGTACACACACACACCCCAGCAGATTCCCTGTCAGTGTACACACACATCAGATTCCCTGTCAGTGTACACACACATCAGATTCCCTGTCAGTGTACACACACACACGCCCCAGCAGATCCCCTGTCCGTGTACACACACACCAGCTGATTCCCTGCCAGTGTATACTCACACGCACACACATCAGATTCCCTGTCAGTGTACACACACATCAGATTCCCTGTCAGTGTACACACACACACGCCCCAGCAGATCCCCTGTCCGTGTACACACACACCAGCTGATTCCCTGCCAGTGTATACTCACACACACACCAGCAGATTCCCTGTCAGTGTATACACACACACACACCAGCAGATTCCCTGTCAGTGTATACTCACACGCACACCAGCAGATTCCCTGTCAGTGTATACTCACACGCACACCAGCAGATTCCCTGTCAGTGTATACACACACACACACCAGCAGATTCCCTGTCAGTGTATACTCACACACACCCCAGCAGATTCCCTGTCAGTGTACACACACATACGCCCCAGCAGATCCCCTGTCCGTGTACACACACACCAGCTGATTCCCTGTCAGTGTATACCCACACACCAGCAGATTCCTGTCAGTGTACACACACACGCCAGCAGATTCCCTGTCAGTGTACACACACACATCCCAGCAGATCCCCTGTCAGTGTAATCACACACGCACACCAGCAGATTCCCTGTTAGTGTACACACACACCAGATTCCCTGCCAGTGTATACACACACACGCCCTAGCAGATCCCCTGTCAGTGTAAAAACACTCACCAGTTGATTCCCTTTCAGTGTACACACACCCCAGCAGATCCCGTCAGTGTACATACACACACCAGCAGGTTCCCTGTCAATGTTCACACACACAAGCAGATTCCCTGTCAGTGCAAACACACACACCAGCAGATCCCCTGTCAGTGTACACATACACATGCCCCAGCAGATTCCCAGTCAGTGTACACACCACAGCAGATCCCGTCTGTGTACACACCACACGCCAGCAGATTCCCAGTCAGTGTACACACCACAGCAGATCCCGTCTGTGTACACACCACATACCAGCAGATCCCCTGTCAGTGTAATCACACACACACCCCAGCAGATTCCCCATCAGTGTGCACACACCAGCAGATTCCGTGTCAATGCACACACACACACGCCCCAGCAGATTCCCTGTGAATGTACGCATACACACGCCCCAGCAGATTCCCAGTCAGTGTACACATACACACAACCAAGCAGATCCCCTGTCAGTGCAGACACACACCAGCAGATCTTCTGCCAGTGTAAACACACACCAGCAGATTCCATGTTAGTGTATACATACACACACGCAGATTCCCTGTCAGTGTACACGCACACACACCAGCAGATTCCCTGTCAGTGTACACACACACACTGCAGATTCCCTGTCAGTGTACACACGTGCCCCAGCAGATTTCCTGTCAGTGTACACACACCACAGCAGATTCCCTGACAGTGTACACACACAAACACACCCCAGCAGATCTCCTGTCAGTGTACACACACACACACCAGCAGATACCATGTCAGTGTGCACACACACACACACCAGCAGATGCCCTGTCAGTGCATATACACACACACATACCAGAAGATTCCCTGTCAGTGTAAACACACACATACCAGCAGATTCCCTGTCAGTGTATACACACACACACCAGCAGATTCCCTGTCAGTGCACACACATAAACCCCAGCAGATTCCCTGTCAATGTTCACACACACAAGCAGATTCCCTGTCAGTGTACACACACACACCAGCAGATTCCTTGTCAGTGTAAACACACACACCAGCAGATCCCCTGTTAGTGTACACACACACACACCAGCAGATTCCCTGTCAGGGTACACATGCACACACCCCAGCAGATTCCCCATCAGTGCACACACACACCAGCAGATTCCGTGTCAATGCACACGTACACACGCCCCAGCAGAGTCCCAGTGTACACACACGCCCCAGCAAATTCCCTGTCAGTGTACACATACACACAACCAAGCAGATCCCCTGTCAGTGCAGACACACACCAGCAGATCTCCTGCCAGTGTAAACACACACCAGCAGATTCCATGTTAGTGTACACGCACACACACCAGCAGATTCCGTCGGTGTATATACACACACACCAGCAGATTCTCTGTTAGTGTACACACATACACCCTAGCAGCTCCTGTCAGTGTACACACATGCCCCAGCAGATTCCCTGTCAGCGAACACACACACACACCAGATTCCCTATCAGTGTACACACACATCCCCAGCAGATCCCCTGTCAGTGTACACACACTCCAGCAGATTCCCTGTCAGTATAAGCGCACCAGCAGACTCCCTGTCACTATACACACACACCCCAGCAGATCCACTGTCAGTGGATACACACACCCCAGCAGATTCCCTGTCAGTGTACACACACACACACACACCAGCAGATTCCCTGTCAGTGGATACACACACACCAGCAGATTCCCTGTCAGTGTATACAAATACGCACACCAGCATATTCACTGTCAGTGTACCCACACACCCCAGCAGATTCCCTGTCAGTGTACACACATACACCAGCAGATTCCCTGTCACTGTAAACACACACACACACACCAGCAGATTCCCTGTCAGTGGATACACACACACCAGCAGATTCCCTGTCAGTGTATATATACGCACACACAAACAAGCAGATTCCCTGTCAGTGTATACACACACACACTCCAGCAGATTCCCTGTCAGTATAAGCGCACCAGCAGACTCCCTGTCACTATACACACACACCCCAGCAGATCCACTGTCAGTGGATACACACACCCCAGCAGATTCCCTGTCAGTGTACACACACACACCAGCAGATTCCCTGTCACTGTAAACACACACACACACACACCAGCAGATTCCCTGTCAGTGTATACACACACACACACCAGCAGATTCCCTGTCAGTGTATACACACACACCAGCAGATTCTGTCAGTGTTCACACACACACCAGCAGATTCCCTGTCAATGTACACACACACACACACACACACACACCAGATTCCCTGTCAGTGTATACACAGGCCCCAGCAGATTCCCTGTCAGTGTACACACACCCCAGCAGATCCCCTGTCAGTTAACACACACGCCAGCAGATCTGCCAGGGTACACACACACCAGCAGATTTCATGCTAGTGTATACAAACACACCAGCAAATTCCCTGTCAGTGTACACACACACACCAGCAGATTCCCTGTCACTGTAAACACACACACACAAGCAGATTCCAGTCAGTGTACACACACACACCAGCAGATTCCCCGTCAGTGTACACACACACACCAGCAGATTCCCCGTCAGTGTACACATACCCCAGCAGATCCCCTGCCAGTGGACACACACGCCAGCAGATCTCTTGCCAGGGTACACACGCATATACCAGCAGATTCCATGTCAGTGCACACCCAGCACCAGCAGATTCCCTGTCAGTGTATACACACACACACACACATGCAGATTCCCTGTCGGTGTACACACACACACACACACACACACCAGCAGTTTCTCTGTCAGTGTACACACATCCCAGCAGATCTCCTGCCAGTGTACACACACACCAACAGATTCCATGTTAGTGTATACACACGCACACACCTGCAGATTCCCTGTCAGTGTACACACACCCAGCAGATCCCCGTCAGTGTACACACACACCCCAGCAGATCCCATCAGTGTACACACACATGCACCAGCAGATCCCCAGTCAGTGTACACACACCAGCAGATTCCCTGTCAGTGTATACACACACACACACCAGCAGATTCTCTGTCAGTGTACACACACCACAGCAGATCCCCTGTCAGTGAACACACACACATCCCAGCAGATGCCCTGTCAGGGAACACACACAAACACACCAGCAGATTCCCTGTCAGTGTACACACACACACCAGCAGATTCCCTGTCAGTGTACACACACACACACACACACACACACACACCACAGCAGATCCCCTTCAGTGTATACACACACACACACACACACACACACACCACAGCAGATCCCCTGTCAGTGAACACACACACATCCCAGCAGATGCCCTGTCAGGGAACACACACAAACACACCAGCAGATCCCCTGTTAGTGTACACACACACATCCCAGCAGATCCCCTGTCAGTGTACACACACATCCCAGCAGATCTCCTGCCAGTGTAAACACACACCAGCTGATTCCATGTTAGTGTATACATACACACACCAGCAGATTCCGTCGGTGTATACACACACACACACACACACCAGCAGATTCCCTGTTAGTGTACACACATGCCTCAGCAGATTCCCTGTCAGTGTACACACACCCCAGCAGATCCCGTCAGTGTACACACACACACACACCACAGCAGATCCCCTGTCAGTGAACACACACACATCCCAGCAGATCCCCTGTCAGTGTACACACACATCCCAGCAGATCTCCTGCCAGTGTAAACACACACCAGCTGATTCCATGTTAGTGTATACATACACACACCAGCAGATTCCGTCGGTGTATACACACACACACACACACACACCAGCAGATTCCCTGTTAGTGTACACACATGCCTCAGCAGATTCCCTGTCAGTGTACACACACCCCAGCAGATCCCGTCAGTGTACACACACACACACACCAGCAGATTCAATGTCAGTGTACACAAACACACCAGCAGATTCCCTGACAGTGTATATATACACACACTAGCAGATTCCTGTCAGTGGACACACCAGTAGATTCCCTGTCAGTGTACACACACACCAGCAGATTCACTGTCAGTATATCCACACACACACACCAGCAGATTCCCTTTCAGTGTATACATACACACCAGCAGATTCGCTGTCAGTGTATACTCACATGCACCCCAGCAGAATCCCTGTCAGTGTATACACACACACACACCAGATTCCTTGTCAGGGTACTCACACACCAGCAGATTCCCTGTCAGTGTATATATACATACACACACAAACCAGCAGATTCACTGTCAGTGTGTACACACACGTACACACACACACCAGCAGAATCCCTGTCAGCGTACACACACACACCCCAGCAGATTCCCTGCCAGTGTATACTCACACACGCCCCAGCAGATTCCCTGTCAGTGCACACACACACCAGAATCCCTGTTTGCGTACACACACACACGCTCCAGATTCCCTGTTATCGTACACACATGCACCAGATTGCCTGTCAGTGTACACACACACGCACACTCCAGCAGATTCCCTGTCAGTATACACACACCAGCAGATTCCCTATCACTGTACACACACACCCCAGCAGATCCCGTCAGTGTACACACAGCCCAGCAGATCCACTGTCAGTGTATACACACACACACCCCAGCAGATTCCCTGTCAGCGTACACACATGCCCCAGCAGATTCCCTGTCAGTGTACACACACCCCAGCACATCCCCAGTCAGTGGTCACATACACCAGCAGGTTCCATGTCAGTGTACACACACACGTCCCAGCAGATTCCCTGTCAGTGCACACACACACACCCCAGCAGATTCCCAGTCATTGTACACACACACCTGCAACTTCCCTGTCTGTGTATGCACAACAGTAGATTCCTTGTCAGTGTACACGCACACACATGTCCCAGCAGATTCCCGGTGAATGTACATACACGCACGCCCCAGCAGATTCCCTGTCAGTACACACACACACACGCCCCAGCAGATTCCCTGTCAGTGTACACACACGCCCCAGCAGATTCCCTGCCAGTGTACACACATGCCCCAGCAGATTCCCTGCCAGTGTATACTCACACGCACACCAGCAGATTCCCTGTCAGTGTACACAGACACGCTCCAGCAGATTCACTGTCAGTTTACACACACACACCAGCAGATTCCATGTTCGTGTATACACACACGCCAGCAGATCTCCTGCCAGTGTATACACACACACACCAGCAGATTCCCTGTCAGTGCACACACACACACACCAGAAGATTCCTTGTCAGTGTACACACACACACACACCAGCAGATTCCTTGTCAGTGTACACACACACACACGCCCCAGCAGATTCCCTGTCAGTTTACACACACACACATGCCCCAGCAGATTCCCTGTCAGTGTACACGCACATACATGTCCCAGCAGATTCCCTGTCAGTGTACACACACACACACACACACACACACACAAACATGCCCCAGCACATTCCCTGTCAGTGTACACACACACCAGCAGATTCCCTGTCAGTGCACACATACACACATGTCCCAGCAGATTCCCGGTGAATGTACATACACACACGCCCCAGCAGATTCCCTGCCAGTGTACACACACACACCAGATTCCCTGTCAGAGTACACACACACACACACACAAGTTTCATTGTACATGTACACACACCAGATTCCCTGTCATTGTACACACACACACCAGATTCCCGGTCAGTGTATACACACACACCCCAGCAGATTCCCTGTCAGTGTATACACACACACCCCAGCAGATCCCCTGTCAGTGTATACACACCCCAGCAGATCGCCTGTCAGTGTATATACACACACACACCAGCAGATTCCCTGTCAGTGTATACTCACACGCACACCAGCAGATTCCCTGTCAGTGTATACACAGACATACCAGCAGATTCCCTGTCAGTGCACACACACACCCCAGCAGATTCCCTGTCAGCGTACACACACACACCAGCAGATTCCCTGTCAGTGCACACATACACCAGATTCCCTGTCAGTGTACACACACACCCCAGCGGATCCCCTGTCAGTGTATACACACACACACCAGCAGATTCCCTGTCAGTGTATATGCATACACCAGCAGACTCCCTGTCAGTGTACACACACACACCAGCAGTTCCCCTGTCAGTGTACGCAGACCAGTAGATTCCCTGTCAGTGTACACACATACACCAGCAGTTTCCCTGTCAGTGTACGCACACCAGCAGATTCCCTGTCAGTGTACACATACACACGCCCCAGCAGATCCCCTGTCAATGTATACACACACCAGCAGATTCCGTGTCAGATTAAACACACACCAGCACACTCCCTGTCAGTGTACACACACACACCCCAGCAGATTCCCTGTCAGTGTACACACACACACCAGCAGATTCCCTGTCAGTGCACACACATGCCCCAGCAGATTCCCTGTCAGTGCACACATATGCACACCAGCAGATTCCCTGTCAGTATACTCATACACACACCAGCAGATTCCCTGTCAGTGTACACACACGTCAGCAGATTCCTGCCAGTGTGCGCACACACACACCAGCAGATTCCCTGTCAGTGTATATACACACACACCAGCAGATTCCCTGTCAGTGTTTTCACACACACCAGCAGATTCCCTGTCAGTGTACACACACACACCCCAGCAGATTCCCTGTCAGGGTACACACACACACCAGCAGATTCCCTGTCAGTGCACACACATGCCCCAGCAGATTCCCTGTCAGTGCACACATATGCACACTAGCAGATTCCCTGTCAGTATACTCATACACACACCAGCAGATTCCCTGTCAGTGTACACACACACTAGCAGATTCCTGCCAGTGTGCACACACACACACCAGCAGATTCCCTGTCAGTGTATATACACATACACCAGCAGATTCCCTGTCAGTGTATACACACACACCAGCAGATTCCCTGTCAGTGTACACGCACACGCCCCTGCAGATTCCCTGTCAGTGTATACACACACACCAGCAGATTCCCTGTCAGTGTAGAAACACACACACCAGCAGATTCCCAGTCAGTGTACACACACACCCCAGCAATTTCCCTGTCTGTGTACACACCCCAGCACATCCCCTGTCAGTGTACACACACACACACACACACACACACACACACACGTCCCAGCAGATTCCCAGTCAGTGTACACACACACACCAGCAGATTCCCTGTCAGTGTATGCACACCAGTAGATTCCCTGTCAGTGTACACACACACCCCAGCAGTTTCCCTGTCAGAGTACACACACCCCAGCAGATCCTGTAAGTGTACACACACCATAGCAGATCCCCTCTCAGTGTACACACACACACACCAGCAGATTCCTGGTCAATGTACATACACGCACACGCCCCGGCAGATTCCCTTTCAGTGTATACACACACACATGCACACCAGCAGATTCCCTGTCAGTGTACTCACACACACATGCCCCAGCAGATTCCCAGTGTGCACACACGCCCCAGCAGATTACCTGTCATTGTACACATGCACACGCCCCAGCAGATTCCCAGTCAGTGTACACACACGCCCCAGCAGAATCCCTGTCAGTGTATACAAACACAAGCAGATTCCCTGCCAGTGTATACACACACACTCACACACGCAGATTCCATGTCAGTGTACACACATGCCCCAGCAGATTCACTGCCAGTGTATACACACACACCAGCAGATTCCCTGTCAGTGTACACACACACCAGCAGATTCCCTGTCAGTGTACACACACACACCAGCCGACTCGATGTCAGTGTATACACACACACACACACACACACCAGCAGATTCCCTGTCACTGTATACACACATGCATATCAGCAGATTCCCAATATACTCACGCACGCACCACAGCAGATTTCCTGCCAGTATATAGTCACACACACACCAGATTCCCTATCAGCGAACACAAACACATACGCACCAGATCCCCTGTCAGTGTATACACACACACCATCAGATTCCCTGTCAGTGTATACATACACACACCACCAGATTCACTGTCAGTGTACACACACGCACACACCAGATTCCCTGTCAGTGCACACACATATACCAGATGCCCTGTCAGTGTACACAAACACACCAGATTCCCTGTCAGTGTATATACACACACCAGCAGATTGCCTGTCAGTGTACACACACACCAGCAGATTGCCTGTCAGTGTACACACACACCCCAGCAGATCCCCTGTCAGTGTACACACACACACACCAGCAGATTCCCAGTCAGTGTACACCTGCAGATTCCTTGTCAGTGTACGCACACCAGCAGATTCCCTGTTAGTGTACACACACCAGATTCCCTGTCAGTGTACACACACACACCAGCAGACTCCCTGTCAGTGTATACACATACACACAACGAAGCAGATTCCCTTGTAGTGTATACACACACACACCAGCAGGTTCCCTGTCAGCGTACCCACACACACGCCCCAGCAGATTCCCTGTCAGTGCACACACATGTCCCAGCAGATTCCCTGTCAGTGTACACACACATGCACCAGCAGATTACCTGTCAATTTATACACACACACCAGCAGATTCGATGTCAGTATATACACACACCAGCAGATCCCGTCAGTGTACACACACAAACACACACCAGCAGATTCCCTGTCAGTGTAAACACACACACACAACCCAGCAGATTCCCTGTCAGTGCATACACGCACCAGCAGATTCCCTGTCAATGTATACTCGCACGCACACCAGCAGATTCCGTCAATGTATATACATAGACACCCCAGCAGATCCCCTGTCACTGTACACACCACAGCAGCTTTCCTGTCAGTGTACACACACACACGCCCCAGCAGATTCCCTGTCAGTGTACACACACACCAGCAGATTCCGTCAGTGTACACAAACGCCCCAGCAGATTCCCTGTCACTGTATACACACACACACACACACACCAGCAGATTCCCTGTCATTGTATACACACACACCTGCAGATTCCCTGTCAGCGTACACACACACATGCCCCAGCAGATTCCCTGTCAGTGTACACACACGCACACACCCCAGCAGATCCCGTCAGTGTACACACACTCCAGCAGATCCCCTGTCAGTGAATACACACGCCAGCAGATTCCATGTCACTGTGTACATACAGACACCAGCAAATTCCCAGTCAGTGTACACCTGCAGATTCCTTGTCAGTGTATATACAAATACACCACCAGATTCCCTGTCAGTGTATGCACACCAGCAGATTCCCTGTCAGTGTACACACACAAACCCCAGCAGATCTCCTGTCAGTGTACACATCCACACACCCTAGCAGATTCCAGTCAGTGTAAACACACACACACCAGCAGATTCCCTGTCAGTGTACACACACACACCAGATTCCCTGTCAGTGTACACACACCGCCAGCAGATTCCCTGTCAGTGTATACACACACATATAACGAAGCAGATTCCCTTTTAGTGTATACACACACACGCACCCCAGCAGACTCCCTGTCAGTGCTCACACACACACGCACCAGCAGATTCCCTTTCAGTGTATACACACATGCACGCCAGCAGATTCCCTGTCATTGTACATGCACACGCACACCAGCAGATTTCCTGTCAGTGTACACACACACCAGCAGATTCCCTGTCAGTGCGCACACACATGTCCCAGCAGATTACCTGTCAATTTATACACACACACACCAGCAGATTCGATGTCAGTATATATACACACACCAGCAGATCCCGTCAGTGTACACACACAAACACACACCAGCAGATTCCCTGTCAGTGTATACACACACCTGCAGATTCCCTGTCAGGTGTACACACACACACATGCCCCAGCAGATTCCCTGTCAATGTATATTCGCACGCACACCAGCAGATTCCCAGTCAGTGTATACACACGCACACCAACAGTTTCCGTCAATGTATATACATAGACACCCCAGTAGATCCCATGTCAGTGTACACACCCCAGCAGCTTTCCTGTCAGTGTACACACACACATAACAGATTCCCTGTCAGTGTACACACACATAGATTCCCTGTCAGTGTACACACACATGCCCCAGCATATTCCCTGTCAGTGTATATACTGACACACACCAGCAGATTCGCTGTCAGTGTACAAACACATCAGCAGATTCACTGTCAGTGTATTTACACACACACACACACACACACACACACACACGCCCCAGCAGATTTCCAGACGGTGTACACACACACAAGCAGATCACTTGTCAGTGTACACACACCCCAGGAGATCCCCTGGGAGTGAACACACATGCCAGCAGAACTCCTGCCAGTGTACACACACACCAGCAGATTCCCTGTCAGTGTAAAGACACACACACCAGCAGATTCCCTGTCAGTGTATACACACACATGCCCCAGCAGATTCCCTGTCAGTGTATACACACACACACCCCAGCAAATCCCCTGTCAGTGTACACACGCCCCAGCAGATTCCCTGCCAGTGTATACACACGTACGCCCCAGCAGATTCCCCGTCAGTGTACACACACACACCCCACCAGATTCCTTGTCAGTGTACACATACACATATGCCCCAGATAATTCACCGGCAGTGTACACACACGCTCCAGCAGATTCCCTGTCAGTGTGTACACACACACACACACCAGCAGATTCACTGTGTACACACTCGCCCCAGCAGATTCCCTGCCGGTGTACACACACACACACACCAGCCGATTCCTTCAGTGTATACACACACACACACACAAACCAGCAGATTCACTGTCAGTGTACACACATACATATGCCCCAGCAGATTCCATCAGTGTATACACACACACAAACCAGCAGATTCGCTGTCAATGTGTACACACACACACCAGCAGATTCCATCAGTGTACACACACACACGCAAAACAGCAGATTCTGTCAGTGTATACACACACACACACACACACCAGCAGATTCCCTGTCAGTGTACACACACACTCGCCCCAGCGGATTCCGTCAGTGTATACACACACACACAAACCAGCAGATTCACTATCAGTGTGTACACACACACCAGCAGATTCCCTTTCAGTGTACACACACATGCCCCAGCAGATTCCCTGTCAGTGTAAACACACACACAAAAACCAGCAGATGCCCTAAATGAGTATACACACACACACCAGCAGATGCCCTCTGTGTGTACACACACACATGCCCCAGCAGATTTCCTGTCAGTGTACACACACACCCACCCCAGCAGATTCCGTCAGTGTATATACACACACCAGCAGATTTCCTGTCAATGTATACACACACACACGCTCCTGCAAGTTCCCTGTCAGTGTACACACACACAAACCAGCAGATGCCCTATCAGAGTATACACACACACCCAGCAGATTCCCTGTCAGTGTACACACACACAAACCAGCAGATGCCCTATCAGAGTATACACACACACCCAGCAGATTCCCTGTCAGGGTACACACACCCACCCCAGCAGATTCCGTCAGTGTATATACACACACCAGCAGATTTCCTGTCAATGTATACACACACACATGCTCCTGCAAGTTCCCTGTCCGTGTACACACACACGCACGCACACACACACCAGCAGACTCCCTGTCAGTGCTCCCACACACACGCACCAGCAGATTCCCTTTCAGTGTATACACACACCTGCAGATTCCCTGTCAGGTGTACACACACACACATGCCCCAGCAGATTCCCTGTCAATGTATACTCGCACGCACACCAGCAGATTCCCAGTCAGTGTATACACACGCACACCAACAGTTTCCGTCAATGTATATACATAGACACCCCAGTAGATCCCATGTCAGTGTACACACCCCAGCAGCTTTCCTGTCAGTGTACACACACACATAACAGATTCCCTGTCAGTGTACACACACATAGATTCCCTGTCAGTGTATATACTGACACACACCAGCAGATTCGCTGTCAGTGTACAAACACATCAGCAGATTCACTGTCAGTGTACACACACACACCAGCAGATTCCCTGTCAGTGTATTTACACACACACACACACACACACACACACACACACACACACGCCCCAGCAGATTTCCAGACGCTGTACACACACACAAGCAGATCACTTGTCAGTGTACACACACCCCAGGAGATCCCCTGGGAGTGAACACACATGCCAGCAGAACTCCTGCCAGTGTACACACACACCAGCAGATTCCCTGTCAGTGTAAAGACACACACACCAGCAGATTCCCTGTCAGTGTATACACACACACACACCAGCAGATTCCCTGTCAGTGTATACACACACACCAGCAGATTCCCTGTCATTGTATACACACACACACACACCAGCAGATTCCCTGTCAGTGTACACACACACACACACCAGCAGATTCCCTGTCAGTGTATACACATACACACACCAGCAGATTCCTGTCAGTGTATACACACACACACCCCAGCAGATTCCCTGTCAATGTACGCACACACCAGCAGATTGTCTATCAGTGTGTACGCACACACCAGCAGATTGTCTATCAGTGTATACACACACACCAGCAGATTCCCTGTCAGCGTATACACACACCAGCAGATTGCCTTTCAGTGTATACACACACACCAGCAGATTCCCTGTTAGCGTATACACACACACCAGTAGATGTCAGTGTATACACACACACCAGCAGTTTCCCTGTCAGTGCATACTCACACACACACACACCAGCAAATTCCCTCTCAGTGTATACACACACACATCAGCAGATTCCGTCAGCATATATACACACACCAGCAGATTCCCTGTCAATGTATACACACACACACACCCCAGCAGATTCCATCAACGTATATACACACACCAGCAGATTCTGTCAGCATATATACACACACCAGCAGATTCCCTGTCAATGTACACACACACACATACACACACACCTGCAGGTTCCTTGTCAGTCGATACACACACACACAAACCAGCAGATTCCGTCAGTGTGTGCACACACACAAACCAGCAGATTCACTGTCAGTGTGTACATACACGTCCAGCAGGTTCCCTGTCAGTGTACACACATAAACACGCCCCAGCTGATTCCATCAGTGTATATATACACACACACACACACAAACCCGCAGATTCCCTGTCAGTGAGTACACACACATGCCAGCAGATTCCCTGTCAGTGTACACACACACACACACAAACCAGCAGATTCCCTGTGTGGACACACACATGCCCCAGCAGATTCCATCAGTGTATACACACACACACACACACACACACACCAGCAGATTCACTGTCAGTGTGTATACACACAAACACACCAGCAGATTCCCTGTCAGTGTATACACACACACCAGCAGATGCCGTGTCTGTGTACACAGACACACACAAACCAGAAGGTTCCCTGTCTAGTGTACACACACACCAGAGTCTCTGTCAGTGTATATACACATACACACCCCAGCAGATTCCCTGTCAGTGTGTACACACACACAAACCAGCAGATTCCCTGTCAGTGTACACAAAAACACGCCCCAGCAGATTCCCTGTCAGTGCACACACACACACACACACACACCAGCAGATCCCCTGTCAGTGCACACACACACACACCAGCAGTTTCCCTGTCAGTGTGTACACACACACAAACCAGCAGATTCCCTGTCAGTGTACACAAAAACACGCCCCAGCAGATTCCCTGTCAGTGCACACACACACACACACACACACACACACCAGCAGATGCCCTGTCAGTGTACACACACAAACCAGCAGATTCCCTGTCAGGGAGTATACACACACAAAGAGTGTGGTGCTGGAAAAGCACAGCAGGTCAGGCAGCATCCGAGGAGCAGGAGAATCAATGTTTCAGTGTTTCAGGCAAAAGCCCTTCATCAGGAACAAGTCATTTCTGATGAAGGGCTTATGCCTGACATCTTGATTCTCCCGCTCCTCGGATGCTGCCTGACCTGCTGTGCTTTTCCAGCGCCACACTCTTAGAGTCTTATCTCCAGGCATCACTTTCTCCCAGTTCACACACAAAGACACACACAAAATAAAACGTGTATTTGGGAAAGATGGAAAATCTGGGAAAGCAGTTTCATAGTTCCTGTTCACAAAATGCTGAGATTATTCTTAAGATACATGTGCTGATCAGAATACTGCTTCTCAGTCTTCCTTCTCCAGATGCATCCATTGGTTTGTAACAGGCACATTGGTTCACTTATAAAAGGCCCTGGACTTACCGAATAAAAGTCAGAGCTAACAGCAACTACTGAAGGAAAGCTAAACTAGCTCTCTTCAGACTCACAGTGCCCTACTGCAGAGAACTGAGGAAGGGTTTCTGAGCTGGTTGAGGTCTGAACTCTCCTTTGTATCTTGGTCACAGGCCTATGCTGACCAGCTAACAGAGAAGCAACCACACGGCTATTGGCATGAGCAGACCTTTGTTACCGGGAGTCACTGCCACTTGTCACCAACCAACGGTCTATTTGCATACAACCCTTCACTCCGGCTCATCTGTAAACTAAACTTGAATTACCTCATGAACAAGTATCTGTGGAACCGACACTTAGCGCAAGAGTCAGGTGACTTGTTTTCCAAAGATTCAGTAAGTAACCCTGAAGACTCCTTTTTTTTTTAAAATTGTCGCCTTGATATTTAAGTCTGCAATTAAAAGCACAGCAAGTGATAGTCAGAGCTAAACAATCCCACAACCAAAAGATCAGCTCTGAGCTCTGCAGTCCTGCCACATCCAGCTGTGAATGGTGGTGGACGATTAAACAACTCACTGGAGGAGGAGGCTCCACAAATATTCCCGTCCTCAATGACGGAGGAGCCCAGCACATCAGACCAAAAGGGAAGGCCAAAGCAATCTTCAGTCAGAAGTGCTGATTGGATTTCCCATCTCGTTCTCCTCCAGTGGTCCCCAGCATCACAGATACCAGTCCCCAGCCGATTTGACTCACTCTATGTGACATGAAGTAACAGCTGGAGGCACTCGGCCCTGCAAAGGCGAGGGGCCCTGACAATATTCCGGCAATGGTACTGAAGACTTGTGCTCCAGAACTTGCCAGTCCCCTAGCCAAGCCCATTCCAGTACAGCTACAACACTGGTATCTATCAGACAACGTGGAAAATTGCCCAGGGATGTCCTATACATAAAAAGCAAATCCAGCCTGACCGATTACCACCCCATCAGTCTGCCCTCGATCATCAGTAAAGTGATGGAAGGTGTCATTAACAATGGTAGCTATCAGCACCTGCTCAGTGACACGGAGTTTGGGATCTGTCAGGGCCATTCAGCTCCTGACCTCATTACAGCCTTGGTTCAAACATGGACAAAAGAGCTGAATTCGAGAGGTCAACTGAGGGTGACAGCCCTTAAGATCACAGCTGTGTTTGACCAAGTGTGTGATCAATAAGTATCAGCTCAAGCCCTCTGCTGGTTGGTGTCACACCAGGCAAACAGGAGGAAGGTTGCAGAGGTCAGTCATCTCAGCTCCAGGACATCTCTGCAGGACTTCCTCAGGGTAGTGTCCGAGGCCCAACCATCTTCAGCTGCTTCATCAATGACCTTCATCATAAGGTCAGAAGGAGGGGGGGGGGGGGGTCGCTAGTGATTGCACAATGTTCAGCACTATTTGCAACTCTTCAGATACTGAAGGAGTGTATGTCCAATGGATCTGGACAATACCCAGGCTTAAACCGACAAGTGGCACGAAACATTCATGCCACACAAATGCCAGGCAATGACCATCTCCATCAAAAGGCAGCATAACTATTGTCCCGTGACACTCAATGGCATTACCATCACCAGATTCCCCCACTATCAACATCCTGGGGTCACTATTGACCAGAACCTTAACCAGGGGAAGGTGAGGACTGCAGATGCTGGAGATCAGAATCAAGATTAGAGCGGTGCTGGAAAAACACAGCAGCCGAGGAACAGGAAAAATCGACGTCTCGGGTAAAAGCCCTTCATCATGAATGAAGCCAGAACATCAATAGACTAGTCAAAAAAAAAATACTGTGGTAATGTCAGAGGCTGGGAATCCTGAAGTGAGTAACTCACCTCCTGACTCCAATAGGCCTGTCCATCATCTACAACGCAATAAGTCAGGTGGGTGATGGAATACCCGCCATTTGCCTGGACATGTGGAATGTACTGACAGAGGAAGTGATAGATGAAGGTACAGTTACAACATTTAAAAGACATTTGGACAGGTACATGAATAGGAAAGGTTTGGAGGGATATGGGCCAAACGCAGATAAGTGGGGCTAGTTTAGTTTGGGAAATTTGGTCAGAACAAATTGGACCAAAGCTGTATGACTGCAGTGTCCGAGAAGCTTGACACCATCAAAGCAGCCCTTTTGAATTACACCACACCCACTCTCTTCACCACTTCAGTTACAACAGTGTGGACCATCTACAAGATGCACTGCAGAAATTCACCACTTTCCAAATCCAAGCCCACTAGCATCTAGAACGGCAAAGGCTACATGTTCTCACCCTGACTTGGAAATGTATCAACATTGTTTCAGTGTCACTGGATCAAAATCCTGGAGCTCGCTCCCCAACAGCATTGCGAATACACCCGCACCAAATACTCCGCAGTGGTTCAAGAAGCTGCTCAAGTCTTTGGAACTCCTTGCCAAGGAGACCTGTGAGGGCAGAGTCCTTGGGTATGTTCAAAGTGCAGCGAGATTAATACTTGGAAAGTGGATATGAGGAAGGTCAGCTTAGCCTATTGAATAGTGGAGCAAGTTCAAGTGGCCAAATGGCCTACTCCTATCCTGACTTCTTATGGTCTAATGTTTTCAAGAACAAATAGATGGACAATAAACATTGACCCAGCCAGCAACACCCCCATCCCAGGAATGAATTTCAAAAACTTCAGGTCAAGTAGAGACTAATGCTCTAGATTCTTCAGCTGGTCAGAGTTGAATTGTTGTTGATTGGGGAGGCTTCCAAATTGGTTAAGATGTGAGAACTTCTAGCTTCAAGTCAAGAATAACCAACATTCAATGAATGGCTTTCTGTCCCTGTAATTCCATGCATTAGAAACTCTAAACTATGACGTTTATATTGTAAGGGTCCTTGCCCACAAATCATTGATCTTTACCCAGGATCTCGCAACTCCAGGACATTTCCTGGTCATGCCTCAGGTCCTGCAGGAAGATACATTAATAAGTAACACCTCACAATCCAACTGGATATACAGAATTTTAAAACGAGAGTATTTATACCACGCTTTACCTTGCAACTTTTCCAACACCAGGTGGAGTAGTGGGACCACTATATTTCAGATGCCCAGTTCATTATGTCCTCCTGCCCCTAACCTGAAAGCAGTTTTCTATGTTTCACACATTCAAAAAAAATTAATTAATTCTACACATCTGAAGTGCGGCCTCTCTCAATTAAATCCTGGACCACTGAAATTTCCAACCAGGTTTCCACTTCAATGTGTAACACAAAACGAATTAGTCTATTAAAATTTGGTCTACAATTTAATCAACGAACTGAAATTGAGTATAGAGAGTAAAGAAGTCAAATAATTTTTATTAAATGAATGGGAGTTCAACTTAATTTTAAAAAAACTGGAATGTTTGACTTTGGTCTCAGACACCCTTTGTCAGTTCTGTACTTCGACTGGTCTACCATATCCTTTCCTCATTTTCTGCCATATACTTTCAATGGATGTCTGTTATATAAGAACATGTAACCTACATTTCGTTCTATAGCTCACACTGATCTGTTACATACAATTCTTGTTGTGTTAATGACCGTTAGATATCTCACAGAGTGTGTTACGTAAATCACACAATAATATAATCTTGGATCAGATTTGACATATATTAGGTAGAATACACTAAGCTATATCACATATTTTACTGTTATGCAACTACACTGTGCTAAGTCACAGCTCTATCATACAGATTACACTGGGGTAAATTCTGTTGTAAATTTTGTTATTGTGCTATATAAAAAATATTTGCAAGCTAGGTATTTTCTCAGGTTTGGTAAAGAAAGAAGTCATTGTTAACATCCTCCAGCGAAGAAGTTGTTTAAACTGATGTTAAATAGAGAATAATCAATAAATATCATCTCATAAGTCATACTGGGGTACAATTAACTCCTAAAAAAGTTGGCGGATTGGGTTTGGATTGAATGCAATCTGACCCCAATCCATCTGCTTCCAGGTATAATTTAACATAAGAGAGGCAAAATAAGGCTAACAGGCCACATTCAGTCAATGCCAGGTGCCCTGTGCCCTTTCTTGTCTCTTGTATATAAGATGACATGCGGTCTCAGCTACGAAACATTATCTGAAAGGAAGAGTAAAACAAGTGACTGCTCGCCCTAATGGTAAAGAAAATGGTCGACATGTGGCTTTCTGTGAGCAGATTGGACACCAAGACTAAAGATGTCTATAATGTCCATCTGTATTTAAATATTAGATTGTAGAATATCCATGCTGTAAGACTGGACTGTTTAGCTTTTATCACGATAACATTCAAACTGTTCACCACAGAACCTGGTTGGTGTTAAACTGCATCTCATTACTTTGTTCAGTATATTATATAATCAATTGCTTCAACAATTTTACTGGGGGCCACAATTTAAAATTCAGGGGTCGTCCATTTACAACAGCGATTAGGCAATAAAATAATATTCTCAGACGATCACGAGTCTTTGGAATGGTCTTGCTCAAAAAGGTGGTGAAATCAGAGCCCTTGAAGATTTCAAAGGCAGAAGTGGATAGATTTTCATTAAAGGGGTGAAAGGTGATCAGAGTTAGGCAGAAATGCAGATGCAAGGTTACAATCAGATGAGCCATGATCCTATTGAAGAGCAGAACAGGCTTCAGAACTTGCGTGCTGTACCCTCACTCCTGATATCTCTGATTTTATATATTACTGTATTGTAACTGCATGATAAAACTGTACACTTTGGAACAAACACCTTACAGCCCTTAATACAAGAGACTAATTTTTAGACAGAAATTTCACAGTTGGTGCTCAACATGGGACAGTAATATATGATGTTATACCAAATATAAGCATTTGGTTTAAGCATAAATCCATGAATGAAGTTGTTGCCATCTTTAGGGTTGTGAGGAAACAGTAGAACAGGCCAAGGACAATATTGTGGTCAGTTGTATAATATATACACCCAATTGTATTAAGGATGCACTCAAAATGTGAACAACGACATATACTACAGATAGTGGAATATGGAAAGGCAGGTAAGGATGGACACTTGTGACAGATGTCTTCTCGAAGGCAGAACGATGGAAGGTAGAGGGGCTCAGGCTGCTATTACAAGCAATGATGGAATTATCAGCAAGAGATAGGGGAGCGTGCGCAGGCTTGCATTCAGTTGCTGCAGAAGTACGACTGGCTTCTGTTTACGTTCAAATGCGAGAAACCAGTTTGTGAGGAAGTGGAACAGGATGCTCAGCTAAGACAATGGGGCAAAAACAGTTAATGTTCAACAAGTGGTAGAAGGCCCTCGGTAACGTTCCGTAGACCAAGCTAGTCAATGTAATACGAACAAGTTAGGGACAGTTATGAGAGATCCCACACGGTGCACGGGAACAAAGAACTTGAGAGACACTGAAAAAGTGGAAGGATCAGCATGCGATGGGGGAGGAAGACAAAATGTCGTGGTGTGGGGAGGAAATGGCATATGTTCTGCTCCAGCCCTATGAGACAACACAAGGGCCAGGGAATGTGGGGCTTGAAAACGATCTCAGCAAGTACCTGCCCATATTCCGGAGTGCAGTGAGCACATTTCCATCCAGACTGCCATGAGAAAGGAACTGCAAAAACAAAAAAACACCAGTTTATAAAGGGAAACTGGCTTCCGTAACTCGACCAGATCCACAGAAGGAAATGGATCCTTCTGATCAACTGCTGGGGAGAATCCACCAGATTGACACACCCGTGACACAGTGACAGCAGGACAGAATCCAACCTCCTTGCACCATCGGGTCCAACATCCCTACATGACGGCAGCAGCAGGATTCACTCGATTCACCTCCTCACCTATCCCCCACCCTCTCACAACAGCAGGGGTACATTGGACTGACAGACCCATAGCAAGGAGATCTGCCACTCTGACATCTCTACATCAAAAAGGGAACTATCAGCCCCTGTACCGCGACAGCAGAAGGGGATCCACTGGCCCTGACATCTCAAAGCAGGACGGGAGGAAGGAGTCAATGATTGAGGTGCATTGGCTGGCGGCTTAACATTGGTGTTTTGAGAGAAACATTTTCAGAGAGAGCGTTATTAAGGGTTAAGTAAGGCATAATGGTAAATTCAGAATACAATGGAGAAAAATATTAAGGGTGAACTGAATGGAACAATGGAGTATAGCAATAGACATAGTTAACCACGAGGCAAAAGGGAGGGCTGTGGATGCTGGAGATCTGACATAGTTAACAGCTACTCGTATAGATCAGAATTACTCAGATTGGATTGTGTGGATGTAGGGAAGATTGCATGACTTATTCAAAATTCACCAGGGTTGTACTTTCCAGATCTGATTAACCCACAATGTTTCACTCGTGAAAGACACACTTGCAGAAAATATTGAGCTGCTCACAAAAAAAAGATTGCGGAAATACCGAATGGAAGGTGGTAGAGTTGAGCTCTGACTTTCTGTGCCTGCCTGATATTGATTCTCAACAGAAGCAGAGAGACCGGCTCCTAAAGGTAATATCGTTCTCAAATGGAACAAAAGATTTTGCAAGAGGTTCTAACAGTCGCCAATTATAACCAGCTAAAAATAGACAGATGCTGACAACAGACTATTGATTACTGAGGAATTACTAAGCAAATACAGAATTTCAGAGACCTGACCAGTATCATCGGATAGAATCGTATGTTTCTCCAAAATATTTCCAGCTTTTGATTTAGTTTCTATAGTTTACTGAGTGCCAACATAAATATGCCTTTACATTCCATGAACAATAATATACTTGATACTTTAGGGTGTCCACAATTCACGACTTAAATTCCAGTTACTAAATAAAGTATATCAGGAATCATAGTCATAGAGATCAAAAACAGCCACCCGACTATTCTAAACCCATTATCCAGCACTTGGCCTACAGAAATTCAGTAAAATAAAACTAAATCTATTGATCAGAGCCAATTTTCAAGCAGCCTCCTACCTGTGATTATTTCTCGGGCTTTCTCAACCAGAACTTAGATGTGATGCTGGAAAAGCACAGCTGGTCAGGCAGCATCTGAGGAGCTGGAGAGTCAATGTTCGAGCAGACGCTCTTCATTAGGAATGAGCACAGCAGAAAGATTCACCAGATTCAGCTCTCCATCCGGCCCCAACCTCCTCCCCTGACCCCATCCCTGATAAAGAGCTTATGTTTGAAGCACCGACTCCCCTGCTCCTCGGATGTTGCCTGACCAGCTGTGCTTTTCCAGCACCACCCTTTTCGATTCTGATCTCCAACATCTGCAGGCCTCACTTTCTCCTTAGATTTTACAGACAGGCGATTGGGCTTACCCTCGCAACACTCTACGCCGGCGCGTGTTTTCACTCACTGAGAACTGCAAAGGACAATTAAGGACTCGAAAGGGGCTTGACAGGGTGAATGCTGGGAGGGTGTTTCCTCTGTTGGAAGAATCTAGGACCAGACGACACAGTCTCAGAAAAAAAAGAGGCGCCAATTTAAGGTAGAGATGAGGAGAAATTTCTTCTCTCGGAGCGTTGAGTGTCTTTGGAACACCTCGTGGAGCAGAGTTCTTGTGTTTATTTAAGGCTGAGATAGATAGATTCTTGATCAGTATGGAAACCAAGGGTTATGGTGAAAGGGCAAGGGCATGTATGGAATGTTGGATCAGCTATGATCCAATCAAATGGCAGAGATGGCTCAAGGTGTTGGACTGCCTACTCCTGTTCCTATTTCTAATGATCATAGAGATGTACAGCACGGAAATGGACCCTTCAGTCCAACCCGTCCATGCCGACCAGATATCCCAACAAACTAGAGGAAACCTTCTAGACCACTAATAACACCCTTAATGGCATAAAATTCACTAAAAAGAGGAGGAAAAACAACAACAAATTGCCATTCCTAGATGTCATAGAGCGAACAGCCAATGGGGAACCTCAAACCAGTGTCTACAGGAAAACAACACATACAGACCAAATATTAAAGTACAGAAGTAATCACCCCAACATCCACAAACGGAGCTGCATCAGAACATTATTCTAATGAGCCAATACACACTGCAGCACAGAGGAACTACGCAGAGCAGAGGAAAATCACCTCTCCAGTGTCTTCAAAAAGAACGGGCACCCAATGAACACAGTCCGCCGATTTCTCAGCCACAAAGCCAACAGGCAGACAAAACACATCCAGGAACCCCAGCCACTCTCCCCTACATCAGAGACATCTCAAATGACTGCCAGACTACTCCGACCCCTTGGCATCATGGTAGCCCACAAACCCACCAACACACTAAAACAGCAGCTAATGAACTTGAAAGACCCTATACAGACAATGAGCAAAACCAATGTCATCTCCAAAATACCGTGCAAGAACTGTAACAAACACTACATTGGACAAACTGGAAGAAAACTATCTACCAGGATACATGAACATAACTAGCCCCAAAACGACATGACCCTCTCTCACTAGTATCCTCACATACAGATAAGGAAGGACACCACTTCGACTCGGACAACACATCCATCCAGGACAAGTCAAACAGAGACACGCATGAGGATTCCTAGAAGCATGGCATTCCAACCGGAACTCTACCAACACTAAAGGTCTTATAGTCCGACCAAGAGATTCATTTCACTTCAGGTCATGAAGGACAAGTTAAATGTCTTCAGAATTGGGAAGAATAATATTCCATTTGACATCCAGATGGAATAGTTAAGAATATAAAACATACCTTTAATCAGTGAGTTACCAGATATTAGGTAAGGTTGGTAGAATTCACACATTCTTGATGAAGGGCTTATGCCGGAAACATTGATTTGCTTGTTCCTTCAAAGCTGCCTGACCTGCTGTGCTTTTCCAGCACCACACATTTTGACTGTGATCTTCAGCATCTGCAGTCCCCACTTCCTCCCAGAATTGGCAAATTGTTTATTTTAATCGATTTACCATGATCTGGGAGCTGGGATATACTCTGTGCTCATAATAGGACATCCAGGTTCAACTGCTGAAGCTTTGGTTGGGTAGCACCCACCCAGCACAACAATGTTACAATGGACACCCAATGAATGGAAATGTACTCATTTGTAACAGATTCTCCTTATCCATTGACCAAAATGATATTTGTCAACACAAGCTTGACCTGTACAGTAAAGGTCTTGAGACATGGTGAAACATATGGACCCTCACAGCCTGAGCAGTTGGAGAAAATCATTGAAATTGCAAAAGAGTATGACTGAGTTGGAATACCTGAAACAAATCTATGCGTTAATTGATAGGATTGACTGAAATGCAGAATTTGGCTGCTCTCTGCCAGCTCTTAGAGAAAGAGAAAATTCTTGTGAAACAGCGCAATGGCTTGTCATAGTTTAAGAGATTATTCTTCAAATTTAATCATTTTAAGATATCTTAGAAAATTATTTTCTACCTGTCTCTTTGGGAGATGGTATGACACTGCCCGCCCCCCACCCCATTGCAGGCAGGATTTAAACCCAATCCTTCTGGCCCAGAGGTACGGATATTACCACCTTGCCATAAGTCAGAATCATAGAACATAGAATAGTACAGGAACAGGCCCTTCGACCCACCAGATCTATGCTGACCATGATGCCATACTAAACTAATCCCATCTGTCTGCACATTGTCCGTATCCTTCTATACTCTGCCTGTTCACGATTCAGTCTAAATACCTGTTAAACATTGTGAATACACCTGCTTCTACCACCTTCCCTGGCAGCACTTTCCAGGTACCCACCATATTGTGTAAAAAAATTGCCTTGCACATCTCCCATAAACTTTCCCCCTTTCACCTTAAACATCTGCCCCCTAGTAGTTGATATTTCCCCTGGGTGGACAATCCACAACTTCCATAGCTCTCATAATCCTATATGATCAGGACGCCATTGAGCCTCTGACACACTCACACAAATAATCCAAGTTTGTCCAACATCTCCTTATAGCTCATACCCTCTAATCCAGGCAACATCCTGGTAAACCTCTTCTGCACCCTCTCCAAAGCCTCCACATTATTCCTACCATATGGCGACAGGATCTGCACACAATACTCCAAATGTGGCCCAACTACAAACTTTTATACAGCTGCAACACAACTTGCCAATTTTACTGTTCAATGCCCTGACCAATGAAGGCGAGCATGTTGTGTGCCTTCGTTACCATCTTATCCACTTGTGCTGCCACTTTCAGGGAACTATGCACTTAGACCCCAAGATCCTTCATATATCAATGCTCCTAAGGGTCTGCCACCGACTGTTTACTTCCCTCCTGCATCGGTCCTCCCAAAATGCACCACTTCACAAAATGGTGTCCGTTTTAAACACCATCTGCTATTTCTCCATCCAGCTTTCCATCTAATCTATAAACTGCTTCATTCTTTGACAACCATCCTCACTACCAGAACCCCATTAATGTTTTTTGTCTCATCTGCAAACTTACTAATCAGATCATCTAGATTTTCATCCCAGTCATTACATCACAGATAACAGGGATCCCACATCTACCTCTTGCAGAACACTACCAGGTACAAACCTCCAGTCGGAAAAACACCCTTATGCCACAACTCTCTGTCTACTCTGACCAAGCCAATTTTTTTAATCCAACATGCCATGGATCCCATGTGACCTAATGTTCTGGACCAGCCTACCATGAGGGTCACTGTCAAATGCATTCATAAAGTCCATATAACCAACACCCACCGCCACACCCTCAATCATCTTTGTTGCTCCTCAAAAGATCAGTCACGTTTATGAGACAAGACCCCCCCCCCCGGCACAAAGCCACACTGACTATCCCTAATAACCCCATTCTTTTCCGATTCACTGCGTCACAGAGTGTAATGGCACAGAAGGAGGCCATTTGGCCCATTGTGCCTGCACCAGCTCCTCAAATGAGAACCTTACCTCGTGCCAATCCATTGCTTTTTCCCCCAGATACTCACATATTTTCTCTATCCAAACAGTTGTTCAGTTCTTCCAGGAGAAAGTGAGGACTGCAGATGCTGGAGATCAGAGCTGAAAATGTGTTGCTGGAAAAGCGCAGCAGGTCAGGCAGCATCCAAGGAGCAGGAGAATCGACGTTTCGGGCATAAAAAGGGCTGATGCCTGAAACATCGATTCTCCTGTTCCTTGGATGCTGCCTGACCTGCTGCGCTTTTCCAGCAACACATTTTCAGTTGTTCAGTTCTCTCAATTGAACCTGCCTCCACGACACTTTCAGGCTGTTTTCCCTACCGAATTACTGATTAAATAATATTCTTCTTCTCTCACGTCACTTTTGCACCTTTTATAAGTCATTTTAAAATCTATATCCTCTGGCATTTAATCCTCCTAAGAGCAGAAATGGTTTCACCCTATCTACTCTATCCGGCCCGCACCTCATTCAAACACTTTTACCAAATCACCTCACAGCCTTCTCCGTCAGGAGACCTGTCCCAAATTACTCAATCTATCCTCAGAACTGAAGTTTCTCATTCCTGGAACCATTCTAATAAAACGTGTTCAGATCTTTCTTAGATTGGTTATGCTTGCTAATAAATAATTATCAGACATTAATCGACAGTATATACTGACTCTTTCAAATATATTGTTGTACTTAAAACACAAACGTATTGTACACTGTTGTGTTGAGCAAGATCATGTCCATAATTGAGTCTAGAGTCCTCTAAGTTGACTGGTAGTGTATTCAACTAAGTAATATCACCAATGAGATCAGACCATGGTCAACACAGAGAAGTTTAACTCATTCCAACAGGAAAAGGGCATTGATTGGCATCTAGGTGCACTGACCATTGAACAGTATCAGCTGTTATGGGGTGTCAAGTAAGTGCAACCACGAACAAAAACAGCAATAGTGTGCCTTTCATCGGGACTATATGGGAGATATGGAGATTGATCTGTGTTCTCTATTGGCCCATGGGTAATGGATAATTCTTTCAGTTTCCTCAAGTCTAGAAACTCATCACTTTAATCACTGACATACGCCACTTGGTCCATCTGCTTCAAATTCTTCAAGAATATTCTCCAAATATCAGAAACAATTCAATTAGATAACTTACACTGGAATATATGAGTCTGAACACACACACAGTTCTGTGACACAGATTATACTGGAGTATATATCTCAGTGCAGTTATAATGAAAGCGAGGTGATAATGTAATACAGACTACAATGGGACTGGCCACTGAAAGGTCTGTAATATAAGCATCATCAGGACAAATGACACATGGAATATTTTTGGATATACACCTCACAGCTCTGCTGTGATTACATTGCAATAGAACATAGAACATAGAACAATACAGCACAGTACAGGCCCTTTGGCCCTCGATGTTGTGCCGATCCAAGCCCACCTAACCTACACTAGCCCACTATCCTCCATATGCCTATCCAATGCCCGTTTAAATGCCCATAAAGAGGGAGAGTCCACCACTGCTACTGGCAGGGCATTCCATGAACTCACGACTCGCTGAGTAAAGAATCTACCCCTAACATCTGTCCTATACCTACCACCCCTTAATTTAAAGCTATGCCCCCTCGTAATAGCTATATATCACACACAGATGCAGTGCATACATTATACTGAAATATTACAACTTTGGGAGAGAGATTTCATTTTGATAAAGAAATCACGGTTTTGCCATAAAGGTTGACGTACAAAGGCTAATATGGAATTACAGCACAAAAGTAGGCAAGCCAACCCAACCAGCCTATAGACAAACAGGAGGCTGTCTACCTTGGATTCCAGCAACCTGTCTGTACTGGCATTAATGTCTCGGAGAAATATACCATGGTTTTAGCACAGGGGGAAGCCAATTTAGACCATCATGTGTCCCTCACCAGGAGGAAGTCATCAAGTTTCACTCTCCTTCCTTTACCGTGCGGCCATGAGGATGGTCCTTTTTCAGGTAACCATTTAATTCCCTTTTCAAACCTTAATTCAATTTCCGTCACCACACTCTCAAAGCAGTGCACTGCGGCCCCAACACCTGCTGCGTGAAAAACATTTTCCTCACGATAATGTTGTTTATTTTACTAATTATCTTAAATCTGCGCTCTCTGGGGCTTGATCCTGAACTAATCAGAACAGTATTTCCTTCCCTTTTCTTTCCAGACCCATTGTGATTTTGAATGCCTTGATCAAACCACCTCTCAATCATTCCTCTTCCAAGGAGAACACTCCCAATTTCTCCAACCTATCGACGTAACTCAAGTGGATGAGTTCTGTTATTCAAATTGTATACCGTGATATACCAAGCACAGTCCTCACCCAAAAATAAAAGCCAAAAGAATTATGGAATTAAAAATCCAAAATAAAAGCTGTAACTCCTGGAGAAACTCAGCAGGTCTGGCAGCACCTTTGGAGAAAAAGCAGAGTTAATGTTTTAAATCCAGTGACCATTCATCAGGTCACTAAACCTGAAATGTTAATCCTGTTCTCTCTCCACAGATGCTGCCAGACCTGCTGAGTTGCTCCAGCAATTTTAGTTCAGCCCTCACTACTCGGTTACAAATCTTACACTGGGATCTATCACCCCCAGGTCTTTAAAATACATTACAATATCATACACTTCCACGTGTGTGTTTTACACTAGAATATATCACGTGGAGTTATGGTGCATAAATTCCTGTGAGATAGAGCACTGAAACAAAAACAGAAACTGCTGGAGAAACCGAACAGGTTTAGCAGCATCTGTGGAGAGAAAGCAGAGTTAACGTTTCAGGTCCAGCAGGACTCCTTCATAACGGTTCAGAAAATGGCTCACTGAACTCAAAACGTTAACTCTGCTTTCTCTCCACAGATGCTGCTAAACCATTCGGTTTCTCCCGCAGTTTCTGTTTTTGTTTCAGATTTCTAAAACTAAGAAACTGCTGATGCTATTTTTGAGCATTAACATGTCAGTTTTATTGATTACACCAGGATAACAAATTACATTCTGTTCTGGTATATAGATTGAACTGAGATATAACATGCATTTGCATAGATCACATTGATATATATGATCATAGCTTTGGAACAAAGCATATCTTAGATGTATCCTTTCTGGTTCCATTCTATGGATTAAAAAGAATTATTTAAACTATATTCACTGGCCTAGCTTGCATTGGATTATAACAATGAAATTACTGTTAAAAGGATTACTCTGGGGATTATAATAAACTGCACTTTGTCTTATATTCGATCGAGATTAACAACCAACCGTTCTGTATATAAAGTACATTGAGATGCATCACTCAGATAATGTTTACTCCAAGTCATTAATCAGGCACAACTCTGTTATACCACTTAAAAAAGAAGATTTTATGAACAATTCTACCAATTATATTGGGGGATCACTCAGAGTTGCGTTATGTAGACAGACAATGACAAGAAATATCACTCACAGTTCTGTTATTCAGATTGCACTGGGGGTTACCATTAAAAGTTCTGTTGTATGAATTACAATCTGAATAGTTTGGAAAATATCATACAGTATTTCTCAAATTACACTGCAGTATGTTATACATAGTTCTGCTAAGTACATTACATGGGAACACTAACGAACACTAAGTAAAATAACAGGAAGGACCCATTTACCATTACACCACCCCCCCACAGTTTGTTCCACCATCTAATATTCCTGCCTTTGCCTCATTCCTGTAAATACCTTTGATTCTCAAAATTCCATAAACCTCAGATTTTAAATTAGCAATTGATCAAGCACCAATTGCCACTAGAGAAAAAAGGAATTCTAAATTTCTACCTCCTGTTGTGTGTAGAATTGCTTTCCAATTTCAATTCCGACAAGTCTGGCCATATTTTTAACTAATGCCCTCTCGTTCCAAACTCCCTTCAGCACTGAAAAATGTTTCTCTGCATCTACCATAACAAATCACGGATCAATTAATCGATCAAGTACCCTCTAAACCATCTAAATTTCGGGGAATAAAAAACTCTGATTTGTGTAATATATCATTCTGAGTTTGATGTTATAGACTACATGAGTTCTGTTCAGGAAAATGTATTGGAATGTTGAAAGCAGTTTAGATCAGTCACAATTATTTTACAGGGATTACATCAGCATCTATCACATACAATATTATTTTCTTATATACACTATGTTGGAAAATATGACAGTTTTGTTATTTACGTTATATGAGAATACTTCACTAATTTTATTGTTATACAGATAACATTGGGCTTTCTGTCACATAGATTAGGCTGCAGCATATTGATGAGATGAAAGTGAGGACTGCAGATCCTGGCAATTAGAATCGAGAGGGTGGTGCTGGAAAAGCACAGCAGGTCAGACAGCATCCGAGGAGCAGGAAAATCAACGTTTCGGGCAAAAGCCCTTCATCAGGAATGGGGCCCATTCCTGATGAAGGGCTTTTGCCCGAAACATCGATTCTCCTGCTCCTCGGATGCTGTCTGACCTGCTGTGCTTTTCCAGCACCACACTCTCGACTGCACTATATTGATGAATTGCACTGGAACATTGTATACATTACACAGGGATATACAATATACAAATTTAACAATTCTCTGTTTTGATAATTAGATCATTCACAACTCTCATTTATAAAATATGGTTATATACTATGCACAATTTTGCCTCATGAATCTCCAGTAGTACAAACACTAACCCTTTTATAAACTTCCCATCTACAAACATACAGACAGATTCCGATAGGGAAGTAAAAGGGTATTACAGGCAGAGGGAAAGACAGACAATGCAGTTCATTGCTCTCTGTCCACCCAATGAGATAATCCTTCTGCTGCTCCAAATACTGCTTCTCAATCGGCCTTCTCCAGTTACTTTCACTTGTTTGGGGTACAGGGTAAGTGGTTCCTGCTCATAACAGTCCTTGACTGGTCAATTAAAATTAATCGTTTACAGCAATTAGAAAAAAAGGTAATAAAAAGTGAGTACCCTCCTGGCTTAAGAGGGAATGCAGGGTAAGGAGACCAACTCCATGACCGAAAGATAAAAATCTGTTGCTAAGATAATCTCCAAAGTTGATGGAATCACAAAAACCAAATGAAACAAAAGGATATTGCACGCATGTGCTTCTTCCCCCCCCTCATGCTTTTTTCATCACCTAGAACAGAGGGATAGTGACCACACTGCTCTACGTCAGGTATCTATATGACCTTTACAGATGATCACTTCTTGCTTTGGCCTAGAAGTACATCGATCTGGACTCAGCAACAAACAGCCAGTCCGTTTGTGCTAGGAGCTTCTGAAGCAACACAACGGATTTCAATATAAAGATTCCATCAAAACCAAAGCAAAACATTACAGATGATAGAAATCAGAAATAAAAACACAGGACCCTTAAGTTAAACTAGGACATCTCCCACACAGCTCTGCTGAATAGATTTCATTGCTTTATTTCACTGAGAATCTTTGCATAGATTACATTGGAATAAACAGCTCACCAAAATGTTCCTTTCATAGTACTGATATATATCATTCACAGCATTGTCTGATAGCTATTTCACACACACACACTTTTATTATATAGATCAAGTATTACACAATTATTATCTTGTGAGGTATCCCTCAGTTTGCTATGTAAGTTAATTAGGGCTGGATCATTCTCATTTCTGTTAGACAGATTGTACTAATATGTTAATCACTCTTCTATGACATGGTTTGCACTCACATATATTACTCAAAGTTCAAAACAGAGTTAATGTTTCACGTCAAGTATGATTCTTCTACTCAAATCAAAACATTAATTCTGCTTCTCTATACACAGATGCTGCTGGACCAGCTAGGGATTACCAACAGTTTCTGTTTTCGTTTCAGATTTCCAACACCTGCAGTATTTTGCTTTGGTTTTAACTTCAAATTATGTTGCATAGACTGTATTTGGATATATCATTCACAGTCCTGTTATATTATTTACAGTGGAACACATCACTCAGTGGAATATATCTGTTTCATAGATTGCAGAGCACTATATAATTTACACAGTCCTGTTAGATAGATTATACTGATAATATATTACACACAGCTCTGTTACTTTAAGTGAAATCTATCTCACAAAGCTCTGTGGTACACTTGCACCCAGGATAAACTATCTTTAGATCCATTATAGAAGTTAAACTGCTATGTCATACACACATACATAATGCAGAATGCTTTGGGATATATCACCCAGATTTCTACGATATAAATTAGAATTTATAATTTTATGTTACCTAGAACACATTTAGATTAATCTCTTACAGTTCTGTGGCATAAATTAGACTGGGATGAATCATTTACACACACAACCTTTAGACTGTCATCAGTCCATGTATTAACTTGCCACACGTGCTAATGACAGATGGGCAAGACCAGGAGAGATTCTTGGTTGGTCATGATCACAAAAAAACTGAAGCTTTTACAGTCTGTAGATAGTTTTAAATCAACCTGCTTAGATGTAATATGACAGACCTCTGGAGTTGCGACACCTGAACCTTGACCTTCTGGCCCAGAGATAGGGGCACTATCGGTGCACCACACTCCCCCTCAAATTTTAATTCCAGCAGTTACCATTTGAACCAACATACCCAAAACATCAGTTTGAGATTCTGAATTATTAGTGCAGTGACATTACCCCTGTACCATCACCCCTACAATGTAAATGTAAAATTGTGTTGTCACAGCAACCCAGACTCCTTAACCTGGATTATATTGGAGGAGGCAGGGGAGAGAGGGGGTGGGAGTGTAGCCCAATCAACATTCTGGTCGGAGTGGATTTGGAACTGGTTTCCTTGCCCAGACAGTAGTAAAAGGTCCCAAGACTGACTTGGGTCTACCGTTAGGCAGAAAACTCAAGAAGATACCAAATGCAGTTTAATAAATAGATTTGGAGGTGCCAGTGTTGGACCGGGGTGCACAAAGTTACAAATCACGCAACATCAGGTTATAGTCCAACAGGTTTAATTGGAAGCACTAGCTGGTTGTCACAATCACCTGATGAAGGAGCAGTGCTCCGAAAGCTAGTGCTTCTAATTAAACCTGTTGGACCATAACCTGGTGCTGTGTGATTTTTAACCTAATATGTAGACAACACTTTGTATTTGAAAAACCTGCGTTATTTAGCAAGTTTCTAGGATACGTAGTCTGTTTCCTTTTTCCTGAAATTATCAATTACTCTCCTCATCATACATACGACGAGTTAATTCTGGATTCTCTCCATCACAAAACACTAAATTAATAAGGAATTTGTTTGTTCTATTAAATATCCTGAGGACCACACTGACAGTAAATACCAGAGATTTAATAGATATTACCCAATTAACTGTCTAGCTAAAATATGTATACAATAGGAACTTAATTTCCTATTAATAGATACAATGTGTTAGGTATAACATAAAAAGGTACAAACCAACTTATCTCTGCTTGTGTGATATGCTCCACATGAACCCTGTCCCTTTCATCTTCCTTTATCAGCAAAATCCTCTGTTCCTTTCTCCTCATATCATTAACTGGATTTCTATTAAAAACTTCTATTCTAGTAGGCTCAACTTCTGGGAGAGTAAGTCCGACATCTCAAACAACGTCATGTAAAGATCTTCAAAAGACAAAAAGTACTTTTGTTTGCGATTTTTAATGGTCACGTTACCCACTATTGTTAATTTTAGTGATTTGTGATCTCTACCCATTAGACATTCTACATTATTTAAGCTTGTACATCACAGGGAGTTAAATATGTGGCTTCCATATTCTTCCTAAACGTACCATCACGCACTTCTCTCTGTTTTAAATCACTCTCTAATCACCGCTATTCTGCAAGTTTATTTGCGTCTTCCTGGAATATATTGCGTAACTATAGATTTGTTCTTCAATACTCCTTATAGCCTCCAGTTTGGCATTAGGTGCAGAATTTGGATTGCAGTTCTGATTACAAAGTCAAAAATCATTGAAATAAATGCGAAGAACCAGTCTTTCCAGCACCAATTTGTTCATTTTCCACATTCTTCAATTCGGAACAGCTTTGCCTAACTCTTTGTTCTCTGTTTTGTAACTAGTCTGCCATCCATTCTGCTTGTCACATGTTCGAACTTTTATCACGCCTCTTTTGTGGGATAACCGATTAAATATATTTTTAAAATGCAAATGCCGAACATCGAAAATACAAACAACTCACATAGACGAGCCAAATATATCACATTACAGTATAAACATGATCATTTCGCTTAAGGTCACAAGAAAGGTTTGAATGAGAAGAGCATAACAGGTCACTTGATCCCCCTTCTTGCAGAATACACTATCTCTAGTGTTGAAACACAGTCATGGATGAATGATGCCCCTTTTTTCTGAACGGACAATTTCCTGCTGAAACTGTGAACTGTTCTGAGCACAATGGGGACCATCACTTAGAATCAGACAGGTGCTGCAGAAAAGGAAACAGACCACAATGACACGGGAAAACAAGACAGAGATAACAAGAAGTGGAGAGAAACGGCACCTTTCATGGAGCTGATTGTGCAAATTGAAAGACGAGGTTACATTGCAGGATATGATACAACACAACTGCAAATTAGAAGGAGACATAAATCAAATACATCAGGCAAATTCAACAAATGTTCTACAGCTACTAATGAAGCTCAATCATCAGCAAACTTTACTGCAGTATGGAATTAGCATGCAATGAATGGAATTCATGACCAACGAATCCTAGTTGTCAATGAAACTTAACTAACAACAATCCTAAACTAGCTGCTGACAAACATTAGCTGTCGATGAACATTAGTTGTCAGGGAATACTAGGTGCCATTGGTCCTTTGTGTGGACTATTATTAGCTGTCAATGCTTTTTAGATGCTCATGAGTTTAAAATTGTAGTAACCGCCTTTGAATCTTTACTGTTGATGATTCTTAGTGCTGATGAGCCTTAGATGTCAATTAACTTTAGCTTTTGAGACACCTTTGCTACCAATGAATCTTAGTTACCAGAATGTCAAAGGTGACAATTTGATTGTTGCTTAAAGCCAATGGATCCAGCAGCCAAAGGACATTCATAGTTGTTAAATGGAATGTCAATTCATCTTTGTTGTGCATGAATGATAAAGATGATGTATCGATAACATTTAGTTACTGTTATCAATTAACCTTTTAGCTACCAATGAACCTCTGCGGTCACTTTAGAGATGGATGTATTTGAAATCCTATAAATCCTAGTTGCTGAGGAATATAAGTTACCAATGAACCTTAGAAGTGGATGAATGTTTGTCACCAATCAATCCTATCAACAATTTACCTGCATTAGATTAGATTCCCTACAATATGGAAACAGGCCCGTGGCCCAACAAGTCCACACCGACCCTCCAAACAGTAACCCACCCAGACCCAGACCCATTCCCCTAGCCCTATATTTGCTCCTGCCCAATGTACCTAACACTATGGGCAATTTACCATGCCAATCTGCTTAACCTTTACAACTTTGGATTGAGAGAAGAAACTGGAGCACCTGGAGGAAACCCACGCAGACAAATGAATGGTGATGAACTGAAGCTGTGAAAAATCTAAAATACACAAGATTGAATTGCTGATGGATCTTAGCTTCCCAATTGGCAGACAGTAGATCAATTGTTGCTGATCTTATACAGGCTGGCTTTGTTAATGGTGTAGAATATATACTTTTCTGTTATTAATCTGGTTTTTGATGGATGTAACCACATAATGTAAGATTTCTATTAAACTAGTTCAATTACTGAAGTGGTGGATTGTACTTGAGCCTGGAGCATGATTTCGCCCTCTGAACTAATGAATCACACGAATCTGGAAAAGCAGAGGGACGGTGGTGAGATTACTGGGCTTCATCACATTCCTGCCCGAAACTCTGACTCTCCTGCTCCTCTGCTTTGCTGCCTGACCTGGTGTACTTTTCCAGCGCCACACTTTTTAACTCTGACTCTCCAGCATCTGCAGTCCTCACCTTCTCCTAGTAGTCAGGAATCCCAACTGGGGTCATGCGTTCAAATGAAATTTGATTTCAACAAAAATCTGGAGAGGTGGGCATAATAAAAAACCTAGTCAGTACATAACCATTTTCGACCATTGCAAAAACCCATCTAGTTCTCTCATTTCATTTAGCGAAGGAAACCTACCATCCTTTCAATGAACTGGCCTACATGTAATTCCAGACACACAGCAATGTGGTTCTTGATACCCTCGAGACCATAAATGCTAACCTAGTCAGCGATACTCATGTCCCATGAAGGAATAAAGAAAAATAAACCTAATCAGATCAAATCAGTAAAACCACCTTGAGTTCTTAAACCCTGATCGCATCACAGACATGAAGACTGAGTTATCTCAAACATTATCTTGCATTATAAAGTTAAAAATCACACAACACCAGGTTATAGTCCAACAAGTTTATTTGGAAGCTCTAGCTTTCGGTGCGCCGCTCCTTACCTGATGAAAAAAACAGGGCTTTGAAAACTAGTGCTTCCAAATAAACCTGCTATAAGACCATAAGACCATAAGACATAGGAGTGGAAGTAAGGCCATTCGGCCCATCGAGTCCACTCCACCATTCGATCATGGCTGCTGGGCACTTCAGCTCCACTTACCCGCATTCTCCCCGTAGCCCTTAATTCCTCTAGACAACAAGAATCTATCAATCTCTGCCTTGAAGACATTTAGCGTCCCGGCCTCCACTGCACTCTGCGGCAATGAATTCCACAGGCCCACCACTCTCTGGCTGAAGAAATGTCTCCGCATTTCTGTTCTGAATTTACTATAATCTGGCTGCACTATAATCTGGTGTTGTGTGATTTTTAAGCTTTGTCCATCCCAGTCCAACTCCGGCACCTTCAAGTTATTGCATTATAAAGTGTACTGGGATATCTTACTTACAATTAGTTATTGATTTTATTCGGACATGTCACTAATAGTTCTATTATATAGCTTACATTTCAATATTTCACACAGACTTACTCTAATCAAGATTGCTTTGCCACATTTCAGTCATAGTTACGTTACACAGATTACAAGATGTGACATTCTATCATGTTCTATTGTACAGGTTACATTGGGATATATACCATCCACATTCTGTTAGACAGAATACACAGATTTATTGCTCACGGTTTTCTTACATAGATCAATAAATGGATCTCTCTCTCACAGTTCTGCTTTACAGATTACCCTGGGATTTGAGTTGCACAGATCTAATATATGGATTGCACTGTTATAGATCTGCCTTAGCCCTTTGAGATGTACAAATCCCAGATAGTCTATCAATGATGACAACAATTAGCAGTTGTGTATTAACACAGTAAAACATCAAGATGTTTCACTGATACATTACTCAACAAAATTCGGCACCGAGTGCTACATTTGGGTAATCAATCAAGGAAATACTTGGTCTAAATGTAGGCGTTAAGAGGGTGAGAGTGGCGAAGAGAAATTTCAAAGCTTAGGGCTCTGGCAGTTACTGATAGGTCAATTAAAATTGGGGTTTGAGATGTCAGCCTATTTTTAAAATGTGTCCATGTTATTGGGATGTGACTTTGTGTGATTTATTGCTCATTCCAAACTGTCCATGAGAAGATGGCAGAGGGTTTCCTTCGCGAACCACTGCATTTTGTAAGCTCGCAACGCACAGTTAGGTCAGAAGCTCCAGAATTGTGGCCCAGTACTGGCGCAGGAAGAGTGATATTTTTCCAAGCTGTGATTTGTCAGGGAGTTTGCAGGTCGTAGAAGTTGCAGGTTTGAAAAATGCCACATGAAGAAGGGTTACATCCAAAACGTCGACTTCTGCACCTCGTGATAGTGCCTGACTTGATGTGTTCTTCCAGCCTCTTGCCTATCTACCGAAGAAACTTTGTCAAGTTAATACAGTGCATCTTGAAAGTAGTACTTATTGCAGTCACGGTGCACCACGAGGACAGGAATCAATGCTTGAGGTGGCAAATGGGGGGCCAATCTACCAGGTTGTTTTGTCCTGCATAGTGTCGAGCTCCTTCAGCATTGCCAAAACTGCACGCACTCTGGACAATCCGTCACCATATTGGTAAATACCAACACGTCTTTGTACGGACAGAGGCGATCACACACATCTTGAAACTGGAAAATTTATGTGATTCATCCACTTAAGGTTCGAGTTATTAGTGATCTTCAGGAGTATTTATGAAAGGAATTCAGTGATTATAAGGCCTTCAAATATCAAGTAGAGATGGTTAGACCAGTGCAGAAATCTCAGAAAGGTGTAACACAATCTCAGAAAGAGTAGGTTTCGCAATGGAAGCATTTGAAAATAAAAGATGAGAATTGAAAACGGAGGCATTGCTGGATGTACGTCATTGGGCAAAAGACCAAAAAGTAAAAGGGACATGATACAGGTTCAAATAGGAGAAGCAGGGGGTGGGCGACTGGAGGTGAATATAAAGGTGGAAGAGGGAAGATTGCCAGGACAGCGTTAGAATAGTCCCATTTAAATTAGCCAACGTGTGCAAGACGATATCAGCATTATATCGGGATAATTCATTCAACCATTTGCGACAGAGATGATGGGGATATAACACTCAGAGCACTATTATTTAGATTAAATTGTGATAGTTCAGACAACCTCTCTTCTGTAAGTTATACTGGGATGTATATTGCAATTCTTCTACGCAGATCATACACTAAGAGAGAAAAAAAATCAAGTGAGGTACACTGAGCCAATGAACTGTAACAGCAGATGAAGGTTAGCTGCTGATGAACTTTATTACCGATGAACCTGAGTTTTTGACAATCCTGTTATCAATGAACAGAATTTCTGAATATCCCGATCAGTTAGTGCACTTCAGTTCATAATAAAGCTTTGAGCTGAGGAAACTTAGATGACAAGAAACCTTAGATTGCCAATGAGCTTGAGCAAATGGTGAATCTTAGCTGTCAATTATCTTTAGTTTCTGATGTAGTTTAAGATTTTCAAAGATATTTGTCCGTGGGATATAAACAATGTTGGGAGGACCACCATTTACTACCTATCCTAAAGTGTTCTGGAGAAGATAGTGATGAACCAGATCCTTGAAATACTGCAGTCCATGTGTGATGTAGATAAACCCATAACCATATTAAGAAGGAAGACCCAGGATTTTAACATGGTGACAATGGAGGAACAGTGGTGCAATTCCAAGTTGGGATGACTTGGACTGTGACTCGGCAGCCGATAAACTATAACTTCTGTTATATCTTAGCTGCCAATGAAGTTTAGTCCCTGATGCACCTTTTCTGTCCATGACCCTTAGTTCCTGATGTATCCTAGCAGCCGATGGACCTTAGTTCCTGCTGAACTTTAGATGTCAATGAACTTTAGATCCATCTTAGTTGCCGAAGATTCTTAGCTGCCGATGATTCTTTGTGCTGTATTAATAAAGCAACAAGGGAAATGGCCATATTAGATTTAGTGATGAGTAATGAGCTGGGATTAGTAACAATATTGATCAAGCACAATATTGCAGCTTTAGAAAGAGAGGATATCAGTAGGGTGTCCAAATAGTGGACACACTAGGGAGAAATTGGGGAATACAATAGCATGCATGACTTTGGTGCCTACAGACCATTCAATAGCAGTGATATAGTAATGAATCTTAGAATGGTTAATGAACAGAAGGAAATGATTTAAATCTGACGCGTCCAATTCTGGCTCTCTGCAAGAGCAATTCACAAAGTCTCACTTCCCAACTTTCTCCTACACTTTGGCAAAAGTATTTCCCTTCAGAAAGTTGTCTCATTCTCTTTCGAAAGCCATAACTGAACCTGTCTCCACCATTCTCTCAGGAACTGTATTTCAGATACTTGTGTGAAATGTTTAACTTCATTCTTCATTTCTACTTTAGTCAATTGTATTAAAAGTGGCGCAACCTAATTCTCCATTCTCCTGAAAATCTGCTCTGTCCAGACCTCTCATTATGTCCAGTACATCTACCAAATCTCATCTTCTCCAAGGATAACAGCCGAGCTTCTCGATTATATCCACAAAACTGAAGTTTCTATTCCTTGAAACTATTTGCATGGATCTTCTCTGCACCTTTGCTAAACCCTTCAGAATCTTCCTAGGAATTGGATACAATGGCGCAGTTAAGGCTGAACCAAGGTTTGATATCGGTACACTGCAAATTCCCTAATTCTGTAGTCAATGCCATTAAAAAGACTAAAATCCTATTTGCTTTATTAATCACTTAAATCAACCCTTCCTGCCACCTTCAGTGGTTTGTTCACGTGTAACCCCAGGTCGCTCGGTTTTATCACCTCTTTAGAATTGTACCTTGTACTCAATCTTCATTTATCCCTTTCCATTGCATGATATTAAAATTCATCTGCTATTTGCCCCTGTTCCCACCACTTTATACACGTACTCTTGAAAGTCATTGCTATTCTCCTCACAGTTCGTGATATTTCCAAGTTTTGTGCCATTATGCGGTGTCCACCCAGTTCATTCATAAATATCAGGAATGGTCCTGACTTGAATCAACTTGAGCTTGGTCTGAAAGTAGAATGGTGATAATTGGAATGGAAGACTTTAATTTCCACATAAAGTAGGAAAAGAAAAAATTATCCAAGTCCCAAAATGGAACTGTGTGTGCTTTAACCAATAAATGGACTGGTTATATCAGTTTAGGAATCAGTAATGAGCCAAGCCAATAATCTGACAAGGGAACATCTCAATGATGGTGACCACAAGATAAATTCAATTTCAAATCAGAGAGGGAGAAATCTAAATGAAGCTCATAAATTTAAGCAATATGGATTTGAGAGATGAGACAGAAATTGTTGGGTACACTAGGCAGAACTATTTGTTCATGGATAAAAGCACAAAATTCAGAAGTGTTCAAAGAGAAATTTGATTGATTGTAAGATCTGTTCAAACCCAAAGGGGAAGAATTTGACTTGTGTAATTAAATATTTTCAGCGAACAAGAAAATTGTAGAATTAAAATAAACAGTAATACAAATACAAAGAAGATTGATTGAATAATTGAGAAGAACATAAAAGGACACCAAATGGACACCAAGAAAATAATAATGACTTCAGAAGGGAGAGACAAGAAAAAAAAGTAAGCTCTTTCCAAGTATGTTAAAAAAAACATAGTAGCTAAGAACAATGCAAGTTTCTGACCAAGAAGATCACGATTGAGAATCTGAAATTGGTAGTTCACTAAATACTGTTAGTTTGTAACAGTCTTCACAGAAAAAGATGAGAATAAAATACTAGAGATTGAGCAAAATATGCATCAGGTGGTGGGGCTTATTTGATATAGCAAAAAAAAATAGGGAAAATAATGAGACTAAACACAAACAAACAATCTCCAGGACCATAAGACTGTAACACAAAAGAGCAGATGTCGACCATTTGGCCTATCGAGTCATTCTAACAAACAGAGGCCCAACTTGATCAACCTCTCTTCATAAGAGAGTCCTTCCATTCCGGGTATCAACCTAGCGATCCTTCCCTGGACTGTCTTCAATGCCAGGATACCTTTCCTTAGATGAAGGCACCAGAACTGTTCACAGTGCTCCAGCTGTGGTCTAACTTCAGCGTTTCATAGGGAGCTATTGCTAAAACTATCTTTATACTCAATTACCTCAAACAGATTCATAGAATCATAGGATCCTTACAGTGTGGAAACAGGCCCTTCGGCCCAACAAGTCCACACCGACCCTCCAAAAAAGGATCCCACCCAGACCCAGTCCCCTACCCTATTACCCTATATTTACCCCTGACCAATGCACCTAACCTACACATCCCTAAACACAGTGGGGCAATTTATAGCATGGCTAATTCACCTAATCTGCACATCTTTGGATTGTGGGAGGAAACTGAAACACCCAGAGGAAACCCACGCAGACACAGGGAGAATGCCTGTGTGGAGTTTGCACAGTCACCTGAAGCTGGAATAAAACCTAGGTCCCTGGCAATGTGAGGCAGCAGTGTTAACCACTGAGCCACCATGTCTGCTCCCCATTACACCAACTCAGTCAGCACCCACCACCCTCTGCGCGAAGAACTTTCCATGTATAATCTCCCTTAAACTTTTCTCCTCTCATTTTGAACTCATGACCCCTAGTAATTGAGTCCTCTACTCTGGGGAAAAAAATTCTTGCTATCCACCCTGTCTACACCGCTCATGATTTTGTAGGCCTCAATCAGGTCCCCCTCAACCCCTATCTTTCCAATGAAAATATTCCTAATCTACTCAATCTATCGTCATATCTAGCGCCCTCCATACCAGGCAACATCCAAATGAACCTCCTCTGCAACTTCTCCAAAGCATTGACATCCTTTTGGTAACGTGGCAACCAGAACTGTACGTAGTGTTCCAAATGTGGTGAAACCAAAGGCTTATACAACTGCAACATGACCTGCCGACTGGTGTACTCAATACCCCATCCAATGATGGAAAGGCCTTGTTGACCACCCCTACTGACCTGCATTACTACCTTTAGTGAACAATAGACCTGAACACCCAGATCTCTCTGTACATCAATTTTCCCCAGGACTTTTCCATTTACTGTATTGTTCCTGGTTGATGAAAATCAAACTTGGCTACATGGAGCTGTTGTTTTATAGGGTCATCTGCCCCATGACTAACCGATGTGCATTTTGGAACTTGCTCCATTTTGCCCTCTGTGAAAATGTCCCTGGGGGGGGGGGGGGGGGGGGATGGTTTGCTTGAGTTCAGGGATTGAGGGTTCAGCCTCCACAGCTATTTTTGCAACAATGGAGTGGCTCTCAGTTGCTACAAAGATTTGGGCCTATATGCTGTGCAGTTCAGGTTATAAAGATTACACGATGATACATTTGTCCTAATCATGTTGCATAATTGAGATATACATGATAGAGGGAATAACAATTGCATTTCTGTCATAGCAATTAGTTGCTGATGCATATTAATTACTGTTAAACATCAATAAGCACAGAACCTTAAAACGATGATGATGAATCTTAAATGCAAATGATAACTGACAGTACTATCATTGGTTAACAAAGCTCACTCTGTCCATAAAGGCAACATGTGGAGATGCTGGTGTTGGACTAGGGTGGACAAAGTCAGAAGTCACATGACACCAGGTTAGAGTCCAACAGGTTTATTTGAAATCACAAGCTTTCAGAGCACTGCTCCTTTGTCAGGTGAAGGTGAAGTTTGTGATTTCAAATAAACCTGTTGGACTCTAACCTGGTGTCATGTGACTTCTGACTTTGTCCACCCTAGTCCAACACTGGCCCCTCCATATCATGGCTACCATTGACACCACAAACAACCAGCTCAAAATGGGAAGGGTCTCCAAGAAGGTAGTGTATATTGACACAGACATCAAGTTTCTGCAGAGACACAAGACAGAAGATCCTGAAAGGACGACAGATCACAGTCCCACTCAAGTTGGCCTACAATACAGACTACGCGGAGGGACTCTGCCATTGCACCGCTCACACACTCCTCAATCATCTTGTACACCACCTCTACAGCAGGCATTGTAAATGAAATCAAGATAGAGTCCATATTCTCAGCTTGCACTCAGGATACAGTGGGCCAGCTATGAGACACTGCTAAACAGATGAGGCAATGGAATACACTACCTACATGCACACCAAGAACAGGAAACCTGAGAAATTCAGTATCACCACCAGCAGTAACCAAGCCTCCCCCAGTTGAAGCCGGTACCATCATAGGGAAATTCATCGTCAACTTGTCTGACCACACCCTTCAATAGGCAAAAATCAAAGTTCTCAACCAAGGTCTCAATTCCTGCCCCAATCCCAAAATGCACCCCAGTGATCTCGGGGCAGATGCAGAGGAATTCATCAGGCGAATGGGGTTCCGGGGATTCTTCCACAAGTTGCAAGATATCAGCAGCAAGCCCAATGAGAATAACCAGCGAACTGGAACAGTCAACAGAGAGATGTGCAGTGGAGCAACCAGAGAAGGAAGAGACGAACTGGACCCCTCTGGAAGGCCACTGCCTTTGGTTTGATATGAATGTGTAAACCGACAGGAGATGTATCAACACCAGATTCATCTGCTGTACTCACAAGACAGCCCAGAATGTCACCCAAACACTAACACAACCCAACGCCATCCAAGCTCTCAAGACCAACTGTAACATTGCTCCCAAATCAGCAGACAAAAAGGAGGAGCCATCATCATACAGAATAGAACAGACGACTGCAAGAAAGTGGACTGACAACTGAATAAGCAGAAACATGACAGACAATTACCTACCAATCCGACCAAAGAACACAGCTGTCAACTCAGCAGACTGATCCACTCCTTCAGAGTATCTTAAGCGCCCTCATTCCATGTACCTCTTTCGTTGGGGACTTTTACTGCCTTCCAAAAGATACACAAAACCAACACACCTGGACGTCCCATTGCATCAGGCAATGGGACCCTGTGTGATAACCCCCCTGGCTATGTCGAGGGCACCTTGAAACCCATTGTATAAGGAACTCACAGCTTCTATCGCGACACAACAGACACTTCCCCAGATGAAGGAACAGCTCTCCAAAACTTATGATTTCGAGTAAACCTGTTGGACTATCACTTGGTGTTGTGCGACTTCTGACAAAGTCAACAGTCAGTAGAAAAGTACTTGAGATAAAAGGTTCCCAATTTCCAGTAAATATCTCTCATGCACGTAATTGGAGATTTACCAAACATAATTCTGTGATGTAGATTACACCAGAACATATTAGTCACTATTTTCAGAAATAGAATACTTTGGGACATATCTTATAGAACTGAACTCTGAAAGACATATTGGGCTATAATGTTCACAGTAGTGCTATACAGAGTTTATTGGAATAGCCCAACCATTATCCTGTTATATGGAACATATTGTAAATGTATCACTCATAATTCTTTTGACTAGTTCTGAGGACCCATAGTTGTCATTGAACCACAGGTGCTATTGAATCTTTCCCCATCATTGAACTGCAGCTGGCTGCTTGAAGGACAATAGTTTGTTGATGAATTTACAGAATTTTAGCTAAATTGCTGTTGTGTGCATTCTACTTTTTGTCCACCAATTGTTAAGCTGTGTGACATGATGAGATTTGTGTATGCAGGTAAACCAGACTCTACATAAATATTTAATACTTTAAATAGTTTGAGTTATTGACGCAAGTTATCATCCTCAAATTTTAAGTCGTGGGTCCACTCTCCCTGGCTAGCCAAGCACAATTATGCCCACTAGACACAGTAGTTAGTCAAACGTACTTGAGATAACAGTCGTCAAACCCTGACCTTAGCTGTTCTAATAGCACTAGGATACATTAACACACATTTCTGCATTATATAGATGTGCCTGGGATATATCATTCAAAATTTATTACTGAGTCTTGTTCAGAAATAGCACACACTTCGTTCTTTACAATATGTGGAATATAATCAATGAATGTTCTGTAATACTATGTTCACAGTTTTGCTCTTTAGAATATTCTGGGATGATATCCCTTCAGTTCTGCAATAAATCGAGAATGCTGGGTTATATAAACTCAAAGGCCCCTTACATGGGGGATACTGGAATTCAGAACTCACATTTCTATTAGACAGAATGGGGACCAATGACTCTTAGGGCCAAAGAACCATTCATAGCAACGAAATCCACTTGGCAATGGCTTGCAGTTGACTGCTTGAAGGATAATAAATTGATTATTGGTGAACTCACAGATTTTTAGGCCGAATACTGTTATGGACGTAAACTGCCAATACACACCTGCTATTTACTGAGTGAATACAGAGGCTCATGTTCCAATCTCCATTGTTAGTGAATCACAGTTTAGTCCACCAGAGAGAGAGGTCAAATGTGAACCCCTTAAGCCAGAGGTGCTGAAATGTTGTGGTAAAAAAAAACACTGGGACAGCTCAGACTTTGATAGAGATTATGCCAAATATATCAGACAGTAGTGTTGTATAAATTAGATTGGAATATATACGATTTTATTTTTTTTTTAAATATATTAAAAGGCTGAGGGCATCACTGGCTAGGGAATTGCAATTAAGACCCCACCATATTACTGTGGGTCTGGAGTCGCATGTAGACCAGACCACGTAAGGACAGCTGTTTCCCTCCCTAAAAGGACATTAGTGAACCAGATGAATTTTTCAAACAAACAAACAAACAAACAAAAAGAGTTCATTATTATCATTAGACACTTAATTCCAGGTTTTAATTGAAGTTAAAGTTCATGCCAAGGTGGGATTGAAACATGGGCTCCCAGAACAGTATCTGGATTTATAGTCTATCAGTAATATATTAAAGATGGTCCTGTTGTATAATGTACTTGGGATAGCTTATACGCAGTTTTGTTATATAGATGACATTATTACATATCACTCAGTTTTGTTATATTAATTATACTAGGATATAACACAAATATGTTGTATAGATTATACTTGGATATATCCCTTATAGCTGTAAGATATAGACTGTGACCGAATAGATCATTCGCAGCACTTTCCTATAAAATTTGAGTTACATTAAACAATTTGACTGTCAGGAATATGTCTGACATGCAGTTCTGTTGTTTATATTACATTAGGATATATCACTCATTGTTGATCAAGCTGGGATATATCATTCATATTTCTGGTAGTAGATTAGTTTGGGATCTATCACTCACTGTTCTGTTGCACAGGCTAGGCTGGGATATAACACATTGTTCCACTGTACATATTAGCCAGTGATATTAATTACAGTCATGCTATAAATTCGGTTGGAATATATCACTGTTTTATTATATAGATTAAGATAGGATATATCTCAGAGCTCTATTGTATAGATTAGGTCAGGTATATCACAAATTGTTCTTAAACTGGGATAGATCACTTACAGTTCTATGGTAAAGATCAGTCTGGAGTACATTACACAACGTTATTGTATTGATTAGGCTGGAATATATTTCTTGCAGTTCCATGGAAAATGATTATTCTGGGATATCCTTCATTCTGTTGCACAGATCAGGCTGGAATATATCACTCATTGTTGTATTAATTATGCTTGGACACATAATGCAAGTCTATTGCGCAAATTTCATTGCAATACATCACATTTTTCTCTGTATTGATTGCGAAAGGATTTACAGGGTTTACAGAAAAAAAGTTAGGAATTGGGACAAACAGACAGCCCACACAGACAAGATAAACTTAAATGACTTCCTTCTGGTAATTACCATGAGACTTGATCAGTCATTGTTAGGGGCTCATCATTCCAACGACCTTATCCCATCATCAGGATAGGACGGGACAAGATAGGCCCCAAGGATGGTGAAGGTCCAGCATGTGACATCGGTTGCTCGGCATGATCTACAAGTATGGCCAGGTTGTTATGGGTTTTTTTAGGTAAGGCTTACAATGGCAGGGGACCTCAGAGCCGTGGCATGTGCCTCTTGCTTGATGTGGGAGCTCAGGGATATGGCTGACGTTCCTGACTCGTTCACTTGCAAGAAGTGTGTCCAGCTGCAGCTGTTGTTTGACGGCATGACGGCTCTGGAGCTGCAGATGGACTCAGTGTGGAGCATCCGCGATGCTGAGGAGGTCGTGGATAGCACATTTAGTGAATTGGTCACACCGCAGGTTAGGATGGCTGAGGGAGACAGTGAACGGGTGACCAAAAGGTAGAGAAAGAGTAGGAAGGCAGTGCAGGTGTCCCCTGAGGTCATCTCCCTCCAAAACAGGTATACCGTTTTGGATACTGTTGGGGGAGGTGACTCACCGGGGGAGGGCAGCAGTTGCCAGGATTATGGCACCGTGGTGGGCACTGCTGTTCAGAAGGGCGGGAAATAGACTCATAGGGCCATGGGCATAGGGGATTCTATTGTGAGGGGAGTAGATAGGTGGTTCTGTGGCCGAAAACAAGACTCCCTGATGGTATGTTGCCTCCCAGGTGCTCGGGTCAGGGATGTCACCGATCAGCTGCAGAGCATTCTAAAAGGGGAGGGTGAACAGACAGTGGTAGTGGTGCACATTGGCACCAAAGATATAAGTGAAAAACAAGATGAGGTCCTGAAAGCAGAATTCAGGGAGCTAGGAGAGAAGTTAAAGAGGAGGTCCTCAAAAGGTATTGATCGCAGGATTGATACAAGTGCCATGTGCTAGCCAGGGTAGAAATGAAAGACTAGGCAGGATGAACACATGGATTGAAGGATGGTGTAAGAGGGACGGGTTCAGATTTGTGGGACATTGGGACCGGTTCTAGGGAAGGTGGGATGATTACAAATTGGATGGTCTACATCTAAACCAGACTGGAACTAATGTCCTTGGGGGAGTTTTTGCTCCTGCTATTGGGGGGAGGGTTAAACTCATGTGGTGGGGGCTGAGAAACAAAACAGAAGACTAGCAGACAATGAGGTGGAAACTAGAGACTGTAAAGATCATGACGTTAGCATTACCAAGGGGAAGACAGCAGATGAACTGGTGGCCTGAAGTGCATCTACTCTAATGCAAGGTGTATAGTGGGTAAGGCAGATGAACTTAGGGCTTGGTTTGGTGCCTGGGTGTATGACATTATTGCGCTTACAGAGACTTGGTTGAAGGAAGGGCATGATTGGCAACTAAATGTTTCAGGATATAGATGTTTCAGACAGAACAGGGAGGGAAGTAAAGGTTTGGAGTGGGGGGGGGAAAGAGGGATGAGGAGTTGCATTGCTGGTCAGGGATGATATCATGGCTGTGCTAAAGGAGGACACTACGGAAGGCTTGAGCAGTGAGGCATTATGGGTAGAGCTGAGAAATAAGAAGGGTGCAGTTACATTGTTGGGGCTGTACTACAGGCCTCCCAACAGTGAGTGTTGGGAGAACAAATGGATAAACAGATCATGGAAAGATGTAGAGGCAACAGGGTGGTGGTGATTGGAGATTTTAATTTTCCCAACATTGACTGGGATACACTTAGTGTCAGAGGTCTGGATGGGGCAGAATTTGTAAGGAGCGTCCAGGAAAGTTTTCTCGAGCAGTATGTCAATAGTCCAACTAGGGAAGGGGCCATTTTGGACCTGGTGTTGGGGAATGAGCCAGGCCAGGTGGTAGAAATTGCAGTGGGAGATTTCTTTGGGAATAGTGACAACAATTCTGTAAGTTTTAGAATACTCGTAGGCAAAAGGTGAGAGTGGTCCAGAGGGAAGAGTACTAAATGGAGCAAAGGCCAATTATATCAAAATTCAGCAGGAGCTGCAAAATGTGGATTGGATACAGCTATTTGAAGGGAAGTCCACATTTGATGTGTGGGAGGCTTTCAAAGATAGATTGTAGTGCAGGATAGGCATGTCCTTTTGAAAACAAGGGATAAGAAAGGCAAAATTAGTGAACAGTGGATGACAGGAGAAATCGTGCAACTAGCCAAAAGGAAAAGGGAAGTGTACATAAGGTCCAGGCGCTAAGAACAGAATGGGCCTTGGTGGAATATCATGAGAGTAGGACCAATCTTAAACGTGGAAGCAAGCAGGCTAAAAGGGGTCATGAAATAACTTTAGCGAGCAGAATTAAGGAGAATCCCAAGTCCTTTTATTCATATATAAGAAGCAAGAGGGTAACTAGAGAAAGGATTGGTCCACTAAAGGATAAGGCAGGTTGTGTGTCAAACCTGAGAGATTCTCAATGATTACTTTGCATCAGTGTTCACTGAGGAGAGGGACATGATGAATTGAGATTGGAGATAGAAGTTTGTTTACTCAGGATCACGTTGACATAAGGAGGGAGGATGTGTTGGGGAGGCTAAAGGATATTAAAGTGGACAAGTCCCCAGGACCAGATGGGATCTATCCCAGGTTGCTGAGAGAGAGGCAAGAGAGGAAATAGCTGGGGCCCTGACAAATACCTTTGTAGCATCTTAAAACACAGGTGAAGTGCCGGAGGACTGGAGGGTTGCTTGTGTTGTCCCCCTGTACAAGAAGGGTAGTAGGGATATTCCGGGTAACTACAGACCAGTGAGCCTGATGTCAGTGGTGGGAAAGTTGCTGGAGAAGGTACTGAGGGATAGGATCTATTTAGATTTGGAAAAGAATGGGCTCATCAGTGAAAGGCAGCATGGTTTCATGCGGGGAAGATTGTGCCTTACCTACTTAATAGAGTTCTTTGAGAAGGTGACCAAGTTGATAGATGAAGGAAGGGCTGTAGATGTCATTTACATGGACTATAGTAAGGCTTTTGATGATACCGCAGCTTCTGATTGTAACCCTTCACTTAATATCTCCACGCTATGTCTTCTTGGGAAAATAGATTCTTTTGATGGCATTCATAATTCCTAGTATTCCTATCATGGTAGGCTAATGAAGAAGGTGAAGTCACATGGTGTGCAGGGTGTTCTAGCTAGGTGGATAAAGAACTGGTTGAGCAACAGGAGACAGAGAGTAGTCGTTGAAGGGAGTTTCTCAAAATGGAGAAAGGTGACCAGTGGTGTTCCACAGGGGTCAGTATTGGGGCCACTGTTGTTTGTAATATACATATGTTCTATCAGGGAGGATTTTAAAGCCTTCTCTCAGCACATCTGCCCAAGTCTGCTCTGAAATTCAATAGCTAGATCAGAGAATTACGTGTCTATTCCAGTACACAGAGTCCACCTGCAGCATGGGTTAATGGAGGGTCCTGTAATCGTAGAAGTCAGTCTGGAGCTCCCAGTGGCAGCCAGAGACAGACTTCCTACATCAAGTCATAATTAGGCCAATAGGCCCAGGCCAGATATGCACCACTGAGGAGGCTGAACGGGAACAGAAATTGAGGGAGGCAAAACTAGAACCTTCTCTACAGTATCGACCAGGGACACAGGGTTCTCAAATGAGACACAAATGTGGATGAGAAGACGAACCCTGCATCCTCATTGGCTGAGTGAGATGGTATGCTGTCCAGAACCTTTTGCCCTACGATAGTGAGGGAAAAGCCACAATGCAGTACACCAGGGGCCTGAAATTCACCTGAGGCAGTCCGCAGATACACAGACAGGCTTCAAATGACTCCTCCCCAAAGCCACAAAAAGGTCGAGTTAACTCTGCTGAAGTTCAACCATCCAACTGCCACCAACACAGTTCAGGGTAATGAGCCCAGACGCGAAGACAGAACCCTCCAAGGATCGGAGCTGTAATCGGTCCTAGCCTGAGCTCACTTCCACAATGGGCCAGAGTCCCACAGATCTCTACAGAGTTCTGAAACCAATACACACAGCCCCTGTCCTCCCACCATCATTCCAAAACTAAACCTTGAGGAAACATTAGATTTTCAAACACAGAATCTGTGGATGCAGTCCTGAAATAATTCGATAACTTACACCAAAGATTTCGAAACATTTTCCCACAGTGACCACACTTCAAGGTTTGGAGATTGTTCCCACAGAGAGGTTGTGACATGGAGATTGGGTGGAGAGGGGAAAGTGACAGTCTAGGACCGACTAGAGCTTCCCACTGGCCAACGCTGTTTTGGAACTTGCAACTTTGAAATGTCCCGACACTTAGTAGAAGCCAATGCTTTTAAGAAGCATCGGTGTGAGATTGTTTCTGAATTTGAATTGCATTAAAGCTTCTATACCTAATACAGTGTCTAGACTAGGAATTATGAATGCCATCAAAAGAATCTATTTTCCCAAGAAGACATAGCTTGGAGATATTAAGTGAAGGGTTACAATCAGAAGCTGCGGTATCATCAAATAACCAAATCTTTGTGACCTCTGATTCTAAAAAGGTGCAATAAATAAACACCTCCTAGCATTTTCTTTTGATCAGAACACATTAAAATAATCGAACAGCATTCCCTTTCTCCCCGGAGGGTAAAACTTGTCGCAAACTTATTAAAGCCGATTTTACAATGCATTTAGTGACTGTTTCAAAAACACAGACAACAGTCCAATAAAGATAGCTGGTATATTCATTCAACTGGACTTAGAAACCTGCAAAAGCTTTCTGAGAAGTCAACCTCAGCCAGACAGTCAACCCCTTCTATACCTACTGATGGAGCTGGAATGCTAACTGTTGTGATACAAGCTTCTACAGAGGCAGATTGCCACCAAGAAAAACTGTTACACAGTAGAGTTATAAGTTAACCTTATCCTATTAGCAGAGGAGGTGTTAATGACTCTCCACTTAACCTCTGAAATGGGTCATGGACAATTGGCTTGCAAACCCTTGTCTCAATGGGAACAGTAACCACTACCCCACCCTGGCTTACTCACACATCTCCAATGTTGAACCCAATTACCTTTTAACCATACAATTTTGAAACAGCAGGCAGTTAAGATGTCAACAGTGCTTCATACCACATCTATTGATGATATCCAAACCTCTAACTCCTGCTGCAAATCAAAGCCTCAGGCCTGTATAACACAACATTTTGTGCTCTTTGCAAATAATCAACCAGCTTTCATCAAAACAGGAATTACATTTCAGCAATATTCCTCAGAAGATCTTCTAAGTAGGGACATGGATAAACTGGTATCCTCAGTTTGTGTTTATACTCAAGTTATTGCAAAATAAAATTTAAAACACAAGTTGCTTACAGAGTAGGGAGAGATGCTCGCTTGGAGACTTGCAATCTGTCTGTAATCAATTACGTAACCTATACTGCTTTATATATATTATGTGTAGATATATCACACAGTTACATAGGGAAACCTAACCAATGATGCCTTTACCTATCTTAAGTTCACGACCAGGTTGACTTTCTGGCTAACAGTCACCACACCTCAGGCAAGAGGCAAGGTTGAGAAGATGGGGCTTTTGTGGTTAACTTAGCCAGTGTGGATTGTAAACTAGCTATCCAGCGAACTGAGGTAAAAACAATGACTGCAGATGCTGGATTAGTGGTGCTGGAAGAGCCCTTCGCTTTTGCCCGAAATGTCGATTTCGCTGTTTGTTGGATGCTGCCTGAACTGCTGTGCTCTTCCAGCATCACTAATCCAGAATCCAGCTAATTGAGCTAACCGAACTTTGGCAAGGAGCATAGAAGCAGAACATTTGGACCAACCAGTCTACATTGGTATTTACGTTAAAAATCACACAACACCAGGTTATGGTCCAACAGGTTTAATTGGAAGCACTAGCTTTCGGAGTGACGCTCCTTCATCAGGTGGTTGTGGAGCACACAATTGTAAATGGTATTTATGTTCTACTTAAGCCTCCTCCCATCCTTCTCATTTAATTACATCACTGCAACCTCTAGCCTCTTCTCCGTCATATGCTTATCTAATTTTCCCTTAATGTGCACGGATTCTATTCACTTTAGCCACTCCTGTAGTAACTAGTACCACATTACCTAAAAGTGTGGGGTCAAAGACGTTCATTCTGAATTCCTTCGACTAATTCTCAAACATAGATTATAGCAAGAAACATCATTCTCAGTTTCTCTGTTGCGTTACATAGTTCTACTCCATACAGTAATGTCACCTACACCATCCTATATCATTTTGTTCAAAAGAATACAGTATATTCAGTTTGTTCGGTGAATTATTCTATTCTAAGATATATCCATGTAGCTGTATTACTTCCAACCAGTCGCAACGTATTGCACACAGGTCTGCCTTGTAGATAACACATGGACATAACATTCACAGTTTAGTTACACAGATTATACTATGATTTTACATGAAAAAAATATTAATCACAGCTGTTATATAGATGGCATTGCGATATATCCCACACAATTCTGTTGTATGTGTAATGATTTATATATGAAACAGATATAATTTTTACGTGGCTTACACTGGAGTATACCACTCTCAGTTCTGTTACCTAGATTAAAATAAAATATATCACTCACAGCTCTAATAAGCAGTTTACATTTGGATACATCAGTCACAGTTCTGCTAAGTAACACTCAGTTCTTGCAAGTAACATTGAAGAATATTACTCAGTTTTTTTGATTAGATTACTGACAGTGGGAACAGGCCCTTCGGCCCAACAAGTCCACACCGACCCGCCGAAGCGCAACCCACCCAGACCCATTCCCTTACATTTACCCCTTCACCTAACACTATGGGCAATTTAGCATGGCCAATTCACCTAACCTGCACATCTTTGGACTGTGGGAGGAAACCAGAGCACCCGGAGGAAACCCACGCAGACACGGGGAGAATGTGCAAACTCCACACAGTCAGTCGCCTGAGGCGGGAATTGAACCCAGGTCTCTGGCGCTGTGAGGCAGCAGTGCTAACCACTGTGCCACCGTGCTGCCACCATGCTGGTCTGATATACAGTTTATATTTGGATATATTAATCATAACTCAGTTATACTGATTACACAGATAATCCATTAACATTCTGAAATATGGATTGCACACTATATGAAACTATCTAATGTCCTACAGAGAATCAGCTATTCCTGATGAAGGGCTTTTGCCCAAAACTTCTATTTCCCTGCTCCTCGGGTGCTGCCTGACCTGCTGTGCTTTTCCAGCACCACTCTAATCCAGACTCGGGTTTCCAGCATCTGCAGTCCTCAGAGAAGGCAATCAGCCATCCATGCTTGGTCTGGCCTACGTGCGATTTTAGACCCATAGCAACATGGTTGACCCCTAATTGCAATTAGGAATGAGGGATAAATGCGGCCTAGCCTGCAATGCCTATTTCCATGTGAATTTTTAAAAGCTAAATTGTAGATCAAACCCTTATGACACATCGTTTGGTTTTCTAGGCTATACAGAAATATATCATTCATTGTCAGGTTATTAAAATAATTGCACTGGGATTTATTGTATTTAGTCCTATCACATAGGTTACACTGTGGGTCAGTTGGCTGGATAGCTTATTTGCAAAGCGCCTGGATTGATTAGGTTACTTACAGTGTGGAAACAGGCCCTTCGGCCCAACAAGTCTGCACCTCTGAAGAGCAACCCACCCAGACCCATTCCCCTACATTTACCCATTCACCTAACACTACGGGCAATTTAGCATGGCCAATTCACCTAACCTGCACATCTTTGGACTGTGGGAGGAAACCGGAGCACCCGAAGGAAACCCACACAGACACGGGGAGAACGTGCAAACTCCACACAGTCAGTCGCCTGAGGCGGGAATTGAACCCAGGTCTCTGGTGCTGTGAGGCTGCAGTGCTAACTACCCAAACTGGCCATGAAAGGTTACCATGAAAGTCCCACCTTGCCCCTTGCCTGTGTGGTGACCCTTGGGTTAAATCAGTTGTCTTCTCTAATGAGAAAGCAGACCTCTGGGGCTATGATGAATTTACCTTTATCTATAGGTTAGACTGGAATATATATCAAGTTGTTCTTTTATGTAAAAAAGAAGATTTATCATTACCAGTTATACCATATGGGTTAAATTATCACTTGCAGCTTTATCATATAGATGGCACAAAATGTAAAGCAATGTCCTTGATTATGTAGATTACTGCAGGATAAATCAAATACAATTCTGGCTTAGTTTCACACTCATTTTTCATACATAGTTGAACTTTAAAGATTACACAGCAGGATATCACAGTTAGATTGTCCAAATTATAGTGTGAGATCTCATATGAAGATCATTTACATAGACCTGACAGGGAGTTATGACTCAACATTCTGGCATAGAGATAGTACATCACAAAGATCTGCTAAATAGGTTACCTGAAAATAGTTATACCTGAAAATAGCTGTATAGTTTACACTTGGATATATTACATTTGTTTTGTCGTTTATGGTAGACTGGGGAAGATCACATATTATTCTGTGGAGTAGAAAACACTGGGGTAGATCACTATACTTTGATTCTATATAGGACAACAGGATGTCACATATAAGTCTGCTCTCCAGCTTACACAAGGGTATATCAGCACAACACACTGTTCGATTATTTAGTTAATACTGGAATATATATATATAAACACACACAATTTGGTAGTATCGATTGCATTGGGATACATCTCACAGCTTTAATGTACAGATTATTCTGGGAAATATCACACACTGCTCTGTTGTATAGATTGCACTGGGTTAAATTACACAGTTGTTAAAGAGATGACAGTGATTTATCACACAGTTGTTGTATGGATTGCATTGGGATATATTACACAGATTTCTGTTTCATATGTTGCGCTGGGATATATAACGGTCAGTAACGCCATGTAGATTATACTGGGATATATCATATACAATTCTGATACACATATTAAATTAGGATAATACGGAACTTGTTACATTGATTACAACAAGATATCTCACTCTCAGTACTGTAATGTTTGATGATGGAGAAGTCTATCACTTATGTGGATTGTACAATCATAATAGACACCTTTTTGTCATGTGCTACATAGTGATATATCATTCAGTTTTATTTTAATTCAGAATATGCCTCAACATTTAGCCTAGATTTCTGTTACATAGATTACACTAGGATACACCAGACATATCACTCACAGTCTTGTTATATACTGGGACAAATTGCTCAGCTTTCTTGCACAGAATATACTGTAGTAATGTCCCAGTCACAGTTCTATTTCATTGATTACACTGGGGCATATCACAACCAGACCTGTAATATAGGTTACATTGTAACTTGAATCAAATAGCCTGTTATAGGAATCATAAGAGGGAAATATATCCCACATAGTTCCATTATACAGATTAACCTCCGAAGTATACTACAGATTATATCTGGCTTCCTCAGAGTATTCACCATTCACAGGGGTGTCATTCAGTGTTTTGTTCTGTTGATAAAGCTGCAATATTACACACATTACCATTGTGTACATGATACCAGAATATATCATGGTTCAGTTAGAGATTACACTAGAATATATCTCAGACAGTTTCTTTGTGTATATTAAAGTACTAGAGTATTTCAAAACAGACCCTACATTTCTCTACCCACACACTTCTGCATGGTCATACCCAAATATATCATGCAGAATTCTGTGGTATAGAATACAATGGGATACATCACTCAGTTATTTATATCGCTTGCAAAGTGATTTTTCACAGGCAGCTGTTATGTTACTAACATGGAGATACACCACACGCCACCATATTCTTAAACTGAGATGTGTAAGAATACTCTTACAGTTCTATTATATTGGTACCATCACAGTACTTCATTCTTAATTCTGCTAGGGTACACCTGGTTATATCACATACTCAAAGTAAACCGGGATATAGCACACAGCTCTAAATATCTTTTAAATCAACTGATCAGAAATATTACTACAGACATCTGGAGCAAGTGGGAGTTAAACCTAGGCTACCTGGCTCACAAGTAGAGACATTATTACTGTACACAAATATATTCCATGATTACAACGGTTTACACACTGATATCTCTAAATAAGATTACACAGTAATACTTAATGTGGATTTCTGATATTGCAATGTGACATCTGACTAGTTCAGTTCTGCTGAAGACACGAGTATATGTCATACCCTGATTTATGATATAAACTACACCAGAATGCAGAGTAGTATGCTATGATTTATCACACACAACCTTTTTGAAAGAAGGTGCAGGATTATATCACTTAAAGAGCTATTAAATAGGTTACAATGTAATATTACACACATTTCCATCAGATAAATTACATGCCATCTATACATTGCTTTATTTTAATCGCTTATTTGATAAATCACGCCCAGATCTGCAATATAGGATACATTGGAATTTGTCTCAAATAGATCTCTGGTATTATATAGGGATATATTTCTCATATTGTCCTATTATGTTGGTTAGGCTCAAAGCTCACTACATAGATTATTCTGGGATCTCTCTCACAGCTAGTACACTAGTCTATATTGCACTGTTTTCTGTTTTATAGTTTGCAAGGGGATATATCATGCTCTTATATGGATTACATTATGATATCTCACTCATTCTTATGTATAATATACACTTAAAAAATATGTACTAAATTATGTAATATAGATGAGACAGTTGGTTATTAGAATTCTGCTATATATGATACCACAAACAAGTTCTATTATGGAGGTTTAATCTGTAATATCTTAAACAGCTTTATTACAAAGATTGAATCATGAAATTTCACACAAGGTTCTATTGTGTAGATATCAGAGGAATATACCAAGGTATATTCCATATCTCTGTTACACAGATTTCACTGCAATAAGTCACAACCACTTTCATCACATTAAGATGTATCATCTACAGTTCTGTCACACTGGGACATACCACTCTGTTTTGCTACATGGATTACATTGGACTATATCACTCACAGTTCTGTTAAGTGCAATACACAGGCATATATCTCTCAAGATTCTATAATGTAAAATCAATATTCTGGAGATCAACATTGACCAGAAACTTAACTCAGTCATATTAATATAACTGCAAGAGCAGACCAGATGCTACAAGTTCTACAAGTTACTCACCTCCTGCCTCCCCACAGCCTGTTTTTAAGATCCAAGTCAGGAGGTGATGAAATACTCTCCATTTGCCCAGATATGTGCAGCTCCAAAAAGGACTCAAAAAAAAAAGTTCTTCCCCATTCAGGAAGAGAACCTGCTTGATTAGAATGCCATCCACCATCTTAAATATCCTCTCCCTGAACCACCGGTGCACACTAGAAACAAGGTCGAGCATTTGCTCAAAGCAATGCAGCAACTTCCAAATCCCCTTCAACTGTACCTGCCGAACTAATAACATCGACCACCTGAATAGCAAAGTCAACAGACACAAAGGAACACCATCATCTTCTAAGACACACATCATCCTGATCTGAAACTATGTTGCCATTTCTTCACTACTGCTGGAATCCCTCTTTAATAGCACTGTACATGTCCCTACATTGACCGGACTTCAGCAATTCAAGGCGGTGGGGGGTGGGGGGGGGGCGGATTCTCACCAACATCTTCTCATGGACAAGCACAGGTGACTAATAAATATTGGACTTGTCAGTGATACTCATACCATGGGAATGAATGATAAAGTTCCACAAGAATATATCCCTCACATTTTCAAATCGTAGATTACACTGGGATATACACTCATACATTGAAACATTTCTGCAGGTATGTTGCAAACACCTCTATAATATCAGTTACCATGGGTAATATCAAAGACTAATGCACAGATTACACAATGCTATATCAGGCACAGTTTTTATATAGCTATATGTTACAGTGGAATATTTAACCCAGCAGCTCCATTGTATCAATTGTACTGCAGTATAGCATGCACAGTTGTGTGTTACTGTTAGGTTGGGATATAATCTGTTAGTTTATACCAAGCTATATCATCTTCAATTGTGTGACATAGATTACACAACATTTTCTCAGATTAGCTTTAATATTTTGCTTGCCCTACAGTATCGCTACTTCAGTTATGTTATGTAGTTTATACTGCAATATTTTAGAGGGAGTGGTCTTTTTTTTCTTACATTACAATATTTCACACTTACATTTGTAATGGAGATGATGATGAAATCTATCACACATACAGCTTTGAAACACATAAGACTATAGGGAGATACTGCCTTGGCAGATGGAGCCAGAGCCAATGGGAATGCTGGGAATGGAGAAGATGGGCAGTAGGATCGCTGACTGCCAGAATGTCAGACACTGAAACATTTAGATAGCTCTGCTTTCATCCAGAGCAACTATTTTTCAATTAGGAAAGGTTTGAAATGTTATGGGCAGTGGGCAGGAAAGTGCAAGTGAAGCAGAGAGGAGATGGGTTGTGATAGTATTGGATGGCGGAGCAGCCTCAAGGGGCTGAATTGCCCATTCCCGTTCCTAGTTCAAAATGTTGTTACGATCTTTAATTGCGGTTGGAATGGGAGACACTTTCCCCAAACTAACTAAGCATAATGGACAAGACTGAGGGAAGGGAAGGAAACTGACAGAAGCTGGAATTTCAGTTTTGTAGCTATGTTCACCGTACTGTGGGGTCTTAGTCTGTGCTCCAAATTATATAAAGTATTTGAAACTTGGATGGCACGAGGACTACTGGAAAATGAAACGTTCCAAAATGACAGGTCAGTGTAACAAACATGGTTTTATCTTATATATCCCAGTGGATTAAATTACATTCTTCCCTTTTATATTAATTGCACTTGAAATGTGTTAAACAACTTTTCTTATGTGGATTGCGCAGATAAACAAGACACACTTATATATTTATATGATTATATCGGATATCTGGCACAGGTAAATTTTGTAGATTAGAATGGTATGCCATACACATAGTTCTGCTAAATTGGTTACAGTGGGATATATGTATAGTTTTGATATATTTACCTGTGACTAAAGAATTTCTTATAGATTACAATCGAGTAGAGCACTCACACTTATGTAGATTAAACTGGATATATCACAAGGAATTCTATTACATTCATTGCAGAGTAACATCCTTCTTACTGTAACATATACATCAAATGTTGTCTGCTATATAAATTACAGTGCAATATAGCACACATAGGTCTGGTAGGTTACATGTAGGCATGTCACTACAGTTAAAAGTTTATAGATGATGCAATGTACATCACACAGTTATATTGTTCTGTGATATATACCTTCACAATCTCTTAACTGGATTACCCTGGATTATATCAGAGTTCTCTTATATGTTCTATGTTGCAAACTCTCCCAGCTTGAGGCACTTGTTTACTCTCAGTGCCTCAGAAAGAATAAAGGTTCCTCTTTTTTTTCAAAATGGCAGTGTCAGCTGTGACATTCCCCATTTGTTAAGTAACCTGCAACACTTACTATCTCGCCTGACACATGGGGAGTGCTCAACGGGATGGGTCATTGGAAATCAATTCATCCCAGTTTAAGTCGGCCTTTAACAAGTGGAGGGAAAGGCTTAAAACCTTGCGTGCTGTGGAAGGGAAGGGAGGGGCTAAAACCTCTGGCAAGGGGGGGAGGAGCTCAACGAAAACGCAGCATACTAGTTACACAAAGTAATCCACTGGATCCAATCGGGGAATGTGTCTCCACGTACATGCTCATTTTCTTCTCTCCCCTTTGTCAAGTTGGAGTACACTAGGGAATGATGGGTAATGGTACCTCCACTGAACGGTAGTGTGAGGATCTGTTATATAGGGCTGAGTAAATGACCTCAGTGCCTCAGATAGGAAGATAGAAAGTCCAGAAGACGGAAGCATACAATTGCTGTTTGTGTCTCCTCTGTGAGATTGAGTGAGCATGCCTGGGCAGCAGCTGAAGGTATAATCACATTCAACTGCGATGCCCTTACGAATACATAGACACACTAGTGAGATGCGATCATATAGTCAGGTGAAAGGAAAAGCTGAAGAGAGACAGGACTGTATCGAAATAGGAGGAACAGCGTAGCAAAAGCCCAAACATCCATCAACAACTTTAGAAGACGAGACAGATAAAAGGGAAGAGACAAAAGGAAAGGGGGACAGAAGATAATCAAGACAAACGCCCAGCCAATAAAATGCTGCTTTAAAAACTTGGTACATAATGTAGAACTAATGCATGTTGTGAACAAATCAAGCCCGATGTCCTTGTCAAAAACAATATCAATGTAGCGGATGATTCCATTCTTGTTGTCACAGTGTATTCGGTGCCTTCACTCCAGCATCAATATCTAGTCATGAGAATTTTACAGGAATCCTAGCCTCCTTGGAGGTCATGGAGAGAAGAAAAATCAATAACCACCTCAATGCTGCCAAACAATCAAATCATTACTGACAAAGTCAGACAATTTTTCAAACACTTAATGCAAGAATCCGGGAACATCCTTGATTTTTGGGTCAGCATCAAAAATGCATTCATGAAGAGGTGGAAAATTTCCTTTTGTCACACATTGTTCTTGACTGCAAAGCTGTTGTTGAAGAAACAAGGAAATGTCTTGTGCCTCCTATTCAAACTCATCGATTGATCCAATTGATTGGATTTTAACTTAAAGCTTTTGTCGATTATGCAAGAAACAAGGAGAAGCAGAAGGTTACTGCTTTGTGAGTCTCTCCTGGCTTACATACACCAGCAAGTTAACAGCTGATAGTGAAAGAATATGTTTAAATATTCATCCACACCGCTAGAAGGTAAAGGCAAAGTTGCCATATGGCTGATCTCCCATTAGAAGGAGCTGACTGGTCATTCAACCTGGGGGGGGCTTCACCACACTTCAAGTGAGGGGAGAGATTGAGGAGGAGGGCCCTTCATAGGTCACCTCAGCTGGTGCTGGAATTGAACTTCACGCTGTTGGTGTCACTCTGCATTGCAAGCTAGCCAGCCAACCGACTGAGCTGACACCCCTCCCCCCTGTCGTATTAATAAGCGAACCTTTCGTTAATAAGTTATTCCTTCTTCTTCCCCTGCTGACTTGTATTAAGGTGCTAATTGCGCCTCATCTGCAACCGCTTCTCTGAGTGGCATCTTCCATGCATGGACCCAAATGATGAATGTCAGTGGGGTATTCAGTACAGAGGCACACTGAAGTACACCAGATACTGAGACCTACAGAAGTTTGATCCCAGGTCTCAGCACGAACCGATGCCCTCTGCTGGAGAACAGCAACGCAGGTACCAATGCAGGATACAGTTGCTCGAGAGTTTGTTCATAGATCCCAGTCCCTGTCCAGTTTCGAATTACCTCTGCCAGATTGTGACTGGACCATATGTTGGCACAATAAAAGCAATAGAAAAAAAAAACACAGGACCTTTTCCTAATTATTTCAGTATAGGCTTGAAGAAGGGATAGACCAAGAATATCCTTCTTTCCATTAAAAGGTATCAGTATCATACCCCACCCAAAAAATGCATCATTCAGTTGTCGTCAAGTACTCAGGTACTACTGCCTCCTGAGTCCGAAGGCTACATCTTCAAGACTCTCACTCAGAGCTCGAGATGAAATTCCACTGCATAATTAAAGCAGAATTTATCACTGGGAGTTGTCTTTTGGCACTCGAATTGAATTAGCTGCCTGTTCAGGTCGATGTTAAAATTCAACGATGCAGTTTGTAGAGGAGCAGGCAATTTCCACACAACATCCTAGCCAACATTCGTCCCTCCACCAATGTCATGGAAAGCTGACTAATTCAACATTTATCCTACTTACTGATTGTGGAAATGTGCTCTGGGCCATTTATCTGCAGAGCAACAGAGATAGCAACTGTATGGGTAGCAAGGTGGCTCAGTGGTTAGCACTGCTGCCTCACAGCACCAAGATCCCAGGTTTGATTCCAACCTCGGGTGACTGTGTGGAGTTTGCATGTTCTCCCTGGGTGTGCTCCAGTTCCCTCCCACAGTCCAAAGATGTGCAGGTCAGGTGAATTGACCATGTTAAATTACTCATAGTGTTTAGGGAAATGAGTCTGGATGGGTTATTCTTTGGCAGACTGGTTGGGCCGAAGGGCCTGTTTCCACACTTTATGGAATCTAGTCTTATTGACTTTGAAACTCTTTAAACTATCTTGGGGTCACAACAGTTGCCATAAAGATGCAAATTCTCTCAGTGTGCTGGAAAAGCAGTTTATGTATGGACCACATTAACAAACATAAAGCAATAACATATCAGCAGTACTGAGAAATTGACTTGCTGGAACTCCACTTTGAAGTCTACAAGACAGGTTGGCCAAGTTTACATCATCTGTCAGTTTTACTAACGACATGGAGGCGCCAGTGTTGGACTGGGGTGGACAAAGTTAAAAATTACACAACGCCAGGCTACAGTCCAACAGGTTTTTTTGGAAGCACTACCTTTCGGAGCGACGCTCCTTCATCAACCATAGTCTAACTGTCCGACCCTCACCAAGGGCCATATGTGATCCAACCTCCCATTTCCCAACCCAACCTCTCATTACATCTGCAAAACAGTCAAGACAAATGTTGGGAATCACTTGCTTCTCAAGAGATAGTGAAACAATGTGAAAAGAAAACACTCTAAGCATGAAGAGTGACAGAAGGAAAAAAAGTCAAAAGATTATCTTAACGTGGTTCGATCACGCTGGCAAGGTGGCATTACACTCACAATTTGCCAACTGTGTTTATGTATTTTTATTTGCAATGCCAGGCACTGCCTCAGGTACACAGCTGGCAATCCCACACCTGCTATTTATGCAGCTTCAGCCAGCCCTGAGCTGCTCCTATTAGCCAGTTCTTACCATACTTGTTCCCATCTTCGCCTTTGGCACTGATCCTCCTTCCCAGGACTTGCAGGTGTTTCCCGCTGGTACGGCTGTACAGTTGGTAGAGGCGCACGTACTTGCGGCTTGTGTCATCCCTCAGTCTGGTGTGATTCTCCACATGAGGCCTGAAATCGGTGTTCTCCTCCATCGAGGCCTGCAGTCAGTATGAGAAACGGACCATCACGTGTCAGCCAATGGGACAATCAGCAAAACCCAATACCCCAATTGCCAGCCAAATATAATGACAAACACTTCGGGACTGTGAATGCTGAAGTAAAAATAAAAAGGGTAGGCTGTTCACCTGTGAACCAGAGATCACGACAACTGTGCTTACTCACACCGAATATTGTTCACCTATTAGCAGTTATGTGCTGATTTACTGCGATTCCCAGTTAATCAGTTCCTGAATTTTAAATTTCATCTCCTTGCTTTCAAATCTCTTCATGGCCTTATTCACCTTCAGCCCCATTACCCTGTGTAATATCTGGGCTCATCTCATCGAAACCTTTTGATCTTGCCCGATTTTAATAGCTCCATAACTGTGCCTTCAGCTGCCTTGGCCCTAAACTCTGGAATTTCATAGACTAATCCTCTCTTCCTTTCTCCCCCTCTAAAAAGTGTTCCCTAAAACCAGATCTTTCATCAAACTTTTCACATCTCTATATAGTTGTGGGTGATGTTTCTCAGTTGTTGTGGCCCAGGTTGGAGCACTTTTGGCTGTAATTTGATTGGATATGGGTTCCAGGCCCATTCGGGAAAAACGACTCAGTGTAGTACTGGGAGGGTGCTGTACTGTCAGATACGAAAACTTTTGAGCTGTTCCCTCAGGTTGCTATAAACATTTAACACAACTATTTGAAGGACAGGGTGCTGTCTCATGGCCAACTTTTACCTTTCACCCACCTCACTAAAACGTTCCGCCTGATCATTTATTGGATTAGATTCCCTACACTATAGAAACAGGCCATTTGGCCCAACATGCCCACACTGACCCTACAAAGAGCAATCCACCCAGATGCATTCCCCCACCCTATATTTACCCCTGACTAATGCACCCAACACAATGGGCAATTTAGCTTGACCAGTTCACCTAATCCTGCACACCTTTGGACGGTGGGAGGAAGACACAGGGAGAATGTCTGTGTGGAGTTTGCACAGTCGCCTGAGGTGGGAATCGAACCTGGGTCCCTGGTGCTGGGAGGCAGCAGTGCTAACCACTGAGCCATCGTGCCACCTATTTTTATACCCATATTTCATGATTTTTGAACATACCAAACACTCTTCAGCCAATAAACATTTCCAATGTGTGGTCACTGTCAGAAGCACAGCAGCCAATTTGCAGATGGCTGGGTTCTGCAAGCAGCAATGTGACCAAGATCAGATAACACTTTATAACACGTCGATGGAGGGAAAGATGTTCTTCAGCATACCAGAGAGAAAGGAAGAGATGATCACTTATGAAATTCCAGAGTTTCGGGATGAGCCGGCTACAGGCACAAGGGTGAAGCTATTAAAATCACAGATGATCAAAAAGGTCTTTTCTAGGATATTTTACATTCACCTGAAAAGGCAGAGCAGCCTTGATTGAATGGGTCATGTAGGATTTTATATAAACCAGCAAGAATTATATACTGCAAACCAGCACGGAATATATGCTGCAGGTCAATATGGAATGTATATCAAACATCAGCATGGAAAAATTTATAAAAATCAGTACAGATTATATTCTACAAATCAGCACGGATTATACACAACAAGTTAGCATGGGATATATGCTCCAGGTCAGCAATGATTATAAAGTACAAGGGTCAGGTATAGAACACAGCCCACATCCTCCAACTCAAAGGCCTGCATGCTATTGTATTACCAATGAGCTCTACCTATGTGGAGGGTTAGTACTAAGCAGGAATATTTTGATGTTTTGGCACTTTAGTACTGCTAAGGCTTGTAATTACTGTAAATATCCTGTTTATTGAGTAATACTCAATTGTCTGCTTAATGTAAAGCAAAATTATCTGTTAGATTTTAGTTTGAGTCTTAATCTGACAGATTTCAGTTATCAACAATTTAGAGGGTTCATATTTTGACAAGTTACATCGTGTAACTGTGAGCCCAGTAATTCTATTCAAATTCTGAGCCATGTTGCATGAGCACATACACTGGACAGAGTGAAGGGTAAAAACAAGGACTGCAGATGCTGGAAACCAGATTCTGGAGGAGAGTGGTGCTGGAAAAGCACAGCAGTTCAGGCAGTATCCGAGGAGCAGGAAAATCGATGTTTCGGGTAAAAGCCCTTCATCAGGAATACAGGGTGAAGACAAACTCTGGTTTCTTAGGTTAGCAGGGTTTGTAACGTGCACTTACAAAACTGGTAGACAGTGCTAATCCCACTGCAAAATACTAGAATAACATCACGTTGTCCTTAAAAGTTATTAATTAAAGAATTTTCTTTTTGCATTTCCATGCTGGATGAATTCAATGTTGCTATATTCACTACTACAATATTGTTACACATTTTCAACATTGAATGAGTTATGAAAAGTAAATATCATTGCTGGAATTTATATAGAAACAGGTGCCCAGGGAATTTGAATGGTATTCTTGCTGCATATTATGTACAATTATATAATCACCTCACACTGTATATTTTACTATTAGAGAATCACTTCATAAAGCGCAATTAATCCTATCAGATTCAGTCTTTACATGACAAATAACTATGGGATTTAATTCATGCCATATATAAAATCTATATTTCATAGAATCCCTCCAGTTTGGAAACAGGCCATTTGGCCCATCAAGTCCACACCAGCCCTCTGAAGAACATCCCAACCAGATGCACGCCTACCCCATACCCTGAAACCCTGCCTTTCCCACAGCTAATCTACTGAGCCTGCATATCCTTTAATTCACTCAATATTATTTATATGTATAACAGTATACAATCCACACTGGAGAGTATATAATTATGGGATTCATTCTAAGTGACCAACATATAACTGTATGGGATTCACTCGACCCAGTATATCTGACTATATATGGGATGTATTACAGCGTAAATATACAGTATCAATTACTGTGTTGAATTTATTCCCTACCATCCATACAGCTATTTCTTGGTCGTAAGGCAGTATGAGGCATCCTGAAGTGAATACAGTCATTTTGGGAAACAAAACAGTCCCTGCATTTAGCACTAAAGTTTTGCATTGTTGGGACCCCTGTATACACCTTGCAGTGTGTGGGCAAGAAGCTGAGAAAAACCTGCATGATCCTTTGATTTCTATTCCGGATCCCCGGTATCTTTGGGATTCTGAATGAAGTATCGGTCACGGCTGGGCTGCAGCCCCTCTCGCCTCGTTTCAGTGGTTTGTGGGTTCAAACTCCACTCCAGGCAGTGCAACACCAAAACCTCGCCGAAATACTTCAGGGCTGTGCTGAGGAAATGTCACACTGTCTATTTTGGACCAGAGTTGAAATTGAGGCGGCACCGACCCTCTTCAGCTGGATGTAAAACATTCCATAGAGTCCGACCAGGAAAGTTCCATCCAGGCCAATACACCTTCACCAACGCCACGAAAGCCACTATTCGACGTGCAAAGTCTTCATCTTTTGAGGGGAATCTTAAAGTTAGATCAATCTCTTCCACTCCCAGTAAGCAATTTGGCACAAGTATATTTCCACTGAGGGCAGGTGCACACTTGGCTATATTTCACGCCGGGTTTTTTTTGTTTGTAATCACTCTTCACTGCATTTCAAAGCATTGCTTTTTTATTTCAATTTTGCACTTTTTAAAAAAAATAGCAATATGAATATTATTTTAAAAAGCAGTTCCTTTAGCAGCAGAGGTCGCCTCCGGGTTTTCCATTCCCCCCCCCCCCCCACCCAACCCACTTTGTAACAAGGTATAGGGAAGGGGGTGGGGGGGGGGGTGGAAGAGGAGGGGGTAAATCCCCCAGGGCACGGCGTTTCTGATCTCTGAAACTCTCCCGAGCTGAACAGCAAAAACAGCCACATCTGGAAACATTCGAGTCACATACAATTCTCTCGGACCTTCCTTGTAGTTTCACAACATCCGACCCGAATGGGTTGCACGTTGCAAAGAGAGAGAGAGAAAAAGAAATCAGCCCAAAAAATCGACCAGAGATATCTCCACTTAAAAGTGCTCCATTGGCAGAAGGACAATACCTTCCCAGAGAGAAAAAAAAAGATAGGAAATGATATTTACCTGCTGCAGAATCGCACAGGACTTTGTAAAATTATGACTATCAGGTCAGAAGTATATTGGGGGAGGCTGATTGGCTGTTTAAACCAGATTTCTAGCCATATGCGTTCATTTTATAGAAGATAAGGAAATCAGAGTTATTTAAAACGGTGTTTGTACTAACCTCAATCCCAAAGCACGGTAGGATCACGTGTAAACATCTGAAAGAGAGAAAATAGAAACAGCACAATTAAATGTTTGGTACCTCCGGACACCTATTGTCTGCAATTAAAATGTGTTTAATTCCGCTTTTAAAACAACCCCCTGTCCAATCCAAAACATTAACAGCGGCAGTAAAATCATAAATTAAACCCGAAATTCGTTCAGAAAGTTGCGAGGTGCTTACAGGCAGATGAGCGTTGAACAGGCTGGGTTCATAGCTGTGGATGTTCAACACACACACACACACACACAAATAAAGGTACAGATTTTTAAATCTGATAACGATTGCAAAGAGGGGAAAATAAAAAGAGGGGTGGGCGGGAATAAATTAAGAGCGGTTTAATCCGTTTCGATAGCTGCTCAGTGCCACTTGAAGCTTTGGAGAAGAGGAGGAGGAGGAGGATGGGGGGAGGAGGAGGGAGAGGAGGGAGGGAGGGAGTCTCCTTGCTGATGCGGAGAGGTACGAGGTGGGACGGAGTCTATCTCTAGCTTCTTCACCACCCCCCAACCCCCCCCTGGCATCAACCAACCTGGTCTTCAGCGGGGAGACGGGGCAAGGTAGCCGGTTATTCCAAGGACCCTTCCTCGATCAATTCCACTCAGGGACCCACCCTCAACCAAACAGGCGGCTCGCTCTGCAGAAGAGATGTCTTTCTCTTGAAATAACTAACCACCGAGCACGAAAAAGGTGCAGCCCCCGGCGGAATATTGGCTCTGACGGTGTTTCTCTCTGCAGCACTAAAGGTTTATTCCTCTGCTCCGAGTTTCGATCTCTCTGATTAATCCCCCCCTGGTGTCCTTATGGCACAGGGAGAGAGACAGAGGTGTGACAGAGATCCCCCCCCCTTGCCAGTGGTACCAGTTTCGCATCCGAGGGTCGAACTGCACGGGCTGGTGTCAGCACAAGTGCATGACCCTTCCTTTGCCTGTTCTGTCCTGCCCGAGCAAATCAGCCCCAACTCCCTCTCAACATTACCCCCTACAGTATCGACTGGGCTCCAGCAACCTCTGGGGCAGCAGTGAATCGAGAGATTAAAACACACGGACAGGATTCCAAACCGTTTTCAGAAACAAAAATCACAAGAGCTAGCTCCCTAAAGGAGTTGCACAGAGATGATGTTCATTCCAAGAGTGAGAGAAGCTCCCTGTTATTTCTCTCGTTTGACTCACCCTCTTCCTTCAGTGTGACTCCAGTCCTCAACCTCCACATCACATTCCATCTTCTGTTCTCTCTTTGCTCTAACTACAGCTTTCTTTTTTTTACAAAAAAAAATTGAAACCTGTTGTCATTAACCTCTCTTTAAAATGTCCAGTGTGAGGCTGTTCAGTGGACTACTTTGGTTGAGCAACACAGTAATAGCAAAGGAAGGAGAGTGATGATCAAGGCAGAGAGCAAAGCAGGGGCGGCTAAAGAGAAAAAGACGGAATTAATAAAGCAGCAGATGAAATGATAAAGCAAAGAAAGAGCCAAAGTGCAAAATAACACAGGAGAGATGAAATCAACAAATCATCTTCAATGAGGGCGGCACGGTGGCACAGTGGTTAGCACTGCTGCCTCACAGCACCAGACACCCGGGTTCAATTCCTGCCTCAGGTGACTGACTGTGTGGAGTTTGCACATTCTCCCCGTGTCTGCGTGGGTTTCCTCTGAGTGCTCTGGTTTCCTCCCACAGTCCAAAGATGTGCAGGTCAGGTGAATTGGCCATGCCAAATTACCTGCAGTGTTAGGTTAGGGCTATGGGTGGGTTGTGCTTTGGTGGGGCGGTGTGGACTTGTTGGGCCGAAGGGCCTGTTTCCACACTGTAAGTAATCTAATCTAAATAATGGGAGAGTTGGATTGTCTGCACAAAATTGAACGTTAACTTTCATAATTACATTCATTAAACTTGACTATTTGAGGCCTACACATTAAGGAGAGAGTTTCTGCTCATCTATGCCAGTAACATTGGCATAATCCATTTGGAATTGACTGAATCAGTGTAAAAGATTGGGAAATCTTAAGCATCATTAAGTTACACCCAAAGCCATTTCTGTCAGTGGTGTCTGCAAACTTGCACGCAAGTTGAACTTTTTATTTACTCGAACCTGATTCCACTCTTAAAGTTTTTTTTTGACATAATCATGGGACAGGCGCATCCCTAGCAAGGCCAGCATTGGTTATCTCTAATTGCCCAGGGGACTGTGAAGGATGGCAGTACCCTTCACATTAGTGAACCAGATATTTTCCCTCCCCTCCCCCAACAATGGATTCAGATGTCATCACTCCGATTCTTAACTCCAATTTGTTTTTATTTGAATTCAAATTCCACCATCTGCCATAGCGGGATTTGAATCCAGGACCCCGGATAAAACCTAGGCATCTGGATTAACAGGCCAGCAATGACGCCACTAAGCCATCACCTCCAACTGCCCACAAGCCCAAGTTAAGTAGCAAATCAATTCATTTTCTCAAGTGCATAACACTACCAAGCACATTTAAGATTATATCATTTTTAAAAAAATTTTGCTGATAAACTAACTAATTAAATTACAACATGGTTTTAATTATCTGCAGCAATTTAAAAGCAGGTACTCCCAGCTGGAGGATAGGACAGTCGAAATGAAAATGCCTATTTTTGGTGATAAGCTCATTTTTATCCACATTAATAAACCTGTAACAGGCCACCGTTCTCAAATACGTTAACAAGGGTTTGGTATAGGAAGGATAGAGGAACTATTTCATTATATTACACTGGCCGCTTCTACTGGTTTGTGGAAGATTTTATGCTTGTGATTATGCAAATAAATTTTGGCAAAAAGGTGCAATTTTAAACACATTTCAGGTACAATTTCCCAATTATTCCCAATGCAAAAAAAATTCAGAACATATGTTAACTTTAATTTTAGTCTCTATAATTGTTATCCAAGGCTGTGTGCAGAAAGGAAAAGGAATAAATCATTCAGTGCCCTCAGCATATGTTCAATAAGATTGTGACTGCTGTGTAGTATAGTTTAATGTGCTTCAAAAGACAAATAAAGCCAGTTTAATGTATAATTTTACTCCTTACATCAAATTCCACTTGAAATCTGATCTGAATCACAATTATTGTTTCCCTTATATTTGGGCAATCCTCTTCCGTCCAAGTTACAAATGGTGGGGAGGGTGGGGTGGGGTGGGGGGGGGGGGGTGGGGGGCGGGGGGGGGAAGGGGGGGGTGGTAAGTTGATGGGGGGGAAGGGGGGGGTGGTAAGTTGAGGGGGGGGGGTGGTAAGTTGAGGGGGGGGGGGGGGGGGGGGGAGGGGGTCCTTTATTGCAGGATAGCAAACCGAGGTCACAAAAGCAAGTTCACCTTGAAGCATTTGGAGGAAACACCTTGATTTTACAAACACTTCTGAAAAACAAAATATATCAAAAATTGGGAAATTCAGTTGAAATCACATTTCCATTTTGTAAGGTTAATTAGAGATCTAAAGTGTTCTGGGGAAAAATAAACTTATAATGGGAATAATTCAAATTTTGCAACCAACGTAGCACTGTGGGTAGATGTGTGTGTGTGCCTGCTGTTGTTGTGTGGCAGTGTTATTGTGTGTATATTCCTATGTGTATACCTGTTGGTGTGTGAAAACGTCTACATGTGTGTTGGCTGCTAACGACAATTTTCCCAATGGAAAGGTAGGAAACACGGCCCTGAAAATAGGGCCTTTTCGAAGTGATAACCTGCTCACTTCAGGAGCAGACTCATCCTTGGGGATTGTTTGTTTGTTTGTTTGTTTGTTTGTTTGTGCTGTCAGAATCAAGCTCCCATTTCAGCAGCTCTGCAAAAACAGGGGTCTTTCATTCATTGCCTATTTAGGAGGTTGCCGACACCTATCATTTGCCAAGTATTCTGCCATTAATCGGGAAGACCAGATGATTTCAGAGCATTCTTAAATCTGAAATGATTTTCTTGTCTATCTTGGCTTAGTTGCAGCTCTCTCACCTCTGACACAATCAAAAGGAATAATTCCAACTCCTGACTCACTCACTAATACAACAGAGTTATTATGACACAGTCAGAGTTCCCACCTTCCAGAATGTATATTAAGATCGATGTGTCTTCTTCCTCTTCAGGTGCACATTCAATATTCTATTGCACTATTTGTACATGAGCAAGGGAAATTTTGTTTCAGTGTCTCGGCTAATATTTTACCCTCAGTCAATATCACTTAAACAAATGTAATTATTATCTTACTGCTGGGACCTTACCTTGCAGAAACGGTCTACTGTATTTCCCCCATTACAATTACATTTACATGCCTAAAATACTTAGTTGGCTGTACTTTGAGACAGCCCAAGTTCAGGAAAGACAATGTATAAATACCACTGGGACACACACACACACAAAACAACCCCACTGCCCCGTGGCCGAACACTTTAAACCCCCCTCCCACTCCCCCAAGGTCATGCAAGTCCTGGGCCTCCTCCATCGCCAAACTCCTACCACCAAATGCCTGGAGGAAGAACACCTCAGCTTCTGCCTTGGGATGCTGCAACCACATGGAATCGATATGGATTTCACCAGTTTCCTCATTTCCCCTCCCCCCCATCTTATCACAGATCCAATCTTCCAACTCAGCACTGCTTAACCTGTCCATTGTCCTTCCCACCTATCTGCTCCACCCTCCTCTCCGACCTATCACCTTCACCCCCACCTTCATCTACCTATTGCATTCCCAGCTACCTGCCCCCCAGCCCCAACCCCCTCCCATTTATCTCTTAGCCCCCCCCCGGCCCACAAGCCTCATTACTGATAAAGGGCTTATGCCTGAAACGTCGATTCTCCTGCTCCTCGGATGCTGCCTGTCCGGCTGTGCTTTTCCAGCACCACACTCTTGACACTGTATAAATGCAAGCCTTTCTTAAGCTTGCTGACCATATACCTCAGTCATATACCTCAGTCATATTCAGCAATACAACAGTCACCTGCAGGGAGCATCAGTCTGAACACAGATTAGAAAGATGCATTGTTTAAAAACCTGATCCAAATTTTATTGAATTCCAATCCAGGGAAGAGATAAATCACCAACAGTGGGGGCAGTGGGGTTGTTTTGTGTGTGTGTGTGTCCCAGTGGTATTTATACATTGTCTTTCCTGAACTTGGGCTGTCTCAAAGTACAGCCAACTAAGTATTTTTGGCATGTAAATGTACTTGACTGGGAGAATTAATGCAAAGGGGACGACCATTTTTCCAAACCGAATATATTGGTCATGACTTTGAAGTCACAGTTTAATATATAGAAGTTTTATGTTAATGCTACCAATTTAATTCAAAGGGCTACCCATTAGAATACAGATGAGATTATTATCAGTTCATTTTCACCTGATATACAGATTCTTTTGCCTTCTTCACCTGTGCACTCAGTGAGGTGCCAGTCCTGTGACCTGTTTGGACCTGATCTCAATCTCTCCTTCCTGTTCAATTTCATTTTAATCCAGTGCAGCAGAGGTGCTTCAACAGTAGTTCTGCTGCCACCTTCAGGTCACTTTACAGAACTGTCGTAAACTCCAGGCCTGCCAGCAAACTGCAAGTGCCTCAGACTGAAAACAAACGTTTGTAAACACAAGTATTGTGTAATTTTAACATTTTTGAGGAAATGTTGTACTTGGGAGAAACAGTTTGCAAGTTTCCTCTCCAATTTTCAGCTTGGGCTTGGTTGATAAGAATTTTGCTTATGAATCAGATTGATGGATATTTTTTATTTTTTGATGTAACGTTGGCAATTATTGCCCATCCCCATTTACTGTTGAATGTGATGATGAGCTGTCTTTTTCAACTGCTCCAATCCATATTGTGTGGGCACCATTAGTTCAGGAATGAAGGGATTTATTCCAACAATGGTGATGCATTTCCATCTTGGGATGGTGAGCAGTTTGCAAGGGGAAAGTTCCGGTGACAATGTTCCCATGCATCTGCTGTTCTTGCCTCTCTCAGTGGAAGAGGCCGCAAGTTTGGTGTGGCATCGAAGAAGGCGTGGCTAATTATTGCGGTACATCTTGTGAATAGTAGACAATGCAGTCATGGTGGTTAAAGGCATGAAGGGGGTGGATGGAAGGACAATCAAAGGGGCTGCTTTGTCTTGGATGATGTCATTAAACTGTTTTAGGAGAATAAGGAGTATTCCAACACTCTCCTGCTTGTGCTTTTTATGCTATCCAAAGGGGAGTCATGTATTGAGATTTTTGCCACAGATTTTTGCCAGCAGAGCTGGGCTGAGGAGTGGCAGATGGAGTTCAACCCTGCCAAGTGTGAGGTTGTCCATTTTGGAAGAACAAATAAGAATGCGGAATACAGGGTTAATGGTAGGGTTCTTGGTCAGGTGGAGGAACAGAGGGATCTTGGGGTCTATGTACATAGATCTTTGAAGGTTGCCACTCAGGTGGATAGAGTTTGTAAGAAGGCCTATGGAGTATTATCGTTCATTAGCAGAGGGATTGAATTCAAGAGTCGTGAGGTGATGTTGCAGCTGTACAGGACTTTGGTTAGGCCACATTTGGAGTACTGTGTGCAGTTCTGGTCGCCTCACTTTAGGAAAGATGTGGAAGCTTTGGAGAGGGTGCAGAGAAGATTTACCAGGATGTTGCCTGGAATGGAGAGTAGGTCGTACGAGGATAGGTTGAGAGTTCTCGGCCTTTTCTCGTTGGAACGGCGAAGGATGAGGGGTGACTTGATAGAGGTTTATAAGATGATCAGAGGAATAGATAGAGTAGACAGTCAGAAACTTTTTCCCCGGGTACAACAGAGTGTTACAAGGGGACATAAATTTAAGGTGAAGGGTGGAAGGTATAGGGGAGATGTCAGGGGTGGGTTCTTTACCCAGAGAGTGGTGGGGGCATGGAATGCGCTGCCCGAGGGAGTGGTAGAGTCAGATTCATTGGTGACCTTTAAGTGGCATTTGGATAGGTACATGGATGGGTGCTTAATCTAGGATAGAAGTGCGGCACAACATCGTGGGCCGAAGGGCCTGTTCTGTGCTGTATTGTTCTATGTTCTATGTTCTATGTTCTATGTTCTAATACCCAACCTCTGATATTTACATCACTGTCCCAGGTCCATTTCTGGTCATGACCAGGAAGATATTGCCAGTTTGATTTTCTGCAAAGGTGTTGCCTTTGAGTATCAATGGGAGGTGTTTAGTTTCTCTCGACCTGGTGGTGGCACCTATGCGTCATGAGTGCTACTTGTCGCTGTCCGAGGTTGAGTATTGACCAGACCTTGGAGCATGTGGACCTGCTTTGTTTCATAATCAGAACAGCCAACACTGTGCGGTCATCAGTGAACATCCCCACTTGTGAATGAAAGACTATTGATGAACAGTTGAAAATGCTTTTACCTTGGACATGAAAAGCTCCTGCAGTTACGTGCTGGAAACAAGAAATGCTGGGGATCACAACGGGTCAGGCAGCACCCATGGAGAGAGAGCAAACTAACGTTTTTGAGTCAAGATGACTCTTGTTTTCAGTACAGATTCCAGCACCTGCAGTAACTTGTTCCTGCAATTATGTACTGGGACTGAGACTAAATTAGCCTCCAACCATCACAGCCATATGCTGTGTATGACTCCCGACAGTGAAGAGCTTTCCCTTAATTTTCATTGACTTCCGATTTACTAAAATTCCTCTTTGTCACAAATGGTCAAGTGGCTGTTTTGAATCAAGCTGGAGACTTGGACATGTAATTTAGGATGACACTTGAATACAAGACTGAACGGCAGCTGGATTGAGCTGCAGGTAGTTCCTTTGTAATACGTTTTACTTCAGACCTGAAAGGAAAGTCTGTATGAACTCATTCAAAAATCAGCATAATTTAAATTAAATATTTTGTTTGTATTTTACAACTGAACGGAACATCAATAATGCTGTCCATATCTGCGCATGTGCCAACATGTGTTTGAGTGGCAGTGTTATTGTCTTGTGTATATCTGTGTGCATGTATGAAGTGCTTTCAACAATTTCCCAATGGAAAAGTATGAGATACTTAGCTCTGAGTATCAGGCTGTAAAACAATGGCTATCAGCTCCTGTCAGTAGAAACAAGGTTAGCTGTTGGGTATTGTTTTATCAGTGCAAACTCCTGGTTAGACGGCTCTGGGGGCGGGGGGGGGGGGGGGAAGAGGTTTTCAGATGTTGTTTTAGCACCTATTTTTCTGCTATTATTGTGTCATTGCAATAGTTCCTTGGTCAATCATCAAGACCGAGAAAACAATTTCCTTCTCTTTTTCCAATATCCTTTGATGTCCTCCTGAAGCGTTGACCATTGCTGAAACTGGTTTCAGGAATCCTCTGTTATCGTACCCGGTACCAGTTCTTTAGTTATAAGTTTCAGCTTCAGATCTAGACCTGTCCGTCAGAGCCATCACCGTCCCTTGAGTGAATATATGTTTCCCACTTGGATAGTGTAGACAGGGATCAACAGCAGCATCTTAACTGGTTTACTTTTTAGTCTTGAGATGAGGTGTTCCTCCAATTTGCAGTTTGGTTCATTGTGCCATTAAATACTCTTACTTTTAAGTCTTGGCTCAGCCATAACAGTCTTGCCTCTGACCGAGAGGTCATGGCTTCAAGCCCCACTCAAGGAATGTAAAGACATAATCCAGGATGGTACTCCGGGTGGAGTGTGACATTACGAAATGTACCGTCTTTGAAATGTCGTGTTAGACTTGGGGGCTGACCTCTCAGGGAGAAGTAAAAAAATCCCATGGTGCTATTTAAAAGAAAGTGTGGGTGGTCTCCCAGGGCTGTTGGTAACTATTATTCCTCAGGCAATATCATAGACACTAAGAGCAGAGGAAAGACATTCAGCGCTGTCAGCTATCCCACCAACCTGTATGATCACTCCTGTTATCTCAATGTCATTTTCTCGCTTGCTCCCCTCAGTGCCTTTAAAATCTGAAAAAAACATTTTTCAGAGAATCCCTACAGTGTGGTAATGGGCTATTTGGCCCAACAAGCCCACACCAACCCGCCAAAGGGTATCCCACCCAAACCCATTCCCCTACCCTATTACTCTACATTTACCCCTAACTAATGCACCTAACCTACACATCCCTGAACACTACAGGCAATTTAGCGTGGTCATTCCACTTAACCTGCACATCTCTGGACTGTGGGAGGAAACCTGTGCACCTGGAGAAAACCCACACAGTTGCCTGTGGAAGCTCCACACAGTCAGAATATATTCAGTGATTTGGCCTCCGTGACCTTCTGAGGTTGAGGATTCCACATCCATTACCCTTTGGGTGAAGAAGGCTTTCCTCATCCCGGTCCTAAACTGTATCCTGAGACTGTGTCCCCAACCAGGGAAATTATTCTCCCGGCATGTAGTCTGTCCAGATCTGTTATAGTTTTATAGTGACAATCAGATTCTCTCTCATCCCTCCAACTCTTAGTGAACTCCAATTAAATGAATCTCTCACAGAGTCATAGAGATGCACAGCACGGAAACAGGCCTCTCGGTCCATCTTGTCCATGCCAACCGGATATCCTAACCTAATCTAGTCCCATTTCCCAGCACTTGGCCCATATCCCTCTAAACCCTTCCTATTCATGTACCCATTCGGATGCCTTTTACATGTTGCAGTTGTATCAGCGTCCACCACTTCCTCTGCCAACTTATTGCATACACACACCACCCTCTTTGTGAAAAAGTTGCTCCTTAGGTCCCTATGATATCTTTCCCCTCTCACCCTAAACCTATGCCCTCTAGTTCTGGACTCCCCAACCCCAGCGAAAAAAAACTTTCTCTATCTCCCCTATCCATGTCCCTAATGATTTTATAAACCTCTATAAGGTTTATAGAGGCTGAGGTTGGGGCTGAGGTTTATAACCTCTATAAACCTCAGCCTCCGACGCTCCAGGGAAAACAGCCCCAGCCTGTTCAGCCTCTCCCTGTAGCTCAAATCCTCCAACCCTGGCAACATCCTTGTAAATCTTTTCTGAACCCTTTCAAGTTTCACAACATCTTTCCAAAAGGAAGGAGACCAGAATTGCATGCAATATTCCAACAGTGGCCTAACCAATGTCCTGTACAGCCGCAACATGACCTCCCAACTCCTGTACTCAATGTTCCGACTGATAAAGGAAAGCATACCAAACGCCGCCTTCACTATCCTATCTACCTGTGACTCCACTTTCAAGGTGCTATGAACCTGCACTCCAAGGTCTCTTTGTTCAGCAACACACCCTAGGACCTTACCATTAAGTGTATAAGTCCTGCTCTGGTTTGCTTTTGCAAAATACAGCTCCTCGTGCAGCAACTCCTGCCATCGCTGGGCTAATGAACCTTTGCTGCACTCCCTCTATGACAAATATATCCCTTCTTAGGGAGGAAGATCAAAACTGCACGTATTCTCCAGGTGTGGCCTCACTAAGACCCTGTAGGGGTCCAGTAAGACACCCCTCCTCCTGAACTCAAATCCTTGTGCAATGAAGGCTAAAATACTGTTTGCCTTCCCAGTTTCTTGCTGCACTTGTCTGCCTGCTTTCATTGGCTGATGTACAAGGACACCCAGATCACTTTGTACCTCCCTAATTATCACCATTTAAATGAGTCCTCTTTCTTTCTGTTTTTCACACCAAAGAGTATTCACTTCACATTTAGGCACATTCTACCACATTTGCTATGCATCTGCCCACTCACTCAATGTGTCTCACCCACCTTGAAGCCTCCTAAATAATTTATCATCTCACTATGTTTTGTTTGACCTTGCAGCGCACAGGTTCTCTGCTGCTCTTCCTTCATCACAGATATGACTGAGCTCCAAATGCCCGGCACTGGATGAATGGCGCTTTGGGAACGTTCTGAAGTCATGGAAGGCGCTACGTAAATGTAAGCTCTCATTTAACTAGTCCATGCATATGTCAGCTAATTTCAGCAATATGGTGTCACCTGCAGAGACCACTGAATTTAACAGTAACTGGAGCTTTATAAACCCTAACTAGAAAATTATACTGTACTGAATCCAGTACAATTTAGAGGCAAGTCTCTGAGCTATCCCAAATTACCCCTTGATAAGGTAAGCTTCCACTTTAAACTGAGCTCTGCTATCCCACTGCTGTCAGAGAGGGAGTTTCAGCATTTTGTCCCCGTGACTCTGAAGGAGCGCAGACGTATTTCCAAGTCAGGATGTTGAATGGCCTGGAGAAGAGCTTGCAGCTTGTGGTGTTTCCGTGTATCTGTTGCGCTTTTCTTTCTGGATGGTAGCGGTAGGAGGGTTTGGACCAGGTCCTTGTTAAGTTGCAGCATCTTGTAGTACACACTGCTGCCACCGTGTAGCAGTAGTGGAGGAGGCAAATGTTTAGGATGGTGGATAGACTGCCATTCAAGTTTGGCTCAGTTTGGTATTGAGCTTGTTGTGATTGGTTGCAACTGCAAACATTCACACAAGTGGCAAGTATTCCATCACACTCTTGACTTATGCCTTGTAGACAATGAACAGGCTTGGGGAAGTCAGGAGTTAAGTTACTCACTGCAAACGTTCCAGGTTCTGAACTTCTCTTGCAGTCACAGTGTTTATATAGGCTGGTTCAGTTCAATTTCTGACCACTGGGGACCCCCAAGATGTTGGTAGTGTGTGATTCAGCAATGGTAGTGCCACTAAATGTCAAAGGGAGGTGGTTATGTAGCAGCCTCCTAGCTGCTAAAACATAGATGGATTGCTAACTTTACCAGACAGCAAGGGATGCTGGGTACATTGGCCAAGTTAAATTCTGAAATCACAAAAACCCACACACCAGACACAGTGCAAACATAGCAGCCAGATGCTAACAGCACTAGCTTAGTGTAAAAGGCACCAGTTATTCTGGACACACACATCTCCAACAACTTATCCACTAAACAAAGGAGGGCCCAGACAGAAAGGCACTGGGCCCTGCTACACAAGGACAGTAACAGTAGCTGGCCATCCAAATGATTGACTCTTGTTTCAAACTATTACACGTTTGGACCAAATTGGACAGAGCGAGAGACAATTTCAGAAAATGAGCTAAAAAGTATACAAACAGAGTCCACCTGCAGACCTCTGTCATGGAACTGCTCTTGGAATCCCCTGAGGCCCTCTAAGGAGACCAGCATGGCATTTGCAGAGAGCAACCGGCATCCAGAGAGAGAGAGAGGAAGCGAGCAGCTACACAGACCCAGAGACTGAGCCACAGAGAGAGTGACTACTTAAGTTTACAAGACAGTCTGGAAGTATTATAACCTTAAGGGGCCAAACAGGATTAGAGATACTATGTTTAGTGTGAAAGATCGTTGGAACTGGGATTGTTTTGTATTGGTACCAGCTTGTGTACATATTGATTTGACCATTTTGGTATTGTAGGATTCGATTAGATTCCCTACAGTCTGGAAACAGGCCCTTCGGCCCAACAAGTCCACACCAACCCTCTGAAGAGGAACTCACCCAAACCCGAGGCAGCACACCTGGGAAAAATCATTCCTAACATTCTGGTCAGAGCTGTCTAAATTGTTTTAAGGAGAGACTAGACTGTTAGATTTCTCTTGTTGGAGACGGGCATTGCTTGCCAGTTGTGTGGTGTGCCATTTACCAGCCCAAGACCTAATTCCAGGGAATGAAGCTGAACAGATGTTCGAGTTGACAGTGAGGAAGCATCGACCACAACACTGTATGCTTTAATTTTGTTATGTAAATGGAGAAAGGTAGTCTGCAACAAAGGATGTTGGATAGGGATAAGGCAGGTGTTGTTAAAATAAGGCAGGATCTCAAACAAGTATGCTGTTTTGGAAAATGTAGGGAGTGTTGGATCCTCAGGGTAATGTAACACTGACAGCCAGGTTTCTGGTACCAAGACTCGTGTAACAAGGGGTATGCCAGGTTCCAAGCAATCGAATGTGATAGGGTGGTCTCTAGCCAGAGGCACGGACAGACTCCTCTGCGGCCAACAGTGAGAAATCAGAATGGTGTTGCCTCCCTGGGGCCAGGATTAAGGAAATCTTGGAGAAGTGTGGAATATTCTGAAAGGGGAGAGGGACCAACAGGAGGTCGTTGTACCGATTGGAATTAATGACATAGGAAGAGAAAAGGACGAAAGTCTGAGCAGAGAATATCGGAAGTTAGGGCAGGATTTTAAAAAGTAGGTCCTTGAGGGTAAAACTGTCTGGATTATTCTCTCTGCCACAAGCTAGTGAGGGCAGGAATAGGAGGAAAGAGCACATGAATGGGTGGCTGAGGAACTGGCGCTGGGGAGAAGGATTCACTTTTTTGGAACCTCTTCTGGGGTAGAAGTGACCTGTATAAAAACAGCAGTTTGCACCTGAATTGGAAGGGGATTAATTTACTGACAGGGAGAGTTGCTGGGAGATGGTGAGAAAGTGATCAATCTGAGACTGGTACAGTTGGGAAAAGGAGTAAGACAAACAGTCAGGGCAGGCAGGAACAAAACAGAGAACAAGATGGGACTGATAAATTAAAGTACATTTATTTCAATGCAAGAGACCTAACAGAGAAGGCAGATGAACTCAAGGCATGGTTGGGAACATGGGACTGGGATATCATGGCAATTACGGCAATATGGCCTAGGGAATTGGAAAGACTGGCAACTTAATGTTCCTGCGTACCGGTGCTATAGAAAGGGGTGGAGGGCGGGCAAGAGAGGAGGGGGAATGGCATTTTTGATCATGGACAATGTTACAGCTGTATTTAGGAAGGATACTACTGGGAATACATGTAGGGAAGTTAATTGGGTGAAACTGAGAAGTAATACAGGGATGATCATCTTATTGAGATTGTACAATAAGCATCCTAAATAGTCAGCAGGAAATTGAGAAACAAATTTGTAAGGAGATTTCAGTTATCTGTAAGAATATTAGGGTGGTTATAGTAGGGGATTTTAACTTTCCAAACATAGACTGGGACTGCCATCGTGTTAAGGGTTTGGATGGAGAGGAATTTGTTAAATGTGTACAAGAAAAGTTTCTGATTCAGTATGTGGATGTACCTACTAGAGAAGGTACAAAACTTGACCTACTCTTGGGAAATACTCTTGGTGTCAGTGGGGGAGCACTTTGGGGCCAGTGACCATAATTCTATTTGTTTTAAAACAGTGATGGAAAAGGATAGACTGATTTAAAAGTTGAAGTTCTAAATTGGGGGAAGGAAAATTTTGATGGTGTCAGGCAAGAACTTTCAAAATTTGATTGGGACCAGATGTTTACAGGTAAAGAGATGACTGGAAAATGGGACACCTTCACGAATGAGATAATGGGAGTGAAAGGCTGATTAGGTATAGGGAATGCCGGATGACTAGAGAAATTGAGGCTTTGGTTAAGAATAAGAAGGAAGCATATGTCAGATATAGACAGGAGAGATCAAGTGAATCCCTGGAAGAGTGTATAAAGGCTGTAGGGCTATACTTAGAGGGAAATCAGGAGGGCAAAAAGGGGACAGGAGAGCGCTTTATCAACTAGTGTTCAGGAGAATCCAAAAGGATTCTACAAATACATTAGGGACAAAAGGGTAACCTGGGAGAGAATAGGGCTCCACAAAGATCAGCAAGGCTGCCTCAGTGTGGAACCACAGAAAATGGGGGAGATACTAAATACTAAATGAGTATTTTGCATCAGTTTATGGTGAAGTTCGAGAACATGAGGAAATAAATAGCGATATCTTAAAAAATGGCCATATTACAGAGGAGGAACTGCTGGATGTCTTAAGACACAATAAGGTGGATAAATCCCCAGGACCTCACCAGCCATACCCTAGAACTCTGTGGGAAGCTAGGGAAGTGATTGCTGGGCCTCTTACTGCGATATTTGTATCATCGATAGTCACAGGTGAGGTGCCGGAAGACTGGAGGTTAGCTAATGTGGTGCCACTGTTTGAGAAAGGTGGGAAGGACAAGCCAGGGAACTATAGACCAGTGAGCCTGACCTCAGTGGTGGGCAAGTTGTTGGAGGGAATCCTGAGGGACAGGATATACATATATTTGGAAAGGTAAGGACTGATTAGGGATAGTCAACATGGCTTTGTCTGTTGAGAAGTCATGTATCACTAATTTGTTTGAACCCCAGGTCCTTGCGCTGTGAATAGCACACTTGCCTTCAGTCAGAGCATTGAGTACAGGATTTGGGATTCATATTACAGCTATACAAGACATTTGTACGGCCACAGTACAAGACATGAGTAAGAATACTGTGCACGATTCTGGCCACCCTACTGTAGCAATGATGTTATTAAACTGGAAAGGGGGCAAAAAACATTTACAAGGGTGTTACCAGGAACGGAAAACTTGGGTTATAAGGTGAGGCTGGATAGGTTAAGACTTTTTTCCCCAGAGCATAGGAAGCTGTGGAGTAACCTTATAGAGGAATTATAAAATCATGAGGGACATGGATAGGGTAAACAGACAAGGTCTTTTCCCCCCAGGGTAAAGGAGTCCAAAACAAGAGGCTGTAGGGTTAAAATGAGAGGGAAAAGCTTTAAAAGGGACCTGACGGGTCACTTTTTTCTCAGAGGGTGGAGCTGATATAGAATGAGTTGCCAGAGGAAGTGGTAGACGCAGGCACAGTTACAACATTGAAAAGACATTTGGGTGGGTACATGGATAGGAAAGGTTTAGAGGGATATTGACGAAATGCAGACAAATGGGACTAGTTCAGTTCAGGAAACCTGGTCAGCACTGATGGGTTGGGCTGAAGGGTCTGTTTCTGTATAACTCTGATTCTAAAAATCAAGAAAACGATTAAGCACAGCAAAAAGGGGACATGATAAAATCCCTAGTAGGCAATCCCAAGATATTCTATGAGTTGTCTCCAAGTATCTTAAGGGGAAGAGAATAACTAGGGAAAGACGTGCGCCTATGAGGGACCAAGGATCTGTTTATGATGTTGGAGGACCATTGGTAGAGAGTTACATGAGTACTTCATATCTGCCCTTACTTAGGGGAAGGGGAATGCAAGTGCAACATTTGAGACGATAGACTATGAAGTTCTTGAGCAGATTGATATAAGAAATGAGGAGGTACTGAAGGTTTTGGAGAATTTAAAAGTGGACAAATCCCCAGTTCCAGATGAGTTTTGTCCCAGGTTGCTGTGGGAGATGAGGGCGAAACTTACAAGGTCCCTGACCCAAAATTACAAATAGTGTCTGGGGATGTGCCAGAGAACTGGAGGACAGCCAACGTGGTTCCACTTTACAAGTAGGATGGTGAAGATAGACCAATAGAACTACAGACCAGTGAATCTCACATCAGTGGGAGGGAAAACGATTGGAGAAAATGGTAGGCAAGAAAATTAATTTCAGTTTAGAGAAGCAAGGTTTGATCAGGAAAAGTCAACATTACTGGTCAGAGGGATTACATGCCCAAAAATTCTGGTTGAACTTTTCAAAGTTAATTGTTGGGTCATCATAGTCTGATCGGACCATAGGGGCTGCTCTCTCATTACAGAGAAGTGACTGGTGGTGATTTAACCTGAGGGCCACCAGACCTCAGGCAAGGGAAGACATTGAGTCCTTTATGGTAACTTCAAACTGGTGATGGGAATTGAACCCATGCTGTTAGCTTCACATTGCTCTGCAAACAGCTTCCAACCTCATAGTCTGGGAACCCCGCACTGCCCGGTTCTACCTCCTTCCCAAGATCCACAAGCCTGACCACCCTGGCCGACCCATTGTCTCAGCATGCTCCTGCCCCACTGAACTCATCTCTACCTACCTTGACACTGTCCTATCCCCCCTAGCCCAGGAACTCCCCACATACATTCGAGACACCACCCACGCCCTCCACCTCCTCCAAGACTTCCGTTTCCCCGGCCCCCAACGCCTTACCTTCACCATGGATATCCAATCCCTCTACACCTCCATCCGCCATGACCAGGGCCTCCAAGCCCTCCGTTTTTTCCTCTCCAGACGTCCCCAACAGTACCCTTCCACTGACACTCTCATTCGTTTGGCCGAACTGGTCCTCACCCTTAACAATTTCTCCTTTGAATCCTCCCACTTCCTCCAGACCAAAGGGGTAGCCATGGGCACACGTATGGGCCCCAGCTATGCCTGTCTCTTTGTTGGCTATGTAGAACAGTTGATCTTCCGTAATTACACCGGCACCACTCCCCACCTCTTCCTCCGCTACATTGATGACTGCATTGGCGCCACCTCGTGCTCCCGCGAGGAGGTTGAGCAATTCATCAACTTCACCAACACATTCCACCCTGACCTTAAATTTACCTGGACTATCTCTGACACCTCGCTCCCCTTCCTGGACCTCTCCATCTCCATTAGTGACGACCGACTTGACACTGACATTTTTTACAAACCCACTGACTCCCATAGCTACCTGGATTACACCTCTTCCCACCCTATCTCTTGCAAAAATGCCATCCCGTATTCCCAATTTCTCCGCCTCCGCCGTATCTGCTCCCAGGAGGACCAGTTCCACCATAGAACACACCAGATGGCCTCCTTCTTTAGAGACCGCAATTTCCCTTCCCACATGGTTAAAGTTGCCCTCCAACGCATCTCGTCCACATCCCGCACCTCCGACCTCAGACCCCACCCCTCCAACCGTAACAAGGACAGCACGCCCCTGGTGCTCACCTTCCACCCTACCAACCTTCGCATCAACCAAATCATCCACCGACATTTCCACCACCTCCAAAAAGACCCCACCACCAGGGATATATTTCCCTCCCCACGCCTTTCCGCCTTCCGCAAAGACCATTCCCTCCGTGACTACCTGGTCAGGTCCACACCCCCCTACGACCCACCCTCCCATTCTGGCACTTTCCCCTGCCACCGCAGGAACTGTAAAACCTGTGCCCACACCTCCTCCCTCACCTCTATCCAAGGCCCTAAAGGAGCCTTCCACATCCATCAAAGTTTCACCTGCACATCCACTAATATCATTTATTGTATCCGTTGCTCCCGATGTGGTCTCCTCTACATTGGGGAGACTGGGCGCCTCCTAGCAGAGCGCTTTAGGGAACATCTCCGAGACACCCGCACCAATCAACCACACCGCCCCGTGGCCCAACATTTCAACTCCCCCTCCCACTCTGCCGAGGACATGGAGGTCCTGGGCCTCCTTCACCGCCGCTCCCTCACCACCAGACTCCTGGAGGAAGAACGCCTCATCTTCCGCCTCGGAACACTTCAACCCCAGGGCATCAATGTGGACTTCAACAGCTTCCTCATTTCCCCTTCCCCCACCTCATCCTAGTTTCAAACTTCCAGCTCACTTACTGTCTCCTTGACTTGTCCGACCTGCCTATCTTCTTTTCCACCTATCCACTCCACCCTCTCCTCCTTGACCTATCACCTTCATCCCCTCCCCCACTCACCCATTGTACTCTATGCTACTTTCTCCCCCCCCCCACCCTCCTCTAGCTTATCTCTCCACGCTTCAGGCTCACTGCCTTTATTCCTGATGAAGGGCTTTTGCCCGAAACGTTGATTTCGCTGCTCGTTGGATGCTGCCTGAACTGCTGTGCTCTTCCAGCACCACTAATCCAGTATTTGGTTTTCAGCATCTGCAGTCATTGTTTTTACCTTATTGATTTAAACCAACAACCCTGCCAACTGAGCTAAACCAATTCTCTTTTCCTAGCCTACCAAGTGTTTGAATGAGGGTCGGGTAATTGATATCGTTTATATATATTTCAGCAAGGCCTTTGAATTGTCTTAAAACACATCTTAAGGTGGATAAATCCTCAGGACCTCATCAGCCGTACCCTCAAACTCTGTGGGAAGTTGGAGAAGTGATTGCTGGGCTCCTTGCTGAGGTATTGGTATCATCGATAGTCACAGGTGAGGTGTCGGAAGACTGGAGGTTGGCTAACATGGTCCCACTATTTAAGTAAGGTGGTAAGGAAAAGCCAGGGAACTATAGACTGGTGAGCCTGACATTGGTGGTGGGCACGTTGTTGGAGGGAATCCTGAGGGATAGGATGTACATGTATTTGGAAAGGCAAGGACTGTTTAGGGATAGTCAACATGGCTTTATGCGTTGGGAAGTCCCATATGCGACGCTGATAACGAAGGTAAGACCTTGTGGCATCCAGGGTAACTTGGCAGCTGGATCCAAAATTGGCTTCGCAAGAGGAGACAAAGGGAGATGGCAGAATACTGTTTGTGTGACTGCCCCCGTGGGAGTGCACTGGCGTACCACAGGAATCAGTGCTGGATGCTTATTATTTGTGACGTTCATAATTGATGCAGATGACAGTGTGAGGGGATAATTCGATAAGTTTGCAGATAACATAAAGATTGGCCAAGTGGTGGACAGCATGGAGCAAGCTGTTAGCTTCCAGGGTGAGAATGGCAGATTTCCTTCTCTAAAAGGCATCAGTGAACTAAATTGGTTTTGAATAATAACTTATTACCTTTATTTGAAAAAACAATCCCAATTGTTTATTGGTCCAAATATTTTTAATTTATTGAATTCAAATTGTTTAGCTGCCATAGTGGGATTTCAGCACATGATTACAGTCTTGGCCTCTGGATTATTAGTCCTGTTACATAACTGTTAAGCTAATAAGTGTAATATTTGAGCCTGATCTTAATCTTTCTTTCTGACCATTACTTTTACAGTCACACGGGGCAAATGATGTGCTTCAAAAATCAGCTCTGCTACGGTCCTACAGTCTATCGTGAACCACAGGTCAGTCTGCAGAATGTCACTGTCTCAAACCAGGCCACTAATTTAAAAGCACCAGTGTATGAAACCATCTTTAAACACTGAGCAAACCCTGTACCTGGGAGCTATAATAAATGAACTTACTCTGCAATTGTCAGCTCAGCTCAGTTGTTAACACTCTTGCTTCTGAGTCAGAAAGTCCTGTGTTCATCCTGTTGAGAATACTTGCTTATATTTGTATTCAGCTTCCTGCAGTGAAGAAACAGCATCTCTTGTTGGATGTGTGTACATTTGTGAGGATATATCTGGTCTTTCACATTAAATGCATATTGTCAAGGCAACACCACGTGGAATCGTGTTGAGAGTATTGAAAGCTCTCCAGTACTCAGCCCCCAACCAATGAATTAGCCGTTTTATCAGAGTGAAATTTAACTACCTGTTGTTTCAGCTTGATTTTGTCACTCTTGCCTGTTACTACGTCTGGCTATATATTATTGGAGCGTTACTTTTGGTTGCATTGTGTCATTAGTCCATGGACTGCATATCGCTCTCCATGCCTTCAGCACCTGTGTTTCTCCACTCAGTTAAAAGTCACATGATGCCAGGTTATAGTCCAACAGGTTTAGTTGGAAGTACAAGCTTTTGGAGCACTGCCCCTTCATCAGGTAGCTGGTGGAGCAGGGTCATAGGACACAGAATTTATAGCAAAAGACGCTATGATTTTATGCTGTAAATTCTGTGTCCTATGATCCTGTTCCACTGCTTGCCTGCATCAGCGCTCTGAAAGCTGGTTCTTCCAACCAAAGCTGTTGGACTATAACCTGGCATCATGTGATGTTTAACTTTATCCAAATACTGGATTACTGGTGCTGGAAGAGCACAGCAGTTCAGGCAGCATCCAACGAGCAGCGAAGCTTCAGGCTCACTGCCTTTATTCCTGATGAAGGGCTTTTGCCCGAAACGTCGATTTCGCTGCTCGTTGGATGCTGCCTGAACTGCTGTGCTCTTCCAGCACCACTAATCCAGTATTTGGCTTTCAGCATCTGCAGTCATTGTTTTTACCTTTTTAACTTTATCCACCCTCGTCCAGCACTGGCACCTCCACAGATTATTGGAATGGTGACCTCAGCATCTTCTGTCATATGCAGGCAGCAGTTCTTCAGATGTTAGTTGGCAAATTTCCTAAGCACCATCTGCACAGTTTTTTGAGACACTGAAAGCCTTACGAGGTTAACGATCCTGTAGATGCTCGTAAGTGAACGTTTGTAGGTAAGGTACCACCCATGATAGAGCTGCCTTTGGATCTTCATCGTCTGCCTATGATTGAGAATATGCTGATTGGTATTTCAGGAGGTGCAAGACTGGAAGTATGAAAGATACGGTATGCAGGTAACAGGATCTTTTCTTAGTGCTTTATGAAGGGTTGCCATTGTTTTATGTCTCTGGTACACAACATATTAATATCTGCTTCACAGACTTGTGATTAGCCACCTTTATATTATTTTGTCAGCCAAAATCCTTGGTCGTAAACATTCTGGAGCAGAGACGTGACAAAGTAATAGATGGAGAATTGGTGAAATGACTGAGAATAGGAATAACCCGTGGTTTTTATGTTGGCAGGTTGGCCTTGGAGTGGCAGTGGAAAGCTGAGTGCTTGGACCTCAGTCTCTCTCAGTTTATAATTCAGCTGAGGGAGTCATGAGCTGTTGTGACACCGTGATAGTGTCCCTAACTCTGAGACAGGACTATGTTCAAGTCCCTTTCCTGATGAAGGGTTTTTTTTCCCCGAAACGTTGATTCTCCTGCTCCTTGGATGCTGCCTGACCTACTGTGAATTTCCAGCACCACACTCTCAACTCTCACACTTTTCCACACTGGACACACTCTCCCCCCACACTGGGCCCACTCTCCCCCCACGCTGGGCCCACTCTCCCCCCACGCTGGGCCCTCTCTCCCCCCCACACTGGGCCCTCTCTCCCCCCCACGCTGGGCTCACTCCCCCCCCCCCCCCACACTGGGCCCTCTCCCCCCCCCACGCTGGGCCCACTCTCCCCCCACCCACACTGGGCCCTCTCTCCCCCCCACACTGGGCCCTCTCCCCCCCCCCCCCACGCTGGGCTCACTCTCCCCCCCACGCTGGGCTCACTCTCCCCCCCACACTGGGCCCTCTCTCCCCCCCACACTGGGCCCACTCTCCCCCCACGCTGGGCCCTCTCTCCCCCCCACGCTGGGCTCACTCTCCCCCCCACGCTGGGCTCACTCTCCCCCCCACGCTGGGCCCACTCTCCCCCCACGCTGGGCCCTCTCTCCCCCCCACGCTGGGCTCACTCTCCCCCCACACTGGGCCCTCTCTCCCCCCCACGCTGGGCCCTCTCTCCCCCCCCACGCTGGGCTCGCTCTCCCCCCACACTGGGCCCTCTCTCCCCCCCACGCTGGGCTCACTCCCCCCCCCACGCTGGGCTCACTCCCCCCCCACGCTGGGCCCTCTCTCCCCCCCCACGCTGGGCTCACTTCCCCCCCCCCATGCTGGGCTCACACTCACTTCACACTGGGCACGCTGAAGTCCCATGCTGGGCTCTCCCCGCTGCCTTCTGAGCTCAGGGCAGGAGGTGGGTGAAGATATGGAGAAAAAATAAAATAAGGAAAGAGAGAGCAAAAAAAAAGAATCCCCCGTCTCATTCATTAAAAGTATCAATTTAATCAATTCAAGGGCCAGTTAAGACGGGCAATAACTATAGCCCAGCTGGCAATGCCCACTTCCCATAACTGAATAAGGAATAGGACATTTGTTTTCCTCACATCATTCAGGCCACCTCACTGCAAACCTCACATTGTTTGTAGGTACTTTGGAGCAGATAGAAGCAGTTTGAGGAAGACGCTTTGAAGTGGTTTCCAGTCAGCCTCCACTTTCAGTTTGTCCACCTGGGACGAGTTTTCATTAAAATCCTCACAAGCAAAAATAATCGCCAGGGGGGCACGTTTTATCAATCTGGGTTTAGTGTCATTTAGTTTGCATCACCTCCAGGCTGTCCTCGCTGCATAAGGGCTGCTCTCCATGTGCGTGGACATGAGCATTACTATCACTAAATGTTGCATTCTCGTGTGCCATGTGCTTTTTGTTCTATACCCCAACTTCACTGCACATCTGGAACAGGCAGGTGGAGTCTAAATCGATGTATTTATTGATGGAGTTCTGGTTGGAATGCCATGCCTCTAAGAATTCTCATACTTGTCTTTGTTTCACCTGTCCTAGGATGTGTGTGCTGTCCCAGTCAAAGTGGGGTCCTTCTTTTGTCTGTATGTATAGAAACTAGTGATAGTAGGTCATACCTTTTGGTGGCCAGTTGGTGTTCATGTATCCTGTTGGCAAGTTTCCTGCTGGTTTGTCCGATGTAGGGTTTTTTTGCAGTTCTTCCATGGTATCTTGTAAATGACATTAGTTTTGCTGGTGGTATCCACATTCCCTTGAAATAAAACACCGGAGGTGACATCACCCACCTTAAAAAACCCAAGACCTATAACCAGAGAGGTGGGACATACCACCAGCACTTCACCGGAGACTCTCGCTGATGGTGTTACTGAGTCATGGTGACGAAACATCTGAAAACAAACCTTCCAGCTCAGCGAGCTAACGTACATACCCATCATCAACCTGGGCTATGAATCTTCTTGAAAATCCCTTCTGATGTGTGCAGCATCACCAGTCCAAGCTTTACAGTTGCTTCAGCTCAGGTTTTGCTGAACACCTCCAGTCTGGAGCTCCCAATCTTCATTCTTCCCATTAAATGGGGCTTTCCGCTTCATGTATCCTCTTGGGACATGTGCCAATCCATTGTGGAGTCTCAACCGTACATCCGAAGCCTTCACTTTGTGGCTTACCAGTCTGATCCGGTTCACAAAGCTCTGTGAAGCTGATGAGGTTTTCCCAAAGCATCAATCTGTATCTGACACTTTACATTCATTTGATGCTCTCCTCTTGCTGTCGTCATGCGAACACTCACAGGAGGTATCATGTTTCACTAACGTGCCCAATGTTTTTTTTGAAGTGGCAACAGAAAGGCTTAATGCGGGGAACACTTTTAAAGTGGTGTGCGTGGATTTTCACGAGGCCTTTGACACAGTGTCACACAGCAGACTTGTGAGAAAGGTCATGGAGCGAAAGCATCAATAGCAACATGGATACAAAATTAGCTGCTAGATAGGGAACCATGGATATTTTCCAGGTTAGAGGGAGGCTTATTGTGGGATTCTTCCTGGGTCGGAGGAGAAAGTGAGGACTGCAGATGCTGGAGATCAGAGCTGAAAATGTGTTGCTGGAAAAGCACAGCAGGTCAGGCAGTATCCAAGGAGCAGGAGAATCGACGTTTCGGGCATGAGCCCTTCTTCAGGAATCCCCGAAACGTCGATTCTCCTGTTCCTTGGATGCTGCCTGACCTGCTGCGTTTTTCCAGCAACACATTTTCAGCTTCTTCCTGGGTTGGTATTGGAATCCTTGCTTTAGCTGATATATATATATTAACGATCTAGATGTTGGTGTGCAGGAGGCCAGTTCAAAGTTTGCAGATGGCAAAAAACTCGTAAGACTTATCAACAATGAAGGCAGTGTAGAACTCAAGGAGAAAGTAGTCGGTGAATTGGGCAGGCAGATTCTAGATGGAATTCAGTGCAGAGAAGTTTGAGGTGATATGCTTTGGTTAAAAGAAAGACAATAGAAAAAACTGCGGTTGCAATTGCAAGTGTGGTACAGAAGCAGAGGGATAATGCTTTTGCCCGAAACATCAATTCTCCTGCTCCTCGGATGCTACCTGACCTGCTGTGCTTTTCCAGCACCGCTCTAATCTCGACTCTGATCTCCAGCATCTGCAGTCCTCACTTTCGCCCAGAGGCAGAGAGACCTGGGTGAGAAGGTGCACAAATTATTGAAGGCAGCAGGACAGGGAGAGAGAACAGTCAGTATACAATATCTTCAGCTTTATTTAGAGGAGCATAGAGTAAAAGAGTAAGGATTAGTGGTGCTGGAAGAGCACAGCAGTTCAGGCAGCATCCAACGAGCAGCGAAATCGACGTTTCGGCCTCCTGATGAAGGGCTTTTGCCCGAAACGTCGATTTCGCTGCTCGTTGGATGCTGCCTGAACTGCTGTGCTCTTCCAGCAACACTAATCCAGTATTTGGTTTCCAGCATCTGCAGTCATTGTTTTTACCTAAAAGAGTAAGGAGGTGAGGTTGAACTTATATAAAATGCTTGTTCGACCTCAGCTGGAGTAATGTGCAGTTTTGAGCTTCAGATTACAGGATTGAATGTATTGCAGAAGTGGTCGACAAGAATGGTTCCAGGGCTGAGGAGTGTCTACTCTGAGGACAGGAGTTAGGACCACTCTCCTCGAAAACAGGAAGGCGAAGAGGCGATCTGACAGAAGTTTTCACAATCATGAATAAGCAGGATTAAGTACTTATGGAGAAACTGGACCTACTGGTAAAAGGAGCAAGGAGAGGAAAGCACGGTGGCACAGTGGTTAGCACTGCTGCCTCACAGCGCCAGAGACCTGGGTTCAATTCCCGCCTCAGGCGACTGACTGTGTGGAGTTTGCATGTTCTCCCCGTGTCTGCGTGGGTTTCCTCCGGGTGCTCCGGTTTCCTCCCACAGTCCAAAGATGTGCAGGTCAGGTGAATTGGCCATGCTAAATTGCCCGTGGTGTTGGGTAAATGTAGGGGAATGGGTGGGTGGCGAGTCAGTGTGGACTTGTTGGGCTGAAGGGCCTGTTTCCACACTGTAAGTAAACTAATCTAATCATACATCTAAGTGGTCTCCAAGGGTGAAGTGAGGAAAATAGTTTTCACTCAGTGAGTAGTTAGGGTATGGAAGACACTGTGTGGTGTGGTGGAGGCAGGTTCAAGAAGGCATCAGGATAAAAATATTGTGTAAGAGCTTCAGGAAAAAGCAAGAGATTGGCAGAGGGTAATAATGCTCATTTAACAATGCAAGCGCAATGGGCTGAATTGCTTCCTTCTGCATGAGGGGGAACAATGTCAGCGGGCACGATATAGATATTGTGAAGGACATCACACAAGGAAGAAGCATGTCCGTTCTGAGAAAAGCCCAACTATAACTGCAGAAATCAGCGAATCACTGGACATGCCAGTGTTTTAGCTGTAACGAAGCAGACCCACCTGAAGAACTGGCTGCTTCAAAATATCAGCTGATAATTCTGAGAAATCATTCAACACCATCCAACATCACCAGATCTATAGGTGAAAACTTGTTGGTGATTGTAAACAGTGGTGTCGACAGAAGGAGAGCACTAAGCGGACATGAAGTGCCATAATATGTGTTTTGCAGATCTGTGTGAGATTGTTCACATTAGTTACCTAGAAATTGAAGCTTTGAAGGTAAATTTGACACTATATGATGGAATGATACACATCCCAAGAGAACCAATGAATCTGACAGCCCGATGGATTGGGAAGAATGCAGATAGAAGTTCCAGACCGGGAACTTTTAATCCAAATCTACTTATCTCAGCTGAACCAACCACCTAAAGCTTGGATTTATAACTCCTAAATGTGCCAGGAGGGTTTGGCAGCATCTCACAGGCCACTCAGCCTCAGAGAAAACTACAAAGATGTTTTCATGGGTCTTGGATGCCTTTCTACCTTGATGTAGGTGAAAGTGTGAGACCAACTCCGAAGCTGCCACAAAAGATTCAGCTACCCTCGTGCCCAAACTTAAATATAAACCAGAAAAGCTGGAAAAAAGAGGTTCATCAAGAAAATTACAACTCCTACCAGACTGGATTAACAGCATGGTGCCAGGGAAAATCCCAAATGAACTCAGTAAAACTTGGAAATCATCTTGCTACCCGTTGAAGAAATTATACCACAACCTGTGCAAGGAGAAAGTGAAGTCTGCAGATGCTGGAGATCAGAGTTGGATAGTTTGGCGCTGGAAAAGCGCAGCTGGTCAGGCAGCATCCGAGGAGCAGGAAAATCAACATTTCGCGCATTAACTCTTCAGCAAGGCTTATGCCTGAAACATCGACTCTCCTTCTCCTCAGACGCTGCCTGACCGTCTGTGCTTTTCCAGCGCCACACTCTTTGACACAACCTGCCAAAGCAATGGTCATTACTCCCTTTGATGTGAGAGGAGGTTATCGGCAAGTGAAACGTGATGAAACTAGCAGTTTTCTAACTCCATTCTGGGTGCCATTTGACAGATCCGAATTGTTGCATAAGCCATTTGTCATTTCTACTCCAAAAGAGCATCAACGCAGACAACATGGGATCATTAGTGATCTTCCCAAGTGGACACTATTATGAATGATCTGCTCATCTATGAATGAAGAGACGCAATAGAAGAAACAACTGTAGAACTCAACCGGTATGTAGTGTGACTGCTAATGGGAGTTTGCCAGATATTCTTAATTCTGAACAGAAAAAAAGGTTCAGTTACATATGCCCAAAGTCAAGTGCACAGGATATGCATTAACAATGAAAGGACTTTGTCAGGATCCCCAAAAGTTTAAAATGTCTAATTTCTGAACATCATTCTTGTTGGATTCGAAAACTACCTAGTAAATGCCTTGTTTAATATTGGCATCAGAGCACACCCCTCAACACAAGCTCACTGCACAGGGTGTGCAGCGGTATTGGGGCACAGAACAAGAAGAGCTTTCAGTAAAATCAAACAATTATTGATGACAATGCCAGCGCTGAGGTACTACAATGTCAATAAAGAAGTTACCACCAAGGCAGAACTTGGAGCAAGTAATGTTCACATCAGGGTCATTCAGCTCCCTAACCACAATACAGCCTTGGATCAAACACCACAAGAGAGCTGAACTCCAGAAGCAAGGTGAGAGTGATTGCCCTTGTCATCATGACTGTGTTCGACTGTGTGTGGCATCGAGGAGCAAAACTGAAGTTGATGAAAGTCAGGGGAAACACTCTGCTGGTTGGAACCAGGTTCTGGATTAGTGGTGCTGGAAGAGCATAGCAGTTCAGGCAGCATCCAAGTAGCTTCGAAATCGACGTTTCGGGCAAAAGCCCTGATGAAGGGCTTTTGCCCGAAACGTCAATTTCGAAGCTACTTGGATGCTGCCTGAACTGCTGTGCTCTTCCAGCACCACTAATCCAGAACCTGGTTTCCAGCATCTGCAGTCATTGTTTTTACCTCCCTGATTGGAACCAGGGCCAAGAATCAGAATGGAAGATGGTTGTAGTTGTTGGAGGTCAGTCATCTCAACTTAGAGACATCTCTACAGGAGCTCCTCAGAGTGGTATCCCAGGCCCAACAGTTGTCTTATCAATGACCTCTCTTCCATCTTTCAGCTCAGATTGGGGGTGTTCGTCGATGGTGAAGGTGGTTCAGCCTAGGACCCGAGCTACAAAGATGTCCTTTGTGTTAGTATGAATCCAACCAGCAGAGAACTTTGCCCAGATTCCCATGGGCTCTAATTCTGCGAGTGCTCCTTCTTGCTACATTTGCTCAAATGCAGCCTTGCCATCACCTCACTGCTGGAGTTTTAGCTCTTTCTTCCATGTTTGAAGCCAAGGCTGTAATGAGGTCAGGAACTGAGTGGCCCTGGCAGAACCCAAACTGGGAATCAGTGCGCACATATACTAGCACCATCTCATGCCAGAAGTCTACATTAATGGACAGACCAATGCAATGACAGTACAAGGTGTGGAGTTCCATATCATGGATTAAATAAGGCTGAGGCTGGTAATCTTAACTCTACCAAAAGAGATTTGGACTGCACTGTAACACACTAAACCATTTGCTACAGAGCAGATCCCAGAGGAGTACAGTGTTCACTTCTAAGATATCGTCCTGGAAAATATCACCTGGAAGCAGTTGAGAGCGCAAGATTAATTTAGTCTTTGTGGAGGAACGTTCCAGAAGCCCTAAAGACCAGCCTGAAAGATGAGATGGAAGAGAAGGGAGCATCCCAGAAGGTGATGACTCTTGCAGGATGGATGAGCAGCACGGTAGCAGTGAAACATCCTGGAAAGCTGGGAGCATGCAGTAACCCATAGGATTGAAAGAAAGCTCTGCAGAATTCTGACTACCCCATGCCAATCGGCAAAGGAACTGTACCCCAACTTAGATGCCAAGCGTAGTCATTGGCAAGTGAAGCTGGGTGAAAGCAATAGCTTTCGAAACATTCCAGATGCTGTTCAAGTGATACTGATGATTGAGAATGTGTGGGGTGGCTAACACTGCTGCCTCACAGCACCATAGACCCGGCTTCGATATCAGGCCTCAGGCCACTGTCTGTGTGTGGACTTTGGGTTTCCTCTGGGCACTCTGGTTTCTTCTCATAGTGGGGGGGGGGGGGGGGGGGGAGGAGGATGTGCAGGATCGGTGGAGTGGTACTGCTAGAAATGGACCCACAGTATCTGAGTACATGCAGTTTAGATGGGTTAGACATGGTTAAAAACCCCATGCAGGGATAGAGCAATGGGTTGGGGGCAGGTGGGTCTATGTGGGATGCTCTTTGGAGAGTTGATGCAGAATGATGGGCCAGAGAGTCTCTTTCTGCACTACAGGGGTGCCATGATTTTAGACACAAGGGAAAAAGCTTATGCTGACCACTAGGGCAGGACCCATTCGAGAAACCTTTGCAAGAAAGAAACAATCGTAACCAAAGATATCTGATGTGAAGTACATAGTCCATGTGTACTGACAGCAAAATGTCTTCACTCGCACTCCAAAAGCCGCAGCAGGGAGGCAAGGAGTAGATGTCAAAGATTTTGTGAGTTACCAGTGCAGCAAGGCCAACTGGTCATATTTGCATCCAGCGTATTAACAGAACAGGGATGGCACAATGCCCAAGTTGAGAAAGAGTGCCTGGTCATCGTTTTGTTTATATCATTTCCATCAATACCTACTTCCAAAGGGAATGGTGACCATTGCCGCAGGGTTATAGAGCCATAGAGATGTGCAGCACGGAAACAGACTCTTTGCTCCAACTTGCCCATGCCAACTAGATATCCGAACCTAATCTAATTCCATTTGCCAGCACTTGGCCCATATCCCTCTAAGCCCTTCCTCTTCATATACCCAACCAATTGCCTTTTAAATGCTATAATTGTACCAACCTCCACCACTTCCTCTGGCAGCTCATTCCACACACGCACCACCCTCTTTGTGAAAAGGTTACCCCTTCGGTCCCTTTTTAAATCTTTCCCCTCTCACCCTAAACCTATGCCCTCTAGTTCTGGACTCCCCCACCCTAGGGAAAAGACCTTGTCCATTTACCCTAGCCATGCCCCTCAAAACCTTATAAACCTCTATAAGAAATAAGTGAGGACTGCAGATGCTGGAGATCAGAGTCGAGAGTGTGGTGCTGGAAAAGCACAGCAGGTCAGACAGCATCTGAGGAGCAGGAGAATCGACACTTCAGGCATAAGCCCTTTATCAGCCCCTGAAGAAGGGCTTATGCCCGAAACGTCGATTCTCCTGCTGCGCAGATGCTGCCTGACCTGTTGTGTTTTTCCAGCACCACACTCTCAACTATAAACATCTGTAAGGTCACCCCTCAGCCTCTGATAGTCTAAGCAATGTAATTGAGAGTGTATCTTGTGGCACAGAAGCCACACTGTCTGGAGGTGGAACACTGCTCAGATGAACATCCGTTAACATTGCACATTAAGATAACAGGAGATTGACAAGAATGCTGGGTGAGAACAGTTGTGTGCATTGTCGGTACCTCACAGTGCAGATGATACTGTACACTCTTTTTTTGTATGAAAAGGAAAATGTTTCAGATAAAAGTGCAATACTGTATTAATGTACCGTGCCAATTTAATGTGTCCTCCATCAGGAACTCCCTACTTGTATTTACTTTACAGTAATTTCAATAAAGTCACAGTATAAGCTGGACTATCATCCTGTAAGCTTGTGAAGAATAGATCTTTTCACCTTTGATAGGAACTGATTACCTTATCACTGAATACGATACTGACTCCCAGGAATTAACTACCAGGGAGAATGGTGAATGTTTAAAAACATATTTTGGTTATTACAGAATTCCAGACATTGTGATGAATGACAAAGTCCCACAATTCATAGGTGACAAATGTAACCACTTCATAAAGTATGAGGGAATTCAACACCATTCATCATCTCCACACTGAATTAAAGACTAATTCTGCAATCCAAGTGCAGAAACTGATGAAAATGAACTGACTAGACTTAACAGACAGTTCTGTTCATGAATACTATGTCACAAGTAATATTCACACCACACAAGTGTCAAGCAAGTTCATGTTACATACAGACCGGGTGGTTAAAAATGCACTTGGCACACTTGCCTTCATTGCTCAGTCCTTTGAGTGTAGGAGTTGGGACGTCATGTTGAGGTTGTACAGGACATCGGTGAGGCCTCTTCTGGAGTACGGTGTCAATTAAAGGAAGAATATTATTAAGCTGGAAAGGGTCCAGATGAGATTTTGCCAGATATGGAAGGTTTGAGTTATAAGGAAAGGCTGGATAGGCTGGGAGGTTGAGAGGTGACCTGATAGAAGTTTATAAAGTAATGAGAGGTATCAATAGAGTTAATGGTAGTTGTCTTTTCCCTAGGATGGGGGAATTCCCAGACTAGGGAACACATCTTTAAGGTGAGAGGAGAGAGATTTCAAAAAGACACAAGAGGTAGTCTTTTTACACAGTTACTCAGTCTTAAGGATGGGTCACTCGACTTGAAGTGTTAATTCTGATTTCTCTCCGCAGATGCTACCAGACCTGCTGAGCTTTTCCAACAATTTCTGTCTTTGGGACATGCCTTCATTGGTCATTGCGAGTTTCAAGGATATTGCTGGGCTTGTGCTATCAGGAGAGGCTGAATAGGCTGGGGCTATTTTCCCTGGAGAGTCAGATGCTGAGAGGTGACCTTATCATGGTTTATAAAATGATGAGAGGCGTGGATATGGTGAGCAAGGCCTTTATTTTTTGCAGGGTTGGGGGAGTCCAAAACAAGAGGTCATACGTTGAAGGTAAGAGGGGGAAGGTTTTAAAAGGGACCTCAGGGGCAACCTTTTCATGTAGAGGATGTTGAGTATTTGGGATTACAACATTTAAAAGGCATCTGGGGATGGGTACATCAATAGGGATATGGGCCAAATGCTGGCAAATGGGACTAGATTAGGTTAGGATATCTGGTCAGCATGGACGAGTTGGACCGAAGGGTGTGTTTCTGTGCTGTACATCTCTCTGACTCTATGACACCTTTAGTTGACACTGTGTGAAATATGGACTTTGACTCATCGTCCTGGGTTATGCTGGACACCTACCAGGTAGTGCTGATATGTTTTGCTACTTTGTTTCCCCATTCCCTGTCACCATTAGCAACTGGCCATCCTCCCCAAAATGGCTTCTCTCCCATGATGTGTATGTCCATTGTTTACTTTCGTAAAATGATGCTGAATTTGGAATGGTGTTCCGTCCCTTTTTCTTTCTGCCAGGCACCGGTGATGCCCTTTCCCACTCTCTGTTATCCCCTTTCCCTTCCTTCTGTTCCACATTCCATGGAACTTTAGAAGTTCAGTGAGGCCATACTTGGAATATTGTGTATGGTTCTGGTCACCACACAACCAGAAAGATGTGGATGCTTTGGAGAGGATACAGAAAAGGTTTACCAGGATGTTGCCCACTATGGGGGAAAGGTTGGATAGACCAGATTTGCTTTCACTGAAACGTAGGAGGTTGAGGGGCGACCTGATAGATGTTTATAAGATTGTGAATAGCATGGATAAAGTGGAAAGTATGAGACTCCTTCCCAGGATGGTGGGATCAATCACTAGGGGACACTGGTTCAAGGTGCGAGAGGAGATGTTTAAAAGAGATGTGCAAGGCAGGTTTTTCACACACAGAGGGGTGAGTGCCTGGAACGTGCTGTCAGAGGTGGTGATGGAAGCAGACACAATAGCAGCATTCAAGAAACACCCGGATTAATACATTGAATATGACGGGAATAGAGGGATACGGATCCTGTAAGTGAAGACAGTTTTAGTATGGAAGGCAAATTAAGTTGGCACAGGCTTGGAGGGCCGAAGGGCCTGCTCCTGTGCTGTCTCATTCTTTCTTCTTTGTTCTATCCCTGTGTAATTCTGCCATGTTGGCTTCACCTGACCCAGTTGCTGCCTCTGCTATCTGATACTCAGAGAAGGTGTGTCTGTCTCCTTCGCTGCCTCATCTATCTATCTGTTATCAACCTGGTTGAGGTCTCCCTGCTTCTGGCATGATTTAATTTTTATCGCCACAGTCCCTAATGGCAGACTATCAGCTTCCATCTATTCCTTGTTTATTATCTACTGCTGTAATGTCAAACCCCACCTCCTGAGATGATGTAGCCCCTTCAACTCCATGCTACCATATAATTGTGTACTATCCCAATGGTATATCTACTGCCAGTATAAATGTTCGCTCTTTGAGTACTGTAGCACATTGGTTGCAATCATGTGTACCCACCATTTTAATTTATTTTCCAAATTCCGTTTCTTCTCTCCATCTTTCCTGTAGATGTGGATAATTGCTTTCTACCTATAATGGTATCTCCTATCTACAGATTACCACACTAAATAACATTCTCTTACAAAATTCTTGCTAATTCTTGATTGCTGGCGTTTAGAAATAATTGCTTTAATTGCCAAATCAAATGGACTTCAACAATCCGACAGTTTGCTTTTCCGTAAACTGTATGCAACTTGTGGATAATCTTTACTGTACATATTATAGATCACAAACATTTAATTGTTCCAATTCAAACTTTATTCCAAAAATCCAAGTCTTTCTTTTCACCATATGAAAAACCCAAAGTGATATATTCAATTGAATTACACCCTGATAAATTATTCCCAGTTCTCAAAATAAAACATATTTACTCTTTCTAACTTCTCTTCTAACTAAGGTATCTCATTATTACCATTCTATCTCATTTGTGAGTCTTAGAGAACCTTTACCATCCAATAAAATATTTAAAACCAAAATCAAACATAACTATTTAATTCCTGGCACTAATATCACTTAACTGTTAATCCTTTACACAGCGATATCTCAGTTTTCTGAAAGTAATTTGTTAAACTCCATCAGATATTTCAACTCTCAAAATTATTCCAAATTAAACTAAGTGTTGTTGAGCAAACAGGTTTTATTTCATTTTGAATTTTCTATTTTTAAACCTATTGCTTCCATATAAGCTACTGATGTGTGGTTATCTATGTGTTTATTAATTTTTTTTTAAAAAATTGTGGGTGGCACAGTGGTACAGTGGTTAGCACTGCTGCCTCACAGCGCCAGAGACCCGGGTTCAGTTCCCGCCTCAGGCGACTGACTGTGTGGAGTTTGCACGTTCTCCCCGTGTCTGCGTGGGTCTCCTCCGGGTGTTCCGGTTTCCTCCCACAGTCCAAAAATGTGCAGGTCAGGTGAATTGGCCATGCTAAATTGCCCGTAGTGTTAGGTAAGGGGTAAATGTAGGGGTATGGGTGGGTTGCGATTCGGCGGGTCGGTGTGGACTTGTTGGGCCGAAGGGCCTGTTTCCACACTGTAAGTAATCTAATCTAATCATTTGCTCTTGATGAGGATTGCTTTTTTGTGTTTTGTTTTGCTGGTTATCTTCCAGAAAAGGGAACAAAGACAACACAAAAATGTCTCGTGGCTTGTTCAAACTCAAAAGCTCATTTTCTTTGACCTTTCCTTACCAAATTCAGTTTTGTTTTCTGACTTCTTCCCAAAAATATATTTCATATGTTTTCTTCAGACATTTGACCACCCTGCATGATCTTAGATTCCTGACCAGCATAGCTTTCTGCTTTCCCATATTCTGGCAGCTCGTCAGGGTCTGTGTAACTTTGGATCCTGTCCTGGCAGTGTGCTTCTGCCTCCACACCACGCATTTTCTGCGTTGAGACCTCTTTCAGATCCTTTGCGTTCTCACACACATCAGTCCGATACACTTCGTTGTACTAACGATGAACGGTAAATTAGAGAGCACCAATCCCAAGATTGTACTAACAATACCTGATACTGTTGTTGTTCAACTTGACATGTATGGGTTATGTTCATTTATTTGAGTGAACACAGAGGAAGGCAGTCTTACCTGTCCAAAGTTAAAAATGACACAACACCAGGTTATAGTCCAACAGATTTATTTGGAAGCACTAGCTTTCAGAGTGCTGCTCCTTCATCAGGTAGCTGTGGAGCAGGATCATAAGGCACAGAATTTATAGCAAAAGATCACAGTGTCAAGCAATTAACACGATATATTGAACAAACCTAGATTGCTGTTAAATCTTTCATATTTTAGAATGGATTTCAGGTTTCAGTTCATTAATATGTAAATCCCAGAACTTCTTTTAAGTCACATTCTCTCGATAACTTAAGGTTTTACAAAAAAAAGACATCTCAGCTCAGACAACACATTAAATGTGTGAGGTTAGGGTCTGTCTGTATCTCAATCTTGAGTCAGACTAGTTCTATTTCCAAGGTTGTACTCATGTGACTCAACCAAAGGTTTTCAGCTTTTATTCACAAAGGGTCACATAATAAAGTCGTTATCTTGGTAACTCACACCTCGCGTAAACCTCATGTCCTGGTTCATTTATTTCCCACAATGCAAACATCACACATTGTTTGTATTTTACCAAGGCCTTCATCATCTTAGTTGATATTAGAACATAGAACATAGAAAAGTGCAGCACAGAACAGGCCCTTTGGCCCACGATGTTGTGCTGAGGATTAATCCTAATCTAAAACAAAATAATCTAACCTACATACCCCTCAACTCACCGTTATCCATGTGCATGTCCAGCAGTCACTTAAGTGTCCCTAATGACTCTGCTTCCACCACCACAATGCATTCCACGCATTCACAACTCTCTGTGTAAAGAACCTACCTCTGATGTCTCCTCTATACCTTCAAACTATGACCCCTGGTGCCAGTCAATCCTGCCCTGGGGAAAAGTCCCTGGCTATCGACTCTATCCGTGACTCTATCCGTGACTCTCATTGCCTTGTACACCTCGATCAGGTCACCTCTCTTCCTCCTTCTCTCCAGAGAGAAAAGTCTGAGCTTAGTCAACCTCTCTGCTTAAGACAAGCCCTCCAGTCCAGGCAGCATCCTGGTAAACCTTCTTTGCACCCTCTCCAAAGCCTCTGTATCTTTCCTGTAACCAGGCAACCAGAAGCCTGGCTGTGCCCTTCTCCCTCTCCTGTTTCTGTGCATCAATAACTCTTCAGTTCTGATTTTTATAAATCACCAAAGATAATAGGACCAACATTTTGTCTCCTATTTGAAATGCCCTAGGTGTAGCATGTGTGTCTTTCATCTGTGTCTGTTTTTGAGCTTTCAAAAGCTTCTGTGCAACTTTTGCTCTTCCTGTGAATCTCTGAAGAAGCATGAGCATCGAATCCAACATTGAGAATTCATCTTTTTTCCTTAAAATCTTATTTTTGATCAATTTTAATGGAACCTCGTATTTCATGACCACAGATCTATTCACATAGACTAAACTCGGCAAATGTGATTGGGGAATCTCTGAAAGGAAAGAGTAAGTAATTTAACCCTTTGTCCCAATCCTGAGGGTAGTCATGACAATAGGCTTCACTCATTGTTCTTTGAACTTGAATGTATCTCTTCATGTGTTTGTGGATGCTAGGTGTCATAACTTTCATTGTAAAAAGCCGAAGTTGCAGATTATATCCTGAAGGATCTTAGACATGATTAGAACTCTGACCCAATTGTGTTTTAACTGTAGATTACAACGAGTTAAAACTTGAGTTAACTTTTCCATTCGACCTTACCCATAATTTTCCTGAAAGGAATACTCTCTGAAATTCATGTTGTCATATCCATAACTGTCAGGATATACTGCTGTCCTGCTTTTGCGTTCAGTAATGGTCCTACATTGCCTGGAGTAAGTTAGCTCTATCCATAGGCGATTTCTTAACAAGTAACATGCTAATTTTACTTTATACAAAGGAACTAAGCATTCACTTATCCTCTTTACTGATAGCTTGGCTTTTATTGTAATTTGAAGAAACAGAGGTTACTTTTCCTTTTGATCCAAAATCTTTATATTTCTCATCTATCTTATCCACCTCACCTGCATTCACAACAGTTTTTAATCTCTGGTTTCCTGGTTGCAGTTAAAGCTACAATTTGATGCATAGAATTTTCTTTCTGACTTCTCTTTTCACCCCCAATCTTATGAACCACAATACAAGCCCAATGACAGCCCTCACAAATCCCAACATTTTGAAAATGGAAACACTTTGGAGTTCAATTTCACCTCCGCCCACATGGGCACCTTCTTTTCTGACCTGAGTACGGAAACATTGGGAACTTTCATCTGATCTTTCTTTACCCTGGCCCTTTGCCTTCCTTCTAGCCTCCCAGCCTCAAGTTTATGGGGGTGACAGAAATAAAGGGTTAGTTTTATGGATCAGGTCAGAATCGTCATCTGTTAATGTCCAGTAGTTACAGCTATTTAGCCCTCAATAGGTTTTAATTATAAAAGGTAGTGAATTTTTAACAGAAACGGATATTGCTGGAAAAGCTCAACAGGTCTGGCAGCATCTGTGAAACGAAATCAGAGATAATGTTTCGGGTCCAGTGACTCTTCCTCAGACTGGATGGTAGTTAGGAAAATGTTGGGTTTTATGCAGAAGATAGTGTGGGGGGGAAGGCATAAGGAGTCAACGGTAGGTAGGGATAGAGCCCAAAGAGAGAGGAGAACAGTTGGATAGACAAGGGAGTGGATAATGAGCTGGCTGGGAGGGTAAATATATATTAATGGAGATTGTTAATGGTGAACACTGGATTGCATGTAATAGCAGAGTCTGTGATTACAAGGGTTGGTGTGTGGGGTTGGGGGCTAGGACATGGGAGCGTTCAGGCTCTCAATTTATTGAACTCAATGTTTAGTCCAGAGGGCTGCAGGGTCCCCAAGCTGAAAATGAAGTGTTGTTCTTCCAATTTGTACTGAGTTTCACTGGAGCAATGCAGCAAGCCTGAGACAGAGATTTTGGCCAGGGAACGGGCTGGTGTGGCAGTGAAGTGGAAGCTCAGGGGTATTTTTTTTGCGGGCAGAACGTAGATGTGACAGAGAAACTGGGAGAATTTTCCAATGAGGCAACTCGACATGGGAGCTTCTGAAATGTCCACCTTCTTCCTCAACAGAGGATTCCCCAGCACCATTGTTGACCGGGCTCTCACCTGGTTCCCAACCATCTCCCTCACCCCAACTCTTCCCTCCCACAACAGCGATAGATTTCCCTTTGTCCTTACCCACCATTCCACCAGCATCCACATACCGAAGAGCGTCAGCTGCCATTTCAGCCACCACCAGACACATATTTCCATCCCCTCCCTTGTCCACCTTCCACAAGGACCATTCCCTCTGAGACACCCTGGTCTACTCCTCCTTCACTCCCAACACATCCCCATGTCTCCACAACACCTTCCCCCTGCAACTGTAGAAGGTGTAAGACCTGCCTGTTTACCTCCTTCCTCCACAGTATCCAACGGCCCAAATACACCTTCCAGGAGGTGCAGCACTTTATCTGCAGTTCACAAAAGCTCGCCTACTGCATTCGCTGCTCACAATGTGGTCTCCTGTACACTGGGGAAATGAAGCATAGACTGAGTGACCACTTCGCAGAACATCTATGTTCTGCCCGCAAAAAAGGCCCCAACCTTCCAGTTGCCTGCCACTTTAGCACAGCAGAGGACTGCAGATGCTGGAGATCAGAGTCAAAAAGTGTGTTGCTGGAAAAGCACAGCCGGTCAGGCAGCATCCGAGGAGCAGGAGAGTCGACATTTCGAGCATAAGCCCTTCATCAGGAATGAGGGCGTGGCCCAAGGGGGCTGAGAGATAAATGGGAAGGGGGTGGGGCTGGGGGGCAGGTACCTGGGAATGTGATGGGTAGTTGGAGGTGGGGTGAAGGGTATAGGTCGGAGAGGAGGGTGGAGTGGATAGGTGGGAAGGAAGATGGACAGGTAAGACAGTTCAAGAGGGTGGTGCTGAGTTGGAGGGTTGGATCTGGGATAAGGTTGGGGGAGGGGAAATGAGGAAACTGGTGAAATCTACATTAGTGCTGTGTGGTTGGAGGGTCCCGAGGCAGAAGATGGCGCTAGCGATTGGAGGTGGAGAAGGCCCAGGACTTGCTTGTCTTTGGCGGAATGGGAAGGGGGCCACAGGGTGGTGCGGTTGTTTAGTGTGTGTGTCCCAGAGATGTTCTCTGAAATGTCCCACAAGTTGGCATTCCATTGAGACCATTCCCTCTGCAACTCCCTTGTTAGATTCAAGCCCCCCCACCAACCCACCCTCCACTCCCTGACCTGCCACCGCAAGAAGTATAAAACCTGCACCCACACCTACCTCCTCACCTCTGTCCAAGGCCCCAAAGGGTCCTTCCACATCTGACAGAGATTTACCTGTACTTCCATCTACAGTGTCTGTTGCCCTTGATGTAATCTCCTCTACATTGGGGAGGCAGGACACCAACTTTCGGAACGTTTTAGAAAACATCTCTGGGACACGTGCACTAAGCAACCTCTCTGCCCTGTGGTCGAACACTTTAATCCACCTCCCACTCCGCCAAGGACATGCAAAACCTGGGCATCCTCCACCACCGAACTCTAGCCTCCCGATACCTGGAGGAAGAACGCCTCATCTTCTGCCTTGGTACCCTCCAACCACACGGCCTCAATGTGGACTTCACCAGTTTCCTCATTTCCTCTCCCCCACCTTATCCCAGATCCAAACTTCCAACTCAACATTGCCCTCTTGACCTGTCCATCTTCCTTCCCACCTATCTGCTCCACCCTCCTCTCCAACCTATCACCTTCACCCTCACCTCCATCTACCCATTGTATTCCCAGCTACCTTGCCCCCAGCCCCACCTCCCTCCCATTTACCTCTCAGCCCCTTGGGCCACACGGTCATTCCTGATGAAGAGCTTATGCTTAAAATGTTGACTCTCCTGCTCCTCGGATGCTGCCTGATTGGCTGTGTTTTTCCAGCATCACACGTTTTCACTTTAACACCCCAGCCTGTTCCCCGGCCAACATCTCTGTCTCAGGCATGCTGCGGTGCTTCAGTGAAGCTCAGAGCAAATTGGAAGCACAACACCTCATTTTCCACTCGGGGACCCTGCAGCTCTCCAGAATCAACACTGAGTTCAATAATTTGAGAGCCTGAACTCTCCCGAGTCCTAGCCCCCAACGTCACACACCAAGCCTTGTTATCCCAGAGTCTGGTATTACACAGAACCCATTGGTCGCCATTAACAGTCTCCATTAATATCTATTCACCCTCCCAGACAGATCATTATCCACTCCCTTGTCTATCCAACTGTTCTCTCTTTTTGGGCTCTATCCTCACCCATCATTTACTCCTTACACCTTCCCCTCCATCGTTCCTCCCGTAAAAACCAGCATTTTCCTCAGTCCCATCAGTTGTGAGGAAGGGTCCCCAGATCCCAAAGTTAACTCTGATTTCTCTCCACAGATGCTGTTGGACCTGTTAAGCTTTTCCAGCAACATCTGCTTTTGTTTCTGATTAACACCATCTGGAGTTCTTTCGGCTTTTAGTGAATTTTTAAATTCCATTCAGAAAATGACCTCGGAGAGCTTCATCCCAAGTGTTTACACCTCATGCCTGTCAAAACCACTTTGTTTTTCTCTTTCAAGTTCAGTTTGCACTTACTCAGGAGGCTTCCCCAAATTTTGATATTTCTGCCTGTATACCTCCGGAAATAACTCATGTGCCCCTCCAGTAGCCTTCCTTTACAGTGTCATAATCCAAAGATAAAAATCACACAACACCAGGTTATAGTCCAACAGGTTTATTTGGAAGCACACTAGCGTTCGGAGCGCTGCTCCTTCATCAGGTGGTTGGGGAGGACACAATTGTAAGGCACAGAATTTATAGCAAAAGTTTACAGTGTAATGTAACTGAAATTATACATTGAAAAAGATCTGGATTATTTGTTAAGTGTCTCATGTTTTAGAATGACCATGTTGGTTTCAGTGCTTTCATATGTAAGTCGCAAAACGTTTTTAAAAGTTACATTCTCAAGTGAACTTTAACAGTTGGTGTCATGTCGGCCCAGATAATGTATTGAAGGTGTTAACTCCCTGTGAGGTTGTCCGTGCCACAATGTTCAGACTGATCCTCATCTAAAAAAGGGATTTACAGAATCTTACGTGGATTCGTGCAGTTTTTGAGCAGTCTGGGACATTCGACTTCAGACCTTTGGGTGACCATCCTCCAAGGCGGACTTCGGGGCAGGCAGCAATGAAAAGTGGCTGAGCAGAGGCTGATAGCCAAGTTCGGTACCCATCGGGAGGGCCTCAATTGGGACCTTGGGTTCATGTCACATTACAAGTGACCACCATTGCACTATACACACATACAGACACAAACACATACACTCCTACTCTCACACTCTGCTACACACACACTCTCCTACAGACACACACACTCACGCAGACCCTTTCCAGTTTTACTTCAGCTAACTCATTTGTCCTGCCATTTTCTCAAATGAAATAAATAATTCTTTCACATCTTTTTCTTCAAAAGATAGCAGGGCCTGAATAATTTAAACATTTCCATCCCGGGTTCTCGATTATGACCAGGATTTTCCTCACCTAGACCTGAAGCAAGTTAATTCCATAATTTTAAGCAATATCTCTCTCTCCTGAAAGTGTTTGATCTCTTCAAACTCAAGATTTTTCAAGTATCTTTTCCATCTCAATTTCCATTCTTTTCAATTCCAATGCTCCTTTCTAGACTTTGCTGTTTTTAATTCCATCTCCAGCTAGTCCAGTCTTTATTCACATTTAGAGTCATAGAGTCATAGAGATGTACAGCAGAGAAACACACCCTTCAGTCTAACTTGTCCATGTTGACCAGATATCCTAATCTAATCTAGTCCCATTTGGCAGCACTTAGTCCATATCCCTCCAATCCCTTCCTATTCATATACCCATCCAGATGCCTTTTAAATGTTGTAATTGTACTAGACTCCACCACTTCCTCTGGCAGCTCATTCCATATACGCACCACCCTCTGTGTGAAAAAGTTGCCCCCTAGCTCCTTTTAAACCTTCCCCATCTCACCCTAAAACTATGCCCTCTAATTCTGGAGCTGGTTTAACTCCAATTGAAGCTAACTGACTCTGATGCCTCACTATTTGGAGTATCTGGTCTCTCTTGTACTTTTACCAGGCCCAAATGTTGTTCTAATACTTCAAATATCTCTGCCTTCTACAACAGGCAGGGCTAAGTGATCCCACCCCAAACCGATCAGATCTAAGCTTTACAGTCTTGCCACATCCAGTCGCGAATGGTCGTGGACAATTAAACCAGTCTCTGATGAGCAGCCCTGTCCCTATCCTCAATGATGGAGGAACTGAACACATCAAGGCAAAAGAAAAGGCTGAAGCATTTGCAACAATCTTCAGTCATTAGTGTTAAGTGGATGATTCATCTCCGTCTCCTCTGAAGGACCTCAGTGTCACAGGTGCCAATTTGATTCAATTCACATTGATTTAAGAAATAGGTGAAGACATTTGTACATTGCAAATGCTATATTCAGATAATAGTAGAAGACTTAATAATAGCGGGAGGACATTTGTGTCCCATAACTTGTGGCACCCTTAGTTAAGTTGTTCCAATACAACAGCAACACTGCCATCTATCTGTCAGTTGTGGAAAATTGCATTGTTGTGTTCTGTATACAAATAGCAGTGCAATACAGCCACATTAGTCTAGATTAGATTAGATTACATTACAGCGTGGAAACAGGCCCTTCAGCCCAACAAGTCCACACCGCCCCGCCGAAGCGCAACCCACCCATTCCCCTACATTTACCTCTTACCTAACACTACGGGCAATTTAGCATGGCCAATTCACCTGACCTGCACATCTTTGTGACTGTGGGAGGAAACCGGAGCACCCGGAGGAAACCCACACAGACACAGGGAGAACGTGCAAACTCCACATAGTCAGTCGCTTGAGCTGGGAATTGAACCCAGGTCCCTGGCGCTGTGAGGCAGCAGTGCTAACCACTGTGCCACCCACAGATCTAGTGTTGATCATCAGTGAAGTGATGGAAGGCATTATCAACAGTGCGCTCAAGCAGCACCTGCTTAGCAACAATCTGCTCACTGATGGCAAGGTTTGAGTTCCATCAGGGCTACTCAGCACCTGACATCAATATAATCTTTCTCAAAGATGGTCAAAATAGTTGAACTCCAGAGGGTAGGTGAGAGTGGCTGCCCGTGGAAAAAAAACAGACTGAGATATATCATGGATGGTACGGTGGCTCAGTGGTTAGCACTGCTGCCTCACAGCACCAGGGACCTGGGCTTGATTCCAACCTCAGGTGACTGTGTGGAGTTTGCACATTCCCCCCTGTGTCTGGGTGGGTTTCCTCCAGGTGCTCCCACAATCCAAAGATGAGCAGTTTTGGTGAGTTGGCCATGCTAAATTGCCCATAGTGTTCAGGGATGTGTGGGTTAGGGGCATTAGTCAGGGGTAATAGAATAAGGAAAGGGTCTGGGTGGGTTACCCTTTGGAGGGTTGGTATGGAGGGGCTAAGGGCTGTTTCTGCACTATAGGGATTTTATATCTCTATGAATATGCCAGGGAGAAACACTCTTCCCATGGGAAAAATGGATTTGCCCTGAGCTTTTACTGAACATTAATTTTGACACTACCTTTAAGCAGAAGTTACATTATTTGAATGTAACAATCATAAACCATGTTAGTTTACTCATTCATTCATGGTCATATTCCATCTGTGACATTTGAGCAGTAAATTAACACCAGGGTGCGTACTCAGGGAGGAAGGGAGGTTAAGTAGATCACCAAATGCCAGGGCTCTCATGTTATTTTGATTAGACACGATCTTTTTTTCTTGGAACATCATATCTGTTTTTTACTCCAGGACCCTGTCCAATGGCTTAATGTCTTAGAGTAGCGTATCTGACCTTCTTCTTTAGGGAAAATGAACTCTTTGCTCTTCATCTAGCATTGTTCACACAGGAGTGTTATCATTTCACTGTCTTCAGATTCCTCCTAACTCTACAACATAACTGTTCATTTTAACCCTTTCTCCTTTGTTTGTATCCTGTCTGTTCTGCTAACATGTCTGACCCCACACAGCCTGAATGCAGATTAATTCAACTACCTTTCCTAAGTTACATTTCCTGTTCAAAATTCTATCTTACCGCATATTTATTAAATTACTCTTTTAACTGATTTTCCCCTTTCTATTGTGTTTGTTGGAGGTCAGTCACCTCAGCTCCAGGACATTTCTGCAGGAGCTCCTCAGGGTAGTGTCCTCGGCCCAATTATCTTCAGTTGTTCCTTCAATGACTTTCCCTTCATCTTAAGATTATAAGTGGGAATGTTCGCTGATAATTTTGCACTTTGTTCAGCAACATTTGTTACTCTTCACATGTTGAAACAGACCATGATCAAATGCAGCAAGACCTGGACAATATCCATGATTGAGCTGACACATTTGTGCCAGGTAGTGACCACATTGATCAAAAGAAAACCTAACCATTACCTCATGACATTCGATGGCATGACAATCTTAGGGGTTACCATTGACCAGAAACTGAACTGAAATAGCCATCTAAATAATGTGGCTACTAGAGCAGGTCAGAGGCTAGGAATTGTGCAGCAAGTAACTTACCTCATGTCACCCCAAAACCTGTTCACTATCTCAAGTCAGGACTGTGTTGGAATAGTCCCCACTTCCCAGGATTAGTGCAGTTCAAAAACACTCAAGACGTTTAACATCATCCAGGACAAAGCAGCCCATTTAATTGTCACAAGCAGGAGGCTGGAAGAACACAGCAACCCAGGCAGCATCAGGAGGCGGAGAAGATTAGATTAGATTCCCTACTGTGTGGAAACAGGCCCTTCGGCCCAACAAGTCCACACTGACCCTCCAAAGAGTAACCCACCCAGACCCATTCCCTCTGACTAATGCACCTAATACTATCGGCATATTACTATGGCCAATTCACCTGACCTGCACATCTTTGGACTGTGGGAGGAAACCAGAGCACCCGGAGGAAACCCACGCAGACATGGGGAGAACGTGCAAACTCCACACAGTCAGTCGCCTGAGGCTGGAATTGAACCCAGGTCCCTGGTGCTGTGAAGCAGCAGTGCTAACCACTGAGCCACCGTGCGCAAAATCAACATTTCGGGTGTAACCCTTCTTCATGTCTGGGAGTGGAGGTAAGGGGAGCTGCAGTTAAAGGGAGTGGGTGGGGGAGGGTTTTGGGTGGGGAGAGAGGTCGGGTGGTGAAGTAGGGATGGGTGAACACAGGTAGAGGGTTATGGACTGGTTGGTCGATGAGAGGAATGAATCCGGTTGGTAGCTGGAAGGAAGGGTCAGTAAGTGGAATGGAAGGGAGGGGGGAGGGGTTGAAAAAGGAGTGGGGAAATGGGAAGGGAGGTTATTTGAAATTGGAGAATTTAGTGTTGAGTCCTCCAGGCTGGTGGCTGCCCAGGTGGAAGATGAGGTGTTGTTCCTCCAATTTGTGGTCTGATTCACTGTGGCAATGGAGGATGCCAAGGATGGTCATGTCGGAGAGGGAATGGGAAGGTAAATTGAAATGGGCGGTGACTGGGAGGTCAGGTCAACCCTTACGGGCCTGGCTGGGATTGGCAGCACATCCAAATATTCATTCCCCCACCTTTGACGCACAGTGGCAGCAGCATGCACTATTTCCAAGACTCAATGCAGAAACTCACCGAGGCTTCTTACAAAACACTTTCCAAACCCACATCGCCTGACTGAAGGGAAGGAAGTCTCCCTTGTGCAATCGATATTGGTCATGAGGATATGCAACAATTGCCAAAAATAAGTGTAGCCTTTGTCAAACTTCCAACATCAGTCTGCGAACAAAGAGGAGTAAATCTGCCAACAGACATTAGTCCTATCCATTCATCTATACACGTGGAGACTTGAAGTGTGAACCAGTGTTATTGGCAAGGAACTTGACCATTTTCACTTGAGCTGCCTATGGAAGCTGCTGATGATCAGATGGCAGCACAAAGCACTGAAGTATGTAGTCAAGCTGACATGCCAAGTATCCACTCCATTTAGGCAGTCACAACTGAGTTCGGCTGGTCCGACTTCTCAAATACTAATTGAATGAATGAATGATTTGTTGTCATGCATATTTTGCCGTAAATACAATGAAATACAGTGAAAAGCTTTCATTTGTCATCATAATCCGGCACTATTTTGATAGATTAAGAAGAAGGTCAAATGTAAAGATGTAGTTTGAAGAGAAGTCTGTCAATTTATGAGTTCTGAACCAGCGCAGAACCACCACCACCTCGTCAGACCCAAATAACGTCAAGGTGGCCGATCCTCAGGTGCCATCGTTCATCACTGGGCCAATTCACCTTCACCATCTCTCGCTCTGGGCACACTAACATTGGAGACTATTGCCACGGTCAATGTCACCGTGGTACCCTCCCACCACCAGTTTGCCGCTGCCAATGCTGGAGCCAACCAACAAAGTCACCAATCTTCAGGTGCCATCTTTCATCACTGGGCCTACCTCACTGACCTCCATTCTGGGCTCACTGTCTCCATCACACTGGGCCTGCTAAGTCCTCTTTGCTGGACCCGCCCTCCCCATCCACAAGCCTCACCAGGCCCAATGACAGGAGGAGCCAACTTTGTTCCCACCGTCACCCCACACGGGAATTACTCACTTACCAAATCAAATGTTTTCTGGAGAGTTTAAACGTAGGCTGTTCTCTCACAGCAGTCAAAGGAAGTCTGCAACAACGCTGACTGCTTCACAAAGGAGTTCTGAGATTGAGTTTGAGTCTGGAAGAAGCTTGGTCATGACTACCACTACCTGATGGAAACAAAATATAGTACAGCCTCCATCAAAAGCAAGCAGGCAGCACAGGCAAATAGAAAATGCAAGGAAAGAATATTCTGAGCCAGCAATTCATCCAAAACTCAATTGTTTCTGGTATTGTGTCCCATTTTCAGAACAGTGTTCTGTAAGACCATAAGGCATAGGAGTGGAAGTAAGGCCATTCGGCCCTTCTAGTCCAATCCGCCATTCAATCATGGCTGATGGGTATCAGATGTGCATGCAGATCAGTCTTAGTAGTCAACTGGAACTGGAACCGGACCAAACAATTCAGATGATGAAAATGGTCACCTTTGCACTTTGAAGGAGAAACAAAGGTGTGAGAGGTTGCAGGTCCCATTATCTCAGGGGACTTCTCCTCAATTTGTGTTTGTACTTGAGTTCCATGCTCATAATCCTAATCAAAATGTTCAGAAAAGGATAGAGGAAGGGGGTGGTAATATTGCTCAAAGAGTGCACTGAAAGAGAATGTATCATCGAGCTCAGGACAGAATCAATTTCTGTCGAGCTGGGGAATGAAAAGGGCACAATCACAAGGGCATTCTAAAAGCTTGGAGATGATATGAAACTGAAAAGAATTGTAAACTGTGAGAAGGACAGTGTAGAACTCCAAAAGGACACAGACAAATTGATGGAGCAGGTATTTGGTTGGCCCAGGAATAGAGATTCTACTGGTGGACTCTAACTTTGGACAAGGGAAGGGGTGAACTGATTCAGAATACTGGTGGGTAAAGACATTGGGACACCAGTTCACAGTTTTAGATGACTGTATCTATCCCAGCTGGTTCAACCTGTTAACGATCCCACCTCACAAATACCGTCTACACCTCCCTGAATCTATCACAGGGTGAAAATTGGGTTAAGGCTAGGCTGGTTACAATACCCACAGACCATTCATCCCATAATGTCACAGAGCCCACATCAAAGGGGCTCAAAGTCATTTCAATGCATCTCTCTGTGTCTGACTGTGAAATTATAATGGTTGAAGAGAAAGAATTGGTTTCTCTAAACTTTTATTTAGATTACAGAATGTTAATGGAGCAGGTGGAATAAATTAGCAAAATGAAGCGATATTAAAAGTGAGGGAAACACAGTTCAACATTCTGAACGGTTTGTTCTACCACCTATGCTAACAATGTGGTGTTAACTACTAAGTTCTGACTTATAAATTCATAAATTATTCGCAAGGTATTAGAGTTCAAAAGCATTTATTAGTTTTCATAGGAGTGAAGCAAATAATGGTATCTGTCATTAACAATAGTCACACAGAGACAATACCATCTCAAAAATAATCACACATGTTCTTGAAGTGCTTACAGAGAAACAGGTGAGTTCACTGGGTCGCAGGTTTCAAGAGCAAGGGAATCAGCTCGTCAAGTGTTGAGGCAATCTGAAGTATCTATTGTAACAATCAGCTTTTATCCCTTCTCTTTCACTCTCATTATGAGGCATCACACACTTTGAGGTATTCTCATCCAAGTAGCTGCAAGATTAACTTGCTATAACTCACCACCGCTCCTTAATTTTCCCGGGAAATGGCTGATGCCTTTTCAAAGCTGGGGTGAGTGAAGACAAGTTTGGAGCTTTGTCATTGAAAACATTTCTAACCACTGTCACTTGTGCTAATTGAGCATTGCTAACAGAAACAGTTTCACCTAAAGTTAGTGTGAAAAGGGTAACCATGATTTATGCTACTACAATTCAGTAACAAGATTAATAGACGGTGTCTGCTGTCATTACTATGATTCACTGAGGAGTTTAATGCAGGCATGTCTGTTATTATTATCATTCACTATTGAGACTTATACCACAACAATTATACGACAAAGCAGAGAAATTGTACAATTTAAGTCAATTGTAACATGACAAATGACAGCTAAATCACAAGAAGCAACTTTTTGTTTTAATAAAGAAAGGCAGAAAGACCACATGGATTCATAAAAGAAATAAAGCACAGGGCACCCGCTGATATCAGAGGGTGAGATCTGCCAATAACATCAGCAAAAGGAGAGGCCAGGGAATATCACATCAGCAGGATAAGACTCCATGTCCTGATGGACTTTATCTCACGGCCTTGAAAGAGATGGTGAATGCATTGTTGATGCTTTATTGTTCATTTTCAAAAATTCACTAGATTTTTGAAAGGTTCCATCAGACTGGAAAGTAGCAAATATAATTCCTCTGTTCAAGGAGGGAGGAAGACAGCAAACAGAAAACTATAAATCAGTTTGTTTGGTATATATTGTGGCGAAACTGTCAGAATCAATTGTTGAGGAGGTTCTAGCTGAGCACTTAGAAAAATCCAAGATAATTGGGAAGATTCAGCATCATATCATGAAAGAGAAATAGTTACCAATTTATAGCAGTTATTTGAAGGGGTAATGTGCACTGTGGATAAACTAGATTTGTATTTTTGTAATAATATTGTATTTGGATTTCTAGAAGTCATTTGACAATGTGTTGCATTAAAGGTAATTCTGTAAAATAATACCTCATGCTATCAGAGGTAACTCAGTAGTCGGGATATAAAATTGGCTGACTGGCAAAAATCAAAGTTTGCTTATATGGATCTTATATGTGGCTGGATATGATTAGTGGGGTTTAGAAGGAATTTGTGCTGTGGTTTCAACTTATTACAATTTATATTATCAGTTGGATGAGGGGAGTGAGGCACAGTAGCTAAATTTGAAGATGAGATAGAGGTAGGTAGGTAACTATTATGAGGTGTATATCGATATGTTGGTTGAAGCAACTACCTCACAGATGAGAAAATGTGAACCTTAGGCAGGAAGTACAAAAAAGCTGAGTATTACTTAAGCAGAGAACATCTACAAAATTCATAGGAGCAGAGGTGTCAGGGTGTTTTAGTGAATGGGTCACAAAACATTGGTATGCAGATACGGCAAGTATTAACAAGGACTTACGAAATACTATCTTTAATTATGAGGGGAACTGAAGATAAAAGTAAAGAGGTTCTGCTTCAGTTATACAGGGCATTTGTGAAGAATGGAAATGAATTGGAGACATTTCAAGGGAAGTTTGCTGGATTGATTCCTGGAATGAGTAGGCGGTCATAAGAGGAAGCTTTTGACAATTTGGACTTGTTTTCACTTGAAATTGGAAGCATGAGGGGTGGTATGATTTAAGTCTATAAGATCCTGAATGGTCTTGACCAGGTGGAAATAGAAAGAATGTTCCCTCTTGTGGGTAGTTAGGAGCTGTGGGTGCTACTTACAAGTTAGAGGTGACTTTTTTAGGATGGACATGAGGGGACTTTTTTCTCTCTCAGAGGGTTGTGTGACTCTGGAACTCTCTGCCTCAGAAAGTGGTGGAAGCAGGATCATTGAATACTTTTAAGGTGGAGGTAAGTTCTTATTAGGTAAGAGAATAAAAGATTATTAGGGTAAATGGGAATGTGCTTTTCAAAACACCAACAGGTCAGCCATGATCACTGAAAGACAGAGCAAGTCTGAGGGGATAAAAGGCCTACCTCTATTCCTAATTCATACGCTTGCATGGAGAGACCTGGAAACTACATTATCAGAAGAAATATTCAGTAATTAGTCGAGCAATCAAACAGCTTTAGTCTTTTGAAGTTGTTGGGCAGGTGCTTGAAGTGTCAAAGGGTGACCATTTTAGAGACATTGATCATAGCACACTTAGATTCAGCACCGTTATGTAAAGTGTCAATTTTTATAAAAAGTAAACATTTCTAAATTGAGGAAAGGCACATTTTATAAAGCTAAGAGTTGACCTTGCAAAAGTGGATTGATGTTATCTACATTGTCGTGACATTGAAGGCATGTACTGTACCTTTAAGAGAGAGTGCATGTTGTTTTGCACTGACAGCTTACAAACACCTGTCATGTGAGTAACTGGCAGTCTCAGAGTGTACTGGAAAATTGAAAAAAATGTCACATTTAGCTGTGAAACAAATATCCAAGTTAATTGTTGTTTTGACAACAATTCGAATTTAACCAACCAGTTTAAATTATGCCTCAGGATACAAAAACTCGATTGAGTTTGAATTTATTGTTTTTGCCAATATCAAACCAATGAGGCAATCCAATGTTTGGGGTATTAAAAAAAGCAGGCATTTTGAAAGTCAGCCAGAGAAACTGTCATCGAGAGAGTAATTGCCACTGAGTGAGTAACTGCAGTCGAAAAAGACTGCCATTCAAAACCACTCTCTATCAAAGGTACCTTTCTCATATGAAAAATATTCACAGTAAAAGATAAGAGATGACACTGGGAGATCTTCAGCTGAAAGACGATACCGGAGACCAACAGCCGCTGTATGGTTTTGAAATTAAGTTGATGTTATTTTAATAAGTGTTGTATTGGAACAGTATGTTGTTATAGAGTTGGAGGCAATTAGCATGCAGTTAAGAGAAAGGGGGCTGAGAGTTGTCAATAGATGTTGTTTAAAGTTCACTTTTAGAGTTAAAGAATAAATTGATATTATTTTCTTTAAATAGTGGAATTTGTGAGTTTTCCATTACTCATGTTTTAACAGATTGCGAGGTCAGCTTTTCTGGGTGTTTGGTTTAATTAACATAAGGATTCATTGCCATGTCATAACAGCGTGGATTCCCAATTCATATGCTTGCGCAGAGAGACCTGGAAATTACATTATCAGAAGAGATATCCACGATTAGTCCAGCAATTAAATAGCTGTAGTTTTTTGAAATTGTTGGGCAGGTGCTTGAAGTAGCAGTGTGACCATTTTGGAGATATTGACCATAACACACTTAGATTTAGCATCATTGTGGAAAGTGACAAGAATAAAACAGAAGTAAAAATTTCTAAATTGAGGAAAAGCAAATGTTATAACGCTGAGTTGATCTGGTAAAAGTGAATTGATGTTGTCTACATGGATTTTATCAAGGCATTTGACAAGTTCCCATATAACTGACTGGTTAGTGAAATTCGAGTCTATGGGATACTGGGGAATCTGGTGAGTTGGATCCAGAGTTGGCTCAGTGGCAGGAAACAAATGACAATGGTCAATCTAAGTTATTGCAAATGGAAAATAGTTTCTACTGCAATTCTTCAGGACTCAGTGTTGGGCCCTTTGATATTACATTTTAATTATATACACTTAAACATGGGAAATTTGATTGGAAGATCTGTAAACAACAAAAATTTGACCAGATAGTTGATACTGAAAAGGATGGCTATTGACTTCAGAATAACAATAATGGTTTGGTTGAGTGAGCAGGAAAGTGATAAATGAAATTCAGTCCAGAAAAGTACAAAGTTATGCATTCGGGGAGGGAATTGCTAGGGAATACAGAATAAATGGGAGTGTGTTGAGAGGGATAAAGGAACTGAGGAACTGAGAGGAATTGCAGTATGTGTCAACAAGTCCCTGAAGGTGGAAGAATGGTAAATAAGGCAATAAGGAAGGCATACAGGATGTGTTTTTTTCATTGAGCAAGGTATTGAATAAAAAAAGCAGAAATATAATACCATAACTATCTAACAAATTGATCACAACAGCAGTTTTGGCTCCAGTCATGATCACTACATTTCAGTTGCTCTAGTGAGAGTACAGAGGAGATTCACAAGAATGTTACCAGGGCTTAAACATTGCCACTATGAGGACTTGTTGAATAGCTGTTTTACCGAGAACAGAGGAGGCTGAGAGATGACTAAACTTAAGTATACAAAGCGGTGAGAGGCTTAGATAGATTGGACAGGGAAGATCTGTTTCTCCTAGCAGAGGGGTCGAATACAAGGGGGTACAGGTTTAAGGTAATTGGCAACAGAGTTAGTGGAGACAGGAATCAGGAATGTCTGCCCAGTTTGATTGTTGAGGCAGAAACTCTCAAGGTATTTAACAGGGAACCTGGGTCTGTAACCTCCAACACTGTGAATAAAGTTAGCGAAAGTGTGATTAGAATAGGGTATTCAGCTGGCCCAGACATGATGGATTAAAATGGCTTCTTTCTGTGATGTAACCTCTCCATGGTCCTATAACATCATCAGATAGAGGGAGACAAAGCAATGTCATCATCAGATGAGGAAACTGAGTAATGTTATCATTACAGAGGGAGACCACAGAGTGACATTAGAAGGATACACAAAACAATTTGACACTTAATTGTACATATTCTGGCTGGATCTCCATGACGATATATCTTAAGACTTAAGTTTCCTTGGGGAGTGGAAGAATGGGATTGATTTGTTTCATAAATTGGTGTAAACAAAAAAAAACGCTTTACTTTTCAATTCTTGTGGGCGCTTCAATAGTTTCTGTCCTATTTAGCGTGAAATTTCCGTCACCAAATTCATTGATACCAGAAGTGACGTCAGAGTCTCAAATATCATGTTGAACTTAACAGTTTTAGGGATTTGTCCCAACTATAAAATGCTGGGAACACGGGTTCAGTGAATGTGGTTTGAAATGTGTGTAAATGTTTCAGTGAGTCAGTGACCTGGTAAAATGACAAAGTCCCAGCCTCATAGTTCAACTGGACTCGAATCCTGTTCACAGATGGGAGCAATGGAAGGACTGTGATCTGAGAGTTGTGCCGAGCTGTAAGATAACCTGCAATAAAATCCAAACTCCAAGATTTACTACTGTTTCCAAGAGAAGAGACTTCCCCCTCTCTCTCCACACTCCCATACACAATCCCGATTCTCCAGTAATTCCCATCAGTCGCCACATCCCAGGAATGGGATCCTGAGGAAAAGCTCTGGGAGCAAAGTACTTGAGGAAGATACTTAAATCTCTTTGGGTGAGGCGAATAGGGCTGTTGCTGGTCTGTCCACATTACTGATCTCAGATCATCAGACAGAATCAAGTTGCAGTTTGCTGTCTTTGGATCCAGGCTCAATGGACTTTTTCCTAGAGAGGTGAGAAGAGATTGGTCAGACACAGTATTTCCACTTAGATCAATAAGTGACTGCTGCAGGATCGGAATATAAGTATTTCCCAGACACTATCAGACCCACATTACTGTTAGACTAGATTCTTCCCATGTTAAATAAAAGGCCTTCAGTCAAAATCTCTGTTAAAGATCAGTGTGTGGATCCCCATGTTACTCAGTGCAAACATTAACATGAGATACTGTGTAACAGTCAATTTCATCATACAAGTGTTGTGGATATATTCCCGAGAACACAATAGAAGGGACTCATCAGTGCACAACACCGTTACATCCCCACAATCTGAACACTGATTACGTTGGTAACACACATAATACTATCCCACCTTGAATACAGGTGTTTGTCCTGGACTTATTCCCTCTGTTATTGTCTCATTCTGAATATAGGACTGTATCCTGGGCTGTGTTTTGAAGTTACTGAAATATTCTGAATACAGCAGTATGTCCTGGACTTTCTCCCCAAATTTCTGTCCCATTCTATTCACAGTCTAATTCGAACCTCTATCAGTTTACACAGAATGGTGAAGAGTAGTTGGGACTTGTATTGAATCTGTCCCTTCTGTATGTTAATTTGTTGTCCCCTCTCTACATCAAACTTACCAACACTTACATAGACCCCATGTCAAAAAAAAATCAAGTCTGTTCCAGGAATAGTTACGGAAACTTGAACTTCAAATCCCCTACTCTAAATTCAGACTGAAGGAACATTATTTGAAAAAATGTAAGAATTGGTTTGATTTCTATGTAAAATTATGAACCTACTTTGGGATATTTCTGTTGTCCCATCGATTCCAGATGATGGCTGAAGAATTTTCTCTTGGTCAGTGGCTGCTTCAGAAACACTCTCTTGGGAAGGAGTTTTGCTCACTGCGTCGCTGTGTTCAGGGGTGGAAGCTGACTCTGTAAACATAGCATGCAGTCATTGGGAATTATGGCATAACAAGTTCCAGCCTCCTGCATATTCCTCAGTGGTTGGTAAGAGATTCCATCCTTATATATTCATACATTACAACAGTGACTCTACACTTAAAACAGAGTTCATATGCTGTAAAGCATTGTAGGAAATCCTGAGATTATGAAAGGCGCAATAAAGATGTAAACCTTCCTTATTTTACTTTACTCTTTAAATTCAAATCTCAAACCACTGACTGAAGAAGTGTCACAAAAAATAGAGTTAACTAGAAAATGGAAGGGTTAAGAGAGAAAAAAAACCAAGGGATTTCTTGAAAGCTGAGTGGGTTAAATACAAGTTATATTTGGTTGAACTCCATTGAAGATTACAAACACACCATGGGATATTTCTGTGCCCATTTTGATCTCAGTCAAATTCTGGATGACATTCCCTGGGATAGGATCTGCCCCCGAAGCACTTTGAGGGAAAGGAGGCACTCTTGATTGGTCCACGTATTCGGTGGAAGCTGACAATGTAAACAAAGCACATGGTGATTGGGAATAGTGAAACTGTAAGGACTAGCCTCTTTAGTGTTCTCAGTTGTGGCTTGTAGATTCCATCTTTATCTATTCGTACATTACAACAGTAACTACATTTCAAAAATAGAACTTCAATGGCTGAAAAGCACTTTTGAATGTCATGAGGTTATGAAGGGTGATGAAAGATGCTATAAAACTGCAAATAGCCTGTTTTTTTCCATTTTCAACTAAAAGTCCCACAACTGAGGGAATGTCACAAAAATAAGGGTCAGATTGAAAATTATAGGTTTAGGAGAAAAGCGAGGGTTAATTGAGAAAGGAGATGGATACGTCACAGACAAAATGAACCCATTTGAAGATTACAAACCCACCTAGGGATTTTTCAGCTTCCTTGTCAATTGTAGTCAATGGTGAGCTGACCTTTGTGGGGACAGGGGCTGCCCCAGAGGAGTTATGCTGGGAAGGAGTTACATTCAGTAAGCCCGTGTCTCTGATGGAAGATGGCACTGTAAACAAAGCACATTGTAATTGTGATGTTGTGAGTTCCAGCTGTTTTCGTATTACTGAAAGATGGGTTGAAGATACCATTACTATACCTAATGATATCATATCAGTGATTACGCCTCAAAAGTAGAACTTCATTAGCTTTAAGTAATTCGGGATGGCCTGATGTTATGAAAAGCATTTAATAAGTGGAGGCCCTTTTACTGGATTACACGTGAAACAAACTTTACAACAATGTCCCTTCAAGGGACATTCTAATTGACATTCCTCCCTGGCCCACAGTGGACCCATTCCACAGAGGAAGGTTTAGACAATAGACAATAGACAATAGATGCAGGAGTAGGCCATTCTGCCCTTCGAGCCTGCACCGCCATTCAATATGATCATGGCTGATCATTCCTAATCAGTATCCTGTTCCAGCCTTATCTCCATAACCCTTGACTCCACTATCTTTAAGAGCTCTATCCAATTCTTTCTTAAATGAATCCAGAGACTGGGCCTCCACTGCCCTCTGGGGCAGAGCATTGCACACAGCCACCACTCTCTGGGTGAAGAAGTTTCTCCTCATTAAAGCATATCTTACTGGGGACTGAGGATGGATCTCAGGTTCTTGATTCATACACGCATGAAGCTCACTTTAAACTTCAAGTATATTCCCAGCTGTATGAACACAATTAACCCAACCTGCTCTCATTCCCTTAGATTGGAGAAAAGTTGCATGTTCTTACTGATGATTCCCAATATGTCTGAGTGGTAATTTTCCCAAGAATTCAGCTTGTCCTGAAGGTGTTGAAATATACCAGACAGATTCAGGGTGACCTCTGGAACATTTGGCTCTATGACTGTCCGAGTCTCAGTCACTCTGAAACGAAATAGAAGAGAATGGTTTTATCAGTGAGGGTGTTTCAAATAAGGTTCTGCAAAAGGGAATTTAGGGAGTTAGGTACAAAGTTGAAAAGGAGGACTTCTAGGGTTATAATCTCAGGATTACTCCCTATGCTGTGTGCTAGTGAGGCCAGAAATAATAAAATAGGACAGGTGAATGTGTGGCCAGTTGACCAGGTATCAGGACCAGCGTATTCCTGTCAGGATGAAGGATAAACATGTCAAGATTCAGGAACCTGAATTTTTCTAATTCAAAAGAAAAAGGAAGCAAATGTTAAGGTTTAGGAAAAAGAAATCAAGCAAGTCCCTTGAGGGGTATAAAGGAAGCAGAATGGAACTTAAAAAGAAGTTAGGAGGGCTAGCAGGGGCATGGACAAGACATTTTTTATGTATATTAGGAGTAAGAGGGTAACTAGGGAAAGGGTAGATCCATTTAAAGACAAAGGAGTATATTAATGCATGGAACCAGAGGAAGAGGGTGAGGTCCTTCATGAATATTTCGCTTTGGTATTCATCAAGGAGAAAGGCATGGATAATGGGAAGTTTAGAAAGGCATTTGTTGATACTCTAAGGCATGTTGATATTAAAAAGGAGCAAGTGTTGGGTATCTTGAAAAATATTAAGGTACTTAAGTCCCCAGGCCCTGATGGGATCTATCCCAGGATACTGAAGGAGGCAAGAGAGGATATTGCTGGGGCCTTAATAGAGATCTTTGCATCCTCTTTAGCCACAGGCAAGATCTCAAAAGACTGGGGAGTAGCCAATATTGTTCCTTTGTTCAAGAAATTATAGGCTGAGAGACCCTGACATAAACGATAGGGAAGTTCGAGCAGAAGATTCTTAGGGACAGGATTTATTTGCATTTGGAGAAGAATGAATTTGTCAGGGATAGTCAGCATAACTTTATGCAGAGGAGGAGTTGTCTCAAAAACCTGATTGAGGTGTTGAAGAAATGACAAAAGTGATGAGGGTACAGCAGTGGATGCTATCTACATGGAATTACTGAAGATATAAATAACTTGGACAAAAATAACAGTGATCTAATTAGTAAGTTTGCAGATGACACGAAAATTGGAGTTGGGGGTAGTGAGGAAGGTTATCAAAGGATGCAGCATCTTATAGATCAGATGAAAAGTCGGACAGAGAAATGGCAGGTGGAGTTTAATCCGAACAAGTGTGAAGTGATGCATTTTGGGAGGACAAATGCAGGAGGAAAGTATATAGTAAATGGCAGTACCCTTAGGAGCATTGATCGAAAGAGGGATCTTGGGTTCCAAGTCCATAACTCCCGGAAAATGGCAACACAAGTGGATAAGGTGATAAAGAAGACATACAACAAGCTTGCCTTCATCATTTGGGGCAGTGAGCATAATTGTTGGCAAGTCATGTTGCAACTGTATAAAACTTTGGCCAAGCAACATTTGGAGTCGTGCACACAATCCTTGTCACCGCACTACAGGAAAGATGCAGAGACTTTGGAGAGGGTGCAAAAGAGGTTTACCTGCCTGGATTAGAGTGTATTAGATATAAGGAGAGGCTGGACAAACTTAAAGTGTTTGTACCAGAGCTTCAGAGGTTGAGGAGTGACCTGTTAGAAGAATTTAAAATTATGAGAGGCATGGATAGGATAGAAGTTGGAATCTTTTTCCCAGGGTGGAAATGTCAAATACTACTGGGCGTAGGTTTAAGGTGAGGGGGGCACGTTTAAAGAAAATGTGGAAAGATTTTTTTTTTACACAGAGGATAGAATAGAAGAGCTTTTATTGTCACATTTCCTCAATGAGTATAGTGAAATATTTTTATATCACCAATTACAGCGCCAACTTAGATACAAAAGTATCTGGGCATATCTTCTTTAGTGACAAGACAGTAGAGAAATAAAATGTGTAGATTGGGTTGGGATATCTGGTTGGCATGGACAGGTTGGACCGAAGGGTCTGTTTCCATGCTGTACATCTCTATGACTCTATGACTACATTGTCCAAATAGACTGCATAGTTTGTTAGCCCAGCCACAACTCTGTTCTTTGGAATGTGGTGAGTGTGTTCTTCATTCCAAAGAGCATTACTTTGACCTGGGGTTACAAATGCAGAAATTGTTTTGCCGACTCTGATAATGGTACCTGCCAGTAACCACACATTATGCCCACTTGGTGCTGTAACTGGCTTGTCTGACTTTCTCAATACAGTCCCCCAATCTAGGAAGTAGATATGTGTCCGATTTTGTAACAGCATTGACCTTCCGATAATCCACGCAGAATCGTTCAGGCCCGTCTGGTTTGGGAACTAAGATGATCAGCGAAGTCCACTCGCTCTGGCTCGGTTTGATGATGTCATCATCGAGCATGGCCTCCACCTCCATCTGGACCTGTCTGGCTTTGAAAGGATTAAGCCGATCGGGGTGTTGTTTTATCGGAGCAGTATTCCCTATGTACAATTGCGTTAGTCCTCCACATCTGATTCTTACATATGTCCTTATACTGCAGTAGCAAATCTTTCAACTACATTCTATGCTCCTGAGAGAGACAACTATCCCACTCATTAAGGATGTCTTCATTTTAAAATCTATTTTGAGGCACATCACAATCCTCTTTATGATTTTAACTTTCCCAATATTAATTGGAACCTCCTTCGAGCACTTGGTTTGGAAGGTGCTGTTTTTGTAAGGTGTGTTCAGGAGGGTTTCCTAACTCAGTATGTTGACAGGCCGATGATGGGAGGGGCCATTTTGGATTTGGTGCTCGACAATGAGCCGGGGCAGGTGTCAGATTTTGTGGTGGGAGAGCATTTTGGTGATAGTGACTACAACTGCCTCCCATTCTACATAGCTATGGAGAAGGAGAGAAGCAGGCACAATGGGAGGATATTTAATTGGGGAAAAGGAAACTATGATGCTATCAGATGGGAGTTGGGAAGCATGGACTGGGAGCAACTGTTCCATGGAAAGGGCACTATAGACATGTGGAGACTGTTTAAGGAACAATTGTTGTGAGTGATGTACAAATGTGTTCCTCTGAGACAGGCAAGAAGGGGTAAGGTAAAGGAATCTTGGATGACGAGAGCAGAGGAGCTTCTCATCAAAAGGAAAAAGGTAGCTTACGTAAGGTGGAGGAAGCTAGGGTCTTACTCAGCTCTAGAGGATTACAGGCAGGCAAGGAAGGAGCTCAAAAATGGTCTGAGGAGAGCCATGAGGGGGGTCACGAAAAAGGATTGGCAGGAAGGATTAGGGAGAATCCAAAGGCATTTTACATGTACGTGAGGAATAAGAGAATGATCAAAGAAAGTATAGGGCCGATCAGAGATAGTATAGGGAACTTGTGTGTTGAGTCTGAGAAGGTAGGGGAAGCTCTAAATGCGTTTTTTGCTTCTGTCTTTACGAAAGAAAAGGACCTTGTAGTGAATGAAACCATTGAGGAGCAGGTAAGCATGCTGGAACAGATAGAGATTGAGAAAGCTGATGTGCTGAAAATTTTGACAAACTAAGATTGACAAGTCGCCAGGGCCAGACCAGCTTTGTCCTCGGCTGCTTTGGGAAGCGAGAAATGTGATTGCTTCGCCGCTTGCGAAGATTTTTGCATCCTCGCTCTCCACTGGAGTCGTACCTGAGGACTGGAGGGAGGCAAATGTAATTCCTCTCTTCAAGAAAGGAAATAGGGAAATTCCAGGCAATTACAGACCAGTCAGTCTCACGTCTGTCGTCTGCAAGGTGTTAGAAAGGATTCTGAGGGATAGGATTTATGACCATCTGGAAGAGCATGGCTTGATTAAAGGCAGTCAGCACGGCTTTGTGAGGGGCAGATCATGCCTCACAAACCTTATTGTGTTCTTCGAGGATGTTACTAGACAAGTTGATGAAGGTCGAGCAGTGGATGTGGTGTATATGGACTTCGAGCAAGGCATTTGATAAGGTTCCCCATGGTAGGCTCATTCAGAAGGTCAGGAGGACTGGGATACAGGGAAATTTAGCTGTCTGGATACAGAATTGGCTGGTCGACAGACGACAGCGAGTGGTAGTGGAAGGAAAGTATTCTGCCTGGAATTCGGTGGTGAGTGGTGTTCCACAGGGCTCTGTTCTTGGGCCTCTACTCTTTGTAATTTTTATTAATGACTTAGATGAGGAGATTGAAGGATGGGTCAGCAAGTTTGCAGATCACACAAAGGTTGGAGGTGTCGTTGACAGTATAGAGGACTGTTGTAGGCTGCAGCGTGACATTGACAGGATGCAGAGATGGGCTGAAAGGTGGCAGATGGAGTTCAACCTGAATAAATGCGAAGTGATGCATTTTGGAAGGTTGAACTTGAAAGTTGAGTACAGGATTAAAGACAGGATTCTTGGCAGTGTGGAGGAACAGCGGGATCTTGGTGTACAGGTACATAGATCCTTTAAAATTGCCACCTAAGTAGACAGGGTTGTTAAGAAAGCATATGGTGTTTTGGCTTTCATTAACAGGGGGATTGAGTTTAAGAGTCGTGAGATCTTGTTGCAGCTCTATAAAACTTTGGTTAGACCGCACTTGGAATACTGTGTCCAGTTCTGGTCGCCCTATTATAGGAAAGATGTGGATGCTTTGGAGAGGGTTCAGAGGAGGTTTACCAGGATGCTGCCTGGAATGGAGGGCTTATCTTATGAGGAGAGGTTGACTGAGCTTGGACTTATTTCATTGGAGAAAAGGAGGAAGAGAGGGGACCTAATTGAGGTATACAAGATAATGAGAGGCATAGATAGAGTCAATAGCCAGAGACTATTTCCCAGAGCAGAAGTGACTAACACGAGGTGTCATAGTTTTAAGCTGGTTGGAGGAAAGTATAGAGGGGATGTCAGAGGTGGGTTCTTTACACAGAGAGTTGTGAGAGCATGGAATACGTTGCCAGCAGCAGTTGTGGAAGCGAGGTCATTGGGGTTATTTAAGAGACTGCTGGACATGCATATGGTCACAGAAATTTGAGGGTTCGTACATTAGGTTTACCTTACATGAGGATCAATAGTCGGCACAACATCGTGGGCTGAAGGGCCTGTTCTGTGCTGTACTGTTCTATGTTCTAACCCACATCATCTGGATTTGATTCCTCACTCTGCAGGGCAGTAACTAACACCTATTTCTCCAATTCTTTCTCTCTAGTATAATATGGTTTTAACATGTTCACATAACATACCCGAGACCATTTTTCTATCTGGCATCTTTACTAAATAGTTCACCTGATTCAACTTTTTCTCAATTTGATAGGGACCACAAAACCTGGCTTTGAAGGGATCTCCTATCACTGGTAACAGGACTAACACATCATCCCCTCAGGAAAGTGTCTGAGTCTCCGAGCTTTTATCTGCCACCTGCTTCATTCTATACCCAGCTAATCGAGCTATTGATCAAGTGTTACATAGTTACGTTATTCAGAATCCCTGGTGCTGTGTCAGGTAGTTCTGCTAGCCTTTTACTGTCTTAAATGTACAGTACACTCACATCTTCATAACAGAAGTGTGAAAGAACAAAGAGATCTAGGAGTACTGGTTTATAGCTTCTTGAAAGTGGACTCACAGGTACTCTGGGTTTTGAAGAAGGCTTTCGGCATGCTAGCTTTCATTGGCCAGAGCTTTGAGTACAGCAATTGGGATGTCTTATTGCAGCTGTACAAGATGTTGCGAAGGCAACATTTGGAGTATTGCATGCAGTTCTGGTTGCCCTACTCTTAAAATGATATTATTAGACTATAATGAGTCCAGAAAAGATTTATTAGGATGTTACCTGCTCTGGAAGGTTTGAGAGGATGGATACCTTGGGACTTTTTTCCTTGACTATAGGAAATTAAGGGTGACCTTTTAGAGATCTATACAATCATAAGAGGCATAGATAAGGTAGATAACCAACAGCTTTTCCCCATGATAGGGGAGTCTAAAACTAAATGGTATAGGTTTAAGGTGAGAGGGGAGAGATAAAAAAAGGGTTCAGGGGCAATTTATTTTCACATACTGAGTGGTAAGTGTCCAGAACAGACTACCAGAGGTGGCAGTGGAGGGGAGTACAATTTTGTCATTTGAGAGACATTTAGACAGATACATGGATGGGATAGGTATGGGAGGATATGGACCAAATGCAGGCAATTAATGGTGAAAACTTGGCAGCATGGATGGGGTGAAGAACCTTTTCCATGCTGTAAACCTCCATGATTCTATACTCGTTTGAATACAAGTCTGGTTGTTTTAATGAGGATTAAATATTTGAGGTGAGTTAAAAGCTTTGAATTGGCCTCAGTTAATAATTGAAAAATAATACAGGCTATTATGGATATTTAGCACTTCATGTTATTTCATCTCATCTTTTCAAGTACTTGCACTAAGCCAGAGAGCTTTCCGATTCTTGCTACTCACTTCAGGTGTGGAAATGTGGCCTTCAGTCAGAATAGGTCACATGATCTCCTTTCATTCCATCCAAAATTAAAGGCACAGTCTCTGTATAACAATCTTACAAACTTCATACATATAACAAACATCATTCAATATTCCCACTATTTGAATGCAATGTATCTGGGGAGGTTTCCTGCCACAACATGAATTCAACTCTGCTCCCAGGACCAGGGAAAAGTTCCTTATTAGCAGCAGCTACTGCGAGGAACTTACCTGGAAAGGAGCTGCCTTGAGTTCTGCGAATAAAGAGAGAAAATCAAATCAGTCAACAGGAAAAGCAACCAGTGAAACTAAACAGTGAATTTGGAATTGAGGGAAAGAGTTCAGCGTGGAACAGTTGGTGTCACCAGTCCCAGGAACTGGGAATAATCACATATTTCCCTGCACTCATCCTGGAATTGAACAAACACTCCAAGAGGGTCAATGGGGGGGAACAGCACCAAGAACCTCAGAGCAAAGCTGAGCAGCACCAACACTCCTCAGGCAGGACTGCAGGGGGCAGCACCAACACCCCGAGGGCAATTAAAAAGGTGGGTGGGGGGGGGCAGCAAATGTATGCCGAGGCTGGACCCCACCAATAACCTTTGAACAATTCAGATTCACTCTACCTTCACAGAAACAGCCCATTCCACACAACGTGTTCATATTGAAGATGTACCTGAATGAAGGAGAGGGGGTCCCTCTGTAACAGACTCTGGTTTTTTCCATTTACTGATGCTACGAGCTCAATCATCTTGTTTAAAGCCCCAGAATGGCTCCTAATCTGAGTTAGAGTGTAGAGTCCCTCCTCATCGATCAGTCTCAGCGTGGAGGCTTCATCTTCTTCCAGCTTGCTCCTCCATTCAGCAAAGTTCTTCAATATATTTTCTTTCAGCTTATTGAGTTGTATCTGAAACCCAAACCGACTCTCATTACAAACAACCGTTCCTCACAGCTGTAACCCTGAGCACACAGCACTTTCTAGGAGCAAGACCCTTTATTCTGTTAACTACCCGTCTCCACAAGAGGTTATGGGGATGCCCAATGGGGGGGAAAATAGATTTTCACCAGGGTTACCTTGCGATTAAAAGAAAAAGCACTGTATTTATACTGGGGATGGCACTGCCACCTGGTCCATTGTTATGGAGCAGACCAGATCCTCTCAAAATATTTTAAGAAAGTAGCCTCAACCCTAACTTTTCCTTATTTAAAAGGCAGGTTTAATATGTTGTGTTCCAAATGTAATTTGATTGCTCAAACTATTTGACGTTAAGCAAAACACAATTTATTTCAACACTACAAATAACTTAAATCTATTGAAAAATTGAAGAGAATAATAGATACAGTAACTATTACTAATTAACTTTTCCAATGTAGTAACACCCCCATAAACACACCCTCTAGCAAATTCAGAAAAACAGAATTTGTCTCACATAAACTAGCAGCTAGGAAGAGAACCACTCCCCCCCCCCCCCCCCCCAGCTTTTGGCTGTAATTGAGGAAGGGAAAAATAGCTTCCACCTTCTTAAGCCCAGAACAGCACCTGCTAAAAGCTAACTAAAAACCTTTGATCTGTGAGAGTTAGACCTCACCCATTCAGGCTGCTTCTATTGTTCCAACTTTGTTTTTAAAAAACCCTAAGGTCTCACAAGCTGTTTACTCTTGTGGTTTTGGTAGACTGCTCACCACGTCTGCCTTACAACCTCTGTTCAAAGAAATGAGGACAAAATAGCTCCTTAAAGCCACAGCATCGTCACATCATCATACTATCCACATGTGGAATGTTGGCTCCAGTTTTGGTGCCCACACCTGGTGAAGGAGATTGAGATTCTGGAGTGGACAGTTACACAGACTTTGACGGATTTTAGTTCAGGGGATCAGCTCCATGGGGTCAGGTGATTATTAGAAAGACAGGCTGAGGGGGATATGGCAAAGGTGTTTAAAATGATGGAGGGATTATTGGACACACTCATTGGGTAAGGTATTTGAGATGGATCAGGATGGTCAGACCAGAGGGCCTTAGAATTAAATACACACATCCAGAGTTAGATTAGACACCGGGGTCCTTGATCTCTGGAACAGACTCCCTGGACATGTGGTGGGGATGGAGTCATTCTTGCCTATTAAAAGGAAGCTGCAGAGAAATTTCACCAGTGTTTGTCCTGAATTTAATCTCTTTTCTGTTTGTCCTTCCCAGGTCAGGACACGGCGCAGGGTGGATCAGTGAGGGGGGGTGTGATTGAAACCTGTCTGCAGGCTTACTCGGGCTAATGTGATTTTCTTCCCTTCCTTTCTATTTTCAGATTATCCAGGCTCTAGGACAAGTCTTCAACTGCTAACCTCTGACTGTGTGTTTCAGTAAATCCAGCGTCTGAGTGATGGAATAGTATTCCCCAGGAGGTGCAGGGAGAGTTAAACAGCTCCCCCTCTCATTAAACACATGGGAACTCAGTGTTATCAGTGACTCAGCACCCATCAAAGGAACACTTTTTTTTTAGAAGTCTGTTTCTGAGGTGCACATTTAATCAGTGAGGAGGGAAATATTTTTGAAATCCAGTTACACATTTCCCTACCTTTATATCATCTGCTGATCTGTCCAAGTTTCTCTGTTTTCTCGAATAAGTTTCCTGGTCTTCCTGAAGCTTCTCAATTTCTCTCCCTAATTTTTCCTGGAAAGACAGTTATAAAAGTGCTCAAAATAATATCCTGCTTTATATCATGCTTTTAACACAGTAAAACATCCCAGGATTCTTTGCAGAAGCATAAACAATCAAAAATTGATACTGAGCCAAAGACGTAGACATTAGAATAATCGACAAAAAGCTGGTTTAGAGAAGTACTTTTAGAGGTGCATTCAAGGTGGTCAAGAGGTGAAGAGTGTTTAGTGTGTGTGTTGTTGAACTGCAGGACTAGACTGGTTTGAAGGTTTTGGTAATCAGTGGTAGGCAAAATAAGTTGGCGATGCACAGAAGGCCAGAATTGAAGAGCAGTAGTGTTTTCAATGGGTTGGAATATGGATGTTATAGAGATAGCAAGGGGTCAGGCCATGAAGAAATCTGAACATCTGTTCTGAACACAAAGCATGAGAATTTTACAACTGAGGCATTGCCAGACCAAGATCCATCTTAAGTCAGATAGCGCAGGAGAGATGCAAGTACAGGATTTGATCCGAATCAGGAAAACGGGCAGCAGAATTTTGGAGGATCTTTGGATGTATTTTATGTGGGGAGAGACATTAAAGCATGGATGGCAATGGGGGTCATACAGGAGGGGAGTTTACCCACGGTCAGAATCACCCTGGTTTCAAAGGTTAATGGTACACAGGACCAGGCTCACCTAAACATATTGGGAGGAGGAACCTGGGAAGGTGCAAAGCCTATGGGATTGATGGGAAGGGCTACCAGGAAGGAAACCAGGATGTGAAGGGAGTCACTGATACACAGAAGCAAAGGCTGGAAACTGCTGCATGAAGTGTACTTGCTGCCACCTCCATTGCGCTGGAAGTGCAAAGTGAATAATTGGAAAGAAAATGGCTATAACCATATCTGGAGTAGGTATGGTCAATATCTTGGACTGTGAGGGAAGGAAGGCCCATTACAGAGCAACAACATTACGGAGACATATGAAGTGCACAGGACCCAGGCTCTATAATCCCTCATGACCTGAATACATTGGCTCCTTGAGTTCTGTGCAGCTCCCTGCCTTGTTGAGCACTTAATTCAAGACCAACAGATTTGCACAGAGGCGAGGGAAGAAAAGCAATGTCTCACTAAGGAGGCGGCAATGGTGTCAGCAGAACTCATTGCCAAATATACGCCATATACAGCCCGCTTCCACATACAGCAGACTCTCAACTCAGACATCAGTCCATGGTATATCCTTCATGGGTATGATGTTAGAGGAGAAAGTGAGGACTGCAGATGCTGGAGATCAGAGCTGAAAATGTGTTGCTGGAAAAGCGCAGCAGGTCAGGCAGCATCAAAGGAGCAGGAGAATCGATGTTTTGGGCATCAGCCCTTCTTCAGGAATGAGGAATTCAGGATTCCTGTAGAAGGGCTGATGCCCAAAATGTCGATTCTCCTGCTCCTTTGATGCTGCCTGACCTGCTGCGCTTTTCCAGCAACACATTTTCAGCTCTGGGTATGATGTGAGGCATCATGATGGCACCGCTGCATCTGGGGCTACACGGAGACCCAAAAAAACAGATTTAGTGCAGAACCATTGACATTTAGGGAAATGTGAGAGTCAATAGACAGCGCAATTGCAGACAAGACACCAGGTTAGTAATCCAGCATCCCAGGTTAATGTTCACAGGGCATGGAATTGAAAACCACCAGGGCAGATGAGAATTTGATAATAAAGTATAAATAAATTAGTTTAACAATGACCATGTAACCACAGTCCATTGTCCTAAAAATCCATCAGGTGCCCTTTAAGTAAGGAAATCTACTGTCCTTACCTAGTTTGGTCAACATGAGACTTCAATTCCCACAGCAATCTGCTTGACTATTAACTGCCCTTCAGGTAATTAGCGATGGGCAATTAATGCTGGCCTAGTCAGTGATGCCCACAATCCCATGAACAAATTTTTTAAAAACTTGGTGAGGTAAAAGGGACTGCAACATCAGGTATTTTGAGCCAGATGGTGACCTCAGACAAGGCTGCCAGGGACTGATGGCAAAGTCTCCCTTGCCAGCTCTCTGGGAAGGGGACAGCCTGCTTTTGGAGATCCCTGTCAGAGAATCACGATGCCATTTCTCCTTCTCCAACATCTTCAGAATGATTGTCTGAGAATGAACTGGGTTGGAATGCCAGTACTCATTTGGATGCACAACAACCTCTTAAAGAATTGTGGACATCTAGTGAGTTCCTCCTGGAATGGCAGGTGGTAGAATGGGACTGGAATCCAGAAAGACGCCCACCATGGGTTGAGTTAGGGACATAATGAGCTGAGTTTGGTGAGATACAGTGGAGAGAAACTCACCATGAAACCCAACAAATCTGACAGTTAGCCAAAAAAAACATAAATTTCAGACCATTTTGCTGCAGATTCTCAAGAAACAGCAATTGGTGATAGTTGCAAGGTACTTTTGTTAAGACTAGCTTTCAACCCCTGGTTTATTATTGAATTGAACTTAAATTTCACCAGTTGATATAGTGGGATTTGAACATATGCACATTAACTTGAGTCACTAGATTAGCAATCCAATGACATTACTATTACTCCAATATATCCTTTTATGTTCAAAGTACTCATATCTCTCCCAAACAAAAGAGACCAAAATGATATCCAGTACTCCAAGAGTGGCCTCCCCAATGCTCTGTACAACTGTATTAAGAGTTCTGTCCTCCATACCTTACATTAAAGACCAATATTTCATGTAACTTCCCAATTACCTGCGTCATCTGTTAACCTATTGGATTCATGGATGTGTGTATATATCTTTATCACAGCATTCTGCAATTCTTCTGCATTTACATAATATTTGACTTCCTATTTTTCCCACAGAAGCGGACAGCTTAGTAATTTCCCTTATTATATTTCATCCGCCACTTTTCAGCTCATTCATTCAACCTATCGACATCACTTTGCAGAATCCTCCTGTCATCCTCAACTTGTTTTGCAACTTAACTTTGCATTGATCATTTGTCCATTCTACCACCTAACATATCTACTATGACCTCATATCTTGGGTGCTAATCTTCTACATGGCAATTATCAAATATCTTTGGAAAATCCAAATACACTAATCTACGGATTCCCCCTTATCTATCCCATTGGTCACATTTTCAAATAACTCTAATTTGTCAAACACTGTTTTTCTTTTACAAGATCCTATTGGATCTGCCTGATTATATTAAGATCTTTTACATTTCCTGCTACCACTTCCTTAATAATACGCCCTACCATTTTCCCAACAACTGGTCTTTGGTTTGCTGTTTTTGTCTTCTACCTTTCCTAAAGACAGATGTTTAATTTGTGACTTTCCAATTAACTGGAATCTTTCCAGAATCAAGGAAATCTTGGAAGATTACAATCAAAGCATCTGCTATCACATCAATCACTTCATTTAAGACACAGGGATGCAGATCAACAATCAGATGCAGAGGACTTGTCAGCTTTAGTTACTTTTTGTCGAGGGTAAGTGATTGTCTGGATGTTTTTATATCTTCCACTCTGAAAATAGATACATAATACTTCTCCAAAGTCTTTATCATTTCTGTGTTTCCCAAATTCTGGTCTACTAATAATCGTGAGAGCATTGCATATCTTTTCTTACAATTTGATACACTGACATTCAGGCAATAAGCACAAACCCCCATTTCTGTTGTTTATAATTCTAATTCTCCACTTTGCTCCTATGATGACCTTTCTGTCTATGACCTAGTACCATGTTCAAAAGAAGCTCAAATTAAGCTTGAGGAACAGCAACGTATCTTAATGATTAGGCACTTAACAGCTTTCTGGATTCAATATTCAGTTCGAAAACCCCATGAGAGACCATAACTTCAGTCACCATCTAGTTTTTTTAGATTTTAGATTACTTACAGTGGGGAAACAGGCCCTTCGGCCCAACAAGTCCACACTGACCCTCTGAAGAGCAACCCATCATTCTGCCAATTTACCCCTTCACCTAACACTACGGGCAATTTAGCATGGCCAATTCACCTAACCTGCACATTTTTGGACTGTGGGAGGAAACCGGAGCACCCGGAGGAAACCCACGCAGACACGGGGAGAACGTGCAAACTCCACACAGAGAGTTACCTGAGGTGGGAATTGAACCCAGATCTCTAGCGCTGTGAGGCAACAGTGCTAACCACTGCCGCCCACCAGTTCTAAAAACCAAAAGAACTGCGGATGCTGTAAATCAGAAACAAAAACAGAAGATGCTGGAAAAGCTCAGCAGGTCTGGTGGCATCCATGCAGAGAAATCAAAGTTTACATTTCAGGTCACAGACATAAGTGACAAAGGTTCTAATAAATACAGCCACCCCAGGAAAAGCATTAACTTTAAACAGATGGCAGAAGTTGGCTATTAATGAGGTCACTACCTTGGAATTGGTTCGAGAAATTCTTGAAAAGCCCAATTCTTCAGGTCGTTATAGCAGTTGTTGAATGGTAATTGGAACCTCTGGCACAGTTAGTCAGTCTATCAGGGCAGAACCATTAGTAAAGTTGTTCTTGTGAACTATATTTTCTGACAGATGGTTCTGAGCTGCTGCTGAGACAGCATGAAGATCTGAAAGTTCCCTGCCTAATCTGCTACACCAGCTTCCGGAAGCTGAAAGAGTAGAAAGGTGAGTTATAAACATTGCTGCCTTTGTCTGTGGATTCAGAAGGTGACCCTGATCAATGTTTCAGAAAAAGGAGCAAACGAGTCGACCTTAATGCACGTGAAACAATGCGTCATGAAAGCCATTTAATTCATCTGTCCAGTTTTGTTATTTCCTTTTATTAATCCTCTGTGTTTGTTTCTCTGCCGATCCTTTGTGTGAACGGGGGGTTGAAAATAAATGTTTAAAGCGTAGAAATTAATCAGCCCGACTTTGTTGTTTGATTTTCTCTCTGCTAAAGTTATTGTGTATCTAATAAATAGTGAAGTCTTTTGTTTAAGAAACCCCAAACTGGTGTCTGTTAATGAATTATTTGAAAGTCTGGGGAATAGTTACTCTACAGTCTAGTTAGGAACCATTGGAGTTTGGGGTCTTTAACAGTTTAATTTTACAGTGTTGTGGATACAGAGGTAAAAAGGCTGATTTGATTTGGCTGTCCGTATTGATGTCATTACAGTTTCTTTGCTGGTCAGACTTTGGTTTCTTTTGTGCCCTCCTCTTGTTAGCTCCGTGTTCAGATGGTTTTATGCATGGCTCACTTGGAATACTTACAGAACCTGCTGAGGATAATATTAACATTTAAGAAACATCTATACTGTGGTTTCATTTTGCCATGATGCTATAAAGGAGAGAGCAAGATCATGCAACATTGCATTATTTCATATAACAATGTTCACTGAAGATTCACTTCCAAATCTCGCTCACACTCAATTCCTTATACAGTAATTACAAATATTTGTTACTTCGATCCCTGTCTAACTGTGGCAGAGAGTTACTGAAAACATTTATAAGAGGCTGCCAACATATATCGAACGCAAAAAAAAAATTCATTAAACAAAATAAGCACAAATTAAACAAGAAGTTGGAAAGATTCAATGAAATCAGAACAGGATTCAAGTTCACACTGTTCCTTTTATATCAGCAATATCTTTACAGTCAAACCTCAGCGAAGGGTTACCATTATCTATCTTAGTGCTGAAGCTCGTTGTTCTATTCAGGGAGTTACAACTGCAATCTCCTTTTGGCAAATTTCAGTGTTACCATTTGAGCTCTCTCCTTCAGGAAGCATCTCTCTGAGTCACCTAAAATAAACTGTTAACTAAACCCATCATGTTTTAACTTCAAAGAAATACAAGATTTCCCTAAACTCAGTGACCAGCAATATTTCTTCCACTTTCTGGCACCCAGAGATATAGACTGATTGACTTTCCAGATTGCTCTGTTTATCTTGGCATGTCACTGGAGCCCTGTTTCTATGCAACAAAACAGTGTTTTTCTCTATTTTGTTGTGCACTGAACTATTCACCTCGATGGTTTGAAACCTCATTAAATTGGATGTAAGCAAACATCCAGACCCATCTCAGACTCCTGTAATAAAACTGCACTATCACCAACTGGCACCATTAGCCAGTTTAAACTGGATTGCATATTTCAATGTTGTGAAAACTGGCGTGATAGTCAATACAACTTTCAAGCTTTCAAAGGCACTTGGCTACAACTTTGACATTCAATTTTTTTGACTTTCTTGAACAAACTTGTTAAGGAGCGCTGAATTTTGGGATGAACTTCTGAGGGAATCTGCTCATGTCTATATATCCAAATCGTTGTCCTGTTTTGCCTTAGGACTTGAAAGTCCAAGATAGTACCTGTTTTTACTTCTCTAGGTTCTATTCAGTCTTGTCACACTTTGTGACATCAAAAGTTATTTTGGTCTTGACATATTCATGCTTGGCTATATTAATAACCAAATTGCCTCTTTGTAACCTACCAAACAATTCAAATGTTGTAAATGTTCCTCCTAGGTGTACCTCAACATGAACAAATCATTAATATATATATAAAACACAGTTGTAATGCTGAAAGGAGAAACATTTTGTTGTAGCTTTCTTTCTTGTACACAGCAGGACAATTCACAAAAATACCAACTCAAGGGAAATCCAACTTTTATATTACATGGAAGAAGAGTGCTGATTGGTTAACAAGTTGGCTGTGAATGCACTAATTAATGATGATGAACATTAACTACTGGACTTTAAATTTTAAACTAGGCAAGTCAACTCTGTTGGTCAGGGGATTGTGCTGAGAAATGAACCAGTAAATGGCTGTCACATACTTTGTTGAGTTGAAACAGGCCACAGTACACATTCTTTCTGTCTGCAAAGAATAAGTCCAAATATTAATGTATAGTTTACAGTACACACAAGTGCAACATAGTTGTACAGTCCTTTAATCACCATATTTATTAACCATTGAAAGGTTACTGCTGCCTTTTTTATTCCAATTGGCATTACTTTACATTGATGAAGTTTCCAAAATCGAATATTTTATTGGCTGCATCAGTAAATGGAATTTGCTAATGCCCCATTAACAAGTCCATTTTTGTAAAGAATTATGTTTTTCCAATGCTCTTAATAATCCTCCCAATCATGGGATCAGCTATGAATCAGCTTTTGTAACTATGTTGACTTTGTGATAATCTATTCACAAACATTGTGACCCATCTGGTTTCAATATTATCAAAATAAGTGAGCTCCAGCAGTTGTGGCCCAGCTTAATAATATCATTGTCCATCATGAACTTGATCTCTTCCATCATTTCAGCGAACATCTCTGGATTGAGTCTGTAAGGATGTTGCTTTATTGGTGAAACATCCCCTATATTAACATCATATATGGCTAAAGACAGTTTTCCTCACAGCGCTTTATGATTTCATAATAATTTTTGTAAGTCACACTGATAGTTGCCTTGGAGATAGCATAATATTTCATCTAACCTTTTAAGAACATCCATATTATACAATCTGATTACTGGAGGGTCAATTTAGAATTTTTAATTTCTAATTCATTAGTGAATCATCCAGATAGTTTAACTTCACTCCAGAATTATTCCTTTGGAAATAAATTTCATTCCTGACAAATCTTCCCGTTAAATTATCACTGTAAATTATTAACATTGATCTTTCCTCCTGGCAGCAGTACTTATTACATAATTCACACAGTTCTTTTTGATTTGATAAGATTCAGTAGTCATAGAGTCATAGAGATGTACAGCATGGAAACAGACCCTTCGGTCCAACCCATCCATGCCGACCAGATATCCCAACCCAATCTAGTCCCATCTGCCACCACCCGGCCCGTATCCCTCCAAACCCTTCCTGTTCATATACCCATCCAAATGCCTCTTAAATGTTGCAATTGTACCAGCCTCCACTTATCATTTTAGATGGAGGTTCTATGCAATCTATTAACTCTTTGCCGAATGGTTCTTTGGAAGTCAGTCTCAGAATTAAGATGACAGGTTTATTCTTAAGACGAGTCATACTGAGCCTCAAAATTAATTTTGTTTCTCTCTCCTAATGTTATCAGTCCTACTGAGTTTCCCCAACATTCTCTATGTTTGTTTCAGATTTCCAACATCCAAATTATTTTGCAATTTCAGGTTTCCTTCTTTTAATTGTGAATTATGATTAATCACTTTAACCATATCACCGTTACAAGATATTGATTTTATTTGTCCTTCGATTTGTCCACTGCCTATCTGAGTTTAGCCTTAGTCAACAGTTTCAAGTGATTCTTGGTTATATATTCTACTCTCCTGGAAAAATATAAACAAATCAAAGCCATTTTAAACTTCCAAATTGTGTAACACACTTCACTGCAACTCCTGTTTCTGTGTCCAGTACCTCAATGGAATTGTTTCTTTAAAGTTTCACAGATTCCTCTTACATTCAACAAATGTTAATCCTGCAAGGTGCCCACCTTATTATCATTGCAGCTGATGTTAACACTGGAAAAGATCCCAAAAGAAACCAGCCCTATCAGACCTTAACTTTTTTTTAAAATGGTGGAGGTCAGGAACTGAACACATTCACAAGAGGCTGCCAATGAACTTATAACACAAAGAATAAACTGTATGTTAAGAAGGAAAACACCAGCTACAGCATGTTAGACAAAATGAAAGCTTGCAAGGATTCCATTACAGAAATCTGAAAAAGATTGAAATTCATATTATTCCTATCATCCCTGACTCAGTGTGCTAGAGTTACCGTTTCCTGTAAGAAAATTTCTCTGCAATCCATCTCGGCCTCCTCTAGAGGTCCCCAACATCACAGATGCCAGGTTTGAGCCAATTCCATTCACTCCTTACAATATCAAGAAATGGCTGGAGATACAGGATATTGTAAAGAAAATGGTCCTGACAGCATTTCGACAATGATACTGTTCACCTGTACTTCAGAATTTTCTGCACCCCTAGTCAGACAGTTTCAGTCCAACTACAATACTGGCATCTACTGACAATGGGGAAAAATTTCCAGATGGGTCTTGTACACAAGATGCAGGATAAATCCAAACTGGCCAATTACTGCTCCATCAATATATGTCCTGATCATCAGTGACCATCATAACCACCTTCAGCTGCTTCATCCATGACCTCCCATCCATTATAAGGTCACAAATGGAGATGTTTGCTGATGACTGCGCAATGTTCAGCACCAATCGTGACTTCCCAGATACTGAAGTAGTCCAAGTCCAAATGCATCACACCCGGGACAACATCCAGGATGGGTTGACAAGTGGCAAGGGATATTCACAGCACACAAGTGCCAGGCAATGACTATCTCCAACAAGAAAGATCTATCTCGATATACCTAGATCTTCCGATGTAGGTTGATACATGGGAACACTACCGCCTGCAAACTCACGATCCTATCTTGGAAATATTTTGTCATGCATTCAGTGTCACTGGGTGAAAATCCTTGAATTTCCTTTCTAACAGCACTGTGGGGGTGCGCCTGCACCAAATCAACTACAGCGCATCAAGAAGGCAGCTCATCACCACCTTCTCAGGGGCAATTAGGGATGAGAGATTAATGCTGACCTATCAACCAAAGCTTGATTCCATGAATGAATTTTAAGAAAAGGTGTTCCCTAAGTGCAGTGTCCACTCATTGGCACCCATAGACACAAGTGACTGACTGCTGGATTGTTCTGCCTTTCCCTGTATATTCACTGGACATTAGGTCAGAAACAGCAGCTTCACTTCCCTTTGCCTCTTTTTATGTACTGAACGGTTCCCCTCAATTCATTCAAACCGAATTAAAATTACATATAAACAAATTTCCAGATACTTCTGCACCAAGCCCAAACAACTCTACAAATATGAAACATAAAACAACTCTCCACTCTTATCACAGAAAATATGAGATACAATTTGCACATTCTCCCCATGTCTGCGTGGGTTTCCTCCGGGTGCTCCGGTTTCCTCCCACACTCCAAAGATGTGCAGGTCAGGTGAATTGGCCATGCTAAATTGCCCGTAGTGTTAGGTAAGGGGTAGATGTAGGGGTATGGGTGGGTTGCGCTTCGGCGGGTCGGTGTGGACTTGTTGGGCCGAAGGGCCTGTTTCCACTCTGTAAGTAATCTAATCTAATCAATTTAAAGTTATATATAGCAACCGTCCAGGATGCTCCCCTTTTAGCATTAGAATTTCCCTGGTTCCCCTGGTTATTCCAACACCCTCATTGAGGCCAATATTTTTGAATTAGCAAGATAAGCAGGTGGCACAGTGGCTCAGTGGTTAGCTCCGCTGCCTCACAGCCCCAGGGACCTGCACTTGAGTCCAGCCTCAAACAACTGTCTGTGTGGATTTTGCGCATTCTCTCTGTGTCTGTGTGGGTGCTCTGGTATCCTCCCACAGTCCAAAGATGTGCAGATTAGGTGGACTGCCCATAGTGTCCAGGGATGTGTGGGATGGGAAATGTAGGGTTTGAGGGATGGGGTGAGGGTTGGTGCGGACTTGATGGGCTGGATATCCCACTCCCACACTGTAAGGATTCTCCATTTCTAATTCCCCAAAATAAAATCAATTCCTTCCATAGGGATTTGTTACATGACTCCAACTACAACTTCTTCATTTACTAAGTCACTCTTTAATCTAACTCCGTATATTGGGAACAATTTGTAATATCCCTATATAACTCCAATTAATATGTTTCTTCATCCAGTGTCTCTGGAAAGCAATCTGTATCATCAGCTAACATTAGCAATAGGTTTGCTCCAATGTTTCTCAATATCTTTATCAGGTTATCTCCTTGATTAAGTGGATAAGGAAATATCCACCTAAATAAAGCAACCAGAACCTTGAGGAGTCTGATTTTCTTTGTCAATTTCCAGCAAGAATTGTTTTGACTGTCCCACATTATCTTCCCCTTCCTAATTCATTCTGAGGGAAGATGCTCCCCTTTGCCACTGCCAAAATCTTAATATTTACTTCCTTTCTTGTTGCACTATGAGAATTCCTTGGGTATTGCTACTCTTAAAATTAGCTTCTCATTTAATCTTGAGCAAATAGCTTTAGTTTGCCTCATCTTATTACAATGGAAGTGTGTTATTGCCTTTTTGTAACTTTTAGGTTCTAGCCTTTCTCTATTAGTTTGGCATCCTTCTATTTGCTCTCTAGAACTTTTCCTCCAATGTTCTTGTTGATTCCCACATGGTTAGGGTTTATAAGAATGAGAGGTGATCTTATTGATGGGGTAGATGGAGAAAGGCTGTATCCTCTTGTGGGGCAATCTGGGATCAGAGGGCATAACCACAGAGTAAGGGACCACCTTGTAAGGACAGAAATAAGACCTTTTCTGAGAGGATAGCAAGCCGAATGGCCGATATCTTCTCCTACATCTTCCCTTCTGATGCATTAGTTTCCAACTTGCAATTCTGTTTGAAAGATCATAGGTAACTCTCAGAACTGTCGCTTGTCAATCTTTCAATACTTGACACTCATCGAAATAAGTCTTCAGGGTTACAGGAATATTAGTTCAGAATTCTTCCATCATCATGTTTCCCTCATATTCCCAATCTTCAGTGATCAAGATCACTCAGCCCATAACATTCCTATTTTTTCTTCCAAATGTCTAATCAGATTTCTTTCTTCTCGTCCTAAATTTTAACTCATAAGATTCAGGCACAAGTTTATTCATTTTCAGTGTTGCTTCTTTAACAGTTTTGTAGTCTGCAGATTGTTCTCCTGACAAATTGGTGCACACTATGATAGCTGTACTTACCAAGACAATCTGTGATATTGAAGTCCAAACATCTTTTGGCCACTTCATCTTCACATCTATCCTTTCAAATAAGATACCCTCCCACTCCATCTACAGTAAACAGAAGCATCCAATGCATATTTATAGTTTTAAAAATTCCTTACAGGGATCAGAATAATCCTCTGAGCTATGATTTCTTGCCTCCACAAGCTTTTCTCGAGCAAAGTCATGTTGTCGTAGTTCACTGTCCCTGAATGTTGTCTTTACATTGCATTTCCCTTTCCTTTACTCCTTCATTTCTCTTCATTTCTCTTTGTTTCTCTTTGTTTCTCTTCGTTTCTCCCCCAGCACAGTTAAAATCAAGACCTCTTATATTCAGATTCTTTTTCTTTCTTTCCATTTTAATACTTCCCATTTTTCTCCCATTTCTTTTGTCTTTCTTTTCATTTCATTCAAGTCTTTTCATTTCTCTTTCTCTTCTAATTAAAGATTTTTTGTAATGGTTTCTGGTGTTGGCACATCAATTTCAGGTTTCTCTCCTTTTACAATAGGATATCCTTTATTGTCACATAGACTCCATTGTAGAAGTACTGTGAAAAGGTTTTACAATGTCTGCCTCTTTTGGCACCATCTTAGGTATAAGTACCTAGGTACAAATGTTGGCTACAAAATAGGAATTTAAAAATAGTTGCATTACTTTACAGAGTTTAAAAAATATGTTATAAATAAGACATTGTTAAAGGCTTGTCATAATTCTAAACATTAGGTCATCACCTCATGCATTCTATCCTTACAAGATCCTGCCTGCATTTTCAACTTTCAGTTTATCTACTAACTCTTGCAGTGTAGCTTCAGTCAAATATTTAAAATGATGTTTGTTTTATTTTCTATTTCCAGAAAAGAATAAGCAAACATCTAGGCCACTCTGAAATTCCAATCTGAGAACCACAAATACTTTTTTTCCTTAAAGATTCACAGACCACACAAATTCATCAAATTTCTATCCCAGAATGATATCCCACTTCATTCAGTAATGATTCCAGCTGGTGGCAGTACTGGACAAGCCAAATTCCGAGTGAAACCTGAGAGACTGCCGATGTACTTTATCAAAAGGACGTAGGTTCATTACGCATAAGAAAAAACACAAAGCTACATGACACAATTTGGACAGACCTTATCAAAAGGAGCAAAAACAAGACTCTACACTCCTTCCCAGCAATATCCTTCACAGTCAACACTCATGAAGCATCATTCTCATATTACTTAGAAAGTCTCAATCTGCTTCTTATAGTAACACACCCTCCATTTCCTCACCGTCAAGCACCCAGACATGCTATGATGTTTTGTCCTGTTATCTGGAGGTAGTGGAGGCCCTGTCATCCCATCTTCTGGTGATAGTGAACCATTCTTTCATCATGCTTTTCTGTGGACGGTGTCATATACTCTCTCCCCACCCCCACCCTCCTCTAGCTTATCTCTCCACACTTCAGGCTCACTGCCTTTATTCCTGATGAAGGGCTTTTGCCCGAAACGTCGATTTCGCTGCTCGTTGGATGCTGCCTGAACTGCTGTGCTCTTCCAGCACCACTAATCCAGTATTTGGTTTTCAGCATCTGCAGTCATTGTTTTTACCTCATATACCAGCAGTCCCACGTAATAAAACATTGAGGTATTCTAGGATTCCCAGTTCTTACTTCCTTGAGGAGTCAGTGTTTAAGATATATATTGGGTGTGTTGAACTGCAGCCCATTATTAATTAACCCAAGTGGTTGTTAATGAAATCTTGCTTGCCATTCAACCCATACTCCTGATCTTTGGCCACTCAGGACAGAGGGTGCAGACCCATCAGAGGAGATCCTCATGGTTCCACTCTTGAACAGAGTTGGTTCCCAGGTTGCCATTAACAGGCTCATGCAGGGGCAACTGAAGGGTTGGTTCAGCCTGACAGCCTGCCCCACTTTCATTATTAAGTCTATGCCCCATATCAGTGTCCTTCAGGAAGGACCATGTGGCATCCCCTGGTATATTCATGGCCTTCAGCAGGTTTTTTTAAAAATTATTCCCTTATGGGATGCAGGTATCTCTGCCTAGGCCAGCATTTATTGCTAATCTCTAATCACCCATTGGGCAACACAAGTGTTGAACAACTACAGCAGCCTCCAAATTTACATTTTGATTTGAATTTGTAAGTTTTATTTGAGATTTTCTTTAGTTACAGTGCATATTTAAAGACCATTGATTTGGCGTCACTTGTTTTAAAGTTTCTTTTAAAGAGTGAGGATTTAAAATCTGGATTTAGACTGTTGTCAGGAGCAACCATTTAATACATGCCCTTACTAACAACAAAATGGTTTCTTAATGCAAGTAACATAAAGTAACATAACAAAATGGCTTCTAGGCTGCAAAATTGACGACCGTGTTGAAAATAGCTTTTTACCCTGCTAAAAGCTATTCCTAAACTAACTGAATCAAAGATTAACAGACAATGCTTCCTTCACGGTATGGAATTAACTCAGCTAGATCGGCCATTACTAACCATCCTTGCTGACCCTGTAGACGCAGGTGCAGAGAGATAAAATGTGCAAAACAAAGTTGATTCCCAGGAAATATCATTGGGTTAACCTGCTGTCCATAATGTCGTTTTATTACCTTTTATTGGATTCACTCTGTGATTAAGGCTGTACTATTTCTTAAGAACCATATAAAAATTGTCTTTGTTATAAGCTATTTGCACAGTTTCTCAAAGAAACACAGAAGCTTTTAACCTCTGTGTTGCTGGACAACCTGTGCCCAGCGATGTTGATTAAAGTGTGCAATCTTGGTAAAAATGTGTGAGAAGTTTCCAGAGAAGTTTGAAAGTCTGCGGAAATTGTTTAGCGCCTTAAACAAGACATTAGGTGATGAGCAGTGGCCACTAGCTGGCCATAAAAGTATTCAGTTGGTTAAATCAGTCCAGCAATTGATTTGGCAATGAAACATGGGCTGTAAAATGAAAGAGTTAATTACACTGTGGCGACAATTCTGTGATGAAAGCCACAAAGAGTCAGTTTTGTGCTCATGGCAGGATACTGCCACTAAATTGGGAATTGAATGAACTAGTAATGGTACCATGAATCTAATGAGGTCCTCAAAAGAGAATGTGCTCGAGCTAAATGTCAACAGAAACAAAAGGAAAATTCACTAGTGACTGGTAATCAAAAAGAACTGTACAGTTTGATGGTTTAGGCACGGGAGACAATGAAAATTTGGATTTAGATGATTGGTGTTCCTACCTGCGCCCTGTGCCCTGCACCGCTGCCACTTCCACCACCTCTGCCTAACTCACAAGTGTATCCTAATGCACCCCCGGTTATTCCAGTCCCTCCCAGGTCGGCAAGTCCAGAGCACCAAGCGCTCCCTGCCCTAACCCCCTTCCCCACAGACTGTTCTAAATTGGAGAAAGGCCAATTTTGACGGTATTAGGCAAGAACTTTCAAAAGCTGATCGGAGGCAGATGTTCGTAGGTAAAGGGATGGTTGGAAAATGGGAAGCCTTCGGAAGTGAGATAACAAGAATCCAGAGAAAGTATATTCCTGTCAGGATGAAAGAGAAGGCTGGTAACTATAGGGAATGCTGGATGACTAAAGAAATTGAGGGTTTGGTTAAGAAAAAGAAGGAAGCATATGTCAGGCATAGACAGGACAGATCGAGTAAATCCTTAGGAGAGTATAAAGAAAGTAGGAGTATACTTCAGAGGGAAATCAGGAGGGCAAAACGGGGACATGAGATAGCTATGGCAAATAGAATTAAGGAGAATCCAAAGGGATTTTACAAACATATTAAGGACAAAAGGGTAACTAGGGAGAGATCAGCAAGGTGGCCTTTGTGTGGAGCCACAGAAAATGGGGGAGATACTAAATGAATATTTTACATCAGTATTTACTGTGGAAAAGGATATGGAAGATTCAGACTGTAGGGAAATAGATGGTAACATCTTGCAAAATGTCCAGATTACAGAGGAGGAAGTGCTGGACGTCTTGAAACGGTTAAAGGTGGATAAATCCCCAGGACCTGATCAGGTGTACCCAAGAACTCTGTGGGAAGCTAGAGAAGTGATTGCTGGGCCTCTTGCTGAGATATTTGTAGTATTGATAGTCACAGGTGAGGTGCCGGAAGACTGGAGGTTGGCAAACGTGGTGCCACTATTTAAGAAAGGTGGTAAGGTCAAGCCAGGGAACTATAGACCAGTGAGCCTGACCACGGTGGTGGGCAAGTTGTTGGAGGGAATCCTGAGGGACACTTATTTGGAAAGGCAAGGACTGATTCAGGATAGTCAACATGGTTTTGTGCGTGGGAAATCATGTCTCACAATTTTGATTGAGTTTTTTGAGGAAGTAACAAAGAAGATTGATGAGGGCAGAGCAGTAGATGTGATCTATATGGACTTCAGTAAGGTGTTCAACAAGGTTCCCCATGGGAGACTGATTAGCAAGGTTAGATCTCATGGAATAAAGGGAGAACTAGCCATTTGGATACAGAACTGGCTCAAAAGGTAGAAGACAGAGGGTGGTGGTGGAGGGTTGTTTTTCAGACTGGAGGCCTGTGACAAGTGGAGTGCCACAAGGATCGGTGCTGGGTCCTCTACTTTTTGTCATTTACATAAATGATTTGGATGCGAGCATAAGAGGTATAGTTAGTAAGTTTGCAGATGACACCAAAATTAGAGGTGTAGTGGACAGCGAAGAGGGTTACCTCAGATTACAACAAGATCTTGATCAGATGGGCCAATGGGCTGAGAAGTGGCAGATGGAGGCTAATTCAGATAAATGCGAGGTGCTGCATTTTGGGAAAGCAAATCTTAGCAGGACTTATGCACTTAATGGTAAGGTCCTAGGGAGTGTTGCTGAACAAAGAGACCTTGGAGTGCAGGTTGATAGCTCCTTGAAAGTGGAGTCACAGGTAGATAGGATAGTGAAGAAGGCGTTTGGTATGCTTTCCTTTATTGGTCAGAGTATTGAGTACAGGAGTTGGGAGGTCATGTTGCGGCTGTACAGGACATTGGTTAGGCCACTGATGGAATATTGGATGCAATTCTGGTCTCCTTCCTATCGGAAAGATGTTGTGAAACTTGAAAGGGTCCTGAAAAGATTTACAAGGATGTTGCCAGGGTTGGAGGATCTGAGCTACAGGGAGAGGCTGAACAGGTTGGGGCTGTTTTCCCTGGAGCGTCGGAGGCTGAGGGGTGACTTATAGAAGTTTACAAAATTATGAGGGGCATGGTTGGGTAAATAGGCAAAGTCTTTTCCCTGAGGTTATGGAGTCCAGAACTAGAGGGCATAGGTTTAGGGTGAGAGGGGAAAGATATAAAAGAGATCGAAGGGGCAACATTTTCACACAGAGGGTAGTACGTGTATGGAATGAGCTGCCAGAGGATGTGGTGGAGGTTGGTACAATTGCAACATTTAAGAGGCATTTGGATGGGTATATGAATGGGAAGGGTTTGGAGGGATATGGGACGGGTGCTGACAGGTGGGACTAGATTGGGTTGGGATATCTGGTCAGCATGGACGGGTTGGACGGAAGGGTCTCTTTCCATGCTGTACATCTCTATGACTCTATACGAATGAGGAAATGGGCTCTGGACAGGATGAGCCAGCTGACCACAGCACCATGGTGCAGAAGGCCATTCAAGAGGGGGGAGCAAAAAGACAAGTACTTGTTATAGGGGATTCTATAATTAGGGGGACAGATAGCATCCTATGCAAGCCAGATCGGGAGTCCCACATGGTGTGTTGCCTGCCCGGTGCCAGGGTGCAGGACATCTCCAACCGGCTTGAAAGGATATTGGAGCAGGAGGGGGAGGATCCAGTTGTTATGGTCCACATTGGGACGAACAACATAGGCAAAGCTAGGGTGGAGGACCTGTTTGGGGATTATCGAGCACTAGGAAGGAAATTGAAGTACAGGTCCTCAAGGGTCATAATCTCCAGATTACTGCCCGAGCCACGTGCCAATTGGCATAGGGATAAGAAAATTAGGGAAGTAAACACGTGGCTAAGGGATTGGTGTGGGAAAGAGGGATTCCATTTCATGGGGCATTGGCACCAGTTTTGGAACTGGGGGGGATCTGTACCATTGGGATGGTCTCCATCTGAACCAATCTGGTACCAATGTTCTAGCGAAGAGGATAAATAGGGTGGTCAGTCGGACTTTAAACTTCTGAGTTGGGGGGGGAAGGGAAAGTGAAAGCATCAGGGAGTATGGAGTTAAATGGAAAGATAACATGTACGCAGGTGGATTTAACCTTGAGGCACACTAGGAACGCAACAAAAAGGAAGGATAACTTAGGACATCTTATGACTTCCAATATCTCTAATAATAAGAATGTTAGCATTAAGGCACTTTACCTGAATGCTCGTAGCATTCGTAACAAAGTAGATGAACTAACGACACAGATCATCGTGAATGATTATGATGTGGTTGGCATCACAGAGACATGGCTGCACTGAGTTCAGGACTGGCAGTTAAACATCTAAGGATTTACAACTTATCGAAAAGACAGGGAGGTGGGCAGAGGGGGCGGGGTGGCCTTGTTAGTTAAGAACAAAATTAAATCTATGGCACTGAATGACATAGCGTCAGATGATGTGGAGTCTGTGTGGGTAGAATTGAGGAACCACAAAGGCAAAAAAAACCATAATGGGAGTTATGTACAGACCTCCTAACAGTGGTCAGGACCAGAGGCGCAACATGTACCGGGAAATAGAGAAGGCATGTCAGAAAGGCAAAGTCACGGTAATCATGGGGGACTTCAATATGCAGGTGGACTGGGTAAATAATGTTGCCAGTGGATCCAAAGAAAGGGAATTCTTGGAATGCTTACAGGATGGCTTTTGGAACAGCTTGTCATGGAGCCCATAAGGGAGCAGGCTATTCTGGACCTAGTGCTATGTAATGAACCAGACTTTATAAAAGATCTTAAAGTAAGGGAACACTTAGGAAGCAGCGATCATAATATGGTAGAGTTCAGTCTGCAGTTTGAAAGAGAGAAGGCAAAATTGGATGTAATGGTGTTACAGTTAAACAAAGGTAATTATGAGGGCATGAGAGAGGAACTGATGAAAATCGACTGGAAGCAGAGCCTAGCGGGGAAGGTAGTAGAGCAAAAATGGCAGGAGTTTGTGGGTCTAATTGAGGACACAGTACAGAGGTTCATCCCCAAGAAAAGAAAGATTATCCGGGGAGGGATTAGACAGCCATGGCTGACAAAGGGAGTCAGGAAATGTATCAAAGAAAAAGAGAGATCCTATAAAGTGGCCAAGAGCACTGGGAAATCAGAAGATTGGGAAGGCTACAAAAACAAACAGAGGATAACAAAGAGAGAAATAAGGAAGGAGAGGATGAAATATGAAGGTAGGCTAGCCAGTAATATTAGAAATGATAGTAAAAGTTTCTTTCAATACATAAGAAACAAACGACAGGCAAAAGTAGACTTTGGGCCACTTCAAACTGATGCTGGAAGGCTAGTGATGGGAGATAAGGAAATACCTGGAGAACTTAATAAGTACTTTGTGTCAGTCTTCACAGTGGAAGACATGAGTAATATCCCAACAATTAAAGGGAGTCAGGGGGCTGAGTTGAGTATGATTGCCATTACAAACGAGATAGTGCTAGAAAAGCTAAAAGGTCTTAAAATTGATAAATCTGCTGGCCCCGATGGGCTACATCCTAGAGTTCTGAGGGAGGTGGCTGAGGAAGTAGCGGAGGCGTTGATTAAGATCTTTCAAAAGTCACTGTAGTCAGGGAAAGTCCCGGATGATTGGAAGATCGCTGTTGTAACCCCCTTGTTCAAGAAAGGATCAAGAAAATTATAGGCCAATTAGCCTAACCTCGGTTGTTGGTAAAATTTTAGAATCCATCGTTAAGGATGAGGTTTCTAAATTCTTGGAAGAGCAGGGTCGGATTAGAACAAGTCAACATGGATTTAGTAAGGGGAGGTCGTGCCTGACAAACCTGTTGGAATTCTTTGAAGAGGTGACAAGTAGGTTAGACCAGGGAAACCCAGTGGATGTGGTCTATCTAGACTTCCAAAAGGCCTTTGATAAGGTGCCACATGGGAGGCTGCTGAGTAAGGTGAGGGCCCATGGTGTTTGAGGTGAGCTACTGGCATGGATTGAGGATTGGCTGTCTGACAGAAGGCAGAGAGTTGGGATAAGAGGTTCTTTTTCGGAATGGCAGCCAGTGACAAGCGGTGTCCCGTAGGGTTCAGTGTTGGGGCCGCAGCTGTTCACGTTATATATTAATGATCTGGATGAAGGGACTGGGGGCATTCTAGCGAAGTTTGCCGATGATACGAAGATAGGTGGACAGGCAGGTAGTACTGAGGAAGTGGGGAGGCTGCAGAAGTTTGGGAGAGTGGTCCAGGAAATGACTGATGGAATTCAATGTGAGCAAATGTGAGATCTTGCACTTTGGAAAAAAGAATACAAGCATGGACTACTTTCTAAACGGTGAGAAAATTCATAAAGCCAAAGTACAAAGGGATCTGGGAGTGCTAGTCAAGAATTCTCTAAAGGTCAACATGCAGGTTGAGTCTGTGATTAAGAAAGCGAATGCAATGTTGTCACTTATCTCAAGAGGGTTGGAATATAAAAGCAGTGATGTACTACTGAGACTTTATAAAGCTCTGGTTAGGCCCCATTTGGAGTACGGTGTCCAGTTTTGGCCCCACACCTCAGGAGGGACATACTGGCACTGGAACGTGACCAGCAGAGATTCACATGGATGATCCCTGGAATGGTAGGTCTAACATACAAGGAACGGCTGAGGATCCTGGGATTGTATTCATTGGAGTTTAGAAGGTGAAGGGGAGATCTAATAGAAACTTACAAGATAATACATGGCTTGGAAAGGGTGGACGCTAAGAAATTGTTTCCGTTAGGTGAGGAGACTAGGACCCGTGGACACAGCCTTAAGATTAGAGGGGGTAAATTCAGAACAGAAATGCGGAGACATTTCTTCAGCCAGAGAGTGGTGGGCCTGTGGAATTCATTGCCGCAGAGTGGAGTGGAGGCCGGGAAGCTAAATGTCTTCAAGGCAGAGATTGATAGATTCTTGTTGTCTCGGGGAATTAAGGGCTACGGGGAGAATGCGGGTAAGTGGAGTTGAAGTGCCCATCAGCCATGATTGAATGGCGGAGTGGACTCGATGGGCCGAATGGCCTTACTTCCACTCCTATGTCTTATGGTCTTATGGTTTTAATGGAGTGATGTGCTCTTTCTGTTGGATATGGGAATTTAGGGAGAGTTTCCATATTACTGATAATTAAGTCTGCAGGAAGTGTCTTTGGTTGCAAATCCTATCTGTTTGCATGGATTGGTTGGAGCAGCAATTAGCTGCAATAAGGAAACTACAGGAGCTAGGGGATGTGATTGATGGCAGTTTTAGGTAAGGGAGAAAAGCCAGAGATATAGTCAGGTAGATGGGTTAACGCCAAAAAAGGTAGGGTGAGTAGGCAAGAAGTGCAGGAATCTCCTATGGCTATCCCCATCTCAAACAAGCATGCTGTTTTGGAAAATGGAGGGGGTGATGGAGTGTCGGGGAAATGGAACATGAACAGTCAAGTTTCTGGTACCGAGAGTGGCTCTAATGTAATGAGGGGTATGTCAGGTTCCAAGCAATTAATTGTGATGGGGCACTCTCTAGTCAGAGGCACTGACAGATGTTTCTGCTGCCGGCAGTGAAAAATCAGAATAGTATGTTGCTTCCATGGTGCCAGGATCAAAGATATTTCTGAGAGGGTGCAGAATAATCTCAAAGGAGCAAGGGACCAGAAGGAGGTTATTGTACACATTGGAACTAATGACATAGGAAGGGAAAAGGGTGAGCATCTGAGGGAGAGTATAGAACATTAGGCAGGAATTTAAACAGGAGATCCTCGAGGGTAGTAATATCTGGATTACTCCCGGTGCTACAAGTTAGTGAGCGTAGGAATAGGAGAATAGAGCAGATGAATACATGGCTGAGGAGCTGGTGTAGGTGAGAAGGGTTCACATTTTTGCATCATTGAAATTGTTTCTGGAATCGCCACCAGAAGGACAGATTGCACCTGAATTGGAAGGGGACTAATATCCTGGCAGGGAGATTTGCTAGAGCTGCTCAGGAGGATTTAAACGAGTAAGATTGAGTCAGGGGTGGGGGTTTGGGGAGTGGAATGCAGGGAAATGGTGAGGGAAGAGACCAATCTGAGATTGGTACGGTTGGGAAAAGGAGTGAGTCAAACAGTCAGGGCAAGGAGGAATAAAGCAAATAACAAGGTAGGACTGATAAATAAAACTGTACTTATTTCAATGCAAGAGACCTAACAGGGAAGGCAGATGAACCCAGGGTATGGTGAGGATCATGGGACTGGGATATCCTGACAGTTATCCTGATGTGACTCAGGAATGGACAGGACTGGCAGCTTAATGTTCCAGGATACCATTTTTTAAAATTCATTTGTGGGACTTGGGTGTCACTGGCTGGCCAGCATTGATAGCCCATCCCTAATTGCCCTTGAGAAGGTGGTGGTGAACTGTCTTCTTGAATTGCTGCAGTTCATTTGTTGTGGGTTGACCCACAATGCCATTAGGGAGGGAATTCCAGGATTTTGACCCAATGGCTGTGAAGGAACGGTGGTATATTTCCAAGTCAGGGCTGTGTGTGGCTTGGAAGGGAACTTGCAGGTGGTAAAATTCCCACGTACCATTCTCGGTGGAAATGGTCGTGGGTTTGGAAGGTGCTGTCTAAGGATCTTTGGTGAATTTCTGCAGTGCATGATGTCGATAGTACACACTATTGCTACTGAGCGCTGGTGGTGGAGGGATTGAATGTTTGTGGATGTGGTGTCAATCAATCAGGTTGCTTTGTCCTGGATGGTATCAAGCTTCTCGAGTGTTGTTGGAGCTGCACCCATCCAGGCAAGTGGGGAGTATTCCATCACCCTCCTGACTTGTGCCTTGTGGATGGCGGATAGACTTTGGAGCGTCAGGAGGTGAGTTACATGTTGCAGTATCCCTAGTCTCTGACCTGTTCTTGCAGCCATTGTGTTTATGTGGTAAGACCAGTTGAGTTTCTGGTCAATGGGAATTCAGTGATGATAATACCCGTTGAATATCAAGGGGCAGTGGTTAAAGTGTCTCTTATTGATGATGGCCATTATCTGGCATTTGTGTGGCATGAATGTTACTTGCCACTTGTTGGACCAAGCCTGGATATTGTCCAGATCTTGTTGCAGTTGAGCATGGACTACTTCAGTATCTGACGAGTCGCAAATGGTCCTGAACGCTGTGCAATCATCGGCGAACATCCCCACTTCTGACCTTATGACAGAGGGAAGGTCTTTGATGAAGCAGCTGAAGACTATTGGGCCTAGGACACTGCCTAGGACAGAAGTGCTGTAGTAAGGAGAGAAAAGGAAGCGAGAGACGATGGGGAGTAGTGTTTTTGATCAGAGATAACATTACAACTGTACTTAGGAGGATTATTTGGGTGGAACTGAGAAATAGGAAAGGGATGGTCACCTAATTGGGACTGTATTATAGACCCCCCAATAGTCAGCAGAAAATTGAGAGCCAAATTTGTAAGGAGATTTCTAAGGTTATGGTAGGGGATTTTCACTTTCCAAACCAAGACAGGGACTGCCATAGTATTAAGGGTTTAGATGGAGAGGAATTTCTTAAGTGTGTACAAGACAATTTTCTGATTCAGTATGTGGATGTACCTACTAGAGAAAGCGCAAAACTTGACCTACTCTTGGGAAATAAGGCAGGGCAGGTGACTGAGGTGTCAGTCTCCTGATTGATTGACACCACATCCACAAACATTCAATCCCTCCACCACCAGCGCTCAGTAGCAGTAGTGTGTACTATCGACATCATGCACTGCAGAAATTCACCAAAGATCCTTAGACAGCACCTTCCAAACCCACGACCACTTCCACCGAGAATGGTAAATGGGAATTTTACCACCTGCAAGTTGCCTTCCAAGCACTTTGGGGCCAGCGACCATAATTCTATTAGTTTTAAAATAGTGATGGAAAAGGATAGACTGGATCTAAAAGTTGAAGTTTTATATTGGAAGAAGGCTAATTTTGAAGATATGAGGCAAGAACTTTCAAAAGCTGACTGGGGGCAGATGTTCACAGTTAAAGGGACGGCTGGAAAATGGGAAGCCTTCAGAAATGAGATAACGAGAATACAGAAAAAGTATATTCCTGTTAAGGTGAAAGGAAAGGCCGGTAGGTATAGGGAATGCTGGATGACTAAAGAAATTGATGTTTTGATTAAGAAAAAGAAGGAATTACATGTCAGGTACAGACAGGATAGATTGTATGAGTCCCGAGAAGAGTAGGCCAGAGGAGTATACATAAGAGGGAAATCAGGAGGGCAAAAAGGGGACATGAGATAGCTTTGGCAAATAGAATTAAGGAGAATCCAAAGGGATTTTATAAATATATTAAGGACAAAAGGGTAACTAGGGAGAGAATAGAGATCAGAAAGGCAGCCTTTGTGTGGAGCCGCAGGAGATGGGGGAGACCATAAGACCATAAGACATAGGAGTGGAAGTAAGGCCATTCGGCCCATCGAGTCCACTCCGCCATTCAATCATGGCTGATGCGCATTTCAGCTCCACTTGCCAGCGTTCTCCCCGTAGCCCTTAATTCCTCTAGACAACAAGAACCTATCAATCTCGGCCTTGAAGACATTTAGCGTCCCGGCTTCCACTGCACTCCGTGGCAATGAATTCCACAGGCCCACCACTCTCTGGCTGAAGAAATGTCTCTGCATTTCTGTTCTGAAATGACCCCCTCTAATTCTAAGGCTGTGTCCACGGGTCCTAGTCTCCTCGCCTAATGGAAACAATTTTCTAGCATCCACCTTTTCAAAGCCATGTATTATTTTGTACGTCTCTATTAAGTCTCCCCTTAATCTTCTAAACTCCAACGAATACAATCCCAGTATCCTCAGCCGTTCCTCATATGCTAGACCTGTCATTCCAGGGATCATCCGTGTGAATCTCCGCTGGACATGTTCCAGTGCCAGTATGTCCTTCCTGAGGTGTGGGGACCAAAGCTGGACACAGTACTCCAAATGGGGCCTAACCAGAGCTTTATAAAGTCTTAGTAGTACATCTCTGCTTTTATATTCCAACCCTCTTGAGATAAGAGACAACATTGCATTCGCTTTCTTAATCACAGACTCAACCTGCATGTTTACCTTTAAGAGAATCCTCGACTAGCACTCCCAGATCCCTTTGTGCTTTGGCTTTATTAAGTTTCTCACCATTTAGAAAGTAGTCCATGCTTTTATTCTTTTTGCCAAAGTGCAAGACCTCACACTTGCTCACGTTAAATTCTATCAGCCATTTCCTGGACCACTCTCCCAACCTGTCTAGATCCTTCTGTAGCCTCCCCACTTCCTCAGTACTACCTGCCTGTCCACCTAATTTCGTATCATCGGCAAACTTCGCTAGAATGCCCCCGGTTCCCTCATCCAAATCATTAATATATAATGCGAACAGCTGTGGCCCCAGCACCGAACCCTGCGGGACACCGCTCGTCACCGGCTGCCATTCTGAAAAAGAACCTTTTATCCCAACTCTCTGCCTTCTGTTAGACAGCCAATCCTCAATCCAATAAACAGTTATTTTGCATCAGTGTTTACTGTGGAGAAGGACATGGAAGATGGACATGGACTGTAGGGAAATAGATGGTGTCACTTTGAAAGATGTCCATATTACAGAGGAGGCAGTACTGGATGTCTTAAAATGCATAAAAGTGGATAAATCACCAGGAGCTGATCAGGTATACCCTAGAAAACTCTATGGGAAGTTAAGGAAGTGATTGCTGGGACCCTTGTTGAGATATTTGTATCATCGATAGTCACAGGTGAGGTGCCGGAAGACTGGAGGTTGGCTTACATGGTGCCACTATTTAAGAAAGGTGGTAAGGAAAAGCCAGGGAACTATAGACCAGCGAGCCTAACATTGGTGGTAGGCAAGCTGTTGAAGGGAATCCTGAGGGACAGAATTTACATGCATTTAAAAGACAAGGACTGATTAGGGATAGTCAACATGGCTTTCTGCATGGGAAATCATGTCCCATGAACTTGATTGAATTTTTTGAAGTAACAAAGGAGATTGATGAGGGCAGAGCAATGGACGTGATCTATATGGACTTCAGTAAGGCGTTCAACAAGGTTCCTCATGGTAGACTGGTAAGTAAGGTTAGATCTCATGGAATACAGGGAGAACTAGCCATTTGGATACAGAACTGGCTCAAAGGTAGAAGACAGAGGATGGTGGTGGAGGGTTGTTTTGCAGACTGGAGGCCTGTGACCAGTGGTGTGCCACAAGGATCAGTGCTGGATTCACTGCTTTTCCCCATTTGTATAAATGATTTGGATATGAACAAAGGAGGTATAATGGACAGTGAAGAAGGTTACCTCAGAGTACAACAGGACCTTGATGTGATGGGCCAATGGACCGAGGAGTGGTAGATAGAGTTTAATTTAGATAAATGTGAGATGCTGCACTTTGTAAGGGAAAATCAGGGCAGGGCTTATCCACTTAATGGTGAGGTCCTGGGGAGGGTTGCTGAACAAAGAGACCTTGGAGTGCTGGTTCATAGTTCCTTGAAAGTAGGGTTGAAGATAAGTAATATAGTGAAAAAGGCACTTGGTATGCTTTCTTTTATTGGACAGAGCATTGAGTATAGGAGTTGGGAGGTCATGTTGTGGCTGTACAGGACATTGGTTAGGCCACTGTTGGAATATTGCGAGCAGTTCTAGTCTCCTTCCTATCAGAAGGATGTTGTGAAACTTGAAAGGGTTCAGAAATGATTTACAAGGACATCTCCAGAGTTGGAGGATTTGAGCTACAGGGAGGGGCTGAATAGGCTGGGGCCATTTTCCCTGGAGCGTCAGAGGCTGAGTGGTGATCTTATAGATTGGCATCTGGGTTGGGATATGAATAGGAAGGGTTTTGAGGGATATAGGCCAAGTGCTGGCAAATAGGACTAGATTAGATTAGGATAACCGGTCGGCATGGACAAGTTTGACTGAAGGGTCTGTTTCTATGACTATGACAATCTTACAGCAACCTGCTTCCAGGATAACTGAGCTGCCCAAAGACATTTTCTGCATGTGTTCTGATTTCATTTACATACTTGGCTGCTGGATCTCTGTGCTGTAGTCAATGTTCCTCATTGATTGAGATAGATTTTAATTTGCTTTGTCCAAAAAATTGTGACTTTTTGCTTTAACTCTTTTCTGGTTTCATCACATTTATGAAATCTCAGATATGCATGTTAATCTCGCCCTTGACCAACAGTAGCAGTACACTACCTGTTAAACATTGAGCACTTCTACACTCCTAGCTGTTTGTGCTAAAATGATCCTTGCATCAGAGATATACAAGTCATATTAGATAATCTATATCCTGGTGGATATTATCAAGTTACCCTGAGACTGCCTGACTCCTCAGTACCGTTGCCATACTGTAGAATATTATGGAACTTCACTGCACCCCTGCAATGTGTCAGCATCCTCAGTGTCAATACTTCCAACACTGTAGGCTACAAAGATTTGAGCTGTTTCCTCCATTCACTTCCACAAATATAAAAGGGTGTCATTTGATATATTGGTATGGCTTTAAGAACCCCATCTGCCATTGAGTGCATGTGTGGGATTCATGAAATGGACAGTCCAGACTTGGTTCCCCCTAAACCCTATTGTTAAACTAAGAGTAATCTCAGTGAATATGCATGTAGCTCCCTAGGGTGAACTTGGCTTACACCTACCAAGGTAAATGAAAAGGAGCAGATCCTTTCAAAGACAGAAGATGCTCCAGTTTTCAGGTCCAAAACCTTCTCATCACTTATTAATGTAATAGACTACAACATACAATAAAATAGGGCAAATGAAAGTACATTTACAGATATGCAGAATGCACACATTGCTTGATGCCAATGATGTGTCCACTTCAGGTTTCTTTCTCATCTGCCTCCCACAGCACCTAATTGCTGCCTGGCATCTGGGATGAAGGGAGTCTGCTGACTGGTACACCCTGGTCTCTTCAAAATCTTTATACTCCTCAGCCTCTGAGCCGAGAAGGATCCAGGCCTGCTGAAAGTATCTTGTACAGTTCCTTCACAAAATGTGGTGATCACAGCGATCAGTATAAAAGCTCAGGGCATACCTGGAATGTGTTGAGGTGAAGCTGTGCCTATTGGCACCTCCCTGAATTGAAGTGAATTAGCTTTGTTGTCACATGTACTTAAATGAGTACAGTGAAAAGTCTATAGTTGTTGCATTACAGTGCCACCTTAGGTACAAAGGTACCTAGTTACAGATAATTAAGATCAAATTTTTAGGAAACAACAAAAGAATTAGAAAAGTAAAGAAGAAAAATGTCCAGCACTATAGGTCACAGGAATAAATTAGATAAAGTAAGAAGTCAAAGATTCAGCAGATCAGTCTTTCCGACCCAGTCCATGCCAACACTTAGTCTCAAGGGAGACTTCCACCACCTCACCACCGAGGTCAGATCCACTAATGTAGGAGTCACCTCATTATAGGAGCCATCTCTTTGCCACACTCACCCCAAGCCAAGAATCCCTGGCTCCAATGCCAAGCCAGATCCTGGAGCGTCGGAGGCTGAGGGATGACCTTATCGAGGTTTACTAAATGATGAGGGGCATGGATAGGATAAATAGACAAAGTCTTTTCCCTGGAGTCGGGGAGTCCAGAACTAGAGGGCATAGGTTAGGGTGAGAGGGGAAAGATATAAAAGAGACCTAAGAGGGCAACTTTTTCACGCAGAGGGTGGTACGTGTATGGAATGAGCTGCCAGAGGATGTGGTGGAGGCTGGTACAATTGCAACATTTAAGAGGCATTTGGATGTGTATATGAATATGAAGGGTTTGGAGGGATATGGGCCAGGTGCTGGCAGGTGGGACTAGATTGGGTTGGGATATCTGGTCGGCATGGACGAGTTGGACCGAAGGGTCTGTTTCCATGCTGTACATCTCTATGACTCTATGACTCTATTCACTGTGGTGTCTACCTGCGATTCTACTTTCAAGGAACTATGAACCTGCACTCCGAAGTCTTTTTGTTCAGATACACTCCCCAGGACCTTACCATTAAGTGTATAAGTCCTGCCCTGATTTGCCTTTCCAAAATGCAGCACCTCACATTTATCTAAATTAAACTCCATCTGCCATTCTTCAGCCCATTGGCCCACCTGATCAAGATCCCGTTGTACTCTGAGGTAACATTCTTTGCTGTCCACTACACCTTCAATTTTGGTGTCATCTGCAAACTTACTAACCATATCTCCTAGGTTCACTTCCAAATCATTTGTATAAATGACAAAAAGATTATGGCTTATCTAGTCTGACCTCAATATCTGGCTGTTCTGCTTGATTTTCCCACTATTTAAGAATCTATCTCAAATTTGAATGTATTCAACGACCCAGGCTCAACAGTTTTCTGACAATTTACAAGGATTCACAACCCTCTAAAAGAAGAAATTCATTTTTAACTCAATTAAAATTAAGGGCCCCTTCTTCCAAAGTTATGTTCTCTGGTTCTAATATCCTGCTTAAGGAAAAACATCCTCAGATCCTTATATGTTTCATTAAGACTACCTTTAGTTTTTCTAAACTTCAATAAGTATAAACCGTCCTGCTCAAACAAACTCCTCATCCAAGAAATCTACTCTCACTGAGGTGTCCCCAAATGGAATTATACCCCTTATTAAGTATGCAGGTGAAAACTGTATACAATATTCCTGATGTGGTCGAACCAATACCTACAGCAAAATTCTCTTCTCCCATTCTCTGTAACATTACATGTGCCTTTCTAATGACTTGCTGTACCTTCATGATAACATGTTGTGTTCCATGTACAAGGACATCCAGATCCCTTGTACCACAACATTCAGTGATCCCTCTCAATTTAGATGCTATCTTGCTATTCTGTTCTTCCTACCAAAGTGGACATGTTCCCACATTATATCTGCCAAATTGTTGTCAGTCCCCTACCCCCTTAACGTAACCTCTTGCAGAGACTTTGCTATCCTTCTCACAACTCCTTTCCCCACCTATTGTTGTATCATCAGCAAATCAGGCTACAATATACTCTGTTTCTTCATTCAAATCATCACACTCTAAATAGAATAGAATCTCAACAGTGTGGAAGCTGGCCCTTCGGCCCAACAAGTCCACACCGACCCTCTGAAGAGTAAACCACCCAGACCCATTCCCATACCCTATTATTCTATATTTACCCCTAACTAATGCACCTAATCTACACATCCCTGGACACCATGGGCAATTTAGCATGGCCGATTCACCGAACCTGCAAGTTTTTGGATTGTGGAAGGAAACTCACGCAGACATGGGGAGAATGTGCAAACGCCTTCCAGACAGTTGACTGAGGCTGGAATCAAACCCAGGCCCCCGGCTCTGTGAGGTAGCAATGCTAACCACTGAGTCATCATGCCACACAAATAGCTAAAACCTCAGCACTGAACCATGGTATGCAGCGCCATATATTGAATACTTTAGGAAATACAAATACAATACTGGATATGTCATGGTTCTCCTCCATCCACTCTACTCATTATATTTTCAAAAGACTAATATAAAACAATAGAAACATGATTTCTCTTTTGTTACAACCTCTGCAAAGACCAAAGAGAAATCCAAAGCTCCAATTATTTACTAAAACTAAGAAGCCACAAGATTCTATGGTTTAAAACAGAATTTAAAACCAAACAAAGCAAACAATAAATCTTATCTTAGGCAGCCTCCTATAAACTGAAACGCAGAATCAACATAAATTCAATATGAATTAACAGGCAATTGCAGTTAATTATATATTATGTATTAATTGGAGCATACAACTTATGAATTGAATCAAAACACTCCACTCAGAGTACAGTCTCAGTTGCAAAGTTCTTCAAATCTCTGTCCTGTTCACAAAGAATAACAGCCAGTCTTCCTCCAGGGTTTGCCTAATCCCCAGCCAATGGCACAATGAACCAAAATTCTACAAATACGGCCTTCACCAGAAATAGCAGATGACTGCAGAACTTTTTCAGTTCTCCTTACAATGGTCTGGATGGCAGAGATCCACATCCATATCTTCATAAAAATAGAAACCACTGCAGCAACTGCATAATACTTTCTTCTCAGATTCTGGATCAAGTCACAGATTTCTTCAGGTTTCTTCAGGACTAGAATCTTTCTCAAATACTGAGCTTGCATGGCTCATTGGCCTTAAAAATGTCATAATTAGTTTTGGTCTCCAAAATGTTTTGGTTCCCACTCACCGCTTCAATCTTAATTTCTGCAGAAAGTGAAACACTTAATTTCCTTTCTTCAAATCCCTTTTTGGTCCCTGTTTTCAATTATGGTTACTGCAGTTTTTGTACTATTGGGATATTCAGAGGTACACTTAAATACTTATCTCCATATATCATGCACCAATACCAAAGCTTCTAAATGTCCCAAGTGTTGGATATGTCCCCACGTTCTCACTGACTGTAAAGGGGGAATCCCATTCTACCCTATTCCCTTTATTGAATCTGAAATTGCAGTGTGGTAAGTTCATGAAAATTTCACATCCCACCCTTCTCCAGGCCCTGGGATGTTCATCAATGTACATAACCCAAAGGGAGGGGAACTCAATTCTCTCAGAAACATGACAGGGAATATTGAGTACTAGAGACTGCAAACCACCACTGACCCACTTCTCTGGCTGGTACTAGCCCAGCTGTGATTTTACCCATAATCCTCCATTCCTGACCCTCACTAATACTTCAAATCAGGGAAGACCGCAAGGGTCCATGTGTTTTGTCAACTTCTCCAAGGGGGGGCAAGAGATGGGACAGAGCAATTTTTCTTGGTGCTTCAATGTCACAATATCACCCAGTCTGTTGACCGATTGTGTTAAAGGTACGAGTGGAGGCACCTTCTCTGTATAGAGAATAGTATCCTGAGGCTACCATCTGCTTCACCTCCTATAATGGCACTTATTTCATTTGTGGCCTTACAGCATACCTGCGGCTCCCCGCCTGCTGGCAACGCCCATGCTACTTCAGCTCTGTATCCCCATATTCAGCTAAAGTGCCGAGCTGGAGACACAAGAAGCCCATCTCTGAAATCCAGTGTTTCTTTGCTATTGCATTTCCTTTCTATGGTACAGACAAACTGGCCAGAGAAGCTATAACCCTGGCTTCGGTTCTGGAAAAGGTGGGAAATGATGTATTCTCCGTCCTTAGCAGAATATATGATGAAATGGTCACTAATTGCACAGTAGTGCCCCAGAATTGAGTTTTGATTTTGTTTTAGCTGAGCGAGGGGGCAGCTGTGCCCTGATTGGCTCTGAATGTTGTGTCTACATCCCAGATAACTCCAAAAGCATTACTAATCTGACCAACAATATTAGGAAGGAGGTCTAAAAGATCCAACAACCTTTTCCCTCTACCCTGTGGAGTTGGTCTTACAGGATGGCAGGGATCTTTACAGACCTCCATTGTCCAGGGACTCACAATCTTTAGTATTATTATCCTGACTGTGTATGTTGTTTTCGCTTTTTATAAAGTTCCATTTCCAACAAGCTTTCAAAAGTATGAACCATCCCCAGCTACAAGCCATGTCTCCACAAGCACCTCCAACATCTGAAAGACCAAAGTGGTACATTTGAGTTATGATAAAAATTTGAGTGAATCTTCGAAGGGTCTCAGTAGAATCAAAAGGGGGCACTGGGAGATATTGTAATATCATACTCTTTACTAATTCACTCACAAGCGTTCTATGTTTACTGTACCGTGTTTCCATTCACTCATTCATAAAACTGTGTTTTTGTAGTACACAAAATAAAGTAAACATCCTTCCAACCCATTACTGTTTCTTTACAGCTTTCATTTTGTATCGGCCCCATGCTGCAAGCAGCGTTTAGACTTGTGTCTGTATCAAAGGCTGCCCTGAATAAGTGTTAATACTGTAACCTACTCAGAATGATAGCATCCCTGCCATCATGTCTCCATAACTCACTCAAAACTATGGAAGGATTATGATATTAGTTAGCACTCAGCAACCGTCTCTCGGGACCTGAATAGGTTGCAGGACATCAACATCGTTTCCTTCGCTAACATGTCCCTACAGTCTGCTGCTTGTCGTCTCTTGAAATTTCATTATATACTGCTTATTTCTATAACACTGTACTATCTATTACTAGCTTTTATTTAGAACTACCATCTTGTACTAACGTACAGATTTATACTTTTTAAATACATATTAAATAGGGACGCTACCTCCTTTAAGAAACTTACTGTGAAAACAGCGCTTCAATAAAGCTGCATGAATGAACGTGTAAGAGCTGTCAAAACTGGCAATATGAAATCTCGCGACCCAGCTGCAGGAGAAGAGTTTAATATTCTCTATACTTGTATTTAGTACACATGAAATTTCTCACTTATTTAGACCGTATAGATTTAGTAATATTACTAACTTTAAAGACAAACGGACTAACCACCTCTTAATTATGCAAGCTCAGACTGGACAGACATTCTAATCCCATCAGAAGTAACAACCAGTATTTAGCAAGTGCTTAAACCATCTCCTGCTTCTCCAGGACAGATGTCACGCAAACTTGTGCACAATAGATACAACAATGTGACACAATAGTGCTAAAACTTTAATGTACGCAAAAACTGTGTATAAAAGAGACTACTGTAAAACTATACTTTGCTACTGCTGATGCTCAATAAGGACGCTATTTTTTTGCCACTCACCAATCTCAATTGTTACTGAACATGATCCTACAATCTTTCCCCTCTCATCCTAAACCTATGCCCTCTTGTTTTGGGCTCTGCTACCCTGGGGAAAAGATCTTGTCTATTCACCCTATCCATGCCCCTCATGATTTTGTAAACCTCAATAAGGTCACCCCTCAGCCTCTGACGCTCCAGGGAAAACAGCCCTAGCCTATTCAGCCTCTCCCTGTAGCTCAAGCCCTCCAGCCCTGGCAACATCCTTGTAAACCTTTTCTGAGCCCTTCCAAGTTTCACAACATTCTTCCTATAACAGAGAGATCAGAATTGAATGCAGAATTCCAAAAATGGACTAACCAATGTCCTGTACAGCTGCAACATGACCTCCCAATTCCTATACTCAATGCACTGACCAACAAAGTTATAGTCTTCATTTTCCCGGAGTTGGATTTAGCTGGGTGCCTCAGTCTTCATATTCCTGGCCAAAAGGTTGGGGGAAGCCTACAAAATTCCAGTTGGCTGGATCAACATTGGTTGCACCGAGGCAGGGCTTCTCAATTATGTCACAAGGAAGTCGTATCTTAGAGAGCTGCCAGTCAACCAGGTAGTCAGCAGTTCAGTCACCCCAGCCCTGCCAAGTCAAGCTGTGGCCAGCAGTAATGCTAGCCTTGACAAGTAGAAACCCTAACTGACAAGTTCAGTCCTGTGCAATGCCAGGGGCCAGGCTGAAACACCCCGTCAAGAGGGTAGGATGGCTAAATTTGAGAGGCTGGGGGGCGGACAGGATGCCTCCCTATGGCACCTGCAGGAGGACCCTCCCAATCCCACTTGCCTAACACTCAGCTGAAATTGACAGGTGTCAAGCGCAGTATGGGCACCCCAGCCACAGGTAAAATATTGGTTTGGGTGGTAAGGCTGTTCAGTGATCCAAGGTTGGTAGGCCATCTGTTGCCTGCTCATGCCAAGCAGATTATGGCTGGGTAGGTTGCCAATGGAAAAGCCAAATAGAATTTACCAGCCCCACACTATCAATCCCACTGGCAGGAGCATGTAAAATCAAGCCAACAGTTTTTTCTTTCCTTGCTTTTGTGAAGAGGTATTAGATCCGTCATTTCACAATCCATTGTGACCTTTCCAGGATCTAGAGAATTTTGAAAGATTATAACTAATTGTCTGTAGTGAAATAGAACTAATTGTTTGTAATGAAATGCCCCTTTTAAATAAACAACAGCGCTTTTGGAACACTAAAAGCAACATTGGTCAACTAAATGACATGTGCAGGAAGGAACAGAGATAGTAAGCCAGGATGCTTAGCAGAGTTCACTGTCAAACTGGTTCAGGCCAGACAGATATGCAAGCCACTTACTTTGACTGATGAGATAATGCTGCGAGGTTTCAGATGGAACAATAGATCAGAGTTTTGGTAGAATTGTTTTTGAGACAGCCTGGATCCTAGGGTCAGCTCAAACAAGAGGGAAGTTAAAACATCTAAATACTGCCTTTTCCAGCACCTTTTTCTGGGAGAAAAACTCACCCACATGGAATAATTGAATGATGTTAATCACATTGTTGTATGAAAATGCTTTAACTATTTTGGAGGAATATGTGCATCAGTTACCATGTGATTTAGCAAATGATAGTAAGCCACAGATCTCAGGGATGATCCAGAAAATTGTCGGCGCAACATCGAGGGCCTGTACTGCGCTGTAACATTCTATGTAACTGTATTTAAAGGGGCCATTCGAATCAGAGGGGCTGACACTCCAGAGACAATGGTTAGGTCAGAGTGGTGCTAGAAGAGAACAGCAAGTCAGGCAGCATCCAAGGAGCAGGAAAATCGACGTTTCGGGCAAAAGCCCTTCATCAGGAATCAGAGACAATGCCAACACAAGAAGCAGGAACCTTGGGAGCGAGAGGAACGGCCTCAAGCTCAGTCTGGCCAACTGTAATCAGGGTGGTATACTGCTTCCAAAGTGGATTTTAGTGTGAGGGCACAGTCATTTAAGAACTGTAAGGCTACCTTGAGAATTAGAGGGAAAGTGTGGTGCTGGAAAAGCAAAGTGGGTCAAGTAGCATCTGAGGTGCAGGACAATCGACGTTTCGGGCATAAGCCCTTCATCAGAAATATCCTTATGCCCAAAACATCGATTCTCCTGCTCCTTGGATCCTGCCTGACCTGCTGCGCTTTTCCAGCAACACATTTTCAGCAGTTGTAATACATTTGCCAATCCTCAGCCTACTTGCCCATCTGATCAAGATCCCTCTGTAATTTCTGATAACCTTCCTCGCTTCTAATTTTGTGTCATTCGCAATCTCACTAATCATGCTTTGTACATCCACATCCAGATCAGTTATGTACAGAGGAATCTCAATTATCTGAACAACACGGGCAGGGAGTATTTTGATTGGATAATCGAATGTCTGATAACACAGCTTAGCCAAGCATTGGGATGTTGCAATCTTGTCTGGATAATCCAAAATTCGGATAATCAAATGCCAGATAATCGAGGTTCCTCTGTAAATAACAAATAACAAACGTCCCAGCACTGACCCCTATGGCACACCACGAGTCACTCCCAAAGGGATCAAATTACAAGGTTACAATGGAAATTTTCCAATCATTGTCAAATTTTCCCTTCCAATCTTTCAATGCACCATCTCTCTTCATCTTGGAGCTATCGCTTGATCTCCCTTTTGTCATTATTTAAGGAAGATGGTAAGGAAAAGCCTGTGAACTGTAGACTGGTGTGCTTGATGTCAATGGTGGGCAAGATATTGGAGGGAATTCTGACAGACACGATTTACATGTATTTGGGAAGGCAAGGACTGATAGGGATAGTCAACATGGCTTTGTACATGGAATGTTTGAAGAAGTGACGAAAAGGAACAATGAAAGCAGTGTGCTGGTCATGGTCTATATGGACTTCAGTAAGGTGTATGACTAGTTAATGAGATTAGATCATGCAGAATACAGTGAAACTCGCCATTTGGACACAGAACTCGCTCAAAGGTGGAACACAGAGGTGGTGGTGGTGGTGACCTGTGACGAGTGGCATGCCATAAGGATTGGTGCTGGGTCCACTGCTTTTTGTCATTTATATAAATACTTTGGATATGAACATAGCAGTATAGTTAGCAAAGTTGCAGATGGCACCAAAGTAGGTGGTGTCTTGGACAGCAAAGAAGGTTACCTCAGAGTACAATGATAATTGATCAGATGAGCAAATGGGCCGAGGAGTGGCAGATGGAATTAAATTTAGTTAAATGTGAGGTACTGCATTTTGGGAGGCCAAATCAGGACAGGACTTATACCCTTAATGGTAAGGTCGTGGGAGTGTTGCCAAACAAAAAGAGACCTTGAAGTGTCAGTTCATAGCTCCTTGAAAGTGGAATCGCAGGTAAATAGGGTAGTGAAGGCGGCATTTGGTACTCTTGCTTTTATTAGTCAATGCATTGAGTAAAGGAATTGAGAGGTCATGTTGCAGCTGTACAGGATTTTGGTTAGGCCACTGTTGTAATACTGTGTGCAATTCTGGTCTCCCTATTAAAGGAAGGATGTTGTGAAACTTGAAAGGGCTCAGAAAAGATTTACAAGGATGTTGCCAGGGTTGGAGGGTTTGAGCTATAGGGAGAGGCTGTACAGGCTGGGGCTGTTTTCCCTGGAGTGTCAGAGGCTGCAGGATGATCTTTTAGAAGTTTATAAAATCATGAGGGGCACAGATAGGGTGAATAGTCAAGGTCTTTTCCCTAGGGTAGTGGACTCCAAAACTAAAGGCCAAAGGTTTAAGGTGAGAGGGGAAAGATTTAAAAGGGATCTAAGGGGCAACATTTTCATGCAGAGTGTGTTGTGTGTATGGAGTGAACTGTCAGAGGAAGTGGTAGAGTCTGGTACAATTACAATATTTAAAAGGGATCTGGATGGGTATATGAATAGGAAGGGTTTAGATGGATATGGGCCAAGTGCTGGGAAATGGGACTAGACTAATTTCGGATATCTGGTTGGCATGGACGAGTTGAGCTGAGGAGTCTGTTTACATGCAATATATCTTTATGACTTAGCTGCCCATATCTCTCAAAAAATGCCACTCGTCTGTCATCTGCTGTCATCTGCTAGCTCTCACTCCCCTTCATCCTTCTCCTCCCACTATCAGCCTCAGGCGACTGACTGTGTGGAGTTTGCACATTCTCCACACGTCTGCGTGGGTTTCCTCTGGGTGCTCCAGTTTCCTCCCACAGTCCAAAAATGTGCAGGTTAGGTGAATTGGCCATGCTAAATTGCCCGTAGTGTTAGGTGAAGGGGTAAGTGTAGGGGAATGGGTCTGGGTGGGTTGCGCTTCGGCGGGTCGGTGTGGACTTGTTGGGCCGAAAGGCCTGTTCCCACACTGTAAGTAATCTAACCTAATCTATCTCTGTCTCTGCCACCATTAATCTCTCACCTGCCATTTCCTCCAAGTATCTATCACTGTCCTCCAATCTATGTCATTCCCACCATTTGTATCCCTCTGCTCTGATCCCTACCCAACATGCCACTGAGCTCTGATTGAACAGAATATTCCCAGCATCCCGAGTGATGCCCCAGTGGTATTATCACTGGATTATTAATTCAAAAACTCAGTGAATATTCTGGGGACCTGGGTTTGAATCCCACCATGGCAGATGGTGGTATAATAATGGAGGTTAAAAAGTATCTGGAATTAAGAATCTACTGATTACCATAAAACCATTGCCACATGTCAGAAAAACCTTGGCTCATTAATGTCTTTCGGGGAATGGAATTTGCCAACCTCACCTGAAAACAGTCCTGTCAACCCTGCAAAATCCTCCTTGCTAACATCTGGGGGCTAGTGCAAAATTGGGAGAGCTGTCTCATAGGCTGGTTACAGTCATGGTTACAGAATCATCTCTGACATACAATATCCAAGAGGCCACCATCCCATCCCTGGACATGTCCTGTTCCATTGGCAGGACAGACCCCAGCAGATGTGTTTGCACAGTGGCATACAGTGAGAGGGGGGTTGCTATCAGAGTCCTTAACATTGACTCCAGCCCCCTTGAAGTCTCATGCTTCAGGTTAAACATGGGCAAGGAAAGCTCCTGCTGACTACTACACTATGTCTGCAGCAGGTTGTGAGGGATCCAACACATACTTATCCTTACCAATCTGCCAGCTGCAGATGCATCTGTTCATGAGATTATCAGTAAGAATGACCACTGCACAGTCCCTGTGGAGACGAAGTCCCACCCTCACATTGAGAATAACCTCCATCGTGTTGTGTGGCACTATTACTGTGCTGAATGGGACAGATTTTGAACAGCTCTAACAGATCAAGACTAGGCATCCATAAGATGCTGTGCACCATCAACAGTAGCAGAATTGTACTCCAGCACAATCTGTAACTTCATGGCCGGGAATATCCCCACTAAACCATTACCCTCAGGCCAGGGGATCAACCCTAGCTCAATGGAGAGTGCAGAAGGACATGCCAGGAGCAGCAACAGGCATACCTCAAAATGGGGTGTCAACCTGGTGAAGCTACCAAACAGAACTCCTTGCGTGCCCAACAGCACAAGCAGCAACTCCACAACCATTGGATCAAATCTAAGCTCTGCAGTCCTGCCACATCCAGTCATGAATGGTGGTGGACAATTGAAACAATTCACTGGAAGGGGCTGCACAAATATCTCCATCTTCAGTGACAGAAGAGCCCAGCACATCAGTGCAAACCTCAAAGCACAGCAATCCTCAGCCAGAAGTGCCAAATGGATGATTCAGTTCAGCCTCCTTCAGTCGTTCCTAGCATTACAGAGACCAATCTTAAGCCAATTCAATTAATTCCACGTGATATCAAGAAACGATTGGACACACCGGATACTGCAAAGGCTATGGGCCCTGACAGAATTCTAGAAATAGCACTCACGACTTGTGCTCCTGAACTTGCCGCTCCCCTGACCAAGCTGTTTCAGTACAGTTACAACTATCAAACATTGTGGAAAATTGACCAGGTTATGTTCTATACACAAAAAGCAAACTAAATCCAAACTGGAAAATTACCACCCCATCAGTCTACTCTCGATCATCAGTACAGTGATGGAAAGTGTCATCAATAGTGGCTGCCAAGCAGCAACTGCTCAGGAATAACTTGCTCATTACAGCCTTATTTCAACCCTGGACAAAAGAGCTGAATTCAAGAGGTAAGGTGAGAGTGATAGCCCTTGACATCAAGGCCGCACTCAACCAAGTGTGGCATCAAAGAGCCCTAGTAAAACTGGAATCAATGGGTATCAGGGGGCAAACTCCCCACTGGTTGGCGTCACATCTGGCACAAAGGAAGATGGTTTTTGATGTTGGAGGACAGTCATCTCATTCCATGACATCCCTGCAAAAGTTCCCCAGGGTAGTGTCCTAGGGCCAAACATCGCCAGCTGCTTCATTAATGGCCTTCCTTCCATCTTAAGGTCAGAAGTGGGGATGCTTACCAATATGTGCAACATGTTCAGCACAATTCATGACTTCTCTGATACTGAAGCAATTATTGTTCAAAGACAGCAAGATTTGGACAACATCCAAGCTTAGGCTGACAACTGGCAAGTAACATCCTTGCAACACAAATGCCAGACTACAACCATCTCCAATAAGAGACAATCTAATCACTGCCCCTTGATATTCAATGGGTTACCATCACTGAATCACCCACTATCAGCATCCTTGATGTTACCACTGGCTGGAAGCTGAACTGGACTCATCTCATAAGCACATTGATTACAAGAGCAGATATAAGGCTAAGGTAAGTAGCTCACTTCCTGACTCCCCGAAGCCTGAGCACAAAGAACAAGTCAGGAATGTGATGAAATACTCTACACTTTCCTGGGTGATGCAGCTCCAACAACGTTCAGAAGCTCGACACCATCCAGGACAAAGCAGCCCTCATGAATGGCACCACATCCACAAGCATCTATTCCCTCCACTACAGATACTAGGCAGCAACGGTGTGTACTATCTACAAGATGCACTGCACAATTTCACGGAAGTTCCTTAGATAGCATCTACAATCATTTCTATCTTGAAGGACAAGGGCAGTGAATATATGGGAACACCACTACCTGAAAATCCACCTCTAAGCCCCCTCACCCTCCTGACTTGGAAATATATTACCACTCCTTCACTGTTGCTGGGTCAAACTCCTGGATTCCACCACCTTCTTAAGGGCAACTAGCGGTGGGCAATAAAATGCTAGCCAGCCAGCAAGGCTAACATCCCATGAATGAATAAGAAAAGAAAAGTTCTTTGGCTGCTGCCTTATACAGCAGGGTTTTCCATCTGCACTGTTCAGCTTCTCCATATCGCTGGCTCCTGGTTAGGAATGAAAGTTAAAGAATTCTGTGGAGGTGTCACTGTTAAGTCAAGTCTGACCTTCACAGTTACAGCATTTGCAGGTTTACCAGCTGTTGACGGCCCCCTCTCTCCCTCCTTGTAAATCTCAGTGTCCGGGTCCCAAGTAAAAATATTCCTTTATATCTTTCTCCATGAAGAAATAGTCCATACCCAGTATCACCTAAGTAATCACAAACATTCGTTTTGTTTCACAGTCACACTTGGTGCTTTATTTTCACATGGATTCAGCACTTCCTTTTCAGACACTCAGTGTAAATGGTATACAGGCTCAGACAGGCACACTCGCGCTCCTCATATGGTAATTCTCTTTTGTTATGAGGAACAACAGTTCTTCCACTCAGTACCTAAGTCTCCTCCTGTGAGGATCCCTAACTGTTGATATCCTCCTGCTAAGACTCAGAAGGCAGAATCTATTAGTGTATCATAGCCGACTACATGCTTTTCTCTACAGCCCAGTGTCATGAAATCCCGGTTCTTGCAGGTCCCACATTATAAAATACTGGATTAGTGGTGCTGGAAGAGCACGGCAGTTCAGGCAGGATCCAACGAGCAGCAAAATCGACGTTTCGGGCAAAAGCCCTGAAGGCTCACTGCCTTTATTCCTGATGAAGGGCTTTTGCCCGAAACGTCGATTTCGCTGCTCGTTGGATGCTGCCTGAACTGCTGTGCTCTTCCAGCACCACTCATCCAGTATTTGGTTTTCAGCATCTGCAGTCATTGTTTTTACCCACATTATAAATTGTTGAGCTCTCAGCCTTCTCAGGCTGAGAGAAGGTAGAAGATATTCACCCCTGAGTCACTCTCATATTCCCCTCGTGTCCACTCTGTTCTCTCAGTCTGCGTGAAAATGGAAAGGGAGCAAGCTGACTGACAAGAAGCAAACAGCCATAAATCCAGTTTCAGGACAGTGAAAAAACATTGGACTAACTCAGCACTGGCTACAATAAGTTCCACTACTGGTCATTAACAAGTAAACTTGTGTACTAACCTTAATATCAGCTTGTGCTTCATTCAGGCTCAGCAGGGTGTGGAATTTATGTTTACCTGTTATTGTACAGGAAACACACAAACACACATCTTCATCTTTACAGTAAAACTCCAGGAGCTTCTTATGGTCAGTGCACTGTCTATCTGTAACATCAGCCATAGGATCAATAAGGGTGTGATCTTGATATGCCTTGTTCCGTAAATGGGGTCTCAAGTGAAGGAAACAAAATGAAGCTAAACAAGTAAGACATGTCTTTGCAGCTGGGAATGGTTTATCATCACAACTATCACACCTGGCACCTAATGTTTCAAGAGAAGACTGTGATTGCTTGTATTTTTCAACGATATTATACAACGTGGTATTTTTCTCAAGTCTCGGCTTCTGGTTGAATTTCCGACGACACCGAGGGCACTCAAACCCTCCTGGAACTGTTTTCTGGGCCCAGACTCCCTCAATACATTTCAAACAGAAACTGTGTTGACATGGTAATGTCACAGGGTCCTGATAGACGTGGAGGCACACAGCACAAGTTAATTCATTTTCCAAAGATCTGGGATCCATTTGTTACACCAGCTGAATGTTTCACACAGCACCAAAGAGACTGAGAAGTCAGAGCCGGAGGTGAAATTCTTAAAAACGCTGGGCGTGTAGATATTCACTTTATGACTCATTCTGCCAAAGCTTAACCCTTTCAGGTCTGATGTAGCAGTTCAGAGCGAAAATCAGGAAAATAAATTGACAATACAAATAAAGCCACAATACAGAAGATAAACACAAACATAAATTCCAAATTAATCAGCTCAGACCAGAGCCAAAGATTTCATGTGAGGGATAAAGTAATCAAATTAAAAGCAAAGCAACAGAAACTACAGATTTCAATAAACTCACCATGAAACCTCCAACCAATGAGAGTTGCAGCAAAGATAAAACATGGTTGAACTATTAACCCAAAACAGCAGAATACAATCAGAGGATGCCACAATCAAACTGCAGAGAGATCAGGGAGTTCCACCTCAAGTACTATGTCAGCTCTCTCACACGAATAAGAGGAGCCATTCTGCCTCACTCCTGATGTCATTCCCAAAGAGTATCTTAACTCCATTTATCTGTCACGGGGTCCTTAACTGTTGATATTTTTTATCAGCTGATACAATATTAGCTGTGAAAGATTCATTTGACGCTATCATCTTTCTGGGGATAAAATTCCAGCTTTCTGCCACCTTGTCTGGAACATGACATTAGCAATGAACAGTCTGGATCTCAACTGAAGGTTGTGCCACATCCTTCTGGAGTGTCCATAAGCGATATTAGTTTAATTCCATCAACTAAAACAAGTTCTTTAATCATTTTAAGGATATCGATTCGATCCCTCAGTGCTCAAGAAATAAAATCTGGTCTCCAGCAATGATTTTCATTAGGTAACCCTTTTTGCCTCTGTATGATTGTGGTAAATTTGTGCTGATCTCTCTGCATGGTCAATATAATCCTCCCAATATAATCCTCAAAGACTCTGAACGGAATGAATTACCCTAGATGAGACTTACAGGCAGCAAGGTGGCTCATTGGTTAGCACTGCTGCCACATGGCGCCAGGGACCCGGATGTGATTCCACCCTGGGAGACTGTCTGTGTGGAGTTTGCAAATTCGCCCAGTATCTGCGGGGGGATTTTCTCCGGGTGCTCCGGTTTCCTCCCACAGTCTAAAGATGTCCAGGTCAGGTGAATCGGCCGTGCTGAAATTGCCCAGAGTGTTCAGGGATCTGTAGGTCAGGCACATTAGTCAGAGGAAATGTAGAATAATAGGGTAGGGGAATGGGTCTGAGTGGGATATTCTTCGGATGGTTGGTCCAAAAGGCTTGTTTCCACACTGAAGGGATTCTATGATTCTAAACAGAGCTCTGGGAAGCTATAACCCAACTTCTGCCCTTTTGGATGCCAGCTCCTGAGATAGTTCAGGCTTTTATATCTGCACTTATTCACCACCTTGTCGTTAATTCTATACACTGTATCCTAAATTCCTCTGTTCCTCCAAGATTCCAAACTTCTCACCATCTAAAAAAATTCTCTTGGATTCAAAATGGATGACATCATATTTTCTAGTCAAGTGTTGATCTTCATTTATATGTTGTATGCCAACAATTGGGCTTCAGAGAAATAGAATGAATGGCAAGATAGGAAATCTACCATAGAGGGTTTATTAAACCGGAGCTAGGGCTGGTGGAGGCATCAAAATGGATGGGTACTCCTCTTCGTTTCCTTGCTGTTAGATGGGATCATTTTTGTGACCATTTAGATCTGGTTCATGTCCCTCTCCCTGTTAGATTTAGATCATGTTTTCCCCATTATTAGATCTGAAATCTAATTCACTTTTTCTGAAAAGGTGGATCTGTATTGTGTCCTCACCGTTATTAGTCCTGAATCACATTCATGACCATAGACAACGGCAAGTTTACTGCCTAGAAAGATTTTCTTTGAAGTTGGTAATCAGATTTCCCTGGTCTTATTAGTTGTCATATAAATCTTTCTTCATTTAAAATGAATGAAAATCTTTCACGTGAACTGCCCTCTGAACATATTTTACCCTCCTTCCATAATTACCAACAAAAATATAATTTCTTCCTTTAGGGTAAGGACTGCATTGGTAGATTATAAGATTGCAGCTCTGGAAGAAATTTCAAGCTGAGCTGAAGTTGGCATCAGAAATAGTGCATGAAAACTGATACCAACTGGAGCGTCATTCCCTGACATTGTTTCCACTGTAAGGTATTATTATCCAATGTGGGCAGAGGGCAAGAGAAATTTTCAAAAACTCCTGTTCTCTTATACACTTCCAAGTAACAATTCTGTGTCTTTATCAATGGAAAACCTATTGCTGGATTCATAAGATGGCCAATACTAGTCATATGGTCCTATTTCCAGAAGCTTCTGAAACCCTACATTGTACAGTCTTTTCGCCTAAGGTTGATACAAACTGAGTTGTGTACAACCTGATAGCTTCCAGCCAACTCTGGACTAGTTAAACATCAAGACCCATTGTATTGAAACGGGCACTGACGCTTTTATAGTTACCTCATCACTCATTAAAAGAATCTCTGATGGCAGAGGTAAAGCGACACTGTTAGCTTAATTATGTTCAAATTGACAAATTCAGATTGACCATCAGCACCTGAAATGACTACCTTTGCCTAAAATGGGAGCTTGTTGAATTGCTTAAATATGCATTTCTCAGAGTGAGAGACTTCTGGGTGGACAACAGGCCTGCAGGCAGAGTTGGTATTTACTTCAGGCCCTCTGTCTCTGTCTCCATGTTGCTGACCAGAAAAATAATATACACTTTTCCTGCAAGAAGTAAATCTGCCACGCCCAGCTAACCAAAAAAAAAAAATTATTTCACATTGACCTCTGGGAACTCACATGAACTGACTTTCATACCTCTTGATTTATGAAAACTTGCAATTTGTAACCTCTCTCCTCATCTCCTGCCTTAATTTCCTGAGTGCTTATATATAGATGCAATGGCAAAGCAATTCCTCACCACCCACATAATGAATGCTTTGTCACAAGATCCTTTCTTTTCTTTCACCTTAAGTATCTTTTTGCTGTGGCATTATTTAATAATTTGGAATCTGAAAATCAAGGCTTGAGAACACTTTTTCAGCCCATCTCAATAAGGGTAGAAAGATAAATTCTTTCATTCATTCAGAGAAATTAGGTTGGATCTCGAAAGTGGTAAACCAAACAATATCTTGTGCCTCAACCTTAGGACAGGAAGGTAATTCTCATTTCAATTCTCCCATTTCTCCCTTTGTCCATAACAATCACAATCCTACCACATCCTTCATTAAACTCAATTCAGGTGCTTACCTAGCTATTCAAAGGCTAGACAAAGAGCGCTGCTTGAGGGGAATGCACTGGTTACAAGTAAAAGCCAAAATACTGCACATATTGGAAATCTATATCAAAAACAAACATTTCTGGGAAATTTCAGCACGTCTGGCAGCATCTATGCAGAAGGAAACAGAGAAACTGGTTACATGAACTATCTCAGGCAGATGAGGTGGAACAAAATGATTATAAAGTGGCAACCAATCTTGGGTGCCCCTTGGGAAGTGCCTCAGAGTCAAAATTTCAGTGGCAGAAAAATGACTTTGATTTACAGGTATAATTGGCACTGCACAGGTTCCAAGTAGAGTGGGCAATCAACACTTGGCCAGTATAGTTTTGTCACCTTTTTGACTTCAGAGGGGAGGAGGAAGGGCAAGGTTGCCAAGGTCAGAAGGGACAATAAGCTGACCACAAGGTCAGCAGAAAATAACAATGGTGTCCTTGTGGTGAGCTTATTGTCTCTTTTGTTCATGGCATCCTTGCCCTGGCTCTTCCCCTCTGACATCAAAAAGATGATGGGACTATATTGCCCCACTGTTGACTGCCCACTCTATTTTCAAATGTTGGATCTATGGGCAAAAAAAGACAAATTGACTCAACAGAAAGGATCCTGGGCATTAGCAAGGAAGGAGAGAGAAGTAATAGGCTGGAGATTACATTGAGATGACTGACAATTGAGCCTGGGAAAAACTGCTCAGCACCACAAACACTAGCTCCCAACTTCCAAGAGCATTGAGTATTGCACACAAAATTATTCAAAATTATTCCTTCACGGACGTCAAGTACACTAGATCAAACTGTTATGGCCACACAAAAGCCCTAGTTAAGATGGCAGATCAATCTACATCCTGATAATCCAAAAAGGACTGCCATATCCTGTTAAAAATTCCAAGTTTCCAGTGTACCATATTCGTAAAAAAGTCCGGAGGAATATGTTCCATAATAAGCCTATGCCATTTCGGGGGTTTTCAGAACCCCAAAACATTAGAATATTTTTCCTTGAACAACAAATGAGAATATTAAAAGGTTTTTTTTCCCATTAGCATTCAGAGAAAATATATTGGGTAGGCCCAGGAGAAGAGAGATAGGGTCCATCATAACCTCAGTGTCCAAGACCCTCCCTGTAACTCCTGCCACAGCACTCCAATGTGTACAGAACCTGCGGCAATACCATAAGCAATGAGTGAGAGTACCGATACTTACTTTCCACTTAGGACATAATGAAGATACTCCCACCTTAAATTTTGAGAGACGGTTTGGGGCCAAATGGACCCTATGCAGAATCTTTAACTGCATGGCATGGGTTCTATTACAGTTCGATATCTTCCTCGCCTTCTCACAAATGTCCTCCCATGCCTCTGTAGAGATCTCAACCCCTAGTTCTCTGCCCCAAACCCCACAAAACCACTCAACGTCTTCTAAAAGATCACCCCTTAACATATGATACAAAGTACTAACAGAGTAGTATGAAGCACCTTCTTCTCCGTAACAGATCTGTAAGGATCGGTCAAAAGCGTGGTCCCTTTTCCAATAAAATCCCTGACCTGAGAAAAGAGAAAAAGATCTCTGCTAGCTAAACCATACTTATGGGTTATATGGTCAAAGGACATCATTATTTTACCTTCAAATAAATTATCCAAACAGGAGATTCCTCAAGCTGCCTAGAGCTTAAATCTGGGGTCCATTATCCTCGGCTGAAAGCCTGACATACCAGCTATGGAGGTAAGAAAGGACATTTTGGATATATTACCCTCACTCTATCATATTGCCCTCCATGCCTTAACAGTATTAATAATTATAGGATTATGTCAATATTCTGCAACCATCTTCATTTTATCTAAGAACAACAGGCTAATGAGAGGACACTTTGCGTGGGAGGCCTCAATATCTAGCCATGTTGACACCGGATCCTCACGAGCCCAGTCACTAACAAAAGATATAAGGGAATTTAATTGGTATCTTTTAATATCCTGGAGGTCCACTCCCCACAACCCATGAGGCAATTGCAATTTAGCCAGCCTGATAAGCGGTCACCTGCGGCGCCAAATAAAGGAGCTAAACCATCGTTTAAGTCTCCAGAATGTTTGCCTAGGAACAATTAAGGGGAGCATTCGTCTAGGATATAGCAAATGGAGGAGAATATTCATTTTGATAAGAGCTACCCAGCCTAACCAGAATATTGGAAGCGCCTCTCATCGCTGAAGAACTTGCTCAATCCTGACGAGCAAATGGGCAAGACTGGCCTTAAACAATCGATCAAAGACTAGTTGACCCAGGGTTACAAAAATGCTTAAATAAAGAAAACCCTACTGTGACTATTTGAAGGGGAACTCACCCCTCCACTTCAGATATCCTCCTCAGATCCCCCATAGGCATAGCCTCTGATTTTGAGAAATTAATCTTATCACCCGAAGAGGAGCCAAATGAATTGATACATTGCATCAAATGGGATACCAAGACCACTGGATTCAACAAAAAACAAGAATATCATCTGCATGTAATGTGATCTTTTGCAATTTGGATCCTAATTTCGGGGTGGCTATGTTAGAATCCCCACGGATCGCCTCTGCCAACAGCTCAATCACCACTGTGAAAAGTAATGGCGACAGGGGTCAGACTTGCCGACTGCTGCTACGAATATTAAAATTACTAGATCTTACACCATTGGTGAGAACCATCACCAAAGGATCAGTATAGAAGATCCTTATCCATCTAATAAAAACCTTCCCCAATCCAAATCATTCAAGGCTATAGAAAAGATATGGCCACTTGACCCAATCAAATGCCTTTTCTGCATCTAAGGAGATCACTTACCCCTGAACTGACTACTGCTGACAAGCTTGAATCATATTCAGCAAACTCCTGATATTATCAGAGGATGTATGGCCTCCTGTACAACCAGTCTGGTCATCCTTGACAATGGAAGGCAGCACAGTTTCCAATCTTAATGCAAGAACCTTAGACAACATTTTAAAGTAAGAATTTAAAAGTGAGATGGGTCTATAGGAGGCACATAGACCCTCGGCAAAAATACACCAAACTGCAACCTACCTGCTCCACAGGGTCCCAGGAAGAATCACTTAACTGGAAGCAGTCAGAATCCACTCCACCAGACCACTGGACCACTCAAATGTAAGAAACCAGCAAGGAAGGCGGGGTAAGCATACCAGCCTGCTAGTAAGACTGAGACTATATGGTTTCAAGACCCTCCTTCGTAGCTCACTCCGAGCAAATGTACAATCTCTGGAGAACAAGATGGACGAACTCAGATCATGGCACAGCTTCCAGTGTGAACTGTGAGAATGCTGCGCACTCTGCTTCACTGAAACCTGGCTCAATCCATCCATTCCCGACTGCGCACTTTAGGCTGTTAGTTTTTCTATCCATCGTCTGGACCGCGCACCGTCCTCAGGTAAGACAAAGGGTGGAATCAACAACTTGTGGTGCACAGACATTGCAACGCTGGGCAGCCATTGCTCCCCAAGCATTGAACTCCTCACCATCAAATGCTGCCCCTTCTATCTACCACTGGAATGTACCGCTGCTATACTAACTGCTGTGTGCATACTGCCACAAGCAAAAGTTGAGGGGGTTCTGGATGTGCTGTACTCCACCACTAATACCCTGGAGACGGAACACCCCGAGGCCCTATTTATTGTGGCTGGCGACTTCAATTAAGCCAACCTAAGGAAGGTGTTGCCCAAGTACCACCAGAACATTACCTGACCCATCAGGGGCCCGAACATTTGGGCTTCGGGAACTCCAACCACAATGTCGTGTTTCTTCTCCCGGCTTACAGGCAAACACTCAAGCAGGAGACCCCCTCACGGATACAGGCCTGGTGCTGGTGGGAGGAGGCAGAGGATCAACTCCGGTGCTGTCTGGAATCAGGTGACTGGGACATGTTCAAACAGGCCGCAGGTACCTTGGGCGAGTACGCCACCACCGTCACAGACTTTATCAGCAAGTGTGTGGAGGACTGCATACAGAGGGAGTCAATCCGGGTGTTCCCCAACAGGAAACCCTGGATGAATCAGGACATACAGAACCTGCTAAAAACCAGGTGTGAGTCCTTCAGATCCGGAGACCCACTCAAATATAAGGAATCCAAGTATGACCTTCGCAGAGCCATTAAGACAGCCAAGGACCAATACTGATCCAAACTAGAGACCCAGACAGACACCCGGCCAATATGGCAAGGACTGAATGACATCACCATTTCTAAAAAGAGACAGTGCAAGATAGCAGACGATGACACATCCCTCCCACATCGTCTCAACAATTCCTATGCTCACTTTGAGCAGAATTTCGGTGGAGAGGTAACACCTGATTAGATTAGATTAGATTTACAGTGTGGAAACAGGCCCTTCGGCCCAAAAGGTTCATGCCGACTCTCTGAAGAGCAACCCACCCAGACCCATTCCCCTACATTTACCCCTGTCCCTAACACTACGGGCAATTTAGCATGGCCAATTCACCTGACCTGCACATCTTTGGACTGTGGGAGGAAACCGGAGCACCCGGAGGAAACCCACGCAGGCACGGGGAGAACGTGCAAACTCCACGCAGACAGTTGCCTGAGGTGGGAATTGAACCCGGGTCTCTGGTGCTGTGAGGCAGCAGTGTCAACCACTGTGCCACCGTGCCGCCCCTATTCCAACAAGTCCTGACGAACCTATCCCAACAGTCACTGCATCAAAGATCAGATCAGTTTTCCTTTATATGAATCCAAGGAAAGCAATAGGACCAGATGGAGTACCAGGCTGTCCATTCAGAGCATGTGCAGATCAACTGGCAGAGATCTTCTCAGAAATCCTCAACCTCTCCCTGCAGCAGGCCACTGTCCCTGCCTGTTCCAAGAGGGCCAACATCATCCCTGTGCATAAGAAGGCTCATGCAGCATGTCTCAATGACATTCACTAACACTCAACACTGGAGCCCCCCAGGGATGCGTACTCAGTGACCCTAACTTCGGTGGTCATGAAGTGCTTTGAAAGGCTGCTCATGGCATTAGTCAACTCCAGCCTCCCCACTACTCTTGACCCACTACAATCTGCTTTTCAGACCAAAAAATCCACATCAGATGCCATATCACTTGCCCTTCACTCCTCCCTAGAACATCTTGACACCAAGAACAGTTTCATAAGAATCCTACTTCTTGACTACAGTTCAGCCTTCAACACTATTATCCCCTCGAGTCTGATTACTAAACTTAGTGATCTTGGACTAAGCCCCACTCTCTGCAACTGGATCCTCAGTTTCCTGACCCACTGGCCACAATCAGTGAAGACTGGGGACAATATTTCATCCTCACTAACACTCAACACTGGAGCTCCCCAGGGGGCGTACTCAGACTCCTATTGTACTCACTGTAAACCATGATTGCGTTGCCAAATACCAGACTAATGCCATTTACAAGTTTGCTGATGATACACCATAGTCAGCTGAATCTCAGTTGATGACGAAACAGACTAAAGATAGGAGGTGGAAGACCTGGAAAAATTGAGCACTGTGAACAATCTCGCTCTCATTGCCAGCAAAACCAAGAAACTCACGACTGACTTTTAGTGGATATTACTCATGCCCCCCTACACATTAACAGCACAGAGGCAGAACAAGTGACGAGTGTCAAGCTCCTGGGAGTGGTCATCAACAACAAGCTTTCTGGGATTCTTCATGTGGACACACTGGTTACAAAGGTTCAACAACGTCTCTTCTTCATCAGGCAGCTAAGGAAATTTGTCATGACAGCGAATACCCTTGCCAACTTTTATAGGTGCGCCACCAAAAGCATTCTGTCTGGATGTATCACTACCTGGTATGGCATCTGTACCATTCAAGATCAGAGACAGTCACAGAGAGTGGTGAACTCGGCTCGGACAATCACAAAGGCCAACCTCCCATCTATAGAATCCATCTACCAGGCCCGCTGTCAAGGAAAGGCCACCAGCATTCTTAAAAATCCATCCCCCTGGCAATGTTTTTCTACAACCTCTACCATTGGGGAGAAGGTACAGAAGCCTGAACACATGCACCAGCTGGTTTCGAAACAGTTTCTACCCTACTGTGGTTAGAATACTGAATGGACTCACAAACTCTTATCATTCAGCCTGTACCTGTGTTTTTGTTTTTGCCACTGTTTACCTATTATTTATTTATCTATGCTACTTAACTCTGTGATCTGCCTGTATTGCTCACAAGACAAAGTTTTTCACTGTGCCTCGGTACACATGACAATAAATTCAATTTAATTCGATTCAATTCCTCTGAAGTCTTCCCTTTCTTGGAATGAGAGAAATATTAGCCTCTCTCAGGGATGGCAGGAGGCAATCGTGGCTACGCGGTTAATTATACATGTCTAACATTGGTCCCAACAATGTATTTATAAATTCTTTGTAAAACTCGCTAGGGAGACTTGTTCGGATTAGAAAAGAATGTAAAGTCCCTACCTGTAAAATGAAGACGCCTCCAGACATCCCCTAATCCCAATTCCGCACATAAGTTGATTAAATTGTGAAGAACACATTGAGGGGTCTTTAGGCATTCTATCCATTGCCAGATCCATCAGGCAATTAATGTCTCCCCCTATAATAATCTGCTACGGCACAAGAGCCATCAGTTTGGAAAATGCATCTATCAAGAATTTAAGGGGGTGCGCTGGGGGACAATAAACATTCAAAATACCATATTCTTCTCCTTGTATTGAGGCTTTAAGAATGACAAACCACCCATAGTCATCTTTAATCTGATCTCACAACTTAAATGAAAGATTATTCGTAATGAGTATGGCCACACCCCTGCTCCATTTATGAAAGGGGGAGAAGTCCACCTGATCAAACCCAACCTGCTGCAATTTCAAATGTTCTTTATCACTGAGATGAGTCTCCTGCAAAAGGACAATATCCTCCTATCTAAGACTAGAAAGCACCTTTTTCCTCTTAACTGGGGAATGACTCCCTCTATTATATTCCAAGTACACCGTTGGAGGATACAGCCATGTCTCTTTATAACATCATTTAATCTCCAAAAAGGAAGAATTTGATTTATCAACATAAACAGAAAAAGACCCATGAAACCTAAAACAAAATACATAAATTAAAACTACTGCATCTAACATACTACCAACTACATAAACAAAAACAAACTCAACCAAATACAAAACACTTAATGAGGGGCTCTGCCCCCTGCCCACAGGGGACACTTACATATCCTAAAAACACTTTCATACCTCCTTCCAGCTTGAGAAAGGAAAAAATATTAACAAGGAAATTAAAAGTAGACACTCTACCCATCTCCAAATATACATTAACACCCATTAATATCAGAAAATATTCAGCAACATTTTCTTCAAGAAAAAAGGAGAGAGAAAAAGGAAAAAGAAACACTATTGCCCACATCTTTTAAATGATCCGATCTATTTTAAAGTGTCCAAACAATTTTCACTTTTTCTGAAGAGTCAAAAGAGTGCATAGACCCATTGTCAGGGAAGCGAAGCACCACCAGGTACCACAGGGAATACTGAATACCAAGTCTCTTGGTTTCATTAAAGGTCTTCCTTTTACGAATTACAGTTGCAGTGAAGTCCTGAAAGAACATTATCTTTGAACCTTCATAAATTAAGGCTTGTGGATTCTTTCCCTTTATTCTGGAGGCCTCCGTTACTTTAACTTTATCCCTGTAAGTTGTGGAGTCGCACTAGGACCGAACGAGAGCACTGGTCCAAGCCAGGCCTGCGCACCATGACTCAATGTGCCCTTTCAACTTCCACCCAGTCCAATGCAACCTCCAAACCATGAAATCGCAGCAGCCAACTTTCAAAGAAGCTGGCTGGTCGCCGTCTACTCCCTGTGGCAGCCCCACAACACAAGTGCTCTTCCACCTACTAACTGTGTGGAGTTTGCACATTCTCCCCGTGTCTGCGTGGGTTTCCTCCGGGTGCTCCGGTTTCCTCCCACAATCCAAAGATGTGCAGGTCAGGTGAATTGGCCATGCTAAATTGCCCATAGTGTTAGGTAAGGGGTAAATGTAGGGGTATGGGTGGGTTGCGCTTCGGCGGGGCGGTGTGGACTTGTTGGGCCGAAGGGCCTGTTTCCACACTATAAGTAATCTAATCTAATCTAATCTAATCTAATCTACCTCTATTCTCGAGGTTGTCGACTTGCTTCTGTAAGGTAAGGAGCTGCTTCTCCAGTACTTGAACTTGTTCTTTTGAAGAGTTGATCGTGATTTCCAAAGCTGCGGTCCTTCTTTCCACTTCCTCCATTCAGCGTCCAAGACCTTCCAGCTGCTCCTCATGCTTGTGGAGCATGGTCGCGATCAGGTCCAGTCTGGCACGGAACTCCTCCTCAATCGATGACTCAATCCTATCTCATAGTTTCGCAAACTCCATTGCCAGGTCTTGGTGAGTGAGCGACTCAGATGGACTAATGCAGGGAGCTGCAGCCGTGGAAGTGCCCAACTTCTCAGGTGAGCATCCTGTGTGTTGGGACTTGCTAAACGTTTACTTTTTTTCATGTTTATTTAATAAAACAAACTTTATTTTTTGAAACTGTATACATTCTATAAGTTCTAGAGCTCACTAAATGCTGAATTTTCATAAAAATAACTTAAGTGGGGAGGTGAGAGTGTTACTTTGCCGGAACTGAGATGGAGAGCTCAGCAAAGCAGACCTCTCAGATCGCCGCCATCTTGGATCCTCCCTCACATCCTTCTTAAATCTTTCTCCTCTCACCTTACAAATATGCCCCCTAGTTTTCAACTCCCGCAACTTCAAAAAAAGACCCTTGCTATTCACCTTATCTATGCTCCTCATGATTTTATAAATCTCCAACAGGTCACCCCTGACTGTCCTATGAAAAAAGTCTATTTTTTTTATAATTCAAACTCTCCATTCCCAGCAACATCCTGCTAAGTCTTTTCTGAATTGTCTCCAATTTAATAATATCCCTTATATCAGGGCAACCAGAACTGCACACAGTACTCTAGAAGAGGCCTCACCAATGTCCTGTACAATCTCAACATGACATCCCAACTCCTATACTCAAATGTCTAAGCAACGATGGCAAGCTTGCTAAATGTCTTCTTAACCACCTGTCTATCTGTGATGCAAATTTCAAAGGATTATGTACCTGAACCCCGAGGTCTCTCGGTTATTCAACACCACCCAGGGCTCTTCCATTAATTGTATAGGTCTTGCTTTTGTTTGTATTACCAAAATGCAATACCTCACATTTATCCAAATTATATTTCATCTGCTGGTGACCGTATAATGAGAGGGACAGATACTATTCTCTGGACTCATGAGCAGGAGTCTCATGGGTTGTGTTACCCGCCTGTTGTCAGGGTATATGACATCTCCTTGGGGCTGGAGAAGAACTTGGAGAAGGAAGGAAGTAATCAAGTAGTTGTCACCCATGCTGGTGCCGATGACCTTGATAGGACTAGAAGGGAGGATCTTCTGATTTAGTTAAGAGCTAAATTAGAAAGCAGAACCTCCAAGGAAGAATTTCCAGATTACTACCTGAGACATCAGGTAAATAAAGACAGATATTGGCGTGGGTGGAATAGGTTTCAGTTCATGGAGTATAAGCATCAGTATTGGGGCAGAAGGGAGCTGTTCAGTGTGAGATGTACTTCTCTGAATCTTGCTGGGACCAGAGTCCTGGCAAATCAAGTAACTAGAATTTTCAGATGCGTGTGACTTTTAAAAGGGACAGACAGGAAGGAAAGGGTGTTGAAATCATATTGTTGGTATGGGATGGAATAAGAATGATAGAAAGAAATTATCTGAGTTTATAAGACGTACAATTCATATGGGTGGAGGTAAGAAATAAATAAAGGGTAGGAGACACTCGCAGGAGTAGTCCATAGGCCTACAAGCATTGGCTATAGAGTGGGACAGACTAACTTAGGAGATAATGAGGATATGTAACAATGGCAGTATGTCAATCATGCATCATTTTAGTCTTCATGGACTGTCAGATTAGGATAGTCACATTGGTAGAGGTAACTATGAGAAAGAATTCAAAGTGTATTCAGGTCTGTTTTCTGAAATAATAGTGCTGAACCAACCATGGATTAGGCTTTGTTTCATCAAGTGATATATAATGACGTAGGTCTAATAAATTATCTCAGAGCCAGTGATCATACATGGTATATTTTACCACTCAGTCTGAGAGGGAGGAACTTGACTCGAAAGTTAAATACAAAGGAATATGGATAGTTCAGTGGTTTAGCACTGCTGCCTCACTATGCCAGGGACCTGGGTTCAATCCCAGCCTCGGATGACTGTCAGTGTGCAATTTGCACATTCTCCCCGTGTCTGTATGGGTTTCCTCCAGGTGCTCCGGATTCCTTCCACATTCCAAAGATGTGCAGGTTAGGTGGATTGGCCATGCTAACTTACCCATAATGTCCAGCGATATAGAGGATAGATGGATTAGCCATGGAAAATGCAGGTTGCAAGGATAGGGTGGGGGTGGGAGATGAGTCTGGGTGGGATGCTCTTTGACGAGTCAGTGTGGACTTGCTGGGCCGAATGGTCTGTTTCCACACAGTAGGGAACACATTAAAAATAAAATCAGTGCAAGCTGGCTGGAGTGGACTGGGAAAGGAGATTAGCAGCAAAGGCAGTTGAGGAATAATGGCAAACATTTAAGAAAATAATTCACGATCGCAGCAAAGATATATCCCCATGAGGAAGGGGGGCTCTAGGAATGGTACAAGCTAGACTAGGAAAGTTAGAAAAAACTACATAACATGATAAAAGATTAGTAGTAAGCCAGAGGATTGGAAAGTTATAAAAATGAACAGAAGAACACCAAAAAACAAGGTAGAAGATAAACTTTGAGGTTAAACTTCTAAGCAATATCAAGACAGGCAGCAAGAGCTTCTTTAAATATGTAACAAGGAAGAGAGAAATCAAATGCGAACATAGGCCTCTGAGAGAACAATGCTGGAGAAAGTATAACGGACAACCAGGAAATGGCAAGGAGCTAAATAAATACTTTGTATCAGTCCTCACAGTTTAAGGCCTTAATTGTATTTCAAGGACAAGAGGATGAGAGAAAATAAATACAAGTATCACTGGACAATTAGTTCTTCAAAATAGTTCTACTGGTCCTGATGGGATGCAACCTAGTATTTTAAAGGGGTAGCTACAGAGATAGTGGAGGTAATGGTTGTGATCTTCCAGGAATCCTTAGATTCTACAAAAGTCCCAGAGGATCGGAAAACTGCCAAAGTAACATCTTTATTTAATAAGGGAAGGAGACAGAAAAAAAGGGTAACTACATGTCAGTTAACTTTATGTCAATTATGAGGTAAAAAAAGAGTCTGTTATAAAGGATGTAATCACAGAGCATTTAGAAATGAATAATATATTCAAGCAGAGTCAGCATAGCTGTATGAAAGGGAAAACATCTCAGACAAATTTACTAGAATTCTTTGAGGTGATAAGAAGCAATATCAATAAAGGAGAAGTAGCGGATGTACTATATTTGGATTTCCAAAAGGTGATTCATAAGGTACCATGGTTAGGCTACTTAACAAGAGCTGATGATATTGGAGGTAATATATTACCATCGATAGATGACTAGCTAGCAAATAGAATACAGAGAATTGGGATAAGGGAGCATTTTCAGAATGGCAAACTCTAACTAGTGAAGCAATACAGGGATCAGTAGTGGGACCATAGTTTACAATATACATGAATGACTTGCATGAAAAAAAGTGAATATACTGTAGACACACAAAAAAAAGGTGAATATGGTGAGGATGACCCAAAGGTTCTGCAGAGGGATACAGACAGGTTAAGCAAAAGTGAAAAAGCTTGGCAGATGGAATACAATGTGGAATAAAGTGAGGTTATGCTGTTTTGAAGAAAGAATAGAGGAGGTAAGTATTATTTAAATGGGGAAAGATTTCTAAAAGCTTTGGAACAGAGATTTGGGCATCCTCATGCATGAACCAGAACAAGTTAGCATACAAGTTCAGTGGATAATAGGGAAGGCAAATAGAATGTTAGCCTTTATTGTAAATCTAAATCTAAAAAAAAAAGTAGGGAGGTTTTGTAAAACTATACAAGGCTCCGATCACACAATAGCTGGAATGGTGTGAACAGTTTTGGTCCCCTTCCCTAGGGGAAGATATAGTGGCATTGGAGACAGTCCAGAGAAGGTTCACAAGGCTAACCAAGGTATAGAGGGACTGTCTTATGAGGAGAGAATGAGTCTGTACTAATTGGCATTTAGAATAATGAGAGGCAACCATATTGAAATATACAAGAGTGGATTAGATTTGATTACTTACAGTGTGGAAACAGGCCCTTCAGCCCAACAAGTCCACACCGACCCTCCAAAGAGCAACCCACCCAGACCCATTCCCCTACATTTACCCATTACCTAACACTACGGGCAATTTAGCATGGCCAATTCACCTGACCTGCACATCTTTGGACTGTGGGAGGAAACTGAAGCACCCGGAGGAAACCCACGCAGGCACGGGGAGAATGTGCAAACTCCACACAGTCAGTCGCCTGAGGCGGGAATTGAACCCGGGTCTCTGGCGCTGTGAGGTAGCAGTGCTAACCACTGTGCCACCCGTGTCGCCCTTAAAGACTCTGAGGGGACTTGACAGGTTGGATATGGATAGCTTGTTTCCCCTTTGGGACAGTGCAGGCCCAGAGGGCACAATCTCAGAATAAGGGGTTACACATTTAAGACAGCAACAAAAAGGAGTTTCTTTTCTGAGGCCAGTAAATCTGTAATTCTTGACCACAAACATTTACAGCTGTGGGTAAGCTTATTAAAGACTAATACAGAATTTTAATCAGCAGGGTAATGGATGAAAATAATACTGGGATTTGCCAATTGACCTGACCCTTTATCCTTTGTATGGAGTAAATGTTTTCACCCTTCCTGGCTGTTGGCTCCAAGAAGCATCAACACGATAAGAGAAGCTTTTGCGCAGGGGATATGCTGTCAATCCAGCTCCCTATATTTTTCCAGTTCTTGTGAAGATACTGACTCAATGTGGATATCAATTCAAGAGTTCTCAGCATTTTTTTTTCCAGGCAAGGCTAAGAGAAGGGTAGTGGTTTCGTTGGAACCTGGATTGAAATGTATACAAAACAGGGCATTGTGAGGAATGCATTGTGGGAATATGGAGCTTTGGAGATATTTTTAGGATTTACACATAGATAGAATTAAACGCTCTCCTTACGTTTTTCTCAAATATGTTTCTTACTGGTTTGAACATTTAGCTGGCTCAAGGTTCTATGCCTTGATATTGCATGAGGTGCTATCACTAGCAAAGAACAGAAGAAACATCCTTCTGTATGTGAGAATGTACAGAGAATATGCAAGTTTTGAAACAAAATCCTTTTTTTACTATTTTGAATGCTGTAAACTTGGTACAGTTAGAACTCTTGATATCATCAAGGTCCTGTATTGTGCCAACACTATGCAAATAGAAACAAAGAGAAAACTTTGTGTAAAAACAAAAAGGGGAGGCTCAGGAACTTTGCTTACAAATAGGAACAACCTTTGTAAACAACTGCATGCGTCTGATTTTACAAATTCTATCGCAGGAGATGAGCATCCATGAAGAGGTCAATTTGTTGTCCATTCCTAAGTATCCTTCAGGAAGTGGTGAACCACCTGCTAGAAGTTCTGTAGTCCAAGTGGTGTAGATATACCTGCAGCACTGATCGAAAAGGACTTCCAGGATTTTGACGAAGTGATAATGAAAGAACAGTGATGTACTCCCAAGTATGAAGGGTGCAGCCTGAAAGCAGTCTTGCAGGTTGTGATGTTGCAATGCATCTGCTGCCCTTTTCTTTCTAAGGCAGAGGTCACAGCTTGGAAGGTATTGTTAAAGGAGTTGCTGCAGCCCATCTTGCAATTGATATACACTGCTGGCACTGTATGTCAGTGGTAAAGGGATTAAATGGTGAAGTTGGTGGATGGGATGCTCATCAAGAAGACTACCTTAACACGGATGCTGTTAATTTTCATGAGTGTTATTGAAGGTGCACTTGTCTAGGCAAATGGAGAGTATTCCGTCAGACTCCAAATTTTATTATTATTTATTCAAAGGATTGTGGGCATCCTTGGCTATTAGCAGCATTTATAACTCAAACGTATTTCCCTGGATAAGGTGGAACTGATTTGCCTTCTTGACCTATTGCAGTCCTTGTGGTGTTGGGACATCCAAATTGCTGTTAGGAAGGTAGCTCCAAATTTTGATCCAGCAATACTGAAGGAACAGCGTTATAATTCCAAATCAGGGTGGATGGGACTTGGAAGGAAACCTGTAGATGGTCCTGGTCCCTTGCATATGCTGCCGTTGTCATTCTAGATGGTAGAGGTTGCAAATCTGGAAAATGCTGTGAAAGTAGCTTTGATGCTTTTGTGCAGTGTGTTTTGTAGATGGTACACAATGTGCGTCGGTGGTGGCTCCAGTAATGGTTGAAGATGGTGAATGTGGTGCCAATCAAGCAAGCTGATTTGTCCAAGATGATATCAAGCTTTAATGTTACTGGAGCTGCATTCATACAGGCAAGAGAGGAGTATATCATCCCACCCCTGACTTGTGTTTTGTCGAAGGCAGAAAAGTATTGGAGAGACTGAAGATGAGTTATTTGCCTCAGAAGTTCAGTGTCTTGCCTGTTCAGTATTTATGGACAAGTCTAGTTCGGTTTCTAACCAATGGCCATCATCAGGATGATGATAGTGAGGTGTCAACAATGGCAAATACCATTGAACATAAGTGGTCAGATGGTTAGATTCTCTCTTGGTGGAGATGGCAATTCCCTACCACTTGTGTGGCACAAATCTACTTGCCACTTATCAGAGCAAGCCTGGTTACTTTCCACCATTCCTGAAGAAGGGCTCATGCCCGAAACGTCGATTCTCCTGCTCCTTGGATGCTGCCTGACCTGCTGCGCTTTTCCAACAACACATTTTCAGCCCTGATCTCCAGCATCTGCAGTCCTCACTTTCTCCTGGTTACTTTCCACGTCCAGCTGCAAATGTGCATAGACAACTTCACATCTGGATTTATGTAAATGTGTGCTGAATATAGTGCAATTATCAGCAAACATCTCCAATTCTGACCTAATGATAGAGGCAAGGTAATTGATGAAGCAGTTAAACATTGAAAAGCAGAGGGCATTGCTTTAAGGATTTCTTACAGTGGTAACCCGGAGCTGAGATGGTTGACCTCCACCAATAACCATTTTCCTTTGTGTTAGGTATGGCTGCAACCAAAGGGGATTTTAATGACAAATGATACATGGTCACCATAAGGCTAGCTTTAAGTCCAGATTGTCCTGAGTTCAAATTTCACCATAAGTGATATTGCAATTTGAACCCACGTCCCCAGATTATTTGTCTAGGTTTCTGGATTACCAGGCCAGTGTCAGTACCAGGATGCAATCAGCTATCCTTGTAGATGGTGGCCTGGTTTCATGTATTCTATACTGTAGTTGCTAGGCTCCAATTCGAGCTAAAGGACACAGGAACGCTGCTGTCTGCAGTTCAGTGGGGAGCTTTTATTCCACAGCTGTATATTCTGCACAGGTTCAAACCAGTTGAAAAAGCTCGCAATCTTGGCTAATGACTCGCCTCAGGAGAAAATGAGGACTGCAGATGCTGGACACCAGAGTTGAAAAGTGTGGTGCTGGAAAAACACAGCAGGTCAGGCAGCATCCGAGGAGCAGGAGAATCGACGTTTCAGGCATAAGCCCTTCTTCAGGAATGAGGCTGGTGTGCCAGGCGGGCTGAGATAAAAGGTAGGGGGGAGGGAATTTGGGGGAGGGGTGCTGGGAATACAATAGGTGGAAGGAGGTGAGGGTGAGGGTGATAGGCCGGAGAGGGGGTGGGGGCGGAGAGGTCGGGAAGAAGATTGCAGGTCAAAAGGGCAGTGCTGAATCTGGGGGTTGGGACTGAAATAAGGTGAGGGGGGGGGGAAATGAGGAAGCTAGAGAAATCTACATTCATCCCGTGTGGTTGGAGGGTTCCTAGGCGGAAGATGAGGCGCTCTTCCTCCAGGCATTGTGTGGTCAGGGTCTGGCGATGGAGGAGGCTAAGGACCTGCATGTCCTTGGCGGAGTGGGAGGGGGAGTTAAAGTGTTCAGCCACGGGGTGGTTGGGTTGGTTGGTCCTGGTGTCCCAGAGGTGTTCCCTGAAACGTTCCGCAAGTAGGCGGCCTGTCTCCCCAATATAGAGGAGACCACATCGGGTGCAGCGGACACAGTAAATGATGTTGTGGAGGTGCAGGTGAATTTGCGAATGGCGTATCATCCTTCATCATTTCCGCCACCTCCAAACGGACCCCATCACCAGGGATATATTTCCCTCCCCTCCCCTATCAGCGTTCCGGAAAGACCACTCCCTCCGCGACTCCCTTGTCAGGTCCACACACCCCACCAACCCAACCTCCACTCCCAGCACCTTCCCCTGCAACCACAAGAAATGCAAAACTTGCGCCCACACCTCCCCCCTTACTTCCCTCCAAGGCCCCAAGGGATCCTTCCATATCCGTCACAAATTCACCTGCACCTCCACACACATCATTTACTGCATCTGCTGCACCCGATGTGGCTTCCTCTACATTGGGGAGACAGGCCACCTACTTGCCAGACCATGGCAACACGACGCCTGGAGGAAGAGCGCCTCATCTTCTGCCTAGGAACCCTCCAATCACACGGGATGAATGTAGATTTCTCCAGCTTCCTCATTTCCCCTCCCCCCACCTTATCTCAGTCCCAACCCTCAGACTCAGCACCGCCTTCTTGACCTGCAATCTTCTTCCTGACCTCTCCGCCCCCACCCCCTCTCCGGCCTATCACCCTCACCTTAACCTCCTTCCACCTATCACATTTCCAGTGCCCCTCCCCCAAGTCCCTCCTCCCTACCTTTTATCTCAGCCTGCTTGGCACACTCTCCTCATTCCTGAAGAAGGGCTTATGCCCGAAACGTCGATTCTCCTGCTCCTTGGATGCTGCCTGACCTGCTGCGCTTTTCCAGCAACACAGCTTTCAGCTATTATAGGTAAGACAGATTGGTCAGATCAGTCAGATCATGCTTGGGTTGGCGTGTGAAATTGCGATATTGTTAGCATTACAGAGACATGGCTGAGGGAGGACCAGAACTGGCAACCCTACATTCTGGAATATAAGATCTTCAGGCAGATCAGGGTAGGGTGTAAAAGAGGTGGTGCTGCTTTATTAAGGAGTCAGTTGTTGTCGTGAACAGGGTGATATCTTGAAAGGATCCTTAAATGAGGCTGCTGCATACAGTTTAGGAATCAGAATGGGACAATCACATTGGTTAGAGGGTATTGTAGGCCCCCAAACAACCAACAGGCTATGGAGTGCAGATATGTAGATAATTCACTGAAGTGTGTATCATTAGAGGATTTCAACTTCCCCAACATTAGTTGGGACAGTGATAATGTAAAGGGTTTAGAGAGCACAGATTTCCTGTAAATGTTTTCAGGAGAGCTTTTTATCACATGTAGAACATCCAACAAGTGACAGCACAGCACAATTCTGGGGAATGAAGCTAGATAGGTGGTCAAGGTAGTAGTGGAGGAATATTTTAGTGATGGCAATCACATCACAGTGTAACTTAAGTTAGTTATGGAAAAGGAAAGAGATGGTCTGTAAAAAAAAGTGTTTTGGAATGGGGGAAGGCAGATTTTACCAAATTAAGGCTGGATCTTGCCAAAGTATCGAAATTGGCAGGTTGAATTTGGCAGGTATGGTGTGGTGGGCATCACAGACATGTGGCTGCAAGAGGATCAGGACTGGGAGCAAAATATCCACGGATATACATCCTATCGAAAAGACAGGCAAGTGGGCAGAGGGGCTGGGTTGCCTTGCTCATAAGATATGAAATTAAATCAATAGCAATAAACAAAGTAGGGTCAGATGATGTAAAACCCATATAGGTACACTGGAGAAACTGCAAAAGTAAGAAAGCATAGTGGGAGTTATGTAGAGGTCTCCAAACAGTAGGAGGGATTTGGGGAACAAGATACACTAAGAAATAAAAAATGCATGTAAGACAGGTAAGGTTACTGTGATCATGGGGGATTTCAATATGCAGGTGGACTGGGAAAATCAGGTTGGTAGTGGATTATAAAAAAAGGAATTTGTGGAATGTCTATGAGATAGTTTGTTGAAGCAGCTTGTGGTGGAGACCACTAGGGAACAGGCAATTCTGGATTTAGTGTTTTACAATGAGGCAGATTTAGTAAAGGAGCTGAAGGTGAAGGAACTGCTCGGGGGGCAGTGGTTATAATATGATAGAATTTACTCTACAATTCGAGAGGGAGAAGGTGGAATCAGACATAACGGTATTACAGTTGAATGAAGGCAACTACAGAGGCATGAGAGAGAAGCTGACCAGAATTGATTGGGAAATGAGCCTAGTAGGAAAGACAGTGGGACAGCAATAGCAGGAGTTTCTGGGAGTAACTTGGGACACACTGCAAAAATTCATCCTGAGGAAAAACAACCGTACTAGAAGGAGGATGAGGCAACCGTGGCTAACAAGGGAAGTCAGGGACAGCAAAAATGCAAAAGAGAAAGCACATAATGTGGTGAAGGACAGTGGGAAGCCAGAGGATTGGGAGCTTACAAAGACTGACAGAGGACAACAAATAAAGGAATAAGGAGGAAGAAGATTAAATATGATAGAAGATTGGCTGTCTGGCAGAAAGCAGAAGGGTCCTTCTCGGGATGGAAGTTGGTGACCAGTGGTGTTCCTCAAAGTTCAGTGTTGGTACCACAAATTTTCACTTAATATGTTAATGATCTGGATAAAGGAACTGAGGGCATTCTGGCTAAGTGTGCAGATAATACATAGATAGATGGAGGGGTTAGTAGTCTTGAGGAGGCAGGGAGCCTGCATAAAGATTTGAACAGGTTAAGAGAGTAGGCAAAGAAGTGGCAGCTGAAATACATGGGAAGGTGTGAGGTCATGTACTTTGCTAGGACTATTTCCTAAACGGGGAGAAAGTTCAGAAATCTGAAGTGCAAAGGGACTTGGGAATCCTAGTCCAGGTTTCTCTTGAGGTAAACTTGTAGGTTGAGTTGGTAGTTAAGAAGGCAAATACAATGTTGTCATTCATCTTGAGAGGACTAGAATATAAAAGCAGGGATGCACTTCTGAGGCTTTACAAAGCTCTGGTCAGACCACATTTCGAGTATTGTGAGCAATAGGAAAGATGTATTGGCCCTGGAGAGGGTCCAGAGGAGATTCACGAGAATAATCTGAAGAATGAAAAGTTTAACATATGAGGAACATTTGAGGGATGTAGGACAATACTCAATGGAGTTTAAAAGTATAAGGGGGGATCTGATTGAAACTTTCAGAATACTGAACAGCTGGACTGAGTAGATGTTGGGAAGATGTTTTTATTGTTAGGAGAGACAAGGACCAGAGGGCACAGCCTTAGAGTAAAGCCTTTAGAATGGGGATAAGGAGAAACTTCTTCAGCCAGAGAGTGGTACATCTGTGGAATTCATTCCCACAGAGGGCTGTGGAGGTGAGGTCATTGAGTATATTTAAAACAGAGATAAATAAGTTCTTGATTGCCAATGGGATCAAAGGTCACAGGGTGAAAGCGGGAGAATGGGGTTCAAAAACCTAACAGCCATGATTGAATGGCAGAACAGACTGGATGGGCTGAATGGTCTAATTTCCACTCCTATGCCTAATGGTCCTATGGTCTGTGGTCTAAAGTAGACTTGGAACAGCTACTTGGTAAAAACAATGACTGCAGATGCTGGAAACCAGATTCTGGATTAGTGGTGCTGGAAGAGCACAGCAGTTCAGGCAGCATCCAAGGAGCTTTGAAATGGACGTTTCGGGCAAAAGCCCTTCATCAGGAATAAAGGCAGTGAGCCTGAAGCATGGAGAGATAAGCTAGAGGAGGGTGGGGGTGGGGAGAAAGTAGCATAGAGTACAATGGGTGAGTGGGGGAGGAGATGAAGGTGATAGGTCAGGGAGGAAGGGTGGAGTGGATAGGTAGAACTGTAAAACCTGCACCCACACCTCCTCCCTCACCTCTATCCAAGGCCCTAAAGGAGCTTTCCACATCCATCAAAGTTTCACCTGCACATCCACTAATATCATTTATTGTATCCGTTGCTCCCGATGCGGTCTCCTCTACATTGGGGAGACTGGGTGCCTCCTAGCAGAGTGCTTTAGGGAACATCTCCGGGACACCCGCACCAATCAACCACACCGCCCCGTGGCCCAACATTTCAACTCCCCCTCCCACTCTGCCGAGGACATGGAGGTCCTGGGCCTCCTTCACCGCCGCTCCCTCACCACCAGACGCCTGGAGGAAGAACGCCTCATCTTCCGCCTCGGAACACTTCAACCCCAGGGCATCAATGTGGACTTCAACAGTTTCCTCATTTCCCCTTCCCCCACCTCACCCTAGTTCTAAACTTCCAGCTCAGCACTGTCCCCATGACTTGTCCTACCTGCCTATCTTCTTTTCCACCTATCCACTCCACCCTCTCCTCCCTGACCTATCACCTTCATCCCCTCCCCCACTCACCCATTGTACTCTATGCTACTTTCTCCCCACCCCCACCCTCCTCTAGCTTATCTCTCCACGCTTCAGGCTCACTGCCTTTATTCCTGATGAAGGGCTTTTGCCCGAAACGTCGATTTCGAAGCATCTTGGAACAGCTACTTGTTGGAACAACTGCAGCAAAACAACAGTGTTCAAAAAAAGGAAATGGGAAGACTACAGGCCCAACGTGTTCCCTTTAGGGTGTGTGAGATATTGTGCTATAGGCATCTTTACTAACTCACTCACCAGCTCACTACATTCATTCATATTGCATTCCTATTCATTCATTCATGACCCTTCGCTAACCCGTTATTTGCTATAACACGTTTTCATTCATTCATTCATAAAACCACGTTTTTGTTGAGGATTTTACAATTGCAAGATGGACTAAATTAAAACATTACTTCCAAACCCATTACTGCTCCTGTACACTTTCAACACTTAAAAGACCTATTTACCTATCACCTGATGAAGGAGCGTCGCTCCGAAAGCTAGTGTGCTTCCAATTAAACCTGTTGGACAATAACCTGGTGTTGTGTGATTTTTAACTATTTACATCAAAAGCTACCTCCGAATACATATCGAAGACTACTAACCTATTTTGAAAAAATCTCCCGGACACCACATCTCTATGACCCGCCTGAAGCAATGGAAAGATTATAATATTAATCAGCCCTTATCAACCTTTCTCTCAGGACCTGAATAGATTGCAGAACATTAAACAGTTTCCCCAACTAATAAATATATTAAACAAGGCTGCTATCCCTTTTACCGTCAAAACAAAGCTTCTGTGAAATTGCATGAATGAATGAAATTCACAGCCGCAAATAGTAAACAAATCTCATGTTAAGACAAGAATCTCATGACCCAGCTGCAGTAATCAGTTTAATATCCTTTATTCTTTTATTAGGTGCATGTATAATTTCTAACTTATCCAGAATATATAGCCTAGTACTTTTACTAACATTTACCAACTTAAAAGACAAAAGGACTAACACTTCTTAATTATGCCAGCAAACTAGACAGACACTCTTAATCCTATCAGGAGTCAGAGCCAGCACTTAGCAAATGCTGAAACTATCTCCTGCTTCCCCAAACCTATGAGTACAGGAGGTAAAACAATGTAATAGATGTAAGAACTGTGTATAAAGAAGCTACTGCAAGAACCGTACTTCAGGTTTCCATCACGGCCTCAAATGGTGCTACTGTGTTTGCTGAATGAAGAGGCCATTTTTACCACTTTCCGATTTCATTTGTTATTTGAACAAAATCCCGCAGACGACATATGGAGCAACAAACCCAGAGGAATCCGGGATGCCTCGAAGTATTCAGATAAGAAGGGAAAGCGAGGCTTTAAGTAGGTGCAAATCAATACAGGTCCTAGTGAAATATGAAATAAGCAGGACACATTAAGGAGGCAATTAGGACACCAAAAAAGGAGGTCCAGGTCCAGATGAGTTGTATTCCAGGCTGCTCTGGGAGACAAGGGAGGAAATTACAAGGGTTCTGATCCAATATTTTATAATTCTCTCTGGTCACAGGAGATGCCAAAGGACTGGAGGACAGTTAGTATAGTTCCATTTTTCAACAAGGGAATTACAGACCAGTGATTCTCATGTAAGTGGGAAGGAAACTATTGAAGAAAATTCTGAAGGAGAGAATTAATCATCATATGGAGAGGGAAAGTCTGATCAGGGGTAGTCAATATAACTTTGTCATAGGGAGATCATTCCTAGCAAATTTGTTCTAATTTTTTCAGGTATCAATCAGGTGGGTAGATGAGGATAGTGTAGTTGACATGGATTTCAGCAAAGCCTTTCACAAAGTCCCACATGTGAAACTGATAGAAAAAGTAAAAGCACATAGGATCCAGGGTAACTTAGCAAGACAGACCCAAAATGTGTGGAATGCTCTGCCCCAGAGGGCAGTGGAGGCCCAGTCTCTGGATTCATTTAAGAAAGAGTTGGATAGAGCTCTTAAAGATAGTGGAGTCAAGGGTTATGGAGATAAGGCTGGAACAGGATACTGATTGGGAATGATCAGCCATGATCATATTGAATGGCGGTGCAGGCTCGAAGGGCTGAATGGCCTACTCCTGCATCTATTGTCTATTGTCTATTGTCTATAAAATCAGCTCAGTAGAAGACAGAGGGTGGTGGTAGAATGTTGTTTGAGAGACTGGAGGCCCATGTCCAATGATATACCAGAGGATCAGTGCTATGTCCCTTATGTGTGTTATTGTGTATTTGTGTGTGTGTGTACATGTTGTGGGAGGGGTGGGGGGTAATGATAAATTTGCAGATGACATGAAGATTGGCCAGGCATTTTACAGTGAGGAAGAAAGTCTTGGGTTACAGGACACCATCGACAGATTGCAGATGGGCAGATTAGTGGCAGATGGAATTTAACTGATAAATATGAAGTGATGCATTTTGGAAGTAATAAGACAAAAGAATACTCAATGAATGGCAGGACACTGAGAAGTTCAGAAGAACAAGGGATCTTGGGGTTCTTGTCCACAGATCCCTGAAGGTGGCGGGACAGGTTGACAATGTCGATAAAGCACAGTAGATTAGGCAGCATCTGAGGAGCAAGAAAGTGGACATTTCAGGCTTAACCCTTCATCAGGACTGTTACTCCTCAGATGCTGCCTGACCTGCTGTGCTTTTTCCAGTGCCACACTTTATTGACTCTGACTTCTTCAGCACCTGCAGTCCTCACAATCTCCGAGAGACAGGGTAACAGGATGGTAAAGTGTTTATCAGTCATGTCATCAGTTATAAGAGAAGGGAGATTATGTTGGGGCTGAACAAAACCTTGGTTAGGCCATAGCTGGAGTATTTGTGTAGTTCTGGTAACCACATTATAAGCAGAATGTCATTACACTGGCAGGATGCAGAGGAGATTCACTGGCATGTTGCCTGGATTGGCATATGTTTTTCTTTATTCATTCATGGGATGAGGGAGTCAGTGGCTAGGCCAGCATTTATTGCCCATACCTAATTGACCAGAGGGCAGTTAAGAGTCAACCACATTACTCTGAGTCTGGAATTACATGTCAGCCAGACCAGGTAAGGATGGCAATTTCCTTCCCTGAAGGATATTAGTGAACCAGGTGAGTTTTTCCAACAATCAACAATGGATTCCTGGTCATCTGGACACTTAATTCCAGAGTTTTGTTGAATTCAAATTCCACCATCTGCCATGGCAGGATTCGAACCCTGGTCCCCAGATCTCTGGGTCTCTGGATTAATAATCCAGCAATAATTCCACTAGGCCATTGCCTCCGTGATGTTAGCTACAAAGAGAGACTATATAGTTTCTTTAGAGCAGTGAAGGCTGAAGAGAGACCTGACTGAGATGCATAAGATAATGAAGGGTATGGACAGAGTGGATAGAAAGCAGCTGCTTCTCTTAGTTGAAGGATCAGTAACAAGGGACATAATTTTAAGCAAGAGGTTCAGACAGGGTTTAAGGAAAACGTTTTCACCCAGAGGATGATGGGAACGTGGAATGAACTGCATGGGAGGACAGTAGAGACAGGAAACCTCACAATCTTTAAAAAAATAAGTGGACGAATACTTGAACTGTCATCATATTCAAAGCTATGGGCCATAATGGAAAATGGGATTGGTGTGTACAGGTTTGCACAGAAACAATGAGGTAGAACAATGAGTGTATGAATAATATATTTAAATTTTCAGAAGTGACTTGATTAAAGTACAAATTAGGCTACTTAATAAGAATCCATGTTTTTGAAGGTAATACATTAGCATGAATAGAGGTTTGGCTAACTAACAGTTAGGATAGGGAGGTATTTTCAAGATGGCAATCTGTAACTAATAAAGAGCCTCAGGGATCAGTGTAGGGTCCACAATTAACCTACAAGAAATATTAATGACTTGGATGAGGAAAGTGAACGTACTGTAGCCATGTTTGCAGAAGACACAAAAATAGTCTGCTGGGGGTAAGACAGGTTCAACAAAAATTTGGCAGATGGAATACGGTTTGGGAAAATTTGAGATGATACAGTTTGGCAGAAAGAAAAGGAATTGAATATTATTTAAATGGAGGAAGACTGCAGAAAGCTACAACACAGAGACGTCCTTGTGAATAAATCACGAAAAAATCACATACAAGTTCAGCAGGGCAAAGGCTGCGACAACAGTTGAATGGGCACCGCACAACAATCAACAGACAAGAGCGTTCCCTCCCATTTGGGGAACACTTCAGTGGTCCAGGACATTCAGCCTCGGACCTTCGGGTGACCATCCTCCAAGGTGGACTTCGGGACAGGCAGCAGAGAAAAGTGGCCAAGTAGAGGCTGATAGCTGAGTTCGGTACCCATAGGGAGGGCCTCAACCGGGACCTTGGGTTCATGTCACAATACAGGTGACCACCATTGCACTATACACATACACAGATACTCCTATACACACACACTCTCACACACACACAGGCACTCCTATGCACACATACACACGGACACACATATACACAGACGCGCATACAGACACGCACACACACCCTTACAGACACACACCCATCTAAGACAAAGATGAGGAGAAATTTCTTTTGAGGGGAGTAAGTATGTAGATTCATTATAGTAGACACATTAAGTATATTCAATGCTGAGACAGAGTCTACATCCGTAAAGAAATCAAGGCTGATGGGACAAAAGCACAAAGGTGGATTTGAGGATTATCAGCCCAGCTATGATCTCATTGAGTGGCATAGCAGACAGCATGAGCTGAATGCTACTTCTGCTCCTATGTCTTATAGTCTTATGGCAGATGGTTAGATTCAATCTGTTGGAAACGGTGTTTGCCTGAAACTTCTGTGTTTACGTGCCATTTTTCAGCCTAAGCCCAGATTTTGTCCAGGTCTCAATGCAGGTCAATTATTTTCACAGGCACAAACTTGTTATCCAAAGAAAACAGGTAATGCATATTTACACAAAAATATCTATCTATATGAAGCATGTACCTGGCAAGGTAAACTTCATTTTCCAAGCAGTAGTGAGTAAAGAACTCTAGTTATTTCACAACCTTGTCAATTTCTTTGTACAAATGCTATCAGTATAAGGGATGAAGCCTGTCCATATCAATCAGTTAATGAGAAGTCTCAGTCATAGGTGGTCTTGCTTATGGTTCTTAAACACCAGCAGTGTAATGGGTGAAGGTTGATAGGGCCCACCACCCCTGTCAAGCAAGACAGCCACGCTGACTAATGTCAGAAAAACTTAGCCAGGGGAGACAGTTTGACTGCAACGAGAGATGAAATAGAAAGGGCTCACAACAAAATAAAAGGGATCAATGGAAAAGGTTCATAGGAAGATAGACTAAGTGGAAAGGAACAGTAAGGAATCAAATGTAAAAGGGATGATTTTTCTCAGGGTGGAGAAGGAGCAAAATGAGATACATTGGAGAGAGTCACAGTGATGGGGCAAAGTGGACAATGAAGCATGGAAGCTCCACATTAAGGGTGGAGAACACAATTAAGTGTGCTTGGGAGTGAGGAGCAGGTGAACAGAATAATGGGCAGTCTAAGGGCAAGGCTGGTTACTGAAATCTGCTGGAAGTAGGACTAGGGAGAAGAGCAGAAATAGGAGATAGTAGAAGACCCAATAGTCACAGCTGCAGACTGAAGGAAAAAAGAGGAGAAACCAGAGGAAAGAAAGTGGCTATCTATAGTTACTGGGCAGGGGTGAGTGTATTCTATAGGAGGAGTGTAGAGAGTGAACAACCTGAAGGAAGACTTTACAAAAACCATCTTTCTCTAAAACAGGTTTCAAGAGTGACTAGCTTCAAAACATTACCTTGCATTCTCTCCATGGATACTGCCAGATCTGTACTGGTTGGAATGAAATTAGGCAGCTGGATCTCTTAGAATATGAGTTCCCTGATTGGGGCTGTTAATCTGGTCCAATCAGGGAGCCCTGGCTGACAAATATAAACAGGAAAATTGGAGGTTCTCTTCACACTGAGAGCTGGCTCTGAAGGGCTGGATCAGTGTCAAGGACTCTCCATGTTTAAATAAAGGGTGACTTGGTGACGGGATACCAGCCTCTGTGGAGTTATTTCATGATCTGTTGACTTTTTCCAGCAATTTCTGTTTTTGTTTCAGATTTCCAGCACCCACAGTTCCTTATTTTACTATACTATGTGGAAGGACTCAGTTAAGGGCTTTTGACACACTGCAAAACAAAAGATGAAAAAGTTCTTAAAGCTCCAAACACTCCAATCATGTCAACTTCAATCTTTCATTCATCCTTGTCAAGAACTGCATCTAAAAATCACCAGTGATTGGTCCCCAATAAAGCCATTGCAGGCATAATGGGCCAAAAGGTCTCTTTCTGGACCATAATAATTCTGTGATTCTGAGTGATGGTAGGACTGAAAGGGTTATGCTATATTCAACCTTGTAGGACAATTGACAAGTCCATCTGTATGAAAGTAAAGGACAGAGAACAAACTGTTACGCCGACTGGATTCCAAGACTCTCGGGATGTATGGCAAGGAATATCACAGTATAGATCACTAAGAGTTAGATTGCTTTCCCTTCATATGTGAATTAGCATAATGTAAAAACCAAAACTACAAATATCTTTTACATGGCAGCATCAGGAAATGGAAAACCAGTCATTGGTCATGGAGGAAGCACCTCACTATATATAGCTGGTTGTGGGGCTTACTTTCACCCAACATGTGAGGTCCCAGTATGGACCCAAAGGTTACACTAACTGTGACAAGATGTCAAATGAAAAAAAACAGACATGTCATTCCTGAGATTTTCTCACAGATCAATACTTGCATGGTAGATGTTTCACCAATTTTAAGAAGATAGAGAAGTATGGGAAGAGAGATAAACAACACCAACAGAAAAAAGACACGAGGGTCAGGGATTGAATTGCAACAATGAACAAGCAAGCCGCACAGGGTTTTCAGTTTTATCAAGCAATCTACTAACAAAGGCTTTACCCAAGATGTTACAGCCAGCTGCAGAAAGACAGTGTCATGAACGCCTTTGCATGGTTCGGAGAGCCATCACCTACATCTGCCTGGAGATTACCTGCAGGCAGATCTCCTGCACTTCAGAATGGGATGAAGAATTAGGCCTGTATCAGAGAATATCACAGTGGGACTTTGTTGCTGCCAACTCCTTTCAAAGTTCACCTGGAGACATGTGTGGCATCTCACAATCTGCAGTCCATAACTGCCTGCGAGTTCATCTCAAATTAAAAACATCATTTATCCAATTCACCATTTCTCAGACAGCCAAAGTGTCTAAGGCATCAGATTTGCAGCCTTGGATGGGTAACAGGCCATCATTGTGCAAATGGCACTCAGAACTCCCTGATATCATCCAGCCAGTTTAAAGAATTTCACAGCAAATCACTTGGAAAACAGTGACAGGATCAGTCAGTCAGCATGGATTTATGAAAATCTATGGGAAATTTGAGGATATGTAATCAGTTGGGTCAATAAGGGGAAACTAGTGGATGTGGTTTACTTAGACTTTCAGAAGGCTTTTAACAAGGTCCTACAAAAGAGATTATCATTTGGAATTATAACACATGGGATTGGGGGTAATGTAAAAGACAGGAAACAAAGTGTAGGAATGACAGGCAATGACGAATGGCATAGGGTACAGATCATTGCTTGGACCCCAACTATCCACAATATATTAGTGATTTAGATGAAGGAACTAAATGTAATTCCTTTAGGTTTGCAGATAACACAAAGCAAAGTGGGAGGGTGAACTGTGAGGAGCGTATAGAGGTGTTTCAGTTTGATTTGGAATGATTGAGTGTTTGGGTAAATCATGGCAGATGAAGTGTAATGTGAATAAATGTGAAGTTATCCATTTTAGTCGCAAAAACAGAAAAATAGATTATCTGAATGGTGACAGATTTTCAAAGGGGGGAGGTGTGGTGAGACACCCATGTTTTTGTACACTCGTCACTGAAAGTTAGCATGTAGTTGAAGTATATGGTGAAGGAGGCATATAATATGTTGGCCTTCATAGTGGGGGGATTTAAGTGCAGGAGCAGGGATACCTTGATGAATTTCTGGAGCTTTGGTGAGACCACATTTGGAATGCTGTCTGATGTTTTCATCTCCTTATCTGAGGAAGAATGTTCTGGCTATGCATGGAGTGTAATGAATGTTTACCAGACTAATTAAAGGGATGGCAGGGCTGACTTATGAAGAGAGACTGGATTGGTTAGGACTACATTCACTAGAATTTGGAAGAATGAAGATAGATTTCATAGAAACCTATAAAATTCTGAGATGGCTGTACAGTGTAAATTAAGGAAAGATGCTTCCAATGACTTGGGTGTCCAGAACCAGGAGTCACAGCCTAAGAATACAGGTTAGGCTATTTAGGACTGAGATGAAGAGAATGGTAAGTCTGTGGAATTCTCTGCCACAGAAAGCAATTGAAGCAAAACATTGAATGTTTTCATGAAAGAGGAGTTAAATATAGTTCTTAAGGTTAAAGGGATCAAAGGGTATGGGAAGAAATTAGGAACAGGGTACAGAGTTGAAGGGCAAGAGTGAGGACTGCAAATGCTGAAAACCAGAGTTTAGAGTGGTGCTGGAAAAGCACAGCAGGTCAGGCAGCATCTGAGGATCAAGAAAATTGGCATTTCGGGCAAAAGCCCTTTAACAGGAATGACCATTCAACAGAGTTGAATGACCAGCCATGATCATATTGAATAACTGAGTAGGCTCAATGGACAGAATAGCCAACTCCTCCTGCTACCTTTTCTCTTTATGCTATGCTGCCTCCCTAGAGCTATGGTCAAGGGAATGACAGGAAAGTAGAGTTAAGGCCACAATCAAAACTTATCTTACGGGCTGACTGGACTGTTGTTGCTCTTCAATCCTATGTTGCAATATTCCAATGGCCACAGAGTGGGGCAAGGTGACCAGCCAGTAATCATTGTCCATACCAGCACATACTTCATTATTGAAAGAGGAATATATTTGATCATATATCTGGTCGATTTTACAAGCATACAGGCAGGCCATACAATCCCTTGAGTCTATTCTACCAGTCAATAAAATCATGGCTGATCAGTTTGTGCTGTAACCTGAGTTCCACATTTCCACCTCCCTGTGATCTTTTTAACTGATTACTAAACAAGAAAGTAAATTCAAAATTTTCAAGAACTCTGCTCTACCAGCCTTTCAGGGAGTGAATTCCAAAGGCTCTCAACTCTCAAAAAGTCATGTTTGGAGATGCCGGTGTTGGACTGGGGTGGACAAAGTTAAAAATCACCCAACACCAGGTTATAGTCCAACGGGTTTATTTGGAAGCACTAGCTTTCAGAGTACTGCCCCTTCATCAGGTGGATGATTCTCCACAACCTCCTCCGTTCTTCACAACATTCTCCACAACCACCTGATGAAGGAGCAGCGCTCTGAAAGCTAGTGCTTCCAAATAAACCCGTTGGACTATAACCTGGTGTTGTGTGATTTTTAACTTTGTAAACCCTCAAAAAATTCTTAACTGTTATAAATTTGCGATGCTCAACTTTTAAGCAATGATTCCTAGTTCTGGATTCTCCGTTAAAAGAAAATGTCCTCTCCACATCCACCCTGCTGAAACTCCTGAGGATTTTATATGCTTCAGTAAAGTTACCCCTTACTCTTCTGAATTCCAGCGGATACAAGCTATAGCCTCTCTAAACCTTCCATATAAGACAACAATCCATTTCATGTATTAGTCGAATAAGCGTTCTCTGAACTGGCCTCCAATTGATAAATAAGGCGATCAATATTGTGCAGTCTCACTAGTGCCCCATATAACTGAAATCTATGACTGAGGGCATAAATTTATGGTAATGGGCACAAAGTTTAGAGGAGATGTGATGAAACCTTTTTTATCACCCAGAGGATAGTGGGAATGGTAGAGGTAGAAACCTTCATAGCATTGAAGTGGTATCTAGATGTGCACTTGCCAAGGTATACAAGGTTATGGACCAAGTGCTGGAAAGCCACTACTGGGATTAGTCATAGAGTCCTACAGCACGGAGACAGGCCCTTTGGCCCAAACTGATCCATGCCAACCAAAATGTCCATCCACGCTAAAATCCATTTCCCTGCACTTAGCCCATATCCTTCTAAACCTTTCCTATCCATGTATTTGTCCAAATGCCCTTTTAATGTTGCTAATATACCTGCCTCAACGACTTCCACTGACAGCTCATTCCATACGCATACCACCCTCCAGACTCCCTTTTATTCTTTCCCTTCAAACCTTAAACCGATGCCCTCTAGTCCTCGATTCCCCAACCCTGGGAGAAAGACTGAGTGCAATTTCTGATAACCTTCCTCATGAGGGTTTTTGAAAAAACGTATACCTTGGACTGTGGATGAAGTCGTAGATTCGTTCGCTGAGCTGGCACGGTTGTCTTTAGATGTTTCGTCTCTTCGCTAGGTGAGATCATCAGTGCCCCTTCAATCCGGTGTTGGTGGTCTGCCCCACTTGGTATTTATGTGTCTGTTTTTTTTAGTACTTCTGGTTTTGTAACTGAGTGATTTGTATCTGGGATCCAGTTCAATGTATTTTTTGATTGAATTCCGATTGGAGTGCCAGGCTTCAAGGAATTCTCTCTGTTTAGCCGGTGCTAAGATGGTTACATTATTCCAGTTGAATTCATGTGGTTGGAAATGAGAGAGTACTGTTCATGTCTCGCAATGGTGAGTTGATACAGAACCAGGTGTACCAAAAAATCAGAGACACATAAATACCAGGCAAGACAGACCACCAAAACCTATCGAAGATGCACTGACGATGCCACCAAGCGAGGCAACAAAACATCTGCTGAAAACCACATCAGCTCAGCGAATGAATCTACTCACCTCAACCTTTCTCACTATCTACGATACCACCTATTTTAGTGTCATTTGCAAACTTACGAATCATGCCTTGTACATTCTCATCCAAATCATTGATACAGATAATAAACATTAATGGGCCCAGCACCGAACCCCGACATACCCCACTAGTCACAGGCTTCCAGTTCGACAAACATCCTTCCACTACTACCCTCTGCTTCCTACCATCACGCCAATTGTGTACCCAACTTGCCAGCTCCCCCCGGATTCTATGCGATCTAACCTTCCAGAGCAGCCTACCATGTGGAACCTTATCAAAGGCCTTACTGAAATCCATATAGACTACTTCTACTGCCCTGTCCTCATCAACCTTCCTGGTTACTTCATCAAAGAATTCTAACACATTTATGAAGCATACCTTTTCATGCACAAAGCCGTGCTGACTACTCCTATCAAACCCTGTCTTTTTAAATGCATGCATATCTATCCCTCAGAATCTTCTCAGGTAACTTACCTCCCACAGATGTTAGGCTTACTGGTCTATAGTTCCCAGACTATTCTTTACAGCCCTTCTTTAAGGACACAATATTCCTTAACCTCCAGTCTTCCAGCACCTCACCCATGGCCAACGATGATTCAAAAATATAAGCCAGGACCTCCGTAGTTTCTTCTCTAACCTCTTGCAGTGTTCTTGGATATATCTAGTCCGGACCAGGAGATTTCACAACCTTTATATATTCTAATATATCCAACACTCCTCTACTGTGATATGGACTGTCCCCAGAATATCGCCACTAACTTCCCCAAGTTCCTAAGTCTTCATGTCTTTTTCTATGGTAAACATAGAGGAGAAGTATTCATTGAGACTCTCACCCATTTCCTGTGGTTCTACACGTACATGCCCACTCTGGTCCTTGAGGGGCCCTATTCTCTCTCTCGTTATTCTTTTTCCTTTAATATACTTAAAGAACCTTTTCGGATTCATCGTAATCTTCTCAGCCAAGGATACCTTGTGCCCCCTTTTTGCCCTCCTGATTTCCTTCTTCAGTAAACTCCTGTATCCCTTATATACCTCCAGGATTCCATTGATCACGGCTGCCTGTACCTGAGTCATACCTCTTTCTTTCTGGTCAAAGCCTCAATATCTCAATAGACCTTGAACTCTGCGTATCTCACTTTTAAAGGCCTCACACTTGCCAGGGGTCCCTTTGCCTGCAAACAAACTACTCCAATCAACCCCTGCAAGCTGTTGTCTAATTCCATCAAAATTCATCTTGTCCCAATTTAGAACTTAACCTGTGGACCAGTTTTGTCCCTCGCTATAACTATTTTAAAATTAATAGAACTATGGTCACTGCTCCCAAGTGCTCCCCCCACTGTCACCTCAGTCACCTGTCCTGCCCTAAATCCGAAGAGTAGGTCAGGTTTTGCCCCTTCCTGAGTCGGACCTTCTATATACAGCTTGAGGAAACTTCCTTGAAAGTGCTTAACAAATTGCACCCATCTTAGCCCTTAACACGATGGCAGTCCCAGTCTATGTTAGGGAAATTAAAATCCCATACTATGATAGCCCTGCTGATCCTGCAAGTCTCCCCAGGCTCCCTGCATATTTGTTCCTCTAATTCCAGTTGACTATTTGGTGGCCTGTAGTACAATCCCAATAACGTCATTATCCCCTTCTTATTTCTCAGCTCCACCAACAAAGCCTCACAGGATGATTCTTCAGTTATTTCATCTCTGATTACTGCTGTGATACTCGCCTTAATCAAAACTGTAATTCCCACTGCCCTCTTTCCACCAGTTCTGTCCCACTTAAAGCACCTGTACCCTGGCACATTAAGTTGCTAGTCCTGTCCCTCCTTTAGACACATTTCTGTAATGGCTATAATATTCTAGTCTGAATGTACCAATCCACTAGTGCAGACTCAATGGAGCTGAAAGTCTTTTCTGGTCTACAGACCTCTATGTTTTGATGAATGAGCACCCTGTGAAAACTGGATTGTATTCACTGAGTTCCCTTTACAATGACAGCATTCCTTACATTCAACAGGACACTACTGAAGCATTGCCAATTTATTTTTTTAATTGATTTTTTTACGGATTTAAGTGCTGCAAAACGATATTTCTTGATATGAGAAAAGAATTCAGCTAGTTTTCAAAACATAGATAAGCCATATTTTGGAAGATGTCCAATCTGAACTCAAAGTGGATTAAGAAATATTTTGCTTTTGGAAGGTCATCTTAAATATCAAAAAAGTTTTATTTAAGACAATAAAAATCTGAACAGTCAATTAGATTCAGAAAACTGATGTACTTTAAAGCAAAATATGCAAACAATGACATGACGTCACCCGGTGACTTAGGCCCTGCACCTTCTCAGTAGAGCAGAGAGATCATTCTTTCTGCGAAATGTTTTTCAATTCTTATTACAGTCCTCTAGTTGGCTAGATGTGTGATTTTTGAACAGGATTCAATTTTGGATTTCTAAATGTTCAGATACATTTGAACATCATTAATCCATTTCGCTTCTTCTACAGCTAGTTGACTTTCTTTTTGTGCTTTCAAACAGGTTCAAGAACATGGTGAGAGTCTTGCTGAGACAACGGGAATAGGAAAACCCTGAACTAACTACGATTACTTATGTCTCCAAAACAAAAGCACCGTTGAAAACCATAAACCTGATCAAAGCTGCTTCTGAAATGAAGATTGATGAAGTAACTCAATACAATTTACCAGTTCAACACACAATAGGGAATTTAATTGAACTTAAGGGGGCAAATACAATTTAATATTTCAAAATTAATTTACAATAAGAGCCAACAGAAACTGTCTAGGTGGTTTTAATTTGCATTAAAATTGGGAAAGATGTTTGGAAAAATTTAATTGACCACTAACAAAATCTATGAGCCCTACAACACTAGAGAGGCTGCACAAAAGAAACCCTTAAGTCTGTACGTGCCATTTTTCAATGTGGGATAATTTTAAAAGAAATAAATGTCTCACACAATTTAGCAACTACTTCTGAGAAAATTGTAAACATATTTTGGAAGAAAGAACAAAACAGTGAGATTTGGTAATGCTTAAAACCTAATGCTTAAAACCAGACAGTAATGTTTGATTTCTGCTTTAAGGATATTCTGAAAACATACCTTTCTAAAAAATACTGGACAGTAACGTTTCTCCAGAGCTCCTGAATCTAGTACGTTACCTAATAGGATGTCCCACTGAGAATAAAAGAATAGTGACGGGGGAAAAGTGACACAGCATCAAATTGATGAACATGAGAATATATTAAGTGAAAGGAAAGTGTAGATGAAATTAATTGACTGTTGTTTGGACATATTTCTGTTCTTACCTATTAGGATTTTTAAACAAAAAACTAAATTAGATGATTTTCCTCCACTTGAAACATTAGAACCAAGAGGAGAAGATACACATATTACAAGCACCCCACCTCACCTTTCCTCCCTACCATCAGCTCACTTGAAAGTCAAGAATGTATAGCATAATCTTGCGATACCTATATAAGTACGCAGAAGTGATTGTCACGTCTGAAGTAACTATCGAGAGGGAATGCACAATGAAAATGCACGTAAGAATGGATCTCAAATACATAAACATAAAATGGTCATTGTGACCTGAAGATTGAGAAACAGAGTTTTCACTGACACATAATCCATTAAGAAGCTGACTTTAAAACAATCTAGATGGTGAGAGGTAGATAAGAATTAAAGTAAAAATAGTATTGGTTGGGAATGATTCAAGGCTGTGGGAAGAAAATACTTAATAAGAAAAATGCATAAAATGGGTACAAGGGAGAGCTGGAGAATCATTTAGGTCCATGCATCATCTACTAGTGTGTTTTAATTTACTATAATCAGCTAAGGATGAGTCAAAGCCCTCAAAGGATGACGGGATCGTTTCAATGCAGAATGAGGGCGAAGAGGAGGCGAAAATCAACAACTTGTCGCAAGTAAAAAGGCAAGTGAATAACAGAGAGCCCAAGGGGGAGATATTTATTCTATTTGGAAGCCTATCTTCTGGTTCTAATCCACTGAAACGTCTATGATAGGAAATTCCATACATAACATCACAATGCTGTTATGAAGATGTGGGTGTACTGTACCTGTAAGAAAGTTAAAAGCTAGCAGAACTACTTGACAGCACCAAGTGTTCTGAACAAGATATAATGTAATCTTTTGGTCCAGCAGCTGGTGTAGACAAAAACAAACTCAAAAGCAGCCAATCAGTTTAAATTATACCCCTCCCCCCAAAAAAACCAAACTCAAATCAAGTTTGAATTCAGTGTATTGACAATATTAAGAGCCAATGATACAACCTGATGCTTTGGGGGTATAAGACTGGGAAAAATTGAACAGTTGAGGGAGAACTGCCAAGCAACCAACACATTCGGACTGCCCGGAGAATAGCTCTCTTAAAGGTACCTTTATCGATCCATGACCTATGAAACAGAACTCCCTAAGAAGAAGAAAAGAAGACAGAGGAAGATATAAAGAGAGGATTTAATAGCTGGCTGGTTTTGCAACTTGCATTTTTGGTAAATCTTAATCAGGGGGCTTTATCAGACTAGTATTGTAGAAGGGAAAGGTAAAAGATAGGTTAGAGAAAGGAGTTGTTAATAATTATTCACTGTTATACATTAAGAAATAAAGTTGTTAATTTTTACTTTAAATAGTGACCTTTGAGATAGTTTTAGCCGTCTTGAATTTTCACAGATTACTATAAAGGATAAATCTTTTCTGTGTGGCTGGTTTAAATTAAGCAGAGCAGTTTAGCTGCATTGTAACAGTTTAGGGGCTAGTCTGGGACTTGAACTGGTTTGGACAGATTTGAATAAACTTTGGGGTACAAAGAAATCCCAGCAGATTTAACAATTGCAGTTTAGTGTCCTAGATCTTTAAATAAAATGTCAATAAGACAATTTACTTAATTTCAGTGACTTATGGTTGATTAAATTAAAAGTGAGAGAAATGGGTCTTAAAATTGCTAAAGAGTTTCTGGGATTTTAAGATGATTCTCAGATTTGCCAAGGAAGTTTAGAAGAAATTACATTTGGGTTTAGCCAAGGACAAAAGTAAAGCTGAAATTGTAAGGGAATTTCTCAAACACTTGGTATGTCAGAGAAACAAACAAGTGCAGTAGAGGTAGAAAAACTAAATAGCAATTAAGGAAAATGGAGTTAGAAGATAAACAGAGAGAGAGAAAAGAGAGAGGGACAGAGAAAGAGAAAGAGAGACAAGAGGAGGGAGAAAGAGAAAGAGAGAAGAGAATGATAGAGGAAAAAGAGAAGGTTCTTAGCTGATCAAAGAGAGAGAGAAGAAAGGGAGAGACAAAAAGAGAGAGAATTTGAACTTGAGAAGTTGCAACTTAATCAGCAAAATTAACAGGATGAAGATTAAAAGAGAAGGTAGTGATATAGAACATAGAAAGGAGCATACGTTGGGAGCATAGGCTGTCAGGGAAGGATGTGGTGGAAATGTGGGACTTTTTCAAGGAGCAGATATGACGTGTCCTTGATATGTATGTACCTATCAGGCAGGAAAGAAATGGTCGTGTGAGGGAGCCTTGGTTGACGAGGGAGGTTGAATGTCTAGTAAAGAGGAAGAAGGAGGCTTACATAAGGTTGAGGAAACAAGGTTCAGACAGAGCAGTGGAGGGATACAGGATAGCCAGAAGGGACCTGAAGAAAGGGATTAGGAGAGCTAAGAGAGGGCATGAAAAATCCCTGGCGGATAGGATCAAGGATAACTCCAAGGCATTCTATGCGTATGTGAGAAACCTGAGAATGACGAGAACGAGGGTAGGTCCGATCAAGGACAGTGGTGGGAGACTGTGTATTGAGTTGGAAGAGATAGGAGAGGTCTTGAACAAGTACTTCTCTTCAGTATTTACGAACGAGAGGGACCGTATTGTTGAAAAGGAGAGTGTGAAACGGACTGATAAGCTAGAAGAGATACCTGTTAGGAAGGAAGATGTGTTGAACATTTTGAACAACTTGAGGATAGACAAGTCCCCCGGGCCTGACGGGATATATCCTAGGATTATGTGGGAAGCAAGAGAGGAAATTGCAGTACCGTTGGCAATGATCTTCTCGTCTTCACTGGCAACTGGGGTGGTACCAGGGAACTGGAGAGTAGCGAATGTTGTGCCCCTGTTCAAAAAAGGGAATAGGGATAACCCCGGGAATTACAGGCCAGTTAGTCTTACTTCTGTGGTAGGCAAAGTAATGGAAAGGGTACTGAGGGATAGGATTTACGAGTATCTGGAAAGACACTGCTTGATTAGGGACAGCCAGCACGGATTTGTGAAGGGTAGGTCTTGCCTTACAAGTCTTATTGAATTCTTCGAGGAGGTGACCAAGCATGTGGATGAGGGTAGAGCAGTGGATGTAGTGTACATGGATTTTAGTAAGGCATTTGATAAGGTTCCCCATGGTAGGCTTATGCGGAAAGTCAGGAGGCATGGGATAGAGGGAAATTTGGCCAATTGGATAGAAAACTGGCTAACCGGTCGAAGTCAGAGAGTGGTGGTAGATGGTAAATATTCAGCATGGAGTCCAGTTACAAGTGGAGTTCCGCAGGGATCAGTTCTGGGTCCTCTGCTGTTTGTAATTTTTATTAATGACTTAGAGGAGGGAGTCGAAGGGTGGGTCAGTAAATTTGCAGATGATACAAAGATAGGTGGAGTTGTGGACAGTGAGGAGGGCTGTTGTCGGCTGCAGAGGGACTTAGATATGATGCAGAGCTGGGCTGAGGAGTGGCAGATGGAGTTCAACCCTGCCAAGTGTGAGGTTGTCCATTTTGGAAGAACAAATAAGAATGCGGAATACAGGGTTAATGGTAGGGTTCTTGGTCAGGTGGAGGAACAGAGGGATCTTGGGGTCTATGTACATAGATCTTTGAAGGTTGCCACTCAGGTGGATAGAGTTTGTAAGAAGGCCTATGGAGTATTATCGTTCATTAGCAGAGGGATTGAATTCAAGAGTCGTGAGGTGATGTTGCAGCTGTACAGGACTTTGGTTAGGCCACATTTGGAGTACTGTGTGCAGTTCTGGTCGCCTCACTTTAGGAAAGATGTGGAAGCTTTGGAGAGGGTGCAGAGAAGATTTACCAGGATGTTGCCTGGAATGGAGAGTAGGTCGTACGAGGATAGGTTGAGAGTTCTCGGCCTTTTCTCGTTGGAACGGCGAAGGATGAGGGGTGACTTGATCGAGGTTTATAAGATGATCAGAGGAATAGATAGAGTAGACAGTCAGAAACTTTTTCCCCGGGTACAACAGAGTGTTACAAGGGGACATAAATTTAAGGTGAAGGGTGGAAGGTATAGGGGAGATGTCAGGGGTGGGTTCTTTACCCAGAGAGTGGTGGGGGCATGGAATGCGCTGCCCAAGGGAGTGGTAGAGTCAGATTCATTGGCGACCTTTAAGCGGCATTTGGATAGGTACATGGATGGGTGCTTAATCTAGGATAGAAGTTCGGCACAACATCGTGGGCCGAAGGGCCTGTTCTGTGCTGTATTGTTCTATGTTCTATGTTCTATGTTCTAAAGCACAGAACAGGCCCTTTGGCCCATGATGTTGTGCCAAGGATTAATCCTAATCTAAAATAAAATATCCTAATCTACGGTCCCTTCAATTCACCGCTGTCTATGTGCATATCCAGCAGTCAACAAATGTCCCAAATGACTCTGCTTCTACCACCACCACTGGCAACGCATTCCATACGTTCACAACTCTCTGCATAAAGAACCATACCTCTGACATGTCCTCTATATCTTCCTCCTAACATCTCAAAACTATGACCCCTCATGGCAGTCAATCCTGCCCTGGGGAAAAGTCTCTGGCTATCAACTCTATCCATGCCTCTCATTATTTTGTACACCTAGATCAGGTCACCTCTCTTCCTCCTTCTCTCCAGAGAGAAGCGTCTAAGCTTAGTCAACCTCTCTTCATAAGACAAGCCCTTCAGTCCAGGCAGCATCCTGGTAAACTTTCTTTGCGCCCTCTCCAAAGCCTCCGTATCTTTCCCATAGTAAGGCGAACAGACCTGGACATAATATTCCAAGTGTTGTCTCACCAGGGTTTTGTACAGCTGCAGCAAAACCTCGTGGCTTTTAAGCCCGATCCCTTTGTTAATGAAAACCAATACACCATTTGCTTTCTTAACAACCCTATCCACTTGGATAATAATTTTGAGGGATCTATGCACTTGAACACCAAGACCCTCTGTTCCTCCACACTGCCAAGAATCCTGTCTTCAATCCTATATTTAGCATTCAAGTTTGACCTCCCAAAATGCATCACTTCGCATTTATCCAGGTTGCAGCAGCCTGCAGCAGCCCTCAATACTATCAACAGCACCTCCAACTTTTGTGTCATTGGCAAATTTACTAACCTACCCCTCAACCTCCTCATCCAAATCATTTATAAAAACTACAAAGAGCAGAGGCCCAAGAACAGAGCCCTGCGGGACACCACTCACGACCAGGCAGAACACTTTCCATCTACAACCAGTCTCTGCCTTCTGTCAGCCAACTAATTCTGAATCCAGATAGCCAAATCTTCCTGTATCCCATACCTCCTGACTATATGAATGAGCCTACCATGGGAACCTTATCAAATTCCTTGCTAAAGTCCATATATACATCCATTGCTCGATCTTCATCAATCTGCCTCATCACCTCCTCAAAGAACTCAGTAAGATTTGTGAGGCATGACCTGCCCCTCACAAAGCCATGCTGACTGCTTTTAATCACACTATGCTTTTCCAAATAGTCATAAATCCTATCCCTCAGAATTCTTTCCAAAACCTTGCTGACCACAGACATAAGACTGACTGTAGCATTCCAGCCTCGCTCTCCTACTTCTGTAAGTGTGCACAGCCTTGATCTTCTATTTCTGTAACATCTCTAGCCTCTGTTTTCATTATGTCAAATATTTCCAGCCGTGTTTGCCTGTCTCTGTTAACATTTGCAGCCTTGTTTTCCTATCTCTGCAACATCTCCCGTATAGCTTTCCAGCACATCAACTTCCTCAATCTCAATCTGTTCAATCCTGTTTCCTGGCTCCTCAAGTTCTCATTTGCAAGGTCCCTTACCTTAGTGAAAACCGAAGCAAAAATCTCATTTAGGGCTTTCCCTATCTGGTCAGAATCCATGCACAAATTCCCTACACTATCCCTGACCGGCCCTACCTTCTCCCTGATCGCTCTCTTATTCCTCACGTATGAGTAAAATACCTTTGGGTTCTTCCAAATCCTTCCCACCAAGCCTTTTTCGTGCCACCTCCTGGCTCTCCTCAGTCCATTTCTGAGCTCCTTTCTAGGAAGCCTGTAATCCTATAAGGCTGTGCTCGATCCTTGCTTCCTCCACCTTATGTGAGCTGCCTTCTTCCTTTTGACGAGAAGCTCCTCTGTTCTCCTCATCCAAGGCTCCTTAATCTTACTCCTTCTTGCCTGTCTCAGAGGAACAAATTTATGTATCATTCGCAACTACTGCTCCTTAAACAGTTTCCACATGTTTGTTGTACCCTTTCTGTGGAATAGTTGCTCCTAATCTGTACTTCCCAACTCCTGTCTGATAGCATCATGATTTCCTTTTCCCCAATTAAATTTCTTCTCATGGTTAACTGCTCCTTTCCCTCTCCATGGCTATGGTAAATGTGAGGCAGTTGTGGTCACTGTCATCAAAGTGTTCTCCCACCGCGAGATCTGACACCTGTCCTGACTCATTGCCGAGCACCAAATCCAAAATGGCCTCTCCCCTCGTCGGTCTGTCTACATATTGAGTAAGGAAACCGTCCTGAACACACCTGACAAAAACAACTCCATCCAAACCATTTACACTAAAGAGGTTCCAGTCAAGATTGAGAAAGTTGAAGTCACCCATAACAACAACCCTGCTACCTCTGCATTTTCCCAAAATCTGCCTGCCTATGAGTTCTTCGATCTTCCTACTGCTATTAGGGGGTCTGTAGAAAACCCCCAAAGAGATGGCTGCTCCCTTGTTACTCCTAACTTCCACCTATACTAACTTAGTAGACAAACCTTCCTCAACAACCTTCCTTTCTGTAGCTATGATGCACTCTCTGATTAATAATACCATACCCCGTCCTCTTTTTTACGCCTTGCCTGTTCTTTTTAAATGTTCTAAACCCTGGAGCATCTGGCAACTATTCCTGCCCCTGTGAAACTCACGTCTTCGCTATGGTCACAACATCATAGTCCCAAGTACTGATCCATGCTCTAAGTTCATCACTCTTATTTCTGACACGCCTTGCGTTAAAGCAGACACACTTTAACAAATCCCTTTGCTTTATCACATGAAAAACCTTCCTGATAGATTCACTACATCCTGTCACTGCCCCATCTACAACTACCTCCCCTCTCAGATATGTTGTTCTGGTTCCCAACCCCCTGCCAATCTAATTTAATAGTTTAGATATATAACAATATGTCAAAACTCTGCCACATTTTGATGAAAATGATGTTGACGCCTTCTTTATTTCATTTGAAAAATTGGCTAGTGATGGAGTGATCTGAGGATTTATGGGTAATGCTAGTTCAGACTAAACTGGTAGGCAGAGTTAGTGAGGTTTGCTGTGCTGTCAGATGAGGGGTCAAGAGATTATGAAGAGGTTAAACAAGCTACTTTAAGTGTTAATGAATTGGTACCAGAAGCATATAAACAGCGGCTCAGAAACATAAAGAAAAAGACAGGTCAGACTTATGTTGAGTTTGAAAGAATTAAACATCGTCATTTTGATCGATGGGTGCGTGCTTTGAAAATAGATAAGACCTTTGAGGCTCTACGAGAGATTATTCAGCTGGAGGAGTTTAAAAACTCACTTCCAGAGATGGTAAGAATTCACTTGGAGCAACAGACAGTTCAGGAAGTGAGAAGGGCAGCAGAATTAGCAGATGAGTACATGCGAGTGCATAAGACAAGTTTCTGGCCAGAATTTCGTCCTCTGAGGGATAGAAGTTAGGAGAAGGGGTGATCCTACACTATAAAATCAAGAGTAGAGGACACTGATAAGAGTTCACCACAGGTTAAAGAAGTCCAAGAGGGTGGACAGGAAAGACTCAGGTGTGGGAGTGGGACACTGAAAATTACAGTGCCAGTGGTTTCAGAAGGGCACTGGGAAAAGGTGCTTTCACTGCCAAAAGGTGGGACACATAAAGTCACAGTGCTGGTCGTTAAAGAAAGGCACTGTGGGAAAAGATGTAGTAAAAGAAACTAAGCCAGTGGCATTACTGAAGGTAGTAAAGGACAGCCCAAGAAGAAGCCAAGGAGATGCAGGAGAGTGCACAGCCTAGGCAGAGGCTGGATATAGAGTTAATACCTGATCTCTACAAGGAATTCACTCTGTGGGTAATGTTTACTCGGAAAGAACAGGGGGAGAAGGACAAGAAGTTATCATTTTGAGAGATACAGGATCTAACCAATCGCTGATAGTAAGGCACAAGCGAATATTCACTCTTTCTGATATTACTCAAGAGTGTGGTAATTTGTGGGATAGATGGACAGAAATTTAGCGTTCCCCTATGTAAGATCAGGTTGGGGAACTTAAGACTAGGGAAGTTACAGTGATAGTGATTGACAGAGTGTCAGTTCCAAGAATTCAGTTTGTTCTTGGGAATGATTTGGCAGGATCCAAGGTGAGTGTGACAACACTTGTTGAGATGCTCAAGGAAGACCAAGAAACTGAGGAGTTAAAACAGAAATATCCTGGTATTTTCCCTGACTGTGTGATAACCAGATCCCACTACCATAAGTCACAGCACAAATTCAAAAGTAAAGAGAAAGATGAAGGAGTTCAGTTAGCCGATACCCTGTTTGATGTAATGGTGCAGGAAAAACCTGAACAGGCAGAGGGTCAGACAGAAGTGTTTATTCCTGGAAGGCTACGGGACTTGCAACAAGACACATGTGGATGTGTACTTCAAAAAGGAAGCAAAGAATATTCCGGAGGATTATTATCGGAAAGATAGAATCCAAAGGCGAAAATGGAGACCATGGCAGGTTAGTGCAGAGAAGAAATGGGCCGAAGTGCACCAGATTGTGTTGCTGGTAGCATACAGACAGGAGGTGTTATGGGTAGCACATGAACTACCTGACCTAGGAGGTCACCTCAGGATACTAAAGACTCAGACTAAGTACAAAAACATTTTTACTGGCCTGGAATGCACAAGGATTTGGTTGACTTTTGTCATATGTGTCATACATGCCAAATGATAGATAAGCCACAGGCAGTAATAAAACCAGCACCTTTGTTGCCAATTTCCACATCTGAAGAACATTTCACACAGGTTATAATTGATTGTGTAGGTCCCCTCCTGAGAACTAAAAGGGGGAACCAGTGCTTGCTAATCATATTGGATGTGTCTACCAGATTTCTGGAGGCAATTCCATTATGAAGTATCAAGGTAAAAACAGGTGGCAGAGTAGCTTTCTTCACGCAGTACAGGCCACCCAGAGAGATTCAGCTGGAGCAAGGGTCAGATGTTACTGCTCGGCTGTTTAAGGAAGTTATGGATAGCTTAGATATACAGCACTTAAAATCCAGTGCAAATCATCCTGAAACCCAGGGAGCTTTAGAAAGGTGGTATCAGACCTTTAAGACCATGATGAGAGCATCCTGTCAGGATTACCCGAATTATTGGGGTAAAGGCATCTCATTCACATTGTTTGCCATTAGATATGCTCCAAATGAATCTACTCCATTCACTCCCTTTGAGTTAATATTCAGTTATGAACTGAGAGGCACTTTGAAATTAATTAAAGTCAAATTGACAGGACCAAAGTCGGAGATCTCACACTAAGATTATGTATCAGAAGGGAGGGGGAGAGACTAAATCAAGTAGGTAAGTTAACTAAACAGGACCTAAAGAGGGCACAGTGTAGAATGAAGCAGGTGGTAGATAAAAGCTTGGAGACCCAGACATTTTCCTGAGAGGATGATATGCTAGTAGTGTTACCAGTGATAGGAGATCCTTTCAAAGGCAAGTTTAGTGGTCCCTCTCGAAATGAGAAAGAGTTGAGTCAGATGAACTATCCAGTAAAGGTGCCAGATAGAAAAACAAGGTATTGGGTCTGTCATGTGAACATGCTGAAACTATATTATATTAGACAGAAAGAACTGGAGAAAAAGGTGTTAGTTACTGCCCCGCAGAGTGAGGAATCAAATCCAGATGATGTGGATTGTGATGTGCCTCAAAATAGATTAAAAAATGAAGAAGTCCTTGAGGAGTGGGATAGGTTAGTAAGCTATCTGTCTCAAGAGCATAGAACACAGCTGAAAGATCTGTTACTGCAGTATAAGAACATATATAAGAATCAGATGTGGAGGACTAATGATATTGGACATGAAGTAGACATAGGAAATACTGCTCCGATAAAACAACACCCCTATCGGCTGAACCCTTTCAAAGCCAGAGAGGTCCAGAAGGAGATGGAGACCATGCTCGACAAGGACATCATCAAACCAAGACCAAGTGGAGTTCGCCGATCATCTTAGTTCCCAAACCTGACAGGCCTCGACGAGTCTGAGTGGATTATCAGAAGGTCAACGCCGTTACAAAATCAGACTCACATCCCAATACGGAGATTGGAGGACTGTATCGAGAAAATCGGATAAACCACTTACATCATCAAGCTGGACTTACTGCGTGGTCACTGGCAGATACCTTTATCAGAGATGACAAAAGAAAGTTCTGCATTTGTAACCCCAAATGGGCTATATCAGTTTAACATGATGTCTTTTCAAATGACGAACGCACCCGCCACATTCCAAAGACTCATGAACAGAGTTGTAGCTGGGTTAACAAACTGTGCAGTCTATTTGGACGATGTAGTGATCATAGTCAGTCCTGGAAAAATCACATGGTACAGTTAGCAGAGCTCTTTGAATGACTACGAGAAGCAAAACTGGTGATAAACTTAAATAAAACTAAATTTGCAAAAGCAGAGGTGACAGAGGTGACACACGCACACTGCCCTGAGAATAACTCTCTTAAAGGTACCTTTATTGATCCGTGACCTGTGACACAGAAATCCCTAAGAAGAAGAAAGGAAGACAGAGGAAGACATAAAGAGAAGATTCGACAGCTAGCTGGTTTTGCAAGTTGCATTTTTGGTCAATCTTATTTGGGGGGGTTTTATCGGACTCGTATTGTAGAAGGGAAAGGTAGAAGATAGGTTACAGAAAGGAATTGTTAGCTAATTATTCTCTGTTATACTTTAAGAAATAAAGTTGGTAATTTTTACTTTAAATAGCGACCATTGGGATAGTTCTTCGCCTCTCAATTTTTCACAGATTACTGCACAGGATAAATCTTTTGTGTTGCTGGTTTAAATTAAGCATTGGGGGGGGGGGTACCTGTGCCATGACAATGCTAAAAGTTAATATCTTTATGAAGAATGAGGCACATAACGCCATCTCAATTTGGCTACCCAATTTCCCCTTTATTTCAGCACAGCAGATAAATTTGAGATAGGACCAGTACCATGAAAGAGCATCTGGTTTAAACAGTCCAGTTGAACAAAGAAATAGAAGAAGAAATTAAAAACTCAGAGTGCTTTCTAATTTGACCAGGTTTACAGTGTCAGTCAGATCCCTTGATTGAGGTATGTTGAGTAGCTGCTCAAAGTGTGATAGTAATAATTCTATTGGCTTTTTTCTGTTATCTTCATTATATAATCAAGAAAATGAAGAACTGAACCTTACCTTAGAAATAAATAGGTTCATTAAAAATTAGTTGTGATAAGTCAACAGGTGTATTTCCTCCTCAAAGGGGGACTGTTGGAAATATGTGTCCTCTTTAAACCCGTGTTTACTCAGTATTGCATAGTTTTGATTTCCTGTGTAATATGAGGTCTTGTTTTTGTCATATGTTACTGTCACTGTTAACACAGTAACTAACCAACTACTAGCATAAACAAATGTTTAATCAGGCACCACACTACACTATTATGTGTGCAATGTTTTCAAAAATAAGAAGGTTTTGTTCTTAGAAGGAATGGAAAGTAACCTTCAAAAGGAGGTGGGCAAGGGGATAACAGTCATCCAGTATAATGAATAGCCATCCCATAGCCATTAGTCAAAAGGATTCAGGCAATTGATTGACACAGAGCAAATTACATGTCCCTAGAAACAGGGTATAGTGAAAGTGTGTTGGGGTAGTGGGGATCCTCATTAGACAGCCCATACAGGCAGGAGCCCTCATCAGGCAGTCCTGAAAATGCTGCTTTCTCTAAACAGAAGATTCACAAGGAGAAGAGAAGGAAGACTCAGAGAGACATTTCCTTACACCTTGACTAGAAAGTAGTGTGCTGCCTTCACAACTTTGATGAGATAAAAGAATCCACACCAACAACCTGTCTCTCCTCTGGACCATAAGAAATTGGAACAACGGTGATTCAGCATTCAAGCCTGCTTCACCATTCAACTGGATCATGGCTGATCCAACATTTATTACATCCACTTTCCTGCCCTTTCCCTGTTTCCCTTGATTCCCCTACTTATCAAAAGTCTACCTATCTTAGCTTTCAATCTACCGAAGGGACCTGTCCCCACAGCTCTCTGTGGGATGGAGTTCCAAAAGACTCTCAACACTCAGAGAAGAAATTCCTTCTCATCACAGTCATAAATTGCCACTCTTTATTCTGAGCCTATGTCCTCTGGTCCTAGATTCTCCCCTGAGGGGAAACATCCTCTATGCATACACCCTATCAAGTTCCTTAAGATTCCTATTTGTTCCAATGAGATCACCTCTCAATCTTCTAAATTCCAGTGAGTAGAATCCCAACTTGTTCAGTCTTTGCTCATAAGACAATCCCTCCATACTGGGGATCATCCTAGTGAACCTCCTTGAACTGCTTCCAATGAAACACCTTTAAAAAAGGGACCAAGACTGCTCACAGTACTCCAGATGTGGTCTCACCGGCACCTCGTACATTTGCAGTAAGACATCCCTACTCTTAACTCCAACTCCCTTGAAATAAAGGCCAACATTTCATCAGCCTTCCTAACTACTTTAATTCACAAGTACCCCCAACTCCCTTATGTTGTGGCTTTTCTCCATTTAAATAATACTGTTTCTTTTGTTTTCCTTTTCAAAATGAACAACTTCACTTTTTTTTTCCACTCCAATTATCAAATTTTGCTCACTTACTTAACCTATTAATATCTCTCTATAAACTGCATCCCCCTCACAACTTTCCTTTCCATGTATTTCTGTGTCATTTGCAAATATAGCTAAAGTACCTTCACTTCCTTCCTCCAAGTTATTAATGTATATTTTAAACAGTTGTGGTCTCAGCACTGATTCCCATGGAACCCCACTGGTTACAGGTTGTCAGCTTGAAAGAGAAAACTCTTATCCCCACTCACTGTTCCCTGCCCATTAGTAAATCTTCTCGCCATGCCCTAGTGGTATTATCATTAGACTACTAATCCAGAAAATTAGCTAATGTTCTGGAGACCTGGATTCAAATCCTGTCATGGTGGAATTTGATTTCTTTTTAAATCTAGAATTAAGAGTCTAATGATGATCAGAAATCCTTTGTCAATTTTCAGAAATGCCCATCTGGTTCACTAACGTTCTTTAAGGAAGGGAATCTGTCATCTTTACCTGGTCAGCCAACATGTGACTTCAGACCTATAGCAATGTGGTTGACTCTTAACTGTCCTCTAGGCAATTAGGGGTGGGCAATAAATGCTGGCTTAGCCTAGAGACACCCACATCCCAAGAGTACATTGAAAAAAAACTTTTGTTGAGGTACTTTGCCGAATGCCTTCTGGAAATCCATATACAACATATCTACTGACTCCCTTCTATCTACTATGCTTGAAGCTTCCTCAAAAAACTCTCATAAATTAATCAAACATATTTCCCTGTCATGAAGTCATGCTGATGTTGCTTGACTAGACAATGATTTTCCAAATGTGTTGCTATTACTTCCTTAATAACTAATTCCAAAATCTTTCAACAATAGATGTTAGGCTAATCAGACTATAGTTACCCATTTTTTGCCTCCCTTCCTTTTTGAATAGGGGTGTCACATTGACAGTTTTCCAATCCTCCAGTACTTCTCCAGAATCTAATGATTTTTGGAAAATTACAAGTCATGCATCCATTAGTGACAAGTGGTGTTCCGCATGGATCTATATTGGGACCTCTGCTGTTTGTGATATATGAAACTTGGAAGAAAATGTAGATGGGTGGGTTAATAAGTTTGCAAACAATACAAAGACTCATGGAGTGGTGGATAGTGTAGAAGGTTGTCAAAGGATATAACAGGATATAGTTCAGTTGTAGATATGGGCAGAGAAATTGCAGATGGAGTTTAATCCAGTTAAATGTGAGGCACTGCACTTTGAAAGATCAAATATTAAGGAAAAGTATACTGTTAATGGCTGTACCCTGAACAGCACTGATGTGCAGAGGGATTCAAGTCCATAGCTCCTTGAAAGAGGAGGGTGGTAAAGTAGGCATATAGAGTGATTGCCTCTATTGGTCAGGGAACTGAGTGCAAGAGCCAAGATGTCATGTTGCAGCTTTATAAGACTTTGGTTTGGCCACACTTAAGATTTTTGCATTCAATTCTGGTCACCACATCACAGGAAAGATGTGGAGGCTATGAAGAGAGTGCAGAAGAGGTTTACCAGGATGCTGACTGAATTAGAGGGTGTGAGCTATAAGGAGGCTAGTAAAATGTGGGTTGTTTTCTCTGGAGCACTAGAGGTCGTGGGGAGGTTTGATAGAAGTCTATAAAATTATGATTGGCATAGGCAGGATTGACAGTTGGAGACTTTTTTTCCCCTCAGAGTTGTAATGTCTAGCACTTTCTCCCACATTCAATGGTCGCCTTTTTTTTCTCTCTCCACTCTGACTCATTTCTCCTGGTACTGGATTAGTGGTGCTGGAAGAGCACGGCAGTTCAGGCAGCATCCAACGAGCAGCGAAATCGACGTTTCGGGCAAAAGCCCTTCATCAGGAATAAAGGCAGTGAGCCTGAAGCGTGGAGAGATAAGCTAGAGGAGGGTGGGGTGGGGAGAGAGTAGGATAGAGTACAATGGGTGAGTGGGGGAGGAGATGAAGGTGATAGGTCAAGGAGGAGAGGGTGGAGTGGATAGGTGGAAAAGAAGATAGGCAGGTCAGACAAGTCAAGGAGACAGTAACTGAGCTGGAAGTTTGAAACTAGGGTGAGGTGGGGGAAGGGGAAATGAGGAAACTGTTGAAGTCCATATTGATGCCCTGGGGTTGAAGTGTTCCAAGACGGAAGATGAGGCGTTCTTCCTCCAGGCGTCTGGTGGTGAGGGAGCGGCGGTGAAGGAGGCCCAGGACCTCCATGTCCTCGGCAGAGTGGGAGGAGGAGTTGAAATGTTGGGCCACGGGGCGGTGTGGTTGATTGGTGCGGGTGTCCCGGAGATGTTCCCTAAAGCGCTCTGCTAGGAGGCGCCCAGTCCCCCCAATGTAGAGGAGACCACATCGGGAGCAACGGATACAATAAATGATATTAGTGGATGTGCAAGTAAAACTTTGATGGATGTGGAAGGCTCCTTTAGGGCCTTGGATAGAGGTGAGGGAGGAGGTGTGGGAGCAGGTTTTACAGTTCCTGCGGTGGCAGGGGAAAGTGCCAGGATTGGAGGGTGGGTTGTAGGGGGGGGCATGGACCTGACCAGGTAGTCACGGAGGGAACGGTCTTTGCGGAAGGCGGAAAGGGGTGGGGAGGGAAATATATCCCTGGTGGTGGGGTCTGTTTGGAGGTGGCGGAAATGTCGGTGGATGATTTGGTTTATGCGAAGGTTGGTAGGGTGGAAGGTGAGCACCAGGGGCGTTCTGTCCTTGTTATAGTTGGAGGGGTGCTCCTGGGCCAAGTCCAGCCTCTACCTCTCGATGATGACGTCAGTACACGTGGGTGGAGCGCGGCGACTGGACGATCTCATCCTGAGCCAGTGGCCCGCGTTGCCCCGCGCCGCGCGCGCGCTGCCGTTTGAATGCGGGGGCGGTTAGAGCCGTGCCCCTCGAGACCCTCCTGCTGCACCTGCGCAATGGTGTTCGCGCCAATGGCACCCAGCGTCCGGAGCCGGAGTGCGGTTCCCGCGGGGGGGTAGTGAGGTGGTGATTGGGAGGGTCGGTGGCACATCGCCTGGCGGTCAGCTCATTTCCGAGCGCCGGCTGTCAGAATGTTTGGAATGTTCAGCCTTTCCGATGAAGTCTTTAATCACAGTTTGCCAGCAGTTCATCTCGGGGGGGGGGGGGGGGGGGCATCGTCCAGCTCCAGCGAAACGGCGGCCGTTTGGACAACTTTCCTGATCAGCTTTAGTCAGAACCAGAATCTAATACCCAGATTCTACCAACATTTATAACAGTAGTGCTGATGAACCTGCTGAGGTGGTCTTGACCATGGAAAGGTCTAAGTGGAGAGTGTGGATCTTGGAGATTTCAACTGATAGGGCTCCAGACTATTCCCTGAGTTTCTTCACCAGTTAATTTTTTTTTTAAAAAAGGGCTCGATTTTCCCTTGCGTTGATGTTAATGGGGTAAAACTCAGGTGTCCAGACCTGAAACGCTGAAAACCACAACCTTCAAACCAAAAGTAAAATGCTGCAGGTGCTTTAAATTTGAAATGTTTTTAAAATGCTGACCTAAAGTGGAAAGCATTGCTGGAGAAGCTCAGCAGTTATCAGAATATGTGTGGAGAGTGAAACAGAGTTAACATTTCAAATCCAAAAAGTTGTTTGGAAGACAACAACATAGAAATACTGATCTTACTGAAGAACATAACTGGCTATAGGACCTGAATGGCCTATCCCTGCTCTGAATTCTTGTGTACAATACATATTCATGCAGGTAGAACTGACTAAAACTTTTGGAGAAATGGATTAATACGAGGTCAACTTAACAAATTGTTAAGAGGACTTCAAGAAACAGGACCAACTATCATTTATGACGTACGTACATAGGGAGAAGAAGCCCTTATACCAAGAAAAATAAATTGCGCTCTGGTGAGTTACAGAGCACTTTTAAACTTTATACAGATTACAGCATAAGTGTTACAGTTACCACATTTCAATGTCTCGTGTTATCTTTGTTTTCCCACAGTCTTTCATACGCATTTTCTGTTCATTACCCAAGGCCTCTGATAGTGTGGTTTCTGCCCTACAAGGCTTCTAGCCTTGACAGTTTGAATGCCTTGTTTGTTATTCATTTCTCTGTTGTTCACATTTACTTTTTTTTAATACATGACTGAAAATTTAACCTTTGACTCACTGGAACTGATACAACACCTTCATATATAATAGATATGGAAAATAGACAGAACAATGCATTTCAAGATATTATTCAAAGCATTTCATAAAATAGAAGTACTAAAGGTCCATCTATTGCATTTTAGGAAATTAAGAATAGTAATAGTTAAGAAGAGATAGCAGAAATTGCTGGAGAAACTCAATTGATCTGGCAGCATTTGTGGAGATAAAGTAGAGTTAACATTAACCCTGCTTTCTTTCCACAGATGCTCTCAGACAGACATTCTCCAGCAATTTCTGTTTTTGTTTCAGATTTCCAGCATCCACAGTTGTTTGTATATTTTTAGTCCCTAAGAAGAGGCAAATAATGTTGCAAAAATATTGTAAATCTGAGGATTAGGAGATGTTTTAAAATCAGCAAAGGATAACCAAATTGATCAGATGGAATGTAAAAACACGAGTAAACTAGTCAGGAATATGAAACTGACTGTATATTTGTACATAAAAATGAGAGTAGTTAAGCAAACGCTAATCCCTGAGAGACAAAGACAGAAACATTATTTTGGAGAATGAAGAAATGCCTCTGCAATCACTGTGATATTTGCATTTGCATCTGTTTCTGTTACCAATTCAACCATCTTGTTTGACTGCTGCCTGCAAACAGATAAAAAGCCTTTCCATTCTACACAACCAGAAGTTGCCGAAAAATCTCAGCAAGTCTGGCAGCATTTGTGAAGAGAAATCAAAGTTAACATTTCAGATCCAGTAACTCATCCTCAGAACAGCAATATTACATCTCTCTTGCTATATGTGTTTAATGTTGTATTTTCAAAAAAACAAGAAATGTTTTATCCTGTTAAGTCATCGTGTTATTGTGGATTCTAGGACACAGAATTTATAGCAACAGATCATAGTCTCATACAATTGATGCAATATATTGAACAAACCTAGATTGCTGTTAAATCTTTCATCTTTTAGAATGGGTTGCAGATTTTGCTTCACTAATATGTAAATCCCAGAACTTTTGCTGTAAATTCTATGTCCTATGATCCTGCTCCACTAGCTGCCTGACAGGACCAGAGTTCCGAAAGCCTGTACTTCCAAATAAACCAGTTGGACTATAACCTGGCATTGTGTGATTTTTTTTTTAACTTTGTCCACCCCAGTCCAACACCAGCATCTCCACATTATGACTTTCTATTGCTGTTCTTGATTGGTTCATAATCTCATTCCTGAGATTCTCAATCTGTCTGTCTCACAGGAAAAACTCAATGTCTTTACCATAGCGTACAGTCTTATGTTTTAGGTTATCAAACTATATATATTTTAGTCAACAAGCCAAATCAAAATCAAATCATTGATTAATTAATTAGAGCCTCAAGTAGCCAAGTGACTCAATGTATCCCTAAGCTTGATAGGTCCTTTTTGTCAGCCCTGAGGTTGGATACAATTACGTCAGTTCTCAACAGTTCTCAGGCTCAGAGGTTAGACACACTGACTGTGGAATTCCCTGGGATGTTGTGCGATATTCTGAAGGAAAGTCAGGTCATCAGGGAGACATCTCTTGGTTCAGGGGCAATCAATGCTGAGTTGTCAAAAATGGCCTTTTAGAGTCATAGAGTTGTACAACACAGAAACAGATCTTTCAATCCAATTTGTCCATATTGACTAGATATCCTAAATTAATCTAGTCCTATTTGCCACCATTTGGCCCATATCCCTCCAAACCTTTGTGTACCCATCTGGATGCCTTTTAAATGTTGCAATTGTACCACGCTACACTACTTTCTCTTTCATGGAGATAAAGGGTCAGCAGCAGTTTGGATCCAAAATTAGCTGACTGTCAAAGACAGTCAAAGAACAAAGAAAGAACAATACAGAACAGCAACAGGCCCTTCGGACCTCCTGCGCCGACACATATTGCCCTTCCATATCCCTCTATTTCCTTCCTATTCATGTATTTGTCCAGGTATTTCTTGAATGCTGCTAATGTGACTGCTTCCATACCTTCTCTGGTCGCACGTTCCAGGCACTCAACACCCTTTAAGTGAAAAACTTGCCTCTCATATCACTTTTAAACTGAACCTGTGATGCCTAGTAATTCATCCCTCCACCTGGGGAAAAAGCCTCATATTTTCCACTCTCTCCATGCCATTCACAATCTTGTAAACTTCGATTAGGTTGACCCTCAACCTCCCACGTTCCAGTGAAAACAAACCCAACCTATCTAACCTTTCTTCATAGCTAAAATCCCCCATACCAGGCAACATCCTGGTAAATCTTTTCTGTACCCTTTCCAAAGCATCCACATCTTTCTGGGAGCGTGGTGATTAGAACTCTGCAATATTCCAAGTGTGGCCTAACTAAAGTTCTATAAAGCTCCGGCGTAACTTGTCTATCCTCAATACCCCTCCAATGAAGACAAACGTGCCATGGGTCTTTTTTACTACCTTTCTACCTATCTGCAAACACAGATCCTTTTGTATATCAATACTCCTAAAGGCTGTGCCATTCACTGGATGGCAAGAATGTTCCTGCCATTTCCACCTGTACTTGATCTTCCAAAATGCATTATCTCACATTTGTCTGATTAAACTCCATCTCCCAATTTTCTGCTCATACCTTCAACTGATTTTTATCCTGCTGTATCCTCTGACAATCCTCTTTACTGTCTACAACTCTACCAATCTTTATATCATGCTACTTTTAGACTGGATGAAGGCCAGTATTGGGACCCTTGCTTTTTGTAATGTATATGTAAATATGTACAAATACTTGATATCATGTTATTCAGGAACAGTTTCAAATTTTGCAGATGATGGAAAACATGGGAAAATTGTAAACTGTGAAGTTGGTAGTGCACAAGTTCAAGAGACTCCATCAAGTGCAGTCCCAGATTTCTCAACCGCTCCTCATAAGACAAAACCTTCATCCCCAAGAACATTTTTGCAAACACCCCAGACCTCCAGATGTTAGTGGAGTAGGTAGATGGGCACCAGATGAAATTCAATGAACTTCAGAGGTGACAGAACATTATAAAACAAAATATATTAAATAAAGTATAAAACAGTGTTTAAGAAAAGAACATGAAAAAACATAAAGAGTACACAGGAGCTTAAAGACTTGGATGTACACGTACATAAGTCATTAAATGGAGCAGGACATACAGAGAGTATTCTAGGCTTTATTAATAGTGGCATAGAGTACCGGAACAGGGAGATTTTGTGAGATGCTAGGTTAGATTTCTACTTATTTTTTGACTGCCACATTTTAGAAAGGATGTGGTGAGTGAGTGCAGGAAAAGGTTTATGAGATTGGTTCCAAAAAACTTCAGATCTGAGGATAGACTGAAAATGTTGGGATGGTTTTCCATGGAAAGGAAAAGGAAAAAGAGAGATTTGATTAACAGTGTAGATAAGGGGAAACTGTTCCCACTTGCAAAATGATTAAGAACCTGATAACATAGTGTTTTGCAAAAGAAGCAAGTATGAGGTGAGGCAAAACTTCTTTCAGACAGTGAATGGCCTGGGTTTGGAATGTACTGTCTAGTGATGGAGGAAGGTTACTCGAGGGCACTAGATGGAAACAAAGTGCATGGTTATTGTGAAAAATGACAAGAGTTCAACATAAAGTCAAGATGCCCAGAGAATGTCTGGATGGGCTGAATGGTCACCGTCTGTACCATAATACTTCTGTGATATTCCATCAATCACTTTGTCACCCTGAGCATGCCTGTATCTCTTGGCAATCTATTTTTGGCCTCCACACAGCTTTGGCAAATGTAAGCCCTGCTCTGTCTGACTGGAGGAGAAAATGAGTTTCGAATTCCAAGACTCCCAGCTCAGCCCCCCTCATTCCTGAGTTATTCCCTTCCAGTGTCCAAACCCAAATATAATCCGGCCTTTTGGTTTCTTGAGATGTAGGCACTTTGGAAATCGGAGCAGGAACAGGACATGCAGTCTATGCAATACAGCTCAAACTTGGCTGATCTTCCACTTTAAGGCCACACTGTTGCCAGTTTTATGATACCTTTAACTCTGACAATGACCCTGACCATCTGACCCGCACTGTCTGATCCTGTCACACTGACACTAACCCTGACAGTCTACTCCTGTCGCACTGACATTCTGCTTCTGTCACACGGACAATGACCCTGACAGTCTGATCCTGTCACACGGACAGTGACCCTGACAGTCTGATCCTGTCACACTGAGAGTGACTTTTCTTTTACTTCAAAGTATATTTTATTCAAATAAATATCTTTCCATTCATATACAGTCACTGAAGCAGCTCGGCTCTGTGTATGAAGAAACAAATAAACACTGGAGTTTGACTGTATCCAACAAACAAACCAAAGGTATCTCTAACATGAACAAGACAATATTTACATGCATTTGAGGCACCAGGAGGTCTGATAACTAAACAGCCCCACACTCAACTTAAGCAGGGAGACCCCAGACTGTGGTCCTTCTGCACTACGCCTCTGTGGCAGCCGTCCCAAGAATTAGTGTGCCCCCCAACACACAGTCTTGGACCCCTTAATGTGCCAGTCCACATTAAGGCAAACTCCTTACTCTGAAAGACCAACAGGTTTCAGGCAGACCAAAGAGTGTTCTCACTGAGTTGATGGTCCTCCAGGTGCAATTGACGTAAATCTTGTTGTACATGGTAGGGAAGAGACAGTAAAGCACAGAGTCCCGCAGCACAGAGCTGCTTGGGACAAACCCCAACAAAAACCACAGCATCCCTCTCCAAACTTCCTTTGCAAAGGTACAGTCTAGAAGGAGATATGTGACAGTTTCTACACACATCCACAGCTCTCTCCCACTTACCAGAGGGAAGTCCACATCCGGATTTCTGGCTGTGTAGCCCCTCTGCACCACACTGGTGTCTCCGGAAATGTCCAGCCTGACTCTGTCCAGCATTGTACGCTCTTGCTGGCCAGAGAGCATCTGTGATGGGTGGGGAAATGAGTCACTCCTCTCCGCTCTGGAGTAGTTGCTCACAAACCAGACACCTTCAGGAGAAAGCGAGCTCCCGGCGCAAGGTAGAATTCCATCCAGAGGTGGCCACTGGCTAGGGATTTCTTCAGGATCTGACCATGTTTGCTTCCCACTTTCCATCGCCATCCCCTGCTAGCCAAGGAGCCTGAGCACTGTCACAGCCACAGACTTGAAAAAAGTGAAAGGGAGTGAATTGGTAAACCTTGGCCAGGTTGTTGTGTCCTCATGGTAATACTAGGGCATATCCTTACCAATGCTGAACATCAGAAGCCAGCAGCAAATCTTAGCTCTGGATGCAAAAGCCCATTATGTCCTGTCCACTCAGTCTTGTCTCAAACTCAGCCACCGGTGGTTACATCCCTTTATCCGCAACATCCCAGGGTCAAATTGGACTTCTCTGCAACATTTGGCTTCAGTCCCTCTCCTCAGCATGGATTACAAAATCTTTGCCTGCTTGTTTTGGCACAGTGCTTACCCACATGATCCATTCTGACCAGTCCTATGCATACCTGGGCCACAATATCTATCTGCTTTTAGACCTAACCCACAATTCCCAGAGAAGTGAATTGTCAATATCTTCAGGGCATATTATCAATATTTATTTTTGGATGTGCAAACATTCTGCTTCATGGTGTACTTCCTCATCTGGATCTGACTTATATACACTGCCACAGAGTATCGGATTAAAGTTAATGGGTCTTTGGTGTTCCTTCACTTTAGAAGGGGTGTGCATCTGGGGTATCTCAGGTCCATCTGCATGAGTATTTCCTGTGCATCTTACAGAGGAAGTTGATCAAACTGGCAGTACTAGGGCCAGGCATGAAAGCAATCTCTCAACTTAGAGTATGGAGTGGGCTAGATATCTCTCGAGGAGCTGGCATGTCTTTTATCCTGGCTCATGATTGAGGCTGTGACCCTGACAGTAGCATGCTGCTTCAGTGTACTGAGTGTGTCAAGGAGGCGAAGGCATCATGTCTGCACTGACTTCCATTTGAATGGAATTTCTCATCAATTCAATGCCCCAAAAATTCCCAAGGGTGAAAATTAGGTGGAAGGATTTCCTGTATGGGCTATCCCTGACTGCTTATGACATCTTCAGCCTTATCCATCAACACCACAAAGTCTTTTTGTGCCATCTTGCCATCCAGAAGGTGTAAGTCTCCCCAGTGGAAAGGTCTTCATGTCACAATCCTCCCATTGGCATGGACGATGATGAACAAAGCAGTTCATTCAACAGATATTTAAGCAAATCCGTGTATGTTTATTTTGAGAAAGAGAGAGGTCACAGGACTCCTTCCATTTGCTCTTCAATATTTGGTTGTTTTTCAGTCCTGCGTTTCTGATCTTTGACCACCTAGTTTCAAGAGGAGCATCTTTTTGGGACTGTCACTGGGTCTGGACAAGATGGATAGTAACACATTAAGACAGCAGGCAGTCAAGGAAGTCATTAAGCCCAATTGTTTGCTTGACTACAAGTAGTTATTTTTTACATTTAGCTTAATTGAAAGTTAACTGTACATCTCCAAAAGGATACAACAGCAAATTCTTAATGTCAGTGAAAACATTATAGTCACAGAACAATCAAAAGAGTAGAAATCTCTTTACAAAGTAGCTAAAAATGTTCAGTGTCTGTGTATTTTTTTTTATTAACCTGTTCAGGTATGTTTTGACATATCCATGGTGGATGGGACTTGAATCTAGAGGTAGGGATGCTAACACTGAATCACAAGACCGTTTTCCTTTATATTTTTATTCGACTTCTTCAAAGATCCCTTTAAAGGCTAATTTTCCATAACAATTATGTCTTTACCTATCAGCACTTTCTCCTCACACAATCTTATTTTTTGACATTTGCTGTGAGATAATAACATATTTCTTCTCATCCTAACTTTGGACAAGGGAGGGGGCAAACTGATCCAGAATACAGGTGGATAGTGACATTTTGGTCAATAGGCCCAGATTTCTGTAACTGTGCTGGCTGGTTCTACCCCAAAAACCGGGCCACATTTCAAAGTCTGTGTACAACTCACTGAATTTATCACATTGTGAGCCCTGGATCCAATCTAGCAAGTTGTAAATACCCATAGACCACTTAGCCCTCACAAAAGAGGTTCAAAGTCATTTTTTGGAGATGCCGGTGTTGGATTGGGGTATATAAAGTTAAAAATCACACAACACCAGGTTATATCCAGCAGGTTGTTGGACTACAACCTGGTGTTGTGTGATTTTTAACAAAGCCATTTAAATTGCCTCCGTGTCCAAAACAAATTGTGATGTTCAAAGAGCAAGGACAGGTCTCTGTAAATTCATCAAGTCTAAAGTTTGAAAATGAACCTGATGCAATGATATGCGTAATACAGTAACATTAAAATTCAGAAAAGTGAAGGTTGCTATCTTAAAAGCATTGAGCTACCAAATGTGCTAACACTCTGCCCTCTATATCAGTGGTGCCAACTGCGAGGGAATGGTCATATTTATAAATTAATAAATTATTCCACAAGGTAGAAGAGTTCATAAACATTTATTGGTTTTCACAGTATTTAAGTGTAGAATAATAGCTATTATTACCAGTAATTGTCAGGATACAATAATAACTGTTACTGATAATTTAACATATGCTTGAGATGTACACAGAAACGGGTCTATTCTTTGTCTTTGAAGAAAACCATAAAATCAATTAGAATTCAACAGGTTAAGTTTCATGTGTGATGTGTTTGGTAATGACTATTCATTCCAATTTGAGCACAAAAGGACCCCATCCATGTTGGTGCAAAAGAGGTGCTTTTGACTCTGACTATGCAAAACTCAATATGCTACAAAACTAGAAATTATATCACCGAATTTGCTGAAACCTCAAATCTTGACACAGAGTCTCAGATGTCAGGATGAGTTAACAATTTCAGGGATTTGTCCCAACTATAAAATGCTGGAAACACAGGTTCAGTGAATGTGGATTGAAAGGTGTATAAATGTTTCAGTGAGTCAGTGACCTGGAAAAATGACAAAGTCCCAGCCTCATAGTCTAAATGAACTCGGATCCTGTTTGCAGACGGAAGCAATGGAAGGACTATGAACTGAGAGTTATGCCGGGCTGTGACATAACCAGCAATAAAATCCAAACTCCAGGATTTATAGCTGTTTCCAAGATAAGACATTTTCCCCTCTCTCTCTATGCTCTCATACACAATCCCTATTCTCCAATAATCCCCATCAGTCTCCACATCCCAGGAATGGGATCCTGAGGAGAAGCTCTGGGAGCAGAGGATTTGAGGACAATCTTTAAACCTCTCTGGGTGATGTGGGTAGGGCTGTTCAGTTTTCGTCCATGTTACTGATCTCAGATCATCAGACAGAACCAAATTGTAGTTTGCTGTCATTGGATCCAGGGTTAATGAGCTTTTCCCTAAAGAGTAGAAAAGAGATTGATCAGACAGAGTTAGTTCATTCAGATCATTGATTAACAGCTCCAGGGTAGGAGTGTAAATATATTTCGGGCACTGTTAGCCCTGTATTAGCCACTAGGCTGAATTCTTCCCATAGTATATAAATGGCTTCAAATCGAACTCCCTTGTTAAATAGCAGAATGTTGGCCCCAGTGGTAGTGCTATAGACAATGTGCAAAGGCTAGTGGTTAACCAAACAACAATCAGTTTGATTACAGAAGGCTCTAGCACAGTGCACAGACACAATAGAAGGGACCCACCAACACACACCACATCCCACAGCTTCACAGTTATAGCCCCACTTACTGTACTGAGAACACACAAATCATAGGACATACACTTATCTCCTTATTATTTCCCCGTCCTGAACATAGCCTGATTAGAAACCTAGTCAGTTTGTACACAGCAGTGAGGATTCAGTTGTGAATTAAGATAAAATTCTGTGCATTAAACTATTGTTCCTTGTTGATTCTAAATTCACCAATACTTCCTCTGGTGCTGTTTCTAAAACCAGGACCAACTCAGACTAGATAGGAGGGAACAAGAGCAGCAACCTGAACTTCTAACGCCTTACACGAAATGCATGCACTAAAAAGGAAAGTGTTAGAAATAAATTAAGTCAGTGTGATCCCTGCTTCAGAATTTAAACATACCTTGGGATGATCCTGCTCTTCTGTTGATATCAGTTGGAAGCTGGAGAACATTTTCCACAACAGAGACAGCTCCAGAAGAACCCTCTAGGGGGTGAGTTGCGCTCAATGTCTCTCTATATTTGGTGGAATCTGGTACCATTAACAAAGAGCAGACTGATTAAAATATGTGATGTAATCAGGTCCAGCCTCCATCATGTCAGTCAACAGTGGATTATAGATTCAATCTTTAAATATTCCTAGGTTACAACAGGGGCTACATCAAACCTAGGAGCAGAGGTAGGCAATCGGGCCCCTCGAGCCTGCTCCACCATTTAGTACAATTGTGACTCAACTCCTCTTGCCCTTGACTCCACTTTCTTGTCCACTTGCCATAATCCTTTAACCTATGACGAATTAAAAATCTGCCTGTCTATCTCCCCCTTAAATTTATTCAGTGTCCTAACGTCCACCGCACTCTGGGGAAGTGATTTCCAGAGTCACATACCTTTGAAAGAAGTAGTTCCTCTTCATCTCTGCTTTAAATCTGGCATCCCCTACACTAAAACTATGACCTCTTGTTCTAAATAGCCCACAACAGGAAACATCTGCACTGTATCTACTTTGTCAATCTCCTTTCGCATTTTATAAACCTCAGTTAGATCTCCCCTCTTCCTTCTAAACTCTGGTGAGTATAGGTCTAAACTGCTCAATCTGTTTTCTTAAAACAATCTCTGGAATTAATCTAGTGAACATCCTCTGAATTGCCTCCAATGTAATTAAATCCTTCCTCAAGTAAGGGCAAGAAAACTGTATGTGGTACTTCAGATATAGTCTAACAACTGCAATATTCCCTACATTATATACTCCATTCCTTTAGCAATAAAAACCAAAATTCCATTTGCCCTCCTTATTACCTACCAGCAATACTAGCTTTCTGCAAGTCATGTATGAGGACACCTAGATAGATTCCTCTATGGCAAAGCATTTTGAACTTTCTCTTCACTTAGGTAATAAGTTGCCATTTCATTCTTTTCTCCAAAATGGATAATTTCATACTAATCTACCTTAAATTCCATTTGCCGAAATTGGCTCATTCATCTCATCTAACCATATCCATTTGTAAACTTCTTACTTATTCATTGCAACTTACTTTTCCATCTATTTCAGTGTCATCTGTAAATTTGGCAATAGTACGTTCTAACCATGTAGCATCCCATTACTGATAGCTTTCCAACCAGAAAAAGACCCACTTTTGTTGCTTCTATGCTTTATGTTGATTAACCAATCCTCTATCCAAGCTAATATAATTCCCCAAATCCTGTGTGATATTATCTCGTGTATTAACATTTTATGGAGAATTTTAACAAATGCCTTCTGGAAGTCCAGATATACTACATTGGGACCTCCATTATCCACTTTGTTTGTTCCAATTCTGAAGAATTTTAGCAATTAGTCAATTACTATTTACTCTTCATCAAATCATGGCATCTCTAATAGATTGTGTTTTGTTTTTCTAAATATTACTATTTACTACTTCCAAATAATTGAATCAATATTTAATTTTAAACAATTTCCCAATGACAGACATTAAATCAACCGGTCTGTAGTTTCCTACTTTCTACCTCCCTTTTTGAATAAGGCCATTATACTAGCATGTTTATAATCCACGGGAACGCTTTCAGAATCAAAGGAATTTTGGAATATTATAACCAATGGATACAATATCTCTGCTGCAACCTCCTTTAAGACCCGAGGATGTAGACCTTCAGGCCCTGCGGACTTGTCTGACCTCAATCTCAATAGTTTGCTCAGTACATTTTCCCTAGTGATGGCAATTGTTTTAAATTCCTTTTTAGCTATAACCTCTGCAATACAATACTATTGGGATGTTTTTGTTGTCCCCTGCCATGAAACTGAGGCAAAGTATTGATTTAGTGTCTCTGCCATGTCTGTATTCCCCATTATTAACTCCCCTGTGTTGTTCTCTGAGGGAACCAAGATTCAACGTAGCTATTTTATATACCCGTAAAAACATTTGCTATCCATTTTTATATTTTGCACTAGTTTTCTTTCATGATTAACATTCGCTCTTTTTATTACATTTTCAGTAACCCTTTGTTTGTTTTTTAAAGTGTCCCAACCCTCAGCCTGCCACTGATCTTTGCAATATGGAATACCTTACCTTTTGCCTTTGCCTTCAATTTCCTTACTTGGCCCCAGATGCTTTCTCCCCTCTAAGTCTTTTTTCCCCTCTGGAATATACTTTTGTTGGAAAGAGTTGAATATCTCCTTAAATATCTGCTATTATTCATCAACTGTCCTACGTCCAATATGATGTTCACACACTCTATCTGTCCTTCATTTCTTTTTATAATATATTTTTATTGAGAAAAAAATAGATTTTTTAATATTACAAGTACAAAACAATGCAATTCAAAACAGTACAAAAAACCCCAAATAATAAAAAAATCCCCAACCCACCCTCATGTACAAATGTGTAAACATATATAGAAAAATATAAAATTTTAAAAAACTTAAACGAGCTATTTAACTAAATAACTAAATAACCAACAACAAACAAATAAATAGTAATAACTCAGCCCAGCCAAAGAAAATACTCATACATTCACAGTTTCTCCCTCCTGGGTATTGGACTTGTGAAACACAATTGTTACAGCTATATAAAAGCCCTTGTTAGTGTGGCAGATAAATCTGTGTCCAGGTATTCCAAAAAAGGCTGCCATGTCTTGTAAAAATTCTCAGTTTTGTTGTGTACCATATTTGTGAGAAAATCCAGGGAATATGCTCCTCAACAATCTTCCGCCAAGCCGACAGGCCTGGGAGGTTTTCGGATATCCAATCAAGCAAGATATTCTTTCTTGCACAGAATGTGAGAATACTGATAAGTTTTTTCTTATGCACACCTGTAGAAATACAGTGGGTAGGCCCAGAAGGAGAGAGATAGGGTCCTTCTCCACCCCTACACCCAAAATCCTCTCCATTGCACCTGCCACAGCACTCCAATATGTTTGACGCCTATCGCAAGACCAAAGATAATGGGTAAGAGTGCCCGTGCAGACCTTGCACTTCAGACATGCTGAAGATACCTCTGGTTTAAACTTTGACAAATGTTCTGGAGCCAAGTGGACCCTGTGAAGAATCTTCAGCTGTAAAGCATGGGTCCTATTGCAAATTGATATCTTCCTTGCATTCTCCAAAATATCCTCCCATGCCTCTAAGGAAACTTCAACACCCAGCTCTCTTAACATCTTGCAGGGTCGGTCAGACTCATCTGAGGTGGCACCCCCCCAACTGATGATGTAAAGTACTGACAGAGAATACTCTTAGCCCTTAGCACCCCCCATGTCAGGTTTGCAGGAATCAGTCAAAAGTGTGATCTTTTTTTGAATAAAATCTCTAACTTGAAAAAAAAATGAAAGAGATGTCCATTAGATAACTCGTACTTCTGAAGGACATCATTACATCTCCCTCAAATAAATCGCCCGTGCAAGACACACCCCTAGCTGCCCAACGTTTAAATCCTGAATCTATTATACCCGGTTGAAAACCCGGCATACCCACTAAAGGTGTAAACAAAGATGTTTTGCCAATATTGCCTTCCCTCTGCCGAATTGCCCTCAAAGTTTTAACAGTATTGATGACTATTGGATTATGGTAATATTCCCTAACTGTCCTCATCTTGTCCAAAAACAGCAAACTGAAAAGGGGGCACCTTGCATGTGAGGCTTTGATATCTAGCCATATTGAAAGAGGATCCCCACAAACCTAATCACTCAAGTGGGTCAAAAGTGAGCTTAATTGGTAATTTATAATGTCTGGAAGGTCCACTCCCCCCAATCTGTGAGGCAACTGCAATTTGGCTAATTTAATGAGAGGCTGCTTACGATGCCAAATAAAGGAGCTGAACCAGCCGTTCAGTCTCCTGAATGTTTGCTTTTGAAAATCAGGGGGAGCATCCTTGTAGGGTATAGCAAACAAGGGAGAATATTCATCTTAATAAGTGCTATCCGACCCAACCACGAGACTCCCATCTTTGATGATCTTGTTTAATTTTTCCAAATAATTGAGTAAAATTGGCTTTAAATAGCCAATGCTGAAAATGTGTTGCTGGAAAAGCGCAGCAGGTCCAAGAAGCAGGGGAATCAACGTTTCGGGCATAAGCCCTTCTTCAGGAATAAGAGCTTATGCCCGATACATCGATTCTCCTGCTCCTTGGATGCTGCCTGGCCTGCTGCACTTTTCCAGCAACACATTTTCAGCTCTGATCTCCAGCATCTGCAGTCATCACTTTCTCCTTTATACAGCCAATCCAGAACTGGAGTAATGAATATGCCCAAATACACAAAACCCCCCTGTGACCACCTAAATAGGAATTTATAGTCACCCTCAAGAGCTAGCTCCTTCATAAGACCACCCATAGGCATAGCCTCTGATTTCACAAAATTAATCTTATACCCTGAAAAAGGGCCAAATGCGCGAATGCATTGTATCAGGCGAGGGACTGAAACTGCTGGATATGTCAAAAAAAATTAGGACATCATCTGCATACAACGAGATCTTATGTAATTTTGACCCCACTTCTGGAGCTGATATATCGGGATCCCCATGAATGGCCTCCACCAATGGTTCAATCACCAACATAAAAAGCAGTGGTGAAAGGGGACAGCCCTGCCAGCTGCCCCTAAAAATATTAAAATTGGTAATGACCGCGGCGAGAGGTACACCAGAGAGAACCTTTACCCATCTTATGAAGACTTCGCCCAAACCAAACCAAACCGCTCGAGAATATAGAAAAGCTACGGCCACTCAACTCAGTCAAATGCCTTCTCTGCATCTAAAGAAATCACCAATCTCTGTATTGACTACTGTTAGCATGCTTGAATTACGTTAAGCAGCCTCCTAACATTATTGGAGGATCTGAGACCCTTTATAAAGCCCATCTGACCCTCTTTAATAATAGAAGGTAACACCCTAACACACGAGCCTTAGAGAGGATCTTAACGTCCACATTTAAGATTGAGATGGGCCAGTATGAAGCACAGTCTTCCGGATCCTTCCCTTTTTTAAGGATAAGTGAAATATTGGCCTCTCTCAGAGATGGTGGGAGACAAACATGACTATAAGAATCATTAAACATATTCAGCATCGGGCCTGACAGTATATTTATAAATTCCTTATAGAATTCACTGAGAAGTCTATCAGGACTGGGCGCCTTTCCACTCTGAAGCTGCCTCACAGCTTCCTGCACTTCTTGCTTTGATAATGGGGTATTGAGAAAGGATTGTTCCCGAGTCACACCCGGGAGCTTCAGATCTCTAAAAAAAGGATTCCATTTTGGCCTGCCCCTCCTCGCAATTCTCAGACTGATATAACTTAGAGTAAAATCTCTGGAACACCACATTGATCACATTTTAGGTTCCCAGACCCCTCCCTAATCGCTGTAATGGTTTGTGGGGCACTCCTCTTTTTTTAGATTAGATTAGATTAGATTACTTACAGTGTGGAAACAGGCCCTTCGGCCCAACAAGTCCACACCGCCCCGCCGAAGCGTAACCCACCCATACCCCTACATCTCCATTTACCCCTTACCTAACACTACGGGCAATTTAGCATGGCCAATTCACCTGACCTGCACATCTTTGGACTGTGGGAGGAAACTGGAGCACCCGGAGGAAACCCACGCAGACACGGGGAGAAAGTGCAAACTCCACACAGTCAGTCGCCTGAGGCAGGAATTGAACCCGGGTCTCTGGCGCTGTGAGGCAGCAGTGCTAACCACTGTGCCACCGTGCCGCCCATGGCAAGGTATTCTAAGTATTTGCCTGGTTTGTCACCATGCTCATATAATGTTTGCTTTGCAAAAGCCAGCTCCTTCTTTGCCATCTGCGTGAGCACTGAATTTAGTGCAGACCGCAGTGCCGTAATCCTCTGTAGTTTGACCAATGAGGATCTGTCAAAGTAGGCCTTCTCGGCTGCCTTCAACCGTTCTTCAAGGAGACGTTGCTGCTCACCCTTCTGCCACTTCCTACTGGTGGAATATGAAATAACTAACCCCCTACCATAGGCTTTGGCAGTTTCCCAGGAACGGATAAGCTATCAACCGAGCCTATGTTGATGTTTAGGAACGCCCGAAATTCCCTAGAGAAATACTCCACAAACCTACTATTCATGAGGATAAAGGGATCCATTCGCCAGTACATTGAACCCACTGTAATGTCCTTCGTCTTAACCATAAGGTACACTGGAGCATGATCAGTGATGGTAATATTACCAATCGTGCAAGATGCCACCAGATCCAGGGTTACTGCAGGGGTCAGGAAAAAAATCAATCCTTGTGTGGATTGGAGAAAAACGTAAAATTCCTACCTGTAGTGTGGAGATGTCTCCAGACGTCCACCAATCCTAATTCCCCACACAAACCCACTAACTGTTTAGTTTGTACAGAGGGTATCGAGGGACCTTTAGGCAACCTGTCTACTGTGGGATCCATGAACCAGTCAAAATCTCCCCCTACAATGATGTGCCGGGACTCGAGACTTATCAGTTTAGAAAAAGCATCTACCAAACATTTAAGGGGGGCAATAAACATTTAAAACACTGTATTCTTCCCCATTTATCAAGGCTTTAAGAATTACAAACCTCCCGTATGTGTCTTTAACACATTCCAACAATTTAAAAGCGAGATTTTTCCTAACCCATATAGCCATTCCCTTACTTCTGGTATTGAATGATGAAAAATAAACTCGCGGTCAAAACCGTTCTGCTGTAATTTCAGATGGTCCTTGTCACCCAACTATGTCTCCTGTATCCACCTTCTCCTTTCAAAGACTCGAGTACCTTCTTCCTCTTAATTGCTTTGTGACTTACCTTGATATTCCAGGTACACCATTTAATCAAATCATTCGCCATAATCTTCTGCAATTTCATTTAAATTCCAGAGAGGAGGAACCCGAACCACAAACTGCTGAGCCTTAGTGTGACATGATCTACCAAATATAAAAACTACATAAACTAAAACCACTACATTTAACAAACCTACAAAACTATTATAAATTTAAAAGCAACAAAAACCAGAAAACAAACCAACATATAAAGCGCCAACAGCGCTGAGTAGGGGAACTCATCCCCTGCCCAGAGGGGGCAGCCACCCATCCTGAACTGCCTATAAGTAGGCATCTAACCATCCCAATCACCTTTACTTCTCCCAGCTAGAGTCACACCACAAACACAAGCTGAAAAGAATAAACACCCCATAGAATATCGATATGAATAAAAAACATGTTTTTTTTTAAACAAAACCCCACCCATCCTTTGGCATATCCTAACTTAGAAATTGAAAATGTACATCTTAACCACCACCAGACATAGTTTAAACCAAATTATTACCAATAGAGGAAAAAGAAAAGAAAAATAAAGCTCCAACTGGACTTCCTCTGTTTCTTTTACAGAATGATAAACACATATCCAAACAACACTATTTATACATACTACAATTGTTCAAAATAGGTTAGTTTGTCCACAAAGTCTCTTGCCTTCTCCGATGTGTCAAAGAGATATATGGATCCATCTAAGGTGATGCGAAGCACTGTCGGATATCTCAGGAATCCCAAGCTCCCTCAGCCTTCTCTTGACACTGTTGTAAGATTTTCTTTTCTGGATTACCACCACTGAGCAGTCCTGAAAAAACATGATCTTAGAGCCCTCAGATCCTTCCCCTGGACTCTGAAGCCTCCATGACTCTCTCCTTATCCTGTTAATGATGGAACCGCACCAGGAGAGGACAAGGACATCCACCAGACCCAATCTCCGCACTGCAAACCAGTGAGCCCTCTCTATCTTCAATCCTCTCATGCCAGCCTCCAAGTCAAGGAATTTCAGAAGCTAGTCCTCAACAAATTCCGCAGGCCGCTCACCTTCCTTACCCTCAGGCAGACCGATGATCCGAATGTTTTTTCTTCTGCCCCTGTTTTCAAGATCATCCACTTGGTAACGCAAATTACAAACCTGCGTCTTCAGGGCTTGGATCTCTTCCTTGAATGAACTGGCATCAGCTTCCACACCTGTGACCCTGTGCTCCACCTCATCCATCCTCTTCTCCACGTCTCCCAGCTGCTGCTCATGCTTCTGCAGCATGAGAGAGATTGCAGCCAGCTTTTCTTCAATCTATTTCCCCAGCACATCATGAGATTTCGACAGCTGGTTCACTAGGTCCTGGAGAATAATCAACTCTGAGGCTGCTGCAGGCTGAACTGCAGGCCAGGCCTCGGATGCTTCTCCTCTCTTTTTTGGCATCTCTGGACGGCTGAAAATACAGGTAAGTTAATTTTTAGACGTTTCTTGGGACTCCACGATCTTTCTGGAGTCCCAAGAAATCCCGATGACCTGGGTTGGGTGGGTTAAAGGACTGTCCCGCTCCTTCTCAGATCGCCGTCGTCTTAGATCCCCGTCCTTCATTTTTGCTAACAACCAGCCTCATCACTAACCTGCACTCCTACCTACTCCATCGTCACTAACACTCAACACTGGAGTCCCCCAGGGGTGCGTACTCAGCCCCCTACTGTACTCACTGTATACCCATGACTGTGTCACCAAATACCAAACTAATTCCATTTACAAGTTCATTGATGACACCACCGTAGTAGGTTGAATCTCAGATGGTGATGAAACAGACTACAGACGGGAGGTGGAAGACCTGGAAAAATGGTGCACTGAGAACAACTTAGCTCTCAAATGCCAGCAAAACCAAGGAACTCATTATTGACTTTTGGCAGGATGTCATTCATGCCCCTCTACACATTAACAGCACAGAGGTGGAACGAATGGAGAGTGTCAAGCTCCTGGGAGTGGTCATCCACAACAAGCTTTCTTGGACTCTTCATGTGGACACACTGGTTACAAAAGCCCAATAACGTTTCTTCTTCCTCAAGCAGCTAAGGAAATTTGTCATGACAGCGAATATCCTTGCCAACTTTTATAGGTGCGCCATCAAAAGCATTCTGTCTGGATGTATCACTACCTGGTATGGCATCTGTATCATTCTATCATTCAAGACCAGAGACGGTTACAGAGAGTGGTGAACTCGGCCCCAACAATCACAAAGGCCAATTTCCTATCTATAGAATCCATCTAGTGGGCAGCATGGTGGTTAGCACTGCTGCCTCACAGCGCCAGAGACCCGGGTTCAATTCCCGCCTTAGGCGACTGACTGTGGAGTTTGCTCGTTCTCCCCATGTTGGCGTGGGTTTCCTCCGGGTGCTCCGGTTTCCTCCCACAGTCCAAAGATGTGCAGGTCAGGTAAATTGGCCATGCTAAATTGCCCGTAGTGTTAGGTAAGGGGTAAATGTAAGCGTATGGGTGGGTTGTGCTTCGGCGGGGCGGTGTGACTTGTTGGGCCGAAGGGCCTGTTTCCACACTGTAAGTAATCTAATCTAATCTGTAAGTAATCTAATCTAATCTACCAGGCCCGCTGTCAAGGAAAGGCTGCCAGCATTCTGAAAGGTCCATCCCAACCTGGCAATATTTTTCTACAACCTCTACAATTGGGAAGAAGGTACAGAAGCCTGAACACACACGCGCTAGCCGCTTTTGCAACAGTTTCTACCCTACTGTTGTTAGAATACTGAATGGACTCACAAATTCTTAACATTTGCCTGTACCTGTGTTTTTGTTTTTGCTGCTGTTTACCTACTATTTGCTATCTATGCTACTTAACTATGTGATCTGCCTGTACAGCTCGCAAGACAAAGCTTTTCCCTGTGCCTTGTTACACGTGACAATAAGTTCAATTCAATTCAATTCAATACCACTTCTTACACTTTCCATGCAACGATACTTTCCCACCTCACTATTTAGTTAAAGGTCCTCTCTACAGTCCTTGAGGGCCAAATTTGTCTTTGTACCTGTGTAATTTTGTTTAATACCAGAACAACAGTCAATTTTCTCATCCTCAAGCTAAATTTGAAATTCCAGCATGTTGTGATTACAGTTTTCTAGAGGATCTTTTATTATGAGAGTATTTAGTAATCCCATCTGATTACACAATACTGCATCCAAAATAGCTTGCTCCCTGGTTGGTTTCCAATATATTGCTCCAAGAAATACACCCTATGGACTCTGCCTCAAGTCTTCCTTTGACAATTTGATTAATCTAGTTTATATGAATATTAATATTACTCATGACTAATGTCGAATCTTTCTTACAAGTCCCATGTATTTCCTGGTTTATGCTAAATCCTACTGTAGGACGTCTGCTGCAGAACCTGTAGAATATTCCCAGAAGAGACTTCTGTCCCTTGCTATTTCTTATTTCTTTCCAGACTGATTCTTCATCTTGACCTCCAATGCCAAAATAATTTTGCACTACTGACTAATCCATATCTCCACAAACAAGGCTACACCATCTCCTTTTCCTCTCTGTCTATCCTTCCAAAACAGTGAGAACCCTTGGATAAGCAGCTCCCAGACAGAGTCTTCCTATAACCTTATCTCAGTAATAGCCACCAAATCATAAGCATTTATCTCCATTTGCACTGTTAACCCATTAATTTTATTCCAAATACTATACACATTCAGATGCAAAGCTTTTAAATTTGTTCAATTAACGATTTTCCCAACTCTCATCCAATTTCTTGGTCCAATATGGTTCACACACTCCATCTGTTCCTTTATTTTTGCCAACAACCAGCCTCATCACTAACCTATACTCCTATCTCTCTTCGCACTTGCTAACAAAAATAACATGGAATGATAGACTCCTACCCCACTAATTAGTTAAAAGTCCTCTCTATAATCCTCGATACACAATTCACCAGAACTCTGATCCCATCATGATTCAAATGGATCCCGTTCTAACAGAACAGCTGTCTCTTTTCCAAATGTCCCATAAATTTGAACCCATTTCTCCCACACCATTTTTTGAGTCACACATAGAACAAAGAACTGTACAGCACAAAGGAACAGGCCCTTCAGTCCAAGATGTTGCGCCAAACATGATGTCAAATTAACTAACACCTTCTGCCTGCCCTTGGTCCATATCCCTCCATTCCTTTCATATTTTTGTGCTTATCTTGTCCATTAAACACCCCTATCGTATCTACCTCCATCTTTACCCCTGACAGCATATTCCAGACCTTAAGTGTAAAAAACTTATCCCTCTCATGTCATTTGAGCTTCCCCAACCCCCAACAATGTTAATTGTATGCCCCCACCTAGTATTAGACATTTCAACCTGGAAAAAGATTCTGGCTGCCAACGCTATCCATGCTTCTCATAATCTTATAGCCTTCTATCAAGTCTCCCCTCAGCCTCCGCTGTTCCAGAGAAAACAACCCAAATATTTATAGCCTCTCCTTAAAGTTCATGCCCTCTAATCCAGTCAGCATCCCAGTCAACCTCTTCTGCACCCTCTCCAAAACCTCCACATCCTTCCTGTAATGTGGTGATGTTATGGAGCAGGCCAGACCACCTCAAAATATTTTAAGAAGGTAGCCTAGACCCTACCTTTTTCTGATTTTAAAGGTAAACATGAGATGGGTACTCCAGGTGTGATGCAGCTGGTCAAACCACTCAGCTTCAAGAAAAACAGAATTTATTTAAACACTACAGTTGAAACATGAACAAAAGAAAACAGAATTTAGAAGCACTTAACTTTGGAAAAATTAACCGATCCGATACAGTAACTATTACTCATTCACTGCTCCAATACAGTAACATCCCCTAAAAAGACCCCTTGGCAAAAAGGTCAGTTCAAACACAGATTCTTACAGGCAGGAGGAAAAAACATCCAAAGAGATTTTGGAAGAAGGTCAAAGGAGTTCTTTACTGAAGTTTGCAATTCCCTTGGACTCACATATCTTGTGACTGCTACAGCTAAAACAAACAAGAAAAAACCTTAACTGGAAGAACTGGCCACTCCCTTCCACTGTTAAACTAGAACCTTCCTAGACTCTTCTGCACCTCTGCCCTTATGACTTCTCTTGAAAAAAAAAGTAGATAAATGAGCAAATGAAGTACAAGTTACAGTCAGTGTGATCCTTATTTAGCATTAAAACATACCTTGGGATATTTCTGCTTTGTTGCTGATTTCAAAAGATGGCTGGGGAAGTTTCTCAGGGACAGGAGACTCTTCAGAGGGTCTGTATGTGAAGTCGGTTACATTTGATGGTTTCATATGTTCAGTGGAATCTGGCATGGTAAGAAAAACAGAGTGATTGGAAATTTTGACCCTGCATGGTCTATCCTACTTCCAGGTAAAAACAATGACTGCAGATGCTGGAAATCAGATTCTGGATTAGAGTGGTGCTGGAAAAGCACAGCAGTTCAGGCAGCATCCTACTTCCAGCCATTCAATGGTGGTTTATAGATTCCCACTTTATACATTCCTTCATTGCAACGGTGACTACTTTTCAAAAATAAAAGTTTATTGGCTCCAAGTACTTTGCAATATCCTAACTGCAGAATTCTGAGGTTCAGAACATGCAAAATGTTCAATTGTTTGTATCACTAAACATGAGTTAGAATCAGAGAATCCCTTCAGTGTGGAAGCATGCCATCCAGCTCATTGAGTCCACACCGAACCTCCGAAGAGTGTCCCACACACACCCAGCCTCCTACCCTATGTCTGTAACCTTGCATTTCCCCTGGCTAATCCAGTTAGCCTGCACATCCCGAGACACTATGGGAATTTAGCATGGTCAATCCACCTAACCTGCATATCTTTGGATGATGAGAGGAAACCATAGCACCCAGAGGAAACCCACACAGACGCAGGGAGAATGTGCATTAATCCTGTCCTTGACCTCCTTCCCATCCTTCCAAATTATAGTACCTTTAAATATTCAATTCCCAGACTGGGTCTTCCTGTAATTACATCTCAGTAATCGCCACCAAATCATACATGTTTGTCACAATTTGCACTGTTAACTCATTACTTTTATTCTGAATACTATACACATTCAGAAACAATACCTTTAGGTTTGTTCAATTAACAATTTTCCTACTCTTGTCCAATTCTTTGATCCAATAGGATGTTCAAATGTATCTGTTATTTTCATTTTTTGAATACAACCATTCTCATCACTAACCTGCACTCCTATCTCTCCTTACACTCTTCGTTAAACGTTTCTATGCAACAATACTCTCCTCCCCACTATTCACTTAAAAGCTCTCTCTACAGACCTAGATATTCAATTTGCCAGAACGCAGGTTCCAGCATAATTCATGTGGATCCTGTCCTAACAGAAACAACTCCCTGCTTTTCCAAAACTGGTGCCAGTGTCCCATGCATTTGAACCTATTTCTACTGATCCATTCTTTGAGCATCCACTTGTCATTTTAATCTTTTTATCCCTGTTCCAATTAGCTCATGGCTCAAATACATGACTTAATTGGCGATAAAGCACTTTAAGGTATTCCACGTTGTTAAAGCTGCTTTAAATTGATTTTTGTTTGAAGTTCTTGAGAAGATTTGTAGCTCAGGTTGTGGATGAAGTTGTTGACTTGCTCGCTGAGCTGGTAAGTTTGTTTTCAGATGTTTCATCACATTAGTAGGTAATATCGTTAGTACACTTCCAGTGAAGCATTGGTGTTCTGTCCCCTTGCTATTTATGTGTCCCAGTTTGTTGAGGTGGGTGGCATCATTTCCAGTTTTGTTTCTTAGTGTTCGGTATATGGGGTTTGTTAATGTAGTTCTGGGTTGAATGCCAGGCTTCCAGGAATTTTCGTGCATGTCTTGGTTTGGCTTGTCCTAGGATGGATACATTGTTTCAGTTGAATTGGTGTTCTTCTTTGTCTGTGTGTATGGACACAAGTGATAGGTGATCACATCTCTTTGTGGCTAGTTGGTGCAGCTGCTCAAACCATTCACCTTTAAGCAAAACAAATTATTTAAACACTACAGTTGAAACATGAACAAAAGAAAACGAAATTTAGAATAACGTAACTTTGGAAAACTTAACCAATCCAATACAGTAACAATTACTAATGAACTGCTCCAATACAGTAACATGCCCTAAAATGACCCCTTTGCAAAAAGGTAAGTTCAAACACAGATTCTTACAGCCAGGTGGGAACAACATCCAAAGAGATTTCGGAAGAAGGTCAAAGGATGACCAGTTTTCCTCTGGTTTGCTTTAAGCTACATTTATGGCAGTCTACACATGATATTTTATGTATAACATTGGTCCTGTTAGTTGTGGGTTTGGGATCCTTTACACTAATCAGTCGTAGTGTAGCTGTTAGTTTGTGGGCTACCATAATAACTCGGGATCGGAACAGTCTGGTGGTCATTTCCGATATGTCCTTGATATATGACAGGATGACTCTTGTTTCTGGGCACGTTGTATCTTCCACTTGTGGTCTGTTGTGTAGGTACCACGTTCTACGCTTTTTGGATAGCCATTGTTTTTGAATAGCCAGTATAGGAACACTTCATCAGCTCTGCCCTGCTCCAGGGTGCTGCAAAGTGTTACGTCTTGCTGAACAATGTTCTCATGCAGCTCCATTTGTGGGTGTTTAACGTCCATACACATGGATAATGAAGGACAGCAATTTGACTGGGACAACATATCCATCCTCGGACAAGCTAAACAGAGACATGCACAGGAATTCATGGAGGCCTGACAATCCAGAACTCCATTAACAAACATGTAGAGTTAAACCACATATACCAACCACAAAGAAACAAGACCTGAAATGATGCCATCCTACCTCAACAAATCCCAGGGCGGATAAATAGCAAGTGGGACAGAACACCAACACTTCACTGGAGGCAGACTGATGATGTTACTAAGTATGGTGACGAAATGTCTGCAAACAATCTTACCAGCTCAGCAAGCAAGTCAACAGAATCATTGATATTTGTCTATACAAAATTGTTTTATAAAAGTTAATAAAAATTGCTTTTTAAACTCAAGTTACTGTCAGAAGAAGTATGACCAAAAAGAAAGGGATAAATAGAAATGAAAAGACTTAAGCAAAAAACAAGGGGTAAGTAGATGAATGCACAAGCTAACTATAAATTACAGTCAGTGTGATCCTTATTTAGCATTAAAACATACCTTGGGATGTTTCTGCTTTCTTGCTGATTTCAAATGATGGCTGGGGGAGATCCTCAGGGACAGGAGTTTCTTCAGAGGGTCTGTATGTGAAGTCGGTTACATTTGATGGTTTCATATATTCAGTGGAATCTGGCATAGTAAGAAAAACAGAGTGATTGGAAATTGTGATCCTGCAAGGTCTATACTACTTCCAGTCACTCATGGTGGTTTGTAGATTCCATCTTCATTAGCTCCTCCATTGTAACAGTGATTGCATTCCAAAAATAAAACTTTATTGACTCAAAATTCTTCGGAATAACCTACTGCAGAATTCTGAGATGCAGAAAGTGCTAAATGTTTCGTCATATGTATCACTAAACATGAGTATGTAAGTTAGAATCAGAGAATCCCTACAGTGTGGAAGCAGGCCATTCAGCTCATTGAGTCCACACCAAACCTCCGAAGAGTGTCCCACACACACCCAGCCTCCTATCCCATCCCAGTAACCCTGCATTTCCCCTGACTAATCCACTTAGCCTGCACATCCCTAGACATTATGGGCAATTTAGCATGGTCAATCCACCTAATCTGCACATCTTTGGATGATGAGAGGGAACCGGAGCACTCAGAGGAAACCCACACAGACGCAGGGAGAATGTGCATTAATCCTGTCCTTGACCTCCTTCCCATCCTTCGAAATTACAGTACTTTCAAATATTCAATTCTCAGAGCGGGTCTTCCTATAACTACATCTCAGTAATCGCCACCAAATCATACATGTTTGTCACAATTTGCACTGTTAACTCATTACTTTTATTCTGAATACTATACACATTCAGAAACAATACCTTTAGGTTTGTTCAATTAACAATTTTCCTACTCTTGTCCAATTCTTTGATCCAATAGGATGTTCAAATGTATCTGTTATTTTCATTTTTTGAATACAACCATTCTCATCACTAACCTGCACTCCTATCTCTCCTTACACTCTTGGTTAAACGTTTCTATGCAACAATACTCTCCTCCCCACTATTCACTTAAAAGCTCTCTCTACAGACCTAGATATTCAATTTGCCAGAACGCAGGTTCCAGCATAATTCATGTGGATCCTGTCCTAACAGAAACAACTCCCTGCTTTTCCAAAACTGGTGCCAGTGTCCCATGCATTTGAACCTATTTCTACTGATCCATTCTTTGAGCATCCACTTGTCATTTTAATCTTTTTATCCCTGTTCCAATTAGCTCATGGCTCAAATACACGACTTAATTGGCGATAAAGCACTTTAAGGTATTCCACGTTGTTAAAGCTGCTTTAAATTGACTTTTGTTTGAAGTTCTTGATAAGGTGTGTAGCTCAGGTTGTGGATGAAGTTGTTGACTTGCTCGCTGAGATGGTAAGTTTGTTTTCAGACGTTTCATCACATTAGTAGGTAATATCGTCAGTACACTTCCAGTGAAGCATTGGTGTTCTGTCCCCTTGCTATTTATGTGTCCCAGTTTGTTGAGGTGGGTGGCATCATTTCCAGTTTTGTTTCTTAGTGTTCGGTATATGGGGTTTGTTAATGTAGTTCTGGGTTGAATGCCAGGCTTCCAGGAATTTTCGTGCATGTCTTGGTTTGGCTTGTCCTAGGATGGATACATTGTTTCAGTTGAATTGGTGTTCTTCTTTGTCTGTGTGTATGGACACAAGTGATAGGTGATCACATCTCTTTGTGGCTAGTTGCTGCTCGTGTACCCCTATGGCTGGTTTTCCTCTGGTTTGCTCTAAGCTATATTTGTGGCAGTCTTTACATGGTATGTTACGTATAACATTGGTTCTGTTAGTTGTGGGTTTGGGATCCTTTGTACTCTTCAGTAGATGTCATGGTGTAGTTGTTAGTTTGTGGGCTACCATGATAACTCGGGGTCGGAATAGTCTGGTGGTCATTTCTGATATGTCCTTGATAGATGGCAGGATAACACTTGTTTCTGGGCACGTTGTATCTTCCACTTGTGGTCTGTTGTGTAGGTACCGCGTTCTACGCTTTTTGGATAGCCATTGTTTTTGATTAGCCAGTATAGGAGCACTTCATCAGCTCTGCCCTGCTCCAGGGTGCTGCAAAGTGTTACGTCTTGCTGAACAATGTTCTCATGCAGCTCCATTTGTGGGTGTTTAACGTCCATACACATGGATAATGAAGGACAGCAATTTGACTGGGACAACATATCCATCCTCGGACAAGCTAAACAGAGACATGCACAGGAATTCATGGAGGCCTGACAATCCAGAACTCCATTAACAAACATGTAGAGTTAAACCACATATACCAACCACAAAGAAACAAGACCTGAAATGATGCCATCCTACCTCAACAAATCCCAGGGCGGATAAATAGCAAGTGGGACAGAACACCAACACTTCACTGGAGGCAGACTGATGATGTTACTAAGTATGGTGACGAAATGTCTGCAAACAATCTTACCAGCTCAGCAAGCAAGTCAACAGAATCATTGATATTTGTCTATACAAAATTGTTTTATAAAAGTTAATAAAAATTGCTTTTTAAACTCAAGTTACTGTCAGAAGAAGTATGACCAAAAAGAAAGGGATAAATAGAAATGAAAAGACTTAAGCAAAAAACAAGGGGTAAGTAGATGAATGCACAAGCTAACTATAAATTACAGTCAGTGTGATCCTTATTTAGCATTAAAACATACCTTGGGATGTTTCTGCTTTCTTGCTGATTTCAAATGATGGCTGGGGGAGATCCTCAGGAACAGGAGTTTCTTCAGAGGGTCTGTATGTGAAGTCGGTTACATTTGATGGTTTCATATATTCAGTGGAATCTGGCATAGTAAGAAAAACAGAGTGATTGGAAATTGTGATCCTGCAAGGTCTATACTACTTCCAGTCACTCATGGTGGTTTATAGATTCCATCTTCATATGCTCCTCCATTGTAACAGTGATTGCATCTCAAAAATAAAACTTTATTGACTCAAACTTCTTCGGAATAACCTACTGCAGAATTCTGAGATGCAGAAAGTGCTAAATGTTTAGTCATATGTATCACTAAACATGAGTATGTAAGTTAGAATCAGAGAATCCCTACAGTGTGGAAGCAGGCCATTCAGCCCATACCGACCCTGAGAAGAACATCCCACTCTGTCCCACCCCATTCCTATCACCCTATGTTTTCCATGGTTCATCTGCCAAGCCTGAAAAGCCCTGGACACTATGATGCAATTTAGCATGGCCAATCCACCTATGCTGCACACGTTTGGACTGTAGGAGGAAACCGGAGCACCTTTTGGAAACCCACACAGACATGGGTAGAACATGCAAGTTCCACACAGGCAGTCACCTGAACCTGGAATCAAACTTGGGTTCCTGGCGCTGTGAGGCAATAGTGCTAACCACTGAGCCACCATCCCACCCCAAGTTTAGCAAGTAATTAAGAAGGTAATGGAATGTTTTATTTCATTACAAGAGGAATTGAACATAAAAATAAGGATACCATATTTCACTTATGATATGGAGATGGGGTGTATAAAGTTAAAAATCACACAACACCAGGTTATAGTCCAATAGGTTTAAATGGAAGCACTAACTTTTGGAGCACCGCTCCTTCATCAGGTGGTTGTGTCCACAAAGCTCCGAAAGCTAGAGCTTCCAAATAAACCTATTGGACTATAACCTGGTGTTGTGTGATTTTTAACTTCATACTTCACTTCCACAGACATTAGTGAGACCACATCTGGAATACTGTTTTGGTCTCCTTACTTAAGGAAGGATTTAAATGTGTTGGAGGCAGTACAGAAAGGTTCATAGATTGATACCTGGAATGTGCATGCTGTCTTATGCGGAAAGATTGGATGGGCTGGGCTTGTTTCCAGTGGTTTAAAATGGCTCTCTTGATTAAAGTGTGCCTGATCTTCAATGTTCTTGACAAGGGTGATGTGGAAAGGACATTTCTTCTTACGGGTGAGTTGTGAACTCGAGGGCACTATTGAAACATTAGACAGAATTTATTTTTCTTTCAGAGGCTTGTGTAGCTTTGGAACTCTGCCTCAGAGGGTGGTGGAGGCAGGTTCATTGAGTATTTATAAGAACAAACATAGATAGATTCTTCTTAGGCCAGAGGATCAAAGGCTACAATAAGTAGATGGGTTGTTGTGGTTCTGTTCGCCGAGCTGGGAATTTGTGTTGCAGACGTTTCGTCCCCTGTCTAGGTGGCATCCTCAATGCTTGGGAGCCTCCTGTGAAGCACTTCTGTGATGTTTCCTCCGGCATTTATAATTGTTTGTCTCTGCCACTTCCGGTTGTCCGTCTTATGAAGCAACCTCAAGAGGCCAAATGGTCTCCCCTGCTCCTAGTTATGTGGTTGTGAAAATTGCTTCATAAATGTAAGTCTTTTTACATCATCCTTCTTGGATAGTTCCTCGAGGTGAAAGAATCATGGAATAATTATGGCAAAGAAGGAGGCTTTTCGCCACATTATGCCTGCATCAGTTCTTTTACCTATTGTCAACCTGTTTCCTTTTCCCCATATCCCTGTACAGTGTTTCTATCCAAATAATCATCCATTGCCCTCCTGACTGCTTCAACTGAATCTGCCTCCACCACATTTCCTGGCAGTGCATTCCACATCCTAACTACTTGCTGTTTGAAAAGGTTTTTTTCTCATATCACCTTTGCTTCATTTGCACATCACTTTAAATCTACGCCGCCTCTTTTTTTTAATAAGCAAGAATAATTTCTCCCTATCTACTCTATCCACTTATGAAGTTGAAAACCTCCATCAAATCTCTTCTCAGCCCTTCTTTTCTGTAATGAGAACAGTTCAGTTCCAACTTCTTCACTCTATCCTTACAAAGGATGACTTTTCTCCACTAAGAATTGTGAGTTCTGAGATAGCTAAACAGTTCAAAGCTGGTTCTGCACACTGTGCCACAGGGTGGTGTTTGAGGAGGAAGGTGAGTGGGATGTTCACATTTTCACATATTCCTTTCATTGTTTGTACTTAGCCTTTATCTGTTAGAAATGCTTGAGATGATTGGTTCATTTGCGAACTATATTCACCAGTTTGGGTGGTCCACGGCAAAAGAGTTACACATATCAGTAGGAATATTGCATCTTTTAAAGGATTATTTGAGGACAACCTTGAAGCATTTCCTGTGCCTTTCTGGTAACCACTTACTGTGACAAGTCTTGGATCAGAGAGCTTGTTTAGGCTGTCTTATGTGAAATGTGCATTGTGCAATTTCATGGATTGACTGTGCTGAGGATGTCTGGCTGAGAGAGGATATTACTGTCAACATACCCATCCAGGATTTGAAGGATTTTACTAGAGCATCACTGGTCTTTGAATCTAGGGAATTGTCTACAGACATTGTCTACATCTCTGTTCAAACAGAAATGCAGGTAATTATAGCTGTTCTGTAGACCATGAGCTCATTGCCACATTTGAGGTGTTTGTCCTTCAGACAGTGAAAAGCCATGTTGGCAAACTGGAGGAAATGTTGAATTTCATCATTGCTGTTTACAGCATGTGCTTATAATGATTCTGACTGTAATAATTGTAACAAGGTCAGCCAAGTGGACCTCATAGAATATGAGTTTCCTGATTAGGGCTGTTACTCTCTGGTCCACTCAGGGAGCCCTGGCTGACAGATAAGAACAGGCGTGTCAGACATCATGTACACTCTGAGGGCTGGCTCTGAGGGAGCTGGATCGGTGTCAAAGATTCTCAATATGTAAATAAAGGGTGACTTCTTGACAGGATATTGGCCTCAGTGGAGTTATTTCCTTGATAGTTCTATGAGGCACAGGGTCTCTTTAAGAGACACTCTGATTGACCCTGTGTAACCCCACCCTTCCCTGACCACGCTGGCTCATTCCAATGAGAATGTTTCAAGCAGGTGTCACTGGGGACTGAGAATGAATCTCAGGCTCCTGATTCATATACACAAGGAGCTGACCTTTAAATTCAGAAGTATTCCTTGCTGTTTGAACATAACTAACCCAATTTAATCTCATTCTCTTAGATTATCGAAAAGTTGCACCTTCTTACCAACAATTCGCAAAATGTCTGACTGGTACTTTTTCCATCCATTCAGCCTCTCCTGGATAAATTGAGAAATACTGGGCAGGTTCAGAGTTAGTTCTGTAACATTTAGTTTTGTGATTCTCCGAGTGTCAGTCACTCTGTAATGGAGGAGGAAAGAATGATCTTATCAGCGGGGACATTTCAGATCAGAAACCTAAAGGGGAACGAGATCAGCAAGAACAGACATGCCTTCTAATGTTTGAACTGACACCCTGCAGGAACCCATTTTGAAAATGTCAGAATCCCGGAATTTACAGTCTCCATTCATTTACACTGATCACCATATGTTGAGGTAAATATTATGAACCTTCAGGGACCGAGAGGGGTTGTAAAATTGGGAGGAGCTTTCTTGACTGGTCTCATTGATTCCATATCCTAATTACCTTGGTTGGGATCTTTCCATGGAATCTACTTCTTCCAGGTGTAGTCCTAGCAAAATTAATTAGTTGAGAAATACAGTTGAGTGCCCTGCAAAGGGTTGAGGCAGGTTCAACAGGGAACACAGTAACATTATAATTCAGCCAGTGCAGAAGGAACCTGATTCACTTCCACTTCACATCAGTTTGTGGTTTTCAAATCCACTATATTCAGTTCAGTTTCTCTGTACTGGAGACTCATTTTCCCATGATTAATAATAGTTATTATCCCAAGTCTGTGCCCTACTGTTCTCTGCAGGAACACATGAGGAAAGGAGAAAGAACAGACTTTCAGGCTCAATGAGATTGTCTGAGAGGTTGATTCTCATAAAGAGTTGGGGGTTTGAATAGGGGCAGTGATTTTAAAGCACATGATTTCAGTAGCTCTGTCCTATTCCATGAATGAAGCTCTTGTGAAAAATAGTCAAAGCCTAATAAATATTCCAAATTTGCTGCCCAACAATACGTTCCAGGTGGTGACCAAAATAAGTATAGAAACGGCAGAAGAATTGAACGTAGACTTTGGTTCCATCTTCACAAAAGACAGAACAAATAACCTCCCTAAAATGAAAACAAAAAATGTTGGAGATTTCAGTGGGTCAGGCAGCATCCATGGAGAGTAAGCAAGCTAACATTTCGAGTCGAGATGACTCGTCATCAGAGCTGATATGAATTGTGGAGGGACAGCATTTATGCAGTGGTAGGGCAGGAGTGCTGGGGGAAGAAAGGATGTTGATAATTCAGATTAAGTGACTGGGATGTAAGATTGGCAGAACAATGGTGTGTTTAACTGCCAGATGTGAAAGAACAGACATTTCCACTGGGGTTGGGGTAGGGAAGAGAGGACATGGAAACAGGATGTAACAAGTAAAGCTAAAAGAAAGGAAAGAATGGAAGTGCGTTCACAATTTGAAGGTGTTGAACTCAATATTAAGTCCAGAAGATTGTGAAGTGCCTAGTCTGAAGATGAGATGTTGTTCTTTGAGTTTGCACTGGGATTCACTGGGACATTGCAGCATGATGAGAGCAGACAAGTGGGCGTGCAAACAGGATGCTCTGTTAAAATGACCAGCTACAGGAAAGTCATGATCATGCTTGCACCTACACTGGAGGTGTTCTGCAAAGTGGTCACCCGGTCTGCCTTCGGGTACAGCGAATACAATACACAAGATTGGAGGAGATACAGGTGAAATGTTGCTTCATCTGGAAAGACAGTTTATGCCCTTGGATGGTGATCATGGAGGAGGTGAAAGGGACAGGTGTTACAGCTTCTGTGGTTACATGGGAAGCTGCCATGGGAAGGGTGGGGTGTGGTGTTGGTGGTCAAGGATTGGGCCAGGGTGCTCCAGAGGGAATGATCCCTGCAAAATGCAGACGGGGTAGTGAGGGGAAGATGTGATTGCTGGTGGTGTTCTGTTGGAATTGTCTGGAATGGCGGAGAATGATCCTTTGAGTGCAGAGGCTGGTGGGATGAAATGTGAGGCCAAGTGGAACCCGATCGTGCCATTGTGAGTGATCGGAAGGGGCTAGTGCGGAAGCATGGGTGATATGTCGGAGGTGGTTGAGGGCTCTGTCAAACACAGCAGGCAGGAAACCATAGTTACGGAAGTAGGGAAGTAGCATGTCAGCCGCACTGTTCTGGAAGGTGGCATTATCTGAACATATACAACATAGACGAAGGAACTGGGAGAATGATATGGAATCATATGGATATGTGGTGTGAGGAGCAGTGGTGTAGATTGCTATGGGAGTCAGTGGGTTTGTAATGGATGGCAATGAACATTTTATTCCCCGAATGAAGACAGAGAGGTTAAGGAAAGGAAGCTAAATGTCAGGAATGGATGATACGAAAGTTATAGAGGGGTGGAAATTGGAAGTAATATGAACAAAGTTTTCAAGGAACATGACACGGCACTGAAGCAGTCATCCTGAAGAAAGAGTAGTGGGAGGGGGCCAGTGTAGGACCAGAACAAGGACAAGCATAACTGGAACCCATGCAGGTGCCCATAGCCACTCCTTTGACTTGGCAGAAGTGAGATAAAATAAAGGAGAAATTGTTCAGTGACAGAAAAGTTCAGCAAGCAGAAGAGAGTGGTGGTGGATAGGGATTGTCCAGTCCTCTGGTCAAGGAAGAAGTTGAGAACTCTCAGACACTCCTAGTGGAGAATGGAGGTGTAGAGGGATTGGACATTCATAATAAACAGGAAGCAGTCAGAGCCAGGAAACTAGAAAGTGTCAATAAAGCAGAGGGCATCAGAGGAATTGTGAATGTAGATGGACAGGGTCTAGACAAGTGGAGAGAGGATAGAATCAAGGTAAGAGGAAATGAGCTCAGTGGGGCAGGAACAAGCTGATACAATGGGTCTACTGGGGAAGTCTGATTTGTGGATCTTGGGAAGGAGGTAGAAGCAGGCTGTGCAGGGTTGGGAGACTATAAGATTAAAGGCAGTGGGTGAATATCTCCAGAGGTAATGAGGTCAGTAACAGTCCTGGCAACAATTGCCTGATGTTCGGATGTGGGTCAGATTCCACGGGGAGGTAGGAAGAAGTGTCAGGGGGTTGGCATTGAGCCTGTTCCAGGTAAAGATAAGTGCATCAGGTGACAATGGGGTTGGGGTTAGGGTTGAACCTGAGAGAGTGATGTGCGACAATTTCAGAAGGGGACAGGTTAGAGGGGATGAGAGGAGCAGAGACATCGAGATGGCCAATGTCACGCCAGCAGTTTTCAGAGAAGGGATTGAGAGCAGGCAAGAATCCAGAGGAATGGTTCCAATTGGAGGGTGAATCCTGCAGGTGGGTGAAGGGATTGGTGGAATAGAGTTGAGGGAGGATTCCTGCCAGAAGAAGTGAGCGCAGAGACGGAGGCGATGGAAAAACAGTTCAATGTCGTAGCAAGTCTGAAGTTCATTAAGGTGGGGACATATTTCCAGTTCCCTGCACCTGACTGCCTCCAGTTCACCATGGATGTCCAATCCCTCTACACCCCCATTCCTCACCAGGAGGGTCTGAAAGCTCTCGGCTTCTTCCTCAACCAGACGCCTGAACAATCCCCATTGACCACCATTCTCCTCTGCTTGGCTGAACTTGGTCTCTCACTAAACAATTTCTTCTTTAATTCATCTCACTTCTGCCAAGTCAAAGGAGTGGCTATGGGCACCTGCATGGGTGTTAGTTATGCTTGCCTCCTTATTGGGTACATGGAACAATCCTTGTTCCAGTCCTATATTGGTCCCCTCCCACAACTCTTCCATACATTGACAACTGTTTCAGTGCTGCATCATGTTCCTACCTGGGACTTGAAAACTTTGTTCATTTTGCCTCTAATTTCCACCCCTCTATCACTTTCACATTATCCATTTAAGAAACTTACCTTCTTTACCTTGACCTCTCTATTTATATTTGGGGAATAAACTATCTACTGCCATCCACTACAAAGCCACTGACCCTTGTACTAACCTTCACTACAGTTCTTCACACTCCACATCTTGCAAGGATTCTATGCGATTCTCCCTGTTCCTTTGTCTATGTCGTTCTGTTCAGATAATGCCAACTTCCAAAACAACGTTGCTGACATGGCTTCCTTCTTCCATAACCACAATTTCCCATCCATTGTGATTGACAGGGCTCTCAACTGCCTCCGACCTATAACCTGTGCTTCTGCTTTTGCCCCTTCTCATCACTTACAACAACGTGATCGGTTTCCCCTTGTCTTCACATTTCATCTCACCAGCCACTGCATTCAAAGGACTATTATCTGCAATTTCAGACAACTCCAGCAAAATGCCACAACCAAACATATCTTCCCTTCACTCCCCCATCTGCATTTCGCAGGGATCATTCCTTCTGGGACACCCTAGTCCATTCCTCGAACACCAACACCACACCACCTTTCCCATGTAGCTGCAGATAATGTAACAACTGCCCCTTCACCTCCTCCATGCTTACCATCCAAGGGCCTAAACAGTCTTTCCAGATGAAGCAGCATTTCACTAGTACCTCCTCCAATCTTGTGTTATGTATTCGCTGCACCTGATGCGACCTAATCTACATTGGAGAAACCAAAGGCAAACTGGGTGACCACCTTGCAGAACACCTCCAGTCTATGTGCAAGCATGATCTCGACCTTCCTGTAGCTGCTCTCAAGCCCACTTGTCTATTCTCAGCATGCTGCAATGTCACAGTGAATCCCAGTGCAAACTGGAAGAACAATATCTCATCTTCAGACTAGGCGCTTCACAACGTTCTGGAGATATTGAGTTTAAGTCCTTCAAATTGTGAACTCACTCCCTTTCCTTCCCTTTCTTTTAGCTTTACTTGTTTGTTGCCGTGTCCTTGTTCTCTCCCCCTACCCCAGTGGGACTGTCTGTTCCTTCACAGTTGCAGATAGATACACCATTGTTCTGCCATACTCACATTCCAATCACTTAATCTGAACTATCAACATGCTTTCTTTCCCAGCATTCCTGCCCTCTCTGTCACTATTGCATAAATGCTGCCCCCTCCACACGTCATATCAGCTGTGATGAAGAGTCAATTAGACTCGAAATGTTAGCTTGCTTTCTCTCCATGGATACTGCCTAACCCATGTTATCTCCAGCATTTTTTGCTTTCAGTCCAGATTCCAGCATCTGCAGTAATTTGCTGCTACCTCCCTAAAATGTTCGGGAGCCACAAGTCTTGTGAAAAGGTGGAATTGAACAAGATCAGTTTTATTAAGAAAATTGTGCTAGGCAAGTTAATAGGATTCAAGGCTGACAATCTACATCCGAAAATACTAAAGGAAGTGGACCTGTAAGTATTAGATACATTGGTAGTGATGTTCCAAAATTCCATAGCCTGTGGAATAGTTCCTACAAGTTGGAGGATGACAAAATCTAAATCTATTATTTAAAAAGGGAAGGAGAAAAAAATCCAGGAATTACACACCTGTTAGCCTAACATCATAGTGGGAAAATGCTAGAGTGTGTTACAAAATATGTAATAACAAATCATTTAGAAAGCCTTAATGGTTTTGGACAAAGCCAGTATAGTTTTATGAAAGGCAAATCATGTTTAACTAATCTATTGTACTTGATTGACAATGTAACCAGTCGAATAGATATGGGAGAACTAGAGGATATGGTGTATTGGCATTTTCAGAAGGTTCTTGATAAAGTCCCTCAGAAGACGTTAGTGGGCAGAGTTAAAACATATGGTATATTATATTGGCATGAGTCAAGAAATGCTGACAGATGGAAAACAGAGCATGGAAATAAATTAGTCTTCCTCTGACTGGCAAGCAGGAACTAGTAGCTGATGTCCCAAAACTGTACAAGTTGTGACGGGGATGCAAAGAGACTTCACGGTGATTTAGATAAGTTGAATGAGTCGGCAAACACATGACTGATGCAATACAGTATGACTAAATGTGAAGTTATACACTTTAGTGTGAAAAATAGAAAGAAACACTATTTTTTAAATGGTGATATGTTGGGAAGTGTGGATGTACAAAAGGATCTGGGTGTCCTTGTACACTAGTCAACGACGGTATTTGGGTCAAGATTACAGTAGTGCTGGAATAGGCAGCAACCGAGAAGCAGGAAAAATGATGTTTCGGGCAAAAGCCCTTCATCAATGACAGTATTTTGGCAATTGCAGCAAACAATTAGGAAGGCAAATTAAAGACGAGCCTTCATTGCAAGATTGTTTGACTTCAGAAGTAGCAATGTCCTACTGCAATTATACCAGGCCTTGGTAAGAGCATACATAGAGTATTGTGTGCAGTTTTGGTCTCCCTACCTCAGAAAAGATATATTTGCCACACAGACACTCCGAGGAGAGATTAGTTCAACTAGGCCTACACTAATGAAGGTTTAGAAGGATGAAAGACGATAGAAACATTACAATTCTAACAGGGCTGGACAGACTAGATGCAGAGAGCATGTTTTCCCTGGTTGGGGAGTCTAGAATCAGTGGTCACAGTCTCAGGATATGGCACAGGCATTTAGGAGTGTGATGAGGAAAAATGCCTTCACTCAAAGTCCATTGAGTCTGTGAAGTTATCTATCACAGAAGACTTTGGATATCAAGTCACTGAATATATTCAAGAAAGTGATACTCACTTTTTTTAGGTTTTAAAGGCATAAAGGGACATGGAGAGAAATCAGAAGTTTGGTATTGAGATGGAGAATCAGCCTGTCATATTAAAAGAAGCAGCTGGTTCAAATGGCCTTTTCCTGCTCTTAATTTCTATGTTTCTGGGTCAGGGAGCCTAGTGCTGTTGGCTGCCGAGCAGCAGCTCAGGGATTGAAAGAGCTGACTGTTCCAAGGTCAGTGCTAACGATCTGCTCCTTTTCATACTCGTTGTGAATTAAGAGAAGCAGGAGACACCCATTGCAACCTAAAGACCATTATCTTATCAGCAACCATTTTAATGGAAACCCAAATCTTTTGTTTCGATTCTATGACAAGGACGTAACAATGTGTCCCTAACTACAGCCAACTTTTTTTCATCTAAAGGCGTTTAGATAATGAATATTGCAGCTTTCTCTCAGATTTCTGAGAAGCTCCATCAAGCAGTCCGAAACAGCATCATTTCCAACAGTTTGTCTGAGCCAATAACACCGTCAAACTACAGTGGAACATCACTCAATATCCACACCATTTGAAAGGACTGTATCTGAGAAGGTTTTCATACCTATATTCTACTTACACTCTTCTCCCAGAGGAAGGTTCCCTAACAGCAGCCACTATACGACTGAGAGGAACTTACCTGGAAATGAGTTGCCTTGAGTTCTGCGAATAAAGAAAGGAGATCAAATCAGTCAACGAACAAACAAAGCAACACACATAGGAACCAAACAATGAATTTGTGATTGAGAGAAAGAGTTCAGTGTTGAACAGCAGGTGGGCCCAGTCACTGAAATAGGGAATAATTCACATTTCACTGCACTCTATCTTGGGACAGTACCAATATTCACAAGTTTTTAGAAGATTTGTAGCTCAGGTTGAGGTTCTGGATGTAGGTTTGTTCGCTAAGCTGGAAGGTTCGTTTTCAGAGACCATCAATAATACCCTTACTGGCATAAAATTCACTAAAGAGGAGAAAATCAACAACAAACTGCCATTCCTAGATGTCACAATAGAGCAAACAGCCAATGGGGAACTTCAAACCAGCATCTACAGGAAAACAACACATACGAACCAACTAATGAACTACAGAAGCAATCATTCCAACACCCACAAATGGAGCTGCATTCGAACATTATTTCAATGAGCCACCACACGCTGCAGCACAGAGGAACTACAAAGAGCAGAGAAAAATCAGCTATACAGTGTATTCATAAAGAACAAGTACCCAATAAACACAGTCCACTGATTTCTCTTCAACAAACCAAAACAAGCAGACAAAACACATCCAGAAACCCTAGCCACTCTCCTCTTCATCTCAGAAATGAATGCCAGACTACTCAGACCTCTTGGAATCATGGTAGCCCACAAACCTACCAACACACTAAAACAGCAGCTAATGAACTTGAAGGACCCTATACTGACAACAAGCAAAACTAATGTCATTTGCAAAATATCTTGCAAGTACTGTAACAAACATGACTTTGGACAAACAGGCAGAAAACTAGCCACTAGGTGCATGAACATCAACTAGCCACAAAAAGAAATGATCCATTCTCACTGGTATCTTTACATACAAATGAGGGAGGACACCATTTCGACTGGGACAACACATCCATCTTAGGACAAGCTAAACAGAGGCATGCACGAGATTTCCTCAAAGTATGGCGCTCCAACCGGAACTCTATCAACAAACACATTGACTTGGACCCCATTTACCACCCTCTGAGAAAATGATCAAGAAATGATACCACCACAGGAAATGACATCACCAACCCAAAGAAATCTAAACACATAAATAAAATTGTGGGCCATGCCACTAATGCTTCACTGGATGCTTACTGATGATGATGTGACAAAACATCTGAAAATGAACCTTCCAGCTCAGAAAGCAAACTTACGTCCATAGTACCAACATTTTGAGGGCAGGGCTGGGCAGGTGACAAAAATATTCAAAGGGCAGAGTTGAAGTTGCAGCGCCAATATTCTGAGAGAAGGGCTGAGGGAGTAGCATCAACACCCTAAGGGCAGGACTGAAATGGGGAGCACCAACAGTCCAATGACAGGGCTGAGGGGGCAGCTTCAATGCCGGGCCCCAAAAAACTTCAAACAATTCAGCCTTCCACCAGCCTCAAATATCTGATATCTCAGTCATGGTCCAGTTTATATTGAAGATGTACCTGAATAAAGGAGAGATGGTCCCTTCGTACCAGATTCTGGGTTTCCCTATCTATTAATTTTAACAGATCTGTCCTCTTCTTTAATGCTTCACAACAGCTTCTAATCCGTGAGAGAGCTTGGTGACCCTCCTCATCAATCAGTGACATGGTAGATGCTTCATCTTCTTCCAGCTTTCTCCTCCATTCAGAGAAGCTCTTCAGTAGATTTTCTTTCAGGTCATTGATCTGTGTCTGAAACCAAAATTAACTCTCATTACAAACAGCACTTCCTCTCAGCCATTACCCTGAGCACATGGCATGTTCCAGGTACAGGATAGTTTGTTTAAATCACCAGTTCATCACTGTTAAAGATAGACAAGCAGCAGGGTAGAAAACGAGGAGGGAAAATAGGGTTTCGTCAGTGTTACCTGGAGTTCACTGCCACTTGGTCCATCCACACCTGGAGTGATGGCTCCAATTTTGAAGAAGATTGAGATCCTGAAGTAGATGGTGACCAGAATGATACAGAGTCTGATGGATTTTAGTTCAGAAGATCAGCTCCAAGGGGTCAGGTATTGAGAGAAAGGCTGACTAAGAGGGATCTAGTGGGGATGTTAAAACAGTAGAGGGATTTCTGCAGCCTTTTGTTGAATGGGATGACTGAGATGGATCAGGACAGTCAGATACACATCCTGTGAATAAAATGCATTGGTTAGAGTGGGTGATAGACCTGAAGTGGAGTTAAGGTCAAAATCACCTCAGCCATTATCTTAGTGAACAGCAGAGCAGGGCTTGAGTGCTTGTCTTACTTCTGCACCAAATCCTTGTGTTTTTCATGTATTCTTGTGAACTGGTGATTAAAACAAACTATCCTCTGGACCAGATTCCCTGATTATGTGGTAGATATGGAGTCATTCCCACCTTTTTAAAGAGAGCTGGAGAGTAATTTCCTCAGATTTGTTCTGAGTTGGTTGCAGGTGTTTATTCTCTTTTCTGTTTGTCTTTCCCAGGTCAGGACATGGTTCATGGTGGATCAGTGGGTATGTGAATGAACTCTCTCTGCATGGGGCAGGGTCACCGGGTCTAATGGGATTTTCTTCCTCCTCCTTTCTATATTCCTATGATCGAGGCTCCAGGGACAATTCTTCAATCGCCAGCCTTTATCTGTGTGTGTTTCAGTCTGAATGATGGAATAATATTCCTTGGGAGGTGCAAGGAGAGTTAAACAACTCCCCCTCACATCTAGCTCAGGATAACTCAATGTGGTCAGTGACTCTACCCCAAGAGAACTGCTTTGAAAGGTCTGTTTCTGATGTGCTCATTGACTCAGTGAGCAGAGAAAACCTTTCCAAATCCAGTCCTACTTTTTCGTACCTTAGTGTCAATTTCTGAAGTCTCCAAATCTCGCTGTTTTCTGGAATAAATTTCCTGTTCTGCCTGTAGCTTCTCAATTTCTGCCTCCAATTCTACCTATGAAGGCATTTCAAAAGACTTAGAAATTATGACAAACTTTATATATTACATTTTAATATCGTAAAACATATTATAGGACCATAATCATTCAAAACTTCATCCCAAGTAAAAGAATGATATATCAGGGCTTATGATAAATGCTTCATTAGAGTTAGGTTTTAAGAAGCCTTCCATGGAGAGGAGGGAGAGGTTTACAGACAATGATCTTCGACAAGGAATTCTGGAGGTGAAGTCCGACTATCAATGATGGGAAAAAGGAAGCTGAGGATTATAAAGGACCACAAAGGGATGTGAACACAGGGATGAGAATTTTAAAATTGTGGCATTGCCAAACCAAAACCTAATGTAGCGAAAACGAGATTTGGTCCAAATCAGGAAAATGGCTTCAAACTTTCATAACATGTTGTGAGTGCAACGTTAGAAGGAAATCAGTAGAATGTTGAAAGAGTCAACTCTGGCAGTAACAAACCCCTCACAGAGTCATAGAAAAAATATTTCCTCAAATCTCCTCTAAAGCAAGGTCCCACAGGGATCAGTGTTGAGGCCTTTTCACCCAGAAGGTGGGGCAAATCTGGAACTCAGTGCCGATCAACATGGTCGACACAGAACCTTTCATAACATTTTAAAAATATTTAGCTGTGCACTTTTCGTGAGACCAAGGCTACTGACCATGTGCATTAAAATAGAATTAGAATAGTTAGGTAGCTGTTTTTGACCGTTGGGGATGTAATGGGACATAGGATTTTTTTCTGTGCTGTAGATCTCTGTCAGAAACTCAGCTGTAAGTAGTGGTGAGACAGGGGCATGTATTAGCAGTTAGTGAATGAATTTTGTTGCAGAAGACAATAGCTTCAATCTTCCATATATTCAATCGAAGGAAGTTTCTTCTTATCTCACCCAGGATGTCAGATCAGTGGTCTGAAAATATAGTGCCTGAGAATGCTTCAAGAAGGTAAAGCATGTGAAAACTAACACTATGCTTTCTGATGATGTTGCCACGGGAAAGAAATGTACACAGCAAACAATAGGAGGCCATGGATACATTCTTGTGGGTTACTAGAGGTAATGTTTTAGAATTGGGAAACAAAGCCATTGCAAATGATGCACTAGCTATTAATAGAATGAAAGAATGGCACCAAATAAATGCCATTCCACCTAATTTGATGAAAGTGTAGAGGTTCTGGCAGGGGACTGCATAGTAAACTGCATCAAAGGCTTGTGGACAAGCTAAGAAGGATAGGGTTGAATAGTTTACCTTTGTCACGGTCAGAAAGATGTCACTTGTGACTTACGAGATTTTCGGAACTGAAAGGTGTTTGAAAGGCTTTTCCTGTTCTTTTGACATGGGAAGAGAGGAAGAGCAAAGGGTAGTTAGTGGAGAGGCCCAGCACAAAAGACAAAGGCTTGTTAATGGAGATAAAAGAGAAAAATAGATTGAAAATAGGTATGAATTAAGGCTTGAAAGGGAAAGAATGGCTCCTCTTTACTCAGAGCAAAGTAAACAAGACGAGGTAATGGGGAGAGGAAGGAATCTAAGAAAATAAAGAATTGGCATAATGCAGTCAGTTTCTGGAATTGTGTAATTCAGTGTTGAGATCTCAAGACTGTAAAATGCCTAAGCGGCAAGTGAAGCATTATTCTTTGAGCTTGCTTTGTGCTTCATTGGAATATTGCTAGGTCCAAGACGGAAATGTTAGCATAACGACAAGATGATTTATTGAAATAGCAAGCAACTGGATGATTGTGGTCATTCCGATGGACAGGGCAGAGGTGTTCCATAAAGCAGTCTCCCAGTCTGTGTTTGGTCTTGCCAATGTGAAGGAGGCTGCAATGTCAGCAATAAAGTTATGGAAGTATTCAAACATAGAGTTCTGAAAAAGATGTGAATGGATTTGGGAAATGACAACTCTTCTACAGTATTCAGAAAGTTGTCGAATGGAAGGGAGGAAAGCATAGAGCTTGTTCAAGATAGAGATCAATAGACATCTAGATGCTAAGATATTAAAGGATATATGGATAGCAGAGAAAAGTGTCATTGAAAAGCTTTACCTCACCATCAACCTTCTTGAAGCATTCACAGACACTATATTTTCAGACTACTGATCTGACATCCTGGGTGAGATAAGAAGAAACTTCCTCCAATTGAATATATGAAAGATTAGCTATGATCTAATTGAATACTGGATCAGGCTTGATGGGCTGAATGGCCTATTTCTGCCCCTTCTGTTTCGAGGCAGCTGATCAGATAGCTACAGTAGATTAATTACAAAGCTGGAGAACAGAAAGAAGATAACGTACTCTGGGTATGTAAGCTCATGCTGTCCGATATACAAAGACAGAGATGTGTTGCTTTGCGTGCTTGAATTCTTTTGTTTCTGGGTCTGCATTGAATTAAATTAACTGAATATAACACACCGAAATTTACAGACAGAGCATCTGATCAAATTATGAAATTACGAATGCTATTTTATTGTAACTGTTCACCCGTTATAGCTAGTTCTGTAACTGATGTGAACAGTCTCCAAACTATCAAATAAAAATTGGTATTTTGTATTCACACCCATAACAGGGAATCAAATCAAGTTCAATAAGGAGTTAATATTCACTATAACTGGAGTTGCTGTGTTGTGTTGTAAACCATGAGCGCATAGAGTCATAGAGATGTACAGCATAGAAACAGACCCTTCGGTCCAACCGATCCATGTCAACCAGATATCCCAACCCAATCTAGTCCCATTTGCCAGCACTTGGCCCATATCCCTCTAAACCCTTCCTATTCATATACCCACCCAGATGTCTTTTAAATGCTGTAATTGTACCAGCCTCCACCACTTTCTCTGGTAGTTCATTCCATACATGCACCAACCTCCACGTGAAAAAAATTGCCCCTTAGGTCCCTTTTATATCTTTCCCCTCTCGCCCTAAACCTATGCCCTCTAGTTCTGGACTCCCCTACCCCAGGGAAAAGATCTTGTCTATTTATCCTATCCATGCCCCTCAGAATTTTGTAAACCTCTATAAGGTCCTCAGCCTCCGATGCTCCAGGGAAAACAGCCCCAGCCTGTTCAGCCTCTTCCTATAGCTCAAATCCTACAAATCTGGCAACATCCTTGTAAATCTTTTCTGAACCCTTTCAAGTTTCACAACATCTTTCTGATAGGAAGGAGACCAGAACTGCATGCAATATTCTGACAGTGACCTAACCAATGTCCTGCATAGCCGCAACATGACCTCCCAACTTCTGCACTCAATACTCTGACCAATAAAGGAGAGCATACCAAACGCCTTCTTCACTATCTTATCTACCTGCGACTTCACTTTCAAGGAGCTATGAACCTGCACTCCAAGGTCTCTTTGTTCAGCAACACTCCCTTGGACCTTACCATAAAGTTATAAATCCTGCTAATATTTGCTTTCCCAAAATGCAGCACCTCGCATTTATTTGAATTAAACTCCATCTGCCACTTCTCATTGGCCCATCTGATCAAGATCCTGTTGTAATCTGAGGTAACCTTCTTCGCTGTTCACTACACCTCCAATTTAGTGTCATCTGGAAATTTACTAAATTTACCCCTTATGCTCGCATCCAAATCATTTATATAAATGACAAAAAAAGGACCCAGCACTGATTCTTGTGGCACGCCACTGGTAACAGGCCTCCAGTCTGATAAACAACCCTCCACCACCATCCTCTGTCTTCTACCTTTGAGCCAGTTCTGTACCTAAATGGTTAGTTCGCCCCTATATTCCATGAGATCTAACCTTGCTAATCAGTCTCCCATGGGGAACCTTGTCGAACGCCTTACTGAAGTCCATATAGATTACACCGACCGCTCTGCCCTCATCAATCCTACTTGTTACTTCTTCAAAAAACTCAATCAAGTTTGTGAGACATGATTTCCCACGCACAAAGCCATGTTGACTATCCCGAATCAGTCCTTTCCAAATACATGTACATCCTGTCCCTCAGGATTCCCTCCAACAACTTGCCCACCACCGACGTCAGGCTCACTGGTCTATAGTTCCCTGGTTTGTCCTTACCACCCTTCTTAAACAGTGGCACAAAGTTGGCCAACCTCCAGTCTTCCAACACCTCACCTGTGACTATCGATGATACAAATATCTCAGCAAGAGGCCCAGCAATCACTTCTTTAGCTTCCCACAGAGTACACCTGATTAGGACCTGGGGATTTATCCATCTTTATGTGCTTCAAGACATCCAGCACTTCCTCCTCTGCAATATGGACATTTTTCAAGGTGTCACCATCTATTTCCCTGCATTCTATATCTTCCATACCCTTTCCACAGTAAATACTGATGCAAAATACTCATTTAGTATTTCCCCCATTTTCTGCGGCTCCACAAAAGGGCCGTCTTGCTGATCTTTGAAGAGCCCTATTCTCTCCCTCGTTACCCTTTTGTCCTAATGTATTTGTAAAAACTCTTTAGATTCTCCTTAATTCTATTTGCCATAGCTATCTCATGTCCCCTTTTTGCCCTCCTGATTTCCCTCTTAAGTATACTCCTCCCGCCTTTATACTCTTCTAAGGATTCACTCGATCTATCCTGTCTATACCTTACATATGCTTCCTTCTTTTCCTGAACCAAACCCTCAATTTCTTTAGTCATCCAGCATTCCCTATACCTACCAGCCTTTCCTTTCACCCTAACAGGAATATACTTTCCCTGGATTCTCTTTATCTCATTTCTGAAGGCTTCCCATTTTCCAGCCATCCCTCTACCTGCGAACATCTACCCACAATCAGTTTTTGAAAGTTCTTGCCTAATACCGTCAAAAGTCGCCTTTCTCCAATTTAGAACTTCAACTTTTAGATCTGATCTATCCTTTTCCACCACTATATCTAATAGAATTATGGTCACTGGCCCCAAAGTGCTCCCCCACTGACACCTCAGACACCTGCCCTGCCTTATTTCCTAAGAGTAGGCCAAGTTTTGCAACTTCTCTAGTAGGTACATCCACATGATAGCTGTTATCTGAGAAGAATAATTTAATGTACTGTCTTCCAAACTCTTAAGACTTGTAAGGTAGTCCCATTAAGTCTGTGATCCTTGGATTTGTATCTTTGGGGAAGGCGGTGGTAATGTCATTGAACTAGTAATCCAGAACTTCAGGCTAATACTCTGGTGACAGGGGTTCAAGTCTGACAATTGCAGATGGTGAAATTTGAATTGCAATAAAAATCTGAGGTTATAAAACAGCCCAATGGCATATAACCTTTGTTGTTGTTGTTAGTTGTAAAACCCCATCTGGCTCGCTAATGTCCTTTAGGAACTGAAATTTGCGTTTCTTACCTGTTTGGGTCTACACGCAAATCCAAATCTGCAGCAAAATGGTTGACTCTTAAATGTCTTCTAAAAACACTCTAGCAAGCCATTCAGATCAAGGGACAATTAGGGATGAGACAATAAATTCTGGCCCAATCAGCACCATCCACATCCCATGAAAAATAAAATTAAAAATTAAATAAAGAGTAGACCATACAGCCCTTGAGCCTGCTCTTCCATTCATTAAGATGCGCTTGACCTCAACTCCACATTTATCCCTGTTCCTCATACCTTTAATAGGATGTGACTGTCAATAGGAAAGCTAGCGTTTGTTCTCTCCCTAATCATTCTTGAATCTATTGCTTGTCACATAACAATGAATATAGAGTCACATGTAAGACAAGTTGGAAGGCACGTTGCTCAGTGGTTAGCACTGCCGCCTCACAGCACCAGGAACCTGGGTTCGATTCCAGCCTTGAGCAACTGTCTGTAGAGTTTACACATTCTCCCGTGTCTGCATGGGTTTCCTCTGGGCGCTCCGGTTTCCTCCCACAATCCAAAGATGTGCAGGTCAGGTGAACTGGTCATGCTAAATTGCCCAAAGTATTAGGTACATTAGTCAGGGGTAAATGTAGAGTAGGGAAATGGGTCTGGGTGGGTTACTCCTCAGAGGGTTGGTATGGACTTGTTGGGCCAAATGGCCTGTTTCCATACTGTAGGGAATTGAATCTAATCATAAGGTAAGAATGGCAGATTTCCTTCCTTAAAAGGCATTAAGGAACCAGATGTGTTTTTTAACAATAAAAAAAGAATTTTGGATTTATTAAGGGTATATAAAATCCCACCACCAGCATGGTGAGATTTGAACCAGTGTCCCCAGAGCATTCATCTGGGCTGCAAGATTACTAGGCTAGTGACATTAGTACTAAACCACCATCTGCCCCTTCAAGATTTCAATAACCCCTCCATCTGATATATATGCTGAATATATTCAATGGCAGCCTCCACATCTCTCTGGGCCACAGAATTATGAAGGTTTCACAACATTCTCAGAAATTCTTTATCTCCATCTTAAATGAACAATTTCCTGTTCTGAATCTATTGTCTCAATTCTAGATTTTCTCCATGAGGTAGAAAATTCTTCCCTACGTCTACCTTGTCAAGTCCCCTCACAGCTTCCTTATTTCAACAATGTCGCACCTCATTCTCCTTAACTCCAAGGAGCATTGGCCCAGTGCTACTCAATCTTTCTTCATTCCAGGAATAAATCTTCTCTGAACTGTCTCCAAAAGTTTCTTAAGAGAAAACTGCTCTGTATGAAGTATTCCAAGTGTGGTTTCCCGGTGCCCTATAGAGTTACAGCAAGGCTTCCCCATTTCAGAGTCCATTCTCCTGCAATAAAAGCTAACATTCCATTTGCCTTTCTAATTACTTAACTGTATGTTCGTGATAATGTTTTGTGCATAATGTACGAGGACATCCAGATCTCTCTGTATTGCAACATTCTTTATTCTCCCTCTGTTTAAATACTACTTTGCTTTATGTTTTTCCTAACAAAGTGGATATCTCATTTTCTTACATTATAATACATTTGTGAATTTTTTACCTACCTCCTAACATAGCTATATCCCTTTGTAGAATCTTGATGTGTTTACAACTTGCTTGACTACCTGTCTTGTATCATCAGAAATTTGGCAACAATATAGTATGTTCATTTAGCAAAGCCATTATTATAAATTGCAAAATATTGAGTATCCATCTGTGGCATGCCTCTGGTTAAAGTTTGCCAAAATGAAAAATGGCCCAATTATCCCCAACCTTTGTTTCTTGCTTGTTTGCCAGTGCTTTTATCTGGCACTTCATCAAATGCCTTTTGGAAGTCCAAATACAATTTATTTATTTGTTTATTTTTTATCCAGCCTGTTTGTTCCATCCTCAAGGAACTCAAATATGAAACAATACAAACAGCATTTCCCTTTTTAAAAAACCTTGTTGACTATGCTCGCTTGTCTTGTGTTTTACAGAATATTGTATAACTACTTCATTAATAATGGATTCCAGCATCTTTCCAATGATAGGTGTTAGGCCAGCTTGCATACTTGTTTGCAGGTAAAGGAACGGCTGGAAAACAGGAAGCCTTCAAAAATGAGATAACAAGAGTCTAGAAGCTATATGTTCCTGTTAGGTTCAAGAGTAAGCCTGGTAGTTGTAGGGAATGCTGGTTGGCAAGAGAAATTGAGATTTTGGGCAAGAACAAGAAGGAAGCGTATATCAGATATAGACACCGGGGATCAAGTTAATCCCTAGAAGAGTATAATGGCAGTAGGAATATATTTAAGGGGAAATCAGAAGGGCAAAAAGGGCACATTAGATATCTTTTGGCAAATAATGTTAAGGAGAATCCAAAAGATTACACAACTATATTAAGGACAAAAGGGTAACCAGGGAGAAAATAGAGCCCGTTAAAGATCAGCAAGGCTGCCTATGTGTGGAATCGTGGGAGATGAGGGAGATACTAAACGAGTATTTTTCATCGGTATTTACTGTGGAGAAGGTAATGGACAATAGAGAATGTGAGGACACAAATAGCGACATCTTGAAAGTGTCCATATTACAAAAGAGGAGGCACTGGACATCTTAAAATGCATAACGTGGATAAATCCCCGGGACCTGGTGAGGTATACCCTAGAACTCTATGGGAAGCAGGGGAAGTGATTGCTGGGCCCCTTGCTGAGATATTTGTATCATCGCCAGCCACATGTGAGGTGCCGGAAGATTGGAGGTTGGCTAACGCGGTGCCACTATTTAAGAAAAGTGGCAAGGAAAAGCCAGGGAACTTACATCAATGGTGGACAAATTGTTGGAGGGAATCCTGATGGACAGTGTGAAACTTGAAAGTATTTAGAAAAGATTTACAAGGATGTTGCCAGGGTTGGAGGATTTGAGCTCTTGGGAGACGCTGAATAGGCTGGGGTTGTTTTCCCTGGAGCGTTGGAGACTGAGGGGTGGTTTGTAGAGGTTTATAAAATCATGAGGGGACTGGATAGGATAAATAGACAAGGTTTCTTCCCAGAGTAGGGGTCCAAAACTAGATGGCACAGGTTTAAGGTGAGAGAAATTATTTAAAAGGAACCCAAGAGGCAATCTTTTCACGCAGAGGGTGGTATGTGTATGGAATGAGCTGCCAGAAGAAGTGGTGGAATCTGGTACAATTACAACATTTAAAAGGCACCTGGATGGGTATATGACTAGGAGGGATATAAACCAATTATAGGCAGATGGGACTAGATTTATTTAGGATGTCTGCTCGGCATGGAAGGTTGGACCAAAGGGTCTGTTTCCATGCTGTACATCTCTATGACTATGGACAATGAGAGATTCTCCCTTTACTTCAATAAACATGTTCATCAAGGAGATAAATTGCTCTCTGATTAGGTTGGTGTTGTTTCATGTAAACCACATCTTGATTTGCAGATCATTTACAAATATTACATGTGAAAATGCCATTGATAAATGAATAAAGGCACTATCTTCGGGGAACGCTTACTTGTCATGGAAGGATCTGATGCTATTCTTCTCAAATGTTGAGATTGCTTAATGACGGAGAGTTTTTAATTGATCTGTCCAGAATTGTTAAATTTCCCTAAGTAGTTTGTATCTGATTTACAGGCTCTGTGATGGGCTTTCAGAGGATCTTTGTATCTGAGTTTGGGACTTCCAGCGATGCATGTTCCTATGCACTGCTGGCTACAGAATATCGTCTTTGTGAAAATCTTCCATGCAAACTTGGAAGATTACAAGTTCTATCTGGATAGCCACTTCTTTTAAGACCTTAGGATGCAGGCTGTCTAGTTCAGGAAATGTAGCAACTTTTAGTTTGCTTAACATTTTTCTCCTGTCACGATTGTTTTTTAAATTTCTCCTTCCTTTTAGCCCCTATTTTTCACTGTTAGTGGGTTTGGCATAGGACAAGGAAACAATGTTTATGATCTTAAATGAACAAGCTAACATTCTGTCATTCCTAGCAGGATTGGGTACAGAGTGATTACAATGGTAACAATCCAATCAACTGTTGGATAGTTCCTATTTGTTTTAACTGATTCATACTTTTGTTCTTCATTTATTATCCTTTGTTCTGTTTGCTGTTTCTCCCTTCTTGTAACCTATACATCTTCTTTCTCCTTCCGGCTGCTTCATCCTTAGTGTTGTTCTCAATCTCACTCAGTAATTGTTTCTTACTCTCTCTCTCTCTCTCTCTCATCATCTTTCATTTTCCCCACATCTCTTTCTTCTTGACATTTTTCTCTCTCTCACCATCTCTCTATCACTTCATCCAAAATCTCTTTGCACCTCATTACCTCTTTGTCATACCATCTCTCCATCTCTCTCGAACCCACTATATCTTTCTTTCACTGTCTCATGCTCTGAAACATCCCAACCTGTCACCGAGTCTCTGATTGTCCAGGGTTATCCCGGGCCACCCAGCTCCTGCCTTATACAGCAGGATTTATTCCAGCTGCTTGGCAGGAGACGAAAGTAAAGGAATTCTGCTAGGTCTCCACATTCCAAGCAAATGGAGACAGCTGCTCCACTCCCTCTCTGTAAATCTCAAGCCCTCAGTATTTAGTCTCAGAGCAGTAATACTCCTTTCTGTGGCCCTCAGCAAAAAGACCACTCCATGCCTTGTATAAACAGAGTAACGGCATAGTTTCTTTTCACAGTCACACATTGAGTATGCATTTTCACATAAACTACGTACCTCCATTTCCAGGAATCAACTAAGAGGAAAGTCATGAAGGGCATGGGTAGTGTGAATAGCCAAGGTATTTTTCTCAGGATAGGGGAGTCCAAAGCCAGAAAGCACAGGTTTAAGGTGAGAGGGGAAAGATGTAAAAGGGACCTGAGGGCAACATTTTCACACAGAGGGTGATGTGTGTATGAAATGAGCTGCCAGAGGAACTGGTGTAGGCTGGTACAATTACAATATTTAAAAGGCATATTGATGGGTACATGAATAGGAAGGGTTTAGAGAGTATAGGCCAATTGCTGGCAAATGGGACTAGATTTATTTAGCATATTTGGTTAGCATGGACGAGTTGGACCAAATGGTCAGTTTCCATATTGTATAATTCTATAACTCTATAATTTTAAATGGAGACAGATTCAGGCACACCAGCATTTTTCAAGTAACATTTCCTTCTTATAGTAAGGAACACTTTTTCCATCCAGTTCATAAATCTACACTTATTGGTGTCCCTTACTCCCCCACTACTGGAAGTTTTCTCCCTGATTCTTAAGCAGGACCTTCCAGTGTTACACCAGGTTGCAGCACACTCTATAGCACCACATCATGGTATCCAGTTCTCACGTGAGCCCACAAAGTGAATGATTGAAGTCTATTGTTCTTTCAATCCCCACAGGAGTCAAGTGTGGGTGAGGGTCAACCATCCTGGGTTGCTCTCACACCCTTCCCACTGCCCATCTTGTTTCCTGTATAAGGAGAGAGAAAATCTGAATGATAAAAAAATAAACTGCGATAAATCCAGACATGACAAAGCAAAAAGTCAAGAAACATTGGACTAAGTCAGCATCATCATCAGTCAGTTCCAATGAATGTTGGTCATTAAAAAGAAAACTCTCCTTCACTGTATTTAGTATCAGAAATTGTGTCACTCACCTTAATTGTTGCTTGTGCCTGATCCAGGCTCAGCAGTGTGTGGGATTTATGTTTCCCTATTATTGTACAGGAAACACATATGCACAGACCTTCATCTTCACAGTAAAACTCTAGGATCTTCTTATGTTCATTACATTGTCTCATTGTAACGTCTTTAGTCCCAGGTGCAATGAGCATGTGATCTTGGTAGGCCTTGTTCCGCAAATGTGGTTTTAAATGAAGGAAGCAAAAGGAAGCAAAGCAAGTAAGGCATGTTTTCACAGCTTGGAATGGTTTATCATCACAGTTATCACAAAATATATTGGATGAATGAGCAGGGGAACTTTTCTGGTTGTATACTGCCACTATACTATACAGTGTGGCGTTTCTCTCCAAAGTGGGCTTGTGCTTGAATTTCCGGTGACACTGAGGACACTCAAAATTTTTTGGCCCTGCTGTCTGGGCCCACGCTCTCTCAATACAGTTCAAACAGAAACTATGCTGACAGGGTAATGTCACAGGGTCCTGGTACACCCGAAGACACATACTACAGGTTAATTCATCCTGTAAAACTCCAGGATCCATTGGTAACGCAGCTGAAGAGGTTTCACACAACAGCAGAGAGACCGAGGAGTAAGAGCAACAAGTAAAATTCTTATAATCACTTGGTGTAAGAGTAACAATTTGAGTTTCACTTCCATGACTCACTCTAGATGAAGATTAACTGTTTCAGGCTTGGAACATTATGGAGCCCGTTTATGCACATCAGAGACAATGTGACTCAGATCTAATTTTAAACAGATTTAATTGTCAGAGAACAATATCTATATCTAACAGGAAGAAAATGTGATCCAAATAATAGAAGACAAGGTGGAAAATCATTTCCATGTTGATTCCCCTCCATCCCCCTCACCCTGCCAACCTGTCTCCTTCTTTTCACATCCCAAAGCAGGTTTCCTGCTCCTCCCAATCCTACCCATCAATCTCCTATTACCCCTCATTTTCCCCCAAAAGGTCAGATCAGAGACAGGGCTCACAAATATTTACAAAATAAATGTATTTTAAATGTAGTAGCTTAGAATTCAGCAAAAGAGTAAAAGATATTGACCAAGGGGGGCAGTAATAGAATATAAAGGTCGTGCTAACCAAACACTTGTGCCAGCCAGAGTAGCATTCCCTGACGTCATTCCCAGTGCCAGCTATGTTGACCAAGGGCAGCAGAGGCAAAGATCATGAACCTGTTGCACTCTCCGTTCAGTCCAATTATGGAACTTACAAATACTATTTAAAAGCTAGTTTCAGGGGATGCACCAGACACACATTTGGAATTGACAAGGACACAGGTAGAAAGTGGGAAGCCAGTTTGCCTGTCCCAGGGAATTATGCTCGAGCCTCAAATGTTTCAATGGCAAAGAGAGAATATTGAATATTATTCGGCAGGTGCACTTGGAACTGCACAGATTCTGGGCACAGTGTGCAATCATCACTCAGCCAGTATAGTGGCATCACATTCCTGGCATTATAAGGGAAGAAAAGTGAGGGACAGCTACAAGGATAATGTTAAAATAAGCTGACTGCAAGAAAGGTAGATGACAATAGGGACAAGAATGTTGGGATTGTTGAAAATGACATTCTGATGAAGAGCTTATGCTTAAAACATTGACTGTCCTGCTCCTCAGATGCTGCCTGACCAGCTGTGCTTTTCCAGCACCACCCTTTTTGACTCTGGTCTCCAGCATCTGCAGTCCTCACTTTCTCCCTATTGAAAATGAGACCAAGTGGTTCAGCAGGAAGGACAGAATAAGAGACTGGAATACACAGAAGCTATATCTCTGTGTCAGATCTACCTCCATATGGAATTTCGTCGAGATCACTGAGATGAGAACCTGAACAGGGAGATAAAGAAGGAGGGAACAAGGATAGAAACAAAAGAAAGGCTTATGCCCGAAACGTCGATCCTCCTGCTCCTCGGATGCTGCCTGGCCTGCTGCGCTTTTCCAGCACCACACTTTTCAACTCTGGCAAATGCAGCATCTGCAGTCCTCACTTTCTCCTAGAAACAAAAGATGGAAAAGTAAGAACCAGAAGTGGAAGGCAGAATAAATAAGAGCAAAAAAAAAGTGGGTCCTTGTGTAAAATAAAGAAAAGAATACAAAGGTTAAAAGGACATGACTGAAGGCATTGTGTCTTAATGCACAGAGCATTTACAATAAGGTAGATTAATTCATAGCATAAAGAGTTACATACAGTTATGATACAGAGACATGACTGGAGAGTGGCCAAGGATGGGAACTGAACATCTGAGCTATTAGAATATTTAGGAGGGACAGACATCAGAAAATGTGTGGGATAGCATTGTTTTATGAAGTCCTTTGGGGAAAAGCAACTGTAAAGTCACAGAAATGTTCATTAAGATAGAAACTGAAGAAGTTGAATACAAAACTAGGGTCCTGAACCTAAATAAAGGGAACTACAAGGCTATGAGGCATGAATTGGCAATGATGGATTGGGGATCTTACTAAAACAGTTAGTAGAGGAACATATGCATAATTTACACCATTTATTCATTCCTATCTGATGTAAAATTAAAATGGGAAATGGGATTAAACCACGACTTACAAAATAAATTCAGGTAGTAGCAAAGTAAATTCAGCAAAAGAGGAAAAGATATTGATCAAGAGGGCAATAATAGAATATAAGAACATGTTACAAAAGTCATGCTAACCAAATATTTGAAAAGCATAATAGGATTTGACAAAATTAACATGGGTTTATGAAAGGAAAATAATACTTATGCATTCTACTGAAATTTTCTCAAGATGTAACTAGTAGAGTGGGTAAAGTGGAGCCAGTGGATATGGTGTATTTGGATTTTGGAAGACTTTTAAAAGGTCCAGAGTAAGAGGCTGGTGAGTAAAATTAAAGCACATGAAATTTGAGTTAATAGACTAACACTTTGGGTTTAGTGACCCTTCTTAAGAACACTTCACTGAACCCAAGTGTTAACTCTGCTTTCTCTCTACAGATGCTGCCAGACCTTACTTACAGTGTGGAAACAAGCCCTTTGGCCCAACCAGTCCACATCGACCCACAACCCACCCAGACCCATTCCTCTGCACCTAACACTACAGGCAATTTAGCATGGCCAATTCACCTAAGCTGAACATTTTTGGACTCTGGGAGGAAACTGGTGCACACCCACACAGAGAATGTGCAAACTCCACACGGAGAGTCACCTTAGGCAGGAATTGAACCCAGGTCTCTGGCGCTGTGAGGCAGCAGTGCTAACCACTGTGCCACCGTGCCACCTGTGTTTCTCCACTAATTTCTGTTTTGTTTCAGATTTCCAGCATTTGCAGTTCTTTGTTTTATTTTATTACAGGAATAAATGTGTCTTTTTCCAGGTGACAGGTGGTGACTTATGGGATACTGAAGAGATCAGTGCTTTTCATGGTACATTTAAATGTTTTGGATTAGGGAATATTTCTAAGTTTGTTGATTACACAAAATTGGTGGGATTATGAATTATGAGGTGGATGCAAGGAGGCTTCATGGAGATCCAGACAAGTTCAGTTTGTGGGAAAACATGTGGCAGATGCGATATAATGTGTATAAATATGAAGTTATCACTTTGATATGAAAAACAAAAACCAAGTTTTTTTTTTAAATGGCGATATATTGGGAAGTGTAGGTGTGCAAAGGGATCTGGTTGTCCTTGTACACCAGTCAATAAAAGTTGACAGACAGGTGCAGCAAGCAATTACAAAGACAAATGCTATGTTAGCCTTCGTTGCAAGATGATTTGAATTCAGAAGTAGGCATGTAATACTGCAGTTATACATGGTCTTCGTGAAACCACACCTGGAGTATTTGTGCTGAGTGAGTCTCTGTACCTAAGAGAGAATAGACTTACTATAAAGGGTTTGACTGGGGATATAATCATGAGAAATTACAGGAATGAGAAGAGATCTGAAAGTAAGAATGCAGTTACAGCAATTGCTAAAAAAAAGGCAAATTAAAGTAGACAAACAGATACAACAAGCAATTAGGAAGACAAATGCTCTGTTAGCCTTCATGGTAAGAGGATTCGAGTACAAGAGCAGGAATGCTGCAACCAAAGAGGGCCTTAGTGTGACCATAACTGCAGTGTTGGGTGCAGTTTTGGTCTCCTTATCTGAGGAAGAATGTCAGCAAAGATTTACCACTCTGATTCCTGAAATGACAGGACTGATCTACAGGGAGACACTAGATCAGTTATGACTATATTCACTAGAAGAATGAGAAGGGATCGTATTAGAAGGAAAATTTTAACAGGGTAAATGCAGGAAGGATGCTGTGGATGACCAAGGAATCCAGAATTAGGGAGAAATTTCTTCACACAGAGACTAGTGAGTCTGTGAAATTGTCTGTCACAAAAAACAGAGAACAGAAACACACAGAAACAGCCCACCAACTCTGTGCCGACATGTGATGATCTTCTCACCTGAAATTCTTTACATTGTCTGTATCCCTCTTTTCCCTACCTATTCATATATCTGTCAAGATGCTTTTCAATTATTGCTATTTTATCCACCTTCACCTTCTCTGGCAGTGCATTCCAGGCACTTAGCACCTTCTATGTAAAAAAACCTGCCTGTCAGGTAAACTATACAGGTTGCTCCTCATCCTTCGATGTTCAAGTGAAATGAAAGCAATTTTGCCCAATCTCTCCCCATAGTTAATATCGTCCAAACCAGGCAACATCATAAGCCGTTTCCATACCGTCCCCAAAACCTCCATATCCTTTTTGCATTGTAGTGACCAGAACTGTACACAATATTCCAAATGTGGTCTAACTGAAGTTCTACATAGCTGTAACAATATTTATCAATTTTCATACTCGATGCCCAACCAAAGTCATATGCCTTCTTGACCACCTTATCCACTCATGTTGCCACTTTTAAGGAACTGTGGACCTGTATGTTTCGATCCCTCTTTATGTTGATGCTACTAAGGGTTCAGCCATCTATCGTAGACCTCCCTCCTGCATTAGATTTCCCAAAATGCATCACCTCACTTTTGTCCGGATTAGATTCCATCTGCCATTGCTCTGCCCAAGTCTCTAGCCTATCTATATCCTGCTGTATCCTCTGGCAATCCTGCTCACTACCTGTAGTTCCTTCAATCTTTGTGTCATCTGCAAGCTTACTAATCAGGTCATCTACATTCTCCTCTAAATCACTTACATATTTTACCAACAACTGGAGTATTATGTTCAGTTTTGGTCACCTTTTTATAGGAAGGATGTTATTAAACTGGAAAGAGTGGAGCAGAAATTTACAAGGATGTTGCCTGGCATCAACGGTCTGACCTCTAGGGATAGGTTGGACAAGATAGGACTTTTTTGAGTATAGGAAACTGAGGGGGGAACTCTATAGTGGTTTATAAGATCATGAGAGGCATGGATAGGGTGAATGAACTCAGTTTTTCTCCCAGGATTGGGGAATCAAGGACAAGAGGGCATCAGTTTACAGTTCGAAGGGGCAACTTTTTTTGTACAGATGGTGGTACGCATATGGAATGAGCTGCCAGCAGAAGTGGTTGAGGCGAGTACATTTACAACATTTAAAAGGCATTTGGACAAATACATGGACAGGAAAGGATTAGAACAATATGGGCCAAGTGCAGGGAAATAGGGTTAGCGTTGGACAGACATTTTAGTCGGCATGGATCAGTTTGGGCCAAAGGGCCTATCTCCATGCTCTGTAGGACTCTGTGATTCTATGACCTTCCTCACACAAAGCCATGCTGTTTATTTCACTACTCCCTTTCACTACTCTCTGCCTCCTGTTGCCCAGACAGTTCTCTATCCATCTAGCTAATAGATCCTGGACCCCATGCGACCTCACTTTCTCCATCAACCTACCATGGGGAACCTTATCAAATGCCATACTGAAGTCCATGTATATGACATCTACATGACCTTCCCTGCACAAAACCATGTTGCTTATCACTGATAAGCCCATTTTCTTCCAAATGGAAAAAATGCTATCCCTCAGGATCTTCTCCATCAGCTTCCCTACCACTGATGTCAGGCTCATGGGTTAATTACTGGGATTATCCCTGTTACCCTTCTTAAACAAAAGAACAACATTAGCAATTCTCCAGTCCTTCATGACCTCATCCGTGTTCAAGGATGCTGCAAAGATGTCTGTTTAGGCCCCAGCTATTTCTTCTCTCGTTTCCTTCAATAACCTGGGATAGATCCCATCCAGACCTGGGACTTGTCCACCTTAATACCTTTTGGAATACCCAACACTCCTTCCCTCCTTTGGCTGACTTGACCTCAAGTAATTAAACATCCGTCAGGTCCCTGTCCTCAGTGAATACCGAATTTTAGCCTAGATGAGTTCTCCCTTAGCTGTAAGGTAAAGATTCAAAGGTAAAAATCAGAACAAGTAAGTCAGATAGTTGGGACGGTTTGTAAAAATGTAACTGAGAGGCCTATATTACTTCATCATTTTACTTTACACCTGAAATTACCTGGACAATTACAAGTTCAGTTCTGAACCCAGTGATTTTTCAAATTGTTTCTGAAATTCAGATGGAAGTTAGAGTCATAGTCATAGAGATATACAGCTTTGGTCCAACTCATCCATGCCAACCAGCTATCCTAACCTAATCTAATCCCATTTGCCAGCACTTGGCCCATATCCCTCTAAACCCTTCATATTCATATACCCACCCAGATGTCTTTTAAATGCTGTAATTGTACCAGCCTCCACCACTTTCTCTGGTAGTTCATTCCATACATGCACCAACCTCTACGTGAAAAAAATTGCCCCTTAGGTCCCTTTTATATCTTTCCCCTCTCGCCCTAAACCTATGCCCTCAAGTTCTGGACTCCCCTAACCCAGGGAAAAGATCTTGTCTATTTATCCTATCCATGCCCCTCAGAATTTTGTAAACCTCTATAAGGTCCTCAGCCTCCGATGTTCCAGGGAAAACAGCCCCAGCCTGTTCAGCCTCTCCCTATAGCTCAAATCCTCCAACCCTGGCAACATTCTTGTAAATCTTTTCTGAACCCTTTCAAGTTTCACAACATCCTTCTGATAGGAAGGAGACCAGAATTGAATGTAATATTCCAAAAGTGGCCTAATCAATGTCCTGTACAGCTGCGACATGACCTCCCCACTCCTATACTCAACGTTCTGACCAATAAAAGAAAGCATACCAAAACACCTTCTTCACTATCTATCTATCTGTGACTCTACTTTCAAGGAACTATGAACCTGCACTCCAAGGTCTCTTTATTCAGCAACACTCCCCAGGACCTTACTATTAAGTGTATATGTCCTGCTCTGATTTGCTTTTCCAAAATGCAGCATTTCGCATTTATCTGAATTAAACTCCATCTGCCACTTCCCATTGGCCCATCTGGTCAAGATCCTGTTGCACTTTGAGGTGACCTTCTTCACTGTTCACTACACCTCCAAGTTTGGTGTCATCTGCCGAGAAGTCAACTTTCAGTTTAGAAATGCAATTGCAGTCCTGTCAGTGAATCTTAAATCAATACTTGACTTGATAGACTCATCACATTGAAAGGTTGCTGTAGGAAAGGATGTCAGACAGTTAGTGAGAAACATTATGTAACACATATCAAGAATGCTGCAGTAGAATCCTTGCGTGGAATCCATCTTGTAATTGTTACAGCGTGAAGTATCTTTAGTGACACTTGTCTTACAGGTCTTCATGACAGTATACACTGATCCGTTACTTTACATCTCCCACCAATTCATAATCACTTTGTATCCCAGAGATTAATACATTTGTTCAATGCAAAACTTGGTATCTGTTTCTTTCTTATTTCCAGTCACACCTTTTTCTACAGGGTTCAGCACAAACATCTATACGCACTACAAGTGAATGTTTTTTTAGATCTCTATAGTATTAACGTTATCCCAAGCTTTTCCTAAACTTGCTGTCACTTCTGTACTGACATAGCAGAAATTCTGATTTCTAGAGTAACATGTCCTGTTTGTCTATTTACACTTTTTAAATAGCCATTTTATTTGTGTCCGTATTATTTCATCATGTTCCTCCTTGCCTGTGGTTTAACCCTCTTTCATGCTTCTGAAGTCTCAGTTGCTCCTGTACTCATCCATTCTCCTAATTCTTTCAACTCTGGGGCAAGGTTTGCTTCTTGTGGGAGATAGCACTGCAATGTGTGCTTGATGAGATACGTGTTGAGGCAGACTAATATGTCATTTTTTTTCCACTGAAGCCACCAAGTCACAGTCTGCAAGCACTCAGCAGTAGATTCAAGTTCGAGGTTCATCTGAAGGAATGTTTTGGACAGTGTGAATGAGCTCATGGTACAAGATTATTGGAACCTAAAAGATTAGAGAGCTTGCGGGATCACACTGAACAAGTAGAAATCTACCTTGATCCAGGGACAATAAAAGAGGGATAATCTATCATGTACAAATGACACACTTCTGGATGAAGTTCCTTCAGATTACATATAAGAATTTAAGAACGAGGAGCAGAAGTCAGCAATTCAGCCCCATGAGACTGCTCCACCGTTTAATATAATAATGACTGATCTCACCTCAGCCTCAACTCCATTTTCCTGCCTGTGCTCCACACCTCTTCAACCCAGTACTCATTAAAAATCTGTCTATCTCTTCCTTCAATTCACTCAATGTCCTGACTTCCACCACTGTCCGGGTAGTGAATTCCACAGGTTCACAACCCTTTGAATAAGTAATTCATTTTTATCTGTTTTGAATCTGCTGTCTCTTATCCTAAAACTATAAACTCTCATTTCAGATTACCCCACAAGAGGAAGCAGCTTCTATATGCCTACTTTGTCAATCCCTGTAAGCGTCTTATATGCCTCAATTAGATGTCCTCTCATTCTTCTAAACTCTAGAGGGTATAGGCCTCTCTTATGGTCATATTGTGGAAAGATAAAAAGACAAATGTGTGTGCTCAAAACATTCTTATCCTTTAAACTGCTTCAGTAGTAAACACTGTGTGTGATATAAAGTCATAGAGCACGGAAACAAACCCTTCAATCTAACCTGTCTGTGCTGACCAGACATTCCAATCTGACCAGTCCCATTTGCCAGCATTTGGTCCATATCCCTCTAAGCCCTTCCTATTCATATACCCATCCAAATGTTGTAATTGTACCAACCTCCAATACTTCTCCTGATAACTTGGTCCATCCACGCACCACCTTCTGCATGAAAGAATTACCCCAGAGGTCCTTTTTAAATAATTTTCCTCTTACCTTGAACCTATGCTCCCTAGTTTTGGACTCTTTCACCCTCGGAGAAAGACCTTGGCTATTCAGCCTATCCACGCCCTTCATGATTTTATAAACACCCTAAGGTCCCCCATCAGACTCCAATGCTCCAGAGAAAAAAGCCCCACCCTATTCGCCTCACCCTATAACTCAAACCCTCCAATCCCGGCCACATTCTTGTAAACCTTTTCTGAACCCTCTCAAGTTTAACAACATCCTTTCTGTAGAAGGGTAGCCAGAATTATACGCAATATTCTAAAAGTGACCTGACCAATGTCCTGTACAGTGATAACATGACATCTCAACTCCTATACTCAGTATTCTTATCAATGAAGGCAAGTGTGCCAAACACCTTCTCCACCCTGTCTACCTGTGACTGCACTTTCAAGGAACTATGCACTTGTACCCTAGGTCTCTTTGTTCAGCAATACTCCCCAAGATCCTCCCATTAACTATATAGGTCCTGCCCGGGTTTTCCTTACCAAAATGCAAAACTTCACATTTATCTAAATTAAACTCCATGTGCCACTCCTAAGCCTATTGGCCCATCTAATCAGTGTCCTGTTGTTCTTTGAGATAACCTTCTTCACTGCTCACTACACAAGTTTCAGTTGAACCTGAAATGAAAGATATGCAAAACTTTGACATTGTAAGGAATATAATGTGAAAATATGGACCTTGGAGGATAGTTAGAAGAATTAGGCCATAGTAAATATTAAATACCCTATCATGGTTGTGGGTATATTTGCTGAGCTGAGAAGTTGATTTACAGATATTTCATTGCCTGTCTAGGTGACATCTTCAGTGTCTTGGAGCCTCCTGTGAAGCGCTGCTGTACTGTGTCTTCTGGGATTTATTTGGTTCCATTTCTGCTGCTTCCAGTTGCTGGTTCTGGTTCTTCATTGTATTGGCCGGTATATTGGGCCGAGGTCAACGTTCTTGTTGATGGAGTCCGTGGCTGATTGCCATGCTTCTAGAAATTCTGTGGCTGTGTTTAGCTTCTCCTATGATCATTGTGTTGTCCCAGTTGAATTTGTCATCTGTGTGAATGGCAACTAGCGACAGCTGGTCATGGCGTTTAGTGACTAGTTGGTGTTTGTGGATGCGGATTGCTAGTTGTTTGCCTGTTTGCCCTATATCGTGTTTTGTGCAGTCTTTGTATGGAATCCTGTAAATTACGTTAGTCTTGGACATAATGGGTATAGGATCTTTTGTCCTGGTGATTTGTTGTCTGAGCATTCCTGTCAGTTTATGGGCTGTCATGAACCGGGGTGGTCGGAGGAATCTGGCTGTCGATTCCGCGATGTTTTTGTAAGGTAGCGTGGCGAGTGAGTGAGTGGCACGTCCTCATCGTGTTGTTTGTCTGTTAGACACCTGCGGATGAAGATATCCATTCTTGGCGAACACTCTGTAAAGTGTTCTCCCTCTTTCCTTCGTAGGTTGGGAGTGCTACGGTGTGTTGTAGCCCTTTTGAACAGGGTCCTAATGCAGCTTGTCTTGTGTGTGTTCGGGTGGTCGCTGTTGTAATTCAGGACCTGGTCGGTGTGTGGCTTTCCTGTACACTTGTGTGGTGCATTCCCTATTTTGTGTTCTTTGTACCATCACATCCAGGAGTGGGAGTTGATTGTTGGTTTCCTCCTCTCTCATAAATTGGATCCCTGTGAGTATGGTATTGATAATCTGTTGTGTGTTCTCAATTTCTGTTCTCTTAATGATAACAAAAGTGTAATCCACATATCTGATGCAGAGTTTGGGTTGGATTTGTGGTAAGGCTGTGCCAATCCTGGGTCCAAGTGGTATATCTGGTTTGTGTACTTTGGATAATCCTTAAAATCTTGGGGTGTTGTTTCTTTCTGGTTTCATCCTTTGTAGGTCAATCTTAGTTATTAGTCCATTTTTTGAAGGTCCCATAGTGTGTTGTTTGTTCTATTGATTAGCTGTGGCATGGGGTCACACTCAGTCTGTAGGTAAGTGTTGGTATCTGCAAGTAGTTTCTCTGCTTCCTGGATATACTCAGTCTTGTTCATGATAACCGTCATTCTGCCCTTGTCTGCTGGTACTATGATTATGTTCTTCTAATTTTTAAATTTTTTTAAGGATTCTCTCTCTTTGGTGTTGAGATTATTCATTTGTCTTTTCTTTGTTAGTAACGGTACAATAGTTTGACTGTTTGCTGTGTCTCTTCGGTTAGTCTGTTAGTTCCGAGCGCACATTTTACAGATTACCCAATTAATACAAACCAGATTTACCAGTTAGACCCTTTGTGGCACTCCCGAGGACCCCATCGCATAAACTGGCAAAGTAACTCCAACAAAAACTAAAACATCTTATTAGCAGATCCAAATACTCCATACAATCATGACAAGAATTCCTAGATAACATCAAGAACATAAACATAGACAAAGATGAAGCAATGATCTCATTTGATGCAACGGCATTGTTCACTTCAGTTGACAAAACTTTAGCCAGACAGACAATAGCCAACCTCCTGAACAAACAGAACAGACCAACATGACAGAGAATGGGTGGCATGGTGGCTCAGTGTTTAGCACTGCTGCCTCATAGCACCAGGATCCCAGGTTCAATTCTAGCCTGAGGCGACTGTCTGTGTGGAGTTTGCACATTCTCCCCCTGTCTGCATGGGTCTCTAGGTGCTCCAGTTTCCTCCCACTGTCCAAAGATGTGGAGGTCAGGTGAATTGGCCATGCTAAATTGCCCATAACGTTAGGTGTATTAGTCAGAGGGAAATGGGTCTGGGTGCGTTATTCTTCGGAGGGTCGGTGTGGACTGGTTGAGCCGAAGGGCCTGTTTCCACACTGTAGGGAATCTAATATAATCTATCAACAAGGACTGCATACTCAAACTATTAGACCTGAGCTTGATGACACACTTCACATTCAACAACCAAATATATGAACAGATCAATGGAACACCTATGGGCTCACCTATCTCTGGGCTCAAAGCAGAAGCACTGATGCAAAGATTGGAACAAACAGCCCTACACAAATCCAACCCAAACTCTTGATCAGATAAGTAGTCAACACTTTTGTTATCATTAAGAGAACAGAAATCGAGAACACAGTTCAAAAGGGCTACAACACACCACAGCACTCCCAACCTATGAAGGGAAGAGGGAGAAAACTTTACAGAGTCCATCCACAGATGTCTAACAGACAAACAACACGATGAGGACATGCCACGACCTAACTTACTCGCCACGCTACCTTACAAAAACAACATCGCGGAATCGACAGCCAGAGTCCTCTGACCACCCTGGTTCATAACAGCCCATAAACTGACAGGAATGCTCAGACAACAACTCACCAGGACAAAAGATCCTATACCCATCATGTGCAAGACTAACGTAATTTACAGGATTCCATACAAAGACTGCACAAAACACGATATAGGGCAAACAGGCAAACAACTAGCAATCCGCATCCACAAACACCAACTAGTCACTAAACGTCACGACCAGCTATCGCTAGTTGCCATTCACACAGATGACAAATTCAACTGGGACAACACAATGATCATAGGACAAGCTAAACATAGCACAGCCACAAAATTTCTAGAAGCATGGCAATCAGCCACGGACTCCATCAACAAGAACGTTGACCTCGGCCCAATATACCGGCCACTACAGCAAATAACCGGAACCGCCAACCAGAAGCATCAGAAACAGAACCAAATAAATTCCAGAAGATACAGTACAGCAGCACTTCTCAGGAGGCTCCAAGGCACTGAAGATGTCACCTAGACTGGGAAAAAATCATCTGCAAATCAACTTCCCAGCTCACCAAATATGCCCGAGTTACAAATCCTTACACAAACATTAGATACCCTGCTTACATTTTCCCTAAAGTGCTTTATTCAGTCTTGAATTTTCTGCTGGCTCGATGTTACATACACACCTTGAAAGACGTTACTGTTGCAAGACCACACTAACTATCACTAAGAAGGAACAAAAAGAAGAAAGATAAAGTGGCAATGCACAGTGAATGTGTAAGTTGTTGAATCAAAATCTATTATAAATTGATTTTACTGGTTTTCATGCACTCAGCTTGGATGCACTTGTAACCCTCAATATCATCAATGTCCGATATTGTACCAAGACTGTAATTAGATTAGATTAGATTAGATTAGATTAGATTACTTACAGTGTGGAAACAGGCCCTTCGGCCCAACAAGTCCACACCGCCCCGCCGAAGCGCAACCCACCCATACCCCTTCATCTACCCCTTACCTAACACTACGTGCAATTTAGCATGGCCAATTCACCTGACCTGCACATCTTTGGACTATGGGAGGAAACCGGAGCACCCGGAGGAAACCCACGCAGACACGGGGAGAATATGCAAACTCCACACAGTCAGTTGCCTGAGGCGGGAATTGAACCCAGGTCTCTGGCGCTGTGAGGCAGCAGTGCTAACCACTGTGCCACCGTGCCGCCCTAAATGATTGTAACGATTGTAACGAGATCAGCCAGGTGGTCCTCATAGAATATGAGTTCTCTAATTGGGGCTGTTAAATTAGTTAATCAGGGAGCCCTGGCTGACAGATAATAATAGGAGTGTCAGACATCCTGTTCACTCCCAGAGCTGGCTCTGAGGGAGCTGGATCAGTGTCAAGGAATCTCCACCTGTAATTAAAGGGTGATTTGGTGGCGGGATACCGGCCTGTCTGGAATTATTTCAGTGGCGACAAGGGGAAAAAAGCATTCTTCTGAAGATATGTGCTCGCTACCATCATCTTTGAGTTGGGATGAGCATTTCTAGCATCAAGCCGTTTTTAGGAAGCTTGACTCGTTCAATCCTGCCTCAAAGATTGAGCCCAGGATGTGGAAAGAATGCATTAGTTTTTCGGGGCAAATAACATTGGAACAGTTTGTGGACCCACAGCTTTTTCAGGTATTAGGAACCTGAGGCACCAGATACTAAAACTTTTCAAAAATTGACAGATTTTGTTAAGGAATATTACGACCCCAAGCATCCTCTAGTTGTGAGATGCTATCAGTTTTACTCAGCAACTATCCATATCAGAATTTTTGACAAGGGTTAAGATGATTGACAGAGGCATGTGACTTTGGTTTAACCTTTAATGACAACTGAGAAACCATTTGGTATGTGGGATTAATGATATTATCATGCAAAAGCGTCTACTAGCTGAAGCCCAACTGGACTTCAAACAGGCACTACAATTGGCTTTATAATTGGAAAATGCAGCAAGTGGAGCATATGAGATGCAAAGTATTTAAGTGGAACTTCACCAATCCAACTGAGCTTGGGGAATACCATATGCGTAAAAGCAATTACAGAGGAACCTCGATTATCTGAAGGACATGGACAGGGAGTGTTTCGTTCAATTAATTGAATGCTGGATAATTAATGCCAGATAATATAGTTAACAACGCATCGGGACCTTGCAATCTTGTTCCAATCATCCGAAATTTGGTTAATCGAATACCAAATAATCGAGGTTCCTCTGTACATAGCCTCACTCAGGACATATCCTGAACAGATGGATTCCAGATCAGCCCACAGTAAAACCCCAAAACAAAGCCAAGCCTCAGCCAAATGGTTAATATTTTCTTCAGGATCCGGTGCGCAGGCCATTGCAGTTGCTGCTGGCATAGGGATTCAAGACAGCAAAAGAATCCCACTAGACCTAAACTGAGTAAGAGAACTCATAGGCCAATATCCAAGAAAGTGCACACCATGGAAAGTCCACAACCAAATCAGAACCACTCACAGTCAATATCTGGTTAAATGGTCACCCAGTTCTAATGGAGGTTGATATCAGTGTGGCTGTTTCAATGATTGCAGAACCAGTCTTTGACAAAATTTGCTCTGGGCTCAAAGTCTTAGGGGCAAAGCTAGACTGAGAACCTATACCAGGGAACCTTTACAGATTAAGGATATAACTTCATTTCCAGTTTCTTATGAGAAACAGCTGATTCACTTACCTGTGATTGAAGTAAAAGTCATGCTCCCATGGTTGATAGGGTGAAATTGGTTAAGAAAGCTTCACCTAAATTGGCTCACATTTTTCGCTAAGAAAATGATTGCCTGAGTGAAGTCCTAAGTGAATACAGAAGTTTTTCAGGAAGGTCTGGGACTATCAAAGAGCCAAGGCCAGCTTGCATGTTGACCAGAAAGCAATTCACAATTCTGCAATACCCACCCAGTGTTATTTGCCTTATGGGCAAAAGTAGAGGCAGAAGTCAGAAGACTGGAGAGCAAAGGAATGATCAAACCAGTCCAGTTTGTGGATTGGTCATACCTACTGTGAAGCCCCATGGGTCAGTTTGCATTTGTGGGGGATTTTAAACAAACGGTAAACTGCCTTTCACAGCTGGATAAATAGCCAATCCTTCGCATAGAGGATTTATATGCAGAGCTGGCAGGTGTTGTCCTTGATGGAGCTGGACATCAGCCTGGCATACTTGCAATTGCAGTTGGATGACAATTCAGAGAATTCAGCAAATAAAGTTGCAAAAGTAGTGGTAAATAATAAATAGAAAGGTTCTTTTGAATGCAAAGTGCTCGTGCAAGACATCTCCACAATTGGATGGCAAAAATAGTGACACAATTAGAGATAAGTGGTTTACACCCAACTACCATTACAGAGATGTGGTTTCAAAGTGTCCAAATTTTGCTCTGGAGACAGCCAGACACTCATAAAGCAGGGACAGCGTGGTACAAATTGCATTGGTGAGCTCCTCCAAACTTTAAGTCAGTTTGAGCATTTCCGACAAAACTGTCGGTGTGTTAGCCTGTGTATTTGAATGAAATTCTTCATGGCCAACACCATGGGCTCCTCTCCTGCCTGAGGCTGAGTAAACGCCTGGCCTTTGGCAATCCTGTGCCAGTCATTTGCGGCATTTCTTCCTCAGCCAACTACAGAGATGTGGCAGTGATGAACTCACTAGAATGTACTTCCACTGTTCACAAGCTGACATGTCCACTGAGATGTCAGTACCTGAGCTGGAGGAAGGTGCAGGAGTCAGATATGCCAATAGTTCTTCTAAGGAATCTGTGGCTTCCTCAAAATCAAGGAGAAGACAATATCTTGAGGACTGGTCTCTTCATGGCGGTGACTGTGCAGATGCCCCAGGTGCATGCAGGAGACAATGAGTTGCAAAATAAGGTTAGATCTTTGGTCATGTTAAGAAAACATTCACAGTAGCAGTAATGGAAGAACAGTACAGCATTTGGCAATGAATCTTAATTAATTGCCCAGCATAGAGGTTTTGACATCACTACATGAGTGGTCATACTCCATTCCCACTAAAGCAAAACCTCTCGCCTTATAGGGGCTGAGGAAATGGATGTCACGTACTTCTCATCATCTTGGCTCTATCCACCCTATTGTGGGATGGTTTCTGCTGAAGTGAGATAAATTATAGAATCCCTACAATGTGGAAGCCGGTCATTCAGCCCACTGAATCCACACTGATCCTCTGAAGAGCATCCCATCCAGACCCACGCCCTACTTTATTCCTGCATTTCTCATGGCTAATCTACCTAGCCTGCACATCGCTGGACACTATGGGCAATTTAGCATGGCTAATCCAACTAATATGCACATCTTTGGACTGTGGGACGAAATTGGATCACCCAGAGGAAACCCACACAAATATGGGGAGAATGTGTAAATTCCACATGGAAAGTCACCCAAGGCTGGAAGTCAATCCAGGTCCTTGGTGCTTTGAGGCAGCAGTGCTAACCACCAAGCCACTATGTCCCCCCACGGGAGGATTGAGTGAGATGAAAGGGGGTAGCACAGCTGTTAGTGCTGATGAAAGTGTGGCAAGGATGGTGAGGTGTAATGAGTCAGTAGGCATCACAGAGGGCATTGCAAGGTTAACAGTCGTGGGGGTTGGGTTAACATGAGAGCAAGTGGAGACAGATACTGCATGCAGAACTGAGAGTGGTAGAGCATGAACCTTGGTGGGAGGTGGGTGCAGTAGCAGACTTCATGTGAGTGTAGCAGAAAGAAGATGGTGTCACTTATCCTCATGGATTGCAGAAGATCATTAACCTTCTTGTGGCATTGCTGGGCACTCCTCTGAACTGTGGATACTGACCTGGTTAGAAACTTCGGAACAGGGTGCAAAGCCACGGTGTCCTTTGGCTGTACTGTGGAAAAAGGACAGCACTCCTCATCAGTGCACCATCCATCAATACCACTTGGAGCCTCTCAGCAAATCGGATTTCCAACTTGCCTCTGTCGGCTATCTCCTCCCACACTACAACTATGAAAGGCAGCTTCTGTCTGACAGTGGTTCACGTGGTGTACAGCTCAGATTTAAATATGATGCCGGTAGCAAGAATCCTGGAAGTGGCAATGGAGACTACTCCACCACGATAGTGAGTGCATGCCGTGGTGTACATAAAGTGATGTGAGCAACATAAAATGACATGCTAAAGCTCACACGCACTCCAGGTAAGAAACCCTCCATGAAACTCCATCAAATTGACACTTAGCCAATTTATGGTAAACTTCAGCCTTTCTTTTAAAAGAGGACTGCTACAGCTGAACAAATGACAGAGGATGTAAATTCAATTCCTGTCTATAGAGAGAGAGAGAGAGACTCTGGAATATCAGACCTGACAAGACATAGCAAAATTTTCAAAAGGATGGACTTAAAAGAGAGAACTATATTTCAAACCAATTTGTAACCTCTTGAGAGTAATCTCAGTGCATGAACGTGATGGGATAAAAAGAAAGCAATCTGGCCGAGAGACACATTTTAAATCATCCCTTTTCAAAAATGCACATGAATAAAGGCTAGTTCAGTCTTGGTCTGTGTGTTAATCGAAGAAGTGTACAAGTGAGCTGATATATTCATGTACTAGCTGAAATCAAGTGCTAGTGGGCTGTTAAGATCATAGTGGAAGAACCATCACTAGTCACCCCTGTTTTGTAGGCAAAGGACTCTGAGTGCTGAAAGCTAGCTAGCCAATCAAAAGGAAACAGGGCAAAACAATTTCAAAGTTAAAAATCACACAACACCAGGTTATAGTCCAACAGGTTTATCTGGAAGTACAAGTTTGCAGAGCACTGCTCCTTCATCAGTTAGCTAGTGGGGCAGGATCATAGAGCACAGAATTTATAGTGAAAGATCAAAGTATGATACAACTGATGCAATATGTTGAACAAACGTAGATTGTTGTTAAGTCTTTAATCACTCAGGATGGGGTTGCAGATTTCGATTCATTAATATGTTCGGTAGCCGTGGTGATGGCCTCAGCTGGGACCTTGGGTTCATGCCACACTACAGGTCACCCCACTACACTATGCACTTCACACACACACTCACACACAAGCACACATACACCCACACATGCACTTACACATGATCATACTCACACAGACCCTCCCTCAAACACACGCTGGCTTTCAGACACACACACCCACACTCACACGTACACCTTCTCATAGGCATGTACTCCATCACACTTGCACACAAACTCTATCAAAGACACACTCTCACATGTGCACACACACACACTCTCCCTCTCTCCCACATACACACATTCTCTCACTCACTCTCTCCCTCACACACACCTGTGTACACACACACACATACATAAGTCTATGAGGTGAATTTGCATTTGCAGATTTTTATCTGCAGATAGATTCCAGCTTGTTCAAAAAACACACAATTTGTAGGCGGTCAGTCCATGTGACATTCCATCAATGCCTGCTTTGGAAATAGAGTCTGACTCAAGATTGGGATGCAGACAGCCTCTACTTCACACTTTTAATGCATTATCTGAGCTGAAATGTCACTTTTGTTTTATTAAACCTTAAGTAGTCTTGTGAAAAAAGTTGTGATGTGAAAAAAGTTCTGGGATTTAAATATTAACGAATCAAAACCTGCAACCCCATTCTAAGTGATTAAAGACTTAACAGCAACCTATGTCTGTTCTATGTATTGCATCAGTTGTGTGACACTTTGATCTTTTACTATAAATTCTGTGTCCTATGATCCTGCCCCACTAGTTATCTGATGAAGGAGCAGTGGTCCAAAAATGTGTATTTCCAAATAAACTTGTTGGACTATAACCTTGGGTTGTGTGATTTTTTAACTTTGTCAACCAAGTTCATCACTGGCACCTCCACGTCAAAAGAATTTCAGTCAGCCTAAAAAGCCAAGGATCTCAAAATTGACTGATCTACTAACTATTACCATTAATATACTTAATGTATATAATTAATATATGTTATACATAATTAATATAATTAATTAATTATGCAGAAACTGAACCGTTTATCTTTTAACTTCTATCTCTTTGAATTCACCTCTTATTTCTAATCTGTTTTAATGTGTTATGGTGTTCTTCTCATGTTTAATAAGTAATTAATTCATTCTTTTGGATAATGCAAGAAAGCCTGGTTAAATTGACTTCTTTTAAAGCATCAGTTCATTTAATATTGGTGAACGGTCCTCACAAGGGAGGGTATCCTTTGTAAATTAACCTTCTTAACAAGGTGGTGCATCTCTCCTCGCTCAGAAGCTTGAGAATTTGATATATCTCACTTGCTGCTGTAATAATTTGAAAACCTTGCCCACAGTCTAGTGGTAGCAACATGGAATCAAATTTTAATTTCATAAGATTCCTGTTAATTTGCAATTAAATGTTAGTATCACTAGTAATCAATTACATTGTTATCCTCACAAACCAATGAGAAGAGGACGAAGATGTTTCCATAGTAACTGACCATGTTCCAGTGTCTAGTCTGAGTCTTTACAACAATTACCAATAATTAATCCTTACCCATAAGCCTCTTCTTGGAACAATTCTCTCCTCATAATAAACATCGTAGAGTTATTGGGAAGTTTTAACCTCTTTTCTTTCACTAAAACTTTAATAAAGGGGACGGGTGAACTGATTCAAATACAAGTGGATAGTAACATTAGGACACCAGTCACCAGTGCCAGAGTATTGAACATAGAACATTACAGTGCAGTACAGGCCCTTTGGTGCCGACCTGTGGAATCAGTTTGAAGTCTGTCTATGCTACACTATTTCATTATCATCCATATATTTATCCAATGACCATTTAAATGCCCTTAAAGTTGGAGTCTACGACTGTTGCAGGCAGGGTGTTCCATGCCCCTACTACTCTCGAAGTAAAGAAACTACCTCTGAATCTGTCTTATATCTCTCATCTCTCAATTTAAAGCTATGTTCCCTCATGCTAGCCATCACCATCTGAGGACAAAGGCTCTCACTGTCCACCCTATCTAACCCTCTGATTATCTTATATGTCTCAATTAAGTCACCTCTCAATCTTCTTCTCTCCAGCGAAAACAGCCTCAGGTCCCTCAGCCTTTCCTCATAAGACCTTCCCTTCATACCAGGCAACATCCTAGTAAATTTCCTCTGAACCCTTTCCAAAGTCTCTGTATCCTTCCTGTAATGTGCTGACCAGAACTATACACAATACTCCGAGTGCGGCTGCACCAGAGTCTTGTGCAGCTGCAAATGACCTCATGGCTCCAAAACTCAATCCCTCTACCAAATAAAAGCTAACACGCCATATGCCTTCTTAACAACCCTATCAACCTGGGTGGCAACTTTCGGGGACCTATGTACATGGACACTGAGATCTCTCTGTTCATCTACACTACCAAGAATCTTACCATCTTACTCTTTATTCCTGTTGCTCCTTCCAAAGTGAATCACTTCACACTTTTGCGTATTAAACTCCATTTGCCACTTCTCAGCCCAGCTCTGTTGCTTATCTATGCCCCTCTGTAACCTGCAACATCTTTCAGCACTATTCACAACTCCACCAACCTTCGTGTCATCCACAAATTTACTAACCGATCCTTCTATGCCCTCATCCAGGTGACTTATAAAAATGACAAACAGCAGTGGCCCCAAAACAGATCCTTGCAATACATCACTAGTAACCAAATTCCTGGATGAACATTTCCCATCAACCACCACCCTCTGTCTTCTTTCAGCTAGCCAATTTCTGATCCAAACCGCTAAATAACCCTCAATCCCATACCTCCATATTTTGTGCAATGTCCTAATGTGGGGAACCTTAAGAAGATCTTACTGAAGTCCATATATACCACATCAACTGCTTTACCCTCATCCACTTGTTTGGTCACCATCTCAAAGAACTCAATAAGGTTTGTGAGGCACAACCTACCCTTCACAAAACCGTGTTGACTATCCCTAATCAATTTCTTTCTTTCTAGGTGATTATAAATCCTGTCTCTTCTAATCTTTTCCAACACTTTATCCACAATCGATGTAAGGTTCACTGGTCTATAATTACCAGAGTTGTCTCTACTCCCCTTCTTGAACAAGGGGGCAATATTTGCTATCCTCCAGTCTTCTGGCACTATTCCTGTAGACAATGACGACATAAAGATCAAAGCCAAAGGCTCTGCAATTTCCTCTCTCTGGCTTCCCAGAGAATCTTAGGATAAATCCCACCCAGCCCAGGGGACTTATCTATTTTCACACTTTCCAGAATTGCTAACATCTCTTCCTTGTGAACCTCAATCTCATCTGGTTTAGTAGCCTATATCTCAGTATTCTTCTCGACAACATTGTCTTTTTTCAGTGTGAATATTGATGAAAAATATCCATTTAGTACTTCTCCTATCTCCTCGGACTCCACTGCTATCCCTGATTGGCCCTAATCTTACTCTAGTCATTCTTTTATTTCTGATATACCTGATAAACCCCTTTAGGGTTTTCCTTGATCCTATCTGCCAATGACTTCTCATGTCCCCTCCTGGCTCTTCTTAGCTCTCTCTTTAGGTCTGTCCTGGCTAACTTGTAACTGTTTCTGGCCTAGCTAGCTCCACCCTGAAAACCAGCCCACTTTCCAAACTCTGTCTCCACCTCCCTGAATCTGTCAGAGCACTATATAAGCATTTGATCAAGTCTGAGGTTGTTATAAATAACTCACAGATCTTTCAACCTTTTTTGTAAGATCTCACATTAAAAGGGCTCAAAGTCATGTAAATGTTAGAACGTATCTGACACAAAATGTGATGTTTGAAGTGAAAGATAGGGTTCTGTAAACATTTAGTTTAGCATTTGAATAATGGACCTGGCACAATAATTTATTGTAACGTGTCAATTTTAAAAATCAAAGACTTACAAGTCACCATTCTACAAGGCCACATCTTTGTGGATCTTTCAATGATATAGATCTTTCAAAAGTCACTGTAGTCAGGGAAAGTCCCGGATGATTGGAAGACCGCTGTTGTAACCCCTTTGTTCAAGAAAGGATCAAGACAAAAGATGGAAAATTATAGGCCAATTAGCCTAACCTCGGTTGTTGGTAAAATTCTAGAATCCATCGTTAAGGATGTGGTTTCTAAATTCTTGGAAGAGCAGGGTCGGATTAGAACAAGTCAACATGGATTTAGTAAGGGGAGGTCGTGCCTGACAAACCTGTTAGAATTCTTTGAAGAGGTGACAAGTAGGTTAGACCAGGGAAACCCAGTGGATGTGGTCTATCTAGACTTCCAAAAGGCCTTTGATAAGGTGCCACATGGGAGGCTGCTGAGTAAGGTGAGGGCCCATGGTGTTCGAAGTGAGCTACTGGCATGGATTGAGGATTGGCTGTCTGACAGAAGGCAGAGAGTTGGGATAAGAGGTTCTTTTTTGGAATGGCAGCCAGTAACAAGCGGTGTCCCATAGGGTTCAGTGTTGGGGCCGCAGCTGTTCGCATTATATATTAATGATCTGGATGAAGGGACTGGGGGCATTGTAGCGAAGTTTGTCGATGATACGAAATTAGGTGGACAGGCAGGTAGTACTGAGGAAATGGGAAGGCTGCAGAAGGATCTAGACAGTTTGGGAGAGTGGTCCAGAAAATGGATGATGAAATTCAACGTGAGCAAATGTGAGATCTTGCACTTTGGAAAAAAGAATACAAGCATGGACTACTTTCTAAACGGTGAGAACATTCATAAAGCCAAAGTACAAAGGGATCTGGGAGTGCTAGTCGAGGTTTCTCTAAAGGTAAACATGCAGGTTGAGTCTGTGATTAAGAAAGCGAATGCAATGTTGTCACTTATCTCAAGAGGGTTGGAATATAAAAGCAGCAATATGCTACTGAGACTTTATAAAGCTCTGGTTAGGCCCCATTTGGAGTACTGTGTCCAGTTTTGGGCCCCACACCTCAGGAAGGACATAATGGCACTGGAGCATGTCCAGCAGAGATTCACACGGATGATCCCTGGAATGGCAGGTCTGACATACGAGGAACGGCTGAGAATACTGGGATTGTATTCATTGGAATTTAGAAGGTGAAGGGGAGATCTAATAGAAACTTACAAGATAATATGTGGCTTGGAAAGGGTGGACGCTAAAAAATTGTTTCCGTTAGGCGAGGAGACTAGGACCCGTGGGCACAGCCTTAGAATTAGAGGGGGTCAATTCAGAACAGAAATGCAGAGACATTTCTTCAGCCACAGAGTGGTGGGCCTGTGGAATTCATTGCCGCGGAGTGCAGTGGAGGCCGGGAAGCTAAATGGCTTCAAGGCTGAGATTGATAAATTCTTGATGTCACAAGGAATTAAGGGCTATGGAGAGAATGCGGGTAAGTGGAGTTGAAATGCCAATCAGCCATGATTAAATGGCGGAGTGGACTCGATGGGCCGAATGGCCTTACTTCCACTCCTATGTCTTATGGTCTTATGGATCAATCCCAGGTGACTGAGGGAAGCGAGAGAGGAAATAGCTAGGATTTTAATAGACATCTTTGCAGCATCCGTGAACATGAGTGAGGTCCCTGACGACTGGAAAATTGCTAAAATTGTCCCTTGTTTTAGAAGGGTAGCAGAGATAATCCAGGTAATTACAGATCTGTGAGCCTGACGTCACTGGTAGGGAAACTGCTGGAGAAGATACTGAGGGATAGGATCTATTCCCATTTGGAAGAAAATGGGCTTATCAATGATAGGCAACATAGTTTTGTACAGGAAAGTACAAAACCAATCTTACAAACCCAATAGAATTCTTTGAGGAGGTGACAAAGTTGGTTGATGAGGCAAGGGATGTAGATATCATATACATGGACTTAGTAAGGTGTTTGCTAAGGTTCTGGATTAGTGGTGCTGGAAAAGCACAGCAGTTCAGGCAGCATCCAAGTAGCTTCGAAATCGACATTTCGGGCAAAAGCCCTTCATCAGGAATAAAGGCAGTGAGCCTGAAGCGTGGAGAGATAAGCTAGAGGAGCGGGGGGTGGGGAGAAAGTAGCATAGAGTACAATGGGTGAGTGGGGGAGGGGATGAAGGTGATGAAGGTCAGGGAGGAGAGGGTGGAGTGGATAGGTGGAAAAGGAGATAGGCAGGTAGGACAAGTCCAGACAAGTCATGGGGACAGTGCTGAGCTGGAAGTTTAGAACTAGGGTGAGGTGGGGGAAGGGGAAATGAGGAAACATTTGAAGTCCACATTGATGCCCTGGGGTTGAAGTGTTCCGAGGCAGAAGATGAGGCGTTCTTCCTCCAGGCGTCTGGTGGTGAGGGAGCGGCGGTGAAGGAGGTCCAGGACCCCCAAGTCCTCGGCAGAGTGGGAGGGGGAGTTGAAATGTTGGGCCACGGGGCAGTGTGGTTGATTGGTGCGGGTGTCCTGGAGATGTTCCCTAAAGCGCTCTGCTAGGAGGCGCCCAGTCCCCCCAATGTAGAGGAGACCGCATTGGGAGCAACGGATACAATAAATGATATTAGTGGATGTGCAAGTAAAACTTTGATGGATGTGAAAGGCTCCTTTAGGGCCTTGGATAGAGGTGAGGGAGGAGGTGTGGGCGCAGGTTTTACATTTCCTGCGGTGGCAGGGGAAAGTGCCAGGATTGGAGGGTGGGTTGTAGGGGGCGCATGGACCTGACCAGGTAGTCACGAAGGGAACGGTCTTTGTTGAAGGCGGAAAGGGGTGGGGAGGGAAATATATCCCTGGTGGTGGGGTCTGTTTGGAGGCGGTGGAAATGTCGGCAGATGATTTGGTTTATGCGAAGGTTGGTAGGGTGGAAGGTTAGCACCTGGGGGCGTGCTGTCCTTGTTACGGTTGGAGGGGTGGGGTCTGAGGGCGGAGGTGCGGGATGTAGACGAGATGTATTGGAGGGCATCTTTAACCACGTGGGAAGGGAAACTGCGTCTCTAAAGAAGGAGGCCATCTGGTGTGTTCTGTGGTGGAGCTGGTCCTCCTGGGAGCAGATCCGGCGGAGGTGGAGGAATTGGGAATACGGGATGGCATTTTTGCAAGAGGTAGGGTGGGAAGAGGTGTAATCCAGGTAGCTGTGGGAGTTGGTGGGTTTGTAAAAAATGTCAGTGTCAAGTCGGTCGTCATTAATGGAGATGGAGAGGTCCAGGAAGGGGAGGGAGGTGTCAGAGATGGTCCAGGTAAATTTAAGGTCAGGGTGGAATGTGTCGGTGAAGTTGATGAATTGCTCAACCTCCTCGCGGGAGCACGAGGTGGCACCAATGCAGTCATCAATGTAGCGGAGGAAGAGGTGGGGAGTGGTGCTGGTGTAATTACGGAAGATCAACTGCTCTATGTAGCCAACAAAGAGACAGGCATAGCTGGGGCCCATACATGTGCCCATGGCTATCCCTTTGGTCTGGAGGAAGTGGGAGGATTCAAAGGAGAAATTGTTAAGGGTGAGGACCAGTTCGGCCAAACGAATGAGAGTGTCGGTGGAAGGGTACTGTTGGGGACGTCTGGAGAGGAAAATAACGGAGGGCTTGGAGGCCCTGGACATGGCAGATGGAGGTGTAGAGGGATTGGATATCCATGGTGAAGATGAGGCGTTGGGGGCCGGGGAAATGGAAGTCTTGGAGGAGGTGGAGGGCGTGGGTGGTGTCTCGAATGTATGTGGGGAGTTCCTGGGTTAGGGGGGATAGGACAGTGTCGAGGCAGGTAGAGATGAGTTCAGTGGGGCAGGAGCATGCTGAGACAATGGGTCGGCCAGGGTGGTCAGGCTTGTGGATCTTGGGAAGGAGGTAGAACCGGGCAGTGCGGGGTTCCTGGACTATGAGGTTGGAAGCTGTGGGTGGGAGATCTCCTGAGGTGATGAGGTTCTGTATGGTCTGGGAGATGATGGCTTGGTGATGGGGGGTGGGGTCATGGTCGAGGGGGCAGTAGGAAGATGTGTCCTCAAGTTGATGTTTGGCTTCAGCGGTGTAGAGGTCAGTGCGCCAGACTACCACTGCGCCCCCTTTATCCGCTGGCTTGATGGTGAGGTTGGGATTGGAGCAGAGGGATTGGAGGGCTGCACGTTGTGAGGGTGAGAGGTTGGGGTGGGGGAGGGAGGTAGACAGGTTGAGGCGGTTAATTTCCCGGCGGCAGTTGGAAATGAAGAGGTAGAGGGCAGGTAATTGGCCAGCGCGGGGTGTCCAGGTGGATGCAGTGTGTTGGAGGTGGGCGAAGAGGTCCTCGGAAGGTGGGCGGGAGTCCTGATTGTGAAAGTAAGCTCGGAGGAGGGGGCGACGGAAGAATTGTTCAACGTCACGCCGTGTATTAAATTCATTGATACGTGGACGGAGGGGGATGAAGGTGAGTCCTTTGCTGAAGACTGATCGTTCGTCCTCAGTGAGGGGGAAGTCTGGGGGGATGGTGAAAACTCGGCAGGGCTGGGAGCTGAATCTGGTGTGGGTGTAGAGCTGGGAGTGGGAGCGGATCCTGTAACTGGAGTGGGTGTGATGGTGGGGGGAACGGGGGTGGAGGCATGAGCAGGGGTAGTGTTGCCCTCGGGGTTCTGGGGAGTGGGGATAGTGACAGTGGGGTCTGTGGGGGGCATGTCAGCAGAATGCAGGTGAGTGGCGCTGGTGGGGGCGGAGGTGGTGGTGACCACGGCAGTAGGGGTGGCGGAAGTCACTGAGCATGTGGCATCAGCGATGATGTGAAAGGCAGAAGTGATGTCAGGTGTGATGCATGAGGAATTGTGAGGGGTGGAAGTGGTTGTGGGAGTGGCCATGATGGGGGTGGAAGTGACATCATCAATCAGCGTGGGGGTGGTAGCTGCATCAGCCGCATGGCTAATGGTGGAATAGGTTTCAAGGCCAGGGGAATCTTCTGGAATGTTTGAGGAGCGCTGGTTATGGAGGTGGGTGGACAAAAGTTTGTTGTACTTACAGTTTTTGATGTTTGAGATGGAATTGAAATACTGTTTGTTGAGAGTATGAATTCTCCTGAGGATGTAGTACAGAGTGAGTCCCTTGCAATTCTGAGAGAGTGTGGCCCTCAGCTGAGGCAGGGCTGACTGTAGAGAGGTTAGGTGCCAGTGCATTGCTGCAAGCGTGGAGCGGAGGATCTTGAAGGAGAACCGTTGCTGGTGTTCTTGAATCTGTAGTCTGTACTGTTTGTCCTGTTCGGGTCCGAACTCTGCTGGTTTAAAGGTGGCCCGGAGTCCGTGTGGAATGAGTTGGTTACGGAGGCAGGCACTGAGGAAGCGAATGTGGCTGTGGTAGCGAGTTTGTTTCAGGACATGGTTGAAGAGCTTCAGGGCAGAGGAAATGACCTGGGAGTTGCAGTGGGAGAGGGACTCCCTGAGATGCTTGTAGAGAGAGGAGGAAAACTTCTTCAAGGCAGGCATCCTTGCAAGAGGATTCGCAGTAGGGTTAAAATCAACGAGGTAAAAACAATGACTGCAGATGCTGGAAACCAGATTCTGGATTAGTGGTGCTGGAAGAGCAGAGCAGTTCAGGCAGCATCCAAGTAGCTTTGAAATCGACGTTTCGGGCAAAAGCCCTTCATTTGGTAAGGTTTCCCATGATAGGCTGATGGTGAAGGTAAAGACGCATGGGATCCAGGGTGTTCCAGCTAAATGGATAGAGAACTGCCTGGGTAACAGCAGACAAAGAGCAGTAGTGCAAGGGAGTTTCTCAAAATGGAGAGCTGTGACCAATGATGTTCCACAGGGATCTGTGCTGGGACCACTGTTGTTTGTGATATAGATAAATGATTTGGAGGAAGGTGTAGATTGCCTGATTAGCAAGTTTGCAAATGACACTAAGATTGGCGGAGTCGCAAGGTAATGCATTTTGGAAGATGCAATTCAAGAGTGAACTATACAGTAAATGGAAACATCCTGGGGAAAATTGATGGATAGGGAGATTTAGGTGTTCAGGTCTATTGTTCCCTGAAGATGGAAACACAGGTCAGTAGATCACAGGTGAAGAAGGCATACAGCATGCTTTCCTTCATCGGACAGGTTATTGTGTGCGGAATGTTCTTCCAGAGGAAGTGGTGGATGCAGATATAGTTACAACATTTAAAAGACATTTAGATAAGTACTTGAATAAGAAATGTTTGGAGGGTAATGGGCAGGCAGGCGACTGATCATGGCTCATGAATGACACAGCTAGCCAGCCACAATTTGATCAGGACTGATAGGGTTTTTCAACCCCAATCTGTTGCTTTCTGCCTATAAACTTTGATCCCCTTTGCAATCAAGAATGTATCCATTTCTGTCTTAAATATACTCAATGACCTGGTCTCCACAGCCCTCTGTGCCAGTGAATTCCACAGATTCACCCTCTCTGGTTAAAGATGTTTCTTCTTATCTCCATTCTGAAGCGTCTTCCCTTTACTCTAAGGCTGTGCCCACAGGTCCTCATCTCTTCTGCCAAAGGAAGCATCTTCCCAACATTCACTCTGTCCAGTATTCTGGAAGTTTCAATCCGATCCCCCCCTCATCATTCTAAACTCCATCGAGTACAGTCCCACAGTCCTCAAATGCCTTTTGTTCCTGGGATCATTTTCGTGAACCTCCTCTGAACCTGCTTTTAGATTACTTACAGTGTGGAAACAGGCCCTTTGCCCCAACAAGTCCACACCGACCCGCCAAAGTGCAACCCACCCAGACCCATTCCCCTACATTTACCCTTTCACCTAACACTATGGGCAATTTAGCATGGCCAATTCACCTAACCTGCACATTTTTTTGTATTGTGGGAGGAAACCCACGCAGACATGGGGAGAATGTGCAAACTCCACACAGAGTCGCCTTAGGCGGGAATTGAACCTGGGTCTCTGGCACTGTGAGGCAGCAGTGCTAACCACTGTGCCACCATGCCGCCCACAATACTGCAACTTAGATTAGATTCCCTACAATAGAAATAGGCCCTTTGGCCCAACCAGTCCACACCAACCCTCTGAAGAGTAACCCACCCAGATCCATTTCCCCTCTGACTAATGCACCTAACACTATGGACAATTTAGCATGGCCAATTCATCTGACTTGCACATCTTTGGACTGTGGGAGGAAACCGGAGCACCCGGAGGAAACCCACGCAGACACGGGAGAATGTGCAAACTCTACACAGGCAGTCACCCGAGGCTGGAATCGAACCTGGGACCCTGGTGCTGTGAGGCAGCAGTGCTAACCACTGAGCCACCGTACCACCCTTTTTCTTGAGGTATGGGACCCAAAATAGTTCTCAATAGTCTAAGTGTGGTCTGACCAGAGCCTTATAAAGCCTCAAAAGTATTTCTCTGCATTTATGTTCTAGTCCTCTTAAGATGAATGACAACTTTGTATTTGTCTTCCTAATTACCGACTCAACCTGTAAGTTTGCCTTCAGAGAATCTTGCACTAGGACTCCAAGTCCCTTTGTCCTCCAGATTTCTGAATTTTCTCCCCATTAGAAAATAGTCAATGCCTCTATTCTTCCTACCAAAGTGCATGACCTCACACTCTCCCACATTGTATTTCATCTGCCATGTTTGTGAGCCCTGCTTGCTACATTATGGCTCCATATTGTAAAATTGCAATTTTGAAATCCAATTTGCGTTTTGAACCACCACTCAAGGTCCAAAAGGGTAAATCTTCAGCCAGAGTGAGTCCTGAAAGGGAAACTAACTTTGTCATTCCCTGCATCCTGTTATAAAGCGGAGGTTGACCCCTCTCTGATAACTAAAACTGAAACACCCAGGGAGGCTTGCATCGCCTTATAATATAATCTGTTAAAAGAAGTGTGAAAAGTGGTATAACCTTCCTCTCACGCCCCCAGTCGGCTATAAAGGAGTGGTTAAAATAAAATGAAATCCTTTCACTCACTATACAATCAGCAAGTAACAATTTATTTATCTAGCTCCAATAGTGAACACATTAACAGAACCACTAACAAACCGAACAATTCCGCTCGAAGTACTATCGTCTAATAAAATGAAACCTTCATGGCATGCTGTTCCTCTAAAGTACAACTAAAAATTAGAACTTAGTCTCTTGAAATTACAGCTAGGATAGATCTTCCGGAATGTTCAGTGCCTTCTCGACTGATCTTCTTTCGTGAACACCTTCTCCTTTAAATGCTTGCATCACGAATACCTCTCCATCAAATTTGTGGGGTCAGTTCTTCTGTCAGGTGTGTTTGCTCTGTGAATTCAGCTGTCTGGAATATTAGCTAAGAGTGCCATGGTACCTTTATTAATTAGATGGTGCTTTCTCTGAGAGCTGGAAGTTGTTATCGCTTGGCAGACGGCAGTTGGCTGTAACCGATTTTTCAAATGCCCACATCTTTTAGATCTTTGACGACCTATTAATTTCTTACAATCAGATTGGTTCTAGGTTGTCAAAACCATTAGATTTAAATTTAAAAGGTTCTTGTTAGCTGAGTGCTTGATTTAATTTGAATGACTAAATTTGAAAAGACTTGTTGTCTTGGTAAAAATGCTGTTTGGCCGTTTGATACAGAATGTTTAAATTCTGATGCTCTCTGTGCACCTGTAATTTAAACTGCTGTTCAGACATCCATTTTAACTCTAAGCACTGAAAAAAATCATCTTTTAATGAGACCACACAATACTTTTCCCCATTTTACAATTTTACAATTCTACACATACTAACTTTGCAACACCTTCCCCTTAAGTAAAATGAACTTTCATTATGAAAAGATGGTATCCTTTTAATTTAAACCTTATCTCCATTAGATTACTATATCCAACGCTCATTAATTTAAAGTTATATGTTTTATACAAATTCTATTTATATATTATTAAAATTACCATATCAATCTTATATATAATATATACATATTTCTTTTAAACCAACGATAATACATCCGCAATAACATTTTCTCAACCCGCACCATGTACAATCTGTAAATTAAATGCTTCTAACATAAGACTCTAACAAAAGTGTCTGGTATTCTTGTCCTAAGAATGTCACTTCTGCCTTTGTGAATTTCATCTTTGTTAAATTTATGACTAACTTTCCTTCTGTAGTCTCTCAAAAAGCTCTGCCACATGTGCCATGTGATCTTTTCACGAATGGCCAAAGGTCATTTAGTCAACAATATAGATGGTACAATTAATCAATCATGCATAACTTTGTTCAAAAGTCTTTGAAATATGGCTGGTGCATTCTTCATTCCAAAGGGCATTACTTTAAATTGATACAGCCCATTTGGGGTTACAAGAGCAGAAACTTCTTTTGTTCTCTCTAAGGTACTTGCCAGGAACCACGGAGTAATTCCAACTTTTTGAACTAAGTGGCTTATCCAACTTATCATCAGGTTTGGGAACCAACACAACCTGCAAACTCCACTCATTTTGATTCGACTCGATGATGTCTTCTTGGAGCATTGCTTCCACTTCCTTCTATATCTGTACATCTTTGAGAAGATTCAGCTGTAGGGGTGTTGTTTTATCAGAACAGCATTCCCTACGTCAACCTCAGGTACTATGGTATTAATCCTCCCCATTCTATTTATACATACTTCCTCATAGTGCTGCAATATGTCTTTCAATTCAGTTCTCTATTCCTGAGACAGATAGCTCACCACTCTATCCCATTTCTTGAGGACTTCCTCAATAGTCAATTTACTCTGAGGCACATCAAAATCCAAATCTTTGATTTAATTTCTCACTCTGACTGGCAGTAACTAATATTTGGGCAAAAGTGAGGACTGCAGATGCTGGAGATCAGAGTCAAGATTAGAGTGGTGCTGGAAAAGCACAGCAGGTCAGGCAGCATCCGAGGAGCAGGGAAATCAATGTTTCGGGCAAAAGCCCTTCATCGTGAATGATCTGTTTCTCCGGTTCCCTTTCTTTGTCAGCATGTTCACATGACATACCCAATAAATCTTTTTCCATCTGCCATCTTTACCTGATAATTCAGTGACTTAACTTCTTCTCAACCTGATAGGGACCACTAAACACTTCTTTGAAGCGATCTCCTACCACTGGTAAGCTCATCAATACATTATCCACACGGGCAAACGTACAAATTTTCAATTTCTTATCTGCCTCTTGCTTCATTATGTGCTGTGCCACCTTCAAATGTTTCTAGCTAATTCACCTACTCTGTTTAACCTTTCTCTTAGCTCAGATACGTAATCTAAACATGAGATCTCTGATTTCAGACTTATCAACTTTTCCTTAATTAATTTTAAAGGTCCTGTTACTTTGTGTCTAAATATTAATTCAAATGGTGCAAACTGGGTCGCTTCATTTGAAGCATCTCGAATAGCAAATAATATAAATGGGATATCTTTATCCCAATCATTTGGGTAATCCTGGTAATAAGCCCTCAACCTGATTTTCAGGTCTGATGCTACCTTTGCATGCTCCCTGTGATTCAGGATGATATGCACTTAATGCCTAAAGAATCCATGATCTCCTTAAATAATTTGGTAGTAAAATTGAACCCATATGAATCTCCATGGGTAATCCATAATGGGTTAAAAAAAAGCAAGCAATTCCTCCATAACCTTTTTTGTCTTATCACTCCGTAACGGAATTGCCTTTGGAAACCTGGAAGACGTGTCCACTATGGTTAGTAAATACTGGTTCCCACTTTTCATTTTAGGGAGGGGACTACACAATCAGTCACAACCCATATGAAAGGTTCTTCAAATGCAGGAATTGTTATCAAAGTCACTGGTTTGATCACTGCCTGTGGCGTTCCTACCATTTGACATGCATGACATGTATGGTAAATTTCAACTACATCTTTATGTAATCCAGGCCAATGAAAATATTTCTTATCTTAGCCTGAGTCTTTCTCACTCCTGGATGATCTCCTACAGGTAATTCATGTGTACCCGCAATACTCCCTGTCTGAACGCTACCAGGAACACAATCTAGTGAACCTCCACGCATTTCTCCTCTGCACTAACCTAATCTAATCTAATCTAACCTGCCAAGGTCTCCATTTCCATTTTAAGATTTTATCCTTTAGAAATCATTCCGAATCCGTTTCAGAATAAGCTTTATTATAGAAATATTGTATTGTCTCATCTTTTTGTTGTAACTCCATTAGGTCCTAGGGAGTGTTGCTGCACAAAGAGACCTTGGAGTGCAGGTTCATAGCTCCTTGAAAGTGAAGTCGCAGGTAGATAGGATAGTGAAGTAGGCATTTGGTATGTTTTCTTTTATTGGTCAGAGTATTGAGTACAGGAGTTGGGAGGTCATGTTGTGTCTGTACAGGATATTGGTTAGGCCACTATTGGAATATTGCATGCAATTCTGGTCTCCTTCCTATCGGAAAGATGTGAAACTTGAAAAGGTTCAGAAAAGATTTACAAGGATGTTGCCAGGATTACAGGATTTGAGCTATAGGGAGAGGCTGAACAGGCTGGGGCTGTTTCTTCCATTACCATTTCAGTAAAAAGGGTATCAGCTAATTGGACTTCAATTCTTTCGTCTTTCTCATCGGTTTTCCTTTCTTGCTTTAATTTATGACTGTGCAATCTTGTCACCACAGTCCAGAAAAATTCCAGGTTATTCTCCTCATAACTTTTCAGTTCCCTAGTTTTCTTTTGGCTTCTCCACTACAATAGGCATCACTCCCACCTTTGATCTGGCCATATTGTTTCCAAGAACTGTATTCCTGGAATAGCCACTCTTTCTATCACTCGCGCTATCACTTCCCCTATCTTGATTGGACTTTCTAGCCTTATCTTACAGTGGTGAACACTGCTCTCTCTCCATTTATTCCACAGATTATCACTCTCTCAGGTAACATTTCAGGAATGCAAATACTTTAATCTCTTACTATTACAAACTGACTAGATCCAGTATCTCTCAATATTTTAACTTCTTTACCCACTCCCTAATCTATCTCAGTAAATCTTACCCACACAGGAGAAGTCTTTGAAAAGATCGGGCGCTATCTTACTATCCAGCCCGACTAAGCAGTGCACTCTTCTGCAGCTCCTCGACTTCTTTCAGGATTTTCTTCACTACCTCAACTAATCCCACTGGTTTAGCCTCTTTTACCACATCCATTTTCCTAGTGCCTTTCTTAAACCACCAGCCTGTGACCTTGTGTGTCCCATTCTATTGTAGTGAAAACAACTGAGGTCTTTCACCTCTTTTCCACCCTCTTGGGTTTCCTTTTTCACCTGTGGTAAAGTGTTCCCAGCATGATCTACTTTTTGGTTTTCATTGAAGGATCTCCCTTTTTCCCACTTTCTTTCCCTCATGGAATGAAATAGCTGTTGGAAACTAGGTTTCAAATATGCATTAATGTATATTCATCTGTCACCTCTTCTCGCTGTTTTAACTTTCTGTTCCTCAACATGAGCTCTTATCACTTCTGGAAGTGAGTTTCTAAATTTCTCTAGGTGAACAATATCTCTAAGAGCCTCATATGTCTTTTCTATCTTTAATGCTTTCATCCATTTATCAAAGTTGCTCTGTTTGCTTCTTTCAAACTCGATACAAGTTTGACTTGGTTGCTCTCTTACATTTCTGAACCGTTGTCTATATGCTTCTGGTGCCAATTTGTGGGCACTCAAAATAGCCCTTTTTACTTCTTAATATTCTCTTGACACCTCCTCTGACAGCACTGCAAACAGCTCACTAGCCCTGTCTACTTGGTCTGAATTAAGATTACCCGCACAGTCTCTGGCCAGTTCATCTGTTTAGCCAACTTCTCAAAATAAATGAAAAAGGCTCCTACATCTTTTTCATCAAATTATGATAATAGTTTGACATATTTGTATATATACCTATCAGGCCTTTGGCTACAATGGGTTTGCTCATCATCACTATCCTTCTCACTAAGCCTATCTTCTACCCTCACCTCCATCGACTTTCCTGTCTAATCACCAACTTCTGAAGTTCAAAGTCTCTTTTTCCCTTTCTTCTACTAGGGCTTCCTTTTCCTTTTCTCTTTCCTCTCCCTCCTTTTCTTTTTCTTCTGCCTTTAACCATAATTCAAACTTTTCAGTTCAGTTTCTAACTCCAATTGTCTCATTGTAACTTATTTTCTAACTCCACTGCATACCTAAATGCTTGGCTAAATCTGTTACAATTTCAACTTTCCTTTTGTCCCTACTCAAACCCAATTTTAACCTGTTTGCTAATTCTAAACGTTTCTCCTTTTTCTGTCTTTCTAGACTTTCTTGGCAAATTTGGGAAGCATCTTCAAACCCCAGAACTCTTTAGCAATGTTAAGAGCCATTTCCTCCACTTTTGATTTAACCAACCACAAATAACCAAAATTAAACAGATTTTCCACTTCTCACCTAAGTCTTATTTAAAGGTCTAGGACACTAGTACCCAAGTCTGTTTAAATCTGCTGGGACATTTCATACCCTAAATCTGTTCAAATCCTTCCAAATATGTCCAGATCCCGAACTCACTCCTCTCTAATAACTAAAACTGAAACACCCAGAGAGGCTCACCCCACCTTATAATGTTAAAAGAAGTGTGAAAAGTGCATAACCTACCTCTCGCCCTCCAATCTGTTATAAATGAAATCTTTTCACTCACTCTACAGTCAACAAGTAACAATTTATTATTTAGCTCCAACAGTGAACAGATTGACAGAACAACTAACAAACCAAACAATTCCCCTCTAACTACTAACTATTCCCTAATAAAACAAAATCCTAATGCTATACTGTTCCAATAAAATACAACTGAAAATAAAACTTAGTCTCTCAAAATTACGGCTAGGATACATCTTCCAGAATTTTACTGTGAATTTTACTGTCTGGAATATTAGCTAAGAGTGCCATGGTACTTTTATTAATTAGATGGTGCTTTCTCTGAGAACTGAAAGTTATTAACTCTTGGCAGATGGCAGTTGGCTGTCACTGATTTTCCAAATTCTGAATTTTTCATATTTTACCCTTGAGGACCTATTAATTTCTTATAATCAGATTGGTTCTAGGTTGTCAAAACCATCTGATTTAAACTTAACAGGTTTTCTGTAGTTAAGTGCTTGGTTTAGTTTGATAGGCTAAATTTAGAAAGACTTGTCTTGGTAAAATGATCGATACAAAATGTTGGCACTCTCTGTGAATCTGCACTTTAAGCTGCTATTCAGACAACCATTTTAACTCAAAGCACCAAAAAAAATCTTTTAAAGGACCACACAATGCTTTCTCTCATTTACAATTTTGTACACACCAATTTCACAACAATCTGGTGTTTCTAAGAATTTCACTTTATGTTCTGGTTTCTCAGTTTCTTTCTGGTGCTGTGCGAAACCTCTTCAGTTGTTGCGGCATTGGACCCTGGAGATTTAGAGGACTAATTAACCAGTGCTTTGTTTCTCCATTTGTACCAGGGCCTTGTGGCATTACCCTGTCAGCACAGTTTCTTTTTGAAATATATTGAGAGAGTATGGAACCAGACAACTGGCCCAGGAGATTTTGACTGTCCTCAATGTTGGCAGAAATTCATCCATAGGCCCAGTCTGCAATGAGACCTCATTCTGTGCAATATAGTGGAAAAGTACAATAATTCAGTCTTCTTCTGCTAAATTCAGCTGATGTCGTGTTTGACTACGTGATGAGAATCCAAACCCAACTGTGAATACGTGTTTGAAATGTGAAATTTCTCTTTGCTTCTTTCATTTAAAACTACATTTACGGAACAAGGCTTTCAGTGGACAGACACTAATCAAGCCTGTGCATAACCTTAACAGGCAGACAGAGCCCTGACCACAAGGAACTCCTAAACATACTGTGAAGGTGAAGCCAAGTGTGTGTGTTTTCTGTGTTATGTTAGAGAAACAATAATTCCAAAAACTACAATTAAGATAAATAAAAAAACTGCAGATGCTGGGAATCAGAAACAAAAACAGAGATTGATGGTCAAACTCAGCAGGTCTGACAGCATCTCTGGAGAGAAAGCAGAGTTAACATTTTGAGTCCAATGACCCTTCTTCAGAACTGATTGTAGCTAGGAAAAGGTTGATAAAAATGCCAAAGATGATTATGCAATTAAGGTGAGTGACACAATTGCTCATATTAAGTACGGGTGAGTTTCTTGATGATGACCAACATTAGATGGAACTGTTTGGCATCAGTCCTTAGTTAGTTCAATATTTTCATGCTGCCCTGAAACTGGGTTGATGAGGTTTTTTTGGCACTCAGATTTGCTCTCTCACTTCTCTAAATCTGTCTGAGAAAACAGGGTGTGTCCATGGGTGCTTGGAGTGATGGAAGTGGGGCCAAGTTGACTGTCCCTCACCATACTCAGCTCTTCCTGGGGTGCACACTACAGAGTTCAGTAATACACTGTGTGGGCACCTATGAGAACTGGAACTCAATGTGACCTGTGTAACATTGAAATTCTGGCCTCTGAGCATCAGAGAGAGGACTATCATTGGTTGAGGACACCTACAAGAGGAGACAGGAACTGGGTGAAAAAGCTGTTCTTCGTTACAAGAGGGAACTGTTGTTGTGATTCTGTTCGCCGAGCTGTGAATTTGTGTTGCAGACATTTCATCCCCTGTCTAGGTGACATCCTCAGTGCTTGGGGGCCTCCTGTGAAGCGCTTCTGTGATGTTTCCTCCGGCATTTATAGTGGCTTGTCTCTGCCACTTCCGGTTGTCAGTTCCAGCTGTCCGCTGCAGTGGCCGGTATATTGGGTCCAGGTCGATGTGTTTGTTGACAGAATCTGTGGATTTGTGCCATGTCTCTCGGAATTCCCTGGCTGTTCTCTGTTTAGCTTATCCTATAATAGTAGTGTTGTCCCAGTCGAACTCATGTTGCTTGTCATCTGCGTGTGTGGCTACTAAGGATAGCTGGTCGTGTCGTTTCGTGGCTAGTTGGTGTTCATGGATACGGATCATTAGCTGTCTTCCTGTTTGTCCGATGTAGTGTTTTGTACAGCCCTTGCTTGGGATTTTGTACACTACATTGGTTTTGCTCATGCTGGGTATCGGGTCCTTTGTCCTGGTGAGATGTTGTCTGAGAGTGGCTGTTGGCTTGTGTGCTGTTCTGAGTCCTAGTGATTGTAGTAGTCTGGCTGTCAGTTCAGAAATGTTCTTGATGTATGGTTACGCGGCTAGTCCTTTGGGTTGTGGCATGTCCTCATTCTGTTGTCTTTCCCTTAGGCATCTGTTGATGAAATTACGGGGGTATCTGTTTTTGGTGAATACATTGTAGAAGTGTTCTTCTTCCTCTTTTTGCAGTTCTGGTGTGCTGCAGGGGACTGTTGTTTGACAAATGCCAGTGTGGTTCAGAGTCTGTCTTCCTGAATCGGTGTCAAAACGCAACATACAGTGACTTACAGTGAAAAGCAGGTAGGTGTGTGTGTGTGTGTGTTTCTTCTACTTGTATAAGGCAGGGGACACCTTTTTTAATGAGCCATAGAAGGGGATATTTCTGCTTAGGATCCAGACACTGACACTCCTGGGTTTTAAAGAACAGGCTGGTGGAGGGGTGTGTGGAGCAGTCTGCATATGAAAAATCGAGAAACACCATGAGTGCAGAGACCCCTGCCAGATTTAATTGCAACACCTCAATAGATTCATTTACTGTTTCCTGTCCAGCATTTGGTCAGATTGAGAGGCTGAGCACCACCTAGTGGGGAATCCTACAGCCTAAGGCAGGAGCCAGGGAACACTGGAGCTAGTTTCAATCCATCAACGGTCAGAGCTCAGTGGAAGGTTAGGGGATAGGGATCGTGGCACGAGAGAAAAAGATCATAGGAAGGGAAAGATGTCAAGTAATGAACCAAACAACCAAGATCCCAGATACGTGGAGAACTGAAGAGCAGGCCCCTGTTGAGTCCAGGCAAAAGTTAGGACTACAGATGTTGGAGATTAGAGTCAAAAGTGTGGTTCTGGAAAAGCATAGCAGGTCAGGCAGCATCAGAGGAGCAGGAAAATCGACATTTTGGACAAAAGCCCTTCATCAGGAATGTTGAGTTCAATATAGAAAATGAGCCTCTAGACCTGGCCGTTACGAGTTGGTCGTGATGTCGCAAGAAGCAACAGAACATCTGGCAAAGTTACCAGATAACTTGCACAGACTGAACTTAAAACAGACAAGGCTGCCTACATCCTGTTTAATATGATGACCCCATTTAGCAGGTGAATGGCTTTCCTGCATCAGCTAACAGTAACCATGAACAGCCAAGTCCAATAGAACAGTCAGTAACTGCTGGATATGCATTCAGATCTTAACTGCATCACTTGTGTCATGGATACTTTCACTTAGTGGCTCACCATGATGCTCATCAGGGATTTTGACCTCACTCCGGTGTCACCATCCCCTCAGGACTAAGGGAGGTGCCAATGCACAATAGCTGAACACTTCTGGTCTGTAAGCTTTTCATGTGCATTTCTGGAAAAGAGTAACAAGGAAGCAAATAGGGCCCCTTACAGATCAATGAGGCTGTCTGTGTATGGAATCACAGGAGATGGACAAGATACTAAATGAACATTTCACCTCAGTACTTACTGTGGAGAAAGACATCAAAGCTGGGGAAATTGTGGAAATAAGTAGTGATGTCTTGAAAAGAGTCCACATTACAGAAGAGGTGGTGCTGGAGTTCTTAAAAACATAAAAGTAGATAAATCCCTGGACCTGATCAGCTGTATCCTAGAGAAGAGATTGTGGGGCTCCTTTGCAGAGATATTTATATCTTTGACAGCCACAGGCAAAGAGACGGAAGACTGGAGAGTGGCTAATGTTGTACCATTGTTCTAGAAAGGCTGCAAGGAAACGTAGACCACTGGGTCTGATGTCAGTGGTGGGTAAGTTGTTGGAGGAGATTCTGGGTTAAGATTTACATGCATCTTCAAAAGGCAATGCCCAATTAAGGTTAGCTTTTTGCACGGGAAATTGTTTCTCACAAATTTGATTGAGTTTTCCGAAGAGGAGGTAACCAAGAAGATAGATGGAGGTAGAGCGGTAGGTGTTGTCTATATGGACTTGAGCAAGGCCTTCGACAAGGGCCTGCATGGTTAATAAGGTTAGATCACATGGGATCCCGGGAGGAAAAAGCCAAATTGGATACAAAATTGGCTCAACTGTAGAAGTCACAGGATGATGTTAGAGGATTGTTATTTGGACTGGAGGCCTGTCACCAGCAGTATGCCACAAGGATTGATTCTGGGTCCACTGTTGTTCATTTATATTAATGATTTGGATGAGAATATAAGAGATTTGGTTAGTAAGTTTGCAGATGACACCAAAATTGGTGGTGTAGTGGACTGAGAAGATGGTTATCTAAGAGTACAATTAGATCTTGATCAATGGATCAAGAGTGGCATTTAGAGTTTAAATTAGTTAAATACACAGTAATGCATTTTGGTAAGAGAAACCAGGGCAGCACTTACATGGTTAATGGCAAGGCCATAGGGAATGTTGTTGAACAGAGGGATCTAGGACTCCAGGTTCATAATTCCTTGATAAGGCAGACAAGGTGGTGAAGACAGCATTTGGGACACTTGCCTTCATTGGTCAGAGCATTGAGTATAGGAGTTACAACATCATGGTCAGCATAGATAAGTTGGATCAAAATGCCTGTTTCCATGCTGTATACCACTATGATTATGGTTCGTGTGAATTTGTAATGCATGACTTTTAATAATCTCTTCACAGCAGGTCTTGACAAAATGTTTGAAAAGGTTTGAGAGATGTGGAAACAGATCTGAAAAGTTTAGTAAATATATTACTGAGTGACAAAGATTGAACTTGAAACCGATGTTGTGATTCAGATTAAATAGATAATTATAAACTCTGTTTGCTGTTGCTGAATCTGTCCTACTCAGGGAGGGTGGTCAGCCGCTGGTCAGCAATATATTATTTCCACCAGCTCCACATCCTCACATATGACACACAGCTCCTATTCATAAACGCGGGGACTGTTTGGGAATCCTTGTAGGAACTGCCTACCATTATCAGGAACAAATCACCTTTTGGAATGTGGTCACCTCTTGGGGCCTGCAGAAGCTCAAATGCACAGACTGGAAACATGAACTCTGTTTCGCTGTCTCTGCAGATGCTGCCAGACTGGCTGCGTTTCTCTGGCATTCTCAGTGTTTATTTATTTTCTGTCACTTGCTGTGAGGTTTACCCAAAGTTAGAACGAAAAGAGAGAAGGGAAGGACTGAACTGATTCAAGAATGCAGGTGGATAGTGACATAGAGATACCAGTCAACAGTCCCAGAATTTTGATACTGGCCCAGCTAGTTCCACCCCAAAAGCCAGTCCCCATTCTAAACTCTCTCTACACCTCCCTGAAATTATCACAGTTTGAGCATAGGATCATGTCTGGGCAGGTTTTACCAGACAGAATATGGGAAGAGTCAGGAATTTAACTTCACAGCATATAAGGGACAACTATTGGGGGACACGGCGGCAGTCATTGCAGAGCAAAGGGTTCTGTACCTGTATATAAGTATGTGCAGCAATATATGAAAACAAGGCAAAGGAGCTTGTAATGCAGATTGAAATTGGTGGCATCACTGAGATAGGGCTGCTATGTATCAGGACTGGGGATGAAATAATCAAGGAAAAGGCAACCTACTGAAAGGACTGAGAGGGGACAGGTAGTCTTTTAGAAAAAAAAATTAAATCAATAGCAAGAAGTGATATGGGGCTAGAAGGCTTAGAGTGTGCGGGTAGAGTTTAGGAACTGCAAAGGAAAAAAAGTTTAGATTAGATTAGATTACTTACAGTGTGGAAACAGGCCCTTCGGCCCAACAAGTCCACACCGACCCGCAAAAGCGCAACCCACCCATACCCCTACATGTACCCCTTTTTACCTAACACTACGGGCAATTTAGCATGGCCAATTCACCCAACCTGCACATCTTTGGACTGTGGGAGGAAACCGGAGCACCCGGAGGAAACCCACGCAGACACTGGGAGAATGTGCAAACTCCACACAGTCAGTCGCCTGAGGCGGGAATTAAACCCGGGTCTCTGGCGCTGTGAGGCAGCAGTGCTAACCACTGTGCCACCGTGCCTCCCACTAATGGATGTGGGGATGAAAATAAATCAGGAAATAGAAATGGCATGTAAGAAAGGCACTCCTAGTATAATCATGGCGGTCTTCAAAATGCAGTATACTGGGAAAATCAAGTTGGTAGCAGATCTCAAGAAAAGGAATTAGTGGAATGTCACTAAGATTTTTTTTGGAGCAGCTTGTGGTAGGGTCCATGAGGAAACAGGTAGTTCTAGATTTGGTAACGTGTAAATGAGGCAGACTTGATTAGGTAGCTTAAAGTGAAGGAATCTTGAGGAGATAGTATTGATAATAGAATATATAATCTGCAGTTGAGAGGAAGAAGCTGGAATCAGATGTAATGGTATTACAATTGAGTAAAGATAACTATAAATACATGAGGGAGGACCTGGCCAGAGTTGACAGGAAGGGGAACCATGCTGGAAAGACAGTGGAGTAGCAATGGCAGGGGTTTCTGGGATTAATTCAGGAAGCACAACAGAAATTTAAGGAAGAGAAGATGTAGCAGCTTTTGCTGACAAGGCAGGTCAGGGATAGCAGACAAGCAAACGAAAAAGCATATAATGTGATAAAGATTGTTGGGAAGCCTTTGCTTCCAGAGGATAACTAAAAAAGCAATAATGGGTAGAGTTGAAATATGAGAGTAAACTAGCTAGTAGCATAAGGTTGCAAGGGTGTTTTTAGACATCTAAAAGGATAGAGAGGAAAGTATGTATATTGAAGCACTAGAAAATGAGGCTGGAGAAATAGTAATGGGGAACAAAGAAATAGCTAAGGAAATGAATAGATACTTTGTATCAGTTTCAGGTGAAAGTATCAACAGCATAGTAGAACTTCAAGAGTCAGGTGCAGAGGTGAGAGTAGTAGCCATCATTGAGAAGGTGCAGGGGAAGCTGAAAGATCTAAAGATTAATAAATCACCCAGACCAGATGGACTACATCCCAAAACTGAGAAGGAGATAGCTGAGGAGATTGAAGCACCATTGGAGGAGTCAGGGATGGTGCTAGAGGACTGAAAAAATGTACCATCCCTGATCCTAGTTCAGGATTCTCTTAAGGTTAACATGTAGATTCATCGAGCAGTTATGAAGGTAAATGTATTTGTCAGTGCATGTAAAGTAGGATGGAGTCATGCCGAATAAATGAGGATGTAACAAGCAAGTTAGACAATGGAAAGCCAGGGATGTGAATCATTTGGAATCCCTACAATGTGGAAACAGGCCCTTCAGCCCAACACGTCCACACTGGCCCTCTGAAGAGTAACTCATTCCCCTATCCTATCATCACCCCTTACTACTGCCCCTTAATCTACACATCCCTGAACACTATGGGTGACTTTAGCATGGCTAATTTACCTAACCTGCACATCTCTGGATTGTGGGAGGAAACCCAAGCAGACACAGGGAGAATGTACAAACTCCACACAGACAGTCACCTGAGGCCGGATTTGAACCCCGGTCCCTGGTGCTGTGAGACTTTAGGGCTAACCACTCAGCCACCTTTAGCACTGCTGCCTCACAGCGCCAGGGACAAGGGTTTAATTCCTACTTCAGGCAACTGTCTGTGTGAAGTTTGCACATTCTCCCCGGGTCTGCGTGAGTTTCCTCCCACAATCCAAAGATGTGCAGGCTAGGCGAATTGGCCATGCTGAAATGCTCATAGTGTTCAGGAATGTGTAGGTTAGGTGCATTAGTCAGAGGTAAATATTGAGTTGTAGTAGAATGGGTCTGGGTGGGTTACTCTTCAGAGGGTCAGTGTGGACTTGTTGGGCCGAAGGGCCTATTTCCACACTGTAGAGATTCTATGATTTGGATTTGCAGAAAGCCTTGACAAGGTGCCGCACAGGAGATTGAAAAACAAAATAAGAGCCCATGGTATTACTGGTAATAGATAGAGGAATATCTGACTGACTAATGAGTAGGAGAGACTAGAACACACAGGTACAGCCTCAGCATGAAGGGATGACCATTTTGAACGCAGTTGAGGAGGAATTTTTTTCTGCCGGATGGTGGTTAATCTGTGAATTCATTACCGCAGAGGACTGTGGGGGCCAAGTGAAACAGAGCTAGAAAGGTTCTTGATTAGTAAGGAGATCAAGGTTACAGGGAAAAGGCAGGAGAATGGGGTTGAGGAACATATCAGCTATGATCAAATAGCGGAGCAGACTCAATAACCCAAATGGCCTAATATTGCTCCTAGGTCTTAGGGCTATGAATAACCCATAGACCATTTGCCCCTTTTATATCAAGACAGTGTTTGTCGACACTGAAACAAATGGGCCTGCATGGTCATGCAGAAGCATGCCTGCACACATGGAAACTTAACAATAATGCTGCCACTTCCTTTGTCCAAAGTATTCATGTATAACTTGAATCATTGTGGTCCTAACATGGACCCCTGCAGAACTCCACTAGTCACCAGCTGGTATCCTGAGAAAGATTCCATTATCCCTACTCCAGTAACCAGACCCTCTCCAGCGCTGCATCATTTACAAAAACGTAGGCAAATGCACAGAACAGCCATGACATTGAAACAAGGTTCCATGGCAGAAAAGACTTCCAGGATTGACTGGGGGATGATTGGAGGGGGCTGTGGGAGAAGACGGGACAGAGCACATTAGACCAGGAGGAAGGGGAGGGGGGGAAATCATAGAGGCTACTCTTGTTCTCTACCCCTCCCCCAAAAAAACCACCTCCTCAGTTTTCTCTCCCTCCCCCACTCCTCCGGTTCCTCCCAGGATCTTGGTTACAATTTCCCCAACCAGCTATCCCTGGTCCCTACTTCTCCGCCTTCCTCCTCCCCATCCCATATCTCCATACCCCTTCCTGATCACTCCCCTTACCCTTCCTGGATCCTGACCTCTACCTCCCTTAAGCCTTGGCATCTCCCCTCCCTAAAACTGTGGTTAAAAGTGGCACATAGCAGTGATGTACCTGGTGTCAGTAAACTCAGTCCATTTAGATTAGGAGAATTTCTCTGATGACATATCTGCTGAGTTCACACCAGTCAATCCCACAAATGTTTAGTTTTGGGTCAGCAGGATTAAAATTTCCATACCACATGGCAAGAGAACATTTAATTAAATAATTCAACCATCTGTTTAATTTTAATGAGCCTTATTAATGCTATAAATGTCCCAGACAATTTAAGGGTCTGGAATTTCTCTCTTCATGCGCGTGACCACTTAAGAGGATAACATTTATTTCAATTATAACAAACTCTTAAATGATTTATAATTTTAGTCAAAAATTAAGCAGTATACTTTCAGCAGATATGTAAACTGCTAGGCTAAAAACGTAATATCAAAATTAATAGAATACAACTATGTCATTTTTTGTGGGCGGCACGGTGGTTAGTACTGCTGCCTCACAGTGCCAGAGACCTGGGTTCAATTCCCGCCTCAGGTGACTGACTGACTGACTGTATGGAGTTTGCACATTCTCCCTGTGTCTGCGTGGGCTTCCTCCGGGTGCTCTGGTTTACCCCCACAATCCAAAGATGTGCAGGTTAGGTGAATTGGCCACGCTAAATTGCCCATAGTATTAGGTGTAGGGGAATGGGTCTGGGTGGGTTGCGGGTCAATGTGGCCTTGTTGGGCTGAAGGGCCACACTGTAAGTAATCTAATCTTACTATTTCAGATTGCCGGTATGAATATATTAGAATCAGCAGTTAAAGAAAAGTTTTACTGTAAAGCTCTGAGCAGTGGGAAAAAGATATCTTCTGAGGATTTCTTACACTTCTGTAATGTTCAGTGAAAACTTGTTATAGGTTTCTGACCCGCTTAATAAATGTAGCAGTTAACCTTCCTACTTTCATGTGATGCTGTATTATTTCTTACTTATTCAATGAAGATCCCTTTATGAAGGTGAATTTTTCGCTATCGAATTTATTTTGATGCTTGATAAGTATTATATAGGATTTATTTTATTCTTTTCAATTTTAAGATAATTCTTTATTAAAAGTTTATCAGAAAAAGGAAGTGTAATTTCTCTCTTCAGTTTAGTGCATATTTCTACCTGATTTTGACAGTAGCATTGTTTGCTCCTGCGTCTAACAATGTCCATGTTATAAGGATTTTTTGTGCGCTTGGGGCTTTATGATTGCAGTATCTCTCCTGTAGTAAACATTTTACTTTTATATAGTGTGTTTCAGCCTTGCCTTTCTCTAGGTCTTCTTTTGTTAATACCTCAGGTGCCTGAGTGAGAGAGTGAGTGTCTGTGGGTGCGCACGTGTGAGAGAGAGAGAGATGTGTGTGAGAATTAGAGGGAGTGACTGTGTGTGAGGGAGTGAGAGTGTGTGTATATTTGAGAAAGATGAAATGTATGCACAAGGAAGAAGGAAACATATTTGTGAGAATAAAAAGTGAGAGAAAAACTGTATGTGTGAACCCTAAGACTGAGTTACCCAGATACACACCTATTCTTCCTCCTCACCAAAATCATTTCCACAAAGCATGCTTGGAAAAGAGGAAAAACCAGATTTGAAAGCAACCCACGTTAGCCCATACTTTTACGTGGATTCTGCCAAGGCCAGCTCAAAGTATGTGCCACCAGAAGCTAAAGTAAAGTCAGCATTAGTTAAGCCAAACTCTGCTTTGCTGTGACTTGCTTTTCTAGTGATCAGAACTTGAAACTTAATCTCTCTCTCTCTTACACCACTTCTTAACCACAATGGAAATTAAGGTTTCAGTAGTTAGCTCAGCTGCCAGAAACTGTTAAAACTATATTTTTTTTATTGATTACTCATTTCTTGATCAATGTAATGGTTTGAAATTTTTGTTTTTAAATTCATGCTTACTCTTCCCGCCCTTGTCTCTCTGAAATTTGCTCTTTAGTGAGAGCAAAAGTGCAACATGGTTCTCAAGCCTGTTTTAAACATTTCACAGGAATTAAGAATAAAATTTAAAATATTATCAATAATCACACAATGACTACTAATAATGACTAATTACATGATAACTATAATGAATAATTAATAGAACAATCTCTTAATTAGTAATTCCATTTGTACAATTGTCATTATTACTGATAATTAAACTTACTGAGACACTGGCAGCAAAAATCAAAAACATTTTTGGATTACAAGTCGATCCAGGGGATCAGTTGTCCAAGCCTTGTCCAATTCTGAAATATTCTAACAGCCCTTTTTAATATCTTTCACTCTCACTGAGGATCCATATTGTAAAGTGTGGCCTGTACAAAACACTCAAACTCACCCAAAGGACTCCCATCATCAGTCTTTCAAGGACATCCCAAAAACATGAATTGCCTCCCTGCAATGGAGTCAACACCAAGCACCCAGTAGCAACACCAGAAGTGACCCAACTGAAATACTATCAGAAACCCCAAGACAAACTAGAAGTGAAATATTCTGGCCAGTACATCAGATGAGAAGTAACATCATCCAGGAAGTGATATTACAAAGTCTCTGATGTCAGAATTAATTTAACAAGTTTAGGGTTTTATCCTCACAATAAAATGCAGCAAATACAGCTTCAGTGAACATAGTATGAAATGTATATAAACGTTTCAGTGAGTCAATAACCAGCCTCACAGTCCAACTGGACTCGAATTCTAGTATTACAGGGTATCAGAGGGAGGTCAGTAAACTTGTAATTGTGTTGAGTTGTGAGATAATTAAAACCACAATGCACACACCAGGATTTACTGCTGTTCTCAAGAAATGAATTTCTAGTTCGTCTCTCCACACTCCCATACACAATCCCTATTCTCAAGTAATCACCATCAGTCTCCACATTCCCAGGAATGGGATCCTGAGGAGAAATTCTGGGAGCATAAGACTTGGGGACAGTCCTTAAGTTTCTTTAGGCGTTGTGGGTAGGGCTGTTGCAGTCCAGTCTATGTTACTGATCTCAGATAGAACTAGGTTGCAGTTTGCTGTCTTTGGATCCACGCTCAATAAGCATTTTCCTAAAGAGGAAAGAAGAGATTTATCAGTCAGAATTATTCCGCTCAGATTAAAGGGTTGAAGCATCATTTTCCCACACACTATTAGGCCCTATATTACCTGTTAAATTGATATCTTTGTATGTTAAACAAATGGCCTTCAGTCAGAATCCTTGTTAGAGTATATTAGCCACAGTGGTGTAGTGTTACTAAAATAACGTTTAAAATACACGGCATCATTGAAAAATACAGTACAATCTATTATAAAATGTGGAAAGGAATTACTCACCTACAATACAGTTTTATTTTTCCGATTTAAGATTAGTGCTGGTCTTATAGGTATACTTAATGGAAGCAACAAATATTCATAAGCAGGGGAGTCTGTCCTCTGCAGACAGGGTGAAATATGACCCCGCTATGCGCTTTAAACAGGGATTGAGTTCCCCGTTACATTTTCCATAGGTCAACACCAGTCGACTTTCAGTCTGCCTTTGTAATCTGATCTTCTTGCAACTGTCCTGATGGGCACTTTACAAAGAGCTTAGACGGCCATCGATGCACAGGCCTGGGTCCTCCAAAAACGACTGCCCACAGAATGGGAACAGCACAGTCAGCTGTGAACCTGCTGGTGTTTCACCAGGTAGGACGATCGACTGAAGCCCTTCCCACACAGGGTGCAAGTGAAGGGCCTCTCCCCGGTGTGGACCCGCCGGTGGCTGAGTAAGTTGGAGGCTTGGGCGAAGGCTTTCCCGCACAGGGAGCAGATGAAGGGATTCTCCCCGGTATGGACCCTCCGGTGGCTCAGTAAGTTAGAGGCCTGGGCGAAGGCCTTGCCGCACACGGGGCAGGCGAAGGGTCTCTCCCCGGTGTGAACCCGCCGGTGGGCCAGCAGGTCCGAAGACTGGTTGAAGGCTTTACCGCACTCGGAGCAGGCGAAGGGCCTCCGGCCGGTGTGCAGTCGCTGGTGTCTCTGCAGGGTCGATGACAGGGTGAAGGCCTTGCCGCACTCAGGGCAGGCGAAGGGCCTCTCGCCGCTGTGGACACGGCCGTGCGCCAGGAGGCTGGCCGACTCGGCGAAGCGCTTCCCGCACTCGGGACAGGCGAAAGGCCTCTCTCCGCTGTGGACCCGCCGGTGCCTCTGCAGGTTAGAGGCCTGAGTGAAGCCCTTCCCGCACAGGGGGCAGGTGAACGGGTTCTCCCCGGTGTGGACCCGCTGGTGGGTCTGCAAGTTAGAGCCGTGCGTGAATCGCTCCCCACACACGGGGCAGGCGAAGGGCCTCTCCCCGGTGTGCACCCGCCGGTGGGCCAGCAGGTCCGACGACTGGTTAAAGGCCTTGCCGCACTCGGAGCAGGCGAAGGGCCTCTCGCCGGTGTGGCTGCGCCGGTGTCTCTGCAGGGTGGAGGACAGGGCGAAGCGCTTGCCGCACTCAGGGCAGGCGAAGGGCCTCTCCCCCGTGTGGCTGCGCCGGTGCGTTTCCAGCGCCGAGGGGTAGGTGAACCTCTTCCCGCAGTCCCCGCACTGACACAGCCTCTCCCCGCCTCGGGCACAGGCGTGAGCCTCCAGGCTGGACGGTCGGTTCAATCCGTGTCCGCACACCAAGGGTTTGTCCGCGCTGCCAACGCTGCTCTCCCCCTCCATGGGCCTTCAGGCCGAACGGTTCGGGCTGGGGAGAAATGTGCGCCCTGACCACCTCTTCCCCGCTGCAAACCCGCTCCCCAGCAGTCAGCCCAGTGCTGCTTCCCCGGGACCGGCACGAACGGCTCTGCAACTGATCGCTCTCCATCCAGCAGAGGTTGCTCAAGACAAACAAACAGCACCGACTTACATCTGCCATTGGAGTGTGAGTTCAGATTGGGAGCTTAAAGAAACAGCACGCAGCAACGAGAGACAAACGATGTTAAATAGAAAGACACGGCGGTAAATAGATATCTCATTACTTGTTCATCGAGGAAAGCAGAGTTAAGTGAGTTGATGTTAATCCGAGATTTACTGTACACTCAGTGCAAACACTGCAGTGAGACACAGTCTCAAGTTGGTGTAATCGTCACACAAACCCCTGATACGTTCTCCCAGACAGAATGAAGAGATTTCACCAGCACAATACATCCCACAGTCCCAGCTGTAATCGAAAATAATACAGGCTGGAGGCTGGAAGAAGACGGCAGGCCAGGCAGTATCCGGAGGTGGACAAGTAGACGTTTCAGGACTGGAGGCTGAAATGGAAACATACTGTTGACGGGACTGTATCGTGGGCATTATCCCTACTGTTACTGTCCCATCTGAATGCAGCTTGATTAGAACCTCCATCATTAAGGGTTTTGTTAAGAGATGAGTCTGTTTTTACTACTGAGAAATAAACTCCTTGTTTTGGCTTTTCAGTGCTGAATCTAAAAGGTGATAAATTGCCAAATGAAAATGGCTGTTGTTCCTTACTGAGCTTTAGTCAAACAATGACAGACCTGAGGATATAGAAGCCAGATTGGGACAAGGATTCAGAATTGTAACAAGACAAGCTCGGGGTCTGACCAGTTGAGTGAATACAATCCCACTAAAGCAACAAACCAGTCCTGCATTTGTTTTCCCCATTATTGACCAGAGAATATTGTGAACAGTTGTTACAGTTTACTAATTTAGAAGATGTCCAAATAAATCATTGTTTCCGCTGGCTGGAAGTTTTAGATTCTTGGACAGTTGAATGGAAGGAGGTGAAACAGCAGATATTGCATCCCCTGAAGGAGTCAGGGGAGCAAGGCTGGGTTGAGTGTAGCAAAAGAGTGAACCAAGGTGTCCCAGAAGGAATGGGCTTTTCCACATAGACTTTGCAGTATACACACTGCAGAAAGGTCAGGACAGGATAGAAAAGCTGCAAGCATTTTCATTCCCAGCCCAGACTAGTGAAGGGAGAGTAGGTGAACATGCAAACATTGGAAGATTCTTGCAAGGCCAGAGATGTGAATGTTTGTTTTAGTTCATTCATGCAATGTGGATGTTGTTGACTGCGCCAGCATTTTTCATCTGTCCCTGGTTATCTTTGAGAAGGTGGGAGTGAGCTGCCTTCTTGAACTGCAACAGTCCAGGTGCTGTAGGTTGACCCATACTGGCATTTGAGAGCCAGGATATTGAACCGGTGACACTAAAAGAACAGCAATATTTTTCCAAGTCAGCATAATGAGTGGCTTAAAGGGAAACTTGAAGGTGATTTGTTCCCATGTATGTGCTGCCCTTATAGATGGATTGTGGATTTGGAAGGTGCTGTCTAAGGATTTTAGTAAATTTCTGCAGTGCATTTTAAGATAGTACATACTGCTGCTACTGAGTGTTGGTGATGGAGGGAGTGGATGATTGTGGATGTGGTGCCAATTAAGGTGGCTGCTTTGTCCTGGATGGCGTCAGGCTTAAGTGTTGTTTGGAGCTGCATTCATCCATGCAATTGGCTAATATCCCATCACACTCCTGACTTGTGCCTTGTATATAGTGGGCAAGCTTTGGGGAGTCAGGAGGTGCTTTCCTTGCTGTAGTATTTCTTGCCTCTGACTTATCCTTGCATCCACTGTTTATGTGGCAAATCCAGTTCAGTTTCTGGTCAATGGTAACCACAAGGATATTGATGGTGGAGGATTTTGTGATGTAACTACGTTGACTATCAAAGGGTGGTGGTCGGACTGTCTCTTGTTGGAAATGGTGTGAATGTTACTTGCTACTTCTCAGCCCAAGCCTGGATATTTTCTAGATCTTGTTGCATTTGAACATGGACTGCTTCAATATCTAAGGAGTTGTGAGTGGTGCTGAACATTGTGCAATCATTGGTGAATATTCCCATTTCTGACCTTATGGTGGAGGGAAAGTCATTGATGAAGCAGCTGAAGATGGTTGGCCCTAGGACTCTATCCTGAGCAACCCCTGCAGAGATGTCCTGGAGCAGAGATGACTGACCTCCAACAATCACAACCACCTTCCCCTGTGCCTGGTATGATGACAACCAGCAGAGAGTTTCCCCCAGATTTCCATTGACTCTAGTTTTGCTAGAGCTGCTGATGCCATTCGTCAGTCAAATGCAGCCTTGGTGTCAAATGCTGTCACTCTTACCTCATCTCCGGGATTCAGCTCATTTGTCTATTTTTGAACAAGACTTTAATGAGGTCAGGAACTGAGTGGCCCTGGCTGAACCCAAATTGGGTGTTTGTGAGCAGGTTTGGGTGGCAGAGTGGCTCAGTGGTTAGCACTGCTGTCTCACAGTGCCAGGGTCCTGGGTTCGATTCTAGCCTCGAGCAACTGTCTGTGTGGAGTTTGCACACTCAGCACCTCTGGCTGAAAGGGACTGTGAATGCTTCAGCTTTGTCTTTTGCACTTGTGTGTTTGGCTGTTGCATCATTCAGGAGAGGATAGTTGCGGAAACCCCTTCTCCAGTGAGTTGTTTAATTATCCACCACCATTCACGACCGGATGTGGCAGGATTGTAAATCTTTTGCTTCTGAGATCACTTACCTTTGTCTGTCAGTTGTTGCTTATGCTGTTTGGCATGCAAGTAATCCTGATTGGTAGCTTCACCAGATTGAAACCTAATTTTTAGGTTTGCCTGGTGCTGCTCCTGGCATGCCCTCCTGCACTCTTCATTGAACCAGGGTTGCTCCCCTGATTTGATGGTAATGATGAAGTGGGGGATATGCCAGTCCATAAGGTTGCAGATTGTGCAGGAGTACAATTCTGCTATTGATAGTCAACTGTGCCTCCTGGATGAGATGTCTAGTCTTGAGTTGCGAGATCTGTTCCAAGTCTGTCCCATTTAGTCCGGTGATTGTGCTGCACAACATAACAAAGGATATTCTCAGCGTGAAGACAGGACTGTGCAGCAATCACTCTTACTAATGATGTTTGGACAGAAGTAGCTATGGCTGGCAGATTGGTAAAGATGAGGTAAAGACTGTTTCTCCCTCTTCTTGGTCCCATCATCATCTGCAGCATGCCCAGTTTAGCAGCAATATCCTTTAGGAACTGACCAGCTCAATCAGTAATGATGCTTCTCAGCCTCTCTGTGATGTACATGTAAGTCCCCCTACCAGAGTACATTCTTGACCCTGCCACCCTCAGTGCTTCAACATGGAGATTACTGATTCTTTAACTATGGGGGTGGGGAGAACTGTATCTAGTTATCAGCGGGAGGATTTCTTGTTCGTGTTTGAACAGATTCCATGAGATTTCATAGGGTCAAGTTTGCAGATGACAAAAAATGGTGGGAAGTCTACAGAGTGATATGGAATTGGGCAAAACCTTACTGAGTTTAATGTGGAGAAAATGCCGGGTTTTGCGCTTTAGCAGGAAGAATAGAGGCACTCAATGTTACTTAAATGGAAACAAACGACAGACAGCAGAAAGCTATAGAAAAGAGTGATTTGGGAATCCTCATCCATGAATCACATAGTTAGTATCCAAGTTCAGCAGGTTTTCAGGTAGGCAAATGGAATATTGGTGTTTATTTCAAAGGATATAGAGGACAAAAGTAGGGAGATTTTGCTAAGACTATTCAAGGCGCGAGTCTGATCATAGCTGCAAAACTGAACAGTTTTGGTCTTAATCTGAGGAAACATGTACTTGAATTGCAGGCAATCCAGAGAAAGTTCATTAAGCTGATAATAGGTATGGAGGGAGTGGCTTATGAGAAGAGGTTGTGTATTTTGGGCTTATTCTTATTGGAGTTTAATAGCATGAGCAAAGACTTTATTGCAGCATACAAGGTTCTTAAGAAATTTGACAGGGTAGATGAGGAAAGGTTGTCTTCCCCTTGTGGAATAGTCTAGGACCAGAGGGCATAATCTCAGGGGTCACCTTAAGATAGATGAGGAATTTCTTCTCTTGGAGAGTACTGAATCTGCAGAATTCTTTACCTCAGAGGATTGTTGAGGCAAGGTCATTAAGTGTATACAAGGTCGAGATAATGGGTTACATATAAATTTACAGTCAGTGTGATCCCCATTAAAGATTCAGAACCCATCTTTGGGTAGCTCTGTTCTTCCATGTAGTCCTGTCAACAGCTGAAAAATATTTCCCGGGTTAGGGATTATCCCAGCGGAACTGTCTGGGGAAGGAATTACATCTGATGGGTCAGTGAAAGCTGACTGTTAACAAACACATAGTAATTGGGAATTGTGTCAGTGCAAAGTCCAGCCTCCTCCACGTCAATCAAGAATGGGTTATAGTTTCCTATCTTGTTTTCCTACATTACGACAGTGATTACATTTCAAAAAATAGAAATGAAGTGAGAACTTCAAGTGCATTGAGAAGTCCCGAGGAAGCAAGAGCGCTATGAAAATGCAAGTTTTTTTTTAATATTTACTTTTCAAACATACTGACAGGTTCTGGGTCTGAGACTCAAACCAGTAGAAAGAGAGAGGGAGAGAGTAGGGGCAGGAACCTGGAACTCAATTCCATGAATTAGAAATATCAAACAAGATAGAAAAATTAAAGAAAATGTTAATTGCAAAACAAAGTATTAGCAGAAAAATGAGAATTATATAAAAGTTATAATCATGAATCAGAGGGTTGTCTGCAAGTACAAAGAGTGATTAGGAAGGCAAATGGAATTTTGTCCTTCATTACTAAAGGGATTGAGTTTAAAAGCAGGGAGGTTATGTTGCAGCTGTACAGGGTGCTGGTGAGGCCACATCTGGAGTACTGTGTGCAGTTTTGGTCTCCTTACTTGAGAAAGGATGTACTGGGACTAGAGAGGGTGTAGAGGACATTCACTAGGTTGATTCTGGAGTTGAAAGGGTTGGCTTATGAGGTGAGACTGAAGGAACTGCTCAGCTAAAGTTCAGGGATATTCCCTCCTGTCTGAGCACAAGTAACCCATTCCATTAGATTGGAGAAAAGCTGTGCATTCTTATTTTGAGGCTCTGATTTTTGAGTATTATGTCTGAGCAGTATTTTTCCCATCCATTCTGCTTCTTCTGGAGTTGTTGAGATATATTGGATAGGTTTAGGGTGATCACTGGAACATCTGGGTCTGTGAGTCTCTCTAACTCTGGAATGAAAAAGGAGAGAATGGTTTGATCAGTGGGACATTTCAGATCAGAAACCCAAAGGGGAATTAGTGATCAGTGCAGCAACCTGCCCCCCCCCCCCCCAACCCACCCATAGTGCTTGTACTGACACCCGCAGCAACCAATCCTGAAAAAGTAAGAATCCTGGAACTTACACTCTCTCTATATTCACACTGTGCTCTACGCGAGTAGTGGAATCCCAGTTTGCTGTCAATTCAGATCAGTTTGTGATTTTTCAAATCTAGCTGTGTTCAGTCTCATTCCATTGTCCTGAAGCCTCATCTTTCCATTGTTCAGAAACATGACCATCTCGAGGGTCTCCAGTGTACACTCACCTGGCTTACTACAGGAGCACACTCACTACAGTCATGTAGTGAAAGAGAGGAGAAGGAACAGCCTCCCAGAGACCCATGATCCCAGATTCCATCACAAATGTCTCCATGTTCACCAACTGATGAGAGGGAGAGGATTATGCGTTAAAACATCAGGTTGGAACAGCCTGACCTCAACTTCATGCCAGAATGTTCCCTCGGCCTCACACAGTCCCAGTTGCTTTTGCAGTCTAGGGGTTCCAAGTTCCGACTTCCCTCCCTGAGTGACAAGAACAGCCCATTGGTCCTTGACTGTGTGCTCACTTTGCTTCTGTGTGCTGGCCTGACCATCAATCATTTGCTGTCGGGGAAAGACTGAGAAGAAGATTATTTAATGAGGCTCTGCTGATAAATCAAAGAGGCTTCCATGTCTCCAGCCTTCCTGGATCTTCCCATATTAGTGGGCTCTACCACAACCTCACCACATCCCTAGTGTATCCCAAAACACTCAAATCACTGAGTAAGTTTACTACTGTCACATTTTTGTGTTTAGATAGAATGTACAAATCACAACACATTTTATTCTCATTCTGACATTAGGACATACTCCTCCTCATCTCTCCGTGGGCTGGTTGATAGTGCAAGTCAATCGCACAGCACTTATTGTCCCACTGCAATAGAGTTGTCACTGAGACACATGGAGTCTTTTGGAAGACTTGGCTAGAGACATCTCCAGCTCTTAGTCTGTAGTCTTGTTGTTTATGTGTTTCAGTGTGGACTATGTCAAATGTATTACTCTTATCAACCCTTCTTGTTACTTACTCAAACAAACTTAGTCATGTTCGTCATACATGACTTTCCTTTAACAAATCCATGCTGACCATCTTTGATTAATCTGTCTTTTTATGTATGGTCCTGTCCCTCAGACTTTAATCCAGTAAATTTTCTATCACTTAACTGGCCTGACACTACTTCATCCATTGCTTTCTCCCATTTAAACAATGACACAATATTAGCTGGCAGAGAGCAGGGCAGGCTGCACCATTGAGGATGTTCAAAGCGAGTTAGACAAATTGTTGACTCAGAAGGGAGTCATGGGTTAGGAAAATAATCAGGAAGTGGAGTTGAAGACACAATCAGATCAGCCATGCTTTCTTTGAATGGCGGAGCAGGAATCAGGGGCTAAATGGCTTCCTGCTCTGACAGTATTAGGACGTCCAAGCCTGTAGTGAGAGGAGATGGACAGTGATGGTTAGAGCCTCCAGTATTTCTTCTCCCTAATGACCAAGGGTGCATTTGTCTGGGGCACAGATATATCCTTAAATCCCCTTAATACTCCTTTTCTCCCCATGTTTCCATAAAATAATTTCAAAGTATTCATTAAGAACAGGCACAATATCTTCCACACACAAGTTATCCTTATGGTTCCTCTTAGGCCCTACTGATTCTTTAGTTACCATCTTGTTCTATATGAAAAATATTTGGGTTTTTTTCTTTATTTTACGTGCTTTTTGTTCATATTCTCTCTTTGCTTTGGTGAACAGAATTATGAAGACTTTCAATCCCTCAGTAGAAGAGATCCCTCCTGATCTCTATCTGAAATGGCAAACTTTTATTTTCAAACTGTCCCAAATTCCATATTCCACATCATAAACACCCTCTCAGAATCCACCCTTGCAAGCCACTCAGAATATGATATGTTCCAAAAAGGTCACCTCTGATTCTTCTAAACTCCAATATATACCGACTCAAACTGCTGTTTCACCATATGACAACCTCTTGATCCAAGGAATCAACCAGACTAGCTTTAAGTTGTTTCCAATGCAAGTGTATCTCTTCTTAAAAATGGAGACCAAAACTATATATGGTACTCTAATGTCACCAATACCTTGGAGATATAGCACGGTTTCCTAACATTTATATTTCACCCCCTTTACAATAAAGTCCCAAGCTCTATTAGCTTTCTGATATACTTGCTATACCTGAATTCTATGTTTTTCTTTTCTGCTTCCTGTATGAGTACCCTCAGCTCCCTGGAATTCTCAGGCCTCAAATTGAAGCGGTCACTGCTGAGGAATGCAGGAGAACTTGGATGCTGCATTGGGTAAATCTGTAAATAATCAATAAATCAGGAAGCCAAATGGATTGATGGGGCCACAAGGGATGTCTTCACTCACCATGATGCTAGTTCCTGCTGAATTGCTGCAGGGAGGCCACCCCAAATAGAGAAATGCAAATGGAAAAATGGCACACTAATTGGAATAGATGGCCTTTCTGGTCTTGGTTCAATATGGGGAAAATGCCCCAGTGGTGGGACTGTGTTGGGGAGCCATCTCAGCAGAGTTCCAAGATTAAACTGTCTTCCTCCCTCTCTACCACCTGGTGGTAAGTAAAAGCCTGGTCATTGTGCCTCCTTCAAAACATGCTTCCCCATCCTATCTTTGTGTTGTCCACATATTTTCCTACAATCCACTTGGTGCCTCAATCCAAGTCTTTAATATAGCTTGTAACCAGTTGAAATCCAAACCCTGAACATTGTGGCATGCCAGTTGTTAGAAATTGCCAACCACAAATAATCCATTAACTGGCTCTATCAATTCTAATATACAAAACCATCAACACCATAATCTCTGATCATAATCAGTAACAAAGTTATCAAATGTCTTTTGAAAATTCAAATACTGACTTACCTTTCTCTGCCCTCATTGCAACATGCTCAAACTTCAAAAATAAAGTTATCTTTCTCATTTGTATAAGGCGTTGGGGGAGCACTACCTGACAAACTGAACCATTTTGGTGTCCATTCTCAAAGAAGAATGTACAGAAGAAGAGGAGGTACAATGAAGACTCATTAGATGTATTCCTGAAATGGTTTGACTGTGCCATGAAGGGAGATTGAGTAGAATGGTCATAAACCCTTTTCAATTAAGAATAAAGGAAAGAATGAAAGTTTCTAAGATTCTGTAGGGTTTTCAGGAAAGCTGCTGATTTGTAATTTCCTATGGCTGGATAGTCTACAATGTATCACGGTGTTAGCATCAGGGATTGGCCATTTAATAGTGAAATGAAGAAAAATGTCTTGCTCAGAGGGTCCCATACAAATTAGGAGAAGTAGATCAGTCAGTCGCTTGAACCCATTCTGTCATTCTATAACATCATGACTGATCTGAGTGTCGTCTCAAATCCACATTTTCACCTATTCCTGATAGATTATTCATCCCCTTGCTTTTCCACTACATTTCAAAAAGAGATTTCTAAGGACTCACAACCCATTGAGAAATAATCTTGCTTAATCTCTGTTTTAAAATTAATTTTCCCACAGGAGGGAGAACTTCCTGTCAATACCACTCAGGAGCTCAGATGTTGCAATCGAGTCACCTCTTACTCTTCAAAACTCCAGAGCACACAAACCCAGCCTGTCCAAACTTTCCTCATCGGACAACTCCCTCATTTTAGTAACTTTGGTAAACTTCCCTGAACTGTCTCCAACCCTTAAATAAGGTGACCAGTACTTTGCACAATACTCCAAATCCAGTTTGGTTAATGTCCTGTATAACTGAAACATAACCTCTCTACTTTTGCATTCAATTCTCCTAATAATAAATGATAACATTCCAAAAGTTTTCCTGACTACTTGCTGTACCTGACTATTAAGCTTGTTTGATTCATCAATGGAGACAGCCAGATCCCTCAACACCTCAGAGCTCTGTTATCTGTCACCATTTACATAATATCTGAATGATATTTTTCATTCATCCAGCCAAAGTGGGCAGTTCTATGTTTTGCCACATTATATTCCATTTGCCAACTCTGCCAATTCACTTAACCCAGTCGTAATATTTTGTAGCCTCCTGATGTTGTCCTCAAAACTTACTTCCTTTTTTAATATTATCAGCACATTTGGTAACCATGCATCTGTCATTTATAGACATTGTTAACTGTTGACGTCTCAGCATTGATACCTGTGATACATAACTGATAAGACCCATTCACATCTACTCTCTGCTTTTTGTTAGCCAGTCTCTCTTGTATACTAGCCCTTACACCCCATGAGCTTTTACTTTCCATAACAATGTTTGACATGGCATCTTATCAAACACTTTCTGAAAATCTAACTGCAGTACATGCACTGGTTCTCCTTTATTGACAGCATGTTTGCCTCTGCAAAAAAACACTCGTAAATCGATCAAACACAATTTCCCTTTCACACAAACATGTCGATTCTGCCTGATTACCTGAACTAATCCAACCGCCCTCCTATGATATATTAAATAAGAGCTTTAACATTTTCCCAATGACAGATGTGAAGCTAACCAACCTATAGTTTCCTGCTTCAAATTTCCCTCCCTTTTAAATAAAGGAGTTATATTTGCTATCTTCCCATATAAAAAGATAATTCCTATATCAAAAGAGTTACTTTAAAACATTAACTATAAATAATAACATTTATATTAACATTAAGATATTAATATCTCATCACTTTATTAATACCTGAGGATGAAGTCTATTAGAATCTGGTCACTTTTCAGCCTACAGATCCAGTGATTTACTCAGATTCACCCACCCTTTCCTGAGTTATTGCTGCTTCTGAAATGTTTCTTGTATCCTTTATTGTAAAGACTGATGCAAAATACCTATTCAATTCCTATGCCATTTCCTTATTCTCCATTTTTAATTCCACAGTCTGACTTTCTATAGGACTGATGTTCACTTCATTAATTCTTTTTAGTGCATATTTATAAAAATTCTTATCATCTGTTTTTATATTTCTGGTTAGCTTTCTCTTGAATTGTATTTTTTCACTCATTTATATTTTGGTCATTCTTTGCTGTTTTTTCTATTCTAAGCTGTCACCTGTCTTTGTATAATTATATAAATTTACTTTTAGTTTGATTATCTAATTTCTAATTAACTACCAGATAGTGGTTCTCTCTGTTGGAATTTTTCTTAAACATTGACTCACTATTGCCTGATCCTTTAACCCAATTTGTCAATCACTTTTGCCAGCTCCACTTTTGTGACTTGATAATTGCCCTTTTTAAATTTGTTTTTAAAAATAGTCTGAAACCTACTCATCTCTTGCTCAAACTGGATGTAAGATGCAACTAAATTAATACTGCAACTATCTAGGGGCACCTTCACAATGAAGATATTAATTAATCTGATCTCATTGCACAATACCCGGTCTAGTATAGTTTGCTTTTTGGTCAGCTCCAGAGCATGCTATTCTAAGAAATTATTCTAAAATCATTCTGTAAACATCTCCTCTCGGCTACCTTTGCCATCTGACTTTTCTGATCATTATGCAGATTAAATTTCCTTTGATTATCAACATGCCTTTCTGACGAGCTTACATTATTTCTTCAATTATGCTCCAAATTTTGAGGTGGTTATTGTTTGGAAACCTGTACACCACTCCCAAAGTGATTTCTGAACTTAAGTCATCCTTTTCTATTGTGCCAGTACCATCATTAACTGATAAAATTATCTTTCACACTTTTCCCATTTTCCTGTCATTCCTAAATGGTACGTATATGGAATGAGCTGTCAGAGGATGTGGTGGAGGCTGGTACAATTGCAACATTTAAGAGGCATTTTGATGGGTATATGAATAGGAAGGGTTTGGAGGGATATGGGCTGGGTGCTGGCAGGTGGGACTAGATTGGGTTGGGATATCTGATCAGCATGGACGGGTTGGACCGAAAGGTCTGTTTCTTAAAGGGTGCAGGACCAACATACTGCAGTCAAGTCTTTAATGGCTACTAGATCATATTTATCCTTTTTTTTGCACCCTCAGTTCATCTGCTACATGCATTTAGATACAGAGCCTTTAATATTGTCATTTTACTACCTACTTAAATTCTAGTTTTGTCTATTTATTTGCTCTTAATTTGTACTCTCGATCCCTTCCTATCACTGTCAGTTTATCATTTTCCAGATTGACACCTTTCCCTTTAGCCTTGACTCTACTCATTGATTTATCACATGTTCCCAAACTTGATCTCTTGCCCCCAATACTTAGTTTAAAATCCTCTCTATTTGGCTGGTGATACAGTTGGCAGAAATACCAGCCCCAACATGGTTGAGGTGGAAACCATCAATTGGTACAGATCCCATTTTCCTCAGTACTGTTGCTAGTGCCCCACAAACCAGAACACTTTTCTCTATGAATCGTACAAAGGTCTTCGTAGAAACTTTGCAGAAACGCCTTCTTTGCCCTCCCTATATCATCCTACAGGACCATGACTAGTACAAGTTCCTTTCCAGTACTGAGCAATTGTCCCAAGCTTTGGCAGTGGACAGGGAACACAGCCAGCTGGATGCTTGCTGTCTGCAGCAGATTCAGTATTAATCCTCAATATACTGTTGTGGGGAAAATCACCAACCTTGGAGTCAGAGACAGGGTTCAATGACAGTTTATTGTACAAGGAAATACTGGAGCTCCAGGAAAAGGAAGACTCAAACAGCACAGTGGTCAGCTGTGAGTCTTCTCTCAACCCAGAGCACATGTCAAGATACTTTTATACATTTTGTAATATAATAGGTCAGTGATTAAGTTATTGTCTTTGTAACATAGTTTGTTTATTGTAAACATTGCAGAATCATTGATTAGTTTCAGTGCAGTCAATGTCAGTGCCAGTGCAGCCTTTGTTAATTTCAGTGTGGTCATTATCAGTTTCAGCGCAGACGTTGTCAATTTCAGCATCTGCATGGAAGTCCATTGCTGTAGTAATCAGCGCTAATCGCTCTTCCTCAGAAGGACAATTACTGTAGCCCTGGCTATTAGCACTTTGAATTGAGTCCATATCCAACAGTTAGCATTTCTATCAAAGGTGTTGGCTGGACCCAGACACTTCGGCAGACAGTATACGCTTCTCATGTGCATTCTTTCCCCCACCCGCCTTAAATTAATCAACTAGGTTGTGAGTACATTGTGGTGGCATTCTGGTGGTCCCAGGCAATATCTGTGTTTGCTCTGCTGTCTCTCTCCATGTTGTGGTCCAACAGCCATCTTGTGTGTCAAGTGGCCAACTTATGGCTCAGCAGCAATCTTGTGGGTCCATGTGCTTAGTGTCACCCTGCCCTGTGCCATCTCCCACTTCACTCTCCCCTCTGTAGTCAAGGAGGTGACTTCGGAGATGTCCCGCAGACCACCCAATTTACATGTAGAGGTAGGTCATCTCTAGGAGCTCCTCCTCCTAAAGGGTAGCATGGAGTGCCAGTTTTGTTTGGGGCTGTTCTGTGGTGACATTCGCTGCTGGCACAGTACTTGTCATGATCGCCTTACAGTAGAGCTTTAAATACCCTAGGCCCATATAGAATACCATGAGTACAATGAGGAGAACTATCCCTTGTCAAGATTAGAGTGGCACTGGAAAAGCATAGCAAGTCAGGCAGCATCCAGGGAGCAGGAAAATCCGCGTTTCGGGCTGGAGTCCTTCATCAGGAATCTTGAGCCCAATCAGGAGCCCTTCATCCATTCCTGATGAAGGGCTCCTGCCCGAAACGTCGATTTTCCTGCTCCTCGGATGCTGCCTGATCTGCTGTGCTTTTCCAGCACCATTCTAATCTTGACTTTGATCTCCAGCATCTACAGTCCTTATTTTCACCTCGAACTATTCTGTGTGTCAAATAGGGTCCCCAAAACGTACCTATCAACCAATTTAACCAGCTGCCTATAATTGTGGCTCCCTGCCGAAAATATCCAGCTGATTTCAGATTTTCGTGTTGGCTTCTGTGATGTTATTAGAGTCATCAACACCATGGGTGATACAATTGTCACCAATAATTGTACAAACTCCTCCTTGCTGTTCTAATTGGTAATCCACCACCTAATGTGTCTGCTGTGTGTAGAGTCTGAGTTCAGCCAACTCTTTATTAATTGCTTCCAGAACTTTTGAGGTGTTATTGCTTAAGATAGGCCACATGCAAGGTAATTTCAGTTTTTAGCGATGTCACCCCTGCTGCCCCACCAAAGATAGAGATACCAAGAAACCATATCCCAATGATGACCCCCAAAGTGGTGGGGATCTGCTAGTCCACACAGAATTCCTGGCTGGTGGACCGAGTCACTAACCTTCTCCAGATATATCCTCCGCTGGGACATGATACAGTAAGGGGTGCAATTATCGCTACAGTGAACAGGTTTTGGAGGTGTGGGGTATCTGTCACATAAGTCCCCTTAAACAGAACCAAATCTCTTCATCATTCAGTAACATACAGTGTCCTGTCCTTCCAGCAGTCTGTCCACCAAGTCTCCCCTGATCCCCCGGGTGCTCCCCCCAGTGGTAAGTATCAAACGGGTCCATCCATGTGGCAGAGCTGACATGGATGCCATTGCACTGACCACCCATGAATTGTCTCCCCGCGGTCACATTCAAGCATGCCTGCTCGCTGTAGGTGAAGGTGAACTGCCCCTTGGTGACTGTACAGTGCTGATAACTGCACTGTGTCTGGACGCATGCATCATTTTTGGGAGCTAAGCCATAAACGCATCCCCATCCCTGTCCTGTGAAACAGAGTGGGTAATTACCGGGTTTTAAATGGGTCTTCCCTTCCCTAGGCTGGGGGACCCAGCCCCATGGGCTGGTGGTCTGGCCCAGCTGCACATATCTACCCTGGAGACCCTGTTTGTATTTTCCTATCTGCCCCTTACACTGCATTTCTGAGGTGTCTATTGTATACAGGTCACGCGGGGTCCACACTGGGGTGGCCACAAATAGGGATTTAACCGATCGAGCCAGTGGATAGCAGACAGTCCGGTTCCCTTCAAAGACTGACATGCTCCCAACACTTGCAACACTTAAACACAAGAAAATACATACAGGTATATACATTTTTGCAGTTAAATAAAATTATCAGTCAAAGTCTTTGTGTTCGTCAGGAAATGCAATCATGCTTCTGTGTGGTTTGTTCTGTTGTGTTGTCGGTACTCCCCCCCAGATGACTGTCTTGTCCGCCGTTCCTGTCTGTGCCTGGGGAATGGTCAATGACATGAGTCTTGGGTCCAGTGTTTCCATGTGCCTTTTCCTTTAGTATCTATGCAGCTCCAGGTGTACCCACTTATTACCATGTTGTATGTCCCATTCCATTTTGGGGCAACGCCTGGTTTGTCAGGCAGTGCTTGCACCAGGACGCGGCTTCCTGCTGCTGGAACCTCAAGGAAAAGCTGGAGTTCCACTGCCTTGCCCTGGTTTATCAATTACAGATTTCCACATCCCTTTTAATTGAGCGCTTATTGCTATCACATACTGCCGAATTTTGAGTTTTAGTGGACCTACATCGGTGCCACCTGTGATAATTGTCTCTGGCAATTGCATTGCTCGCCAGGTTGTTAATTCATATGGTGTTAGCCCGGTTGCCTGATTTGTGGTGTAACTGGCAGCACTTCAGCCCATATCCTGCCTGAGGTTTGCGTAGCCTTAACTAAAGTATTTTTTAAAGTATATTTTTATTGAAAAGTAGATTTTTTTAATATTACAAATACAAATCAATACAATTCAAGAAAGAACACAAAAATAGTTTTGAAAACCCAATCTGCCCTCATGTACAAATGTATAAATATACATAGAAAAATATATATTAAAAAAAACAACTAGCTATTTCACTAAATAAATAATAACCAACAACAAGCTAATACATAGTAATAACTCAACTCAGCCAAACAACGTTCGTAGTTCCTCCTCCCTGGGTATTGGACTCGCAAAGCAGAATCGTTACGGCTATATAAAAGCCCTCGTTAGTGTGGCAGACAAATCTGTGTCCAGGTATTCCAAAAAGGGCTGCCATGTCTTATAAACATTCTCAGTTTCGTGGTGTACCATACTTGTGAGAAAATCTAAGGGGATATGCTCCATAACAATCTTCTGCCAACCTGACAGGCCTGGGGGATTTTCGGATACTCAACCTACTAAGATATTCTTTCTTGCGCAGAAAGTGTGGATGTTGAAAAGTTTTTCTTATGCGCATCTACAGGGAACACACTGAGAAGAAGAGGAGAGGTCGGGTCCTACTCCACCCGCCACTGTGCTCCAGTATGTTTGAAGCCTACCAGAAACAATGGGTAAGAGTGCCCGTACCAACTTTGCACTTGGGGCATGTTGAAGATAGCCCTGGTTTAAATTTTGACAAATGGTCTGGAACCAAGTGGACCCTGTGGCGAATCTTCAACTGTAGCATGGGTCCTATTGCAAATTGATATCTTTCTTGCATTTTCCCAAATATCTCCCCATGCCTCTGAGGAGATCTTAATGCTTAGCTCTCTCTCCCACACCCTGCAGAGTCGATCGAACTCATCTGAGAGGGCACCCTCAAATAGATGATAGAAAGTGCACTTTTACCACTGAATACCCTTCTCTCTACGTTGGATTTGTAGGGATCAGTCTTTTGTCTTGTTTTTGAATAAAATCCCTAACTTGAAAAATATGAAAGAGGCCCCTGTTAAATAGCTTGTATTTCTGTGCTAACTGATCAAAGGACATCATAATGTCTCCATCAGATAAATCGCCCATGCAAGACACACCTCTAGCTGCCCATGTTTGAATCCTGAATCTATCACCCTGGTCAAAAATCTGGCATATCCACAATAGGTGAAAGCGAAGATGTTTTGCCAATATTGCTTTCCCTCTGCCGAATTGCCGTCTATGCTTTAACAGTATTCCCTTAACTATCCTCATTTTGTCCAAAAACAGGAAGCTATTAAGGGGGCGCCTTGCCTGGGTGGTTTTGATATCTAACCATATTGAACAAGGGTCCCCACCAGCCCAATTACTGACATTGGATAAAAGCAGGCTTAGTTGGTACCTTTTAATGTCTGGGAAATCCACACCCCCAATCTTTGAGGCAATTGCAGTTTAGCTAATAAGAGGCCGCTAATGATGCCAAATAAAGGAGCTGAATCAGCTCCTGAATGTTTGCTTATTGAAAATCAGGGGGAGTATCCGTATAGGATACATCAAACGGAAGAGAATATTCATCATAATAAGTGCTAACCAACCCAACCACGAGACCGGAAGCACCTCCCATCCTTGAAGGTCTTATTTGATTTTGTCAAATGATTGAATAAAATTCGCTTTGAACAACTGATCAAGAACTGGAGTGAATATGCCCAAATACACAAAACCCCCCTGTGACCACTTAAATGGGAATCGATATTCACCCTCAAGACCTAGCACCTTCCTAAGACTACCCACAGGCATAGCCTGTGATTTTGCAAGATTAATCTTGTACCCCAAAAAGGTGTCAAATACGCTGATGCATTGTATCAAGCAAGGCACAAAAACTGCTGGATTTGACAAACAAATAAGGACATCATTCACTTACAATGATTGACCCCCATCTGGAGCTGATATATTAGGATCACTATGAATGGCCTCTGCCAATGGTTCAATTACCAAGTAAAAAACAATGGTGAAAGGAGACAGCCCTGCCGGCTGCCCCTAAAAATGTTAAAATTGCTTGATCATACCCTGTTGGTGATGACCGCAGTGAGAGGGTCACTGTAGTGAACGTTTACCCATCTTATAAAGACTTCGCACAAGCCAAACCACTCCAGAGTATGAAAAAGGAAAGGCCTCTCAACTCAGTCAAATGCCTTCTCTGCATCTAGAGAAATCACCAATCTCTGTATTGACTGTTGTTGACATGCTTGGTTTACAGTAAGCACCCTCCTAACATTATTGGAAGATCTGCGGCACTTTATGAAGCCTGTCTGGTCCACGTTCACAATAGAAGGTAACACAGTCTCCAGCCTTAACGCAAGAGTCTTAGAGAGAATTTTAAAGTCAACATTTATGAGTGAAATGGGCCTGTACGAACCACAGTCCTCCGGGACCTTCCCTTTTTAAGAATAAGCAAAATATTGGCCTCTGTTAGAGATAGCAGGAAACAATCATGGCTATCTGAGTCATTGAACATGTTGAGCATCAGGCTTGACAATATGTTTATAAATTCCTTATCGATTTTGCTGGGAAATCCATCAGGTGCCTTGCCACTCTGAAGCTGCTTCACAGCATCCTGCTCCTCTTGCTGATAAGAGGGTATTGAGAAAGATAGTTGTTCGGGGGCTAAGCCCGGGACCTTCTGATCCTTGAACAAGGGCTCCATTTTGACCCTCCCCACCTCACAACCCTCAGGTTGGTTTAACTCAGAGTAAAATCTCTGGAATACCACATTAATCTTTTTGGAATCACGTTAGGTTCTCAGACCCTTCCCTAAATGCATTAATGGTTTGAGGGGCGCTCCTTTTCCTGGCAAGATACGCTAAGTATTTGCCTGGCCTGTCACCATGCTCGTATAACCTATGCTTTGCAAAAGTAAGCTCCTTCTTTGCTGCCTGCATGAGCACGGAATTCAATGCAGACTGCAGCACCATAATCCTCTGTAGCTCGACCAAGAAGGCCCTGTCAAAGTAAATGTTTCAACTGCCATCAACCATGCCTAGAGGAGACATTGCTGCTCACCCTTCTGCCACCTCCTACTGGCAAAGTAGGAAATCCCTGGCATAGGCTTTGGCAGTTTCCCAAAGGATGGACGGGCTACTAACCAAGCCTGAGTTAATGTCTAGGAATGCTCGAAATACCCTAGAGAAGTACTGCACAAACGTATTATCCTTGAGGATAAAAAGATCAATTCGCTAGTGTCTCGGACCCACTGTACCATCCTTCATCTTAACCAACAGGTACACTGGAGCATGATGGGAGATGGTAATATTACCAATCGTACAAGATGCCATCAAGTCCAGGGTTGCCAGAGGGGTTAGAAAAAAGTCAATCCTGGTCTGACATTTGCGTAGATTGGAAAAAAAGTAAAATCCCTGCCTGTTGGGTGGAGACGCCTCCAGACATCCACCAACCTTAACTCCGCACACAGATCCACTAATTGCTTAGTGTATCGGGGGGGGGGGGGCCTTTGGGAAACCTGTCTACTGTGGGATCCATGAGACAATTAAAGTCTCCCCCTATAGTGATGTGCCAGGACTCGAGACTGATCAGTTTAGAGAACACATCTACCTGACATTTGAGGGGATGGACCAGAAGGCAATAAACATTTAAAACACCATATTCTTCCTTGTTTATCATGGCTTTGAGAATTATAAACCTCCCATGTGTGTCTTTAACACATTCTAGTAACTTAAAAGGGAGATTCCTCCTTATCAATATAGCCACTCCCCTACTTCTGGTATTAAAAGATGAAAAGTAAACCCGATCAAAGCCATTCTGCTGTAGTTCCAAATGCTCCCTGTCATCCAAGTGTGTCTCCTGTTTCAAAGCAATATCCATCTTCTCCTTTCTAAGACTTTTTCCTCTTAATTGGTGAGTGACTCCCCTTGCTGTTCTAGGTACACCACTTAATCAAATCATTAGCCATAACCTTCTGCAGTTACAACTAAATTCCAGAGAGGAGGAACACAAACCATAAATCACTGAGCCTTAGTGTCACAAGATCCATCAAACATAAAAACCACATAAACTAAAACCAGTACAGTTAACAAACCTACAAAGCTATCAAAGATTATATACAACAAAAAACAAACCAACACATAAAGCGCCAATGGTGTTGAAAAGGGGAACTCCTCCCCGCTCCCCCACCACCACCCCCACCTTCCCGCTGCACAAAGGGGACAACCTCACATCCCAAAACCCAACTTCCCATCCAGCTGCTAATATAGCAGCCAGGGCATTTAAATACCTAAACCAGGTATAAACTGCCTGTAAGTAGGCATCTAGCCATCCCAATCATTTTCCCTCCTCCTAGTTAGAGCTGCACTGCAAACACAGGCAGAAAGGAAAGAAAATACACCATGAAATAACAATGTGAATAAAGAAATTTTGAAAAATACAGGGTAAGTACCACACAGATCCTTAACTTAGAAAATTGCAAGTACACATCTCAACTGCTGCCAAACATAGTTTAGACCAGATTATTACCGATAAAAAAGATAGGAAAAGAAACCCCTGACTGGACCTCCTCTGTTTTGAAGAAAAACAGATATATCCAATCAACACTGATATTTGTACATACTAAATTGTTCAGATTAAGTTAATTTATCCACAAAGTCTCTTGCCTTCTCCTACATGTCAAAGAGATGTACAGATCCATCTAAGGTGATACAAAGCACCACTGGATCCTCAGAGAGTACTGGATTCTGAGCTCCCTCAGTCTTCTTTTGACGTTATCATGGGATTTTCTCCTCTGGATCACCACTGCTGAGAAGTCCTGGAAGAACATGATCTTAGTGCCCTCATAAACTAGGGCCTTCGGATCCTTCCTTTCGATTCTGGATGTTTCCACGATTCTCTCCTTATTCTATAGTGGTGAAACCGCACCAAGATAGGACAAGGACGTTGGTTCAGAGCTGACCTCCACGCCATGACCCTCTCAATCTTCAAGCTTCTTATTCCAGTCTCCAAGTTAAGGTATTTCGGCAACCAGTCCTCAATAGATTCCACTGGCCGCTCACCTTCCTTACCCTCCAGCAGACCAATGATCCAAATATTTTTTCTACTGCTCCTGTTATCAAGGTCGTCAACTTGCTCAAGCAAATTACAGACCTGCTTCTCCAGGGCTTGGATCCTATCCTTGGAGGAACTGGTATCAACTTCCACCACTGCAACTTTGTGTTCTATCTCATCTGTTCTTTTCTCCAGGTCTCCCAGCTTCTGCAGCATGAGAGAGATCGGGGCCAGCTTCTCCTCTACCTGCATCCCCAACATCTCGCAAGATTTTGCGAGTTGCTTCACCAGGCCTGGTAAGAAGTAGAGTCTGAGGATCCTGCAGGCTGGACCACGGGACCAGCCTCGGACGCACCATCCTTCTTTGGCATCCCTGGACAGTGAAAACCAAGGTAGGTTGTTTTTTTTAACAGTTTTCTGGGACTCCACAACCTTTCCCAAGTCCCAGGATATCGTGATGGTCAGGGTAGGGTGGGCTAGGACTTCATCCTGCTTGTGATGCGGTGCGGAGCTCTGCAACACGATCTTCTAGATCACTGCCATCTTGGATCCCCCCAAACAGGCTATTTGAAGTGCTTATGAATTGTCACCAGAAACGTATAGACAGCGGTTCAGAAACATAAAGAAGGAACCAGGTCAGACTTAAGTTGAGTTTGAAAGAATTAAACGTAGTCATTTTCATAGATGGGTGCAGGCTTTAAATATAGATAATACCCATGAGGCTCTAAGAGAGATTATTCTGCCGGAGGAGTTTTAAAAACTCACTTCCAGAGGTGATAAGAATTCATGTGGAGGAACAGGATGTTCAGGAAGTGAGAAGAGCAGCAGAGTTAACCAATGAGTCCATGTTGTTGAATAAGACAAGCTTCCAGCCAGAATTTCATCCTGTTTTGGATAGAAGTTGGGAGAAGGGGAGATCCTACGAAACAAAGAGTAGAGAACATTGGTAAGAGTTTACCACAGGTTAAAAAAGAAGCCCAAAAGAAAAGGAGGTGAAGGGCCTCAAGTGTTTCCACTGTGTAAAGGGGGCACACATAAAGTCCCAGTGCTGGTTATTAAAGAAAGGCACTGTGGAAAAAGATGTGGAAAAAGAAGCTAAGCCAGTGGCATTAGTGAAAGTAGTAAAGGAGAGCCCAAGAAAAGCTGAGGAGCTGCAGGAGAGTGCACAGCCTTGGCAGGGGCTGGGGATGGAGTTAGTACTTGATCTCTATAAAGAGTTCACCGCTGTGGGGGTAAGGTTTACTCATAAAAAAAAGGGGAAGAAGGGCAAGAAGTTATAGTTTTCAGAGATACAGGATCTAACCAGTCTCTAACCAGAGATGAGTGAATTTGCACTCTTTCTGATCTGTTTCTTGAGAGTGTGGTAATTTGTGGGATAGATGGGCAGAAGTGTAGCGTTCCCCTATGTAAGATCAGGTTGGAGTGCCAACTCCACACTGGGGAAGTAACAGTGGGAATGATTGACAGAGCATCAGTTCCAGGAATCCAGTTTGTTCTTGGGAACAGTTTAGCAAGGTCCAAGTTGGGAGTGACACCCCTTGTTGTGGAGAAGCCCAAGACCAAGAAACCGAGGAGTTGAAACAGATATATCCTAGCATTTTCCCAGACTGTATACAACAATATCCCACTATTATAAGTCACAGCACAAAGCAAAAGCTAAAGAGAAAGATGAAGGAGTTGAGGTTCAGTTAGCAGATATCCTGTTTGATGTAATGGTGCAGGAAAAGCCTGACCAGGCAGAGGGTCAGACAGAAGTGTTTATTTCTGGAAGGCTAATGGACTTGCAACAGGAAGACGAGTTGACGCATACTCTGAAAAGGAGGCAGAGGATATTCCTGTGGGTTATTATCATAGAGAGAAAGCACTGGAGAAACAGGTGTTAGTTACTGCCCCGCAGAGTGAGGAATCAAATCCAAATTTTGAGGATAATGATGAGCCTCAAAATATGTTAAAAAATGAAGAAGTCCTTGAGGAGTGAGATATGTTAGTAAACTACCTTTCTCAGGAGCAAAGAACGTAGTTGAAAGATTTATTACTGCAATATGAGGACATATGTAGGAATCGTACAGGGAGGACTAATGCTGTTTTACGTGAAGAGAATGTAGGGAATGATGTTCTGATAAAACAACACCCAAATTGGCTTAATCCTTTCAAAGCCAGACAGGTCCACAAGGAGGTGGAGGCCATGTTCAATGAAAATACCATCGAACCGAGCCAGAGCGAGTGGAGTTCACCAATTGTGTTAGTTCCAAAACCTGATGGGACTCAACGATTTTATGTGGATTATCGGAAAGTCAACACCATAACAAAATTGGACTCATATCCAATACCGAGACTGGAGGACTGTATTGAGAAAATTGGACAAGCCAGTTACATAGCCAAGTTGGACTTAATGTGTGGTTATTGCCAGGTACCTTTATCAGAGATGGCGAAAAAAATTTCTGCGTTTGTAACTCCAAATGGACTATATCAGCTTAAAGCGCTTTGGAATGACAAACACACCCATCACATTCCAAAGATTCATGTACAGAGTTGTGGCTGGGTTAACAAACTGTGCAGTCTATTTGGACGATGTAGTGATCTTTAGTAAGTCCTGGAAAGATCACATGGTAAATTTGGCAGAGCTCTTTGAATGACTAAGAGAAGCAAAACTGCTATAATATTAAAGAAAACAGAATTCGTGAAAGCAGAGGTGACGTTCTTGAGACATAACATCGTCATGGAAGGTCGACCCCACGGAATGCAAAGAAGAAGGCCATCGAGGAATTTCCACCACGAACCTCGAAGATGGAGGTGCTTCAGTTTTTGGGACTAAGCAGATTCTATCAGAAGTTTCTTCCAAACTTCAGCAGCATTAACAGACTTACTGAAGAAGAACACAAAATTTCAGTGGTCAGAACAATGCCAGGTGGCATTTGATCATTTCAAAGCAATATTAACCACCACACCAGTTTTGGCTACACCAAACTTTTCAAAACCCTTCAGGGTTGCCATCGATGCTCGTGACATAGGAGTTAGAGCTGTGCTGCTGCAGAAAGATGACAATGGGATTGAACTGCCTGTTGGTTACTTTTCAAAGAAACCCAACGTCCACCTGAGAAAATACTCCACAATAAAAATGAACTATTGAGTTTGGTACTGGCCTTACAACATTTAAATGTGTGCGTCATGAACAATGTGTCGGAGACGGTTGTGCACACGGATCACAATCCTCTTATATTCTTGGAGCACTTTAAAGACAAGAATATGAGACTATTTCATTGGTGGCTATGTTACAGACTTTTAATTTACAAATTGTACATGTTGCGGATCATAAGAATGTAACCGCAGATGCATTATCACAGATTTAACTGATAAAGTTCAGATGAGGTTGGTCTCTATCCAATGGTATCTATATGGGAAGTAGTGAAGATGGACTTTGATTAAAGTTATATGTATGTCATGGTAATGTGGTTAAGGAATAGAAAAAAAATGAAGCCATCTTTTCATTATGATGATTCACTTTTTCTTAAGGGGGAGGTGTTATGAAATTGTAGACGTGTACTGTACCTTTAAGGGAGCTGAAACTTCTGGCTGGCACAGATTGCGCTGAAAAATGATAAAACGTAACATTTGGTTGTGAACAAATAGCTGGAGCTGCTTTGCCGTGGTACACAAAAGTTCAAATTTGGTCAATCAGTTTAAATTATGCCCCAGCTCCCAAACTTCAATTGAATTTGAATTTTACTGTTTTGAATGACAATAAAAACCAATGAGCCAGTCCGATGTTTTGGCGTATATAAAAATCAGGTATTTTTAACAGCTGGAGAGAACAGCAAAGTGCAACCAAGCACCAACACACTGCCAGCAGAATAGCTCTCTGAAAAGTATCTGTCCATAAGACAGTTGTGCAGCAGAAGACCGAAGACGACCTAGAGGAATCTACAGAGAAAGATCCTCATCGGAAGATGACAACTGGTTTTGAAAATTGATTTGCAGTAACTTTAAGAGGGAATTTATCAGACCAGTATTGTAGAGTGGGAGGTAAAACTAGGTTTCAGAAAAGGAGTTGTAAATAGTTGTTTAATGTTCTCTTTTGGACTTAAAAAATAAAATTGTTATTTTTTTTAAATAGTGATATTTAGGATAGTTCTTTGCCACTCAAAATTTAACAGATTACGGCACAATGTGAGCTTTTCTGAGTGTCTGTTTTAAATTAGCAGAAGAGTTTACCCTGTGCCGTAACAAGTCTGTCCCCAGCGACAGGGTAAGGTTCCATATCAGCAGCAGTTACTATATGACAGACAGGAACTTACCTGGAAAGGAACTGCTTCGAGTTCTGTGAATAAAAAGAGAAGATCAAATCAGTCAACAAACAAACCGACACCTACTGAAACAGTGGCATTGGGATAAAGTGGAAAGAGGTCAATGTGGAACAGCAGTTGGGGCCAGTCCCATCTATAAAGAACAATCCCACGTTTCACTGCACTCCATCCTGGGATATGCTAACACTCAAGGGCAGGACTGAGGGGCCACCAACACTTCGAGAGCAGGACTGAGGGGTGAACAAATACTCTGAGGGCAGTACTGAGGTTACAACTCCAATGTTTTGTTCCATCAGCCATCTTCAAATAGCTTAACCTCATCACAGCCTCACAGACAACCCCAGTTGCCCAGTCCATGCTGCATTTATATTTCAGTACTTGTGCTTTATGGTTAGTTATTATAAAGATGTAGCAGAATTCAAATCTAACCTCAATGAGAATTTAGGGAGTAATTCATGAAACAAAAAGAATGATTCTTTTAAAAATTAGCTGGAACACCATCAAGTTCTTTCACTCTTTAATCTATATCATGGTCTTTTGTGCTTTGCCCAAGGGTTCATCGTCATTGTCATAAAATCAGAGAATACAGCACAGAAAAACACCCTTCGGCCCCTCAAATCTGCACCAGTCAAAACCAATGTCTGTTGATACTCATGAGCCATTTCCTTGGCAGATTTTGCCAGTGGTAGTTTTCCATTGCCATCCTCTTTTAGAGGGAGGATGATGAAGCAGATACTGCATCCAGTTTACCTCAGTCAGAACAGGAACCAAACCCATTGTTACTCTTATTCTGAGCAACACACTAGCTACCAAGCCATCTGAGCCAACTTGTCTTTTCTACACCATTACACCCTCCATATAGATATTTTCTAATCAACCTGGGAGTTGAACCCATGTCCCTGGTTTAGAGGTAGAGACATTATCACTGTTGTACAAGCCTTGGGCTAAATGTTGTCTGCCAAACAGGTGTGGGAAGAAACATGAACAAAGGAGCTTAATATGATTAGACTCCCTACAGTGTGGAAACAAGCCCTTCAGCCCAACAAGTCCACACTGACCCTCCAAAGACCCATTCCCCTACCCAATATTTACCTCTGACGTGGCAATTTAGCATGGCCAATTCACCTGACATGCACATCTTTTGGATTGTGGGAGGAAACCAGAGCACCCCAAGGAAACCCACACAGACACGGGAGAATGTGCAAACTCCACACAGACAGTCGCCTAAGGTGGGGGGAATCGAACCCGAGTCCCTGGCGGTGAGGCAGCAGTGCTAACCACTGAGCCACCGTGCCGCCCCTCGTGGGACAGTAAAATTTAGTATACTGATTGGCGGAGGTGTGGTGTGAACTTTTAGAATTAAGTTGAGTCATTGAGGTGTACAGCAGAGGAACAGACCCTTCGGTCCAACTCGCCTATACCAACCAGATAGCCTAAATTAATCTAGTCTCATTTGCCAGCACTTGACATATCCCTCCATACTTTTCTTACTCATATCCAGATGCCTCTTAAATGTTGTAATTGTACCAGCCTCCACCACTTCCTCTGACAACTCATTCCAAACATGCACCACCCTGTGCATGAAAAGGTTGCCCATAAGGTCCCTTTTTAATTTTTCCCTTCTCACCCTATACCTATGCTCTCTAGTTCTGGACTCCCCCACCCCAGTGAAAAAGCCTTGTCTATTTACCCTATCCTCGCCCTTCATGATTTTATGAACCTCTGTAAGGTCGTCCTCAGCCTCTGATGCTCCAGGGGAAACAGCCCAAGCCTATTCAACCTCTCCCTATAGCTCAACCCTCCAAAACTCTGGCAACATCCGAGTAAATCTTTTCTGAACCTTTCAAGTTTCATAACAAAGTGCTCTAAACTTTAAATGCAATTTAAAAATCCATTTGTATATTTGCATTTCATAAATACTTATTATTAGGCCAGCTTGCCAGAATTAATTTCCCCCACTTTATTACATTCTCCCTAATTGAATATAATAGCTGTTCCAATTGTGTAGAAGAAGTGTGTGTGTGTTTGGTGGGATAGTCCTGCCAGGCCTTCAGCGTAGCCACTACAATGCCATTCTCAGGGACTGCATATAAATATCAGGATGTTAATTAACTGAGTATGAGTAGTCCAAGCAGTGAGAAGTATGGGCAAGGTAGGTAAGGTCAGTGGGGGAGGCTGAAGTGAAAGATGCAGATAGGTGAGTGGGCATCCATAATAGTGGTGGCTGGAATGCATGTCAAGAGACCAAGGAAGGGAAAATACTCTCAATGGCCATGGAGATTTAGGTCCTTTCTTTGGTTGGAGGAGGGACTTTCAGGATAGTGATTGTAAGGCAGGATTGCAACTAAACGGTAAGTCACAGGCATCCAGGTCTGGGTCTTTGGGGATTAAGTTAATGAACTGAGAGACAGAGGGATGCATCACAGGGAGAATGAGTAGTTGGATTCAGTAGGATGGGAATGTCAAGATCGTGAGGGGCGGGGGGGGGTGTGGCTACTGAATGATCTCATGCCGGGGAGGGTGTTTCTGGAAACTTTAGAATCTGGGGGTGGGATGGGAATCAATGTTGAGAGAAGCATAAGTACGTTGATGTGTTTGGGTTCAGGGAAGAGAACGGAAAGGTCAGTATAAATGCCAATTAGATCCGTAGCAACAGGGGGAGTTTTAACAGTTACAGGGGGCATAGAAGGATGATGAAGCAATGAAGGTGAAAGAGGATAGGACGATCTTGGGGCGTAACTGGGAGGTGAAAAGTGCTGGAGGTTCAAATAAGGATGATGCATACCATATTTGCAGTCTGAATCATGCAGTGCAATATGTAAAATCTACCCTGAACATGAAATTGAAGAAGGCTATTTTCAAGTGGGCAATGTTAAAGCTTCTAATTTTTGACCAGGAGGGCTCACAGGTACTAGTATTGGCATGTATCCTCATAAAATGCATCCATTGGGGCTAGCCTCAATCCTGCTGTCTTTCTGCATAGGAAAAGCTGCTCACAACAGGAACGGCCGTGGTGTTTCAGGTTTTTAGATTCTCACTCCTTTCCAAGAGTAGGATACTGAACTGAAAGTGGAGGAGAATGACACTTTATTCATTGACAGAGAGCTAGGACTGTCATAAGAACCCAGTGAGGAAACCTCCAGTTTCCTACAGTCAGCTGTATTGAGATAGTGAGATGCTGTTAAAGCACTATGCATAACTATCAGCTAAATTCCTTTTTTCCACTCCTGATACCAATGGACGAAAGAAAAAGAAGAGACAGTCTCTCCCCAGTTCTACCACAACTCCTTATCAAACGCTAGCTCCTCCACCATCACCTCTGAGGATAATGTTGCTGAACTAAAATAAAACAAAGAACTGTGAATGCTGAAGATTTGAAACAAAAACAGAAGTTTCTGGAGAAACTCAACAGGTCTGTCAAGATCTGTGAAGACAAACCAGAGTTAACATTTCAAGTCCAATGACCTTTCAGAAGAAGAGATTGCTTTCTCTCCACAGAGGTTGCCAGACCTTCTGAGTTTCTCCAGCGATTTCTGTTTTTGTTTCTGAACTAAATTGGTTGTCAGCGTAAATCTTCACATATTATACAATTGCAGAATCACAACTAAAGCTGGACTGTGTAAGTGGGTTTTACAAGCATGGTTTGTAAAGAAAGTGAGGGAGTGAGTGCGCTGACAAGAGGCAAACAGCGGTAAAACCCAGACTCAGGACTGAAGGCTGAGACAAAGACGTTGGCCAGGGAACAGAGTGGTGTTTTGAATTGCCAGAGTGCAGCAAGCCAACAACGCATTATCAGAAGGATGTGGAAGCTTTGGAAAGGGTGCAGAGGAGATTTACTAGGATGATGCGTGGTATGGAAGGAATGTCTTACAAGGAAAGGCTGAGGGCCTTGAGGCTGTTCTCGTTAGAGAGAAGAAGGTTGAGAGATGACTTAATAGAGACATACAAGATAATCAGAGGGTTAGATAGGGTGGAAAGGGAGAACCTTTTTCCAAATATGGGGACGGCAAACATGAGGGGACACAATGTTAAAGTGAGGGGAGACAGGTATAAGACAGATGTCAGAGGTTGTTTCTTTACTTAGAGTAGTAAGGGTATGGAATGCTTTGCCTGCAACGATAGTAGATTCGTCAAGTTAAAGTACATTTAAGTCGTCACTGGACAGGCAGATGGACGTACATGGAATAGTGTAGGTGGGATAGGCTTCAGGTTAGTATGACAAGGCAGCGCAACATCGAGGGCCGAAGGGCCTATACTGCGCTGTAATGTTCTATATCTATATTCTATCACTGTGAATCAGACTGGGAGGAGTGTGCAGTAAGTCAGTATCACTGTGAATCAGACTGGGAGGAGTGTACAGTAAGTCAGCATCACTGTGAATCAGACTGGGAGGAGTGCAGTAAGTCAGTGTCGCTGTGAATCAGATTGGGAGGAGTGTGCAGTAAGTTAGTATCACTGTGAATCAGGCTGGGAGGAGTGTGCAGTAAGTCAGCATCACTGTGAATCAGGCTGGGAGGCATCTGCCGGAAGTCAGCATCACTGAATCAGACTGCGAGGATTTTGCAGTAAGTCAGCATCACTGTGAGTCAGACTGGGAGGAGTGTGCAGTAAGTCAGTATCACTGAATCAGACTGGGAGGCGTGCAGTAAGTCAGTGTCGCTGTGAATCAGACTGGGAGGAGTGTGCAGTAAGTCAGTATCACTGTGAATCAGGCTGGGAGGAGTGTGCAGTAAGTCAGTATCACTGTGAATCAGACTGGGAGGAGTGTGCAGTAAGTCAGTATCACTGTGAATCAGGCTGGGAGGAGTGTGCAGTAAGTCAGTATCACTGTGACTCAGGCTGGGAGGAGTGTGCAGTAAGTCAGTATCACTGTGAATCAGACAGGGAGGAGTGTGCAGTAAGTCAGTATCACTGTGAATCAGGCTGGGAGGAGTGTGCAGTAAGTCAGTATCATTGTGAATCAGGCTGGGAGGAGTGTGCAGTAAGTCAGCATCACTGTGAATCAGACAGGGAGGAGTGTGCAGTAAGTCAGTATCACTGTGAATCAGGCTGGGAGGAGTGTGCAGTAAGTCAGTATCACTGTGAATCAGACTGGAAGGAGTGTGCAGTAAGTCAGCATCACTGTGAGTCAGACTGGGAGGAATCTGCAGTAAGTCAGTATCGCTCTGAATCAGACTGAGAGGAGTGTGCAGTAAGTCAGTATTGCTCTGAATCAGACTGGGAGGAGTGTGCAGTAAGTCAGCATCACTGTGAGTCAGGCTGGGAGGCATCTGCCGGAAGTCAGCATCACTGAATCAGACTGCGAGGATTTTGCAGTAAGTCAGCATCACTGTGAGTCAGATGGGGAGTCATCTGCAGTAAGTCAGTATCGCTCTGAATCAGACTGAGAGGAGTGTGCAGTAAGTCAGTATCGCTCTGAATCAGACTGGGAGGAGTGTGCAGTAAGTCAGCATCACTGTGAATCAGACTGGGAGAAGTGTGCAGTAAGTCAGCATCACTGTGAATCAGACTGGGAGGCATGTGCAGTAAGTCAGTATCACTGTGAATCAGACTGGGAGGAATCTGCAGTAAGTCAGTATCGCTCTGAATCAGACTGAGAGGAGTGTGCAGTAAGTCAGTATTGCTCTGAATCAGACTGGGAGGAGTGTGCAGTAAGTCAGTATCACTATGAATCAGACTGGGAGGAGTCTGCAGTAAGTCAGTATCGCTCTGAATCAGACTGGGAGGAGTCTGCAGTAAGGTCAAAACAATGACTGCAGATGCTGGAAACCAGATTCTGGATTAGTGGTGCTGGAACAGCACAGCAGTTCAGGCAGCATCCAAGTAGCTTCGAAATCAACGTTTCGGGCAAAAGCCCTTCATCATGAATAAAGATTATTCCTGATGAAGGGCTTTTGCCCGAAACGTCGATTTCGGAGTGTGCAGTAAGTCAGTATCACTGTGAATCAGACTGGGAGAAGTGTGCAGTAAGTCAGCATCGTTGTGAAACAGACTGGGAGACATGTGCAGTAAGTCAGTATCGTTGTGGATCTGACTGGCAGGAGTGTGCAGTAAATCAGCATCACAGTGAATGACACAGAGGCATGTGCAGTAAGTCATCATCACTGTGAATCAGACTAGGAGGCATGTGAGTACATAGAACATAGAAAAAACAGTGCAGTACAGGCCCTTTGGCCCTCGATGTTGCACCGATCCAAGCCCACCTAACCTACACACACCCACTATCCTCCATATGCTTATCCAATGCCCGTTTAAATGCCCATAAAGAGGGAGAGTCCACCACTGCTACTGGCAGGGCATTCCATGAACTCACGACTCGCTGAGTAAAGAATCTACCCCTAACATCTGTCCTATACCTACCACCCCTTAATTTAAAGCTATGCCCCCTCGTAATAGCTGACTCCATACGTGGAAAAAGGTTCTCATGGTCAACCCTATCTAAACCCCTAATCATCTTGTACACCTCTATCAAGTCACCCCTAAACCTTCTTTTCTCCAATGAAAACAGCGCCAAGTGCCTCAGCCTTTCCTCATACAATCTTCCTACCATACCAGGCAACATCCTGGAAAACCTCTTCTGCACCCGTTCCAGTGCCTCCACATCCTTCCTATAGTATGGCGACCAAAACTGCACACAATACTCCAGATGCGGCCACACCAAAGTCTTATACAACTGCAACATGACTTCAGGACTCTGGAACTCAATTCCTCTACCAATAAAAGCCAGTACGCCATCTGCCTTCTTCACCGCACTATTTACCTGGGTGGCAACTTTCAGATACCTGTGTACATGGACACCAAGATCCCTCTGCTCAGCCACCCTACCAATTATCCGACCATTAGCCCAGTACCCCATCTTCTTGTTACTCCTACCAAAGTGAATCACCTCACACTTAGCTACATTGAACTCCATTTGCCACCTTTCTGCCCAGTTCTGCAGCTTATCTATATCCCACTGTAACCTGACACATCCTTCCTCACTGTCAACAACTCCACCGACTTTTGTATCATCCGCAAACTTGCTCACCCAACCTTCTAACCCCTCCTCCAGGTCATTTATAAAAATGACAATCAGCAATGGTCCCAAAACAGATCCTTGCGGAACACCGCTAGTAACTGCACTCCAAGATGAACCTTTACCATCAACTACTACCCTCTGTCTTCTTCCAGCCAGCCAATTCCTAATCCAAACCTCCAACTCACCCTCAATGCCATACCTCCATATTTTTTACAGTAGCCTACCATGGGGAACCTTATCAAACGCCTTACTAAAATCCATATACACCACATCTACCGCTTTACCCTCATCCACCTCCTTAGTCACCTTCTCAAAGAATTCAGTAAGGTTTGTGAGGCACGATCTGCCCTTCACAAAACAATGCTGACTATCCTTGATCACATTATTCCTATCCAGATGTTCATAAATCCTATCCCTTACAATTCTCTCTAAGACTTTGCCCACAACAGAAGTGAGGCTCACCGGCCTATAGTTACTAGGGTTATCCCTACTCCCCTTCTTGAACAAGGGAACCACATTTGCTATCCTCCAGTCTTCTGGCACTATTCCTGTAGACAACGAGGACTTAAAAATCAAGGCCAATGGCTCTGTAATCTCCTCCCTTGCTTCCCAGAGAATCCTAGGATAAATGCCATCAGGCCCAGGGGACTTATCTATTTTCACCCTTTCCAGAATTTCCAACACCGCTTCCCTACATACCTCAAAGCCGTCCATTCTAATTAATTATGACTCAGTATTCACATCGGCAACAATGTCCTGTTCCTGAGTGAATGCTGACGAAAAGTATTCATTCAGTGTCTCCCCAATCTCTTCAGCCTCCACACGCAACTTCCCACTAATATCCTTGACTGGACCTATTCCTACCTTAGTCATTCTTTTATTCCTATAGAAAGCCTTTGGGTTTTCCCTAATCCTACCAACTATGGACTTTTCATGTCCCTCCTTGCTGCTCTTAGCTCTCTCTTCAGATCCTTCCTGGCTACCTTATAACTCTCAATTGCCCCAATTGAACCTTCACGCCTCATCTTTACATAGGCCGCCCTCTTCCCTTTAACAAGGGATTCCAATTCCTTATTAAACCACGGCTCCCTCACACGACCTTTTCCTCCCTGTCTAACAGGTACATACTTATCAAGGACACTCAATAGTTGCTCCTTGAACAAGCTCCACATATCAATTGCTCCCTTGCCTTGAAGCCTACTTTTCCAAGGCACGCATCCTAAGTCGTGCCTCACCGCATCATAATTTCCCTGCCCCCAGCTATAACTCTTGCCCTGCAATGCACACTTATCCCTCTCCATCACTAGGGTAAAAGTCACCGAATTGTGGTCACTGTCCCCAAAGTGCTCACCTACCTCCAATTCTAACACCTGGCCTGGTTCGTTACCCAGAACCAAATCCAGTATGGCCTCACCTCTTGTTGGCCTGTCTACATATTGTGTCAGGAAACCTTCCTGCACACATTGGACAAACACCCACCCATCTAACAAACTCGAGCTATAGCTTTCCCAGTCAATATCAGGAAAGTTAAAGTCCCCCATAACAACGACCCTATTACTTTCACTCTTCTCCTGAATCATCCTCGCAATCCTTTCTTCTACATCTCTAGGACTATTAGGAGGCCTGTAGAAAACTCCTAACAGGGTGACCTCACCTTTCCTATTCCTAACCTCAGCTTAAACTACCTCAGATGGCAAGTCTTCCTCCATCACCCTTTCCACCGCTGTAATACTATCTTTGACAAGCAATGCCACACCTCCTCCTCTTTTACCCCCATCTCTGACCCTACTAAAACATTTAAACCCTGGAATCTGCAACAGCCAATCCTGTCCCTGTTCTACCCATGTCTCCGTAATAGCCACAACATCGAAATCCCAGGTACCAACCCACGCTGCAAGTTCACCTACCTTATTTCGTATACTTCTTGCATTGAAGTATACACACTTCAAGCCACTTTCCTCTTTACAGGCACCCTCCTTCGAGATCGATGCCATGTTCCTAACCTCCCTACACTCCAGGTCCTGCACCCTACAGCTACAGTCTAGGTTCCCATGCCCCTGCAGAGTTAGTTTAAACCCCCCCCCCCCCCCCCAAGAGCACTAGCAAACCTCCCCCCAAGGATATTGGTGCCCCTCAGGTTCAGGTGTAGACCATCCTGTTTAAAGAGGTCCCACCTTCCCCAGAAAGAACCCCAGTTATCCAGATAACGGAATCCCTCCCTCCTGCACCATCCCTGTAGCCACGCATTTAACTGTTTTCTCTCCCTATTCCTCGACTCTCTATCACGTGGCACGGGTAACAAACCAGAGACAACAACTCTGTTTGTTCTAACTCTGAGCTTCCAACCTAGCTCCCTGAAAACCTGTCTAACATCCTCAGCCCTCTTCCTACCTATGTCGTTGGTGCCAATGTGGATCACGACTTCGGGCTGCTCCCTCTCCCTCTTAAGGACCCGGAAAACACAATCAGAGACATCATGTACCCTTACAGCTGGGAGACAACATACCAAACGTGAGTCACTCTTGCCCCCACAAAACCGCCTATCTGTGCCCCGAACTATCGAGTCCCCAATAACCATTGCTCTGCTCTTCTCCACCCTTCTCTTCTGAGCAACGGGGACAGGCTCCGTGCCAGAGGCCTGAACCCCATTACTTACCCCTGGTAAGTCGTCCCCCCCACAAGTATCCAAAATAGTATACTTGTTCTTGAGGGGAACAGCCGCAGGGGGTCCCTGCACTGGCTGCTTCCTCCCAGTCCCCCTCACTGTCACCCATCTGTCTGCACTCTTTGGAGTTACTACTTCCCTAAAGCTCCGATCTATGACCCCCTCTGCCTCCTGAATGATCCTAAGTTCATCCAACTCCAGCTCCAGTTCCCTAACACGGTCTTGGAGGAGCTGGAGATGGGTGCACTTCCTGCAAGTGTAATCAGCAGGGATGACCATGGCATCCCTCACCTCAAACATGTTGCAAGAGGAACATTGCACTGCCTTCACTGCCATCCCTCTAAAAGTAACCTTTTAAAAAAAACAAACTAGGTCTAAAAAATTGAACAAGCAAAATGCAGCACTTACCTACTTACCACAACGGGTCTTATTATTAGGTTAGAGGAGGAGGGCGAGTGGTAGTGCCTCGGGTTCCACTCCTGCACGCTTTTATAGGGGAAAAAAACCTACCCCCTGTTTGAGTCTCCAGCAGACTGGTGGGAATCAGTAAAAGGGAACATCAGGAGGTTCTTCATCCTCAAAGGTGTTCAGAAGGCGAGAGAGAGGCAGGGAAAACTGTCCCAACTCCAGGAAAGTATGCAGAACCTGCTCCTGCTGCAGACGACAATGGGGGTGGATGTCACGGAGGACCTCAAGGAGGTGAAAGGCCAGCAAGCCTCGCTCTTTGCCTCGGAGACCTCCAAGATAATCTTCCGGTCCAGGGTCCGCTCGGTGGAGCAGGACGAGACGCGCTCATGTTTCTTCTTTCAGAAGGTGCACAAAGAGAGCTCCGTGCTCAGCAGCCTGAAGGAAGAAGATGGCTCGATAACGTCATCTCAGGCTGACGTCATGAGGATAAGCAAATCCTTCTATGCCAGTTTGTATGACGCGAAGCCGACCGACAGCGCGGCCTCCCAGTCGTTCCTGTCCTCTATCACGGAGGTCTTAGACAACAGAACACATGAGAGGCTGGACCAGCCGCTATCTCTGGACGAGCTGACCAAGGCCCTCGAGTCCTTCGAAAAGAATAAAATTCCCGGAAGCGATGGCTTACCGGTCAAGCTCTATTCTGCTCTGTGGGACTTGATTGGCCAGGACCTGCTGGAGGTGTATGTCAGTATGCTTCAGGCAGGTACCATGAGTGAATCCATGAGGAAAGGCATCATCACCCTCATCTACAAGCGGAAGGGGGAGAGGGAGGAAATCAAAAATTGGAGACCAATCTCACTGTTGAATGTGGATTACAAAATTCTGTCAAAGGTAATCACCAACCGGGTCAGGTCTGCTCTGGGGTCAGTGATTCACCCTGACCAAACCTAATTGTGCTGGGCAGGAAGATCGCTGAGAGTCTCGCCTTCCTCAGGGATACGATCGCCTACATGCAGGACAGAGGGTTGGACACCTGCCTGATCAGCCTGGACCAGGAGAAAGCCTTTGACAGGATATCACACAGGTATATGAGAGATGTTCTCTCCAAAATGGGCTTTGGGGAGGGAATCTGCAATTGGATCAGACTGCTCTACACCAACATTGTCAGTGCAGTCTCAATCAATGGGTGGGAATCAGATAGCTTCCCAGTCAGATCTGGGGTCAGGCAGGGCTGCCCTCTCTCTCCTGCCTTGTTTGTGTGCTGCATAGAGCCATTTGCCGAGTCCATCAGGAAGGATGCGAGCCTGAGACGGGTGACTATTCCTGGCAGTGGAGGCCTGCAGGTTAAGGCCTCCCTGTACATGGATGACGTCGCCGTTTTCTGCTCGGATCCGCTGTCCGTGCACAGACTCATGTGCATATGTGACCAGTTCGAACAGGCCTCGGGGGCCAAGGTAAACAGAGGCAAGAGCGAGGCCATGCTCTTCGGGAACTGGGCCGACCAATCCTCGATCCCCTTCACCGTCAGGACTGACCACCTGAAGGTGCTGGGTATTTGGTTCGGAGGGGCTGGGGCTTGCGCCAAGTCTTGGGAGGAGCATATCAGCAAAGTGAGGCAGAAACTGGACAGTTGGAAGCTACGATCGCTCTCCATCGCGGGAAAAAACCTGGTCATCAGGTGTGAGGCACTGTCATTGCTGTTATACGTGGCACAGGTCTGGCCTATTCCCAGAACCTGTGCCGCTGAAGTCACCCGGGCCATCTTCCAATTTATATGGAGGTTAAAGATGGACCGGTTCCGAAGGGACTCGCTGTACAAAGATCTGGGCAACGGGGGAAAAAATACACCCAATGCCACCCTCACCCTGATGGCCACCTTTGTGTGTGGCTGCATCAAGCTGTGCGTGGATCCCCGGTATGCACACACCAAGTGTCACTACGTACTGAGGTTCTACCTGTCCCCGGTGTTGCGAAGGATGGGCCTGGCCTCGCTCCCGCGGAACGCTCCGAGTAGTTGGACCGTTTCGTATCACCTGTCCTTCGTGGAGAAGTTTATGAGGAAAAACACCTTTGACCACAAGTCCATCAGGAAGTGGTCAGCACGTAGTGTCCTTGAGACTCTTCGGGAAAAGGAGTGGGCGGATCCTATCGAGCGGTTCCCTGAGCAGACTGTCAAAGCCATTTGGCAGAATGCCTCATCGCCAGAACTTTCCAACAAGCACCAAGACATGGCTTGGCTGGTGGTGAGAAGGGCTCTGCCTGTGAGATCCTTTATGCACGCCCGGACTCTCTCCCGTACTGTACGCTGCCCTCGAAGCGGCTGCGGGGGCCATGAGACTGTCACACACCTCCTTCTGGAATGTACCTATGCAGAAGAAGTCTAGAGAGGAATGCAGTGGTGTTTGTCAAGGTTCATCCCGAGCAGCGCCGTGACGCGGGACTCCGTGCTCTACGGCCTGTTCCCCGGGACTCACACCGAGACGAACATCAACTCTGCCTGGAGGATCATCAACTCGGTGAAGGACGCTCTCTGGGCGGTCCGAAACCTGTTGATCTTCCAGCTGAAGGAGTTGACCCCGACCAAGTGTTGCAGACTGGCACATTCCAAGGTCCAGGACTACGTGTTGAGGGACGCGCTGAAGCTTGGGGCAGCTGCCGCCAAGGCGCGGTGGGGAAAGACCACCGTGTAACATCTGCCTGCCTAAAGAAGAACAGGGGGCCCACGCAGTCATTTGGGGTCTGCTGATGCCTCAGCTAAAAATGTAATCGTACAGACCTGTAAATACAAATGATTACTCTGTTTTCGGTATGCAAGGAAATGGAATGTTTACATATGTATGGCATGTCCAACTGCACAGACCATCAAATTATTCTATGAATAAAGTATATTTTTGAAATAAAAAAAAAGACTGGGAGAGTCCACAGTCAGTCAGTATCCCTGTGAAGCTGACTGTGGGCTCTCCCAGTCGGTGAGTGTCACTCTGAAGCAGACTGGGAGATTCCACAGTCAGTCAGTAACACTGTGAAACAGACCTCCTCCCTCATCTCCATCCAAGGCCCTAAATGAGCCTTCCATATCCATCAACGTTTTACCTGCACATCCACCAATATCATTTATTGTATCCGTTGCTCCCGATGCGGTCTCCTCTACATTGGGGAGACTGGACGCCTCCTGGCAGAGCACTTTAGGGAACATCTCTGGGACACCCGCACCAATCAACCACACCGCCCTGTGGCCCAACTTTTCAACTCCCCCTCCCACTCTGCCAAGGACATGGAAGTAGGCGCCTACTTGCGGAACATTTCAGGGAACACCTCTGGGACACCCGCACCAACCAACCCAACCACCTGAACACTTTAACTCCCCCTCCCACTCCGCCAAGGGCATGCAGGTCCTTGACCTCCTCCATCGCCTGACCCTGGCCGCACAATGCCTGGAGGACCAGTGCCTCATCTTCCGCCTAGCAACCCTCCAACCACACGGGATGAATGTAGATTTCTCCAGCTTCCTCATTTCCCCTCCCCCCACCTTATCTCAGTCCCAATCCCCAGATTCAGCACCGCCCTCTTGACCTGCAATCTTCTTCCCGACCTCTCCGGCCTATCACCCTCACCGTCATCTCCTTCACCTATCGTATTCCCAGCGCCCCTCCCCCTAATTCCCTCCCCCGTACCTTTTATCTCAGCCCGCTTGGCACACCAGCCTCATTCCTGAAGAAGGGCTTATGCCCGAAACGTCGATTCTCCTGCTCCTCGGATGCTGCCTGACCTGCTGTGCTTTTCCAGCACCGCACTTTTCAACTCTGGTCTCCAGCATCTGTGGTCCTCACTTTCTCCTATATTTTAGTATTACAAGATAGACCAAATTAAAACAACCCATTGCAGCAGTTGTGGGGTTCAGCAGAAATCCACAGGACAGCAAAGAATAAAATTGGAGAATTAATTGAATCAGGGATACTTCATTAGATCAGAATCAAAGTTTCCAGTGGCAACAATAGTGAAAAAAGAAAGCTAAAGAGAGCAGATAGGCGTAACCAGTTAACAGAGTAAAAGCCCTTGAGCTCACACCAGGGGATATCCACAAAGGTTTGCATTTGGTCTAAACCACTTAATTGACCAGACACTTCTCAAGCAACTGGATGAATGGATTAGTTTCAAGTACTTTACAGATAAAACAAACAAACCATCAAAACAAAGAAAAAAAGGATCATTTCAATGAATTGATGACTGCACCCTGAAAATGCTTGACATATCTACAAAATGGTAACTGCACCCTGTAGGCATTAAACACATTAATGAGCTGATAACTGTATCCTGTAAATGTTAAACCTATTAATGTATTGACACCTGTATCTTGTAAATATTGATCACATTTATGAGCTATCTGTCATGATATTGTAATAGGAAGCCACTTCCACTCAATGCTGTAGTTTCAGCTCAGAATCTGTAACAGCAAGTTCTCCAAATAAAGACAACTGAAGGACATTTTACTGTCTCCGTCTCTCACACCAGTTCCCAATCTAAAACGAACCTCAACACGATCATCATCCCTGGGTTTGATGAATGAACTCTATGCACTCCCAGCCACTTTGAGTGGGCATCCACAATGACTAAGAATATTGAGCCCATGAAAGGACCTGCATAATTGACTTGTAACTGAGGTTTACCCAACCATTCCAATAAATGTGGGGCAGCTGCCAGAAGTAATTTTTGACCTTGTTGGCACTCAGGGCACTGCCACACTAATGCAGCTATGTCTGCATCCAATCTTGGCCACCAGACATAACTTCTCACCAACATCTTCCTTTTGGTAACCCTGGGTTGACCCTGCTGGAGTTCAGCCAGTATTTGGCTGTGACTTTTTCTCAGGACATTCACTTCTGCTCCCCATAATAATATGCCACCCTCTACCGTGACCTGATCTCTCCGGGTCTAAAAGGATCCGGGTCATAGAGATGGACAGCATGGAAACAGACCCTTCAGTCCAACCCGTCCATGCCAACCAGATAGCCCAACCCAATCTAGTACCACCTGCCAGCACCCAGCCCATATCCCTCCAAACCCTTCCTATTCATATACCCATCCAAATGCCTCTTAAATGTTGCAATTGTACCAGCCTCCACCACATCCGCTGGCAGTTCATTCCATGCACGTACCACGCTCTGAGTGAAAAAGTTGCCTCTTAGGTCTCGTTTATATCTTTCCCCTCTCACCCTAAACCTATGCCCTCTAGTTCTGGACTCCCCGACCCCAGGGAAAGATTTTGTCTATTTATCCTATCCATGCCCCTCATAATTTTGTAAACCTCTATAAGTCACCCCTCAGCCTCCGATGCTCCAGGGAAAACAGCCCCAACCTGTTCAGCCTCTCCCTGTAGCTCAGATCCTCCAACACTGGCAACATCCTTGTAAATCTTTCTGAACCCTTTCAAGTTTCACAACATCTTTCCAATAGGAAGGAGACCAGAATTGCACGCAATATTCCAACAGTGGCCTAACCAATGTCCGGTACAGCCACAACATGACCTCCCAACTCCTGTACTCAATACTCTGACTAATAAAGGAAAGCATAGCAAACGCCTTCTTCACTATCCTATCTATCTGCGACTCCACTTTCAAGGAGCTATGAACTTGTACTCCAAGGTCTCTTTGTTCAGCAACACTCCCTAGGACCTTACCATTAAGTGTATAAGTCCTGCTAAGATTTGCTTTCCCAAACTGCAGCACCTCGCATTTATCTGAATTAAACTCCATCTGCCACTTCTCAGCCCATTGGCCCGTCTGGTCAAGATCCTGTTGCAATCTGAGGTAACCCTCTTCGCTGTCACACTACACCTCCAATTTTGGTGTCATCTGCAAACTTACTAACTGTACCTCTTACGCTCGCATCCAAATCATTTATGGAAATGACAAAAAGTAGAGGGCCCAGCACCGATCCTTGTGGCACTCCACTGGTCACAGGCCTCCAGTCTGATAAACAACCCTCCACCACCACCCTCTGTCTTCTACCTTTGAGCCAGTTCTGTATCCAAATGGCTAGTTCTCCCTGTATTCCATGAGATCTAACCTTGCTAATCAGTCTCCCATGGGGAACCTTGTCGAACGCCTTACTGAAGCCCATATAGATCACATCTACTGCTCTGCCCTCATCAATCCTCTTTGTTACTTCTTCAAAAAACTCAATCAGGTTTGTGAGACATGATTTCCCACGCACAAAGCCATGTTAACTATCCTGAATCAGTCCCTGCCTTTCCAAATACATGTACATCCTGTCCCTCAGGATTCTCTCCAACAACTTGCCCACCACTGAGGTCAGGCTCACCGGTCTATCATTCCCTGGCTTGTCTTTACCACCCTTCTTAAATAGTGGTACCAAGTTTGCCCACCTCCAGTCTTCCGGCACCTCACCTGTGACTATTGATGATATAACTATCTCAGCAAGAGGCCCAGCAATCACTTCTCTAGCTTCCCACAGAGTTCTCGGGTACACCTGATCAGGTCCTGGGGATTTATCCACCTTTAACTGTTTCAAGACATCCAGTACTTCCTTCTCTGTAATATGGACATTTTGCAAGATGACACCATCTATTTCCCTACAGTCTATATCTTCCATACCCTTTTCCACAGTAAATACTGATGCAAAATATTCATTTTGTATCTCCCCCATTTTCTGCGGCTCCACACAAAGGCCGCCTTGCTGATCTTTGAGGGGCCCTATTCTCTCCCTAGTTACCCTTTTGTCCAAAATATATTTGTATAAAACCCTTTGGATTTTCCTTAATTCTATTTGCCAAAGCTATCTCATGTCCCCGTTTTGCCCTCCTGATTTCCCTCTTAAGTATACTCCTACTTCCTTTATACTCTTCTAAGGATTCACTCGATCTATTCTGTCTATACCTGACATATGCTTCCTTCTTTTTGTTAACCAAACCCTCAATTTCTTTAGTCATCCAGCATTCCCTATACCTACCAGCCTTCCCTTTCACCCTGACAGGAAAATACTTTCTCTGGATTCTTGTTATATTATTTCTGAAGGCTTCCCATTTTCCAGCCATCCCTTTACCTGCGAACATCTGCCTCCAATCAGCTTTCGAATGTTCTTGACTCATCCCATCAAAATTGGCCTTTCTCCAATTTAGAACTTCAACTTTTAGATCTGCTCTATCCTTTTCCATCACTATTTTAAAACGAATAGAATTATGGTCGCTGGCCCCAAAGTGCTCCCCCACTGACACCTCAGTCACCTGCCCTGCCTTATTTCCCAAGAGTAGGTCAAGTTTTGCACCTTCTCTAGTAGGTACATCCACATACTGAATCAGAAAATTGGCTTGTACTCACTTAAGAAATTCCTCTCCATCTAAACCTTTAACATTATGGCAGTCCCAGTTGATGTTTGGAAAGTTAAAATCCCCTACCATAACTACCCTATTATTCTTACAGACAGCTGAGATCTCCTTACAAGATTGTTTCTCAAATTCCCTTTGACTATTGGGGGGTCTATAATACAATCCCAATAAGGTGATCATCCCTTTCTTATCTCTCAGTTTCACCCAAATAACTTCCCTGAATGTATTTCCGGGAATATCCTCCCTCAGTACAGCTGTAATGCTATCCCTTATCAAAAATGCCACTCCCCCTCCTCTCTTGCCTCCATTTCTAACCTTCCTGGAGCATTTGTATCCTGGAACATTCAGCTGCCAGTCCTGCCCATCCCTGAGCCATGTTTCTGTAATTGCTATAATATCCCAGTCCCATGTTCCTAACCATGCCCTGAGTTCATCTGCCTTCCCTGTTCGGCCCCTTGCATTGAAATAAATGCAGTTTAATTTATTAGTCCTACCTTGTCCCTGCCTGCCCTGACTGTTTGACTCACTTCTGTTCTCAGCTGTACCCGTCTTAGATCGATCTCTTTCCTCACTGTCTCCCTGGGTCCCACCCCTCCCTACCTTACTAATTTAAATCCTCCCAAGCAGTTCCAGCAAATTTCCCTGCCAGTATATTAGTCCCCTTTCAATTTCGGTGCAATCCGTCCTTCTTGTACAGGTCACTTCTACCCCAAAAGAGATTCCAATGATCCAAAAATGTGAATCCTTCTCCCATACACCAGCTCCTCAGCCATGCATTCATCTGCGCTCTCCTTCTATTCCTGCCCTCACTAGCTCGTAGCATCGGGATTAATCCAGATATTACTACTCTTGAGGACCTCCTTTTTAAATTCCTGCCTAACTCTCTGTAATCTCCCTTCAGAATCTCAACCTTTTCCCTTCCAATGTCGTTGGTTCCAATGTGGACAATGACCTCCTGTTGGCCCCTCTCCCCCGTGAGAACATTCTGCACCCTCTCTGAGACATCCTTGATCCTGGCACCAGGGAAACAACACACCATTCTGCTTTTTCTCTGCTGTCCACAGAAACCTCTGTCTATACCTTGGACTACAGAATCCCCTAACACAACTGATCTCTTGGAAGCCGACGTACCCCTCGTTGCATTAGAGCCAGTCTCATTACCAGAAACGTGGCTGTTCGTGCTATGTTCCCCTGAGAATCCATCACCCCTACATTTTCCAAAACAACATACCTGTTTGAAATGTGTATATCCACAAAAGACTCCTGCACGAGCTGCCTACCTCTCTTACCCTTCCTGGAGTTAACCCATCTATGTGACTGTATCTGAGACTTTCCACCCTTCCTATAACTGCCATCCATCACATACTGTTGCTGTTGCAAATTCCTCATTGCTTCTAACTGTCTCTCCCACCAATCCACTCGATCTGATAAGATTCACATCCAACAGCATTTATGGCAGATATAATCCGCAGTAACCCTTAAACTCTCTTTAAACTCCCACATCTGACAAGATATACATCAATTCTGGTTGTAATGGCGCTTTGATTTCCCCCATCCCCACTAGTTGTTTCAGTTTTGCTGGGACTGGACCTTTCTGCATTCAAAGTCTGATAATGTCAGCTGTGACCGGAAGTGTGTCCACAACGTTTTAAAGCTTTACGGATTCTTCCAGTACCAGGAGTCGTGACTCTGTCAAAGGGAAGTGGCTCAATGCATCTGCATTTGCTATGCACTTAGTATTAGAGCCCACTGCTGAATTCAACATGAAGCAATGGGCTGCATTGCCTTGTCCTCTTTAAGTAAATCTAGCAGGATTTCTGGTCATTATTATTACAAATTTACATGTAAACGTATTGGCGGATCTTCCTGACTCCAATATGTCTGCCAAACCGTCCTTCTCTAACTGGGCATACTTACACTCTACATTAGCCAAAGTCCTGGTTGCATTCGCTGTTAGGCGTTCCTCTCCATTGGGCCACCTATGAGCTAATACTACCCTGATGATGTAAAGTCAATACCAGATCTCATTTGGGAGCATGGTGTGCCAACACCTGAGAGGATGATAGCTGTTTCTTCACTTCCCTGAAAGCAATGGCTAGACTACATGACCATTCCCAAGGCTGATTTTCTTTTAAGATTTAATGGAAGGATGGAAGCCAGCTTATGTATGAAGTTTCCATAATAATTCACCAGCCCAAGGAAAAACCTAAGCTCTGTGCTCTTCATTGTCTGTTCCAATGGGTGTAAAGAAGGGCTTATGCCTGAAACGTCAATTCTCCTTCTCCTTTGATGCTACCTGACCTGCTGCGCTTTTCCAGAAACACATTTTTACATTGTTGACCCTGTAGCCCAAGTAGATCACTTGAGTGCCTGGAACATACATTTTTCCCTTCTAGTGCATACATCTGTTTGGAAGAAGCATTTAAGGACTATGTCCAAGTTTTCTATGTGCTCCTTATTGGCTTTCCCCATTACTAGCATGTCGTCTAGATAAATGGCAACCTGGGGTAGACCTTGTGAAATGTTCTGTATTGTCTACTGAAAAATTGCACAGGCTGACGATACCCTAAATGGCAATCTCGTACCTTGGTTAAAAACCCTTATGAGTATTACTTCCTGGTCAACATGCAAGGTGGCTTTGGCTCCTTTGATAGTCCCCAGATCTTCCTGAGACACTTCCGGGGTATTTTATTAGGACTTCACTCAGGCAACCATTCTCTTATTGAAAAATGTTTGATCAATCTAGTGCATCTTTCTCAACCAATTTTGCCCCAAAAGCTTTGGTCTGAGCCATTTACTACAGTCAGTAGTAAACCAGCTGCTTCTCATAAGAAGCTGGAATTGAAGTTGTACCCTTAATCGTAAATGATCCCTGGTATATGTTCTCAGTCTAGCTGAGGTCTTGTGTAAACTTAAGGATTGGAATCCAGAGCAAATTCAATTTAAGACTGGTTCTGCAATTACTGAAACTGGTATCGACCTCCATTAGAACTGGGTGACAATTTAACCAGATGTTTGTTTTGATTGGTTCTGATTTAGATGTTGCTAAGCAGTTTAACTGTTCCAAACCAGATGTAGGTGGACTTTCCAGGCTGTGCAATATTCTGGCTACAGGCCTATGAGTTTTCTTGCTTATTTTTGGTCTAAGTTAAAAATCACACAATACCAGGTTATAGTTCAACAGGTTTATTTAGAGGTACTAGCTTCATTAGCTTCATCACCTGATGAAGAAGCAGCACTTCAAAAGCCAGTGCCGACAAATAAATCTGTTGGACGGTAACCTGATGTTGTGTGATTTTTAATTTTGTCCACCCCGTCCGACACCAGCTCCTCCAAATCAAGTTTAGGTCTAGTTGGACTCTTTTGCTGTCTTGAGTCCACATACCAGCAACAACTACAATGGATTCTGAAGAAAATTTTGAATGTTTGGCTAAGGCTTGGCTGTGTTTTGGGCTTTGCTGTGGGCTGACCTAGAGTCCCTCTGATCAAGATGTGTCCTGAGTGAGGCTATGCAATTGCCTTCACTCAAGTGATGTTCCCCAAGCTCCATCGAACTGGTGAGAGTGTCCACTTCCACCAGAATTGCCTGCAACTCATATGCTGCACTTGCAGCATTTTCCAATGATAAAGCCGGTTGTAGTGTTTGTTTGAATTCCAGTTGGGCTTCAGCTTATAGCTGCTTTTGCATGGTTACATTATTAAACCCACATACCAAAGAGTCTCCCAGCTTCTCATTAAGGTGCAAATCAAAGTCACATACCTCTGCCAATCATCTTAATCTAGTCAAAAACCCAATGGGGATTCCCCTGGTTCTCCAATTGCCACATAAAACCAATAGCATCAGTGCAATAGAAGAGGCTTGGGGGTTGTAATATTCCATAATTAAATCCATCAACTCTTGTAAGGATTTTATATTTGGTGCCTCAGGGAACATTAGAATTTGGATAACAGAAAAAGCTGCCGGTTCACAAGCTGTCTGTCTTTTTCATCTGTCCCAATGTCATTTGTCCAGAAAAGAAAATGCATTCTTTCCACATCCTGGGCCCGGTCTTGGTGGAAGGATTGAACGAGTTAAGCCTCCCAAATAATGGCACGATGCTAGAAATGCCTACCCTAATTCAAAGACGACTGTCACCAGCGAATTTCTCTAGGAGCATGCTTTACTCTCGTCGCCACTGAAGTAACTCCACTGAGGCTGATATCCCATCACCAACTCATCTTTTATGTATACTTGAAAGGTCCTTGATACTGTCTCAGTTCTCTCAGAGTCAGCTCTCAGAGATGACAGGATGGCTGATGCTCCTGTCTTTTCATAATTCCCCCAAAGGGGCCCCAGCAGCAGTGCTTCTCTTTTCCCAAGCAGTAAAAAGATACCATTGTGCAAGAACTTTATTCTAAATTTTCCAATCCCATAAAAACATCCATGTGGCTCATGAAATATTAACAAGCTAAGCCCGATAAGCTGATGCTTATGTGAAGAAAATGAAGGAGGAGGATTGGGACTAAACGAAATAGAATTAGAGGAGCAAATATAGCACTCCATCATCCATGGTGCCCATCTCTCCCAAAAGATACCGAGAACATTGGTGGACAATGTACTCCCTCTCCAATGACACTCATAAGATTGTAAGGCATTGGAGTGGAAGTAAGGCCATTTGGCCCATCAAGCCCACTCCGTCATTTAATCATGGCTGATTGGCATTTCAAGTCCACTTACCCCGACTCTCCCTGTAGACCTTAATTCCTTGCGAGATCAAGAATTTATCAATCTCTGCCTTGAAGACATTTAACATCCCAGCCTCCACTGCGCTCCCTGACAACGAATTCCACAGGCAAAAATGAGGACTGCAGATGCTGGAAACCAGAGTTCAGATCAGAGTGGTGCTGGAAAAGCACAGCAGGTCAGGTCCTGCTCCTCAGATGCTGCCTGACCTGCTGTGCTTTTCCAGCAGCACTCTGATCTAAACAATGAATTCCACAGGCCCACCACCCTCTGGCTGAAGAAATGTCTCCTCATTTCCATTCTAAACTGACCCCCTCTAATTCTAAGGCTGTGCCCACAGGTCCTAGTCTCCCCGTCGAATGTAACCACAGAAGGTAAGCAGGAGGTCAGCAGAGACAATCCCCTCCACAGCCCACTGCCTGGACCTGTTTATAGCCAGGGTCAAAAAGTGTGGCACTGGAAAAGCACAGCAGCTCAGGCAGCATCCAAGGAGAAGGAGAATCGACATTTCAGGCATAAGCTCTTTATCAGGAATGTGGTGGGAGTGGTGGCAAGGAGAAGGGGGCTAAGAGATAAATAGGAGGGTGGAAGTGGGGCTGCGGAAAGGTAGCTGGGAAGGCAATGGGTAGATGGAGGTGGGGGGGGGGGGGGGGTGATGGTGATGGGTCGGAGGGGATGGTGGAGTGGATAGGTGGGAAGGAAGGACAGTTCAAGAGGCCAGTGCTGAGTTGGAGTGTTGGATCTGGGATGAGGTGGGGGGGGAGGCAAGATGAGGAAACTGATGAAATTAATATTGATGCCTTGTGGTTGGAGGGTCCCAAGGCAGAAGATGAGGTTTTCTTTCTCCAGGCATCAGGTGACTAAGATTTGGCGATGAAGGAGGCCAGGACTTGCATGCCCTTGGTGGAGTGGGAAGGGGAGTTGAAGTGGTCAGCCATAGGGCAGTGGAGTTGCTTGGTGTATGTGTCCTGGAGCTGTTCTCTAAAGCGTTCCGTAAGTTGGTGTCCTGTCTCCCCAACATAGAGGAGACCATATCAAGAGCAACGGACACAGCAGATGAGATGTTTGAAGGTGCAGGAAAGTCTCTGCTGACCGTGGAAGGATCCTTTGGAGCCTTGAACGGAGGTGAGGGGGGGAGGTGTGCACGCAGGCTTTACACCTCTTGTGGCGGTGCTCAAAACATCGACTCTCCTGCTACTCAGATGCTGCCTGACCAGCTGTGCTTTTCCAGTGCCACACTTTTTGACTCTGATCTCCAACATCTGCAGTTCTCAATGTCTCCAGCCAGCCTGGCCAGGGCCAGGAGGTAACCCATCAGGGGGTACTCCGATCTGCCCACACCTCTCAGTACCAGATGCCCAATGATCAGGCATATGGGGCTGAAGAGACACTCCTGTTTGTTTTATACCTACTCACAGTACACTGGCTGTGACCAGCCAGCTCAAAGGCAGTCCCTGAACTGAGGAGATTCAGAATCCCCCGTTTATTCTTTCTTTTTACCCCAAACTACCACTGTGCAGCAGTAGTGCTTATTTTTTCCCCATAACAACCGTGTTGTGTGTGTACATTTACAGTGACTCAGTAAAGTCACTATAGTGCAAATAATTTTACTCAATATATACAACCACTAGGAAAACACTCATATGGCCAGTAACAAGCAAAGCCTGATAAGGGTGATGCCTATGTGAAGAAAGTAAAAGGGGAGGGTACGATTTAAATCAAAATCGAGGGTGAAATAAAGCACTCCATCCCCCACAGCGGCCGCCTCTCCCTTAAGGAATCTTGAGCATTGGTGGACACCGCATGCTCCCTCTCCAAGGGCATCCACGGAAGAGGGACAGGCAGTTGCCAGAAATGACTTCCTCCATGCCCCACTGTCTGGACCTACTTATTGCCATCGTGTCTAGGCCCAGGAGCAGACCCACAAAGAGATCCTTTGACCTATCCACACCTCTCACCACCAGTTGCCCATAGATCAGGAGCGTGGGCTGCATGGAATTCCAGTTTTCCGGGGCTCCCTGACTGAAACAGATTAACAGCCCCACTCAGGGAATATTCTATGAAGTCCACCTGGCTGACGTTGATACAAACTCTGCACCTGTTTAACTGCAGTTTTGAAGAAGTAACAGAGAAGCTTGGTGAGTGTAATGCTGCTGTTGGATGTGTACCATCCAAAACTCTTCAATACAGTGCCGCACAATGGACTTGTGAAAAACATTACAGCTCATGGAACACAAGCAACAGAAGCAACATGAGTACAAAATTAGATTGTAATAAAAAACAAGTGGTTAACAGATTTGAGGTGAATATCACATTAGCCGTCTTGCTGACTGATGGAACACTCCCAAGCAGATAATCCAACTGCTTCTCTTCCTGCTTTTTTAGGTTCTAATGTAAGATTCAGAAATGGATCACGTGAAGAGGACTGAAAATTAAAAGTCAGAAGCAAAGAGGGATTACATTTTCCAGTTCAGGGTGAAAACAGAAAACAGCACCAACATTGTCTTCAGTGTAATAGAATAATAAGTAAGACAGAGGACCAAAGAATTATCAGCAATCTCAGAGGAAAGGCTAGGGCTCCACAGGGGTGTCCTGAGCAACACTTGGTCATTGTTGGATGTGATTGGAGTTGATAGAAAAGTAGTTCAGTCTAAGTGCAAATTCAGTCAAATGGAGGAGGGGAATGATAGATGGAGACTAACCCTAACTCTAACCCTAACCCTAACTCTATCATTCCAAGGAATAAGTTACTGGAGAATGGAAACATAGAATGAAAGGGAAAATCAGAAGCATCATGGGTGTAGAATAGACCGAACATTAATTACAAAAAGAGGGAAACTGGAAATGTTCGATGACAGAGGGCATCAAAAAAGTCACAGAGGTAGATAAGAATCTAATGGACAAGAGGATAAAGGAATTAGAGTTGAGGTAGGAAAAACAATCAGTCAGGAGGCCAGAAAAAGCTGAGAAAATAGATTTATCAAGGCAGGCCTGTACTGACCACTGCTTTGACAAAGGGAGACACTAGCTTTCTTGCCTACACACCAAGACTGTGAGTACACTGAACTTGAAGCATTGTTTTCAGATCAATTTTTAAAATTTCATTCACAGGATATGCGCATCACTGGCTTGACCAGCATTTATTGCTCAACCCTGGGGTTGCAATGGGAATGGAGTCATATATAGGCAGAAGTTCCTTCCCTAAGGATATTAGTGAGCCAGGTGTGTTTTTCTTGACAGTGGTCATCATTCCTGATGAAGGGCTTATGCCCGAAACGTCAATTCTCCTGCTCCTCAGAATTTGCCTGACCGGCTGTGCTTTTCTAGCATCACACTCTTCGATTAGCAGTCATCAAAGTGGTTAGATGGTCATTACCTAGCAGTTGTGTAGCATGTATGTTACTTGGCACTTGTCAGCCCAAGCGTGGATATTGTCCAGGTCTTGGGCGGCATGGTGTCACAGTGGCAGAGACCCAGGTTCAATTCCCGCCTCAGGCGACTCTCTGTGGTGTTTGCACATTCTGCGTGGGTTTCGTCCGGGTACTCCCACAGTCCAAAAAAAAATGTGCAGGTTAGGTGAATTGGCCATGCTGAAAACAATGCTTCAAGTTCAGTGGACTCATAGTCTTGGTGTATAGTGTTAGGTGAAGGGGTAAATGTAAGGGAATGGATCTGTGTGAGTTGCGCTTCGGCGGGTCAGTGTGGACTTGTTGGGCTGAATGGCCTGTTTCCACACTGTAAGTAATCTAATCTTGTTGCATTTGAACTCGGATTGCTTCAGTATCTAAGGAGTTGCAAATGATGCTGAACACTTTGCAATCATTGATGAACATCCCCACTTCTGACCTTATGATGGAGCAAAGGTCATTTTTAAAAATTCATTCATGGAATGTGAGCATCATTGGTTAGGTCAGTATTAATTGCCCATTCCTAATAACCCAGAGGGCAGTTCAGAGTTGACCACATTGCTGTGGGTCTGGAATCACATGTAGGCCAGACCAGGTGAGGATGACAGTTTGGGATTCTCTCAAGAACATTGGATAACAAAGATGGGGTTTTCCAACAATCAATAATGGCTTCACAATCATTATCAGATGATTCCAGATTTTCATTGAATTCAAATTCCACCATCTGCCTTGGCAGGATTTGAACCCAGGTAAGTTCTGGTGTCCTGGGTTTCTGGATTAATATTCTAACGCTAATACCACTAGGTCATCACCTCCCCTGTTACTGACTGCTGATCCCCTAGTACTCTTTACTCAATAGCTTCCAACCTCACAACCCCATATGGCTTGCTTCTCCTTCCATCCCAAGATAAACAGGACCATCATGACAGAGCTATCAGTTCAATCTGCTCCTATCCCAATGAATTGATTTCTTTCTGCCTTGGCTCTGCTTTCTCTCCCATTGTCTAGTCTCTTTCTACCTACATCCATGATCCTTCTGATTTTGTCTTTCATTCTAAGATTTTTCAATTTTCTGGTACTAAACAACTCCTTATCTCCTTGGATATCCAATCTCTCCACCCTCCTTCCTTCACCAGGATGACTGAGGAAGCTTTGCTTCTTCCTTCAGTTAAGCCTGAGCCAGTTTCCATTAACCACCACCACCCTCCATTGCTGGTTGAACATACTTCCTCATTGAACATTATTTCCCTTAACTGGTCTCACTTACTTCATTTTAAAAAAATGTTATGAGTACCAGTACGAACTCTAAACATGCCTGCCTTTTTGTCAAACCTTTCTTGTTCCAAACCAGTTCAGGCCCCCTCCATTCTTGCTCCCATACATTGATAACTGCATCAATGCCATGGCCTGCTCTTGCCTTGAATTGAAACATTTCTTCAACTTTGCTTCCAAATTCTAACCTTCTCAGTTTCACTTGACTCATCTCCAACACCTGCCTTCCTATCCTTGACTTCTCTGTCTCCATTTCTGATGATGGGGGCTCCATTAATATTCATTATACACCCTCTGACTTCTTTAGCTACCTCAACCATAATTCCTCACATCCTATATCCTCTAAAGATTCCATTACATTTTTCCCACTTTCTTCACCTCCATCGCATTCTGGTGAGGCAATCTTCCGCAACAACATTTCTGCGATGCCTTCGTTTTCCCTCAAACAAGGAATTCCCCCCACTGTGGCTAACAGGACACATGACAATGCCTAACCTATGTGCCACACTTCTGTTCTCACCCACTCCCTTCCCTGTCAGAATGCACCTTTGTCCTTCACCTTCAACAACACCACCTTCCACTTTCAATATAACACCACCTTCCACTTTCAATCTGCCATTTCAATCCCTGTAGAATAATGCTGCTCATTATGAACCCAGCAGGTATTGCACAAGTCCGACCCCAGATGGAATCTAATTTGAGGGATCTTTGCTTTTCTTTGTTTTTCTGATTTAACACCATGGCCTTTCACTGGAACATAAGTTCACTAGGTTGCAGATTTGGCTTTAACAATAAAACTGCAGTTTATTCTACCATAGAAATAAATGAAAGCAAACAACCTAAAAATAACACAGCTTGAAATATTTTAAAATGCAGAGGAAAATCCCCCTTCATTCCCATTACGTTTTCTTCCCCTTATGTTCTCTGTGATGTGAAATCATTTTCTTAAATCCCCACACAATTGAGCTCTTAGATTCTCTCAGCTTTGAATAACCAATACAAATTTTTAAATAATTAATCCATTTTCCTACCCTTAAATAATACTTCACAGCTGTCAAGATAGTGTAGCTCTGGAGAGTAACTCAAGACAGTGTGTTTTCAGGATGAATATGTTTGTTAAATAATCTCAATGTGGGGAATTGGTATTCCTTGTCTGCTGTACCGAGTTTCTATTATACAGTAAAACCTACCATACCTACAAGTCTAACGCATGAAGAATGTTCTTAAAATATATGAGCAGGAACAGGCCCTAACTGCGTTTCTGTGGCCAGATCCATGACTCCAGGATAGAATGCTGCCTCTCTGGTTCCAGAGACAAGGACCTCACCAATCAACTGGAGGACATTCTTATGGGACTCAGAAAGCATGGTTAACATTGGGTCCAACAACATAGGTAGAAAGAAGATGAGGTCATGAATGCAGGTTTCGAACAGCTAAAATAGAGATTGAAAAGCAGTGGTCTCAGAATTACGCCAGAGCTTCATGCTAGTTAGTACAGATATAGGAGGACAGGGCACACATACATGTAACTGGAGAAATTAATAGGAGGGAAGGCTTTAGATTTCTGGGGCATTGAGACCAGTTCTGGAACAGATGACATCAACATTGGAGGTGTAGTGGACAGCGAAGAAGGTTACCTCAGAATACAGTAAGATCTTGATCAGATGGGCCAATGGGCTGAGTTTAAATTAGGTAAATGTGAGGTGTTGCATTTTGGAAAGGTAAATCAGGGCAGGACTCATACACTTAATGGGAAGGTACTGGGGAATGTTGCTGAACAACTAGACCTTATAGTGCAGGTTCATAGCTCATTGAAAGTGGAGTTGTGGGTAGATAGGGTCATGAAGAAGGCTTTCCTTTATTGGTCAAGCATTGAGTATAGGAGTTAGGAGGTCATGTTGCGGCTACACAAGACATTGGTTAGGTCACTTTTGGAATGTTGTGTGCAATTCCAGTCTCCCTGTTGGAAGGATGTGAAACTTGAAAGGGTTCAGAAAAGATGAGCAAGGGTGTTGCCAGGATTGGAGGGTTTGAGCTACATGGAGAGGCTGGATATTCTGGGGCTATTTTACCAGAGCGTTGGAGGCTGAGAGATGACCTTATCGAGATTTATAAAATCATGAGGGACATAGATAAGGTGAAATAGCCAAGGCCTTTTCCCCAGGGTAGCAGCGACCCACACTACAGGGCATAGGTTTAGGGTGAGAGGGAAAAGATTTAAAAGGGACCTAAGGGGCAACTTTTTCACACAGAGGGTGGTGTGTGTATGGAATGAGCTGCCAGAGGAAGTGGTGGAGGCTGGTACAATTACAACATTTAAAAGGCATCTGGATGGGTATATGAATAGGAAGGGTTTGGAGGGATATGGACCAAAAGCTGGCAAAAGGGACTAGATTAATTTAGGAAACCTGGTTGGCATGAACGAGTTGGACCGAAGGGACTGTTTTTGTGCTGTATATCTCTATGACAGTATGACTAACATCCTTGAAGGGAGATTCGGTAAGTTTGCTGGAGAGGTTCCAAACTACTCTGACAGGTAGATAGGAATGTGAAATAAAATTCATACAGCAGAGAATTAAGTATTATTAAAGTATTATAAAGAGCTAAGTGAAATCAGAAACAAGGTCCAGCATTAAAAAGAGTCAAAATATGGAAGAACGTTAAAAATGAAAATTTTGGGAATCTAAGATTGCGGCGATCTGAGAAGATCACACTGCAGAGCTTCACATTGCAGCAGGAGCAGGACAGTCCTTTAACCCACCCAGCCCAGGTCATCAGGATTTCTTGGGGTGTTGGAAAGATTGTGGAGCCCCAAGAAACATTTAAAAATTGACTAACCTGTATTTTCAGCTGTCCAGAAATGCCTAAAAAGGGAGGAGGAGCATCTGAGGCTGGGCCTGCAGCTCAGTCTGCAGCAGCCTCAGAGCAGATTACTCTCCAGGACCTGATGAACCAGCTCTCGAAATCTCGCAAGATGTTGGGGAAACAGATTGAAGATAAGCTGGCTCCAGTCTCTCTCATGCTGCAGAAGCATGAGCAGCAGCTGGGAGACCTGGAGAAGAGGATGGATGAGATTGAGCACAGGGTCACAGTAGTGGAAGCTGATGCCAGTTCATTCAAGGAAGAGATCCAAGCCCTGAAGACGCAGGTTTGTAATTTGCGTGACCAAGTGGATGATCTTGAAAACAGGGGCAGGAGAAAAAACATTCAGATCATCGGTCTGCCTGAGGGTAAGGAAGGTGAGGAGGCTGCGGAATTTGTTGAAGTTTGGCTTCTGAAATTCCTTGACTTGGAGACTGGCATGAGAGGATTGAAGATAGAGAGGGCTCACCGGGTCGCAGCACGGAGGTCAGGTCTGGGTCAACGCGCTCGTCCTCTCCTGGTGCGGTTCCATCATTACCGAGATAAGGAGAGAGTCATGGAGGCTTCCAGACTCCAGGGGAAGGATCCAAAGGCCCTAATTTACGAGGGGTCTAAGATCATGTTTTTCCAGGACTTTTCAGCAAGGGTGATCCAGAAACGAAAATCATATGATGGTGTCAAGAGAAGATTGAAGGAGCCTGGGATTCAGTACTCCCTGAGATATCTCTCAGTGCTTCGGATCACCTTAGATGGATCCATGCATCACTTTGACACATCGGAGAAGGCAAGAGACTTTGTGGACAAACTAACCTAAGTTAAACAATTGTAGTATGTATAAATTTCGTTGCTTGGGTATGCGTTTATCATTCTGTAAAAGAAATGGAGGAAATCCGGTTGGAGCTTTGTTTTTCCCTATTTTTTTACCTCTATTGATAATAATTTGGTTCAAACTATGTCTGGCAGTGGTTAAGATGTACATTTTAAATTTATAAGTTAAGACATACCAAAGGATGGGTGGGGTATTTATTCCCTTTTTTTTAATAAAAGAATATTTTTTTATTCATATTGATATTCTATGGGGTGTTTATTCTTTTTAGCTTGTGCTTGTGATGCGGCTCTAGCTAAGAGAAGTGAAGGTGGTTGAGATGGTTAGATGCCTACTTATGGGCAGTTCGGGACGGGTAGTAGCCCCCTCCAGGCAGGGGGTGAGTTCCCCTACTCAGTGTTTTTGGCGCTTTATACGTTGGTTTGTTTTCTGGTTTTTGTTGTTTTTAATTTTTAATAATTTTGTATGTTTGTTCAGTGTAGTGGTTTTAGTTTATGTAGTTTTTATATTTGGTAGATCATGTCACACTAAGGCTCAGCAATTTGTGGTTCGGGTTCCTCCTCTCTGGAATTTAAATGTAATTGCAGAAGATTATGGCTAATGATTTGATTAAATGGTGTACCTGGAATATCAAGGGAAGTCACTCACCAATTAAGAGGAAGAAGGTACTCGAGTCTTAGAAAGGAGAAGCTGGATATTGCTTTGTTACAGGAGACACATTTGAAAGATAAGGAGCATCTGAAATTACAGCAGAATGGCTTTGACCGAGTTTATTTTTCATCATTTTCTACCAGAAGTAGGGGAGTGGCTTTATTGGTTAGGAAAAATCTCTCATTTAAATTGTTTAAATGTGTTAAAGACACATATGGGAAGTTTGTAATTCTTAAAGCCTTGATAAATGGGGAAGAATATGGCATTTTAAATGTTTATTGTCCCCCAGCTCATCCTCTTAAATTCTTGGTAGATGCTTTTTCTAAACTGATAAGTCTCAAGTCTCGGCACATTATTATAGGGGGAGATTTTAACTGCCTCATGGACCCCACAGTAGACAGGTTGCCTAAAGGTCCCTCGATACCCTCTGCACAAACTAAACATGTATTGGGCTTGTGTGGGGAAGTAGGATTGGTGGACGTCTGGAGACGTCTCCACCCTACAGGTAGGGATTTTACGTTTTTCTCCAATCCGCACAGATGTCACACAAGGATTGATTTTTTTCTGACCCCTGCAGTAACCCTGGATCTGGTGGCATCCTGTACGATTGGTAATATTGCCATCTCTGATCATGCTCCAGTGTACCTTATGGTTAAGACTAAGGACATTACAGTGGGTTCAATGTACTGACGAATGGACCCCTTTATTCTCATGGACAGTAGGAGTATTTCTCTAGGGAATTTCGGGCGTTCCGAAACATCAACATAGGCTCGGTTGATAGCTTATCCGTTCCTGGGAAACTGCCAAAGCCTATGGTAGGGGGTTAGTTATTTCATATTCCACCAGTAGGAAGCGGCAGAAGGGTGAGCAGCAACGTCTCCTTGAAGAACGGTTGAAGGCAGCCGAGAAGGCCTACTTTGACAGATCCTCATTGGTCAAACTACAGAGGATTACGGCACTGCGGTCTGCACTAAAGTCAGTGCTCACGCAGATGGCAAAGAAGGAGCTGGCTTTTGCAAAGCAAAGGTTATACGAGCATGGTGACAAGCCAGGCAAATACTTAGTATATTCTGGATTAGTGGTGCTGGAAGAGCATAGCAGTTCAGGCAGCATCCAAGGAGCTTTGAAATCGATGTTTCGGGCAAAAGCCCTTCATCAGGAATAAAGGCAGTGAGCCTGAAGCATGGAGAGATAAGCTACAGGAGGGTGGGGGTGGGGAGAGAGTAGCATAGAGTACAATGGGTGAGTGGGGGAGGGGATGAAGGTGATAGGTCAGGGAGGAGAGTGTGGAGTGGATAGGTGGAAAAGGAGATAGGCAGGTAGGACAAGTCCGGACAAGTCATGGGGACAGTTACTGAGCTGGAAGTTTGGAACTAGGGTGAGGTGGGGGAAGGGGAAATGAGGAAACTGTTGAAGTCCACATTCATGCCCTGGGGTTAAAGTGTTCCGAGGTGGAAGATGAGGCATTCTTCCTCCAGGCATCTGGTGGTGAGGGAGCGGTGGTGAAGGAGACCCAGGACCTCCATGTCCTCGGCAGAGTGGGAGGGGGAGTTGAAATGTTGGGCTACGGGGCGGTGTGGTTGATTGGTGTGGGTGTCCCAGAGATGTTCCCTAAAGTGCTCTGCTAGGAGGCGCCCAGTATCCCCAATGTAGAGGAGACCGTATCGGGAGCAAGGGATACAATAAATGATATTAGTGGATGTGCAGGTAAAATTTTGATGGATGTGGAAGGCTCCTTTAGGGCCTTGGATAGAGGTGAGGGAGGAGGTGTGGGCGCAGGTTTTACAGTTCCTGCGGTGGCAGGGGAAAATTCCAGGATGGGAGGGTGGGTTGTGGGGGGAACGTGGACCTGACCAGGTAGTCATAGAGGGAACGGTCTTTGCGGAAGGCGGAAAGGGGTGGGGAGGGAAATATATTCCTGGTGGTGGGGTCTGTTTGGAGGTGGCGGAAATGTCGGTGGATGATTTGGTTTATGCGAAGGTTGGTAGGGTGGAAGGTGAGCACCGGGGCATTCTGTCCTTGTTACGGTTGGAGGGGTGGGGTCTGAGGGCGGCGGTGTGGGATGTAGACGAGATGCGTTGGAGGGCATCTTTAACCAGGTGAGAAGGGAAATTGTGGTCTCTAAAGAAGGAGGCCCTCTGGTGTGTTCTGTGGTGGAACTGGTCCTCCTGGGAGCAGATACGGTGGAGGCGGAGGAATTGGGAATACGGGATGACATTTTTGCAAGAGGTAGGGTGGGAAGAGGTGTAATCCAGGTAGTTGTGGGAGTCGGTGGATTTGTAAAAAATGTCAGTGTCAAGTCGGTCGTCATTAATGGAGATGGAGAGGTCCAGGAAGGGGAGGGAGGTGTCAGAGATGGTCCAGGTAAATTTAAGGTCAGGGTGGAATGTGTTGGTGAAGTTGATGAATTGCTCAACCTCCTCGCGGAAGCACGAGGTGACGCCAATGCAGTCATCAATGTAGCGGAGGAAGAGGTGGGAAGTGGTGCCGGTGTAATTACAGAAGATCAACTGTTCTACGTAGCCAACAAAGGGACAGGCATAGCTGGGTCCCATACGTGTGCCCATGGTTATCCCTTTGGTCTGGAGGAAGTGAGAGCATTCAAAGGAGAAATTGTTAAGGGTGAGAACCAGTTCGGCCAAACGAGTGAGAGTGTCGGTGGAAGGATACTGTTGGGGACGTCTGGAGAGGAAAAAAACGGAGGGCTTGGAAGCCCTGGTCATGGCGGATGGAGGTGTAGAGGGATTGAATATCCATGGTGAAGATGAGGCGTTAGGGGCCGGGGAAATGGAAGTCTTGGAGGAGGTGGAGGGGGTGGGTGGTGTCTCGAACGTATGTGGGGAGTTCTAAATACTTAGCATACCTTGCCAGAAAGAGAAGTGCCCCACAAACCATTACAGCGATTAGGGAAGGGTCTGGGAACCTAACATGTGATTTTAAAAAGATTAATGTGGCGTTCCAGAGATTCTACTCTAAGTTATATCAGTCTGAGAATTATGAGGAGGGGCAGGCCAAAATGGAATCCTTTTTTAGAGATCTGAAGCTCCCGGGTGTGACTCGGGAACAATCCTTTCTCAATACCCCATTATTAAAGCAAGAAGTGCAGGAAGCTGTGAGGCAGCTTCAGAGTGGAAAGGCGCCCAGTCCTGATAGACTTCTCAGTGAATTCTATAAGGAATTTATAAATATACTGTCAGGCCCGATGCTGAATATATTTAATGATTCATACAGTCATGATTGTCTCCCACCATCTCTGAGAGAGGCCAATATTTCACATCCTTAAAAAAGGGAAGGATCCGGACAACTGTGCTTCATACTGGCCCATCTCAATCTTAAATGTGGACGTTAAGGTCCTCTCTAAGGCTCGTGTGTTAGGGTGTTACCTTCTATTATTAAAGAGGGTCAGATGGGCTTTATAAAGTGTCTCAGATCCTCCAATAATGTTAGGAGGCTGCTTAACGTAATTCAAGCATGCTAACAGTAGTCAATACAGAGATTGGTCATTTCTTTAGATGCAGAGAAGGCATTTGATTGAGTTGAGTGGCCGTAGCTTTTCTATACTCTAGACCGGTTGGGTCTGGGCGAAGTTTTCATAAGATGAGTAAAGGTTCTCTACAGTGTACCTCTCGCTGTGGTCATTACCAATGGGGTACGATCAAGCAACTTTAATATTTCTAGGGAGAGCCGGCAGGGCTGTCCCCGTTCACCATTACTTTTTACGTTGGTGATTGAACCATTGGCAGAGGCCATTCGTGGGGATCTCAAAATAACAGCTCCAGAAGTGGGGTCAAAATTACGTAAGATCTCGCTGTATGCAGACGATGTTCTAATTTTCTTGACAAGCCCAACAGTTTCAGTCCCTCGCCTGATACGATGCATTTACACGTTTGGCGCTTTTTCAGGATATAAGATTAACTTTGCTAAATCAGAGGCTATGCCTATGGGTGGTCTTACGAAAGAGTTGGCTCTTGAGAGTGACTATAGATTTCCATTTAGGTGGTTACAGGAGATGGGGGGGGGGGGAAGGTTTGTGTATTTGGGCACATTCATTACTCCAGTTCTGGACTGGCTGTTCAAAGCCAATTTTACTCAATTATTTGAAAAAATTAAACAAGATCTCCAAAGATGAGAGGCACTTCCAGTCTCATGGTTGGGTCGGATAGCGCTTATTAAGATGAATATTCTCCCTCGTTTGCTATACCCTATACGGATGCTCCCCCTGATTTTCAATAAACAAACACTCAGGAGACTGAACAGTTGGTTCAGCTCCTTTATCTGGCACCGTAAACAGCCCCTCATTAAATTAGCCAAACTGCAGTTGCCTCACAGATTGGGGGGGAGTAGACCTTCCGGACATTAAAAATTACCAATTAAGCTCACTTTTGAACTACGTAAGTGATTGGGTTTGTGGGGATCCTCTTTCAATATGGCTAGATATCAAAGCCTCCCAGGCAAGGTGCCCCCTTACCAGTTTGCTGTTTTTGGACAAGGTGAGGACAGTTAGGGAATATTGCCATAACCCAATAGTCATCGATACTCTTAAAGCATGGAGGGCAATTCGGCAGAGGGAAGGTAATATTGACAAAACATCTTTGTATACACCTTTAGTGGGTATGCCGGGTTTTCAACCAGGTATGATAGATTCAGGATTTAAATGTTGGACAGCTAGGGGTATATCTTGCATGGGTGATTTATTTGAGGGAGATGTAATGATGTCCTTTGATCAATTAGTATGGAAGTACGAGTTTTTCAAGTTAGGGATTTTATTCAAAAAAAAGACCACACTTTTGACTGATCCCTACAAATCTGACATAGAAAGAGGGGTACTAAGGGCTAAGAATACACTCTCTGTCAGTACTTTATATCACCAGTTGGGGGGTGCCACCTCAGATGAGTCTGATCGATTCTGCAGGATGTGGCAGAGAGAGCTGGGTGTTGAAGTTTCTTCAGAGGCATGGGAGGATATTTGGGAGAATGCAAGGAAGATATCAATTTGCAATAGGACCCATGCTTTACAGTTGAAGATTCTCCACAGGGTCCACTTAGCCCCAGACCGTTTGTCAAAATTTAAACCAGGGGTATCTTCAGCATTCCCCAAGTGCAAGATCTGTATGGGTACTCTTACCCATTGTCTTTGGTCTTGTGACAGGCTTCAAACATATTGGAGCACTGTGGTGGGTGCAATGGAGAGGATTTTAGGTGTAGGGGTGGAGAAGGACCCTATTTAGAACATAGAACATAGAACATAGAACAATACAGCACAGAACAGGCCCTTCGGCCCACGATGTTGTGCCGAACTTCTATCCTAGATTAAGCACCCATCCATGTACCTATCCAAATGCCGCTTAAAGGTCGCCAATGAATCTGACTCTACCACTCCCTCGGGCAGCGCATTCCATGCCCCCACCACTCTCTGGGTAAAGAACCCACCCCTGACATCTCCCCTATACCTTCCACCCTTCACCTTAAATTTATGTCCCCTTGTAACACTCTGTTGTACCCGGGGAAAAAGTTTCTGACTGTCTACTCTATCTATTCCTCTGATCGTCTTATAAACCTCTATCAAGTCACCCCTCATCCTTCGCCGTCCCAACGAGAAAAGGCCGAGAACTCTCAAGCTATCCTCGTACGACCTACTCTCCATTCCAGGCAACATCCTGGTAAATCTTCTCTGCACCCTCTCCAAAGCTTCCACATCTTTCCTAAAGTGAGGCGACCAGAACTGCACACAGTACTCCAAATGTGGCCTAACCAAAGTCCTGTACAGCTGCAACATCACCTCACGACTCTTGAATTCAATCCCTCTGCTAATGAACGATAATACTCCATAGGCCTTCTTACAAACTCTATCCACCTGAGTGGCAACCTTCAAAGATCTATGTACATAGACCCCAATATCCCTCTGTTCCTCCACCTGACCAAGAACCCTACCATTAACCCTGTATTCCGCATTCTTATTTGTTCTTCCAAAATGGACAACTTCACACTTGGCAGGGTTGAACTCCATCTGCCACTCCTCAGCCCAGCTCTGCATCATATCTAAGTCCCTCTGCAGCCGACAACAGCCCTCCTCACTGTCCACAACTCCACCTATCTTTGTATCATCTGCAAATTTACTGACCCACCCTTCGACTCCCTCATCTAAGTCATTAATAAAAATTACAAACAGCAGAGGACCCAGAACTGATCCCTGCGGAACTCCACTTGTAACTGGACTCCATGCTGAATATTTACCATCTACCACCACTCTCTGACTTCGACCGGTTAGCCAGTTTTCTATCCAATTGGCCAAATTTCCCTCTATCCCATGCCTCCTGACTTTCCGCATAAGCCTACCATGGGGAACCTTATCAAATGCCTTACTAAAATCCATGTACACTACATCCACTGCTCTACCCTCATCCACATGCTTGGTCACCTCCTCGAAGAATTCAATAAGACTTGTAAGGCAAGACCTACCCTTCACAAATCCGTGCTGGCTGTCCCTAATCAAGCAGTGTCTTTCCAGATACTCGTAAATCCTATCCCTCAGTACCCTTTCCATTACTTTGCCTACCACAGAAGTAAGACTAACTGGCCTGTAATTCCCGGGGTTATCCCTATTCCCTTTTTTGAACAGGGGCACAACATTCGCTACTCTCCAGTCCCCTGGTACCACCCCAGTTGCCAGTGAAGACGAGAAGATCATTGCCAACGGTACTGCAATTTCCTCTCTTGCTTCCCACATAATCCTAGGATATATCCCGTCAGGCCCGGGGGACTTGTCTATCCTCAAGTTGTTCAAAATGTCCAACACATCTTCCTTCCTAACAGGTATCTCTTCTAGCTTATCAGTCCGTTTCACACTCTCCTCTTCAACAATACGGTCCCTCTCGTTCGTAAATACTGAAGAGAAGTACTTGTTCAAGACCTCTCCTATCTCTTCCGACTCAATACACAGTCTCCCACCACTGTCCTTGATCGGACCTACCCTCGTTCTCGTCATTCTCAGGTTTCTCACATACGCATAGAATGCCTTGGGGTTATCCTTGATCCTATCCGCCAGGGATTTTTCATGCCCTCTCTTAGCTCTCCTAATCCCTTTCTTCAGGTCCCTTCTGGCTATCCTGTATCCCTCCACTGCTCTGTCTGAACCTTGTTTCCTCAACCTTATGTAAGCCTCCTTCTTCCTCTTTACTAGACATTCAACCTCCCTCGTCAACCAAGGCTCCCTCACACGACCATTTCTTTCCTGCCTGATCGGTACATACATATCAAGGACACGTCGTATCTGCTCCTTGAAAAAGTCCCACATTTCCACCACATCCTTCCCTGACAGCCTATGCTCCCAACGTATGCTCCTCAAATCCTGTCTTACAGCATCGTAATTTCCCTTCCCCGAATTGTAAAAACTTCCTTGTTGTGCGCACCTATCTCTCTCCATAACCAAGGTGAAAGTCACAGAATTGTGGTCGCCATCACCAAAATGTTCACCCACTAACAAGCCCACCACTTGTCCCGGTTCGTTACCGAGTACCAAATCCAATATGGCCTCCCCTCTGGTTGGACAATCTACATACTGCGTTAGAAAAGATTCCTGGACACACTGCACAAACACCGCCCCATCCAATCTACTTGATCTAAAGAGCTTCCAATCAATATTTGGGAAGTTGAAGTCGCCCATGACTACGACCCTGTGGCTTCTGCACCTTTCCAAAATCTGTTTCCCAATCTGTTTCTCCACATCTCTGCTGCTATTGGGGGGCCTATAATAAACACCCAACAAGGTGACTGCACCTTTCCTATTTCTGACTTCAGCCCATACTACCTCCAGAGGCAGATCCCCCTCAAACTTCCTTTCTGCAGCCGTTATACCATTTCTAATTAGCAATGCCACCCCCCCTCCTTTTTTACCACCCTCCCTAATCTTACTGAAACGTCTGTAACCAGGAACCTCCAACAGCCATTCCTGTCCCTCATCTATCCATGTTTCCGTGATGGCCACAACATCGTACTCCCAGGTACCGATCCACGCCTTAAGTTCACCCACCTTATTTCTGATACTCCTTGCATTGAAGTATACGCACTTGAGCCCATCTCTGTGTCTGCAAGTAGTCCCTGTCAGTGCTACCTTCTCCACAGCCTCCCTACAGTCTTGGACATCCTGACACACAGCTAGCTTACTTGCTGGACTACAAGTCCGGATCCCATCCCCCTGCCAAATTAGTTTAAACCCCCCCGAAGAGTGCTAGCAAACCTACCCCCCAGGATATTGGTGCCCTTCTGGTTCAGGTGCAACCCGTCCTGTTTATACAGGTCCCACCTTCCCCAGAATGCAGTCCAATTGTCCAAATATCTGAAGCCCTCCCTCCTACACCATCCTTGCAGCCACGTGTTCAACTGCACTCTCTCCCTATTCTTTGCCTCTCTGTCACGTGGCACCGGCAACAACCCAGAGATGACGACTCTGTCTGTCCTAGCTTTTAGCTTCCAGCCTAACTCCTTAAGCTCTTGAATGACCTCCCCACCCCTCTTCCTACCTATGTCGTTGGTGCCAATGTGTACCACGACTTCTGGCTGCACACCCTCCCCCTTAAGGATTCTGAAGACACGGTCCGAGACGTCTCGGACCCTAGCACCCGGGAGGCAACAAACCATCCGAGAGTCTCGCCCATGTCCACAGAACCGCCTGTCCGTCCCTCTAACTAGAGAGTCCCCTATAACTAGCGCTCTCTTCTTCTCCCCCTTTCCCTTCTGAATCTCAGAGCCACAGACCCCTTCACTGCAGCTTACACCTGCAAGGCTGTCCCCCCCCAACAGTTTCCAAAGCTGCATACTTATTTTTTAGGGGAACGACCACAGGGGAACCCTGCACTGCCTGTTTCTTCCCCTTCCCACCTCTAACTGTTACCCAGCTACCTCTGTTCTCTGGCGTAACTATGTCCCTGTAGCTTCTATCGATCACCCTCTCAGCCTCTCGAATAATCCTCAGCTCATCCAGTTCCAGTTCCAGTTCCCTAACTCGTTCGGTGAGGATCAGGATCTGACTGCATTTCCTGCACACGAAGTCGGCAGGAGTATCGGTGGTCACCCCTAACTCAAACATCCTGCAGGAGGAACATTCCACCGCCTGCGCTGCCATGACTGTACACTGTCTCCAAAAACAAGAACACTGAGTCAATAACCTGTGGACTTTAAAGTTAGGTTAGAGGAGGCCCTACAGAAGTAGGACCTGGGGTCTAGAACACACCCACTCAAATACTAATCACTTGCCTTCCCGCCCAGCTATGCGCTCCAACCTCACTTCCGCTGCCCGCTACAGGTAAGTAATTTTGAAACAAACTGTCTTACCTTAGCTGTGGTCTCCCGGGTTCGTTTTTCCTCGGCCGCTGCTCCCACTCAAATGACCGTTGGTGATTAAAGGGGGAGTATTTATACTCACCGTTCTCCTTCCCGGCTGCCCCTCTGTTTACCGTCACTTCCTCTGCTGCTCCCGCTCTTTTTGTGAAGAGAGAAAAAAAAAACCGCTGCCCGCTACAGGTAAGTAATTTTGAAACAAACTGTCTTACCTTAGCTGTAGTCTCCCGGGTTCGTTTTTCCTCGGCTGCTGCCGCCTCTTTCCTTTTGGGGCTACCCATTGTATTTCCTGCAGACGCGCATCAGAAAAAACTTTTCAAATATTCTTACGTTCTGTGCAAGGAAGAATATCTTGCTAGGTTGGATATCCGAAAAAAAACCCCAGGCCTGTCGGGTTGACGGAAGATTGTTATGGAGCATAATCCCCTGGATTTTCTCACAAATATGGTACACCACAAAACTGAGAATTTTTACAAGACATGGCAATCCTTTTTGAAATACCTGGACACTGATTTACCTGCCACACTAACAAGGGCTTTTATATAGCCGTAACGATTGTGTTTCATGAGTCCAATATCCAGGGAGAAGGAACTGTGAATGTACGAGTGTTTTGTTTGGCTGGGCTGAGTTATTACTATTTATTTGTTTGTTGTTAGGTATTTATTTATTTAGTTAAATAGCTAGTTCAGGTTTTTTTTAAATTTTATACTTCTCTGTATATGTTTATACATTCATATAGGAGGGTGGGTTGGGGAATTTTTAAAAATTATTATTTGAGTTTAGTTTTGTACTATTTTTGTATTGTTTTGAATTGTATTGCTTTGTATGTGTTGTAATATTTTAAAATCTATTTTTTCTTAATAAAAATATATTATAAAAAATGAAAATTTGTAGGAAGTCTGCTGAATTGCGTGCAGCATTAATAACAAGGTAGATGATTGATGGCACATATAGATATGAACTGGAATGATCTGTCATTACAGAGGCATGGCTACAGGTTGGCCAGTGTTTTTTTTAGATTACTTACTTACAGTGTGGAAACAGGCCTTTCGGCCCAACAAGTCCACACCGCCCCGCCGAAGCGCAACCCACCCATACCCCTACATCTACCCCTTACCTAACACTACGGGCAATTTAGTATGGCCAATTCACCTGACCTGCACATCTTTAGAGTGTGGGAGGAAACCGGAGCACCCGGAGGAAACCCACGCAGACACTGGGAGAACGTGCAAACTCCACACAGTCAGTCACCTGAGACGGGAATTGAACCCAGGTCGCTGGCGCTGTGAGGCAGCAGTGCTAACCACTGTGCCACCGTGCCACCCATAAACATAAACATGTTAAGAACTGAATGCTCAGGAGTATTCCACATTCAAGGTAAAAGTACAAATTTAAATAAGGGATATGGTTGGTAAGTGGAGAAGGGCATGAAACAGAGCAAACCTATGATGCTCTTAGAGAGAAAATTATTTTGGAGGAGTTCAAAACTTCACTTCCTGAAATAGTGAGAACTCATGTGGAAGAGCAGAGAGTTAAAACAATGAGATTAGCAGCTGAAATGGCTGATGATTATGAGTTGGTTCATAAATCAAAGTTTGGCTTCCAAAATCAATTTCATTTCGTGAGGAATAGAAATTGGGGAAAAGAGAAATCCTCATGTGGAAAGGTAAAGGTAGGTCTCGGTGAAGATCATAAGGAAAGCTTACCACAGGGTAAAAAGGAAACCTTTGAAGGGGAAAGAGAAGTTAAAAAGCGCCAGTGTTTTCATTGCAATAAAGTAGGCCGCATGAACTCACAGTGTTTGTGGGTTAGGAAAAGCACTGGGAAGCCAGATGTCAGAAAACAGGATAAGCCAGTGAATTTTGTTGGAGTGGTAATTGAAAGCATAGTTGAGGCTAGAAAGCTGCACCAGAATGTACAAGCTGGTCAGAGGTTGGTTAAGGAGGAAGTGCCAGATCTTTTTAACCCATATACCTGCAAAGGTAAAATGTACACACATAGGCCAGGAGTACTGGACATGCTCTCAGTTCCAGGAATACAATTGGTCCTTGCTAATGATATAGCTGTTTCACAGATAGGAGTGCTGCCTACTGTGGTTGAAAAGCTAGTGGAAACTCAGGCAACTGAACTATTGCAGAACACACATCCTGGCACTTTTCCCAACTGTGTGGTAATGAGGTCACAAAGTCACCAGTTGAAACAGAAGAGATCAACGAGTATAGATAAGAAAGTTGACAAGAAATTAGCAGAGACACTATTTGATCAGATAGTTGAGACAAACCAGGAGCAGACATCTTTAGCTCGGATAAATTAACTGAGTTACAGCTGAAAGATGAAAATTTAAAGCAATTGTATCAAAAGTTATACACGGAAAAAGAATCTGAATGTATCTCTGAATGCTACTATCTTAAAATTGATATCTTAATGAGGAAATTGAGACCATCACATATTCAGGCAGATGAGAAATGGGCAGGAGTTCATCAAGTCATGCTGTACATCTCTATGACTCTATCTATAAGTCATATTGCCAGTGGGTTACAGAAAGGAGATGTTGCAGTTGGTGCATGGGCTACCAGTAGGGGGCCATTTAGAGGTGAGGAAAACACAGGCTAAAATACAAAGACATTTTACTGGCCTGGATTGCACAAGGATGTAGTTGAATTTTGCCAGACATGTCATACATGTCAGGTAATTGGAAAACCACAGGCAGTAATAAAACCAGTACCTTTAATACCTATTTCTGCATTCGAGGAACCTTTTACAAGAGTCTTAATTGATTGCATAGGGCCCCTACCTAAAGCAAAAAGTGGAAATCTGTATTTGTTAACAATAATGGATACGTCCACTAGATTTCCAGAGGACATTTAATTATGCAATATCACAGCTAAAAGGATTGAAGAGGAGTTACTCAAATTTTTCACTCAATACAGAGTACCCACAGAGATACAATCACATCAAGGGTCACACTTCACATCAAAATTATTCAAGGAAGTTATGGACAGCTTAGGAATAAAACAATTCAAATCTACCACATACCATCCAAAGTCACAGGGAGGGGTGGAAAGGTAGCATCAGACAATAAAGACCATGTTGGGGCTTATAGTCAAGACTATAAAATGATTGGGACAGTGGAATTTTCTTTGTACTTTTTGCAATCAGAGATGCACCAACTGAATCGACCAAATTCGGTCCATTTGAATTAGTTTTTGGGCATGTAGGGAGAGGACCATTAAAATTGATTAAAGAGAATTTGGTAAATCATAATTTAGAGACGATATGTTTGGGTGATGTGTCAAGTTTTTGGGAACAATTAAAAAGAACAGGGGAGTTAGCTTGGCAGCATTTAAAAGTATCACAGCATACAATGAAACAGGAAGCAGACAAGAAATCAAAAACTCTCAACTTTTCTATCGGGGATAAGGTGTTAGTGCTATTTCCAGTGATAGGTGAACCTTTAAAAGCAAAGTTGAGAGGACCTTATCACGTCAAAAGGAAATTGAGCGAGGTGAACTATTTGATAAGGACTCCAGACAGTAAGAAATCTTACAGAATGTGTCATGTGAATATGCTCAAAAGGTATTATGACAGGGAAGGAGAGTCAAAGGAGACTGTGTTATTGGCCACAACACAAAGTTAAGAACCAAGTTCAGAATATTCTGAATTGGACATTCCTCAAATTAAATTGGACAAGGAGGAAGTTGGAATAAATTATTAAGTTACCTTCCAGAGGAAAACCAAAAGACCTGCAAGAGTTATTACCATCACATGGAGAGATATGTTGTTGTAAGTGGGAATTATCAAGGAGCTATGAATCTGCACTCCAAGGTCTCTTTGTTCAGCAACACTCCCTAGGACCTTGCCATTAAGTGTATAAGTGTATAAGACTGCTACACTAGCTGCCTACCTCTCTTACCTTTCCTGGAGTTAACCCACCTATGTGACTGTATCTGAGACTTTCCACCCTTCCTATAACTGCCATCCATCACATACTGTTGCTGTTGCAAATTCCTCATCGCTTCTAACTGTCTCTCCCACCAATCCACTCGATCTGATAAGATTCGCATCGAACAGCATTTATGGCAGATATAATCCGCAGTAACCCTTAAACTCTCTTTAAACTCCCACTTCTGACAAGAAGTACATATCACTGCAAAGGCCATTTTTGCTCCGTCACAATCTACAGACCCAGAAAATAACACCGTCTTATTCCTCTACAAAACACAGCACCAGGTTAAATTAATAGTTATGGCTTATATTTTAAGTTTAATCAAGAGACCTATCTCCAAAAACATATAATCAAGAAAGAACCCACTCTACTCACTACTGCAGCCTTTCTATTGGACAGACTTAAAACAACAATTAACGTGTCTGATTCTGTGCTGTGAACTTCACCCAAACAGGTTCCTCCAAGATTAGTTGTGAAATTCACTGTTTGTTAATTTTCCCAGAGACACTCCAATGTCCAACAACACATGAATTCAAAAGCAGCAAAGGCAGTAACTCTGCAGGTTCTCTCTCTCTCTCTCTCTCCCGCACTGTCCTCACCATGTGCTTCCTTTGTCTGTTCTCCCTTTTAAAACTGCTGTTGTTTTGACTTTTTTCCCCCAAAGTCCCAAAACAATGCACAGCATATAAAACAGTAATTGCTGCTCCTGGACTTCGAGGAAATCACCTCCAGCACCTAAAATACCTCAAAAAAAGGAGCAGCTCTTACAGCCAGAAATTTTTCCCATCCTCCATCTTGGATTACCCAGAATCCTGTGGGAGTTCCGATTCTGTTGGGTTTTCTCATAGGTTAAATTATTCTGTATTCTATTGTCTTTTGTTTGTGTTTCATTTGGTAATCTTGTAAATAAGTTCTGTTTTGTTTCAAAATAAGTGATTGAGCCAGCTGCATCACTCCTGAAATATCCACTATACACCTGCTTCAAACAACTAGCAAGATTACGCTCCAGGCTACATCCTTGAAATGTTTTCAGGAGTTCTGGCCTGGTCCATAACAACTGTAAGCTAGCATGAAACATAAAAATAGATTGCTTCTAAAATAAAATAAAGATCTAAGAAAAGAAGGAGAACAGGGTATCAAAGTAAACTAGCATGGAACATGAAAATCGATTGCTTCTAACAAAGAACTGTGAATGCTGGAAATCTGAAACAAAAGCAAAAAATGCTGGAGAAACTCAGCAGGTCTGGCAACAGCTGTGGAGATGAAAACAGACTTAATGTTTCAGTCCAGAGAACCTTTGTCAGGACTGAAAGCAAATAGGAAAGGATCGTGTTTACGCTGATGATTTTGGAGGTTGGGTGAGGGGTTGGGACAGTGCCAAGAGAAACAGAAAGAAGGAAACAAAAGGATTATGATGATAAACTGAGAGAACGAGGAATGCTGATAATGAGAAGTATAAATGGCTGGTTGTACTGTGCCCATACAAAACAGGATCTAGAGTTGTGGGCTTATGCAATCAATGCTGAGGAGTTTGTTCACATTCTAAACCGAACGGAGACGAATTTCTTTATTGAGAGCGTGAAGAATGACTGGAATTCTCTATCCCAGAAGGCTGTGGAGGATCAGTAATTGAGTATGTACAAGAGAGAAATAAATAGAGTTTTCAATATTTAAGATATTAAGAGATAAAGGGATAGTTCAGAAAAGTGGTATTGAGATAAAAGGTCGGTAACAATCTATTTGAATTGCAGAATAGATTTTAGGGCCATAATAATCTACTACAGCTTCTATTTCCGCAATTTCTGTTTTCATGTGGCCCATCAAGCTATGACTCAGCTGGAAGATATGTGATCATCTACCTCAGCTCCACTTTCTTGCACTGTTATAACCCTTCATTTCCTTATTACACCAATGTCCATTATACCCCAACTCGAATATATTAAAAATACGCAAACCACTGAACATCTGTGGTCCTTTTGGGTTCAGAATACACAATATTTCAAGTTAGAAGCAGGAAAATGGCTTGTCAAGGTGACCAGATTGAAACAAGGACCTCTGTCCTGGTCTGTTAATTGAAGTGTTTAACTGAACTATTTAAAAGTTTCACAGGGTTTTCCCTTGCAAATTTCCCTTCACATATTGTTGAACTACTTTCAGATTTGTTTGTCAGATGTCATTACCATTCAAACCACGAACAAAGCTTGACTGAGATGTTTTTGTAATCTTATGGTTTCTTTTAAATTTGAAACAAATAAAAATTATCAGAAAATAAATGTTAGGGGAAACTTCCAAATGGCCAAAATAGGCTGGATTGGTTTGTTAAAATTAATTTTTTGTTGAGCCAGCTCCAGTTTGAACACAGAATCACATTTGACTCATTAAAATCAGGATATTCTTAATGTAGACAGGCAGTTATTTATCACTATTATTGTTTAGCACACCCTTATAAATATTTTTAGCCAACCTGTTCAGAGATGTTAAGTTACAATTCTGGACCAGGTGGACCTGAAACCCAAGTCTGCTGGTTTAGAGATAGGGACACTACCACTGTACCACAAGAGCCCCTTAACTGCAATCTTCCAGATATTTTCCTAATCAACCTGTGTATAATTCGAGATATGTTAATTGGATTCACATTCTGCCATCTGCCTTGGCAGGATTTGAACCCAGGTCCCCAGAACATAATAGGCCATCACCTCCTCAGTTGCTGATTTCACATCCCCACTCCCCTGTTCACAACCGAACTCAGCCTTGCTCCCTCATTCACTGCCCATCACTACATCTCTCCCAATCATTCATTACTCCCTAAATTCCAGGGAGAGTGAACAACAATGCAACACAACTGTTTGGAGTGAGCAATGAGCAATGAACAAATCCCAACCCCAATACTTGAATTATTTTAAAACAGTTGAGGAATTGTTTTACTCAAATATGATTCATTTTATTTCTTTTCGATGCAGCAAAATAACGGACATTGCAAGTGTGGTGAGCATGTCCCTGAAGTTGCAGTGACAACAAATGAGTCATTGCAACATTACCATCTCAGTTTTTCTGATGTTCATGGAATCTTTACAGCATGGAGACAGGCTATTTGGCCCACAAGTTCACACCATTCGTCCAAAGAGTAACCCATCCAGACCCATTCCTTGACTACCCTACATTTACCCCTGACTAATACACATAACCTACACATCCCTGAACACTATGGCAATTTAGCGTGGCCAATTCACCTAACCTGTCTACGTTTGGGTTGTGGGAGGAAACCGGAGCACCCACAAGAAGCCCATGCAGACACAGAAAGAATATGCAAACTTCACACAGACAGTCACCTGAGGCTGGGTCAAACCCGGGTTCCTGGCGCTGTGAGACAGCAGTGCTAACCATTGAGCCACTGTGCCGCCCACATTGGTTCTGAATTATGCCTCAGCCTTAATCATGAAACTGAAAGTAATACTGTCTCTCAATCCTTATAAGGGATTCGTTTTCCATCCTCGTGTCTCTCTCTGTGTTGCTGTATGAAGCCCCTGCTACTGATACTGTAGAAACATCTCAAAGTTCCGAAGCAGAGTGGCGTCGCCATGTATACTGGAACATTTACTATAAGCACAGTTTCTGTTTGAAATTATTTGGGGAAATTTGGATATTTAGGTTGCCAGAACTTCAAGTTCAGCCCCAGTTTGAAGAGAATGTCTGCAGACTGTAACATGGTGGAACTAGACAACAGTTCACAGCCTTCTGCTGATTTGGGTTATATCTTGTGTGACTACTGTATCGAGAATTCAACACCAGCTGCAAAGACATGTTTAAAATGTGAAGCTTCACTTTGTGCTTTTCATTTACGACCACATCTGCTCAAACCAACCTCTAACAGACACATCCTTATTGAACCTGTAGCTGACCTTACGAGCAGACAATGTCCTGAACATAAGGAACTCTTTCAGTTCTACTGTGAAGATGATGCTATAAGTTTATGTCGTGGTTGTATAATACTGGGTAGACATAAGTCCCATACACTGCAGAGCCTGGAACAGACACAAGCCTCTATTCAGGTGAGTGATACAGTTCTTGCTATTAATGGCAGTGATCTTCCTGATGATCAGCAATAGTTAAAACAGATTACTGATGATGCTGAATTAATCCAGTGATTTCTTATTAACCTTGGTTTACAGCCGATTTTTTTTTGTAAGTCAGATTTGCTTCATTCTCTTTCTCTTACATCCTGAGAGAACGGGCTGGGCACTAGAAGAGGCACTGGACACTGAAGTGAGACTGAGACTACCCCACTGGCATCAGCACTCCATGGCTCAGGGCTGTCGAGCAGTACATGTCAGATACTGTGTTACACTGGCGGATTCTGTCCTCTGAGCCACAAGGAGAAGGCCATCAGTGTTGTGTGGGAGTGAGGGAAGACCCATGGGGGAAACTCAGTGGGTGAAAATACTCCGAAAGCACCAAGGAATTGTTGATTGAGAGACGTTGGTGCATCTGAATCTGTCTGGTTTTCCCCTCGCACCCCCAGTGTGTCACTGTGAAAAGAAGCAGTCTAAACAGTCCAAAAATGTACAGGTTAGGTGAATTGGCCATGCTAAATTGCCCGTAGTGTTAGGTAAGGGGTAAATGTAGGGGTATGGGTGGGTTGCGCTTTGGCGGGTCGGTGTGGACTTGTTGGGCCGAAGGGCCTGTTTCCAAACTGTAAGTAATCTAATCTAATCTAATCTAAAAAAAATGTTGTGTGTGCGTACTTGTGTGCATGCATGTATGTGTCTGTGTCTGTGCACGTGTGAGACAGAGAGAAAGATATCGTTAAGTTTGTACATAGCGGGGAGCAGCTCGTTACTGAGAGCCGTAGAAGGGAATATATCTGTAGGGACTTGATGGGTTGAATAGGCAATAAAGGAGAAAGTGAGCACTGCAGATGCTGGAAAGTCAGAGGCAAAAAGGATGGTGCTGGAAAAGCACAGCAGGTCAGGCAGCATCCAAACAGCTGGAGAGTCAACGTTTTGGGCATAACCCCTTCATCAGGAATGCCTGAAACACCAACTCTCCTGCTCTTCAGATGATGCCTGACCTGCTGTGCTTTTCCACACTCCCATCTCTGAGTGGGCAATAAGTGCTGGCACAGCCAGTGACACCGACACCTCATGAATGAATAGACGGAAAATTCTGTATTGTAACTATTCCGTGATTCTGTTTCTGTCCACAACTGATCAGGTGACTCCTGGAAGCGAATCGTTTCTCTTCTGTACTCCAGTTTGAATCCCTTTCTGAACACTTTCTAAATGCCTTTCCAGAAAGAATTGCAGGCAGAGGTTGAGAAGCTTCAAGGAGTCCAGCAGAATTGTTCCAGCAAACAGCGAGACTTAGAGAGACATGAAGCTGAAATACAGGTAGGGAAAAGTGGAACTGGAACTGGATTCACTCTGAAACATGCAGCCAGGTATCATAGAATCCCTACAGTATGGAAACAGGCCCGTTGGCCCAAATCATCCACACCAACCCTCCAAAGAGTAACCTTACCTTATTACTCTACATTTACCCCTGACTAATGTACCTAAACTACACATCCCTGAATGCTATGGGCAATTTAGCGTGACCAATTCACCTAACCTGCACATCTTTGGGTTGTGGGAGGAAACTGGAGCACCCAGAGGAAACCCACAGACATGGGGAGAATGTGCAAACTCCACACAGACAGTCGCCCGAGGCTGGAATCGAACCCAGGTCCCTGACGCTGTGAGGTAGCAGTGCTAGCCACTGTGCCACCAAGAAATGAGGGCTTGTCCAATTTGGGCAAAATTCTCGGGAAATACAGGGGAACACAGGAACGGCAATTAGCCATTTACAGCTTCAGGCCTGGTCGGCCTTTCAGTGGGATCACAGCTGCTCTACCTTTCAGTGAGATGCTGATCTGTGGCCTAACTCCATCTTCATACCATTGCCCCAAACTCCTAATGACCCTGATTGATAGAGTCCTGTTAATCTCAAACTTAAAATTAATAATTGAGGTAGCACCATCTACTGTTTTCAGGTTTGAGTGCCAAATGTTTACCATGCTGTGTGTTTCTAAATTTCACTCCCAAAAGGTTGATATCCCATCATCCTACATTCCCTAACCAATAGAAATATTTTCTCTCTATTACACTTTCATCTCACCTTAAAACCTTGTAAGGTCAACCCATTCACTCCTAACTTCTTAAATTCTAGTACATAAAATCCTGGTTTGTATAAACTCTCCTCATAACTTAATTCGTGGGGGTTCAGAACTCAAGGTAACACTGGTTTTCCGTCCCAATGGAAACCACCCCGCCCCAGCCCCACAGCTTATTTATCTTTAACAGTGATGCGGCAATATTCAAAAATAGCTGACATGTCCCTGAAAAGTGCCATGTTCTCAGGATAATGGCTTTGAGGAAGGGCTGTTTATAATGCGAGTTGGCTTTGGTTTCAGACACAAATCAATGAACTGAAAGGAAGTCTACAGAAGATCTTCGCTAAATGGAGGAGAATACTGGAAGAAGGTGAAACATCCACATTGTCACTAATTGATATGGAGGGTCTCCGCATTCTCTCAAAGATTAGAAGCTGTTCTAATGCCTTAAAAAAGAGGATGGATCTGATAACATCAATAGACAGGGAAACCCAGAACCTGGTACAGAAAGACCCTGTCTTCTTTATTCAGGTACATCTTCAATTTAAACAGGGCCAGGGCCGGGGAATACAGAGTTTCTGTGAGGCTGGTGGGAGGGTAAACTGGTTGGGGCCCAGCACTGGATCTACCCCTTGGTCCTGCCCTTGGTGTGTTGGTGTTCTCTACGTCCCTGTCCTTCGCGTGTTGATACTATCCCAGGATGGACTATCGTGAAATGTGGGATTGTTTCTCATTCCTGGGTCTAGCCCCATCTACTGTTCCATTCTGAACTCTTTCCCCTCCATCCCAAATTCACTGTTTAGTTCCATTAGGTGGTTGCTTTGTTCATTGATTGATTTGATCTCCTCTCTTTATTCACAGAACTCGACGCAGCTCCTTTCCAGGTAAGTTCCTCTCAGTCATTCAATAGCTGCTGCTGATAGGAAACCTTTCCCTTCATCTGGGAGCAGACAGGAAGTAGAATCACATCTTAGCACCTTTCCCAGAGACAGTGCTTTCACACAATGGGAACATAAAGTGATACTTCACTATGGTTTGAGGGGTTACTGGCTCGGACAGCTTGTGAGAATTGGGAGATTCTACCCATACACTGGCAAAACTGAGCTCAACCTCCCTACCACCTCTCTCTACTCTCCACTGCTTCTGAATTTTTACTTTACAAATTCAATATCCAAACTCAAATGAGCACAACTACCTCCAATCAGACATTTAGAAGCCATTTTACTCGGCCCATACTACAGACTCCATTCCTTCGGCATTGGTTCAAACCCCCTTCCTGGTTACTACCTGTGGCTGAACCAAAATGTCTACAACCTCAGCATTCCTTTTGACCTGAGCTAAGCCCCAGATGGAAATCTTTTCCATGACCAGAGTCTTCTCTTCACACCTGTAAGCATTACCTGTCAGCAGTCTCAATACATCTGTTAGAAAATAGGTGTAGGGGAGTAGGCCATTCAGCCCTTTGAGCTTGCCCCACCATTTGATATGATCATGGCTCATCATTAACTCCATTCCTTGTTCCTGCTTTCTCTCCGTACCCCTTGATCCCTTTAGCCACCAGAAATATATATATAACTCTTCCTTGAAAACATTCAGTGTTTCGGCTTCATCCACTCTCTGTGTCAGAGAATTCACAGGCTCACCACTCTCTGAGTGAAGACATTTCTCTTCATCTCAGTTCTAAATGGCCTGCTCAGTACCCTTCGACTGTGACCTTGTTCTGGACTCCCCGGTTATCAGGAGCATCCCTGCTACATTTGGACATTTCGAGCATAAGCTCTTCATCAGAAATGAGCTCTTCATTCCTGATGAAGAGCTTATGTTCAAAACGTAGAATCTCCTGCTCCTCAGATGCTGCCTGACTGGTTGTGCCTTTTCAGCACCACACTCTTTGACGTAATTGTAACTGATACAGACTCTTCACATTCCAGGGATCAGTCTGGTAAAGCTTTGTTGCATTCCCTCCATAACCAGAGCATCTATCCTCAGACAAGGAGACCAAAATTACAGGAGGTCAGGCAGCATCCAGGGAGCAGGAGAATTGACGTTTTGGGCATAAGCCCTTCTTCAAGGCCATTCCTGAAGAAGGGCTTATGCCTGAAACGTCGATTCTCCTGCTCCTTGGATGCTGCCTGACCTGCTGCGCTTTTCCAGCAACACATTTTTCAGCTCTGATCTCCCCCTGCAGTCCTCATTTTCTCCTAGACCAAAATTACACACAAAATTCCAGCTGTGGTTTCGCCAAAGTCCTGTATAATCACAGCAAGTCACCCCTGCGCTTGTACTCAAACCTTCTTGTGAATACAGTGAACATACTATTTGCCTCCTTCACCACTTACTGCACATGCATGCTTAATTTCAGTTACTGTAGTACAAAAACACCCAAGTCTCGTTGTGCCTCTCCCTTTCCTGATGTATCACCTTCAGACAATAATCTGCCCTCCTGTGTTTTCTATCAAAGTAGATAACCTCAGATTTATCCACATTATATTTCATCTGCCATGCATTTGCCGATTCGCACAACTTGTCCAAATCATAGTGAATTGTCTCTGTGTACTCCTCACAGTTCGCCCTCTCACCCAGCTTCGTGTCATCTGTAAACATGGGGATATTACATTTAGTTCCTTCATCTAAATCATTAATATATAGCGGAGGTCCAAGCGATAATCCCTGTGGTAACCAACAGGCCATTGCCTACAACTCAGAAAATAATTTGTTTATTCCTACCCTTATTCTCCTGTCTGCCAACTAGATCTCAATCCATGTCAGTACACTACTCATAATTCATTTGCTTTAATTTTACATGCTCGTCTATTATTGAATGTATTCTGAAAGTCCAAGTAAATGACATCGTCCAGCTCCCCCAGTCAACTCTACTAGCCATATCCTCAAAGTTCCTATAGATTTGTCGAGCAAGATCTCCTGTATGTAAATCCATGCTGACTCTGACCAATCCTGCAATTGTTTTCTAAGTGTTCTATATTCAATGTTTTCTAATGGAATCTAGCATTTCCCCCACTGCCAAGATCAGGGTGACTGGTTTGTAATTCCCTGTTTTATGTCGACCATTTTGTATAAATAGTGGTTACATTTACTGCCCACCAATTCTTTGGAACTGTTTCAGAGTCTATAGAATTTGAATGTATGACCCCAGTACATCCATTATTTATAGGGTCACTTCATAAACACTTTGGGACATAGATTATTGTTCCTGGGTTTTTTGCCAGTCTTTGATCTAATCAATTTCCCAACATCATTGTCTTACCAATATTGATTTCATACAGCTCCTGCCTTTCTCTACACTCTGAATTTTCCAACATTTTTGTGTCATTACTTGTGTCCTCCTTTGTGACAACAGAACTAAAATATGTCTTTAATTGATACACCAACTCTTTATTTCCTGCTGGAACTTCCCCTGTTTCTGACTGTATGGGGGCTCTATATTTGCCTTCAGTAACCTTTTCTCCTTGCATACCTATAAAGACCTTTTTCAATCCTGCACGTTCCTGCAAGCTTACTCTCATACTCTGTTTGCCCCCTCTTAATCAATCCCTTTCGCTGAAACCGAAATTGCTCCCAATCCTCAGGTCTGATGTTCTTTGTGGCCAATTGGTATGCCCACTCACTAGATCTCATGCTATCCTCATTTTTTTTATGAGGCATGGCAGGGCCACCTTTCCCATTTAGTTTTTGTGTCAGACAGGAATGAACAATTGTTGCAGTCCATCTGTGCACTCTTTTAATATTTGCTATAGCTTATTCACGATCATGTTGAGATTTATGACTCTAGTCTTAGAATCAACGAAGTTGCTTTTTATCTTAATGTGAAATACTATCATAATATGGTCATGGGAGAAGGGGCCCTCAGGTGGTGGGTGGGAGTTCCGATGGAAAACGTAAGTGCAAAGGTGGAGGCGGTGGGAGAAAAGCTCAATGTAGCAATGTGTATGGACTTCGTTGACCTGGGAGCATAGTGGGATGAAGGTGAGACCTTTACTGAGAACTGATCATTCATCTTCAGTGAGGGGGAGGTCTGGGGTGGTGGAGAGGTGGGGGTGGATGGTAAAAACCTGGCATGGCTGGGAGCTGGTGTAAAGCTGGAGTTGGGCGGTAGGGACGGAAACTGTCTCTGGAGTGGATGCGGTCAGACGATCATGAGTGACGTCACCAAAGGAAGTGACATAAATCACCATGGTCAGAGGAGTGGAAACGGTACAACTGGTGCCAATCAGGGGTGGGGGGTGTGGAACTGATGTTCCATTCGACGTTCATGGTGTCTTCAGCTGTGGAGGTGATATGGTCAGCAGGGCTGGGGGCTAAAGTGGAATGTTCAGCGGTAACCGTGGGAGTGGAAGTGACGTGACAGGCAGCCTTCATGGAGGTTTTGGTGGCGATGGTTCTGACAGCCTTCGCGTTGGCAGTAGAGTAGGTGGTGGCTGCAGTCTGTGGGGAGGTGGGGCAGAGGTAATGTCATCATTTGCAGCGGTAGTAGTGGCCGTAGCGGCCGCATGGACAATGGCGTCCAACCAGTTCCGGAGGCCGGGAGAAGAGTCTGGAATGATCAAGGAATCCTGGGTTTGGAATTAAGTATGTGAGAGTTTGGTGTACTTACATTCCTCAATGTCGATAAGCTGGAGAAAAAGCATTTGTTGAGTATTTGGATCCTTCTCAGGATGAAGAACAGCAGAGGTCCTTTGGAGGCCTGGGAGAGTATGGCCCTGAGTTAGAGCAAGGCTGACTGTAGGGAAAGTAGGTGGCAGCACCTGGCTGCGAGGGTGGAATGGAGGATCCAGAGGGAGAACCCTTTCTGGAGGCTTTGGAGCTGCTGTAGATAGTGGTTGTCTTGGTCAGGTCCAAATTGTGATGGTCTGAATATAGTCTGGACTCCATGCGGGATAGGCCGTTGCAAAGCCAGGCGCTGAGGATGGGGGATGTGTCTGTCGTAACGGATCTGCTTCAGGGCGTGGCTGAAGAGCTTCAGGGCAAGAGGAGATTACCTGGGGGATGCAGTGAGAGAGAGACTCACTGACATCCTTGTAGAGGGAGGAGGAGAACTCCTTCAAGGTGTGCATCCTTGGAAGAGACTTCGCAGTAAGGTTAGAGTGACTAGGAGAATGTGAGGACTGCAGATGCTGGAGGGTCAGAGTCAAAACATGTGGCGCAGGCAAAGCACAGCAGCTCAGGCAGCATCTGAGCAGCAGGAGAGTCAACGTCTTGGGCATAAGCCCTTCATCAGAAATGCTATAATCACATTCCTGATGAAGGGCTTATGCCCAAAATGTCGATTCTCCTGCTGCTCGGGTGCTGCCTGAACTGCTGCGCTTTTCCAGCACCACACTTTTCAACATGTAAATAAAGGGTGACCCTTGACTAAAAGAAGGGCAGTGCTAGTCCAAGGCAGCAGATCACCATCTTCGAGCCTGCCTGGATACAGTGGGCTGCACCGTATTCATGTACTCAGCGGAAAACCTGAACAATTACACTGCCACCATCACGGACTTCATTAGCAAATGCACTGTGTACCAAAGAAGTCACTCCGAGTGTTCCCCAACTCGAAACCTTGGATTCTTTAAGAAATCCACTCCCTACTGAAAACTAGATGTGCAGCATTCAAGTCAGATGACCTAGACCTGTATGGCCTCTGTAAAACTTTCAGGGATGTCAAGAGGCTGTACCGGACCAAGTTAGAGACCCAAACCAACCAAAGAGACTCCCGCTGGCTGTGGCAAGGCCTAAACAACATTATCGGATACAAAATGAAGCCGAGCAAGATAGCGGACAATGACACATCCCTCCCTGATGCACTCGATGCTTTCTACGCTGAGTTGGAGCAGAATGCAGTGCGCCTGCCCCAACAACCCACTGTCACCACAGCGGACATCAGATCGGTCTTCCTGGAAGTCAACCTGAGGAAATCGATGGACTTGGACAGACTGCCCAGATGAGCACTTAGATCCTGTGTGGACCAACTGGCGGAGGTATTCACCAACATCTTCAACCTCTCAGTCCTTCAAGCCAAAGTCCCCACCTCTTCAAGAAGACCATCATCATCCCAGTACCTAAGAAAGCACATGCAATGTGCCCTAATAATAAAGCCCAGGAGCTCTGATCTCCATAATCATGAAGTGCTACAAAAGGCTGGACATGGCTCACATTAACTCTAGTCTCCCAGCCTCCCTCGATCTGCTACAATTTGCCTACCAATGTAACTGATCAACAGTGGACACCATTGCCCTAGCCCTGCACTCATCCCTCGAACATCTGGGCAACAACACCACCGACATCAGACTCCTGCTCATTGACTACAGCTCCGCCTTCAACACCATTATCCCCTTCAGACTGATCTCAAACCTCCGAGACCTTGATCTCGACTCTGCCTTCTACAACTGGATCCTCACCTTCCTGAAACATAGGTCAAAGTCTTACAATCATAGAGTCATAGCGATGTACAGCATGGAAACAATCCCTTTGGTCCAACTCACCCATGCCAACCAGATATCCTAAATTAATCTAAACCTACTTGCTAGCAGTTGTCTCACATCACTCTAAACCCTTTCTATTCATAGACCCATCCAGATGCCTTTTAAATGCTGTAATTGTACCAGCCTCCACCACTTCCTCTGGCAGCTCATTCTATACACGCACCACCCTCTACATGAAAATGTTGCCCCTTAGATCACTTTTAAATCTCCCCCCTCTCATCCTAAATCTATGCCTTCTAGTTTTGGATTCCCCCACCCCAGGAAAATGACCTTATCTATTTACCCTACCTATGCCCCTCATGATTTTGTAAACCTCTATAAGGTCACACCCCTAACCTCCAGGGAAAACAGCCCCAGCCTATTCAGCCTCTCCCTATAGCTATCAGTGAAGTTAGACACCAGCACCTCCTCCACAATAACATGCAACACCAGAAACCCCCAAGGATGCATTCTCAGCCCCCTATTCCCCGTATACCCATGACTGTAGCCAAATTCCAAATGAACACCATCTACTCATTTGCTGACAGCATCACCGTGGTAGGACAGATATGTAACGACAATGAGTCAGAATACAGGAAGAAGATAGAGGGCTTGGTGCCATGGTGCAATGAAAACAGCTTCCTTCTCAACATTGGTAAAACTAAAGAACTGATCATGAAGAGGGTTACCTCAGATTACAACAAGATCTTGACCAGGTGGGCCAATGGGCTGAGAAGTGGCAGGTGGAGTTTAATTCCGATAAATGTGAGGTACTGCATTTTGGGACAGCAAATCTTAGCAGGACTTATACACTTAATGGTAAGGTCCTAGGGAGTGTTGCTGAACAAAGAGACCTTGGAGTGCAGGTTCATAGCTCCTTGAAAGTGTAGTCACAGGTAGATAGGACAGTGAAGAAGGTGTTTGGTATGCTTTCCTGTATTGGTCAGAGTATTGAGTACAGAAGTTGGGAGGTCACGTTGCGGCTGTACAGGACATTGGTTAGGCCACTGTTGGAATATTGCATGCAATTCTGGTCTCCTTCCTATCGGAAAGATGTTGTGAAACTTGAAAGGGTTCAGAAAAGATTTACAAGGATGTTGCCAGGTTGGAGGATTTGAGCTACAGGGAGAGGCTGAACAGGCTGGGGCTGTTTTCCCTGGAGTGTCGGAGGCTGAGGGGTGACCTTATAGCGGTTATAAAATTATGAGGGCTTGGATAGGGAAAATAGGCAAAGTCTTTTCCCTGGGGTCGGGGAGTCCAGAACTAGAGGGCATAGGTTTAGGGTGAGAGGGGAAAGATATGAAAAAGACCTACAGGGCAACTTTTTCACACAGAGGGTGGTAAGTGTATAGAATGAGCTGCCAGAGGAAGTGGTGGAGGCTGGTACAATTGCAACATTTAAGAGTTATTTGGGTGGGCACATGAATAGGAAGGATTTGGAGGGATATGGGTCAGGTGCTGGCAGGTGGGACTAGATTGGTTGGGATATCTGGTCGGCATGGACCGGTTGGACTGAAGGGTCTGTTTCCATGCTGTACATCTCTATGACTCTATGACTTTGTGAAAGAAAGGAGGAGAAATGCTCCCATCCACATTAACAGAGCTGAGGTTGAGAGGGTGGAGAGTGTCAAGTCCCCAGGAATTAGAATAATCGAGAATCTGCCTTGAACTTCCCATGTAGATGCAATGACCATGAAGGGACAACAATGCCTCTTCTTCCCCAGGCAGCTCAGGAAGTCTGGCATGTCCATAAGGACTCTCACTAACCTTTCCAGATGCAACATTGAAAGCATACTGTCCGGGTACATAACGGCCTGGTACAGCAACTGCTGTGCCCAGGACCATAAGAAACGACAGAAGGTTGTATGCACAGTCCAGACCATCACTTAAGCCAACCTTCCATCCATGGACTCCATTTACACAGCTCATTGCTGCAGAAAGGCTGCCAACACCATCAAAGACCCATCGCACCTCGATAATGCTCTCCTACAAGCTCTTCCGTCAGGCAGAGATACAGAACTTTGAACACACTCCCAGCAAGTTCAAGAACAGTTTCTGTCCATCCATTACTAGAATAATGAATGGACTTTCTCACTTTAAATAATGCTGATCTTGCTGATGTTGCTGGTGCCTAATGCAAGCCCTGTGCGCCATAGCCTGTTTAGGGAAGGCAAATTAATCCATTAAAAACTTACCTTGTGTATAGGCAGAGAGCACACTGAGCAGGAGCTGACACAGGACGGCTGAGTAAGTGAGATAATATATTTGGGCAGTTGCTTTATCTGAAACACGACTGAGGCAGTGTCTCCCACCCACCCTCCTCCTCTAACCGAAAAAAAAAGATTCTGTGTGCCAATTTAGTAAGGTTACTAGTTTTTTTTTCTCAATAGTCTCATTGGGAATTCAGAACAGTGGGAATGGGATATTACGGCAGTTGAATGCTCCTCCTGTAGATTGTGGAAGGTAAGGATCACCACTGACTTCACCTGTGGGAAGTGCACCCAATTCCAGCTCCTCGGAAACCACGTTTGGGAACTGGAGCCAGAGCTGGATGAACTTTGGATCATTCTGGGGGCTGAGGGGGTAATTGAGAGGAGTTACAGGGTGATAGTCACACCTCAGGTACAGGTAAAAGGTAGATGGGTTATAGTCAAGCGACGGAAAGAGAACAGGCAGACAGTGCAGGGACCCCCAGTGGCCGTTCCCCTCAATAACAAGTATACCATTTTGGATACTGTCAGGGAGATCGACTTACCAGGGGTATGCCATGGGGTCCAGGTTTCTGGCCCAGAGTCTGTCCCTGTTGCTCAGAAGGGAAGTGGGGAAAGGAGCAGAGCATTAGTCATTGGGGACTCCATAGTTAGGGGGACAGATAGGAGGTTCTGTGGGAACGAGAGAGACTCACGGTTGGTGTGTTGCCTCCCAGGTGCCAGGTTCTGAGATGTCTCGGATTGTGTTTTCAGGATCCTTAATTGGGTGGTAGAGCAGCCCCACGTCATGGTCCACATAGGCACCAATGACATAGATAGGAAAAGGAATGGGGGTGTAAGGTAGAAATTCAAGGAGCTCAGGTGGAAGCTTAGAGCTAGAACAAACAGAGTTGTTATCTCTGGTTTGTTCTCCATGCCACATGATAGTGAGGTGAGGAATAGAGAGAGCAGTTGAACACGTGGCTACAGTGATGGTGTAGGAGGGAGGGTTTTGGATACCTGGGTAATTGGGGCTCATTCTGGGATAGGTGGGACCTCTACAAATGGGATGGTGTGCAGCTGAACCAGAGGGGTACCAATATCCTGGTTGGGAGGGGGGAGGGCGGTGGGTGGCGGTGATATTCGTTAATGCTCTTCAGGAGGATTTAAACTAATTCAGCAGGGGAATGGGAACCTGAACTGCAATTCCAGTGTACAGGAGGTTGATAGTAGTGAGGTCATAAATAAGGTTTCAAGGTCGCAGGAGTATACCGGCAGGTAGGAAGTTGGTTTGAAGTGTGTTTACTTCAATGATAGGAGCATCCAGAAGAAGGTGGGTGAACTTGCAGCATGGGTTGGTACCTGGGACTTTGATGTTGTGGCCATTTCGGAGACATGGATAGAGCAGGGACAGGAATGGTTGTTGCAGGTTCCGGGATTTAGATGTTTCAGTAAGCTCAGGGAAGGTTGTAAAAGAGGGGGGAGTGTGGCATTGATAGTCAAGGACAGTATTACAGTGGCTGAAAGGACATTTGATGAGGACTTGTCTATTGAGGTAGTATGGGCTGATGTTAGAAACAGGAAAGGAGAGGTCACCCTATTGGGAGTTTTCTATAGGCCTCCGAAAAATTCCAGAGATGCAGAGGAAAGGATTGCAAAGATGATTCTGGATAGGAGCGAAAGTAACAGGGTAGTTGTTATGGGGGACTTTAACTTTCCAAATATCAACTGGAAAATCTATAGTTTGAGTACTTTAGATGGGTCAGTTTTTGTCTAATGTGTGCAGGAGGGTTTCCTGACACAGTATATAGACAGGCCAACAAGGGGTGAGGCCACATTGGATTTGGTATTGGGGAATGAATCGAGCTAGGTGTTAGATTTGGAGGTAGGTGAGCACTTTGGTGATAGTGACCACAATTCGGTTACATTAGCAATGGAAAGGGATTGGTATATATTGCAAGGCAAGAGTTATAGCTTGGGGAAAGGCAATTATGATGCAATTAGGCAAGATTTAGGATGCATAAGATGGGGAAGGAAATGCAGGGGGTGGGCACAATTGAAATGTGGAGTTTGTTCAAGGAACAGCGACTGTGTGGCCTTGATAAGTATGTCTCTGTCAGGCAGGGAGGAAGTGGACGAGCGATGGAACTGTGGTTTACTAAGGAAGTTGAATCTCTTGTTAAGAGGAGGAAAGAGGCTTATGCAAAGATGAGGCATGAAGGCTCAGGGTGCTTGAGAGTTACAAATTAGCCAGGAAAGACCTAAAGGGAGAGCTAAGAAGAGCCAGGAGGGGACATGAGAAGTCTTTGGCAGATAGGATCAAGGAAAAGCTTTTTATAGGTATATCAGGAATAAAAGAATGACAACAGTAAGATTAGGGCCAGTCAAGGACAGTAATGGGAAATTGTGCGTGGAGTGTGAGAAGATAGAAGAGGCACTAAATGAATATGTTTTGTCAGTATTCACAGTGGTAAAAGACAATATTGTCGAGGAGAATTCTGAGATACAAGCTATTAGACTAGACAGGATTGAGGTTACTTTGGAGGAGGTGTTAGTAATTCTCAAAAGTGTGAAAATAGGTAAGTCCCCTGGGCCGGATGTGATTTATCCTAGGATTCTCTGGGAAGCTAGGGAGGAAATTGCAGAACCTATGGCTTTGATCTTTATGTCATCATTGTCTACAGGAATAGTGCTAAAAGACTGGAGGATAGCAAATGTTGTCCCCTTGTTTAAGAAGGGGAGTGGAGACAACCCTGCTAATTATAGACCAGTGAGCCTTACTTTGGTTGTGTGTAAAGTGTTGGAAAAGATTAGAAGAGATAGGATTTATAATCATGTAGAAAGGAAAAATTTGATTAGGGATAGCCAACACGATTTTGTGAAGGGTAGGCTATGACTCACAACCTTACTGAGTTCTTTGAGAAGGTGACCAACAGGTTGATGAGGGTAAAGGGGTTGATGTGGTGTATATGGATTTCAGTGAAGGTTCCCCATGGTAGGCTATTGCAGAAAATACGGAGGCATGGAATTGAGGGTGATTTAGTGGTTTAGATCAGACATTAGTTAGCTGAAAGAAGACAGAGGCTGGTGGTTGATGGGAGATGTTCATCCTGGAATTTAGTTATTAGTGGTGTACCACAAGGATCTGTTTTGGGGTCCCTGCTGTTTGTCATTTTTATAAATGACCTAGATGAGGGCGCAGAAGGATGGACTAGGAAATGTGCTGATGACACTAAGGTTGGTGGAGTTGTGGACAGTGCTGAAGAATGTTGTAGGTTACAGAGGAACATAGATAAGCTGCAGAGCTAGGCTGAGAGGTGGAAAATGGAGTTTAATGCAGAAAAGTGTGAGATGATTTACTTTGGGAGGAATAATAGGAACACAGAGTACTGGGTTAATGGTAAGATTCTTAGTAGTGTGGATGAACACAGAGATCTCGGTGTCCATGTACATAGATCCCTGAAAGTTGCCACCCAGGTTGATAGGGTTGTTAAGAAGGCGTATGATGTGTCAGCTTTTATTAGTAGAGGGAGAGAGTTTCGGAGCCATGACGTCATGTTGCAGCTGTACAAAACTCCGGTGCGACCAAACTTGCAATATTGCATACAGTTCTGGTTGCTGCATTATAGGAGGGATGTGGAAGCATTGGAAAGGTTTACCTGGTCTGGAGGGAAGGTCTTATGAGGAAAGGCTGAGAGACTTGAGTCTGTTTTCGTTAGAGAGAAGAAGGTGGAGATGTGACTTAATAGAAACGTACAAGATGATCAGCGGGTTAGATACAGTGTACTGTGAGAATCTTTTTCATCAGATGGTGGTGACTAGCACAAGGGGACATAGCTTTAAACTGAGGGGTGATAGATGTAGGACAGATGTTAGAGGTAGGTTCTTTACTCAGAGAACAGTAAGGGTGTGGAATGCCATTCCTGCTACAGTAGTAGCCTCGCCAATTTTATGGACATTTAAATGGTCATTAGATAGAAATATGGATGATAATGGAATTGTATAGTTAGATGGGCTTCAGATTTATTTCGGGCAAAAGTAAGGACTGCAGATGCTGGAGGCTAGAGTCAAGATTAGAGTAGTGTTGGAAAAGCACAGTAGATCAGGCAGCATCCGAGAAGCAGGAAAATCAACATTTTGGGCAAAAGCCCTTCATCAGGAATCTGATGAAGGGCTCCTGCCCGAAACATTGATTTTCCTGCTCCTCAGATGCTGCCTGACCTGCTGTGCTTTTCCAACACCACTCTAATCTTGACTTCAGATTTATTTCACAGATTGGCTCAACACCGAGGGCTGAAGGACCTCTACTGTGCTGTCATGTTCGATGTTCTTTGTTCTCTGACCAACAGAGGGCAATAAAAAAAGAAATAAAGAGGAAGAAGATTAAATATGAGGGTTAGCTAGCCAGTAATATGAAGGAAGACTGGAAGAGTTTCTTCAGATATGTAAAGGCAAAAGAGAAGCAAAAGTGGACATTGGGCCATTGGAAAATGATGCTGGAGAGATAGTAATTGGGAACAAGGAAATGGCTGAAGAACTGAATAGTTACTTCACATAAGTCTTCACAGTGGAAGACATGAGTAATATCCCAAAAATTCAAGGGAGTGAGGAAGCAGAGCTGAGTATGTTGGCCATCGCCAAGGAGAAGGTGCTAGAAAAACTGAATGGTCTGAAGGTGGATAAATCACCTGAACCAGATGGACAACACCCCAGAGTTCTAAGAGAGATACCTGAAGAGATGGTGGAAGCGTTAGTGATGATCTTCCAGGAATTGCGAGAGTCCGTTAGGGTCCCACAGGACTGGAACATGACACCATGTTTAAAAAGGGAGTAAGGCAAAAGACAGAAAATTGCAGACTAATTAGCCTAATTTCAATTGTGGGTAAGATCCTGGACCCCATTGTGAAGGATGAGATTTCTGAATACTTGGAAGTGTATGGCAAAATAGGGCAAAGTCAGCAAGTTTCAGCAAGGGGAGGTCATGCCTGACAAATCTGTTTGAATTCTTTAAGGAAGTAACAAGCAGGTTAGACCAAGGAGAGTCAATGCATGTTATCTACCTGGACTTCAAGAAGGCCTTTGACAAGGTGCATCACAAGAGGCTACTGAGTAAGATAAGGGCCCATGGTGTGAAAGGCAAGGTGCTAGCATGGATAGAAGCTTGGCTGTTTGGCAGAAAGCAGAGAGTGGGGATTAAAGGGTCCTTCTCAGATGGCAGCTGGTGACAAGTGGTGTTCCACAAGGCTCAGTGTTGGGACCACAACATTTCATTTTATACAATAACGATCTTGATGAAGAAACTAAGGGCATTCTGGCTAGGTTTGCAGATGATACAAAGCATAGGTAGAGGGACAGGTAACATTGAGGAGACAGGGCAGCTGCAGAAAGATTTGGATAGGTTAGGAGAGTGGGCAAAGAAGTGGCAGGTGGAGCACAATGTGGGAAAGTGTGAGGTCATGCACTTTGCTAGAAAGAATAGAGGGATAGACTATTTTCTAAATGGGAAGAAAATTCAGAAATCTGAAGTGCAAAGAGTCTTGGGAGTTCTAGTCCAGGATTCTCTCAAGATAAACTTGCAGGTTGAGTCAGTAGTTAGGAAGGCAAATGCAATGATGGCATTTATTTTGAGAGCACTTGAATATAAAAGGGGGGGAAGTACTTCTAATGCTCAATAAGGCTCTGTTCAGGCCTCATTTGGAGTATTGTGTGTGCAGTTTTGGGCCCCATGTCTCAGGAAGGATGTAGTGGCCTCCGAAGCATATTCAGGGGAGTTTTACGAGAATGATCCCAGATGAGCATATGTGGAATGTTGAGGAATCTGGGTTTATACTCGATGGAGTTTGGAAAGATATGGGGAGATCTAACTGAATCATACAGCATATTGAATGGCCTAGACAGAGTGGATGTTGGGAAGATGTTTCCATTGGTAGGAGAGACTAGGACCCGAGAACATGTCCTTAGAGTAAAGGGAAGACCTTTTAGAACAGAAGTAAGGGGAAACCTCTTCAACTAGGGTGGTGAATCTATGGAATTCATTGCTGCAGAAAACTGTGGAGGCCAGGTCATTGAGTATATTTAAGACGGAGATAGATAGGTTCTTGAGTATCAAGGGGATCAAGAGTTATGGGGAGAAAGCAGGAGAATGGGGTTGAGAAACTTATCAGTGATGATTGGATGGCAGAGCAGACTCAATGGGCTGAATAGCCTAATTTCTGCTCCTATGTCATATGGTCTTACCTGCCTGCACTGCTCATAAACAAAGATTTTCACTGTACCTCGGTACAAGTGACAATAAATCAATCAAATCAAATCACTTGGGTGACAGGATTCTGTCCTCTGTGCAGATATTTCAGCTATCCCACCTCCTTTTCCTGTTTGTCTTGCCTTGCTAAAGCCTGAATGGCCCTGAGTATTCATTTTCCATCCCTGATCACCCTGTAGCCAAGTGTCCACGACCCCAGCTATATCATATCCACTTATATCTGTTTGCATCACTGATTCATCCATCTGATTGTAAATGTTCTGCACATTAAGACCAAAGCCTTAAGTCTTGTCCTCTTAACATTTTTAGATCTCTTCACATGATTTTGCACTGTCGCCCTGTTTGATTCTTGCCATCGAATTGTCTACCCATCACTTTCATTATTTCTTGTTCTGTCTTTTGTTTATTTTTGTACTTGTTTCCCTCTCCTCTCTCCCAGTATAGGTTTCCATCCCCCTGCCATTTTAGTTTAAATCCTCCCCAGCCACACTAGTAAATACTTACTTGTCCTGTCCAGATATAACCCGTACAGCTCTTATTGGTCCCATCTCCCCTAAAACTGTTTCCAATGCCCCAGGAATCTGAAACCTTCCCCCTTGCACAACCTCCCCAGCCATCTATTCATCCGATATATCCTGCTACTTCTATTTTGACTAGTGCATGATGTCGGTAATAATCCTGAGATCACAATCTTTGAGGTCCCACTTGCTTCCTAACTCCCTAATATTGTGCTTTTACTGAAGCCTCACCATTTCGACTTATGTGAAGGTCATTGTGACTGCAAGGATTCTGACATTTTCAGGATGGGTTGCCGTGGGATATCAGTACGAACATTAGAAGGAGGACAGATTGTTGCTTTGATTACTCATTACTCTTTCAGTTCTGATCTGAAATGTCCGACTGATCAAACCATTCTCCACCTTCAATCCCAGATTGTCTGAGACTCAGAGATGCACAGTGCCAGATCTTCCTGTAATCGCCCTGAACCTGTCCAATATATATGAACACCTCCAGAAGAAGTTGAATGGATGGGAAAAGTACCACTCAGACCTACTGGGAATCATCAGTAAGAATATACAACTTTTCTCCAATCTAAGGGAATGAGAACGGGTCGGGTTAGTTCTGTTCATACAGCTGGAAATACTCCTGAACTTTAACGTCTGTTCCGTGTGTGTGTGTGTGAATCAAGAACCTGAGATCCATCTTTAGCACCAAGTGACATCTGCGTTAAACATTCCTCACTGGAATAGGCCAGAGTTTCACCCAGGTCAGTCCAGGGTGTGTAACAGTGGGGGGGAGTTACACACTGTCAGAGTGTCTCTTAAAGGGACACTGTCCCTCCCGGAATGACCACAGCAAAACCCACCATGAGCCAGGTAAAGAATCAAGGTGTCTTTTATGGGGCATGCTAGCATCATTAAACAGTACAGTAAAAGATAAACCAAATTGTCTTTCTCAATCTTAGGTCAATGCAAAGATCTAAGTTTATATTTTGAAGTATCGTCTATGTTGTAATGTAAGAAAATAAATGGATGGAACCTATAAACTGTAAGTGTTGTCACTTTAAGAGTGAAGTTCCTTTATTAGACCCAGCACGCAGATAAGCCCGTACCTGTATGCCATTGTGTGACCAGGTCACACTGCATTGTAGCAGCTGGAACACAAGACATATGTAGTGATAACTCTGTAATGTCTGCACACATTCGACTATAACTAAGGCCACCAGAGATCTTCAATTAAATGGAATCCAGGCACCTCATTTTGTTGGGGGAGAAAGTGAGGACTGTAGATGCTGGAGATCAGAGCTGAAAATGTGTTGTTGGAAAAGCGCAGCAGGTCAGGCAGCATCCAAGGAGCAGGAGAATCGACGTTTCAGGCATCAGCCCTTCTTCAGGAATCCTGACCTGCTGAGCTTTTCCAGCAACACATTTTCACCTCATTTTGTTGTACAATGATAGCATGAAAGGAAATATTGCATTGTATCAGAAGTCAGAGTATTGCTATACACCCACTACCGAGTGATGTGAAAGAGGCTGGACCTCTTAACCCTAATCCCAGCCCTAACCCAATCACTATGTGTTTTGTTTATAGTGCCAGCTTCCACTGAACACATGGACACATCAAATGTATCTCCTTTCGCACCCAGTAACTCTTGGAAAGCCCCTGTCACAGGGAACGATCCCCAGACGTCGACTCAGCTTTGCAGGATAGCTGGAATATCCCAAGGTATGTTGATAAAATTAAAGAAGGATTACACTAAAGTTAATTTGTATTGAACAATCTAGTTTACCTATCAAATTGTTTATGTTTCAGTACTAGGAATTCAAGTTCCTGCACCTAATTCCCCCTCATATCTCTGAATTAGTCTTCCAAGGCTGCAGGGGCTTTTGATAAACTCAGAAAATGAACAGAGAGCAATAATTTATTGTATAGATAAACACCTTAATTATAATTTGAAACTGTATGTTCACTGACATTGTGTAAATTGTTGGAGGCTTTAATCACGTAGTCGTCATCATCAGCTCTCCCTTAATTGGTGGATGAGATCTGTCTCCTCTGGGTCATGGGTTTATCTCATGGGTCTGCATGTGACTGTCCCACAGACCTTTGGACATACGTGTAGGAAATCCCACAGGCCAATGGGATTGGGAATGCAGAGTTTCCTTCCTTTTATTTCCTTTCTGCAAACATCCTCCTTCCTCATGAAGGCAGCCGGACTTGGTACATGCTATAGCCTGACAGACAGGTCGTCCTCCCGACGGACAACTGGTAGCAAGCTCCCTCCGGCCATTAAAGTCAATGTTACACCATCTCATGGTGATTTCCTGAGTGACCTTGTAACTTTTCTTTTTTCCTTCCCTGGAATGTCGGCCATTTGTGAGTTGAGGGAATAGTGGTAGACACTTTTCAGCCATCGGGACAATGTCCAATCCATCGTTGTTGGTTTCCCAGAGTTTGGCCAGACTGCTTGTTTCAGCTGTCTGAAGGACACGAGCATTTGGTCGAAAGCCCCTGTGATTGAACCCACAGAATGGAGTGGAGGGAATTCCCATAGTGCTCTATTGCAATACTGACCACTGGAGAAAGACATGACCTACACTGAGTGTCGTTGACCACTCTGCACCAGATTTTCCAGCCTTTCTCGATCTCTTCAATTCTGCATAGAAAAGATTCAATCTGTCCTTCAAAGTTGCTAAAACAAAACCAACAATAACGTACAGCTGGTCAGTCAAAACTTAAGGCATTGTATTTGAATGCACAAAGTATGTGAAACAAAACAAATGAACTGATTGCCCAAATTGAGATAAATAAGTAAGAAGGACAGAGAACGAGGAGGAGTGGCTCCGTTGGAGATAATATTAGCACAATAGAGAAGGATGACCTGAGATCAGGAAATCAAGTTATAGAAGTAATATGGGTAGACGTGAGGAATATTAAAATCAAGAGGTCACTTGTGGAAGTTGTGTATAGGCACATAATAGTAACCAATGAAGGGCTGATTCCTGATGAAGGGCTTATGCCTGAAACATTGACTCTCCTTTTTTTTATTTCAAAAATATACTTTATTCATAAAATACTTTAATGATCTGTACAACTGGACATGCCATACATATGTAAACATTCCATTTCCTTGCATACCGAAAACAGAGTAATCATTCCTATTTACAGGTCTGTACGATTACATTTTTAGCTGAGACATCAGCAGAGCCCAAATGACTGTGCGGGCCCCCTGTTCTTCTTTAGGCAGGCAGACGTTACACAGTGGTCTTTCCCCACCGCGTCTTGGCGGCAGCTGCCCCAAGCTTCAGCGCATCCCTCAACACGTAGTCCTGGACCTTGACTCTCCTGCTTCTCGGATGCTGCCTGACCTGCTGTGCTTTTCCAGTGCTGTGCTTTTCGACTCTGATCTCCAGCATCTGCAGTCCTCACTTTCACCTAATGGTAACCACTTAGTAGGACAAGACATCAAGGAAGGAATATTAGGATCTTGGCAAAAGATTACAGAGAATATCATGGCGAATTTTAACTAGAAAAAACTGAAAAAGACAGTTGAAGAAAATAGATGAGGAATTCATTGAATGTTATGTAGACAAGTTCTTCAACCAGCATGTTATGGCACCAATCAGAGGGCAGGCAGTACTAGACCTTGTTTTAACCAATAAGATAGGATTGTGTACTGACCTCATAGTGAGAGCAGCCCTGGGTAGCAGTGACCATAACAATATTACATACAGTTTAAGGGAGAGAAGAGTAGGTCCAAGGTTACCATTTTGAACTTAAACAAGCGCAATTAAGAAAGCATGAAAGCAGAGCTGGTGAAAGTGAACGTGCCATACAGGTTAGGGGTTGGTCAATAGGGATGCAGTGGCAAACATTTAAGGCAATATTTGAGAAAGCACAGAATAGATATTCCAATAAATTTTAACAAGTAAGAGCTATTCTAAGATATGGATCATTATAAGTGGTTAATTAGAAAAGTCAAAAATAGAACAAAACACAAAGAAAAACATATAATCATGCAACGATAGGTGACAGGTCAGAATATTGGACTGATTAATTGGGGCAGCATGGTGGGTCAGTGGTTAGCATTGCTGCCTCATAGTGCCAGGGACCCGGGTTCAATTCCAGCCTCGGGTGACTGTTTGCACATTCTCCCTGTTTCCTCCAGGTGCTCCGGTTTCCTCCCATAATCCAAAGATGTGCAGATTAGCTGGATTGGCCATGCTAAATTGCCCATAGTGTACAGGGATGATGTATTAGTTAGGGGCAAAATATAGGGGAATGGGTCTGGGTGGGTTACTCCTCGGAGGGACAGTGCAGACTTGTTGGGCCGAAGGGCCTGGCCCCACGCTGTATGGATTCTAGCAAAGAAAACTAGCAAACTAATAAGGAGTTAAAAATTAGAGTATGAGAGAAAGGTAGTGAAAAGTTCTTCAGAAGGAAGATCCTATTGAAAATGAGTTAGGGGAATTAGTAATTGAAAATAAAGAGATGGCAGATGAATTGAATAGATATGTTGCATCAGCCTTTTCAAACTGTCCCAGAAATAGCTATAGATCAGGAATTGAAAGGAAGGGAGACACTCAATAAAATGACAATTACCAGGGAAGTAGGACAGAGTAAATTGTTGGAACCGTGAGTTGACAAGTCCCCACGTCCAGAAGAATTTCATTCTGGGGTCTTAAAGTTAATGAGATGGTTGATTCTCCAAAACCCATTAGATTTGGGGAAGGTTACTTTAGATTGGAAAATAGCTAATGTACCTCATTTATTCAAAGTGGGAAAGAGGCAGCAAGCAGGAAACTACAGGCCATCTGTCAGAGTGGAAAATGTTGATGTTATTTTTGAAGACATTATAACAGAGCACTTGAATAAGTTCAAAGTAATCAGGCAGAACCAATATGTTTTTGTCAAAGGGAAATTGTGTTTAACTAATTTATGATTTTTTTTTTAAAAACATAACTTGTGCTGTAGTTAAAGGGGAACCAGTGAATATATTATGCTTAGATTTCCAGAAGGCATTTGATAAGGCACCACATTAAAGATTATTGTAGAAAATAAAAACTCATGATGTGAGGGTAACATATAAGACCATAAGACATAGGAGTGGAAGTAAGGTCATTTGGCCCATCGAGTTCACTCCGCCATTCAATCATGGCTGATGCGCATTTCAGCTCCACTTACCAGCGTTCTCCCCGTAGCCCTTAATTCCTCTAGACAACAAGAATCTATCAATCTCGGCCTTGAAGACATTTAGCGTCCCGGCTTCCACTGCACTCCGTGGCAATGAATTCCACAGGCCCACCACTCTCTGGCTGAAGAAATGTCTCCGCATTTCTGTTCTGAAATGACCCCCTCTAATTCTAAGGCTGTGTCCACGGGTCCTAGTCTCCTCGTCTAACGGAAACAATTTCCTAGCATCCACCTTTTCCAAGCCATGTATTATTTTGTACGTCTCTATTAAGTCTCCCCTTAATCTTCTAAACTCCAACGAATACAATCCCAGGATCCTCAGCCGTTCCTCATATGCTAGACCTGTCATTCCAGGGATCATCCGTGTGAATCTCCGCTGGACACGTTCCAGTGCCAGTATGTCCCTCCTGAGGTGTGGGGACCAAAACTGGACACAGTACTCCAAATGGGGCCTAACCAGAGCTTTATAAGTCTCAGTAGTACATCTCTGCTTTATGTTTATGTTAGAAAGAAGCAGAGTATAGAAATAAAGGATCTTTTTCAGGCTTGCAGGATGTCCTGAGTGGTGTGTCACAGGAGTTAGTGCAGGGAGTTACAATTCATATAAATGATTTTGATGATGGGTTCAAAGGTATGGGAGTTAAATTTGCTGATGACACAAAGGTAGACAGGAAATTGAGTTGTGAAGAGAACATAATGAGTCTATAAAGAGTAGTTTAAATGAGTGGGCGAAGATCTGGCAAATAGAGTCCAATGTGTACAATCTGAAATTGTCAATTTTGGCGGAGAGAGTTAAAAGAAACATTATCTAAATAGTGAGAGGTTGCAGAGCTCTGAGATGCAGAGAGATCTAGAAAGGTTAGTATGCAGATACAGCAAGTAATCAGGTAAGCTGATAGAATGTTATGGTTTATTGCAACGGGAATTGTGTGCAACAATAGGGAGATTATGCTTCAGTTATACAGGTCATCGGTGAGACTGCATTTGGAGTACTATGTGGAGTACTAGTCATGATATGCATAGAAGGATGTTAATGCATTGGAAGTAGTTTACAGAAAGTTTACAAGACTAGTAGCTGAAATGAGAAATTTGTCTTATGAAGAAAGGCTAGGTCTGTATCCTCTGGAGTTTAGAAGAGTTTACAATCCTGAGGGGATTTGAGTCTTGTCGGAGAATCTAAAATTGGGGTCAGAGTTTAAACATTAGATGTTGCCCATTTAAGTCAGAAATGAGGAAACTTTATTTTTATCTCAGAGGGTTGAGAGTCTTTGGAATTCCCTTCCTTAAAAAGCAGTGGATGCAGAACCTTTTAAATATTTTTAGGGCAGAGATAGATTGACTCTTGGTTACCAAGGGATTCTGGCCTAGTTTTTTTTTCAATTCATCTGTGCAGTGTGGGTGTTGCTGGCTGGCTCAGCATTTAGTCCCCATCCATTGTCACTCTTGAGAAGGCGGTGGTGAGCTGTCATCTTCAACTGTTGCATTCTACCTGCTGTGGGTTGACCCATAATGCTGTTAGGGAGGGAATTCCAAGATTTTGACCCAGCAACAGTGAAGAAACAGGGATATATTTCCAAGTCAGGATGGTAAATGAGCTTGGAAGAGAATTTGAAGGGGGTAGTGTTCCCATATACCTGCTGCCCTTGTCCTCCCAGATGGAATTGGTCATGGGTTGGAAAGTACTGTCTGAGGAGCTTTGGTGAGTTTCTCCAATGCATCTTGTAGATAGTATACACTGCTGCAACTGAGTGTTGGTGGTGGGGGGGAGTGGATGTTTGTGGATATGGTACCAATCAAATGAACTGTTTGGCCCTGGATATTGTCACACTATTTCAGTGTTATTGGAGCTGCACTCAGCCAGGCAAGGGGGCAATATTCCATTACAGTCCTGACTTGTACCCTGCAGACAGTGGACAGGATTTGTGGAGTCAGTAGGTGAGTGACTCACCACAGTATCCCTCGCCTTTGACCTACTCTTGTAGCCACTATGTTTATGTGGTGAGTCAAGTTGACTTTCTGGTCAATGATAACCTCCAGGAGCATGATAGCGGGGTATTCAATTATGGTAACACAGCTGAATATCAAGGGGAAGTGGTTGGATTGTCTCTTATTGGTGATGGTCATTACCTAGCAGGTGGGTAGCATGTATGTTACGTCGCACTTGTCAGCCCAAGCGCGGATATTGTCCTGATCTTGTTGCATTTGAACACAGACTGCTTCAGTATCTGAGGAGTCGCAAATGACGCTGAACACTGTGCAATCATTGATGAACATCCCCACTTCTGACCTTATGATGGAGCAAAGGTCATTTTTAAAAATTCATTCATGGAATGTGAGCATCATTGGTTAGGTCAGTATTAATTGCCCATTCCTAATAACCCAGAGGGCAGTTCAGAGTTGACCACATTGTTGTGGGTCTGGAATCACATGTAGACCAGACCAGGTGAGGATGACAGTTTGGGATTCTCTCAAGAACGTTGGTTAACAAAGATGGGGTTTTTCCAACAATTGATAATGGCTATATCATTAGATTCTTAATTCCAGATTTTTATTGAATTCAAATCCCACCATCTGCCATGGCAGGATTTGAACCCAGGTTTCCAGAACATTATTCCCACTGTCTGTGTGGAGTTTGCACATTCTCTCTGTGTCTGCGTGGGTTTCTTCCCACAATCCAAAGATGTGCAGGTCGGGTGAATTGGCCAAGCTAAATTGTCCATAGTGTTAGGTGGATTAGTCAGGGGTCAATATAGGGGAGGGGAATGTGAATTACTCTTTGGAGGGGCGGTGCGGACTTTCTGGGCTGAAGGGCCTGTTTCCATAATGTAGGGGATCTAATCAAATAAAATTTCTGATCTAATCAAATTATCTGGGCCTCTAGATTAACAGTCCAGCGATAAGAGGCCATTGCCTTATGGGAATTTAGTGCAGTTAACCTTTTCATAACCTTAGTGATAGAGTAGGAAATTGAAGTAATAAATCTAGTAATTCTAGTCTAAGGCATTAATTGTAAATTTAAGAAATATCAGGAGAAGGCAGCCAGCAGAATGTGTTGCATGTCAAATGCAGGGAGCCCTGGTTGCTGTCAGTGTCTGAGATGACCACATGTGCAGGTAGTACTCCCAGCTGCAGAAGCTGGAGCTCTGGATCTTGCAGCTTGAGAAGTGGTTGGAGACACTGTGGCGCATCCACCAGGCTGAGAGTTACGTGGACAGCACACTTAGAGCTGTGGTCACAATGGAGCCCAAAGGACAAGAGGAAAGAAAAGATGGGTGACCATCATGCATCCCAGAAAGAACAGGCAGGTAAGGCAGGAGGCCCTTGGAGTCTCACATACTAACCGGTATTCCATTTTGGAAGCTGATCAGGGTGTTGGTACCTCAGAGGAATGCAGTCAGAGACAAGTTTCTAAGCAAAGCAGGTTGATTATATGAGGGGGGGAGGAAGAAGAAATGAAGACCAATAATGATAGGGGGTTCTTTACTCAGGGGACAGACAGGCCCTTCTGCAGCCGAAGACGTGACTCCAGGATGGTGTATTGTCTCTCTGGTGCCAGGGTTAGGTATGTCACTGAATGGCTGCACGGCATCCTGAAAAGAGAGGGTGATGAGTCAGGGGTTGTGGTATATGTTGGTACCAATGATATGGGCAAAGTGAGGAATGAGGTCTTACATCAAGAAGTTAGGGAGCTTGGCAACTCATTAAAATGCAGGACCTCAATGGTTTCTAATCTCTGGATTAATCCCAATGCCATGTTCAGAAACAGGAAACTAGGACAGTTGAATGTGTGGCTGAGGAGTTGGTGCAAAAGAGAATGTTTTAGATTCCTGGATCACTGGGACCATTTTTGGGGAAGATTGGACTTGTACAAATGGGACAGTCTGCACCTGAAACATGTCGGGACCGATATCCTTGTAGGTAGGTTTGCTGGTGCTGTAGGGACGAATTTAAACCTGTAGCAGGGGGATAGGGACACAGAGTATCAATGAAACAGAGACACATCATGATACAGAAAAGGAAGCAAGTCACATATGAGTTGAGTGTCAATAGAGAAAGGCAATGTCTTTACTTTAATGTGAGGAATGTAATAGGTAATATCAATGCATTAATGGTGTGGATTGACACTTGAAATGAGGAGAAAGTGAGGACTGCAGATGCTGGCGATCAGAGTCGAAGAGTGTGGCTCTGCTCCTTGGATGCTGCCTGACTGGCTGTGCTTTTCCAGCACCACACTCTTCGACGTGAAAGTATGATATTGTGGCCATCACATCAACATAGTTGAGGGACTGGCACCTCAACATTCTGGAGTATAGGATCTTTAGGTGAGACAGAGGAGGATGTAACAAGGTTGCACTATTGATTAAGGAGCTAATTATTGCAATATGGTGAGATGATATCTTGGATGGGTCCTCAAATGAGGCTTAGTGGGTAGGAATGTTAACAGGCAGCCACTTTTCTGGGAGTGGACATAAGGCCCACAAGAGTCAGTGAGCAGTAGAGTAGCACGTATGTAGATAATTCACAGAGGTGTGAGCGAGTAGTAATTGGGTAGTTATAATGGAAGATTTCATGGGACCCCAAAAAAACACAGATTGGGATAGTCATAATGTTAAGGGGAGGTGGCAGATGGCTTGAAATGTATCCGGGGGAGATTTTTGTATCAATGCATTGAAGGCCCAACAAGGGATAATGCAGTGCTGGCTCTGTTTCTGGGAAGTGAAGCCAATGTGGCAGTGGGTGAGCATATTAATGATAGCGACCATAACATGGTACAGTTTAAATTTGTTCTACTCAAGGAAAAGGATAGCCAGCAAAAGATGGCTTTGAATTTGGGGAAGACAGATTTTATTAAAATAAAGCAGGGTTAGGTGAAGGAGTAAATGTAGGGGAATGGGTCTGGGTGGGTTGCGCTTCAGCGGGTCAGTGTGGACTTGTTGGGCCAAAGGGCCTGTTTCCACACTGTAAGTAATCTAGTCTAATCTAATCTTGCCGCAGTTAACTGGGTGCAGCTCCTAGTGGGTACACCTGGAGAGGAGCAAGGAGTGGCATTCAAAATGGAGTTGGAGAGAGTATAGGTCCAACATATATCCGTTCAAGGGAAATGTAGGAGCAACAAATCCAGAGAACACTGGATGTCTCAGACATTCAGGACTGGATGAAGAAGCAGAGAAAGTCCAAAGTGAGCACTTCAATTGTGGCGCTAGAGAAATCCAGGAAGTGCAGAAGGGGACTTTAGAAAGCAATTACAAGAGCAATAAGGGGCCATGAGAAAGGATTTGTGAGCAACACTAGGGAGAATCCTAAGAAACTTTATCAATGCATTAAAGGGAAAGAGTGGGGCCATTAGGAATCAAAGGTGCAGCCTGTGTGTGAAGTTGCAGGATATTGGGAATGTGTTAATGGATACTTCTCTTCAGTCTTCATTCTGGAAAAGGAGAATGTAGGCACTGAATTCAGGCAAAGGGACTGTGAGCAACTTGTACTGTTTGACATAGGAAATGGGGAGGTATTGAAGGCTCTGATGTGCTTAAAAGCAAATTCCCTCACCAAGATACATTACACCCCAGGTTGCTTTGAGAGGCAAGGCAGGAAATTGCAGGGTATCTGACACAAATTCTTAATTCCTCGCTGGCCACAGAGATAGTGCCAGAGGACTGGAGGATGGCTAATGTGGTTCCACTTTTTAAGGAGGGTGGTGAGCAAGGATATTACAGACCAGTGTAATTACATCAGTGGTAGGGAAACGATTGGAGAAAATTCTGAAGGAGCAAACAGATACCCACTTGAAAAGGCATCAGTTAATAAGGGAGAGTCAGCATTGCCTTGCCATTGGGAGGTAGTTCCAAACAAATTTGTTAGAATTTTTGAAATGTGGATTTTTGAAAAGTTTAGTTGATGTAGGATTTTAGCAAAGCTTTTGATAAGATCCCACATGGGAAACTGATTCAGAAGGTTAAAGCAGATGGAATGGAGGGAAACTTGACAAACTGGATCTGAAACTGGCTTAGTAATAGGTCACAAACGGTATTGCTAGAAGGCTGTTTGGATGACTGGAGAACAGTGTATCACAAGAATCCTTATTGTTTGTTATGTGCATAAATTATATAGATTAAAACATGGAGGGAATGTTAAGCAATTTGCAGACAACACCAAGATTGGTAGATTGGTTAATAGTGGAGAATATGGTTGAGGACTTCAGGAAGTTATAAATGGGTTGGTCAGGTGGGCAGACCAGTTGCAGATGGTCTGCAACTTAATTTTGATAAGTGCTGAGGTGATGTACTGTGGAAGAAGGAACAAGATGAGGGAGTATTTAATAAATGGCAGGACATTGGGTAGCTGTGAAGAACAGAGGGATCCTGGGGTAATTATTCACAGATCCCTAAAGTCAACAGGGCATGTGAAGAGGATAGTTAAGAAGGCATGTGGGACATTTGCTTTCATCAGTCCTGGCACAGCGTATAAGAGCAAGGAGGTAGTGTTGGAGTTGTCACAGCAATGGTTAGGCTACAGCTTGCGTACTGTGTGCAGTTCTGGTCACCTCATTACAGAAAGGATGTGATAGCACTAGAGGAGGTTCACCAGGATGTTGCCTGAGATGGAGAAATTGAACAACGAGGAGAGAGTAGGTAGGCTTGGATTGTTACCTCAGAGAAGACCAAGGGGGACATGATTGAGGTGTATCAGGTTATGAGGAGTTTGGACAGGGTGAAGAGAGAGCAGCTGTTCCCCTTGGTTGAGGGGTCGATCACAAAAGGACATAGTTTTAGGGTAAAGGGCAGGAGACTCAGAGGGGATTTGGGAAAGAAACACTTTCACTTAGAGGGTAGTGAATCCAGAATGCACTGCCTGGAAGTAGTGGAGTCCGGAACCTTACAACCTTTAAAAAATACTTGGAAGAGAACTTTAAATATCATAACATTCATGCATATGGGACACGTGCAGGAAATTGGGATTAGTGCATCTTTAGTGTCAGTTACATTGGTGTAGGCTTGATGGGCTGAAATGCCTTTATGGACTGCATGAATCTATAGGTGGATCTCTTGAAGAGTATAAGGCATGTCGAGCCATTCTTAAGAGGCCAAAAAGACAATATGAGAGCCTTGACAGATAAGGTTAACTACAATCCAAAGAGGTTCTGCAAGTACATTATGAGCAAAACAGCATCTAGGGAGAGAATAAGATCAACGAGGTCGCCTATGTGTGGAACTCCGGGAGATGGAAGAGATGCTAAATGAATATTTTGCATTAGTTTTTACTGTGGACAAAGGAATGGAGGCTGGGAAACTCGTGCAAATAAATATCGATGTCTTGAAAACAGGTCACATTACAGAGGAGGAATTGCTGGAGCTGTTAGAAAATATAAAGGTAGATAAATCTCTGGGATCTGATCAAAAGGACCTGAGGAGCAACATTTTCATGCAGAAGTGGTTCATAGTATGCAATGAACTGCCAGAGGAAGTGCTAGATTGCAAGTACTGTTGTAACATTTAAAAGATATTTGGACAGATACATGGAGAGGAAAGTTTAGAAGGATATGGACCAAATACAGGCAAGTGGGACTAATTTAGTTTGGGAAACGTGCTCAGTATGGACTGATTGAACCGAAGGGTCTGTTTCCATGCTGTATGATTCTATGACTCTATAAGGGGATGTAAGATTATCATGGGATTATGCAGGAATGTAGAGTTGGCATTAAAATCATACCGGTTATGGTCTTATTGAATGGCAGAGCAGGCTTGAAGGACCTAGTGGCCTCCTCCTTACACCTGGCAAGGATGATCCTACCCAGACTTTGGCAGCTACCTCTCCCAGAGGCCTCTCACAATTGCCAACGAAATAGCAGGTGATAAGCTGCACCAATTTAGCCTTCTGCAAACTATGGAGGAAGTGAGTGTTCGACAGCAAGGACCTTCACAAGTCAACAGAAGTCCCCGTATAAAGAGCAGTTGTCACCATGACCATAGTCCTGTCTGAGACTGTGCTTCAGTGACAGACTTGAGCTGTATTCAGAATGTGAAGTTCAGAATAGGAGGGAGAGAGTCCAGGGCACTCTCCTGGGAGATGTATGTTCCATATCTGCCCAATGTTTAATGTGTGGACCCGTGGCTATGTCATTGTATCTCAGGGAATATGTGCAAAGTCCTATATCGTGTTTAAACTTCCTGCTATTGTGTGTCTGATTGCAGTGTTTGCACTGAGTGTACGGACTAGGACCACATACTGCTACCTAACACGGGTTCTGACTTTATTTAACATTGGAAGAATCCAGTCTAATAGTTTGTATGGGGCTGGCAGTATCTGGGAAATACTTACCCTCCCACCCTACTGCTGTCACCCATTGATCTGAGTGGAAGAACTCTGTCTGATCAATGTCTTCTCTCTTCTTTAGGGAAAAGCTCATTGAGCCTGGATCCAAAGACAGCAAACTTCAACTTGATTCTGTCTCATGACCTGAGATTGGTAACATGGACTGAACAGCAACAGCCCTATCCCCCTCACCCAGAAAGATTTGAACATCATCCCCAAGTCCTCTGCTCCCAGAGCTTCTCCTCAGGATCCCATTCCTGGGATGTGGAGACTGCTGGTTCTAACTGGGGAATAGGGATTGTGTGCGGGAATGCGATCAGACAGGGACTAAATGCATACCTTGGCAACAGCATTAACTCATGGTGTTTGACCTTTTACGCTGGTACTTTTCTCAGAGCCTGTCACAACAATGAGCCTATGTTCCTCCAAAAATTTCCATTAAATAGCAGAGTCCGAGTCCAGTTGGACTATGAGGCTGGGACTGTATCATTTCACCAGATTACTGAATCACTGACACATTTACACACATTTCAAACCACATTCACTGAACCTGTGTTTCCAGCATTTCGTTGTTGGAAAGATTCCTTAAAATTGATTAATTAATTCTCATATCTCTGACTCAGGAAACACATTTTTGATTTCAGAAGCTTTATTTGAGAAAGCCTCTTGGGGTATCTCAGTTCCCAGTTGTACATTTTGATGCTGTTGTTTGCAGATTGGAGAACAGAGGCAGATCCCTTTTGTTCTGCACACTTGGGTGACTTAAACCTAAGTTATGGCCAGTGTTACATTGTTGTCTATTGAGAACACTTAGTGCTGTGTCCGGTAGTTCTGCTGCTTTTAACTCTCTTAAAGGTACACCCACATCTTCAGAACATATTCATATACCCATCCAGATGCCTTTTAAATGTTGTAATTGTACCAGCCTTCACTACTTCCTCTGGCAGTTCATTCCAAGCACTTCCTTTTACAACTCCTTTTGGAAATAAAACCCAAAGACAACATAACCTTGTTAAAAGAGCACTATTGTCATAGCTTCTAACTATCAACTGCCACCAGTAAATTACCTTTGCGGCCAATTGGATATTTACATGCAAAGCCCATTCGGAGAGCATTAGGTATTATGAGGGCCTAAGCAATTGGGATCAGATCTTTAGAGGGTTTAAATCCCCAAACAGATATGAGCAAGTCTCCTGAATCTCTTGCGTATTCATTAAATGTTAAAATTATTATTCTATGTATTTTGTTGTATTATTCTATGTATCTATTGTTGTACTTTCTTTTAAAATTTCATTTGATATCAGTGTGAAACAAAACTAAAAATGAATTTGCCCCAAAATGTCCAAATACACACAATGAGAGAGGTGGGGATATTACTGGGTTTTTTTCTCACAGAGGGGCAGTGAACGGAAGTAGAACAAATTCAGGAACCATCTATCTCTCCCACAGAGCTGGTATAAGGAAGAGCCCCTCTGCTGAGAAATTCATGACCTAGCCTCCTTGGCCCAGGATCAATAATTCAGGAACATTGGTCACAGGGACAGGCACCGGAAACAGTTTATTCCCACTTGTCCGGTGGCTCTGTCATTAGCGCTTCGTCTACAGACCATATCTACAATATAGAATGTGCTATGAAGCCCCAGTGACTGGCAACCAATTTCCACATCAAAGTATCCCGAAACATCCCACAGTGAGGTTTTCCTAAATTATGATGATGGCCCTTCCCTGGATTCTGCAGCTCTCAGCACTTTCCCTCCGGCCAAAACTTTAACTCGAAGCTGCAGCTGTTGCTGGACCTGACCCTGAGCTAACACTGTTGACCATCGCTGCATGTAATCCTGAGCTGATGGCCATTGCTACATAGGGCCTGGGAGCTGATACCTTGATGATTGCTGCACATGGTCCTGAGCCAATGCTAAGCTGTTGGCAGCCTTGCCCTACAACTTACATCCCCCAAACAGCTGTACAATACTCTGGGTGCTCAGATTCAAGCCTCTCCTCCACCATTCCCCCACACACATAACACAGAAATTGGGAACAGATGGTTCTCAGGGAAATGCACGACAGAAATGTGGGGGTTGTTTCTGGACCACTTGCTGCAAATGCTGGATAGATTTGTGTCACTGAAGCAAGGAAGGGATGGTAGGGTGAAGGGACATTGGATGACAAGAGATATGGAACATCTAGTCAAGAGGAAGAAGGAAACTCACTTAAGGTTGAGGAAGCAAGGATCAGATGGACTCTAGAGGGTTACAAGGTAGCTAGGAAGGAACTGAAGAATAGACTTAGGAGAGCTAGAAAGAGGCATGAAAAAGCCTTGTTGGGTTGGTTTAAGAAAAACACTTATGTGATGATGAACAAGAGGATGGCCAGAGTGAGGGTTGCAACCTACAACGTTCAAGGGTAGTGCAGGGAACTTGTGCCTGGAGTTGGAGGAGGTCGGGGAGATTCTTAATGAATACTTTGCTTCAATATTCACTAGTGAGACAGGCCTTGTCATTTGTGAGGACTGATATGCTCGAACAGGTTGGTGTTAAAAAGGAGGATGTGCAGGAAATTTTGAAGCACATGAGGATAGGCAAGCCCCCTGGGCCAGACATAATATACCCAAAGTTATTACAGGAAGTGAGGGAAGAGATTGCTGTGCCTTTGGTGATGATCTTTGCGTCCTCACTGTCTGGAGTAGTACTAGATGTTTGAAGGGTGGCAAATGTTATTCCCTTTTTCGAGAAAGGGAACAGGGATAACCCTAGAAATTACAGACCAGTCATTCTTACATCAGTGGTGGGCAAAGTATTGGACTCGTTTCTGAAAGACATGATTTATGATTATTTGGAAAAGCATAGCTTGATTAGAGATAGTAAGCATGGTTTTGTGAGGGGCTGGTTATGCCTTATTGAATTCTTTGAGGATGTGACAAAACACATTGATAAAGATAGAGCAGTGGATGTGGTGTATATGGATTTTAGCAAGATATTTGATAAGTTCCCCATGGTAGGCTCATTCAGAAAGTAAGGGGGCATGGGATACAGGGAAATTTGGCTGCCTGGATACAGAATTAGCTGGCCCATCGAAGACAGAGGGTTGTAGTAGATGGAAAAATTCAGGCTGGAGCTCAGTGACTAGTAGTGTTCCACAGGGATCAGTTCTGGGACCTCTGCTCTTTGTGATTTTTACAAATGACTTGGATGAGGATGTGGAAGGATGGGTTAGTAAGTTTGCCGATGACACAAAGGTTGGTGGAGTTATGGATAGTGTGGAGAGCTGTTGTAGGTTGCAACGGGACATTGACCGGATACAGAGCTGGGCTGAGAAGTTGCAGATGGAGTTCAGCCTGGAAAAGTGTGAAGTGATCCATTTTGGAAGATCGAATTTTAATTCAGATTATAGGATTAAAGGCAGGATTCTTGGCAATGTGGAGGAACAGAGGGATCTCAAGGTCCATGTCCATAGACCCCTCAAAGTTACCAGCCAGGTTGATAAGGTTGTTAAGAATGTGTATGGTGTGTTGGCTTTCATTAACAGTGGGGTTGAGTTTAAGAACCGCGAAGTTATGCTGCAGCTCTATAAAGCCCTGGTTAGACCACACTTGGAGTATTATGTTCAGTTCTGGTCACCTCATTTATAGAAAGAATGTGAAAGCTTTAGAGAAGATGTAGGGGAGATTTACCGGGATGCTACCTGGATTGGAGGGCATGTCTTAAGAAGAAAGGTTGAGGGAGCTAAGGCTTTTCCCACTGGAGCAAAGAAGGATGAGAGGTGACTTGATACAGGTGTACAAGATAATGAGAGGCATAGATAGAGTAGATAGTCAGAGACTTGTTCCCAAGGTGGAAATGGATACCAGATGGGGGGCATAATTTTAAGGTGATTGGATGAAGGTTTGGGGAGATGTCAGAGGGAGATTCTTTATTCAGAGAGCATGGTGCTTGGAATGCACTGCCAGCAACGGTACTAGAGTCAGATATGTTAGGGACATTTAAACGACTCTTGGATAGGCACATGGATGATAGTAAAATGAAGGGTATGTCGGTTAGTTTGACCTTAGACTAGGATAAAAGGTCAGCGCTACAGCGAGGGCCAAAGGACCTGTACTGTGCTGAAAAAGAAACAACCCTGCATCACACACATTTCCCACAACAACCTCCACAGACAAAATCCTCACACACACCCACCAACATGCAACCCCACACCAGACACACACTTACCCACTCATACCAATCCCCACTAGCACTTATACACATCGCCAGGAACTATCGCTAGGCTATTAATCCATAAACTCAGCTAATGTTCTGGGGACCAAGGTTAGAATCCTGCAATGGCAGGTGGTGGAATTTGAATTCAATAAAAAAAAATGGAATTAGGAATCTACTAATGACCATGAAACCATTGTTGATTGTCGGGAAAAACCCATCTGGTTCCCTAGGGAAGGAAATCACGTGGTCTGGCCTATTGGTTACCAACAGCAATGTGGTTGATTGACTCTCAATTGTTCAATGAAACAGCCTGAGAGAAAGTGATGACTGCAGATGCTGGAGATCAGAGTCAAGAGTGTGGCGCTGGAAAAGCACAGCTGGTCAGGCAGCATCCGAGGAGCAGGAGAATCGACATTTCGGGCATAAGCCCTTCAACGAGCCCTTTCCTGATGAAGGGCTTATGCCTGAAATGTCGATTCTCCTGCTCCTTGGATGCTGCCTGACCTACTGTGCTTTTCCAGCACCATTCCCTCGACAGCAATGTGGTTGACTCCCAACTGCCCTCTGAAACGGCCTAGCAAGCAATTCCGTTTTACCATTCACTGCAAAGTCTCAAAGAAGTGAAACTGGCCAGACTATCTGGCATCAACCCAGGCACTGGAAATGACAGCTGCAGAACCAGCCCTGTCAACCCACAGTGGAGAACGATGCTCCAGCCGGGACCCATCTACTCTGTATGTTTTCTTCTCTGTCTTGTGTTTTATTCTATTCTGTCTTTTCGGCAGCTAAGCAGAGGAGGGGATGGCGGGCAGTAGCTCAGAGCAGAGCAGGGACAGGCAGCAAGCCTTGAGTGGAGGGTTTGGTGTTGCCTTATTAGTAAGAAATGAAAGTAAATCAATATTAAGGAACAAAGTGGGATCAGATGGTGTAGAATCTGTGTGCATAGAATTGAGGAACCGCGAAGGTGGAAAAACCATAGTTGGAATGATGTACAGGGCTGCAAACAGTCATCAGGAGCTAGGACGCAAGGTACACTAGGAGGTACAAAAGATGTACAGGAAAAGGCAAAGTTACAGTGATCATTGGGGGGTTTCAATATGCACGTGGACTGGGAAAATCAGGTTGGTAGTGGATTGTAAGGAAAGGAATTTGTGGAATATTTACAAGATGGCTTTTTGGAGCAGCTTGTGGTGAAGCCCACTCGAGAACAGGCAATGCAGGATTTAGTTTTCTGCAATGAGGCAGACCTGATATGGGAGCTTCAGGTGAAGGGACCCTTAGGAGGCAGTGATTATAATATGATTGAATTCACTCTGCAATTCGAGCGGGAGACCGTGGAATCAGAGGTAATGTTATACCAGCTGAATAAAGGCAACAACAGAGGCATGAGGGAGGAGCTGGCTAGAATTGACTGGGAGAGGAGCCGAGCAGGAAAGACAGTGGAACAGCCAATGGCAGGGGTTTCTGGGAGTAAGTCAGGAGACACAGCAGAGATTCATCCTGAGGAAAAAGAAATATGGTACAGGAAGGATGAGGCAACCATGGCTGACCATGGAAGTCAGGAATAGCATAAAAACAAAGGAGAAAAAATATAGTGTAGTGAAGGGCAGTGGGAAACCAAAGGATTGGGAAGCTTACAAAGACCAACAGAGAGCAACAAAAAAAGAAATGGGCGGGGAGAAGATTAAATATGAGGTTAAACTAGCCAGTAATATAAAGGAAGACTATAAGAGTTTCTTTAGATATATGAAGGGCAAAAGAGAGGCAAAAAGTGGATATTGGGCCACTGGAAAATGATGCTGGAGATATAGTAGTGGAGAACAAGGAAATGGCTGAAGAACTGAATAATTACTTCACATAAGTCTTCACAGTGGAAGACATGAGTAATATCCCAAAAATTCAAGGGAGTGAGGAGGCAAAGCTGAGTATGTTGGCCATCACCAAGGAGAAGGTGCTAGAAAAACTGAATGGCCTGAAGGTGGATAAATCACCTGGACCAGATGGACAACACCCCAGAGTTCTAAGAGAGATACCTGAAGAGATGGTGGAAGCGTTAGTGATGATCCTCCAGGAATCGGTAGAGTCAGTTAGGGTCCCACAGGACTGGAACATCGCTAACGTGACACCACTGTTTAAAAAGGGAGTAAGGCAAAAGACAGAAAATTGCAGACTAATTAGCCTAATTTCAATTGTGGGTAAGATCCTGGACTCCATTGTGAAGGATGAGATTTCTGAATACTTGGAAGTGTATGGTAAAATAGGGCAAAGTCAGCATGGTTTCATCAAGGGAACTTTATGCCTGACAAATCTGTTTGAATTCTTTAAGGAAGGAACGAGCAGGTTAGACCAAGGAGAGTCAATCGATGTTATCTACCTGGACTTCAAGAAGGCCTTTGACAAGGGGGGCAGTATTGGACAGGGTTGAGGGTGGTATTGGGGGGGGCAGTGTTGGACAGGGTTGAGGGTGGTATTGGGGGGCAGTGTTGGACAGGGTTGAGGGTGGTATTTGGGGGGGCAGGGGTGATGTGTTGGACAGGGTTGGGGGTGCTATTGGGGGGGTGGGGGACCGTGTTGGACAGGGTTGAGGGTGGTATTGGGGGATGGGCAGGGGGCTATGTTGGACAGGGTTGGGGGTAGTATTTGGGGAGCGGATAGGGGGCTGTGTTGAAGGGGGTTGGGGGTGGTATAAGGGGGGGGGGGGGCGCAGGGGACCGTGTTGGACAGGGTTGGGGGTGGTATTGGGGAATGCACGGGGGGCTGTGCTGGAGGGGGTTGGGGGTGGTATTGGGGGATGGGCGGGGGACAGTGGGGTTGGGGTTGGGACAGCAGCCCGGAGCGGGTCAGCAGCCCAGAATGAGGACAGCAGCCCGGAATGGTAACAGCAGCCCGGAGCGGGGATAGCAGCCCGGAATGGGGATAGCAGCCTGGAGCAGGGACAGCAGCCCGGAGCGGGGATAGCAGCCCGGAATGGGGATAGCAGCCCGGAGCAGGGATAGCAGCCCAGAATGGGGATAGCAGCCCGGAATAGGGATAGCAGCCCGGAATGGGGATAGCAGCCCGGAATGGGGATAGCAGCCCGGAATAGGGATAGCAGCCCGGAATGGGGATAGCAGCCCAGAGCAGGGATAGCAGCCCAGAATGGGGATAGCAGCCCGGAGCGGGGATAGCAGCCCGGAATGGTAACAGCAGCCCGGAGCGGGGATAGCAGCCCGGAATGGGGATAGCAGCCCGGAATGGTAACAGCAGCCCGGAGCGGGGATAGCAGCCCGGAATGGGGATAGCAGCCCGGAGTGGGGACAGCAGCCTGGAATAGGGATAGCAGCCTGGAGCGGGGATAGCAGCCCGGAATGGGGATAGCAGCCCGGAATAGGGATAGCAGCCCGGAATGGGGATAGCAGCCCAGAGCAGGGATAGCAGCTCGGAGCGGGGATAGCAGCCCGGAATGGGGATAGCAGCCCGGAGCGGGGACAGCAGCCCGGAGTGGGGACAGCAGCTCAGAATGGGGATAGCAGCTCGGAATGGGGATAGCAACCCGGAGCGGGGATAGCAGCCCGGAGCGGGGACAGCAGCTCGGAATGGGGATAGCAGCTCGGAATGGGGATAGCAGCCCGGAATGGGGATAGCAGCCCGGAATGGGGATAGCAGCCCAGAATGGGGACAGCAGCCTGGAATGGGGACAGCAGCTCGGAATGGGGACAGCAGCCCGGAGCGGGGACAGCAGCCTGGAATGGGGACAGCAGCCCGGAATGGGGAGAGCAGCCCAGAATGGGGATAGCAGCCCGGAGCGGGGAAAAGGCTTTGTCTATTTATCCTATCCATGCTTCTCATAATTCTCTAAACCTCTATAAGGTCACCCCTCAGCCTCCGACGCTCCAGGGAAAACAGCCCCAGCCTGTTCAGTCTCTCCCTGTAGCTCAAATCCTCCAACCCTGGCAACATCCTTGTAAATCTTTTCTGAACCCTTTCAAGTTTCACAACATCTTTCCAATAGGAAGGAGACCAGAATTGCACGCAATATTCCAACAGTTACAATATTTAAAAGACATTTAAATAAGTATATAACAAGAAATGTTTGGAAGGATATGGGGCAAGTGCAGGCAGGTGAGAGCTGAGTTTGGGATTATATTCGGGAGTGTGGTACTGGAAAAGCACAACCAGTCTGGCAGCACCCGAGGAGCAGGAGAATTGACTTTTCGAGCATAACCTCTTCATCAGGAGTAAGGCTCATTCCTGATGAAGGGCTTATGCTTGAAACATCGATTCTCCTGCTCCTCGGATGCTGCCTGACCTGCTGCGCTTTTCCAGCAACACAGTCTCAACTCTGATCTCCAGCATCTGCAGTCCTCACTTTCTCGTCATTTAGGATTATGTTTGGCATGGACTGGTTGGACCAAAGAGTCTGTTTCCATGCTGTAGGACTCGATGACTCTACTGATTGAACTGGTCAGGTTCTAAATAACATCGCTGTTAGACTGGGTCTGCAGCAGGTGGTGAGGGAACCAACAAGAGGGAAAAACATACTCAACTTCATCCTTAACCATCTGCCAGCTGCAAATGCATCTGACCACAACAATATTGGTTAGAGTGAACACCACACATCCTTGTACAGACAAAGTCCCACTGTCATGTTGAGAATACCCTCTATTGCATTGTGTGGCACTATCATCGTGCTAATTGGGACAGACTTTGAACTGTTTTGATTAGATTCCCGACAGTATGGAAACAGGTCCTTCAGCCCAACAAGTCCACACTGACCCTCTGAAGAGCAACCCACCGAGACCCATTCCCCTACATTTACCCCTGACTAATGCACTTAACACAAGGGGCAATTTTCAGCACGGCCAATTCATCTAACCTGCACATCTTTGGATTGTGGGAGGAAACCGGAGCACCCGGAGGAAACCCACGCAGACACGGGGAGAATGTACAAACTCCACACAGACAGTTGCCTGAGGTGGGAATTGAACCCAGGTCCCTGGTGCTGTGAGGCAGCAGTGCTAACCACTGAGCCACTGTGCCACCATTGAGTCTGCCAGCTCAAGACTGATGTGGAGGTGCCAGTGTTGGACTGGGTTGGACAAAGTTAAAAATCACACAACACCAGGTTATAGTCCAACAGGTTTATTTGGAAGTACAAACTTTCAGAGCTCTGCTTTTTCATCAGGTAACTAATGGAGCAAGATCATAAGACACAGAAATTATAGCAAAATATCATAGTGTCATGCAGCGATACTTTATATGAAACAAACCTAGATTGCTGATAAGTCTTTCATCTTTTAGAATGGATTGCAGGTTTCAGTTCATTAATATGGAAATCAAAGAACTTCCTTTAAGTCACATTCTTGAGACAAATTAAGGTTTTATAAAAAAGGTGACATCTCAGTTCAAACAAAATATTTAAGGTGTGAGGTTAGACTCTATCTGTATCCCAATCTTGAGTCAGACTGGTTCTATTTCCAAAGTAGGAATTTATAAAATGATATATAACGCAAGTCTGGGCATCCATGAGGTGCTGTGCACCATCAGCAGCATCACGATGTTACTCCAGCACAATCTGTAACCCCATGGCCCAGCATATCCCCCACTCAATCATTACCATCAAGCCAGGGGGTCAACCCTGGCTCAACGGGAGAGTGCAGCAGGACATGCCAGGCATACCTGAAAATGTGGCGTCAACCTGGTGAAACAACCACACCGAGTTAACTGCATGCCAAACAGCAGGCGATAGAGAGTTAAACAGTCCCACAACCAACGGATCAGATCTAAGCTCTGCAGTCCTACCACATCCAGTCATGAATGGCGATGGACGATTAAACAAGTCACTGGAGGAGGTGACTCCAAACATATTCCCGTCCTTAATGATGAAAGAGCCTAACACATCAGTGCAAAAGATAAATCTGATGTATTCGCAGCAATCTTCAGCCAGAAGTGCCAAATGTATGATTCATCTTGGCCTCCTCCAGTGGTCCCCACCATTACAGATACCCGTCTTCAGCCAATTCAGTTGATGCCACATGATATCAAGAAATGGTTGGAGACACTGGATACTGAAAAGACAACGGCTCCTGACAACATTCCGGCAATAGTATTGAAGACTTGTGCTCCAGCACTTGCTGCTCCCCTAGCCAAGCTGTTCCAGTACAGTTACAACACCTGACAATGAGGAAAATTGCCCAGCTGTGTCCTGTACATAAAAAGCAGGACAAATCCAACCCGCCAATTACTGCCCCTTCTATCTACTCTCAATCATCAGGAATGTGATGGAAGGTGTCATCAACAGTGCCATCAAGCAACACCTACTGAGCAGTAACCTTCTCACTAACATCCAGTTTGGGTTCTGCCAGGCCCACGCAGCTCCTGACCTCATTACAGCCTTGGTTCTCAAACATGGGTAAAAGAACTGAATTCCAGAGGGGAGAGTGACAGCCCTTGACATCAAGGTTGCATTTGATTGAGTGTGGCATCAAGGAGCCCTGGCAAATCTGCAATCAGTGCATATCAAGGGCAAATTCTCTGCTAGTTGGAGTCGCACCTGGCACACAGGAAGAATGTCGTGGTGTTGGAGGTCAGTATCTCAGCTCCAGGACATCTCTGCAGGAGTTCCTCAGGATAGTGTCCTATGTCTAACCATTTTTAGCTGCTTCTTCACTGAACTTGCCTCCATCATAAGGTCAGCAGTGGAGATGTTCACCAATGATTGCACAATGATTTGCTACCCCTCAGAAACTGAAGCAGTCCATGTTCAAATGTAACAAAATCTGGACAATATCCGCACTTGGGCTGACAAGTAATATGGTGCCACACAAATGCCAGGCTATGATTACCACCAAAAAGAGACAACCTAACCACCACCCCTTGACAATCATTGGTGTTACCATCACTGAATCCCCTACTATCAACGTCCTGGGGGTCATCATTAACCAGAAATAAACTGGACTCACCACATAAATACAGTGGCTACAAGAGCAGGTCAGAGGCCAGGAATACTGTGGAAAATAACTCACTTCCTGACTCCACAAATCCACCATCTACAAGGCACAAGTGGGGAGTGTGATGGAATACCCACCAGTTGCCTGGGTGGGTGCAGCTCCAATAACAAGGTAAAAACAATGACTGCAGATGCTGGAAACCAGATTCTGGATTAGAGTGGTGCTGGAAGAGCACAGCAGTTCAGGCAGCATCCGAGGAGCAGGGAAATCGATGTTTCGGGCAAAAGCCAGGCATTCCTGATGAAGGGCTTTTGCCCGAAACATCGATTTCCCTGCTCCTCGGATGCTGCCTGAACTGCTGTGCTTTTCCAGCACCACTCTAATCCAGCTACCCCAACAACACTCAAGAAGCTTGACACCATCCAGGACAAAACAGCCTGCTTGATTAGCACCACATCCACCTCCACCAACAATGCTCAGCAGCAGCACTGTATACTATCGGCAAGATGCATGACCACTTCCATCTAGAAGGACGTGGGCTGCAGATACAAGGGAACTCAACGACCTGCAAGATACCCTCGAAGCCACTCACCATCCTGGCATGGAAATATATGACCGTTCATTCATTGTAGTTAGGTTAAAATCCCAGAATCCCAACTACACCAAGCTCCATCAACACTCCCTGCACCCTCTACTCACACTCTACAGTGTCCACATATGCATATCCCCTCACACACACATCTCCCTCCACCCCTGTACACACCTACCCAAATACACCAACTCACCCTGACACCACCAACACATCCTCCCACAAAGGCTCACTCATAAACCAACACCCCCACCAACCACAGCTCCACACACATCCCACAACACAGACAGCACACCCTGTACACACCCACACACACCCACTATGTTACCCTCACAAAATCCCTACACAAACTCCCCACACTCTCACACACCCACACACATCACCCCCTGACCAGTTGTGATTTTCGTCTCATTTTGAAAATGATTCCAGGCTAAATATTCTTCAGAGATTTAAATATGCCATATAAGTGTCTTCTTTTCTGTCAGGATGACATTTCAGTGCATTTCAGTAATACAGTATATCTTTGTTATATGAACAATGTTCACTCTTGCCCACCATCAGCTAAGTTTGCTGTCACCATCTTCTCTTAGGATAGGGATATACAAGGCCAATCTGGTTTAATGTGGGAGAGAAAACCACTTGGTCATCTACTGAGATAAGGTTCGAAACAAGATGTGGAGTGTTGCATATTGGCGACAATGCATTGTTTATATTGATATGATTGTTACAGACACTAGGAGAAGAGCTTGATGGTAAGTCTTAATCCTTCAAGATCCTAAGTAGCCCTCTCACTGGGTCCACTTGATAGCGTCACAGTGAGTAGTGCTTAAGGCACTCCTTGATCTGAACCTTTTCAAATTCTTGTACTACACCCCAGACAATATTTTTAGAAGATTATTAATGACTGGCATTTATAATTAAATCTGCCACCACCCCATCTCTCCACAATCCTCAGACTTGGTCATCTCAAGTAATTCGCTCTCTATTCTATCTTGGTGTGCAACAGTGAATTCCAAAATCGGCCATCCGTGTGTTACACAATGATCTCCAAGGGAATAGTTCGGGGGGAACATTGGTCTGGGAGGTCTCAGTATTCTTTCACAACAAGCTCTCTTCAGATTGTTAAATTCTTGACTGAATTCTTGACAACAGTCTGAAGACAGAAAGTCCCTTTCACTATTCCTTTATGGGGATTGTTAATGGCTGGTTCGTGGTGTTATCACTGAAGAAATAATCCAGGGACCCAGGTAATATCCTGGGGAACCCAGGTTAAAATCCTACTTGGCGGAATTTGAATTCAGTACAACCTGAAATTAAAACACTAACAATGCCATGAAACTGTTAAAACCCATCTAGTTCACTAATGACCTTTTGGGAAGGAAAACTACTAACTTACCTGGTCAGGCCTACACATGTCTCCAGACCATTACTACCACAAACTGCCCTTGAATTAACAATGCAAAATATGCTGCTAAAAATTGTAATAAGAAATGAAACTGGACAGACTACCTGGCACTGACCTAGGCATCAGAAATTATAACTGAGAGAAAGTGAGGACTGCAAGTGCTGGAGGTCAGAGTCAAAGTGTGGTGATGGAAAAGCACAGTAGGTCAGGCAGCATCTGAGGACCAAGAGAGTCAATGTTTCAGGCATAAGCCCTTCATCAGGAATGAGGGGGTGGCCCAAAGGGATGAGAGGTAAATAGGAGGGGGTAGAGCTGGGGGGAAGGTAGCTAGGAATGCGATACGTAGATGAAGGTGTGGGTGAAGTTGATAGGTCGGAGAGGAGGGTAGAACAGATAGGTGGGAAGGAGGATGGACAGGACAATTCAAAATGGCAGTGCCATGTTGGAGGGCTGGATCTGGGATAGATTGGGGGAAGAGAAATGGGAAAACTGGTGAAATCGATGTTGATCCCGTGTGTTTGGAGGGTACCAAGACGTAAGATGAGGTATCCTTCCTTCAGGCGTTGGGTAGCTAGAGTTTGGCAGTGGAGGACACAGTAGATCCTTCCACATCTGACAGATCCAAAGGACCCTTTCACATCTGACAGATTTACCTGTACTTCCACACATGTCATCGACTGTGTCTCTTGCTATCTATGTGATCTCTACATTGGGGAGACAGAACGCCAATTTGTGGAACATTTCAGAGAACATCTCTGGGACACACACACTAAACAACCCCATCACCCGGTGGCCCCCTCCCACTCCACCAAAGACATGCAAGTCCTGGGCCTCCTCCGCCGCCGAACTCTAGCCACCTGACGCCTGGAGGAAGAACTTCTCATCTTCCCGCTTGGGACCCTCCAACCACATGGGATCATTGTGGATTTCATCAGTTTCCCCATTTCCTGTCCCTCCCACCTTATCCCAGATCCAACCCTCCAACTCAGCACCACCCTCTTGAACTGTCCTACCTGTCCATCTTCCTTCCCACCTATCCGCTCCACCCTCCTCTCCAACCTATCGCCATCACGCTCACCTTCCTCTACCTATCGCATTCCTAGCTACCTTCCCCCCAGCCCCACCCCCTTCCCATTTATCTCTCAGCCCCCTTGGGACATCCCCTCATTCCTGATGAAGGGTTTATGCTCGAAATGTCGACTCTCCTGCTCCTTGGATGCTGCCTGACTGGCTGTGCCTTTCCAGCAACACAATCTTCAACTCTGAAATGACAACCACAAAAATAGCTCTGTTGACACTTAGAATCCACCTTGCCATCATCTGGGGGTTTGTGGCAAAATTGAGAGATCTCCTTCATAGCCCAGTGAGCCAACAGCCTGACGTAGTCATTCTCATGGAATCATATCTTCCAGACAATGTCTCAGGCATCACCATCACCATCACCATCCCTGTATATGTCCTCTCCCAACTGTAGGACAGACCCAGCCGAGGTAGTAGCACAATGGTATACATTCGAGAGGGAATTTCCCTGGGAGTCCTCAACATTGACTCTGGATCTCATGAAGTCTCAGGGCTTCAGGTTATACACGAGCAAGGACATCTCCCGCTGATTACCACATGCTATCCTCCCTTGGCTGATAAATCAGTGCTCCTCCATGTTGAACCACACTTGGAGGAAGCACTGAGGATGGCAAGGGCTCAAAATGTACCCTGGGTGGGGGATTTCAAAGTCCACCATAAAGATTGGCAGCAACAGCACTACTGATCAAGCTGCTGCCACACTTTGATCTCCAGCTTGGTAGCTGGAGAAATTAGCAGGAACACAGTTAATAACCGATCATGTCTTCAGGGATATCCTAATGCACTTCATAGCTAATGAAATACTGGTGAAGTTCAGTCCTTGATGTGTTTAGGTGAACGTGCTGGCCTGTTTACACATTGCCAAGATGTCCAACTTAACCAAAGAGAAACATTACCACATTAATTACCAATGTTGAAGAATTAAAGCAGGACAGCTTGTCTTAAACTTTTCAAAAAGCACTTTTGAATCTTTTGTATCCTTCCAATAAAGCAGAAGAGGCCTCAATTTAATGGCCCATCTGAAAGATGGCACTTCTAACACTGTGGCAGTCCCTGTGTACTTCTGTGGGTGTCAGCCTAGATTATGATTTGGAGATGCCGGTGCTGGACTGGGGTGTACAAAGTTAAAAATCACACAACACCAGGTTATAGTCCAACAGGTTTAAATAGGAGCACACTAGCTTTCGGAGCGTCACTCCTTCATCAGGTGATTGTGGAGGGCTCAATCCTAACACACAGAATTTATAGCAAAAATTTACAGTGTGATGTAACTGAAATTATACATTGAAAAATTGATTGTCTGTTGAGTCTTTCATCTGTTAGAATACAGTGATAGTTTCACTTCTTTCATGTGTAAATCACAAAGCCTTTTTTTTAAAAGTTGCATTCTCGGGTTAGCTGTTAACAATGGTGATAGCTGGACAATATGTTGAAGGTGTTAGCCCCCTGTGTTCTATGTCTATGCCATGATGTTTAGATTGATTCTCATCTAAAAAGTGAGATAACAGAGTTTTACATGAATTCATGCAGTTTTTGAGCAAGGTACAATGTAACTCTGCAAGTACAAATTCACCCCACAAAATATATGTGTGCATGTGGGTCTTTGACTGTGTGTGTGTGTGTGTGTGTGTCTGTCTGTCTGTCTGAGTTGGGGGTTGTGAGTGTGAGAAAGTGTAAATGTATGTGTGTGGTGAGTGTAGAGTGTCTTAAGTCTGTGAGGGGGTGCATGTGTGAGTGTGGGAGTGTGTGTGTCTGTAAGGGTGTGTGTGGGTGTCTCTGTGCACTTCTGTGTATATGTGTGTCCGTGTGTATGTGTGTATAGGAGTGCCTGTGTGTGAGTGAGAGTGTGTGTGTATAGGAGTATCTGTGTGCGTGTGTGACAGTGAGTGTGTAGGAGTGTCTGTGTGTGTATAGTGCAATGGTGGTCACCTGTAATGTGACATGAACCCAAGGTCCCAGTTGAGGCCCTCCCTATGTGTACCGAACTTAGCTATCAGCCTCTACTCGGCAACTTTTCTCTGCTGCCTGTCCCGAAGTCCACCTTGGAGGATGGTCACCCGAAGGTCCGAGGCTGAATGTCCTGGACCACTGAAGTGTTCCCCAACTGGGAGGGAACCCTCCTGTCTGTTGATTGTTGTGCGGTGCCTGTTCATCCGTTGTCATAGCCTTTGCTCGGTTTCCCCAATGTACCATGCCTCCAGGCATCCTTGCCTGCAACATATAAGATAGACAACGTTGGCTGACTCACATGAGTACCTGCCATGAACAAGGTGGGAGGTGTCCCCACGCGTAATGGTGGTATCTATGTCCACAATCTGACACGTCTTGCCAACATTGTCTATCTTATATGTTGCAGGCAAGGATGCCCAGAGACATGGTAATTTCTTTGTCCATGTTTGAGCCAAGGCTGTAATGAGATCAGGAGCTGAGTGGCCCTGGCAGAATCCAAATTGGGCATCACTGAGCAGTCAGAGTCATAGAGCACAGAAAGAGATCCTTCGGTCCAACAAGTCCATGCCAAAAATAATCCCAAAATAAACCTGTCCTATCTGCCTGCTTCTGGCCCATATTCCTCCTAACCTTTCCTATTATGGTGCAGGTCGTTCTGCTATAACGTGCGTTTCTTTAACCTGAATTCACTGTAATGCGATTGACAAATTGGGGACACTGTTTCGAAAGTGCAAATGTTTAAAATGTGTGTTGCCTGTAAGCGATTATGTTGCCAACACTTTAAGCATTGTTTCTAAAGCACAATTTTTTTATAATGGGGGGTCATACAAGAATACAACCATCACATTATAAAAGAACTACCTGTACCTATCCAATATACAACACCTCACATTTATCTGAATTAAACTCCATCTGCCATTCGTTGGCTATTGACTCACCTGATCAAGGTCTCGTTGTGCTCTGAGATACTTAGCGTGGAGAAGGACATGGAAGTTAAGGCACCACATTGGCCAACCTGCAGTCTTCCAGCACCTCACCTGTGACTATCAATAATACAAATAGCTGAGCAGGGGCCACAGATATCTCTTCCATAACTTCCCACAACGTTCTGGAATAAATCTGATCAGGTCCTTGGGATTCATCCACCTTTATGCTCTGTAATATTGAAGCCATCACTATTTATTTCCCCAAGTTCCCTAGCTTGCATGTCCTTCTCCATGGTAAATACTGATGCAAAATACATGTTCAGTATCTCGCCCATCTCCTGTTGTTCCACATATAAATGGGCTTGTTGGTCTTTTAGAGCCTTATTCTCTCCCTAGTTATTATTTCGTCTTTAATGTACCTGTAAAATCTCTGTGGATCCTTCCTAACCCTATTTGCTAAAGCTATCTCATGTCCCCTTTTTGCCCTCCTGATTTTCTTCTTTAGTATGTTCCTTATACTCCTTTAGAGATTCACTCAATCCCAGCTGTTTATACCTTGACATATGCCTCCTTCTTTTTCTTGATCAGAACCTCAATTGCTCTCGTCATCCAACAGTCCATTTACCTACCAGCCTGGCCCTTCCCACTAATAGGAACTTGCAGTCTCTGAGCTCTCATAATCTCATTTTTGAAAGCCTCCCACTTTCCAACCATCCCTTTATCTGTGAATAGACTCTCCCAATCAACGTTGAAACATTTCTGCCTAATACCATCAAAATTGGCCTGACTCTAATTTAGAACTTCAACTTTGAGATCTGGTCTATCCTTTTCCATAACCATTTTAAAACCAATAGAATTATGATCATTGGCCTCACTGACATCTCAGTCACCTGCTCGCCCTTATCTCCCAGGAGTAGGTCAAGTTTTGCTCCTTCTGTAGTCGGTATACCCAGGTACTGAATAAGAACATTTTCTTGTACACACTTAACAAAGTCGTCTCCATCCACACCCTTAACATTATGGTAGTCCCAGACTTTGTTTGGAAAGTAAAATCCCCTACCATTACAACCCTATTATTCTTACAGATATCTGAGATCTCCTGAGATGCTTGCTTCTTAATTTCCTGCTTACTATTGCGGAGCCTGTAGTACAATCTCAATAAGGTGATCATCCCTTTCTTATTTTTCAGTTCCATCCATTACGTTCACTGGATCTTCTCCCAGGAATATCCTCCCTAAGTACAACCATAATGTTAACCTTCACCAAAAACCCGCTCCTCCTCCTGTCTTGCCCCCCACTTTCTATCCTTCCTTTAGCATCGATGCCCTGGAACATTCAGCTGTCAGTCCTGCCCCTCCCACAGCCACATTTCTGTAATAATTATGGTATCCCAGTCCCATGTTCCCAACCATTCCCTGAGTTCATCTGCCTTTCCTGTCGGGCATCTTGTATTGAAATAAATTCAGTTTAATTATGGGCGGCACAGTGGCTCGGTGGTTAGCACTGCTGCCTAACAGCACCAGGGACCTGGGTTTGATTCCAGCCTTGGGTGACTGTCTGTGTGGAGTTTGCACATTCTCCCCGTGTCTGCATGGGTTTTCTCCAGGTGCTCCGGTTTCCTCCCACAGTCCAAAGATGTGCAGGTTAGGTGAATTGGTCATGCAAAATTGCCCATAGAATTAGGTGCATTAGGCAGGGGGAATGCATCTGAGTGGGTTGCTCTTCAAAGGGTTGGTGTGGACTGGTTGGGCCAAAGGGCCTATTTCCACATTGTAGGGAATCTAATCTAAATTTTAAAAATTATCAGGCTTACCTCGTTCTCTGCATTGCTCTTGCCTACCTTGACTTGCTCCTCTTCTCTACTCTATCAGCCTCAGACTTGTATCTTTTCTCACTATCGCTTTGCTTCCCCATCCACCTTACTAGTTTAAAGAGCTGCTCGATAGCATTGGTGATGACACCTTCCATCATTTAACTGATAATCGATCGTAAACTGATGGGGTGGTCATTGGCTGAGTTGGATCTTCCCTGCTTTTTATGTACAGGACATACTTGTACAATTTCCACATTGTCAGGTAGATGCCAGTGTTGTATTTGTACTGGAACAGCTTGGCAAGTTCTGAAACTCAAGTCTTCAGTACCATTGCTGGAATGCTGTCAGGGCCCACAGCCTTTGCAGTATCCAGTGCCTCCAACTGTTTCTTGATATTACGTGGAATGAACCGACTGATATCTGTGATGCTGGAGACCACTGGAGGAGGCTGAGATGGATCATCCACTCTGTACTTCAGGCTGAAGATTGTTGCAAAAGCTTCAGCCTTATCTTTTGCCCTGATGTGCTGGGCTCATCCATTATTGAGGATGAGGATATTTGTGGAGTCTCCTCCTCCAGTTAGTTGCTTATTTGTCCACAACCATTCAAGACTAGATGTGGCAGGACAGTTGAGCTTAGATCTGATCCATTGGATGTGGAATCACTTTGCGCGATGGCTTGATTGATGTGGTTTTGTAGCTTCATCAGGTTAACACCTCCATTTCTAGGTATGCTTGATGGTGATCCGGGCATGTCGTCCTGCAATCTCCACTTTACCGAGGTTGATCTGGCTTTGTGAGAATGGTTGAGTGGGGGATATGCTGGGCCATGGGGTTACAGATTGTATTGGTGTATGATTCTGCTGCTGTTGATCACCCTTATGGATACCCAGTCTTGAGGTGCGAGATTTGTTTGATATCTGTCCCATTTAACACAACACAATACCCTATCCTCAAAGTGAAGAACAGATTTATTCTTCACAAGGACTGTGGGTGGTCATTCCTACTGATACATTCATAGACAGATGTGTCTGCAACACGACGATTGGTGAAGCTGAGTATGTTTTGCCCGTCTGTGAATTCCCTCAGCCGGTGCTGATGCCTCAGTCTTGCAGCTATGTTCTCTAAGACTCACCCAGTTTGTTCAGTAATGTTCCCACCAAGAGACTTGTGGTGAAGGACAATGATGTCCCTACCCAGATGCCACCCCTTTAGTGTTTTCTTCGAGTGCTGTTCAACATGGATGGTTACTAACATTGAGTCTCTAAGCAGTATCAAGCCAACTCACTAGAGGAGGAGGCTGCACAAATATCCCCATCCTCAAAGATGGAGCAGCCGAGCACATCAGTGCAAAAGATAAGGCTGAAGAATTTGTAACAAACATCAGTTAGAAGTACAGAGTGGATAATCCATCTCGGCCTCCTCCAGTGGTCCCCAACATTATAGATACCAGTCTTCAGCTAATTCAATTCAGAGGAGTGGCTGATGGAGGTTAATTTAGATAAATGTGAGGAGCTACATTTTGGAAAGGCAAATCAGAGCAGGACTTAAACGCTTAATGTTAAGGTTCTGGGGAGTGTTGCTGAACAAAGAGACCTTGGAGTACAGGTTCATAGTTCCTTGAAAGTGGAGTCGCAGGTAGATAGAATAGTGAAGAAGGCGTTTGGTATGCTTTACTTTGTTGGTCAGAGTATTGAGTATAGGAGTTGGGACGTCATGTTGCGGCTGTACAAGACATTGGTTAGACCACTTTTGGAATATTGCGTGCAATTCTGGTCTCCTTCCTATCGGAAAGATGTGAAACTTGAAAGGGTTCGGAAAAGATTTACAAGAATGTTGCCAGGGTTGGAGGATTTGAGCTATAGGAAGAGGCTAAATAGGCTGGGGCTGTTTTCCCTGGAGCGTCAGAGGCTGAGGGGTGACCTCATACAGGTTTATAAAATCATGAGGGACATGGTTAGGATAACTAGACAAGGTCTTTTCCCTGGAGTGGGTGAATCCAGAACTAGAGGGCATAGGTTGAGGGTGAGAGGGGAAAATTTTAAAAGGGACATAAGGGACAACTTTTTCATGCAGAGTGTGTTGTGTATATGGAATGAGCTACCTGAGGAGGTGGTGGAAACTGGTACAATTTCAACATTTGAAAGGCATATGGATGGGTATATGAATAGGAAGGGCTTAGTGGGATATGGGCCAAGTGCTGGCAAATGGGACTAGATTGGGTTGTGATATCTGGTTGGCATGGACAAGATGGACCGAGAGGCCTGTTTCCGTGCTGTACATCTCTATGACTCTGTGACTCTAAATGTTTAGCAACACCAGATACTGAAAACCAAAATGACTCCAAATCTCTGCTTGCTTCCCTAACCCTCCATCTTGGAGATGGGGAGAGGGCGGTTGGGTTCAAAATCGTAAGCCTTTATCCAAGGGCAGCCAGAATGCGCACCCCTCCCCATCCAGCAGGGCCTCTCGGTCCCCATCAGTAAAGTGCAGTGCCCTCTGTCTGAGGTAATTGCCAGGAACAGAGCAGGGCAGTTACAGTCTGCCCAGGTTTGACCAGCTGAATGGCTGGACTCTAGAGACAGCACCAGGAATTCCAGAAGATCCTGGTAATGCTCAGTACTTCCACAGGAGGCTTCAAGGGTATGGTGCTTGGAGAATGTGCTGAGTTTGAAAAGGTTGTGAAAGAAAACTCACAAAGCTTGTGGAGGTAAACGCTCTATGAAACTCACCAAAATTGTCACCTCGCTGACATCTGGTAATATTCAGCCTCACATCTCCACTTTTTACCTCAACTTTAAAATCCAAATTCCCAAAATGATAATTATGTGTTATAAACTTGTCACATAAACAAAAGGTTGCTTGCAACATTGTCATATAGGAATGTTTATTTCTTTGAGGTGGTTTTTAATGCATCTATCATAGGAATAAATGATTTCAGTCAAATTTTGGCTTCAAGAGAAAATATTTCATCAGATTTAGATGCATCATCATCCTCACATTTTGTTTCCAATTTTTTCCTTTGACTCACATACTTGTCATCTACATCCAGCAGGCTTTCTTTCACATGGAGTTCAATTTCATCAAAACCTTTTCAGGTTTCTTCCAAGAAAAGACAAGGTGATTTGTGAAGCTTTGCACAAAGGACTATTAGTGCATCCTGCAAAGCCTTGCTGACTTTGTACAATTAATCTAGTAAGTAATTCCAAAAAACTCTAGTTCTTCCATTTTTCTCTGCAGAATACCGACTTCTCTCCTTGCGCCATCTTTCTTCATTGTCATCGGTATGAAGATCAATAAGGGCCTCTCAAGCTAAGGCTGAAGTAACATTGCCATGTGTTTCCCCACATAACATCAGAGAGATTGTTTGCATCAGGTAGAATCAGGACACAATAATGATTTATGCACTATCCATAGCAGCAGAGAATCATGTGTTTATTTTTGCAAAGCAACAACAAAAAATGTTAGCCAATAACTGCAGCATGGCTAACAAGATTCAGTGACTCTCCAACACGTGAAATATATATATCACATACTTTATTCTTCTCTAGATGTTTTGCTGTGTACTGATATATACCTCTAATGTGTTGATGTAGCATCATACAACTATCCTCTGAAATTAACTTTGTCTCCATTGTCTTAATAATCCTGAGAATCCATATTGAGATTTAAAGTGGATAATCCCAACCATATGGAATGTCTAATGAATTAGATGTAGTTAGCTTATGTCTCCACCACATGGTCCTTGAGTGCATCTTACAGGAGATGGATTTAGGGATGATATTTGCACTGACACCAATGTCAATCTCATCACATAGTACATGTTGTTTATTTTTTCTAGGGTATATCTTCCTTTTGAAGGAAGTAAACGTTTCAAAGTTTCTGACAGTGTCCATTTGGTGAGTCAAATTTACTGCACGTACTAGAACAAAAACAGAAAAGGCTGGATAAACTCAGCAGGTCTGGCAGCATCCATAGAGAGAGAGAAACAGAGTTAATGTTTTGCAGCAAATATGATTATTCATTGAAGCTGTCTTTTTAAACCTCTTTTTTAAAATCAGTTTCACTATGGCCTTGCGTTTTTGTAAAGACAGAATGTGAGCATACTCACAGCTGTTTAGTCGTGTAACTTTCAGTTATGGTCGTGTTATGGACTCGGCCAGACCACCCAAAACATTCCTACGCAGGCAGCCCAGACTAGAACTTTGCAATTGGTTTTGGTAAGTGTACAGTGAAAAACACCCAGAATAAGGTAGCTAGGTTGACTACCAGGTTTTAAAACTTTATTCAGACTATCCCGAACCAGACATATTATGCTATTCCAAATATACAAAACAGTCCCAATAAACAAACCCCTTAAACACAGAACAAAAAAAATGCAACAAAGGCTTTCAGGTCGAAGTTGTAAGGGCAGAAGGAGAGCGTGTTCAGCAGCTCCTGCTGTACTGACTCAAACAAGACTTCAGCTCTTAGGACTGACCACTCCCCTTTCATTATACAGGTCACTTCTAATACGTAAAAACTGTGGTCTATATATAAACAAAAAGGACTCCCAATACCCTTTTCATCTCTGTACCAAACCAGTCAATTCGGAATCCAGACTATTTTACGACCCCTCTGAAAGAAACCAAGGATACAGTATCCTTGAGGAAAGGAACAGCTTTAAGAGAGGATCAGCTTTATGACAGTTGTTAAAAGGAACTTCAGCTCTGAACTCAGACAGGTGATGGGTGACTGCCAGGGAAATAACGTTTCACAACTGCCATTTTGGCAAGAACTTATCGCCAGCTCCCAGTACCTACTTGCTGTCACCTCCTTCTGGTGTCCACTTTTGGCCATTAGTTCCAGCTGTACGTTTCATGGTCTTCTATATGCTAGCCCCAATACATACCACCATGAGTCAAGTTTCTATTGCGTAAAATATCCAGAGGTTTATTAACAACTAAGTGTATACTCTAAAATAATATCGCAGTCTGACATTAGTCTGGATATCATGTTTGCTTACTTTACATTTACAATGTATACATTAGATACACCTGACTGACTGCAGGCTGAATTAACAGAAAGATGGAGACCTTTTATACTCAAGCATCAAATGTCTTGATGTCATCTTAAAGGTCTTTCTGAGATCTGTGAAATAACACCTCTCCCTCTTCGCATCTCATCCTGTTAATGTAAAGGAAAGGGGTGAGAAAGAAATAGCTAAAAAGGATTGAGAGAGAGAAAGGAATAAGAGGGAGATTTCTTTCCTTCTCTTTTACCCCTTTTGTTTCCCCCTTTCTCATGTCCTTGTTCCTTTCTCTGTTGCCTCCTTTCCCCCTCCTCCACTTCTCAAACCCATTTTCCTCTTTCCCTCTCCCTCATTCACATCTCCTCATCCTTCGTCTCATACTCCTTTCCCTCCAATCCATCTCCCATTCTCTCACCCCTTCCCATCGCTGTCGTTTCTTCTTCCACTCCTTCTTTCTTCCCCCTTTCACTCTCACATCTGGAGTACTGACAAAGGGCTTATGCTCAAAACATTGATTCTCCTACTCCTCTGGTGCTGCCTGACCTGCTGTGCTTTTCCAGTACCACACTCTTGAATCTGGAGTACTGTGGATAGCATTGGTTACCAGATTCATGGAAGGACCTAAATGAACAGAGAGGTTTTCCAGAATAATCCCCAGAATGGATAGGGATCATTTTATCAGCTTGCATCTGCTAGAATTTAGAAAAATAAGACTCGTGCAAAACATTAAATCCTGAGGAGTCTTGAAAAACATGTGTTATGGTGCACGCCAGATCCCTCAAAACATTTCAAGAAGGGGGCCTAGACCCCAGTGTCGCTAGTTGTGTTAAACCAGTTCAAAGTGGATATTCCTGGAGGAATGCCGCTGGTCAAACCACCTGGTTTTAAACCAAACAAAATTTATTTACAAGATTCCAAAGTGAAAACAAACAAAAGAGAACAGAGTACCGAATAACTTCACCTATCCAAAACCCAACAGATTATCCCAACTTAACGATGCTGTTCCAATATTTGCAACAATCCCCATAAACACCCCTTGGTACTAAAGGAAAAATCAAACACAGGTCCTAACAGGAGAGAAGTCACAGAGAGAGTTGCTTCATTGGTCCAGCAACATTTTCAACTCTATTGCTCAAAAACAAATCAAACCAGAGAACAGGTGAGCTGGGAGAACTGACCACTCCCTTTCCAACAAACAAGCATTTTATTTTGGTCAAAATCTTGAAGCCCTCTGTCTGGGGCAGTATCTGTTAGCTATAATCAAATTGGCTGTAAAACTCTTCAACTTAGACTTTTTGGAGTCTGTCTTTTATGACCTCCTGGAAAAAATAATCCAAGGACAACATAACCTTGTTAAAGGAGCACCTTTGTCACAATGTGAACATGTCTCTTCCTGGGGAGGAACCTAAAACTATGGGTCACTGTTTCAAAACTACTCATTCACCTCATTCCAATTAAAGTGGGCAAATGTTTTTGTCTCAGCAGGACATGAGTGCTTGGGACTGTCTTCCTGAAAAGGAAAGTGGTGGAATGCAGAAGTAGACAAGATTCTTAGGGTTGAGGGGTGACTAGCATAGGAGGCAAGGTGGATTTGAGGATACAATGAGATCATTCACAATCTTATTGAATGGCCCACTCCTGCTCATAATTTGTATGTGTCGTAGCCCTTGCCTTTCCACTTGTAATTTTTTCCATCACACTCTCATCCCGCTTTCCCTGCCCTTTCTCTTGTATCCTTTCCATCCCTCGCTATCCCTTTTCCCCAATGACTCTCCTACTCTACTGACTTTAACTCCAGGAAAACAATCCTCGAGTCGTTGCCTCCAAAGAATTTGACCCCACCAATATGATGAGACATCTGCAAATATTCTTGGATTTAATCAAAGTTGCCAGTTTTTCAGTGTCTTAACCACAGTTCAATAAAAGGTGATTTCTCTTTGAAAGTGAATCTTCAATCTGCAAAGTGCAGTGTTCAATCTGAGTGCATCCCAGTTAGAATTCCCAATTAGCCAAGAGTGCCATGATTGAATGTCCAATCAGGGCACAGTAAGGTGAACCATTCAGGGTAGCAAAATGCTGTTTACTGTCAACCATGTTTCAAAAGGAAACATTTGTGACTTGCCTGCCCCCATGAAAATTGGCAGACATCCTAAATTAGCATGTGGCAGGACAGGCCAAGCCCATGCCAAGCTCATGCCAGCAGGTTTCACTGGGTGAGCTTGTGTCAGTCAGTGGGAGTCCCTAACTCCAGTCTCAATGGAAGGCTGCGAGAACATTTACCTCCACCCAGATTGCCCCCACCCATCCCCTCAAACAGTCCTAAAACCGCAGCACTCAATTTTCTCACTCTCTAGTTAACTGGCAGTTCTCAGAGAAAGGGTTTTCTGATCCAGAATGGTAGAAAATCCACATCCAGCATGTTAGAGTCATACAGCATGAAAGCAGACCCTCCAGTCCAACTCTTTTCTGCTGACCCATTTTTCCAAAATAGTCCCATTTGCTTGCCTTCGGCCCATAATCCACCTAAACCTTTCCTATTCATATACCTGTCCAAATACCTTTTAAATGTTGTATGGTATCTGCTTTTACCACTTTCTCTGGCAGTTTATTCAACATAACCACCACCCTCAGTGTGAAAAAAGGTGCAATTCAAATCTTTCCCCTCCCACCTTAAAATTGTGTCCGAGGAATGATTCCACAGGAATCCACTCTGACAACACATCTATTTACGATATATATTAATGACTTAGCAATAATATTCACTTTCCTCATCTAAGTGTGCAAACAGCAGGTGGGAAAGCAAATTGGCAGATGGAGTAGAATGTGGAAAAATGTTAGGTTATGCACTTTGATAGGAAGATCCATATTATTTAAGTGGTGAAAAACTGTAGGAAATTGCAGCACAGAAGAACACATAAGTGCTGATGTATTAACTACAAAAGGCCAACCTCCTGCTTTTTGCAGGGCTATTAATTGTCCCAAGTTAGATTACATGTGAACACTTGTTGAATGTCAGAACGGCCTCTTTCTGCTCCAATGTAATTGAGTGGTACACCTGCAGTGGAGCTGGTGTGCTAATGACCAAACTAGCCTTTTTATCTTGAGACACCCGTAGTACAGCACCTCGTAGAATTCAACCCACTGTTTTATATCAAGGTCCTTGAACTCAAATATTGACTCACTCCCTCTACAATTGCTGCTGAGTATTTTTAAGCTCTACAATTCAAATAGTTTGTATAACCTTGGCTTGCATTCCTACGTAGATTATGTTCAACAAGTTAAAAGTTGTTGGGAGGGAATCCTGAGGGACAGGATGCATATGTACTTGGTAAGGCAAGGACTGTTTAGGGACAGTCAACACGGTTTTCTGTGTGGAAATCATGTCTCACAAACTTGAGTGGATTTTTTGAAGTAACAAAGAGGATTGATGAGGGCAGAGTGGTAGATGTGATCTATATGGACTTTAGTAAGGTGTTCGACAAGGTTCCCCATGGGAGACTGGTTAGCAAGGTTAGATCTCATGGAATACAGGGAGAACGAGCCATTTGGATACAGAACTGGCTCAAAGGTAGGAGACAGAGAGTGGTAGTGGGAGGGTTGTTTTTCAGATTGGAGGCCTGTGACCACTGGAGTCCCATAAGGACCGGTGCTGGGTCCACTACATTTTGTCATTATATAAATGATTTGGATGCGAGCATAAGAGGTACAATTACTAAGTTTACAGACGACACCAAAATTGGAGATGTTGTGGATAGCAAAGAAGTTTACCTCAGATTACAACAGGATCTGGACCAGATGGGCCAATGGGCTGATGGAGTTTAATTCAGATAAATGCGAGGTGCTGCATTTTGGGAAAGCAAATCTTAACAGAACTTATAGACTTAATGGTAAGGTCCTAGGGAGTGTTGCTGAACAAAGAGACCTTGGAGTGCAGGTTCATAGCTCCTTGAAAGTGGAGTCACAGGTAGATAGGATAGTGAAGGCGGCATTTGGTATGCTTTCCTTTATTGGTCAGATTATTGAGTACAGGAGTTGGGAGGTCATGTTGCGGCTGTACAGAATATTAGTTAGGCCACTGTTGGAATACTGCGTGCAATTCTGGTCTCCTTCCTGTCGGAAAGATGTTGTGAAACTTGAAAGGGTTCAGAAAAGATTTACAAGGATGTTGCCAGGGTTGGAGGATTTGAGCTACAGGGAGAGGCTGAACAGGCTGGGGCTGTTTTCCCTGGAGTGTCGGAGGCTGAGTGACCTTATAGAGATTTGCAAAATTGAGGGGCATGGATAAGGTAAATAGACACAGTCTTTTCCCTGGGGTCAGGGAGTCCAGAACTAGAGGGCATAGGTTTAGGGTGAGGGGGGAAAGATGAAGAAGAGACCTAAGGGGCAACATTTTCACACAGAGGGTGGTAAGTGTATGGAAACAGCTGCCAGAGGAAGTGGTGGAGGCTGGTACAATTGCAACATTTAAGAGGCATTTGGATGGGTATATGAATAGGAAGGGTTTGGAAGGATATGGGCCGTGTGCTGGCAGGTGGGACTAGATTGGGTTGGGATACCTGGTCGGCATGGACGGGTTGGACCAAACGGTCTGTTTCCATGTTGTACATCTGTAATTTGATAGACTGAGAAATGGTCCTTTTCCATGGAAGAATCCAGAACAAGAGGCATATTGTTAAAATTAGACCCATTAAGAGAATCAATACTCAGTTGTTTATAGGAGAAATCTGGATACTGCTCCAAAAAAAAAAAAAAACTGCCTATAGAAGCTTAGGATGATCATTAAATTCCATAAAACTCAATCACATGGCAGTTCTAAATATTAGCCATGGATTTAATTTTAACATGCAGGCTTCCTCTGAACTGTAACTGGTCTTTCCTGCCCAGAGGAAAGGTTGGGGACGGAGGAGGAGATGTGCTGAAATTGCTATGAAGATGTCAGAATTGACAATCTGACATTTAATGAGCTGGACCTAGTTATAAAATTGCTTTGTGCAAAGACATACAAAGCAAGAAATTTGATGCTTGCAGCTCGTACATCCCCCAATCCAATAACATTAGTAGGCAACGCAAGCCTTTATTTTATATAAAAATCCCTCTTAGGAGATGCATCTGTGGAAGTGGATATAGAGCGGATGAGGAAACAGGTTGAATGGCCCTCTTCTACATTAATCCTGTAATTTGGTTCTATCGATACTGATCAGCGAAATCACCAAATGAGGTAAAAACTGATCAATTATGAATGGGATCAGTAGCAGTCATTTGGTCTCCTCAGGTCAGAGGCCACTGAACTGCCTATTTCTCATGTAGATTCCTACCTGTCCCCATCCAATAACCGCAGTAGTTTTGTCCAATAGGGATCATGGAACAAATGACAGAAAGCTGGTACTGCTCTCTGGTTAGCTGTGTTGACGGGACATCTAGTTTGCAATGCAAAGTGACTCCAACAGCACAGGTTCAATTCCCATACTGTCTGAGATCAGTAGGATTTCAGTACTCAAAGTGTTTTGAAAACTTAACATTCTAATCCTGACAATGAACAGAAGCATAGTGGGAAACTGATTTCAAATTGACAATTCTCTACAGTATTATTGCATTCAATTAAATATATATCTTGCTAGAAATAGACTTTGGGAACCATATATAAGTCACACATGAAGATCCCATTTTCTCAATCTCACCCCTTGCCTGGGGTATGGTGTTCCTCAGGTTAAATTCAACAGTCATCTCTAATGATACAAAACCCTATGGTCTTCTGGTGACTTTACTCGGCTGCTCTCCTGAGTCAGGAAGGGGTCTGAGACCAACTGTTAACTATGGCCTCAGACCAGGATGAGCTGCTGCTGTGGACTGATTACACATGGTGTCATCTACTTTCCACTGTCCAGTTTCACAGTGCCTTTGCAAACTACTGTTATGAGGGACAATCTCAAGTTCTACTGAGATTCAAGTTTCCTCTAACAGCTCAAAATAACAAGACTCAAACCAATGATATTCTTAAATATGGTTTTAATACTCTTCTCCATTTCTGTACATCACAACACCAAGTTGCTGCTTGGAATCTTTCTGCAGAGGCTGCAGTGCACGAAAGCTGAGATCGACCCCTTTTCTCTGAATTCAATAGATCACTTCCTTATCAGGAGAATACATTGGTCAAAGAAATACAAAAAACATTTTGGCATCATTTCCAAACTTAAATAGTAAACATTAAAACTACAAAAGGAGCTGCATACTTTCCAATGCATACTTCTTATACCAAGCAGTGGGCTATTTGAAAAAGTAAATATATATTTATTTATATATATATATATTCTTCTGGTTTATGTATCAAAATGGCCCCATTTACACAGTATGAGCAACCCAGTGCTAAAAGCATGGTCCAGCACAATTCTCTTTTGGACAGGAGCTGGGGAGGACAAATAGAAGGACATTGCATTTTTGCTCTTAACCTCAATGCAAGTTCTCCATAAATTCTTTTGAGTACTGAAAACTTCAAAGGCCAAAATGACAAAAACAGAATTGCAATCATGTCATGATCTGCACATTTGCTTTCTTAATTCTAGTTTTATATATTCAGCATTAGAAATTTACTCATTTAAAACAGAAGACTATTGTTGGATGTTTTGACAGAAAAGCACATTTCAAAAAGCAGCAAACGGATTTCAGTACTCAAAGTTTTTTGAAAACTTAACATTCTAATCCTGACAATGAACAGAAGCATAGTGGGAAACGAATTTCAAATTGACAACTCTCTACAGTGTATTATTGTATTCAATTAAATATACATCTTGCTAGAAATAGACTTTGGGAACCAGATATGAGTCACATTACAAAGTTGATGATATGAATAGGTGGAGGCTCTTGTTGATTAATGGCAAAGGTGTTATATGCATTGAATAGTTGTCAAATAGGAAAGAAATCCTAATTCATATTAAGTGAACTACACTGTAACACTGGGACTGAGTTAAAGAGTTTGAGAAAGATGTTGTATTGTTGAAAATTCTAATCAGGAACCATCTCCCCCATTGTCTGATCCAACTAAGACCACATCCCAACACAATCACTGCCTTCCTCTTATCCATTAGATGATTTCACAGATAAACAGATATAGGTTTGATTTCAATATTATGTCATGCATGTTACAAGCAGTCACTCAGAACATTATAGTGTGTGCAATGTACATTGACTTGTCCCATCTTTAAATTAGAAAACTTCACTGCATTTTTCAGTACTTATTATTGAAATGTGACAAGTGATACAATTTAGTTAACAATCCTAATGACTTTGCCTCAACTATATTAACAAGTGACTACTTAAAACACAACAAGGAATAGCAAATCCTATCCAACAAGAGATTTCAGTAAACAGGCTGCTCAACAAAACCTTCCTTTGACATCTGCCCTCCATCCATGTCCCAATCAATGCCTGTCCAACAATTCAGTACAGCTCCATCCCAATGTCAGTGTTCACTGACAGTCCCTTTGTACTAATATGACCTCACTGCTCTGTGTGGTTTTAATGTTCTATTTTAACCAGTTTACAGTTTGATTACAACAATCATGCTCTCGTTACCATTTTTCTTCAATTGTTCTGGTTCAATAACAGCCACCTTACTCGGTTTGTCCAGGTTGCTGGATCGTCATATCAGGGGTTTAGATTTGAGCTTCTTTGCACTGTCTCAACAGGAACTCAAACCCCAATGGAAATGTGATACCTGTGTCAAACGAGTGGATGGTGCCTGGATGCCTTTGCTAGAAAGTGGGGCTGTCTAGAAGAATCACACAGACATCAATTTTACAATTTGCAGTTTGTGCAGCAGAGGCTGGGTCCTGCAGCATGATCCCAAGGGTGCATGCTCGTACTGTACCAACAATAAACCCCAATATGGAGCAGATCCTAAGTTAATACATTACAGAGCCATCCAGATCAAAACCATCACACATCCCAAAGTTAGAACTTACTGGCTCTCGACTTGCAAGCAGCCAAAGGAAACCCACTGTTCATACAGTTGAATGGGAACTCTAGTTTAAAACCATCGAGACCACTGCAGGTACAAATATTGCTTGGGGTTACAGCACCTTATACCACCACTAGATATCGCTAGCACCCATCCTGTCAATACCTAGCAGCAGGCAAAATGCTACTTAAATGACCCCCTCTTTAATTTTTTTTATATAAAAGGCTTGAGGGACTCTTTCCTACTCCCTCCGCAAAGGCGGAAGCCAAAAAGAAAATTGGTTGCGAATCTGAAAATTCGCCTGTACCCCCACTTTATTTGAAATAGATTAAAGTTAATTACTTGCATGACAAAGGCCTTATTACAGCCCCCACCCCCTCATGTACAGCCATGGCTCACTATAACCCATGTAAATGGGGTCATACACTGCACAAGTTACTCAAGTTGCCTTTTTTTCCCAATATAGAAACTCTCTCCAAGGGGGAAAACAGAGAGCTCATCTCCATTCAGCCTGCAGAAATGAAGTTCAATAGCATTCCATTTTTATTATTTGCCTCTACATATGGAGGTAAAAAAATCTGAATTTCATAAAATACAACAGCAACAAAAGTCCCATTGAAGTAAAAATTAAAAAAAAAAGAAATTTTCAAAAGATTAGTCCAAACTGGCATTAGGAACACAGTAGTTTGGTGTTGCTGCTGTATTGACACTATGACAAATCGAAGAGTGTTATCTTTTTTAAATTCACCATCTCCAATGTATTTAGAGTATCACAAGTTGTGTAAATGTCTGTTCTAAGGCAGGGATTGATTATTCCGCTGTGGATCTTCACTCCTTGGGTTGGATGCTGGAGGGTTAGGCACCTGTAACCAGACCTAGTCCAAACTACCTAGTAGTCGTCCAGGTCATAAAAGTCTTCCTCATCTCCCTGGTATTCCATACCTTGAAAGTCCACTCGGTACCGCAGGATACCTGTTTAAAACAATAGACTTAACATACACAGCACCTTTAACAGCCTCAGGATGCCCTAAAGCCCTTAAGAAATAACAGAATACAGAAACTGCTGAAATACATGAAGCATGAAGCTAATTTACATTGAGTAAACTTTGCAAAGTGTTCTGGGTGTCCTGTACATTTGATGAATTATTTATCACCTTTTTCTTAGCTTTAATCACTATCTGGATATTAGTATATTTACCTATCTCCCCCATTCAAGTCACACAGATCTAAATTGGTATTATTTCATCGTAAAAATTTGATTTTACACTGATGGAGGAAATAATTTGCCAACTGGAATCAAAGATGTGACTGTCAGAGGTCAGGAACAGGGTTTTTTTTCCCCAAATAGTCATAGAGTCAGAGACGTACAGCATGGAAACAGACCCTTCAGTCCCACCCATCCATGCCGAGCAGATATCCCAACCCAATCTAGTCCCACCTGCCAGCACCTGACCCATATCGCTCCAAACCCTTCCTATTCATAATACCCATCCAAATGCCTCTTAAAATGTTGCAATTGTACCAGCCTCCACCACATCCTCTGGCAGCTCATTCCATACACGTACCACCCTCTGTGTGAAAATGTTGCCCCTTAGGTCTCTTCTTCATCTTGCCCCTCTCACCCTAAACCTATGCCCTCTAGTTCTGGAATCCCCGACCCCAGGGAAAAGACCTTGTCTATTTATCCTATCCATGCCCCTCAATTTTGTAAACCTCTATAAGGTCACCCCTCCGACGCTCCAGGGAAAACAGCCCCAGGCCTGTTCAGCCTCTCCCTGTAGCTCAAATCCTCCAACCCTGGCAACATCCTTATAAATCTTTTATAAACCCTTTCAAATTTCACAACATTTTTCCAAAAGGAAGGAGACCAGAATTGCACGCAATATTCCAACAGTGGCCTAACCAATGTCCTGTACAGCCGCAACATAACCTCCCAACTCCTATACTCAATACTCTGACCAATAAAGGAAAGCATACCAAACGCCTTCTTCATTATTCTATCTACCTACGACTCCATTTACAAGGAGCTATGAACCTGCACTCCAAGGTCTCTTTGTTCAGCAACACTCCCTAGGACCTTACCATTAAGTGTATAAGTCCTGCTAAGATTTGCTTTCCCAAAGTGCAGCACTTCGTAATTATTGGAATTAAACTCCATCTGCCACTTCTCAGCCCATTGGCCCATCTGGTCCAGATCCTGTTGTAATCTGAGGTAACCCTCTTTCGCTGTCCCACTACACCTCCAATTTTGGTGTCATCTGCAAACTTACTAACTGTACCTCTTATGCTCGCATCCAAATCATTTATGCAAATGACAAAATGAAGAGGACCCAGCACCGATCCTTGCGGCACTCCACTGATCACAGGCCTCCAGTCTGAAAAACAACCCTCCACCACCACCTAACTTTGAGGTCTTCTACCTTTGAGCCAGTTCTGTATCCAAATGGCTATTCCATGAGATCTAACCTTGCTAATCAGTCTCCCATGGGGAACCTTGTCGAACACCTTACTGACGTCCATATAGGTCACATCTACTGCTCTGCCCTCATCAATCTTCTTTGTTACTTCTTCAAAAAACTCAATCAAGTTTGTGAGACATGATTTCCCATGCACACAGCCATGTTGACTATCCCTAATCAGTCCTTGCCATTCCAAATACATGTACATCCTGTCCCTCAGGATTCCCTCCAACAACTTGCCCACCACTGACATCAGGCTCACTGGTCTATAGTTCCCTGGCTTGTCTTACCGTCCTTCTTAAACAGTGGCACCACGTTAGCCAACCTCCACTCTTCCAGCACCTCACCTGTGACTATCGATAATACAAATATCTCAGCAAGAGGCCCAGCAATCACTGCTCTAGCTTCCCACAGAGTTCTCGGGTACACCTGATCAGGTCCTCGGGATTTATCCACCTTTTCCCATTTCAAGACAGCCAGCACTTCCTCCTCTGTAATCTGGACATTTTGCAAGATGTCACCATCTATTTCCCTACAATCTATATCTTCTATACCCTTTTCCTCAGTAAATACTGATGCAAAATATCCATTTAGTATCTCCCCCATTTTCTGTGACTCCACACAAAGACTGCCTTGCTAATCTTTGAGGGGCCCTATCCTCTCCCTCGTTCCGCTTTTGTCCTTAACATATTTGTAAAAACCCTTTGGATTCTCCTTAATTCTATTTGCCAAAGCTGTCTCATGTCCCCTTTTTGCCCTCCTGATTTCCCTCTTAAGTATACTCCTACTTCCTTTATACTCTAAGGATTCACTCGATCTATCCTGTCTATACCTTACATATGCTTCCTTTTCCTTAACCAAACCCTCAATTTCTTTAGTCGACAACACAGTCGCAATTCATCCAGATCCAACAGGACTTGCATGACAATACTATGGCTTTAAGAGGTTATAATGTCTTTTTTTTAAAATTAGGCTGCTTTAAAGGCAGGAGGTGCCAAACAGTCCACCAGACCCATGACAATAAACAGCTTGTTTTTTCAAAAAATAAGTTGGAACAATAGAGGTTGCCTGAATGGGTGCGATAAAGCTCCAACAGAACCAGGATTTTTAAATTATCAGCAGCTGTTGCTGGGAACTCAGCAGGGCTGGAAGCTGTAGTAAATCTCTCCGAGGTTCTATAGTCAATTTTCTCTTGATGTTTCTTCCTCCTGGGCTACCAGAGTTGCATGTGAGACGATATTTTCTGAATTTGCCTTTTGCCATTTGCCAAAGGTGCATTTATGGGATATTACTATACTGGACAGTTAATTAGTAATAGTTTCTGCATCTGTTATTTTGTTAGGTTTTCTAATAGAGTTGTTAGTCCAAATTTTTTCTTCCTTCTATATTTTAACTAGAGTGGATGAATACCTGAGTTTTGCTTTAAATCTGGTAGTTTGGCCAATCAAATTGCATCTGGAACACAACACCTTCTATTTACCTTTAAAAGAAGAAAAAGTTAGGTCCAGATTGTCTTCTGAATATTTTGAAGGGGTTTGGTGTGGTCCATAATACTTTATGTTTGTTTTATGACAAATGAGCTCATTAATTTCTGATCCTGCACAAGTTTGTTTTAAGGCTAGGTCAGTGTTTATTACATGTGCAGGGTTGCAGAGTGGAAGCTTTGTGGTAGGATTAGATAGTTTTGTCAGTTGTAAAAAACCACTGCACTGTGAAATTCTGGTGAAGACTTTTCTCCCCATGGGAGACTGATTAGCAAGGTTAGATCTCATGGAATACAGGGAGAACTAGCCATTTGGATACAGAACTGACACAAAGGTAGAAGACAGAGGGTGGTGGTGGAGGGTTGTTTTTCAGACTGGAGGCCTGTGACCAGTGGAGTGCCACAAGGATCAGCGCTGGGCCCTCTACTTTTTGTCATTTACATAAATGATTTGGATGCGAGCATAAGAGGTACAATTAGCAAGTTTGCAGATGACACCAAAATTGGAGGTGTAGTGGGACAGCGAAAGAGGGTTACCTCAGATTACAACAGGATCTGGACCAGATGGGCCAATGGGCTGAGAAGTGGCTGATGGAGTTTAATTCAGATAAATGCGAGGTGCTGCATTTTGGGAAAGCAAATCTTAGCAGGACTTATACACTTAATGGTAAGGTCCTAGGGAGTGTTGCTGAACAAAGAAGACCTTGGAGTGCAGGTTCATAGCTCCTTGAAAGTGGAGTAGCAGGTAGACAGGATAGTGAAGGCGGCGTTTGGTATGCTTTCCTTTATTGGTCAGAGTATTGAGTACAGGAGTTGGGAGGTCATGTTGCGGCTGTTCAGGACATTGGCTCGGACACTGTTGGAATATTGCGTGCAATTCTGGTCTCCTTCCTATCAGAAAGATGTAGTGAAACCTGAAAGGGTTCAGAAAAGATTTACAAGGATGTTGCCAGGGTTGGAGGATCTGAGCGACAGGGAGAGGCTGAACAGGCTGGGGCTGAGGGGTGACCTTATAGAGGTTTACAAAATTATGAGGGGCATGGATAGGGTAAATCAGCAAAGTCTTTTCCCTGGGGTCAAGGAGTCCAGAACTAGAGGGCATAGGTTTAGGGTGAGAGGGGAAAGATAGAAAAGAGACCTAAGGGGCAACTTTTTCAGAGGGTGGTAAGTGTATGGAATGAGCTGCCAGAGGATGTGGTGGAGGCTGGTACAACTGCAACATTTAAGAGGCATTTGGATGGGTATATGAATAGGAAGGGTTGGGAGAGATATGGGCCATGTTCTGGCATGTGGGACTAGATTGGGGTGGGATATCTGGTCGGCATGGACGGGTTGGACCAAAGGGTCTGTTTCCATGCTGTACATCTCTATGACTCTGACTCTATAATGCCCCAAAACTCCCATAACAGTGGAGGTTTCTTTGTTGCAACGGTATTGTTTACATTCTCTAGAGTTTAGTAAGAATAAGGGGTAATCTCTTAGTAATTTCCAGAAATCTTAAAAGGATAGACAAGTAGATACACAAAGTATCCTGAGTGTGCAGTTTCAGAATAAACAGTAAGCCAATTAGGACTGAGATGAGGATGAATTTCTTCACTCATGGGGGTGGTGAATCTTTGCAATTCTCTATTTCAGATGCTGTGGAGGCTCAACCAGAATGTTTAAGACCGAAATATCATTGCTAATGACATCAAGGGACAGGGGGATAGCAATGGGAAAGTGGTATTGAGGTAGATGATAAGCCTTCATCTCCAGTGACACAGCAGGCTCAAGGGCTGAATGGTCAACAGCGGTTCCCATGCTTGTGCTTTTAGAAATCCTGTCTTCATCTTTGTATCATCGACTGGAGGTTAGTTAATATAGTCATTATTTAAGACATATGGTAAGGAAAAGCCAGGGAACTATAGACTGGTGAGCCTGATATCAGTGGTGGGCACTCTGCTGGAAGGAATTCAGAGGGACAGGGTTTACATGTATTTGGAAAGGCAAGGATTTATTAGAGGTAGTCAACAGGACTTCGTACGTGGAAAATAATATCTCACTAACTTGACTTTTTTTAAGAAGTGACCAAGATGATAGATGAAGGCAGAACAATGGACGTTGTTTTTATTGACCTCAGTAAGGTGTTCGACAAGGTTCTGCATGCTGGAGTGGTTAGAGGTGTTAGATCACAAGGAACGTAGCAAAGCTAGCCATTTGGATACAGAACTGGCTCAAAGGTAGAAGACAGAGGGTGGTGGTGGAGGGCTGCTTTTCAGACTGGAGGCCTGTGACCAGTGCAGTGCCACAAGATTGGTGCTGGGTCCGCTGCTTTTTGATATTTATGTAATGGAGTTAGATGTAAATATAGGCGCAATAGTTAGTAAGTTTGAAGATGACACCAAAATTGGAGGTGTAGTGGACAGCAAAGGTTACCTCAGAGTACATCAAGGGCCTTGATCAGATGGGCCAATGGGCTGAGGATTGGCAGATGGAGTTTAATTTCGATAAATGTGAGGTGTGCATTTTGGAAAAGCCAATCAGAGCAGGACTTATACACTTAATGGTAAGATCCTGGAGAATGATGCCTATCAAAAGTCCTCCGGTTACAGGTTTCTAGTTCCTTGAAAGTGGAGCCACAGGTAGACAGGGTGGTGAAAATAGCATTTGGTGCCCTTGCCTTTATTGGTCAGTACATCAAGTACAGAAGTTGGGAGGTTGTGCTATGGCTGTACAAGACATTGGTTAGGCCAACTTTGGCAAACTGCATTCAGTTCTGGTGTCCTGCCCATAGGAAAGATATTGTTAAACTTGATACGGTTCAGGAAAGACTGACAAGGATGTTGCCAAGATAGGAGAGTTTGAGCTATAGGGAGAAGATAAATATGCTGTGGCCATTTCGCCTGGAGTGTCAGAGGCTGAGGGGTGACCAAAAGTAGTTTATAAAACCATGAGGGGTATACATAGGATAAATGGCCAAGATGTTTCCGCCAGGGTAGCGGAGTCTAAAACTAGAGGGGATTTGTTTAAGAAGAGGGGAAAGATTGAAAAGGGACTTAAGAGACAACCTTTTCATACAGAGTGGTATATGTATAGATTGAGCTGCCAGAAGTGGTGGTGGGAGCTTGCACAATTACATTTAAAAGCCACCCAGCTTGGTATATGAATAGGAAAGGTTTAGAGGGATATGGGCCAAATGCTGGCAATTGAGACTAGCATTTCTGGTCAGCATGGATGAGTGGGACCGAAGGGTCTGTTTCTGTGCTGTACATCTCTATGACTTTATCTTTAATTGATGTATCATGTGACTTATCTTCAGTGTAATTTCTTACTTGAAAACAAACTCAAGTATTTGTCTTCGTCTGACTAGAATAGACCAGCAATTTGGCATTTGGTATGGAAACATGCCCTTTGGCCCAACTCATCCGTGCCAACCAAGTTTCCCAAACTGAATAGTTCCATTTACCTGAACTAGTCCCAAATCCTTCTCAACCTTTCCTATCCATGTACCTGCCCAAATGTCCTTGTAAAGAGGCACCTGCATCTACCACATCCTCTGGCAGCTTCGACCATACATGTACGATCCTCTATAAAAACTCCCCTCCCCCTCTTAAACTCTCTAGTTTTGGACTTCCCTCCTCTGGGGAAACTATCTTGGCGTTCACCATATCTATGCCCCCTTTTATTTTATAAATTCCAATAAGATCACCCCTCACCCTCCTACGCGCAAGCGAGGACTCTAGATGCTGGAGATTAGAGTCAAGATTACAGCGGTGCTGCAAATGCACAGCATGTCAGGCAGCATCTGAGGAACTGGAAAAATCGACATTTTGAGCAAGAGTGATTCCTGATTAAGGGATCCTGCCCGAAACGCGATTTTCCTGTTCCTCGGATGCTACCTCAGCCTCCTATGCTCCAGGAGAAAATGTCCCAGCCTACCAGCCTGTCCTAATAACTCAAACCCTCCAGGCTTGGCAAGATGTCTTTTCTTTGCACCCTTTCCAGTTTAATAACATTGTTCGATAACAGGGCAACCAGAATTGTACACAGAATTCCAAATGTGGCCTCACCGATGTCTTGTACAGCAGTAAGATGGCATCTCAACTCCTGTACTCCATGCTCTGACCAATGAAGATAAGCATGCCAAAAACCTCCTCCATCCAGCCTACCTGTGATGCCACTTTGAGGAAACTATGCATCTACACCCTGGAGGTCTCTCTCTTCAATAACAGTCCCCAGGCCCCTTACATTAACTAAGCAAGCACTACTTTGGTTTTGTATTACCAAAATGCAACACCCCACATTTACCTGAAATAAACTCAGCCACTGTTAGTTGATCAAGATCCCATTGTTAAGTTAGATAACCTTCTTCACTGTCCACTATACTACCAGTTTGGCGTCATCCACAAACTTACTATGCCTCCTGTATTATCAAAATCCTTTCTATAAATGACAAATAACAATGGACCCAGCACCAATCCTTGCAGCACACTGCTTGTCACAGGCCTCTGGTCTGCAAAACAACTCTCTACCACCACCCCCTGTCTCCAAACATCAAGTTCATTTTGTATCCAATTGGCTGACTCGCCCTGGATCCCATGTGACTTATTTCTAATAATCAGTCTATTCTGTGGTACCTTATCAAAGGCCTTGCTGAAATCCATGCAGAGATCTACCACACTTCCCTCATCTATCTTCTTGGTCATCTCCTCAAACAACTTCAGTCAGGTTGGAGACACGATTTCCCATGCATAAGGTGATGCTCACTATCCCTTATAAGTACTTGCCTTTCCAAATGCATGTAGATTCTGTCTCTCAGAATCCCCTCCCAACAACTTACTCACCACTGATATCAGACTCACCGGTCTAGTGCTTTTGGAAGTACAGATTAGCGAATGGTGGGTATTATACATTTCTAGGATATTATGATTCAACAGCAACAGTTGGTCAGTTGACTACACAATTCACAGCTCAAACATGCAGCTCTTACCACCAATCCCACCAAAGCCTTTCACAAACTGAGATCCTTCTTGCGACTTGTCTGTGACGATCTCCAGAGTAGCTCCAAATTTTTTGTAGTTGTTGGCAAACCACTCCAGGAGGGGCATGCTTTCTATCAGTTCATGTTCCTGTCCAGTCTACATTTTTGTTTTTTTTTAAAAAATACAAGAAACAAAACCAAAATAAATTTTACATTTTGCAACTTCAACTTTGTTACTCATTGAAATTTCAAGAGGACCATTTATCTGTAATTAAATGTAATTACACCCATATCTAGCACTTCAGTGTTGGGTTTTGTGTGTAAAAAGTGGCACACAAGATAGTGTCACAATCTGCAATATACGGTCTTACCTATATGTACTCAAGTTCAAAATAGGCAATGTTTTAACAAAAAGAATAACAGACTCAACCCAGAATGCCTTCATTTCAATCCAGTCAACTGTTACATTGATATTATTGCTTCAAGTTATGAAAAACAGCAACAAATCTTAATTAATCCCCATTCACAACTCACATTCATTGGATAAAATCTATTGCAGTACTACAAAAAAGGTGAATAAGGTTTGAGTGAACGCATTTAACTTGGTTCCTCCATAGCAAACAGCAGACATGACAAAAAAAATTCAGGACAGCTGTGTACAAATCTAACTATCAAAGTACTTCGCTCACAAGGCTTATCTCGTGTCAGAAAATAGAGTTATTTCACTGGTCAAGAAGGTAAAGGAAAGTGAAACTTAAGACAAAATTCACACTCAAAGTACATGTAAACAGTTTCCTGGGAGTACAGAATTGGAATCGTGTTGAAAGGAGAGATATGCTGTTGAAGCAAGCTTTGAGCAAATGTAAATGAGCCACATTACAAGCTCCACCAATTATCTTAAATTGGTTGTTAGTGTAGCTATTTGCAGACTCACGATTGGTCAGCAAGTGCTGAAAGTTGTTGGCAAACCACTCCAGGAGAGGCATACTTTCTATCATGTTCCTGTCTATTCTATATTGTTTTGAAATAGAAATGCCCAAAAGTGACTTTTTGTTTGAGTTTTGCAAGCACGGGCTGGTTGAGTTCAGTCTCTAATCTATGCATTACGAACAACCGAAGGAACATGCTGTTTGGTCTGATCAGCCAATTGTTGGGCCTACGTACCTGGCATCACACTGGCACTGAATTTAAGATAATCAGTCGAGCTCGTACTGTGGCTCATTTACCCTTGCTAGAAGCGACATACATTCGTACACAGGGACCCGTCCTCTGCAAACAAAAGGAAAATGTTCAAGCCTTGCACTTTACTGAATTACTCAGGAGTTTTGGGTGCGTACATCTCCCATTGCTTTCGCCATGGCAGTGCTTCTACCAAAGTCAGCTTGCCAACCAATCAGCTGTCTTTTCGCCTGAGTATAAATTGCAGCGATCATTTAAAATTTAGCATTTTTTTTTTGTCCTGGTAAGTGTAAGACAAAAGGTTTTGGCAACAGGTCTTACTTCACAGCAATATTCAAAAGTGTGCGCAGAAACTGAATGATGTGTTTGCTGTAAACTTCATCATTCTATTGCCTGCTGGACATTGCTCAGCCGACTGTGCATTTTTCCAGCTTGGATCTTTCAGTTAATCCTGAATTGATTTGCTTTCAGCCGTCTAGGTCTCAAGTTTTTGATATCTCTCTCTAAACCTCTGTCTCTGTCCTCCTCTGTAACCGACTCCCGAAATCCTTTACCTTTCTCTCTCCTCTTAAAACACTTCATAAAACTAACATCTTGGATCAAACAGTTGGTCAGCCATCCGAATGTCTCATCATTGGTTCAATATAATTTTTTATTATGCATCAATAAAACAGTTCGAAGGTACACTTCAATAGCCATTAGATAATTTACAAGCTCCGTGACCACATCCTAAATGCAAGTCAGTGCCATCTCGGGTTGAGCGGTGGCCGGGGGGGGGGGGGGGGGGGGGGGGGGGGTGGTGTAGTCTACACAAACCAGTCACTTTTCATAGGTCTCATGAGATCCCACATATGACAGTCATTCCTATCAAACACCCCTCATTTTAATCAAAATCAAAAAGATTTAGAATGTAAAGCCTCAAAAATTGCCTTTCACCCCATTTGCTGCTGTTTTGTGTACAAAGAAAACTGTACCTCTTTGTCTGTGAAATGGGATTTATCCTTTTCTTGTTCAGGTGTCAGGTACAAGATTTTCTCTTCTAGGAAATTAGAAGACAATTAATATGCTTGCTTATTTCAAATATCAGTTATACATTAACAATTACATCCAGTCTTAACTACATCCTACAAAGTGTAAACATGATGGTGAAAAACTGACAAAAAGGAGATTTCCAAATACCTTCTGTGCCGTGACAGCGGAGAACATATCGCATTATATCTAGATTTTCGTAAACTATCAGAATTTCAACTGCACCCATCTCCAGCGCTTTCAATGTGTCATCCACTCCGAAGCAGTACTTTCCTGTATCCTGGCTGATTTCATCAAAGTATCGCCCTAAGTATAAATTTTTTTTAAAATTACGGTTTAAACCAAAATGATCCAACAAAAGAAACAAAGAATAGACACCAACATGAGTAACAGGACCCTGTTGGTTCTTTCCTCTGGTCACTCTCCACTCAACTTTACTCAAAGTAACCGTATATACAGAGAGTAGGTGAGGGGTAATACAACGTTCAATGAGAGTTTATGACTCCAGGAGGAACACCACTGCCATCGGGCCAGTAAAGGGCAACCAACATCAACTCCATTAGCTCACTGCAATTGATTGAATTTTGCAGTGGGACGATTGGCTGTCATGCTTCCTACATGATAGTTTCGTGACTGTCTATAACGTGCTCTGAGACAGAGACTGAAAGGCATCATAAAATGCAAGCATTCTTTTTAAAAGAAATCTAAAACATTTGCAGAGAACAACAGCCGGAATTTCTTACCTATTAGTTTCTTCTCCTGAATGAATTTCACACTGGACAAGACTTCAGCCGACAGTTCGATTGCTTGATTAAAACCATTCTCACCTCCATAAGAGATGTCCACTAGTTTCAGTACTTTGCTCTGCAATCGCTGTGTACAAAAGCATAAAGATTTATGATAAGGCAAGTATTGCCAGTAATCTAAGAAAAAACACCATTAGATCAAACAGTACAGAAGTGGCAGTCTCCCATTTCCAATTTACACTTGCATGGCTTTTAAATACTAAAATAAATCCTTAATAGTTATGGATCACAGGCAAGGTAGCACAGACTGGAGCCAGACTGTGCCCAAACTCAGTGGAGCCATCTCTTCCACAGGTGAAAACTAGGGGTCTTTACAGGCACAGAAAAACTTGACATTGTCTGTTTCCTGCAGATAGCTCGCGTTACTGACTGCAGAATTTGGTGTTATGATTCAAGTTCTCCAGCAGCAAGGAAGTGTTAGGAAGTTGAAGGTATGTACTGTAACTTTACAGTACCTTTGAGAGAGAGAATGAAAGCTGGCAAACATGTGTCATCGTGCGACCGACTAGCATTCACAGAGTGTGCTGGAGAATTAAAGATGTAACATTTGGCTGTAACCTAGATACCCCAGCTGTTTTTACAGCAGTGCAAATTAAGCCAAGATAATAAAGTCAAACATACTTTTAATTTTGCTATTTTGACAACATTGAACCAATGAGACGATCCGATATTTGGGGTATAAAAAAGGCAGGCGTTTTGGACAACTGGCCAGAAAAAGCACTAACTGCCACTGAAAGACTGCTATTCACAACACTCTGTCAAAGGTACCTTTCTCACGTGAAATATCTTTGCAACAGAAGTCTGAGGACGACCCAGGGAAATCTATAAACAGGGGAAGACCAACACTGGAAATGACAGCCACTGTTTGGTTTTGAAAAATTAAGTTGCTGTAAATAGAATAGGGGCTTTATTGGATCAGTATATTGTTATACAGTGGGAGATAGATAATAAACCTTTCAGAGAAAGGAGGCATAGAGTTGGAAATTGTTTTGGTTTCATGTTCACTTTTAGAGTTAAAGAATAAATTGATATTTTTTGTTAAATAATGGAATTTGGGTGGTTCTGTCACTCGTTTTAACAGATTATGAGACGAGGTGAGCTTTACTGTGTTTTGTTAAATTAGCTGAAGGATTTACCAGCACTAACAAGGATAGCCTCTTTCAGCACAACTACAATCAGGGCAAAAGTATAAATCAAACAGTACAGAATGCCAGTTCTGAAGAATAGTTAAACTCGACTTGAAACAACATCTCTGCTTTTCTGTCCACAGATGCTGCTACACCGGAGTTTCTCCAACATCTATGTTTGCTACAAGATCACAGCCCCACAAGCTTCTGAACACCCTACATTATTCTGATATTCTAGCTAAAGCTGACACAAGGGACCTGGAGATGAAAATAAAATAAAGAATCGCAGGTGATGGAAATCTGAAACAAAACAGAACTACGAGAGAAGCTCAGATTTGGCACATTTGTGGACAGAAAGCAGAATTAATTTTTCAAGTCCAACGACCCTTCTTCCATAATGTTTCTGTACTTGGAGATAAGCAGTATCTTTCTAGCCAGCTCTGAACAAAAGAAAGCAAAGACTCATTATTCTAGAACAGGCTCTCATGCTTTTACAGTTACAACACCTCAAAATAGAACTTCTGATGTGTGGGGGGTGAGGAAACTATTGTTAGCTTAATGACTTTCCAATTAGCCCACTGGGTGGGCCATCAGCACCTGAAGTGCCTGTCATGTGAATGAAGTCAAAGTGTGCTGAATTGCTCAAATATACAAATCTGAGCTTCTCAGTTACTGTTCGACCTTCATAGACAAAGCAGGACTCCAAGCCAAGTTGTCTTTACTGCTTGTCGAGTCTTCACCTGTGATGTGACCACTTCACTGAATGCATTATCCATGACTTGCTCAGAATCACGTGTGCTTCACAGTGAATTCACTTTTAGCTTCAGTTCTGAAATACAATTTGCCACTAAGCTGCAGTTGGACACACTTCTTGCACACGTTGTCACCATGGTAACCAGACCAGTCAAAGGAAAGTTCTACATGGTGAACAAAACAGATTGGTGGGGGATGGAGAAATTGGTGAATTAAAGTAGGGGGTTTACTTTCTAAATGTGGGATAATAGACAGAAGACAGTGGTCTCACCAAATGCTGTCTCAACACCATGAGAAAAGTCACACCTCCCAGAAATCACAAGATACTAAACAAAAATCAGAAAATGGGTTCTTTTTAATTCTGACATTGGTTGATCCTTGTAACACAGAAAGTTAGGGAACCTGAAGCAAATGCAGACATATGCAATTATTTCACAGCTTGGACATTAACTTGATGAACAATGCGACAGGTCAAGGAATAAGTGGTTGAACACTTTCTCCTTTCCTTAACACAAAGTTTTGGTGAAAATCAAAATCCATGACACCTGTTGATGCTGAAAACAATCAGTACTGGGGGTGCTGTCAGACAGTGTAGTAGTAAAAACATTTGCTGTACAATACACGAGGAATTCTTTCTGGATTCAAATCGAAATTCTAAATGAAAAAGCAACTTTCCAAAGCTGTGGAACAAATCCATCCTTCATAGAATCTATATAGTGCAGAAAGAGTCCGTTCGACCCATCAAGTGCAGCAACGCTCCAAGAAACAACTAACCCAAACCCTCCCCTCAAACCTATCACCATAGTCCTGCAATTACCATGGCCAATCCACCTAACTTACACATTCCTGTACATTATGGGGTAAATTAGCATGGCCAATCCCATACCTTTATCACCCCTGACACTGGTCTTTGTGGTCATCAGGAAGCTTCTTCCTGCATTTACCTGTAGTAATTTTACAGGTTTCTATGAGACCCCCTCATTCTTCTAAACTCCAGTGAATACAGTCGAACCAATCCAGTGTGTCTTCATATGGCAACCCTACCATTCCAGGAACCATTCTAGCAAACCTTTGTTGCACTCCTTCCATAGCCAAAACATCCTTCCTCAGATAAGGAGACCAAAACTGCCCACAATGCTCCAGCTATGGCTTCCCCATGGCGCTGTTCAATTACAGCAAGATGCTCTTGAACCTGTTCTCGAATCCTTTTGGCTTCTTCATTGAATGCAGATGCAGCAGGCACACGTTTTGCAACTGATGTACAAAGACAGCCAGTTCTTGCTGCACCTCCCTTTTTTCTAATCTAGAACCAGAGAATAAGCTGCAGCCCCAGCCCCCACAATCTCACATTTATCTGCTTTATTCTTCATCTGCCATGCATTTGCCCATTCACTCAACTTGTCTGCATCCTTCTCACAGTTCTACCTTTTATCCAACTTTGTCTCATCTGCAACTTGGCAATATTACATTTAGTTTCCCAGTTTAAAATTAATATATGACTGATCCTGTGTAAACAGTAGTATTTTGTGATTTACAGCTTGGCAGGCGGTTCAATGTATTTCCAATTCAATAAGCACACAATTAATATTTAGCTTACCGGATCAAACATGTCAGACTGGCTGAGTTCAGTTTTGAAATCAGCTGATCCAGCCAAGATTAGACCTGCTACGTTCACCTTGTCGCTGCTGATGAAGAGCTGCACAGCCGTCTCTGCTACCTTCCGCACATAGTTGTGTCTCTTCTCCATTCTCAGGCGAGCAAAACGCAGAGCTGATTGACCTCCTCTGCCTTTAAACACAGAAATGTTTGGATTTGACAAACTGTTTCAAGGAAAGCTGTGTCCACAACTGACTAAGTAAGAAACTGAAGGAAACAAGAATACTGAAAACGCACAAGACTTGACCAATAATTCACCAAAGGTTTAACGCATGATGAATTTCTGTATAATGTAATGAGGCTACCCTGTTCAATAACTAGCAATATCTGTAATTTGTTGTTGTTAGAAGGAAGTCAGTCAGCTGGGACACAAGACATTCCTGTTCTGCTTGAAATAGTGTTCCATAATCATTACCAAAAAAACAGTAGAATGGGAGGGTCTCAGTTTAATGCATGTTTGGGTGAAGACATCAGTAATAATGCAGCAACCACTCTGGAATGGCCTGGATTATCAAATTCAGATCCTAGCAAATCACAAAACTCTCCAAATACAGAAGAAAATCTGCTACAAATGGAGTTACACATCAGTCAAGTCAGAATCTGAGCTGCAATTTAGATAGGATCCATAGCCAGTTCTGCAGTGTAATATCAGCCATTTGTTTTCCTCAAAATTATGTCTCTTAATTTCTCCCACATTCCTGCCCATTACAGAACTTAACTTCTTCCTCCATTCCTCCAGATTCAAATCAATAAGCACATCGATCTGGACCCAATATACCGACCACTGCAGCAGACAGCTGGAACTGACAACCGGAAGCGGCAGATTCAAACCACTATAAATGCCGGAGGAAACATCATAGAAGCGCTTCACAGGAGGCTCCCAAGCACAGGGGACGAAACGTCTGCAACACAAATTCCCACAAATCCGGCGAACAGAACCACAACAAGCCTTAAAGTTTCCAACTGCACAGCATATTCTTGCATTCTGACCAACTAATCTCTTCAGAATACTGACATTATAATCTACTGCTGCTTGCTCAGCCAAGACCAGCCTAATATTAGGTCAAATGGGGGGAAAAAATTGTCAAATTTAACATCCTATTAACAAGCAGGTTAACTGGAAAATTAGTAGAAACATAAACAACTGCTGAATTTAGATCCCAAGTTGTAAGCTGAAGCACCACTGGTGGCAGACTTACTATCTTCTAGTGTCTAGTTGAACACAACTTGATTAGATTAGATTAGCTTACCTACAGTGTGGAAACAGGCCCTTCAGCCCAACTCGTCTAACCCACCCAGACCCATTTCCCCCTTACTAAACGGGCAATTTAGCATGACCAATTCACCTAACCTGCACATCTTTAACCTGTGGGAGGAAACCAGAGCACCCGGAGGAAACCCACGCAGACACGGGGAGAATGTGCAAACTCCACACAGACACAGTCACTAGAGGCTGGGATCAAACCTGGGTTCCTGGCGCCGAGAGGCAGCAGTGCTAACCACTGAGCCATTGCGCCACCCTGTGAGTCCAAGGAGAATGTATTTGTCTGCCCCACCCCAGAGCACATTAGTTGTCAGTAAACACAGAATCTTTTGAATTCAGTCTTTCCTGGGCAAACAGCAGATAATAGTGGCTCTAAGAGTCATAGGCGTTAGCAGAACTTGCTATAATGAAAGTGTATGATGAAAAAGGTTTGAATGCGCATCACTCAAACCAACTGACAGCAATGGAATGTCATTCACCGCTTGCCTGTGAACCTGAGCGTACTGACGAGCGCTGTCTTTGCAAATTTGACAGCCAGAGCTTCTATTGGTAGTAGGTGAAATAGGTGGAATATCTATACACAGCACTTGGCAATGTGCCAGGTGGTTCGGTCATTGTTGTAAACACTAGCTAAGCTCGACCAAATCCTCATCTAACATTCACCCCAAACCAGTATCCATGAATCCTCTGCGCAGCTTTACTCATGAAAGTTAACTGAACAAATATTTCCTCTTTGTTCCTTCAGAACATTTTAAAAAATAATCTATTGCACTGCTGGCATTAAAATAGAAGCAAAGCAATAACAAAAGGAGATGTCAATCTGGTCGTCAACAAAAATCTGGGCATAAAGGCGCAAAGGCAAAATTTCTCAGCAAATCCTCTAAGTGGAGTGCCCTAAGGTTTTACCCTCTCAGCTTTTTGGAAACACACAATGGGGTTCTAAAAGCCCATATTCTATTCGTTGTCAGGCATCTCACAGTACCTGCCAATTGCAATCCATCTTGGTGCTTTCATCTGAAATATATTTGGACTAAAACAGCCCTTTACAAACCACAAAAGTTCCCAATAAAAAAACCAGATGGTACAAAAATAGGACTTAGCGAACTGGTTATTAGGTCGCATGTAAAACAAATAATCTTACCATATTATGAAATAAACAAAGAAATAATTTTGTATCAATGCATTCAACTGACACACAAATGTTTGGCAAAGCATAGAAACAGTAAATTTAAGTACTCGTGGAGCCAAGAAAGAATTAAATCATTTCAAACTGAAAAAACTGAGCATGCTGTAAATCAAACAAAAACAGATATTGCTGGAAAAGCTCAACAGATATGGCAGCATCAATGGAGAGTTTACGTTTCAGGTTGAGTGGCCATTCCTCAGCATTAAATCATCCCACCTATTTGGTCCTACCATAAACAGAGTTAATGAATACTCAGTGGCAGTTTCAGATACATAAACCAGCAGCAAACAATGCAGCAAGTACTGTTCATTGAAGCTTGGTCCTATTGTATTAGGTTAGCTAATATGAAATAAGTTGCTCCATTTTGATATCAGAAATCTCAATTAAATTCAGTGGGGGAAAATTCTCCTGACCTTCATCTAATGACTTTAGATGCAAACTGAAAGTCAACAGGAGATGGGGCTTGGGTTTGGCTGCACTGCTTCATCTGTTCTCTCGCATGTGGGCATTTCTGCCAAAGCCAGCACTTGTTGCTGATCCCTTATTCCCCCTTAACTGAGGAAGTTTGCTCAGCCATTTCAGAGGGTGGTTAAAAGTCACCACATTGCTGTGGGCCTGGAGTGACATGCAAGTCAGACCACATAAAGAACAGCACACATTTCTTTTTCTCATGGATTTTGAGGGATTTTATGACAATTGATGAGATTGCCAGGTCGTGGTCACCATTATCAAGACTAACTATATAATTCCAGATTTATTTATTGAATTTAAATTCCACCAGCTGAGGGGGACACAGCCTCAGAATGAAGGGACGATTCTTTCGATCAGAGATGAGGAAGAATTTCGTCAGTCGGACTGGTGTATCTGTGGAACTCACTGCTGCAGAGGGCTAGAGGCCAAGTCATTAAATGCATTTAAGACAGATGGGTAGATTCTTGATAAGGGAATCAAGGTTTACGGGGAGAAGGCATGAGAATGGGTTTGAGAAACATATCAGCCATGATTGAACTACACAGCAAAGTTGACAGGCTGAATGGCTGACAAGACAGTATCTTATGATCCGCAGAGGGTTAGGACAGATCAGCCAGTTAACTAGAAACAGGCCATCTTCAGGTGTATGGCAGTGACAAAGTAGTAACTGGTATTGTACTTGCAAAAGACCCCTTGGGAATGAGCAACCATAATATGAATATCATTAAGATGCAGAGTGAGGTAGTTGATTCTGAGACGAGGTCCTGAATCCAAACTACAATGGTACAACATGAGGGTTGGCTATGATGAATTGGAAAATGTTACTGAAAGGAATGACAGTGGAGAGGCAATAGCAAGCATTCAAAAGGAAAATAGGTGAACGTCAAGAACTGTTTATTCCAGTCTAGTGCAAAAGTACAGAGAGGACAGTGCCCAACTGTGGCTTACAAGGGAAGTTGAACATAGTATTATATGCAAGATGCATAAAATGGACAATAACAAACAGAAGATCTGAAGACTGAAAACAGTTCAGAAGTTAGCAAAGGAAGACCAAAGGATTGACTAAGAAGGGGAAACTACAGCATGAGAAGTTAGTTTGCAGGAACAGAAGAATTGACTGTACGAGTTCCTATAGATAGGGGAATTTATAATGGGGAACCATAAAAGAGTGACAAGCTAAACTCATACCTCGCTTGTGTCCTCACAAAAATGTGATACAAACATACCAGAAATTATGGAAAAGAGATTTCAGAGAGGGTGAAGGGGGAAGCGGGAAGCAAATCTGTATTTGCAGAGAAATGCTGATGGAGAAACTGATGGGACTCAAGTTTGATAAATCCCTATGGCCTGATCATCTACATGCCAGAGTACTTAGGAATGGCCCTAGAAACAGTTGATGCAATGGTGGTCATCTTTAAACTCTGGGACAGTTCTTACAGATTGAATTGTAGCTAATAAAACCCAACTATTTAAACAAGGAAGCAGAGAGAAAACAGGAAATTATTGACCAGGGAGTCTGACATTGGTAGTGGGGAAGATGCTAGAGTTCATTACCTAGGATATTATAGCACAGCACTTAGAAAACAGTGGTAAAAATCAGACAGTCCCATGGATTTACTAAAAACAGGGAAATCATGCTTGACAAATTCTTCAAGGACATAATCAGTAGAGTCAATCGGGAGGAACCAGTGGACATGGTTTTCAACGAAGTCCTACATGAGATTAAAAGTGCAAAATTAAATCACATGGGATGGGGACAATGCATTGAGATGGGTGTAAAATTGGTTATCAGACAGGAAACAAACATTAGGATACATGGGTCATTAGCCAACCTATGTTAATGAAGATGAGGGAACTAAATAGAGTCAAAGAGATGTACAACATGGAAACCGACCCTTCGATCCAACCCGTCCATGCTGACCAGATATCCCAACCCAATCTAGTCTCACCTGCCAGCACCCGGCCCGTATCCCTCCAAACCCTTCCTATTCATATACCCATCCAAATGACTCTTAAATGTTGCAATTGTACCAACCTCCACCACATCCTCTGGCAGCTCATTCCATACACGTACCACCCTTTGCGTGAAAAAGTTGCCCCTTAGATCTCTTTTATATCTTTCCCCTCTCACCCTAAACCTATGCCCTCTAGTTCTGGACTCCCTGACCCCAGGGAAAAGACTGTGTCTATTTACCCTATCCATGCCCCTCAATTTTGTAAACCTCTATAAAGGTCACCACTCAACCTCCGACACTCCAGGGAAAACAGCCCCAGCCTGTTCAGCCTCTCCCTAGAGCTCAAATCCTCCAACCCTGGCAACATCCTTGTAAATCTTTTCTGAACCCTTTCAAGTTTCACAACATCTTTCCAAAAGGAAGGAGACCAGAATTGCACGCAATATTCCAACAGTGGCCTAACCAATGTCCTGTACAGCCGCAACATGACCTCCCAACTCCTGTACTCAATACTCTGACCAATAAAGGAAAGCACACCAAATGCCTTCTTCACTATCCTATCTACCTGCTACCCCATGTTCAAGGAGTTATGAACCTGCACTCAAAGGTCTCTTTGTTCAGCAACACTTCCAAGACCTTACCATAAAGTGTATAAGCCCTGCTGAGATTTGCTTTCCCAAAATGCAGCACCTCACATTTATCTGAATTAAACTCCATCTGCCACTTCTCAGCCCATTGGCCCATCTGGTCAAGATCCTGTTGTAATCTGAAGTAACCAATTCGCTGTCCACTACACCTCCAATTTTTGTGTCATCTGCAAACGTACTAACTGTACCTCTTATGCTCAAATCCAAATCATTTATGTAAATGACAAAAAGTAGAGGGCCTAGCACTAATCCTTGTGGCACTCTACTGGTCACAGGCCTCCAGTCTGAACAACAACCCTCCACCACCACCACCACCCTCTGTCTTCTACCTTTTGAGCCAGTTCTGTATCCAAATGGCTAGTTCTCCCTGTATTCCATGAGATCTAACCTTGCTAATCAATCTCCCATGGGGAACCTTGTCGAATGCCTTACTGGAGTCCATATAGATCACATCTACCGCTCTGCCCTCATCAATCTTCTTTGTTACTTCCTCAAAAAACTCAATCAAGTTTGTGAGACATGATTGCCCACGCACAAAGCCATGTTGACTATCCCTAATCAGTCCTTGCTTTTCCAAATACATGTACATCCTGTCCCTCAGGATTCCCTCCAACAACTTGCCCACCACCGTGGTCAGGCTCACCGGTCTATAGTTCCCTGGCTCGTCTTTACCGCCCTTCTTAAACAGTGGCACCACATTTGCCAACCTCCAGTCTTACGGCACCTCACCTATGACGATCGATGATACAAATTTCTCAGCAAGAGGCCCAGCAATCACTTTTCTAGCTTCCCAAAGAGTTTTAGGGTACACCTGATCCTGGGGATTTATCCACCTTTATGCGTTAAGACATCCAGCACTTCCTCCTCTGTAATCTGGACATTTTGCAAGATGTCACCATCTATCTCCCTACAGTCTATATCTTCAATATCTTTTTCTACAGTAAATGCTAATGTAAAATATCCATTTAGTATCTCCCCCATTTTCTGCGGCTCCACACAAAGGCTGCCTTGCTGATCTTTGAGGGGCCCTATTCTCTCCCTAGTTACCCTTTTGTCCTTAATGTATTTGTAAAAACCCTTTGGACTTTCCTTAATTCTATTTTCCAAAGCTATCTCATGTCCCCTTTTTGCCCTCCTGATTTCCCTCTTAATTATACTCCTACTGCCTTTATACTCTAAGGATTCACTCAATCTATCCTGTCTATACCTGACATATGCTTCCTTCTTTTTTCTTAACCAAACCCTCAATTTCTTTAGTCATCCAGCATTCCCTGTACCTACCAGCCTTTCCTTTCACCCTGACAGGAATATACTCTCTCTGGATTCTCAACCATAATTCTATTAGTTTTAAAATAGTGATGGAAAAGGATAGACCAGATCTAAAAGTTGAAGTTGCAATAGCTCATAATTTACAGATGACACAAAGCTGGGTGGAAGGTTGAGCTGTGAGGAGGATGCAAAGATGTTGCAATGTAATTTGGACAGGCTAAATGAGTGGGCATATGCAGTAAAATGCAAGTAAATGGGAGGTTAACCTTTCTGTAGCAAAATTAAGTTGGATTAATATTTGAATGGCTGTAAAATGAGAGACAGGATTGTTCAATGAGACCTGGGTGTCCTCGTGCACCAGTTGTTGAAAACAAAGCAGCAGGCAATAAAGGTGACAAATTGGACATTGGCCTTCATAGCAAGAGGATTCAAGTACAGGAACAAGGATGTCTTGCTGCAATTAATACAGGGCATGAGTGAGGCCACATGGAATACTGTGTGCAGCTCTGCATTTTCTCAGGAAGGATGCTATTGCCATAGAGGGAGCGCAAAGATTTACCAGAATGATTCCTGGGATGGCAAGCCTGACATATGAGGAGGGATTCAGTCAATTTGGATTATATTTGCTGCAATTTAGAAGACTGAGGATGGGTCTTCGAGAAAGCTATAAAATTTTAACAGGACTAGACAGGTTAGATGCAGGAAGCATGTTTCCTATGGTGGTGGAGTCCAGAACTAGAGGTCATATGTAAAGAATAGGGGGTAAACCTTTTAGGACTGACATGAGGAGAAATTTTTTACCCACAGAGTGGTGAACTATAGAATTCACTACCACAAAAGTGGCTGAGGCCAAAACATTGTGTTTTCAAGAAGAAATTAGATATAGTTCTTCTGGCTAAATGGACGAAGGGATGTAGCAGAGGGTGGGATTAGGGTATTCTGCTTAGTGATCAGACATGATCATATTGAACTGCGGAGCAGGCTAGAAGGTCGAGTGACATTCATGTTCCATGTTTCTAGTCTGAACTTCTGGATTACTAGCCCAAAGATGTGTTCACTACACCAAAATACACTTCTGGTTACAGTACTCAGTTAAATTCAAATGCCACTCAAGTCAGTACTGAAATGGGTGGCAATGGAAACAATTCAGTTAACTTAAAAGACACAGAGACACAAACACACAAAGGATTGATGAGCTGCTCTCTATCTGATGCTATGTCCTTCAGGTATCATCACTGCCTTCTTACCGTGCTTCTTTGGTAGATCCACAGTGAACTTGTGTAGTACCTCCCGTGTGTTTCCCTGGAGTGTACCGAACAAAGCTCCAGTACCATCAATTACGATAAACCCAAATTTGCTGTCATCAGACAGTAGCGCAGTGAGAGCCTTTCAAGAGAAACGACCATGAAAGTAATTACATGATGTAACATCCACTGGACAAGCTGTAAGATAGAGCTCAAAGCCCAACTGATTATGAAAAACTTACTCATCCAGGACACAGACAGTCTGAAATGAAAAAGATAAGCTGACCAGGGCTGAGTACTCTGGTCTCAACTATCATATGGGGTCACTGGACACTCAGTAGTCTGGCAGAAATGTTCAAATCCCATTTAGCAACTTTGCACAAAACTGTCTGCACTCCTGGTACAGTACTGAATGAATGTTGCACTATCAGAGGTACATTCTTTCCCGAAGGCTTAAGCAGAGAGCTTGTCTGCCCTCTCAACTGAACATTAAAAAATCATGGCAGGATTGCAAAAACTCTGGGGCACTCCCTTTAGAGTCCTACATTATATTAAGGAACATAGTAAGGAGGCGGCCATTCAGTCCCTCAAGCCTGTTCCACTATTCAATAAGATCATGGCTGACATATACCTCCACATACCTGTCTTTGGCCCACATCCCGATACACCTTTGCTTAGCAATAACATATCGCTCTCAGATATAAAATTAACTGATCATGTATCGATTGCCATTTATGGAAGAGAATTCTAAACATCTACCACTGTGCGTAGACGTGCTTCTTAACATCTTTCCTGAACAGTCTGACTGGAATTCTCAGACTATGTCCCCTTGTTCTAGAAGCCACAACCAATGAAAATGGTTTATTGTTATCTGTCTTTTTCTGCTAATATCTTGAAGATTTCAATCAGATGATCCTTTAACCTTCAAAATCCTAGAGAAAGCAAGTCGAATTTGTATAACCACTGCTTTTAACTTACCCCTGAAGCCCAGTTATCATTCTTGTACACCTACATTGTATTCTCTCCAAGGCCAATCTATCCTGCCTAAGATGCGGTACCCAGATCTGATCACAGTACTCCAAGTGCGGTCTAACCAGGGTATCGTGTAACTGCAGCATACTCGCACTCCAGTCCTCCAGATTTAAAGGTCAGCATCCCATCGATTTTCTTGATTGTTTTCTGCACCTGTTCATAGCATTTTGAAGATCTATGCATCTAAACCCCCACAGCTAGCATTTCATTCACAGCGAAAAGTGTCATTAGCACACGGCTGTTTGTTAGATCCTGTGCGCAAATGGGCTGCTACATTTATTAAAATACAATAGCTAAGACACTTCAAAGTTGTTTCACTGGCTGCAAATTATTTGAGGGAGTCTAAGTTGAGATATAAATGCAATTATTTCTTTCTGCCAAAGGAAGGGCTGAAAATCTAGGAGTTCCCTGACAAGAGAAACTCCACAAGTTGCTGAAGTGGGGGGGGGGGGAAATGAAGCAATTGAACAAATCAGGTAAACGAGGTGAAAATCAACCAAATGAAATGAGGATATGGGAGACTAGGTACTTGGGCTAAATGGCTCTTTTTAGCTCTGAATCAAGCCTAGCCGGAGCACCCCACTTGCCAGAGCATATATAATTCGTGGAGAAACTAGGAATGAGACCATGGATCTTCTGGTCTGGACAGCTTAGCTACGTATTGCCTTTTGCATGAGGCTACTGGGAATAGCTAAAAAAAAATAAGCAGTATGTGACAAACATACCATCAGAACTCGCACCACAAGGTAAATCTACCAAAAGGCTACTTACCTCTGTATGAAATTTATTGTCACAGAGATATAGGGATGTGTTAATTGGTTTGAAGGGCTCAAAATCAATGTTAACTTTCTTTTCTTTGCCTTCTTCTGTTACAATTGTTCCACAATAGACAACCAAACCATTAGGTGGTACTACAAGAGGAGAGTAAGATTAAATATTAATTCTTAAAGTAAACAGACCAACCCAAGTCATATCTTTAATTGTTCAAATAAAAGAAATCCAAAACCAGTTCTGTAGTCTATATTCGAATACTAATACTGACAAAATGATTCCGTCCCTTCTGAAACTACCACTGTAAATAATACTGGCAAAACAATACTTAAAAGGTATGCATCAAGAATGGAATTGGACTCCAACCTCTATCTAAACTGCCCAATTCTCGAACAGCAGAACTATTGAGAAAGTGTATAAGGCAGGGAAAGAGTTGAGTTTAGGGTTGCTTGATAAAGGCTCAACGAGCATGAACTTGCAATGAACAGTAAGGTTCTGGAGGCAAAGGTGGTGGTTTAACAAGGTGAAGAACATCTATTGTGTAATGCCAGATGGCTTAATCATTACTGTTGATGTTTGCGGATTGTAATGGTCACCCAATCAATATAGATATTGCCTTATTTGGATGCTGCTCCCTATAAGTAACTATATAATTGCTTAAGAATTTGCTGTCTTTGTGTGCATGAGCAATCTCTCTCTCTTCAGGGCTCAGAATAAAGATGAAGAAGGTAGAGTTATATTGCATCTCTGAACGTTTGCTTCAACTGGTACTGAAATGGGATGGCAATACGACAACAATCTGGTGCAGCTAACCGAGTTTTAATGTTAGTACCAATATAACATCTTCGTGATTTGAATTCATAACTCAATTCACTGTCAACGGGGGTGGTACCAGGGGACTGGAGAGTAGCGAATGTTGTGCCCCTGTTCAAAAAAGGGAATAGGGATAACCCCGGGAATTACAGGCCAGTTAGTCTTACTTCTGTGGTAGGCAAAGTAATGGAAAGGGTACTGAGGGATAGGATTTATGAGTATCTGGAAAGACACTGCTTGATTAGGGACAGCCAGCACGGATTTGTGAAGGGTAGGTCTTGCCTTACAAGTCTTATTGAATTCTTCGAGGAGGTGACCAAGCATGTGGATGAGAGTACAGCAGTGGATGTAGTGTACATGGATTTTAGTAAGGCATTTGATAAGGTTCCCCATGGTAGGCTTATGCGGAAAGTCAGGCAGCATGGGATAGAGGGAAATTTGGCCAATTGGATAGAAAACTGGCTAACCGGTCGAAGTCAGAGTGGTGGTAGATGGCAAATATTCAGCCTGGAGCCCAGTTACAAGTGGAGTTCCGCAGGGATCAGTTCTGGGTCCTCTGCTGTTTATAATTTTTATTAATGACTTGGATGAGGGAGTCGAAGGGTGGGTCAGTAAATTTGCAGATGATACGAAGATAGGTGGAGTTGTGGACAGTGAGGAGGGCATTTGTCGTTTGCAAAGGGACTTAGATATGATGCAGAGCTGGGCTGAGGAGTGGCAGATGGAGTTCAACCCTGCCAAGTGTGAGGTTGTCCATTTTGGAAGAACAAAGAAGAATGCGGAATACAGGGTTAATGGTAGGGTTCTTAGTCAGGTGGAGGAACAGAGGGATCTTGGGGTCTATGTACATAGATCTTTGAAGGTTGCCACTCAGGTGGATAGAGTTTGTAAGAAGGCCTATGGAGTATTTTCGTTCATTAGCAGAGGGATTGAATTCAAGAGTCGTGAAGTGATGTTGCAGCTGTACAGGACTTTGGTTAGGCCACATTTGGAGTACTGTGTGCAGTTCTGGTCGCCTCACTTTAGGAAAGATGTGGAAGCTTTGGAGAGGGTGCAGAGAAGATTTACCAGGATGTTGCCTGGAATGGAGAATAGGTTGTACGAGGATAGGTTGAGAGTTCTCGGCCTTTTCTCGTTGGAACGGCGAAGGATGAGGGGTGACTTGATAGAGGTTTATAAGATGATCAGAGGAATAGATAGAGTAGACAGTCAGAAACTTTTTCCCAGGGTACAACAGAGTGTTACAAGGGGACATAAATTTAAGGTGAAGGGTGGAAGGTATAGGGGAGATGTCAGGGGTGGGTTCTTTACCCAGAGAGTGGTGGGGGCATGGAATGCACTGCCCTTGGGAGTGGTAGAGTCAGAATCATTGGCGACCTTTAAGCGGCATTTGGGTAGGTACATGGATGGGTGCTTAATCTGGGATAGAAGCTCGGCACAACATAGTGGGCCGAAGGGCCTGTTCTGTGCTGTATTGTTCTATGTTCTATGTTCTAAGTCACTCTGCGACCTATCCTATCACAAGTAACATCAAGTACTTCAACTAAGTATTTACAGAACAGCAAAAGGATTCCCCATCAAAAATCTAAATTTAACCAAACATGGAGCCAAGTTGTGACTTTAAGTGCCATGGACTTCTCAATAAGAATAAGACTCTCTTGCATAATCTTGCAAGACTGCTCTGAAGTCTGAGTAGTTCTCAGAAGTTGCTTCATTTTCAGACAACACATTAAATTACCAACTGTTAATTCCTTGGTTAGTATGGCTAACTCAAGTAAAAGCTCCCCATCTTTACACCAAGTTAGAAGTAGAAATGAAAACAAGTAGCTAACCCTGTCACGAATGCACACTGCACTGCATTTTCCTTTTAATTGTTGGCTAGGTCAAATCAGTTTGTAACTGTCTGTCTTAATAGAAACCCAATTTCTGGTTTACAGAATTGCTGTAAAAGATCTGAAAGCTCAGCTGGCATTTCTTCCCCCCCAAATACTGCTTACATGTTTTTTACTGTGCTGCAGAGGAACTGGTATTATCTGAATACCAATTATCCAAAAATCGGATGATCCAAAGGAGATCTCAAGGTCCCGATGGAAACATTATTTCAAAGACACGCTTCCAACAGTGATCACGTCTTTTGTTTACAGTGAATTAAAAGGCCACCATCTCCAAATGACTGACTACCTTCTCTCTCTCTCTCTCTCCCTGGAGTTCTACACAGGGGTGTAACCCTAAACCCCCTTCCCCAGATAATCTCTCCAATGTTGTCCTGTACAGGGCAAAGGCGGAACCTGTCAAAAAGTTGCAGAAAAAAGTTATGTATGTGTGCGCCTGCATGCTCTATTTGGAGACTTACCCCACAAAGGCAACTGCAGCAGTCTTTCTGTTAGTGCCCAGTCCAGCTGCCCTGGAGAAGGGGGCGTGGTGTTGGGGGTGGAGGGGCATGGTGTTGCACGGGATTGGGGACGGGGACAGTTTTGGGGGCAGGGGAGGTGTTAGACAGGGTTGGGGTGGGGGTGGCGGTGTTGGAGGCGGTGGTATGTGTTGCACTGGGTTGGGGGCAGTGTTGGACGGCATCAGGTGCGGGGTCTCGTGTGCTGTATGCTGCTGCAATCTCCTGAATGAGGAGCAGACTTTGAAAACTCCGAGCCCCAGAGGAAAGGCCTTTAATCGATTAATTGAATAATTGATTATCCGAACGAAATAGTGCCCGTCCTGCTCGTTCAGATAATCTAGACTTCCCTGTAAACATCATTTATAATTTTTAATGACAAACAATACAATAACACAATTTGTACGAGCAACTGCAGCACGACCATTACAAGTAGTTAGAAATCTTTCCGCATCCAATCAGAGATCATGGCAACGGCGTCCTGTATCTGGATACTGTTTCTTGTCGAATTACTATGGTTTGTCTTTTGATTTATGACAGTGGGATTCAGCATTACCACAGAATGGAGCTTTGAGTTGTACTTTTGGACATGTACCCCTATTCAAGTGGGCACAAAGTGAAATGCCAATCATTTATTAAGTTCACAGAGTCATTTTAACGCCTAAACTACATTCACATTAAATTACCGGTTACCAGAAGAGGACAGTGTCTGGATCCCAGTACAAATAGACCTGCCAGAAGAGAATTGACTACTTGCAGGTGCTCTGTTCCAAGTTAGTCAGTAGGGGTTACTAATATTGATGTGTACTCATGACAAATGAACATGTCTGGTCTGCTGTGGGAACATAAAAACAAAGGGTTCAGGGCAGTGTTACCTGAAGAAAAGTTAGTAGGTAATGAATTGTTTGAATAAGTTCAGAAAACAATGTGTTTGGGGATTTTAATGCAACAGTAATAGGATTTTATCATCTGCATTTCAGCAGCAAGTTATTTCTTTCTGCTTTATAGCTTTGTTACAAGGATGGTTTACAGAGTTGTCCAACATTTTCACATGGGGAGATATAGTTTCTATTTTTCCAACATTTGGAGGGTTGCTGATGAACACATTTTTTAAAAAGTAGTAATACACATCAGCAAACTTTTTTAAAATTCAAAAGCAATAAATAATCAATAAAACTGATCATTGCTGTTTTTGCCTTTAACCATCTCAGTTAGGATTGAGAGATTACACACTGAGCAAGCAAGGACAAGGGAGAGCAAGAAAGGAAGCAAGCAAAACAATACCCCAAGTCCGAGTTACAAGGAAAGGCACTGGGAATTAGGACAGAGTTAATCAGTCGGTTTGAATAATACTGTCGTTGCGCAGGCTCTTAGTGCAGCATGCTCTGGCACTATGAAAGTTGAAGTTGAGAGCCTTGGATTTCCTCTCCCAGCCTGGACTTTTTTTTAAAAATGAGGAAGAGGACGAAGGGGAAGGTAGATCTCTCTCTTTCTCACACACACACACACACACACACACACACACACACACACACACTTCTCACCGTCACGCTCCCTCCACCCACACCAGTCATTAAGTCTTCGCTTGAAAGTCAAAATTTTTTGTTTACCTTCCAATGACACATAACTGTTTCTTGTGTTTTGGGAATGTTAATTAGTCTTCATTTGATTGTATTTAATTCTGCTCCTGCTTTCAAAAAGAGGTGACTAGATTTCAAGAATCTTTGTGATTGTGTTTTTAGACCATGGTCTAAAAGCACAATTAAATTGTGGGGCTACAATAGATTTGAGATTAAATCAGCTCTGCTGTGGTTTACATTTTATTGGGGGGGGTGGGAGAAAAGAAATATCAACTCTGATTTTCCGACAAATCTTTTGATTTAAGAGCTGGTTTCTTGATTATGAAACTGCAGGACCAAATCCCATAGCTGTATCTTTGGATATTTATCTACATCCAAATTGACAAAAACTTCAAGCATTCATTATGGTCACTTCATCACATTTAAAAACAGGCTTGATGTGCAAGCATCAAATTTTCACAGATCTTAGCGGCACCACAATGTTGCGCCATGCTTTTTAGAACTCAACTTGCAATGTACTCATGAGAGATACAACCACATTAAAGGTTCAAGAGAAGAGTAAATATTTTCTCAAGCTAGCTTCTTTCCCTTAAGTATTATCAGTGGGTGTTTTACAAAAATAGGTCAATTTATTTTGCCTAACTCTATCAACTTATTATACATATGATTCAACTTGCCTCTTCCAGCCTTGTGTTTTCATGGGCTCCAGTTATTTTCTCTCGCACTTTGGTTTCTCCACTCAACAATGGCTTATTTGCTTTTCACCATTCTCCATCATACACTGCTTCCTTGCTCGTTTTAATCATCTTGACTTCATTCCCTCTTAATTCTAAACTTAACCATTATCAAATCATGGTCTTAGCTTGGACCTTTCATTGAACAATTATTAGGTTAGGAACACTGATTTCAATGTCTTTATTCTTGCCAATTAAATGAAACTCAGTACATGATCAATGTATCAGGCTAGGTACACTTTGCCCACTGTGTTAAGCATTAGAATGCTTAAACAACTTATAGCACCAGATATTAATGTGAACACTTAACAGTCAACCCATCACAAAACACACACCAAACTTTAAGAGAAACTGCAGATATCAAGCAGACTGACCTTTATTGTATAGTTTAAGACGCTGCTGCACAGATGTAATGGCCCCCAGCACAGACAGACGATTTACTCGAGACTTAATGTTCGAAGCAGTGCCGAACTCATCCGCCAACATTTTTGCGACTCGTGAGATCTGGTCTTTAGGAGGAATGATGAGCGAAATCATACTGGTGCCATTCCTAATGATAAAAGACAAGCAGTCACCAATACCAAAGTGTCAGAAACTTTCTTTAATATAGTGGGGCTCAGTTGATGAGATTTGTTGGCCCTGGCAAGAGTGCTTAAGTAGTTCTGTAAATGCTTGAATTATATGGGCCAGGTTTAGAATGTCATTCCAAAAGCTGGGAGACTTAAACAATCCAGGTCTTTTTCAATATTTCATCTCAGTTACATCACACTGTAAACTTTTGCTATTAATTCTGTGTCTTACGATCTTATACTCCACAACTACCTGAAGAAGCAGTGCTCCAAAAGTTAGTGCTTCCAAATAAAGCTATTGGACTATAACCTGGCAATGTGTGATTTTTAACTTTGTCCACCCCAGTCCAACACCAGTACTCCAAATCTTGAATAGCTAAGGTTTGCAGGGATATGGGCCATGAGCAGACAGGTGGGACTAGTTTAGTTTGGGATTATGTTCGGCATGGACTGGTTGGACTGAAGGGTCTATTTCTGCGCTGTGTGACTATGACTATATGCTTTCATTCACAGTTACTGATCTTAACATCAGGTTTGCCTCCAGGCCTCAAGGTTCCACAAAATACATCCTAGCTCAGACTTTAACATACAGATAGATGGCATTCACAGCATAAAGAAAACTGCAAAGCATTTGGTGAAGTGGCAGCTATGGTGAAAGGGACCTGAGGTGCAAGTATGGAGCTGGAAATTCATGTTCATTGTAGTCCCCTATCAAGTTAACAAAAATCCAAAGTGCACAACCTGAGTTCTAAGGTTCCCAGCTGGAAATACCCTGACCTTCAGCACCAGGTTTCAAGCTGGCTTAAATCTGGGGCCCAACTCTTTCCATGAGACAGCCAATTACTTTTCACCAATGCTGACGTCATGAAACAGTCGAATGAGAAGAGGAACTGAAGACTCATTTGTCTGCTACAAAAGATCTACAACTGCTGCATCAGAGGTTTATTGTGTAAAACAGCCATTGGCAAAGTGGGCGAAATAGAATCAAGTGTCTGACAAGTAGGCTATGATATAATCTCACACTACACAACTCACATCCTGATCTACCCAACAAAGGAGCACAGATGCTCTACCTAACTAAGGCTTCACTCAAGTAGCTTCCTATGTCAGCAAACATTGAAGCTTCTGAGGGGAAAGAAACATCCTCCTCAAAGACCACCACCAGATAACAGCTAACAAAGCACTTGCACAATTCATAAAACATCTCAACACAAGAAAACCCACACAGATGCCTGAAATCCCATAGTCCTTACTGGAACACATAACACACCCCCAGCTGTCTGCTAGCATCACTAACTGGAACCGCGTATTAGACCCAAATGGTCCATGGTATCTGTCCCTGGTCTTCCTTAACCAACATCATAAACACATTTTTTAAAATTCATCCACAGGGTTTAAGCGTTGCTAGCTCAGCTTGTATTTACCAACTATCCCCAAATGCCCTTAAGGTGGTGGTGATGGTGAGCCACTACACTGAACCAGTACAGCCCATGTGTATGCAAACCACAGGCTCAGTTGGGAAGACAATTCCAGGATTTTCTCCCAGCGGCATAGTTCCAAGTCAGATTATATTTGGCTCAAGAGGGGAACTTGCACATGATAGTATGCCTATGTCCTTGCCCTCTTAGGGTTCAGAAGATGCTATCAAAAGGAGCCTTGCCAAGTTACTGCATTGCATCTCAAATATATTGCATGGTGCCATCACTGTGCACCAACTGCATTGGGATTTAATGTTTAAAGTGGTGGATGGGGTTTCATTTCTTCTTCTTAATGTGGTTGCATTGTGGGATCTCATTGTTATAAATTGGCTGGCACATTTCATTTCATTCATTTCTGAAGTATTCCACTGATTGCAAAGTACTTTAAAGATGGCCTGAGGTTGTGAAAGGTGTTATATGAATTTAAGACCTTTTATGTGCATACATCTTAGCATTTATAATGATTAAGCAAATTTTCAGTATGTGCAGCTCATAAATTGACACCTAAACACCTAAAATTGGAAATGATTGCTCGATCAAAAACTAAAGACTTTCAAAATAGGTGCTTTTACTACTATAGTTCTGCAGGCTCTTCCACTTTACATTCTGTGTTTTATGTTACAACAGAGCATTGCAACTCATACAGAAATGAGCTAGTGAAACACTTTCCAAAGAATAACGTTATAGGCTACTTTCCAAAATGACCCTCAAATGTCAACCTTAACCACCAAACAGACTGAACACCTGCTCGCTGCAAAAAGTAATCCAACACCATTTTTCAATTTTGTGCAGTGATAAAAAATCTTATGTCCTACATATATACCTATCAGATAGTACTTACTTATACTGATAATACCAGTTCATCATCCAAGTGTCACGTACATTCAGATACAGAGCCTTAATTTTGTACTTTCATTATCATTGTATTACCTAGTTTTATCCAATTTACTCAGATATATATACACTGTCTTTTTGTCATGACATATCAACATTTCAGATATTAATATCTTTCTTACCTAATCTCTACTCTTCAGTTTATGAAATCTTACCAAATTTGATCCTTTGCCTATACAATTTAATTCAAAGCTTTCGCTACTCCCCAGTTACATAGCTTACGAGAACACCGGCCCCAGCATAATTCAGGCACAGACCAACCTAATAGTACAAATCCAACTTAGTCCAGTGTTGGTGCCAGCTCTAAATGAGCCATAAGTCATTTTATTCTCCCACATCAGGTTTTCAGCCACTATTCTCTCCTGCCCATTCAGTTAATATCTTCATTAGCCGATACTAATCTTCACTGCTCTAACCAAAGCAACCACAAAATTAAAAAAAACAACTTTGATTTACTCACGAACCTGCACTGAATCCACCAATATCCATTACATATTATAGACAGTACCCAAACTGTCATCTTGTTATGATACAGATTGACGTTCAGAAATTTAGTGACCAAACTTTTTTGTGATGCTCACCCTAATTTTTATAGCCTATCACCACTTACTGTTCAGACTGATATGAAGAACAGCCTCAGAGGACAAGTTATTAGAAAACAACAATGAAGTCAACAGGCAAAGGCAAACCATTCCTATTGATGCTGGATTTTAGCAAATAAGTTCTTTTCACAAAAGAGGTGCCTACTGTTTAACCAAGGCTGCAAGTGCTGGCAGGAAAATTTAAAAACTATGAAAAGTTTCTATCTGTCAACAATAGCTCAGTTCAAAAAGTAAATAAATCTGAACAACTGAATTCTTCCCACATGGAAGATTCAGGGTTCCACTCCAGTTCTGTATATGTTTTTTGCACAGAATGCCATTGTACAAATGTGACACATAAAACATTCAGCAGACAAAGCATACAATTGCTTGTTTTAAAAACCCTAGAAAGCACACATGCTCTAACATTGTCCTATCACAAGACTTTAGTGATCAGCTAGTTTTCAAATATAGGGGGATGCCATGACCCTGAATCTAAGAACGAGGAGCAGGAGTAGGCCATCTGGCTCCTCGAACCTGCTCCACGATTCAATAAGATCATGGCTGATCTTTTCATGGCCACAGGTCCACTCACCCACGCTCTCACCATAATCCTTAATTCCTTCATTGTTCAAAGAAAATCTTAGTTTTAAAAACATTCACTGAAGTAGCGTCAACTACTTCACTGGGCAGGGAATTCCATGGATTCACAACCCTCTAGGTGAAGAAGTTCCTTCTCAGTTCAGTCCTAAATCTGCTCCCCCTAATCTTGTTCTAGTTTCACCTGCCAGTAAACCTCAATCAACACTATGGTCAAAAAACAACCAGAGAGCGGAGAATCTCTCATTTCAAACTTTTAAAGAGTCATTGGCTGAACAGGACATACATTCAAAAGCTGCAAGTTAGCAGACTTTGGCAACATTTCATCCTAAGAGATTTGACTCGCCTCAAAGGCTTTACTGGTTTAAAAAAAACACAAAGAAAGAGCAGAATTTCACTTATTCTTCTCGAACATATTGATATCTGTTTTCAAAAAAAGGGGCAGAAATGTGATGGCTGCAATTAGTAGAGTTAGCAAAGGGAGTGAAGTAAAATAAACAGTCTCTCTTCCACATTACCAATAATGTCTGCCGAAATTTGTTTATTCTTTCACGAAATATGGGTACCATTCACTAGACCAGCACTTACTGGTCGTCCCTAACACCATAAAATAGCCAAGACATTTTCTGGACTCCAATATGAAAAGCAATCACTTGAGTAAATAATAGTAGGGACTATTTGCTTACGCATCAGGGAGACAGAGAAATCAGCATCAGCCACACAGAAACAAGCTTAAGTAGGCGATATGGAGCCTTAAATCAAACAAGTGGTTGGATGACAAAAAGCAATTATTGATATTATTTAAATGTCTGTTTATAGTCACCTTGATGAGGGTTTCAATGCTTTCTGCTATATGAAACTCAGTGTAATACAATACCTACAAAACAAAAAGAACTATTTTTGGTTCTTACCCTCAAAGTATCAGTTTGATACTCAATACAGATTGCCTGCCTGTTAAACCTATGCTTCCAGCAACATGGGAACCTGAAAACAGTATTTCTCGGTCTCATGGACAAAGATAACCTCCAGCATAACTTAGTCAAACCCTCTTCATTATACATGAACCCAGCCGACAATGAGGTTGGCACATGCATGAGAGAACCCATTGCCCTGCAATGTTAAGCAGTCACTAAAAGCGAGATATAGTAAGGTTAAGAAACCCTGAAATGGTGTGCGGCAAAGTCACACAGGGCCATTATTCCACTTGTGTCCTACTCCATTCTACCTAACAAAAAGTCAGATTAAATCCCAAACGAGGTGTGAAAATGACTGACCATTTAATAACCGGTTTTATACTATAATAGGATTTCAGAGTACATGTCTTTAGACCACAGAAGCCTGCAAAAATGCAAATTTTGGAGGCCAATTTCTGGGATATTATCTGCATATTCTAAAAACCGAACAGCAAAAAGGTATTAGAACAGTTTAACAGATGTGGTTAAGTCCCCAAGGGCACCGTTAAAAAGGCCCATTCATAACAATTCTGTGAATACTTGAAAAATTCAGCAGGTCTAGCAGCATCTGTGGACAGAGAAACAAAGTTAACATTTAGAATCCAGCAGGATTCTTCTTCAGAAAAGGACAGTCATATCACACTCAAAAGTTAACTTATTTTCACACTCCACAGATACAGCCAGGCCTGAGTTTTTCCAGCATTATTTGTTTCAGATTTCCAGCCTACACAGTATTTTGCTTTTACAACAATTCCATAACTGGGTGAGCTCCCATTAACGTCAGATTTTTCTCCTACTCATGTTGGACAGCACCCCAAGCTTTTGATAAATTGCAATTGCCATTTGTCAAACATCCTGCCACTCAAGGAAAGGTCTATGCTAGTCAGCTATGGCAAGAATTCACGGCTGCCCGACACAGTTGCAACTGGGAGAAAGTGAGAACTGCAGATGGTGGAGATCACAGGGTCACATCATGCACAACGCCAAATGCACCCTGATGGTGGCAGTTGTCAGTGTTTTGGGACCAGTTGCAAGTGTGGTGCCAGAAAAGCACAGGTCAGGCAGCATCTAAGGAGCAGGAGAATTGATGTTTTGGGTATAAGCCCTCTTATGAAGGGCTTATGCCCGAAACATTGAATCTCCTGCTCCTCGGATGCTGCCTGACCTGTTACGCTTTTCCAGCACCACACTTGCAACTGGTCCCAAAACACTGACAACTGCCACCATCAGGGTGCATTTGGCGTTGTGCAAGCAGTGTTTCACAAGCTTTAACAAGGGTGGGGGTTTGGGAGCATAGGGGGCTAAATAATCTTGAGACTTGAACTCAAAATCATCAGGGGAGCCATAGAACCTAAATTCAACTGCTTATAAATAATTTTGGAATTAAAATAAAACTGGTGTTGTCAATGGCAATCATGAAACAACTGCTAGTTGTAAATGCTTACTACTGTTCTTCACAAGTGGAAATCTGCAGGACCTACCTGGTCTGGTGTATGAGGATGTATGAGGTGTAATTATGTCATTGACTATTAACTGCATTGTGAAATGGCACAGCAGACTATTTGTTTGTACCCAACTGCTTCGAAAAAAATAATAAAACCAACTAATCATCTTGCATTGAGCAAGGGATCAGCTATGACAATGCCGCACCTAGCCCAGTCAACCATGCAGAGACCTCCTGACTAATATTTTGGGTTTGTGCAAAATCAGCAGAATGTTCCACAGATTTGTTCAGCAGTGAAATGACCACTGACCTCTCAGGATACATTTACCATCTTGAAGGACAAGGACAGAATAGTGAAAACATCCATCACCTGAAAATTCCCCTCTAAATCTCGCCATCCTGCCTTGGAAATAAATTGACATTACCTCGTCATTACTAGGTCAAATCTAGTATATCACAATGTAACATGTGGGAGTATCCTTACTCCATTGATTTCCCTCCCCTCCTCTTCAAGGACAAATGATGGTGCTGTTCTCTGCTAATTTTAGATGGTTTCCAATAAATTACTACTTTAAGTAATCATATGGTAATAGAACATTCTCAACACTGAATTTCACCAAGCCGCCTCAGAACTTAATCAGCATCATGCATATTCAGCAAACTCAAGTCTATTGCAAAATAAAAGTTACATTTAATGCAGCCAATTACAGTCCTATAAGTCTACTCTATCAGCAGCTGTCAGAATGTATCACTTACTGCGAACAAGTAGTATTTGCTTAGGAACTAACAACTCAGCAATAATTAGAAATATGGGAACAGAACCAGGCCATACAGGTCATACAGCCCCGAGAGTTTGCTCCACCATTCAACAAGATTACAGGTGATCTGTGGACTAACTCCACAAACCTGCCTTTGGCCAATATTCCTCAATACCTTTAGTTTAATACAAGCAAATCTCAGATTTAAAATGAATAACTGATCTAGGAGCAAATACCATTTGTAGAAGTTCCAAACCTCTACCATCTGTGTGTGTCGAAGTACTTCCTATCATCTCTGGTCTGCTCTAATTTTTAGACTATGCTCCATAGTCCTACATTCTCCAACCAGTGGAAATAGTTTTGTCATCTCCCCTGTCTTGTTAGTATCTTGAAAACTTGAATTTGGTTCTAAAATCACTCATTTCCCAATTTCATTCTAACATTGAACAAAACAAACACAAAACAGCTGCATTCCAGAGTATTCCGAAAATGACCCTAATAAATTTCAAAGTGTCAAGAATCAAGACAACAGCTTTCCAACGTTTGGCGTTATACTTACACAAAAGTCAGACAATACAATCATTCAAAATCAATCATCTCAGCTGGGACTTCCCTGCAACTTCACAGGGGTTAATGTCCTGTGTCCAGACATTTTTATTGATGAAACATTTTACCTTCATCCTAATATCAGACTGGTGACATCTGCTGTTGATTGAGTATCCCATTTCTCAGATTATAAACAGCCTGTTCAAACAGACAACATTCATCATTGTCTCCAAGTGACAGAATCCAATCACCTTGACATTTAATGCCATTGTCATCAGCAAATCCACATCCAAGGATAACAATTCAATAGAAAAAAACTGGACCAGCAATGCCGACATGAATGCAGCTTTAACAATGCATCATCCAGGAGAACACAGCCCATCCACCAACTTCAACACATACTTCTTTCACCTAGGACAAAGAGGCAGCAGTGTACATCCCTGACAAGATGCAATGCAGCAACTCACGCAGGTTACTTCAACACCACCTTCCAAACGCATGCCATCTATCATTTAGGTCAGAAGCGTAGAAACATCACCAAGGCAATGACCCGTCAAGCCCTTCTGACTAGCAGCAATATCATATTCCTGAATCAAAATCCTGAAATTCCCTCCCTAAAGTCTTGTGGATTAGTAAAGAAATACTTGTACAGCACTCTTCATGACTCCAGAACATGCCAAAGTGAAATTGTTCAAATATAGTAAAACGCAGCAGGCAAATTGTGAAAGTTGTAACATAACGATGATCAGGTGATATGATTTTGTGATGTTGACCAAATGATTGATGTCGATTAAGATACTGGCACCTACTCTTCTGAAATAGTACCAAAGTATTCATTACACCCAATGAGAAGTGCAGTATGTTTCCAGCAAATAAGGGTTCCAAATAAAGTAGTGAGCAGCAGTCAACATTTTGTATTTAACCCTGAATGCCAAATGTTCCAAGGTGCTCACAGCAGTTTAATCAAACAAAATTTGACACAGTCATGTAAGGCAACAACAGGGCTGAAGACAGGAAGGAAGGCAGGGATGAGGGCCTTGACAACTCAAGGCAGAGTAACCAGTGCAAAAATAAGCAAAATGCACAAGAGACCAAAGTTAAAAGAACATAGCATTTAGTAGGAAGTTGGGCCTTGAAAAAATTACAGAGATAGCAAGGGAGTGTTGGAAGAATTTGGAAACAAGAATGAGAATACCAATTATGGGGTTGTTTTAACCGGAGGCCAACACAGATCACTGTGGGCACAGAGGCGATGGATGAACAGATTTGGTGCGTATTAGGACAGAGGAAGCAGAGTTTGGTTGTACAAAGTTACGGTTGGTAAAATGTGAAAGGGCAAATGGGAAGCATGTTGTAACAGTCAAGTTAAAAGCATAGAGGATTGCAAAATCAGATGGTCTATGGTAGATCAATGCAAATTCCTTTTGAGTCAACAGGACAGGAAGGCTGCAGAAAGCCTGATTCAGCCAGCTGCATTCACAAAATCTCTCCATATCCAGTGATATAAAAAGCAGTCCAACAACACTATCCTTTCTAAGCAAATATACCCAATATAAATCACTGAATTATCAGTTTGATTGGATGGGCCTTGTTCATATGCATGCTGGACATGTCCAACCCAACTGCTCTACTCAGAACTTGATTGGGAAAGAGAGTCCCAGAGACACAATGGAAATGCTTCTTAAAAATGTCCTCAGAGCATCCCTAAAGCAATCAAATATCCCCACTGAGTGTCCCTGGCTTGTCACCAACCAAAATGGGAAAGGATCATTGTCATGGAGAAGTTGAGAGAAGTCATCAGGATTTGACTAGATGAAGTTGAGGTCTCACCGAGAACAGAAAGACCTCCAATTCACCTTGTCTGCCCTTTTGAGCATCATTTGCCCAAATGTCTATACACCACACAGAGACATCTCAAAGTCCATGAAAACAAGTCCTCCTCTATACAGAGATCCCGTACTTAGTATTCACCATGAAATATTTTCAGTCTACAGCTCTGAAACAAAAGCAGATATTGCTGGTGGAACTCAGCAGGTTGGGCACATTGGTGGGGAGAAAGCAGAGTTAACATTTCAAGTCGAATGACCATCAAAACTCAGCAGCTAGGAAAAAATACTTACGAAGACGAGGTTGGTGATGGTGGTGGTGGGCAATGGTGGTGGTGGACGTGTGTGCATAAAAATAGATGAAGAGCTCAGAGGTATAGAGATGGAACGAGAGCAAGAGAAAGGGATAACCAATCAAGGACATTGCGGATAGCAAGCCAGGACAGAAGACACATCAAATAAATGTCAATAGCAGCTAAGAGTAGGAGAGAATGGGTGATCTGTACTGACGGCAACCCACTTAAAATGGATTAAAGGCCTCGGAGTAGATGAGAATGTGACAATGCTAAAGGAGGCCATGTCATAACAGAACTGGGCGCAAGATGGGTAAAAAGCAAACAGAAGGATGGAATCAAGCTCTCAAATTATTGAATTCAGTGTTAAGTCCGAAAGGCTGCAGAGTCCCCAAACGGAAAATGAGATGTTCTTCATGGAGTTTGTGCTGTGGCTCTCTAGAATACTGCAGCAGATCTGACAGAAATGTATTGACAGTGCAGACAACTAGAAGCTTGGGATCATTTTTGTGGACAGAATGTCAGTGATGCAAAGCAGTCACCTTGGCTGGGTTTCATTTTCCCAATGTACAATGAACAGTGAATATAGAAGATTAGTTTGAGTGAAGTACAAGTAAATCATTGCTTCACCTGGAAAGTAGTCCTTGGGCTCTGGAAGTTAAGGATGGGGAGGTCTTACACCTTCTATGAACATATCAGGGGGTGCCTTGGGGGATGCATTTCTTCTGTCCTGGTCAGCTATCCACAATCTTGTTTGCATTCTCCTTTCATACCTCTATGACTCTGGGCTCCATTACCACATATCAGTTCACCTGTCCCCTTCCCAGCCAAATTAAGACTTCAGCAATAATATCACTTCTTCCTAGCTGCTAATAGTTCTGAAGAGTCATTAGACTTGAAACATTAACTGATTTCTTCTCACAGATGCTGCCAGAACTGCTGGGTTTTGCCAGCAATTTGTTTGTTTCAGATCTCCAGTATCCACAATTCCTTGTTCTATTTTAGTGTTTAACTCACTGACATCTTTTCCAGGTATGCCCACCTTGAAGTAGTGCTGCTCCTCTCTGACAGGATTTCCATTCTAGTCTTATTTCTTATTCTCTATTTTTACTTACATTTTTCTCTTCTAGTATTTAACAAAGTCTTCGTTAAAACTTCCTTCCACAGCCACATTCTCTACCTCATTGACTGCCTCTGGCTCAGACTCCTCTCACGTAAGTTCAAACTAAAATTTCAATCTTTATGTTGCAAATCAACCCAGAATCACAGGTATCTCAGTGATCTTCAATGCTCCTCAGATAGGTGCTTTCACCACATCCTCAGATGCACACCCAACCTCTCTCTACTAGCAGCATCTCATGTTGTCTCAAAATTGTCTTGCTCCCCCAGTCCCACTTCAATCCTCATTTGAGTTTCAAACAAACTTTTTCTCTTCCTTTCAGACATTAAGAAATGCGAGCTACAATAACTCTGATACCCACTCCTATGGGACATCCTTCCCCTTCCCTGCCCTCTGACTCCATCTTTTCTCTGGACTCCACTTACTACCTCTGATCTTCCACCCTCTGATGTTGAATGCTTCGTATTCAGCAAAGGTCTCAGCGTTCTTCCTCTGCGCCCCCACCTCAATGAATTTTGGGCACATGATGTTGAACCCACCTCCATCTCGATTTCTTTTGATAAAAGTCTCCTCCCCATCCCTCTGGTCTACTCCATATTACTTCTACCTGAAGTCTTCCCACTGGTCTATTACCTACACTTAACTGGTTCATTGAGATCTGTCAACGTGACACTGCTTGCCTTAATTTCTGACTCCACACCCATTCAATTCTACCCCCCTCTGAACTGACTCAGAATGGTCGGATCCAACCCTGATTTTGTCATCAAGCCTGCTGACAAGGGTGATGCTGCTGTCACCTGGAATGCTAACTTCTATATTGTAGAGGCCGAGTGCCAGTTTTAAGACACCTCCTTTTATCGCTTCCCGCACCACGATTCCATCACTAAGCATCAGACTATTATATCCACAACTGTCACCGATATCATTTCAGCTGGGAACTTCCCACAAGAGCATCCAATTCTACTCTAAATCTAAAAACAGGACTGCCCGGCAGACCCATTCCTTTTATTAGTTTCTGCCCCACAGAAGTTATTTCTTCCAAACTCTCCTTCATTGCTCAGTCCTTTCAGTTTAGGAACTGGGAAGTCATGTTGAGGCTGTACAGGACATTGGTGAGGCCTCTGGGCGGCACGGTGGCACAGCGGTTAGCACTGCTGCCTCATAGTGCCAGAGACCCGGGTTCAATTCCTACTGAATTTCCCGTAGTGTTAGATGAAGGGGTAAATGTAGGGGAATGGATCAGAGTGGATTGCGCTTTGGCAGGCTGGTGTGGACTTGTTGGGCCGAAGGACCTGTTTCCACACTAAGTAATCTAATCTAATTTTCTGGAATACTGTGTCCGGTTCTGGTAACCCAGTTATTGAAGGATATTGTTAAGCTGGAGAGGGCTCAGAAGACGTTTACCAGGATGTTGCCAGGTACGGAAGGTTTGAGTTATAACGAAAGGCTGGATAGTCTGGGTCCTCTTACAATGGAGTGTAGGAGGTTGAGAGGCAACCTTAAAGTAGTTTATAAAATAATGAGAGGTAAAGATTGAATTAATGGTAATTGTCTTTTCCCTACAATGGGGGATTTCAAGGCTGGGGGGGGTACATTTTAAAAGGTTATAGGAGAAAAGTTTTTTTAAAACTTGGAGGGGCAAATTATTTTACCTAACGGTGGTTCACATGTGGAATGAACTTCCAGAGGAAGTGGTGGATGTAGATACAATTATAATGTTTAAAAGACATTTGAATAGATACATGAATAGGAAAGATTTAGGGGGGAATATGGGCCAGAAGGCGGCAGGTGGGACTAATTTAGTTTGGAATGATGTTCAGCATGGACTGTTGGACCAAAGTGTCTGTTTCCGTTCTATATAATTCTATGATTACTTTTTTCTCCCCTTGTCCAGTCCCGCCCCATGTCCATCCACGATCCTTCTGACATTATGTCAGTTTCAGAATTTGCAATTTGGACATGCAACTATTTCACATGTCCACCCTCCATCAGAATGGTGTCAGGGCCCTCCTGGAAAGAAGGCCTGAACCATCCGCATCCACCTTCTTCTGCGTAGCTGAGTTTATCTTCATTTAAACAACTTCTCCTTCAACTTTCCTCACTTTCTTCAGGTCCAAGGCATAGGCATGGGTATTTCTATGAGCCAATGCTATGTGTTTCTTTGTCAGGTATGTGGAACATTCTTGTTCCAGTCCTACTCTTGTCCCTCCCTACACTTTCTTCAGTACATTGATGACATCATCAAGTGCTTCCCATTCTCATTTTGAACTGGAAAACTATCAACTTTGCTTTCAAATTTCACCCTGCCCTTACCTTTGTCCATCTTTGACTCCTTCCTTCCCTTCCTCGACATGCTTCCATTTCAGGGGATAGACTGGCCACAGATATCCATTACAAACCACCAACTCCCACAGCTCCATCAACTATAGATTGCCATACACTGCTTCCAGTAGGGTGGCACAGTGGCTCAGTGGGTTCAATTCCCGCCTCAGGCAATTTCTGTGTGAAGTTTGCATATTCTCCCCATGTCTGGGTGGGTTTCCTCCGGGTGCTCTGGTTTTCTCCCACAATCCAAAGATGTGCAGGTTAGGTGAATTGGCCATGCTAAATTGCCCGTAGTGTTAGGTGTATTAGGAGGGGTCGGTTTCACTTCAGAGGGTCAGTATGGACTTGTTGGGCCAATGGGCCTGTTTCCACACTGTAGGGAATCTAATCTAATCTGCGTGACACACAAGTGGGTGGCGACTTGGGTAAACTCTTTGCATGCCAAACAACCTTGTTAATGAGAAAAAAACTTGACAAAAAACCTTTGGACTTGAGGTTTTCAGATTTTGGATAAAGGGTTCTCAACCTGTGTCAATGTGTTCCCACACTAATATTTCTGTCACAGGCCTGCTGTAGTGTTCCAGTGAGCGTCAGCATAAGCTCAAAGAACAACATCTCATGCAGCCTCTCAGACTCAAGATCAAATTCCATAACTTTACAGCCTGATTCCATCCTGTCATTTTTGTTTTAATCCACCTCACACCAGATCCTGTTATGACATGAGGTACTTTTAGCACTGTCACCCATTCTCACCTTCTCCTCGGCTTATCACCACATTACATGGGTCGTCTTCAGGACAACTCACCCATTTTCCCCTAATCTTAGCTATTATCACTTATCTCTTCTTCTGTCCTTGTTTACCCACCCCTTTCATATCTCTGTCTCTAGGTTCCACCTTAACCGATCTGCTCACCTCTCCCTTGTCCTCAGCCCTCCAAACCTCATCTTCAGCATAAATACCACATTATCAGAACTGTTAGCAGCTAGAACAAAGGGTCATTGGACCCAAAATGTTAAAACTGCTTTCTTCCTGCTGACGTGCCCAGATCTGCTGAGTTTCATTAGCTGTTTTTACTTTAGAGCTTTAAACATGGGTAGCTGAGCAAGTGCGAAGGAATAGAGTTTGTGCCTGGGACAAATCTTCCCTTTTTGAGTAGTTTTTTAAAAATACATGAAATCTTCAAACCAGTAGTGGTACAACATGTGCAGTATTTAACAAGGAACAATCCCTTCATCACTGAAGCTTAAATTGGGACATTAGCCAGAGCTGAAGACAACATACAGAATCTTGAGACTTCTCAAGTTTGATGTTGGAAGTGACATTTGATCAGATGGAAACCATGCCATTCCTTACTTCCAAGCTAAGTCTGTGGTGTAAAACCACTGCACCAAATGAGGCAATTTCATGCTCAGTTAAAGGTCTCATCCTGCTGCTCTCAACTGAGTGGCAGGCAGGAGGCTCACCATGTGTATGCATTACAAAGAAACAAGAGAGCCAGCCACCTCTTGCCCTTGTTACCAGTTCCTTTCACAATCACAGCAGATGTTTAAGAAAATAGCTCACAACAAAGATACATCCCCAGAAGGAAAGAGGATTCTAATGAGGGGGTAACCCAACTATGATGGTACATCTTTTGACTCAATTTGATACGGTGCGGCAAACCAGAGATTGGGAAAGATTTAAGAAGCCAACAAAAGATGATCAAAAAAAGGGAGAAAACAAACAATAAAGGCAAACTAACAAGCAGTATAAAATCAGACTGTAAAATCTTCCTTAAGTATATAAGCAAGAAAAGAAGCCAGAATAAACATGCAACCCTTCAACGATTGAGATTTGTGAAATAATACTAATTGTGAACCACAAAATGACAGAAGAGTTGACTAAATATTATGCATCATTCTTGACAGCATAAGACACTTACAGCATTCCTAAAATACAAAATAATCATGGAGTTAAATGAGTAAGTGGAAAATAAATACAACATCTGTCCCTAATACCTTTTTTCAAGTGAAACTAATAAGGCCAAAGGTCAATAAACCCCCTGTTAGATTACATTCTAGGAAGTAGCTGCAGTAACAGTATCTGCATTGGTAGCAATCTTTCAAGGATCCTTGGATTTGGGAAAAGTTCCAGAGGACTAGAAAACTGCCAATGCAATATCCTCATTTAAAAGAGAAGGAGACAAAATAAAACATAACTATAGCCAGTTAGCTTAACACATCATTGGGAAAATTTGGGAGTCTATTATCCAAGGATGCAAGAAGTAGAGCATAATATAATCCATCAGAAGTAAAATGGCTTCATAAAAGGGAAATCATGCTTGACAAATTTGTTAAGAGTTCTATGAGGAGACAACAAGCAGGTGAGATAAAGGAGAGAGAGATGCAGCAACAAAGGCATTTAAAAACATTCATTTAAGATAAAAGCTCCAGTTGTTGTGGGTATTATATTATATTATCATGGATACAGGAATGAATAGAAGACAAGAAAATTTGGACAACTGGGTATTTTCAGTTAGATATTAATGACTTGGATGCCAGTATGAATGCAGAATCACCAAGTTTGCAAATAACAAAAATAGTGGGAAGGCAAATACTAGTTATGCCAAAAAACAAGTTGAAGGAGTTGGAAAATACATGAGACAATGTACTAAGACAGGAAGAATTGAATATTATTCTAATACGGATTGCGAAAAGCTGCAAATAGATTTGGAGGTCTCACGCATGAATCACAAAGCCAGCATACAAATCAGCAGGTAACATTGAAGGCAAATGGACTATTGGCCTTTTCTTCAAAACAAATTGCCTGTAAAAACTGATTTTGCTAAAACTAAATAAAGGAACTAGTGACACCACATCTGGATTACTGCTAACAGTTTTAATACCCTGATCTCAGCAAAGATATACATGCATTCGAGGTAGCTCAGAGAAAATTCACTTGGACGATTCTGGGTAAGGATCTTTTTATAAAGAGATTGAGTTGGTTGGGCTTTTACTCATTGGATTGAAGACAGAGAATATCCAATTGAAACACTAGACTGAGAGAGAGTTTGATATGATAGATACTGATCGGTTGTCTCTCTTGTGGGAGTGTCCAGAACTCAACTACATAATCTCAGTTTTATCCTATTTCAGGCAATGATGAGGATTTTCTTCTGAGGGTAGTACATTTGTGGAATTCTTTATTGCTGAGGGTTGTTGAGTCTGGCTGTTGATTGCATTCAAGGCCAACACAGACAAATTTTTAACCAGTACGAAAACCTACCAGATCAGTTACGATCTCATTGGGTGGTGGAGCAGATACAATGAGTTGAAGAGCTTATTTCTGTTCTTATACTCCATGATTAATATCTCACTAGGACAGAGTAACAAAGAGTTAATTTGCTCTGCTGATGTGCAGGAAATCAGATGACCCAAGGCTAGGGTGTTAAGCCTCCGTCTTGCAGGTAGCATGTAAGGAATTTACATTCCCATCCCTTGCCATTCAGAGCCATTTCCTAGTTGTTCAGAGTAAAAGAACATCATCATCCCCTATTCAGAAATCAATAAGAACAGTGCAATTAAAATTCTGACTAATCCCTGCAGTTAAAAAAACAATTCACAACAGATTTGACCATTAAGAGATGATTTATGTGATATTGTTTCTGGAAATGATGTGATCACTACATTGTGTCCTGAGTGGCGTGTGACTGTGGAGGATATCTGGGGATTGCCTTGTGGCCATTACTGACTGTGATGTAAAGATTTTGTATAAAAGGACTATTCCTTTGTTCAGAGAGATCCCTTAACATGGCTTCACAAGCATTGTGAAGAGTATTAAGAGTTAAGAGTGTTACGAGTTCCTCCATAGCTTATACTTTCTTAATAAATTTTGAAGGTTTACAAGTTGGCATACTGCAGTTGCATCAAGTGTGTAAGAATCTCAAGAAAAAAAGAACCTAACACTGGGACCCAGTGGCGGTGGTTTGGATGCTTGTCAACCTTTTATTATTTGGAGGGAATTTTCACTCATGTACTTGGTGTCATTCAAGAAAAATGAGAATTTATTCATAGTGAAAGGCAGGGCATATGCAACACCATGTGCCCTGAGGGCTACTCCATAACATTCAATGGCTAATTTTTCAACCTCACTATTTCACTGCCTATGCGATGCAATCACATAGCAATATAGTATCTAGTACATGTTAATATTTGGCATTTGGATTTTGAGGATCACATTTAGAAAGATTCATCAATATCTTCAATAATTATGAGCAATCTTTCAAAGCCACAAAACAGGAAATTATTGATTCTCTGGGCACCATAGTAATTAAATTGGCACTGGCTTAAGTTAACATCAAAAGCATTATTTTTTCAAAGTAATGATAAAAAAAACCAGCACTCAAAACACATTTATTCTAGATTGGTAAGTCATAGCTAACACATTGCCGTCACATTTACAAAGCGAGATTTCACTTCTTTTTATTTGCCTCAGACCTCCATTTTAACAACTTACACAATTGCATCCACTGCATTTTTCCCCAAACAGTTAAACTGGACACACTATATTAATAAGCAATTAATTATTTGAGGGATTTCAAGTTTGCTTTGACCCTAGTTAACTGACTGTGGTTTCATTAGTAGGTTGAAACTTTTGTCTTTGTAGTTTCCCCTTCGTTCCTGTCTGCAGCATTTCAATCTTTCTTGCCTCTTATCCCCTCTTCCACGATCCTTAGAGCTCCAACGTTTACCTCCCACCACACCTGACAGCTGTGTACACACACACACACACATACGTGTCTTGTGGCATCTTTATTGTCCAAGCCCTATCTTTCTAGATTCAATAGGCAGATGGCCAAAGACTGCCTCTGGTCCCAAAGACCTATTCTAGTCTTGGACCTAATCCCCTTCCCAGACCATTAGCTGCCATTTCCGCCACCTCCAGTAGGACGCCAATATAAGACATATATTCCATTCTTCTCCCTTGTCAGCATTCCAAAGGAACAGTTCCCTCCAGGATAGCTTGGACCACTCCTCTTCCAACGCCAACACCTCCTCACATCCACACGACACCTTCCCATATAATCGCAGAAGGTGCAATACCTGCCCTTTTACTCCCGCCCTTAATATTCAAGGCTCCAGACACAGCTTTCAGGTGAAACAGCACTTTACTTGCATTTCACTATCCAGTCTACTTGCATTTGCTGCTAACAATGTGGTCTACTCCATGTTGGGGAGATGAAACACAGAATGGGTGACCACTATGCAGAACACCTATGTTCTTCGTACAAAAACGATTCCCAGATTCCTGCAGCCTGCCACTTGATACTTGATACCCTGGCTAATATCTCAGTCTCAGCCTTGCTACAGTGAAGCTCGGGGTTGCCTGGCCCCTAGTTCTACTTCATTCTCCAGCCTGCTCAACATTCCAATAAGAAACGTTTTAGCTTCTTTTCAGGCATTAAGGAATGCAAGCTGCAACAACTCAGAGGTTACCCCAGGCCCCTCTGGAACCTTCCTTCCTTGTCTCCATCTCTTCTCCAATTCCTAAAGAGTCAGGATTTTACTATCCTTTCTGCTCTCTGATGCTGAATGTTCTGTAATCAGCAAAGGACCTAGTTTTATCCCTCAGCACCTCAACGGATTTTGGGCACAAACATGATGTTAAACTCTTCCATCACATTCACCTCCACACCCATTTCTTTGGACTAAAATCCTACCTCCAACCTACAGATCCTTTCATTCACCCGAACACTCTCCCTCCACCTGATATCCTCCAAATGGCTTTTCAACGTGCACTTGACCTGTTAACTGAGAAATGTCGATACAACATCAGCTGCCTTAATTTCTCTGCTACCCTCACCTATTCAAATCCCCCCCACGACCTCCGTGCTCTCAGATCCAACTTTATAACCTTGTCAACAAGGGTGGTACTATTGTCTAGCATCCTAATCTCTACATTGTGGAGGATGAGTCCCATCTCTTGGACACCTATCTCCCCTTGGATCATGATCCCACCATTGACTATCAGACTATTTTTGTGTCTACAATGGTAAGTAATTAATCTTATTTGTAACCTTCCCTCCACCTCCCCCAAACAGCCCGCTTCTACCTATTTCCCCAAAATCTACAAATGGAATTGCCTGGTCAGTCCCATTGTTTCTCCCTGCTCCTGCCCCAAGGAACTTATTTCTTTCTACCTTGATTGATACTTCTAACCCTCTGTCCAGTCCCTTCCCACTTACATCTGCTATTCATTGGATGCTTTATATCAGTTTCATTATTTCCAATTTCAGGCACCAGTTGCCTTTCTTCACTGTGGACATGCAATTCCTTTACACATCCAATCACCACCATATGGTCTTGGGGGCACTTTGCTTCTTTCTGGTAAGGAGGCCTGAACCATACCCAGCCAAACTCATCTTCATTTTTAACTACTTCTCCAGATCCAAGTGTGGCCATGCCTATCCGCTTGGGCCCGGAGTTATGCCTCTTTGTATGGTGGAACATTTTTTGTTCCAGTCCTACTTGGGCCCTCCTTGCAACTTTCTCCAGTACATCAATGAAATCACTGGTGCTGCTTCCCGTTCTCATTTGGAAATGGAAGGTTTTATCCATTTTTCTTCCAATTCCCACTCTCCTCTCACTTTCACCTGGTTCCCCTTGCCCTTCCTTAACATCTGCTTCAATTTCTGGGGAAAGGCTAGCCATCGGCATCCATTACAAGCGCAATGACTTCCACAGTTGTTGTCTTGACGATACATCTTCACACTTTGCTTCAATAAAGACTCCATACTATTCTCCCAGTTCCTCCGTCTGTCACATGTATTCTAATGCTGCCACCTCCCACAGGTGACCTCAGAAATGTCTACATTTTCCTCAAACTCGAGCTCACCACTATCAGATGACAGAGCCCTTGGCTGCACTATCATGATGCCAGTCTTCAGTCAATTTGATTCAGTTTATTTGACTTCTTGAAACTACAGAAAACATTGGATCTCACAAAGGCTGTAGAACCTGACAATAATCTGGCAATAGAAGACTTGTACTTACAGCATCCCTATCCAAGCACATCAAGTTCAGCTACAATATTTAACATCTACACAGCTGCACGATAAGTTGCCCAGGTATGTCTTTTCCACCAGAAAAAAAACCCAAACCTAACCAGTGACTGCATTATCAGTACACTCTAGATCATCAAAATGATACAAAGTATTGTTGGCTGTGTTATCACAGTCGCATGATGCAACAATGACTTGTTCATTAAGCCTTTTGGGATTCCCCAGGCCAATCCAACATCTTACCTCAATACAGCCTTGCTTTAAACATGGATAAAAGAGCAGGACTCCAGACATGAGGAGAAAGTGAATGTCATGGACATCAGGGCAACATTGACTGAATGTGGCATCAAGAAACCCAAGTAAAACTAAAGCCAATGGGAACTGGGGAAAAGCTGTCCTCTGATTTGAGAATACATACCTAACATGGGGAAAGATGGGGCGCAGTTGCTGAAGGTCAAACATCTCAGTTCCGTAATATCACAGCAAGAGTTCCTCAGGCTAGTGTCCAAGGGCTAAACACCTTCGGGTGCTTCATCTATAATCTTCCCTCCATTTGAAGATCAAAAGTATGGTTGTTCACTGTCAATTGCACTATGTTCAGCATTATTCACACACAGATATTGAAACAATTCATATCTTTAAGCAGCAACACATGGAAGCTTGGTCTGAACAGCAGCAAGTAACGACGACTATCTGTAACAAGAGAATCAAACCATCTTTGTTTGACATTTAATTGCATTTCCATGAATCTCCCCCATCAACATCGTGAAGCTACCAGTGACCAAAAAGTGATCTAGACCAGCCACATAAGCGGGTCAGAGAGTTGGGAATTCTTCAGACAGTAACTCACATAACTCCCCAACCCAGATCCCTCAACTGGAAGGCTCAAATCAGGCAGGAGTGTATTAGAGTGGTCTCCACCTGCCTTCATCAATACCGGTCCAATAAAGTAGCTCAACAACCCATTTGATTGACACTCTGCCCACCACTGACACACAGTAGCAGCATGTACCATCTACACGATTGCAGTGCAGCAGTTCCAGGGTCCTTCAACAGGACTCTCCAAGTCCACAGTTTCTACCACCTAGACAGACAAGGGAAGTAGACTCATGGGAACAATTCCTGATGAAGGGCTTTTACCCGAAATTTCAATTTTCTTGCTCCTCGGGTGTTGCCTGACCTGCTGTGCTTTTCCAGCATGGCTCTAATCTAGACTCATGGGAACATTACCACCTTCAAGTTCCCCTCCCGAACCAACCACAATTTACACTTGGAATTATGGCACCTTTCAATCATGATGGGTTGGTCAATCAATATCCTCAAACTTTTGCTTAACAGTTTGTGTGTGTACGCTCATCAAGCTGGGAGGTTGGTTTGCAAACGTTTCCTCCACTTTCTACGTGACATTTTCAGTGCTACAGAGCCTCCAGTGACACACTGCTGTTCTGTATTGGTTGGAATTTTATTCGGTTTGTTCCCACTATTTCTGGTTGCTGGTTCCTATCCGCAATATACCAACCACTGCAATGAATAGCCGGAAGCAGCAGAATGAAACAAAATAAATTCCTTTCAAAACAGTGCAGTGCTTCACAACACTGAGGATGTCACCTAGAAAGGGGACAAACATATACAAACATTCACAGCTCAGCAAACATACCCACAACATCTGCAACCGGCACCCGAGTGACAAATCTTAACACAATCCTTTCTGAACAGCACAGTGGGTCTACTTGCATATCAAACTGCAGTTCAGCATAACCTCTACAGTGGTAATTAGGGAAGGACAATAAATGCTTGCCTAGCCAATGTATAAATCTCTGAACAAATAAATTGAAAATTAAGAGGAATATTTTTAAATGACTAAGAAGCATTGTTGTTCAGAGGAATCCAGGTGCATCTGTGCACAAATCACAGCAAGTTAATGTATAGCTATAGCAAATAAAATGTTGACCTTGACTTGCAGTTTAGGAAGAAGCAATAGGACCTCAGGGAGATCTCACTGAATTAAGTATGTGTAAAGTTTTAGTCTCCTGACACAAAAAAGTACATCTATACCTTGGAAAGAGTGTATGAAGATTTAAATTGATTGCTCAGGTGAGACACAGAGCTAGCCATGGAATAGGTTGAGTAGAATCAACCTGTACATTATGCACTTGACAGAAGTAAAAAGTTATGTCATTGAAACAAAATTGTTAAGGTCTTGACAAGATTGAAGATGCTAGCCTCTTCAGTCAATGAATACAAAGCGTGGGGACATTTAGGACTGAGAGGAGGAGAAACATTTTCACTCGGAAGTTGTAGGTCATTGAAAATCTCTACATAAAAAGCTGTGGATGCATTCAATGAACACATTTAAGACTGAAATTGACAGAGGAATATGAAAATCAATCTGGAAAGTGATGCCCATGTAGAAGCTCAACAATTAATTAATTGAATGGGGAGAAGGCTTAATGGGCGTTGTGGCCTACATTTTTTCCTATTTACATTTTTATGAACATAAATGAAGCAAAAAGTAATTTAAAATATGAAATCAAGCAACATTAAGCTTCAAGACTGCGGTGGGGTGAGATCAAATCATATCCAAACAATTCAGTACAGTCCTGGGATTATAGGGAATAGAAATAAAAGACATATGTTGTTAATACTTGTTAATGCCACTAGAAGGAATAAACAAACTGCAGCCAAGTGGGATGGTACAGAAACCTGAGGATGTAGAGATCTTAATTAAAGGATCAGAAATTTTATGTTGGAAGTAAGCATACAAAATGTACAGTATGAGGCTGTAACACAAGATTCAATTTTTCTTCATTACATACAATCCTGGACACATTCTAAGGGCAATCCAGCGCATCAGACATTACTAAATACTCAAAGCACACACCAGGTTCTATTCAAGTGTGCTGTACCAGGATCTCAAAGCATGCTAATATACGTATGTATCATAGACATCCTACAAGTGCTGACATCAAGATTTACTTCAGCCTCTATAGCTGAATATTTTTGGCAAAATGATGGACAGTTTTGAAAAATACAGTGTCGTTTGCCACTGAATGTATTTCCATCTTCTGCACGAAGTCAGTGTCTACCAACTGCTTTATGAAATGAATCAATCTTTGTAGCAGGTATCTGGAATCCAAAATATGGACTTTGTTGCATTATTAGAATGACTGCAATCTCTCGGCCAAATCAAGTTACTGCCAATCTGACTTCACTGCTCGAAGTGCATCTACATTGAGGATTGGAAACATGGCTACTTATAGCTTGGAAAAAAAGAACAAGTAGATTAAGTTGTAGACTATAATTCAGCTTCACCACCTTATAGCATGTACATTACACCATTAGACTTTAAAGTCCCATGAAATGAAGTCAAAAGAATTAGATGACATGGAACCTGCTGCTGGCAAGATATTCAGCCAAGAGTGGAATACCACCTGTGTGTATTATACAAACCACAGGCTCTAAAGTGTGTTATTCTTGATGTTTATATGGCACCTTTCATGTTCTCAAATCATATCAAAGTGCACCAGAGCCAAGGACTTGTTCCTGAATTCCAGTCAGCATATAAAGTGAAGCCAATAATCAAAATACAGCTTAAATCCACACACGCAAATGATAATAACTAATTCAACATGGTTTTTCACATTTCCAGAGTCAGACTGGCCTTGCCTTGATTTAATATCTAAATCACACAAGATGGTAACTTCAACCACTCTCTCAAATCTGCAATGAAGAATCAGCCTGAATTGCACATACTCATCCTCAAGAGGGGTTTGGGCTCATGAGCTTCTGATCTAGGGCATGCACACTACCAAGTGAGGAAGCCAACATGTCAAGGCTGTAGCAAATGAAAAAAGAAGAATTAATGTTAGTAAAGTCTTCATCAGAGAATAAGCACTGTGAAAATGGAAATGAAGCACAGATAGAGATTTTCAAAATGTTATTTTAAAAGTTACTTAAGAATGTTCTTTAAATGGGCAAGGATAAGCAAACCTTTGCACTCAGACAAACAGACCATCAAACACTAATCACATTCATCATGGCCCTCAAGGCAGGATTCCATCACCTAATAGAAACTAAATATGTGGAAGGCAAGAATCTAAAATTCCAGCACATCTACAACCAGGAAAGGGAGGCAAACTCTTTAAAAATTAAACTATACCCCTAATGATCATGCAGCTGGGAAGGGGAGACATACAACCCCTTGACAACAGCAGGACAGTGAACACATAGCACAATAAAGACAATGCCTTAAAAGAAACATGCCTCTTCAGAAAGGTTACAAATGTGAAGATTATAGTTCCCTCACTGAATTATAAACAATATAGGCACTGCTGGCACAAAAAGCATTTTCTGAAGTCCATTCTTGGGATAATTTTTGTAGACAAATTAGATGAGCAGCAATTAATCTGAAGACTGTGACCAGACTGCATATCAAAAGAAATTTGTTAGCCAAAAGAATCATTCTAAGCAGATACTGTACAGAATAATAAAAGTTCTAAACCATATAAATGCACAGTAACCTATTTTCAGAAGTGGGTTGAACATGACAAAAGGATGATACTTAATGAATATCTCACCAAAAAGCACAGAAGACTCGGATTTATAGTTTGCATTGACTGTATATTTGAAATGTTGGCAGTTACTTTACTAGGACTGAGTGAATAGGTGGTTCTTCTGCTTTTACCCAATACTGCATTTTTAATTATTCCACATAATTAAATTTGAGAATGAACTTTAGGGGAAAAAAAAACATTTTTTCCGAATACACAAACAAATCCTCCCTAAAGTTGATGAAGCAGAACAAATAGACATTCATCAAGGGGTTACAATGGCATCCCTAGAAGAACACAGCTGTGATTATTGCGATTCCCAAAAGGACAGCTCCCCTCATTTTGTAAAAGCCCTACAGTCACAACTGACTCTTTACTCTAGCCATGTTGCCATAACTTTGCATCATGCTCAAGCATCACAAGTACTCTCTGAAATATCATTCTGATTTAAGTCATGAAAACTGGCAAAATACATCACCAAAAGTGGTAACTGTTCAAAAATGACATAGCAAGAGTCCAGAGACAATATGTTCTTGTTAATGTAATGGACAAGGCTGGTAGGTATAGGGAATGCTCAATTACTAGAAACATTGAGGTTCTGGTCAAGAAAAAGGAGGCAAATATCAGGTATAGGCAGCTGGGATCAAATAAATCCCTAAAAGAGCAGTAGGACTGTACTAAAGACATGAAGGACATAAGAGTAACTAGGGAGAGAATATGGCCCCTCAAAGATCAAAAAGGTCACTTATGCAGAAACCACAGGAGACTGGTGAGATATTAAACTTGCATTTTGCACACTGAAGAGGATATGCAAAGAGGTGAACTTGGAGAAATGAATAGTAATAGCTTGAAAAGTGTCCATATTACAGAGGTGGTGGTGCTTGACATCTTAAAATGCATAACAGTGAATAAATCCCTGGGACCTGACCGCTTCTAGAATACTGGGTCCAGTACTGGTCGCCCAGTTACAGGAAGGATATTATTAAGCTGGTGAGGGCTCAGAGAGATTTACCAGGATATCACCAGGTATGGAAGGTTTGAGTTATAAAGAAAGGCTGGGACGTTTTTTCATGAGGGCATAGAAGGTTGAGAAATGCCCTGATAGATGTTTCTAAAATAACGAAAGGCATAGAGTTGTCTTTTCCCTAGGATGGTGGATTTCAAGGTTAGGTGAAGAGAGAGATTTAGAAAAGATATCAGGGGCAAATTTTTCACACTGGGTTGATCACATGTGGAATGAACTTCCTGAGGAAGTGGTGGATATGGGTACAATTACAACTTTTAAAGACATTTGGCTAAGAACATGACTAGAAATGGTTTGGATAGATATGGGCCAAGAGCAGGCAGGAGGGACTAGTTTAGTTTGGGATTATGTTCTGCATGGACTGGTCAGACCAAGTAGTCTGTTTCATGTTGTATGAATCTATGATGTACATCCCAGAACTTTGTGGGAAGATATGTTGCCAAGATATTTGTATCATCAATAGTCGTTGGATGAGGTGCCAGAAGACTGGAGATTGGCCAATGTGGCCATTATTTAAGAAAAGTCCGAAGGAAAAGCCAAGGAACTATAGACTGTGAGCCTGATGTCAGTGGCTGCGAAGTTGTTGGACGGGATTCTGAGGGACAGGATTTACACGTAATTGGAAAGGACTGATTAGGGATAGTCAACATGGCTTTGTGCGTGGGCAATTGTGTCGCAATAACATGATTAAGTTTTTTGACAAAGTGATAAAGAAGATTGATGAAGGCAGAGCAGTGGGCATTTCTATGTGGACTTCAACAATGCATTTTGACAAAGTTCTGCATAGTACGCTGGTTAACAAGGTTAGATCACATTGAGTACAGGGACAGCTAGCCATTTGGGTACAAAATTGATTCGAAAGAAGGTGACAGAGGGTGGCAGTGAAGGGCTGCTTTTTGGATTGGAGGCCTGTGACTAGTGGTGTGCCACAAGAATCAGTGCTGGTACACTGCTTTTTGACATTTGTACAAATGATTTGGCTGTGAACATAACAGGTATGCTAAGTTTGCAGATGACACCAAAATGGTTTGTGCAGTGGACAGCCAAGAAGGTTACCTCAGGGTACAACAATCAGATGGACCGAAGAGTGGCAGATAGTGTTAAATTTAGCTAAACAGGAGGTGCTGCATTTTGGTAATCAAAAGCAGGACTGGACTTATACACTCAATAGTAAAGTCCTGGGGAGTGTTACCAAGCAAAGAGACGCTGGGGTGCAGGTTCATAGGTCCCCGAAGGTGGAGTCACAGGTAGTCATGGTAATGAAGGTGTTCAGTTTACTTGCATTTATTGATGAGGACACTGAGTGTAGGAATTGGGAGGTCATGTTGCAGCTACACAGGACATTGGTTAAGCCACTTTTGAAATACCGTATTCAATTCGGATCTCCCTGCTATAGGAAAGATGCTGTGAAACGTGAAAGGGTGCAGAAAAGATTTGCAAGGCAGTTTCCAGGGTTGGAGAGTTTGAGCTACAGGGAGAGGCTGAATATGCTGGGGCTATTGGTATAGAGGTTTATAAAATTATAAGGGGCATGGATAGGGTGAACAGCCAAGGGTTGTTCCCTCAGGGTAGGGGAGTCAAAACTAGAGAGTATAGGTTTAATATGAGAAAGATTTAAAAAGAAACCTGAGGGGCAACATTTTGCACTGAGGGGGATGCATGTATGAAATGATCTGCCAGAAGAAGTGTTGAAGGCTAGCACTACATTTAAAAAGCAGCTGGATGAGTATATGAATAGGAAGGGTTTAGAGGGATATGGGTCAAATGGTGGAAAATGGGACTAAATTTATTTAGGACTAGATTAACTTAGGACATCTGGTTGGATCAAAGGGTGCGTTTCCATGCTGTATGTCTCCAAGATTCTAAGTCATATAATTTCACAGGAAAGCGCATTACAGAACAATCTCGATTATCCGAACGAAACAGGCAGGGAGTATTTTGTTTGGATAACTGATCATTCGGATAACATTTTTACGGGACCTTGAGCTCTCGTTCAGATAATACAAAGTTTGGATAACCGAGGTTGTTCTGTATATGTGAAACACCTACTGGTGAGGTTTAAAGCTGAGGGGAGTATTAGACCTTATAAATGATGTTCTTCTCAAGTGAGACAAAAAAAAGTTCAGATTGTAATGTAGCACTGCATTAGAGAGCAACAGAGTAGGAGAAGAAACATGACAATACCAGCAAGTTTCTGAGGGAACCAAAAGCTTAAAGACCCACAGGGTAAATGAGCAGACTACCATTCAACAATTGAGTTATCAACTATCATTAACAAAACAAACTAGGTGCAGGTAAGGGTGATCGTGGAGGCCAATAACGAAGCAGTCAGAGGACAGCTCTCATCAAGGGATGATCACACACTGCAGTGAGTGAAAAGACTGCACACAATGACTGACAGGGCATTGGAATCATAAACGACTTTATTTGAGCACATTGCTGTCAAATAAAGCATTCAATACATTCTCAGCTTCACCTATGACTCAGGAGCAAGTGTACAGAAACCTACAGTAAAGGTGACTCGAGGCATGCGCACAATCCATGAGAACATTATGCTTTGAATTCTTGTGTCAGAGATCTAAAATGCCCACGATTTGATGAAATTTCTTGCAGCCAATTCAAACACATCCTCTGCAGTGATGAGAATACTTCAAAGATCTTGCTGGAACTGCAGTAAACAACACTCTATACCAGTCACATGGCTGCTCACACCTCCTGGACAACAGAAAGAAACTAACCCGATGATATCAGCCACAATTCCAATTTTGAATTTCAGCAAGCCTCAGCTAAACCCGCAAGATGCATACCTTCACATCTGTAAATGAGATATAGTGAAGCAGCAAATTAAGGAGTACCTCAGGAACTCCAAATACCCACTATAGAATCTCAAATCACCACACAATTAAGTTAAACAATGCAGAGCAACATCTATATTCATTTGTCTCATACATAGTACTCCGTCCGTGCCATGCTACCAGTGAACAAGCACACTTCCTACCAGAGAAAGAATTAGCATTTTATAAAGAGTCCTTTGTGATGTCCAAAAACATAATACAGAAAAGTAAGCATTTTCTTTATTTTCTTGTGAGATGAAATTACAGTTGGTCTCAAGAAAATATAGCACCCAAACTACAGATACTCAGGTCCCAAGAGAAGCAATGGGATTAATGGCTGAATAAATGATTTTGCTTGAAGGATAAACATTGACCAGGATACTTGAACAAGCCCGCCTTCTAACCATGCCATGAGATCTACTACATCCACCAGAGGGGGGTAATCAAGACCTCTGCTTAACATCTCATCAGCAAATGGGCACTTCGAACAACATGGCCAGATCAGAGACCAGGATTAGGAACTCATGATCTTAAGAATGAGTACAGTACTTATAACTGAACCAGAACTCACACCTTCAAGGGAGGTGATGACAGGCAGAAGACAAGAAAGGCTCGAAGAATACAAGACATCATATCTCCCTTCTCTTGTCTGATGTCATCACAGAGACTGAGGAGAGTTACCACGAGAGAATCCAAGAAGAAAATTCACCTATACAATTAGCAGGGCAGGGAGTCAGGAAAAGAATCAACAATCCTGAATTTCACTCCAAACAACTTAACACGTGTGGATATCAGCAGGAGAATGAACTACACTTGACTGCAATGTTGCCATGTCTAAATAGCCTACTGTCATTAATTAACCAGACTTACACAAGCTTGATGTGATAATTCTAGGTTTTATAAAATTCTAAACAAAAAGAACATGGCAATTCAGCTCCTCTATCTGCTCAGCCATTCAACAAGAGCAGGATTGTTTTGCTGCTTTCCTTAACTCCACTCTCCTGCCTGTCCCCAATAACTCTCAATTGTCTTTGAGATCAAAATCTGTTTAATTCTGCCTTCAGTATATTCAATAATCCAATCTCCATTGCTCTTTGGCACAGAGATTTCAAAAGATTAACATCCCTCAGAGAAAAGAAATATCTAACCTGTCTTTAAAAAAACTTTATTGTTAAACTGTGTCACCTAGATCTACATTCTCATACAAGGGGAAATACTCTCCTGATATCGACTGTCAAGCCTCACGTGAATTTCTTTTTATTTTCAACCACATCACATTTCATTCTTCGAAACTACAATGAGCATGGCCCAACCTGCACAACCTTTCCTTCTAAGGCAACCCAGGCTAATTCCGGGAAAATTTTCCGAACTACCTTCACTGCAAGTAAATCCCTCCTTAAGTAAGGAGACCAAAACTGTATGTGATACTCTGGTACTCTTGATTGAATCTGCCTCCACCACACCTGAATTAAACCACTCACTGTATCAAAAGATTTTTCACACATCTGTCACCTTTACTCCTTTTGCCAAGTACTTGAAATCCATGACAAAAACAGAAATTACCAGAGAAATTTAGTAGGTTTGACTGCATCTGTGGAGAGAAAAAAAAAGTTAACATTTTGAGTATTGTGTTCTGAGTTCTGACGAAGAGTCGCTAGACTCAAAACATTAACTCTGCTTTCTCTCCATAAATACTGCCAAAATTGTTGAGTTTCTCCAACAATTTCTGGTTTTGTTTCAGATCTCTGGTGTCTGCAATTCTTTGTTTTGTTTTACTTGAAATCCATGATCTCGTTCTTGATCCTTTCACAACTAGAAACAGCTTCTCTTTATCTATTCTGTCCACACTCTATTTTGAATACTTCTACCTATCGGCTTCTACTAAATAACTTTCAGCTTCCTCTCCTCGAAGACAAACAGTCCTAACTTCAACGAAGTCTAAGTACCACAGATACTAGATATCTGACAAAAAGTACAGGAGAAATAGGTGTGGCAGCATCTGGGCGGGCAGACAAACAAACAGAGTAAATGTTTCAAGTTGAGTCAAAGCATCACATTGGACTCAAAATATTAACTCTGTTTTCTTAACTTCCTCAATCTAACTTGATTCCCGAAGCTCCTCATCTTGGAACCATTCTAGCAATTTTTTGTGCACTCTTTCCAATAAAGGTCACCATTCCATTTACTTTCAGATTACATGCTGTATTTACAGGCTAATGCTTTGAGAATACACATACCCTTCCATAACAGAATTCTGCAGTTCTCTCTATTTGGATAAAATTACTTTTCCAGTCTTCCCCTTACCTTATCCAATTCATTCCACATTATGAACGTCTGTATAAAATAAAAAATTTATTCTCGAGTTCTGTATCCCCTACTCTGACTATTTTAACCTGAATTAAGTGTTTGATATTTACCCTTTTATACCATTCTGTAATGAAAAGATTCTTCTGAGATCTGAAGGAAAATTGAGATGGGAATCTTTGATGCTGATCAATCCAGAGACATTTCTTGTCTAACATAATAGCTCAATATCAGGGGAAGAAACTTGCGCAAATTAGAAACAGCAGCATTGAACAGTTAGGTTCAATGGCCAATTTTGGTGTTGTGAATGGTGTATAAAGGTCACCTCCATTTGAAGACTGAAAAGCCCAAGATTTTCACAATCTTCCCCCCCCCCCCCCAAATCTATCAAAACAGATTAGTTTTTGCAGATTTTTCAGAACACATCTGAAGTTTCACCATCTCCTGCATCATGCTGACCAAGATAGGGAGCAGCATTTAATTTTAGTTTAACCTGATCACTACACAGTTTAAATATTACTTGCTCCAGGTTGTACTTTAATGTTTTGGGTATACACTATAGTGTTCCACTTGATTTATTGATGGTTAGTTCACTGTAATTGGACACAGCAACGGTTAACTCCACAAGGACACTCTACATCTATTAACAAACGCAGGAGAACAGCTCAGAAAAGCTTTGCAGCAGGAAATTAAGAAACCACAAGAAAACCTATATCACTTGGATCAACGTATTTTTCATTTTTGAAAAAAAATCCTGTATTTTTAGTATTAAGAAAAACTCTGAGATTTGTCATCCCAAACAAATGACTAATACTTTCAAGCATGGAGTTAACTCTCTGGGAGCACTGCAAGAATATATAAATGCAAAGGCACCCAGTTCAATTCCTAATCCCAGTTAAACGATCTGAGTTACTGTAGGCAGGAAGACAAGTCAAATACAATTCTGGCACCACAAGGAAATGCATGCATGAAGATGGCAGCCAACAAGAGTAAAAGGCAAAATCATGTTGGTCTCACCAGAGACCATAGGACTGCACTCGCATTAGACAGAGATCAATGGTGGCAGTTTAACCTGTGGGTCACCAAGCCTCAGGCAAGAGGAGAGGTTTAGAAGCAGACTTCATGGGAACCTCAGCTTAGAAACTGAACTCATGCTGTTGACATCATTCTGTATTGCTGTCCAGCTAACAGAGCCAACCCACCCCTATTTCCCAACAAGAGTACAATGGCAGTGATGCCCTGAATGGCTGAATCGCTACCAAACTAAGGACAAAACTTGCTGTTGCTGTGTTAAATTTTACATGAGAGTAATTTCTTCTTGTTCATGTCCATTGTAAATTAAAAAAGGTTGTTGATGGTCAGTACATTGAGTAACTGTTACCATATCTAATGGAACTTCAAAATTCACTTTAGCCTAAAACCAGAATGTCCAGTTGATCTCTGCAAGGAAAATGACAATAATCCGATTAGAACAGATACAGAAGTGTTTGTATCAATCGTACTGAATCCTGAAAAGCAGACTTAGTGCAAGTATTTTCTTTTCTATTTAGGGCACTTATGTTTACTCAATATTTTGGTCCCCACTACCACTGCTTGCAATGAACTGGCAATTTAACATGGGCTTGAGTTCAGAACAGACTTGCACATCTTTATATCTTACAATCTTGGATACAAGAGAATAAATAACAAATAACAGCTTAATAAACAATATAAGCTCCTCCTGGAAAACAATTATTAACTGAACTGCATTCTTTGCCATTAGACCTATTCCTGCTAATAATCAAAAATCAAACCATTATTGTATACAAGATTAAAACTGAAGAAAGATAACCTCATGAAAAAGTGAAAACCCATCAGCCTTCCATTACACTTGCACTACTCATGTCATGGCACAAATTGCAACGCAGTTCATACCATTTCATAGGGTTGCCAGAACTGCCTTTAGGGCCAGCTGATTAGCAAGTGATCCTGATCATTTCCTTTAAAAGAAAATCAAGACTAGGACTGTCACCTTTTTCCATTTAAGGTGGATAATTAATTAAAGGTAACCTTCTCAGTACAGTTTCAGAACTGTCCAAGCTACAATACTTAACGTTTCACCACAGGATTCCCTCCACTCGTTGCCATCAATATCTAGGGAGCATTTCCTGATTTCTGCCCTGACATTCCTGCTTGAACCTCACATGTACAGGCACATGTGTGTGGATCCAAGTATGCACGTTTACACATATGCACACACATTCTTGCTGAGGAAGACTTTTTACACACAAAAACACTGCACATGGGTGTTAAAACAGTCTTGAGACGTGAACTTTGCCTCGAATGTCCGCCTGAAAGCACCACGGTACAGAGGGGGACATAAACGAGGGCGTGATGTGTGGACACGAAAACGCGGAATATGAACGGGAATTAAACTGGGAGGGGGGTGGCGGCCCTCGTCCGTCCACTCACTCCAGCCTATTCTCTGAGGCAGCTCGATGTGAATGTGAAGGCCCTCGGTGTTCTCCCCCCCACACTCTGTGAGGGGAGGGACGAGGGGATGGGGGGGGACTGAGGGAGTGGGCACATGAGGCGCCTCGGGGATTGAGGGAAGAGACCAGATGAATGTTTGGCTCACCCTCTGGCGGCCTCCAGGCTCTTGATGAGCTTCTTGATCTTCCAGATCTCCACGTTCCTGTCGGCGGCGGTCGGGTCGTCGGCCATTTTCTTCTCGTTGTGCTGCTGCTGCTGCTCGGCGGGAGGGAGGAGGCAGAGACAACACAGCGACTGACTGACTGAGAGAGAGGCGCGCACACGCTCGTCCCCGGGCGCGCTCACAAAGCACCTCGCGACACACACACACCGAGCTTTCCGCCCGCTCCCCACACACGGCTCGCTCCGTCCGCCTGCCGCCCGCCCGCTCGCTCGCCCCCACCTCACTCCCGCTGACGTCAGGGACCGGCTCGCATGGCCGACAGCCCTCACATGGAGCACTCCCAACAGCGACCTCCCTGTCAGCATCCGCGCACCCCATTGGAGCAAACGGCCGCTGCACGCTCGACTAACACCCTCTCCCATTGGTCACGTCTCGCCGCTCCCGACCAACTTTGCGAGGCGTCGCCGCGGAGCTTGTTGGGATCTGTAGTTCCTTCCCACTATTTCCTCCTTCCTGGTTGCTGTGGCCCACAGTTTAAAATGCCATTGTTATGATTATTATCTCAAACCGCAACTATATACTTTAATTTTTTAAAGCACTACCTATTGTTTGAAGTGCCATGCCATCCAAAGGATTTTGTCTTACAGTTTATGGTTTACAGGGTGTAGCAAATGATGTTTTTAATTGTTTAACTCCACAGGGGAAAAAGTATCTTTATTCCCCTCCCCAAGGCAAACTGACCAAGTATCTTAGCAAGCCAAATTCCTAGAGGGAATATATCCATCTCCAGACTCTTAAAGTCAGGGCTAAATTGTGATTCAGGGTTGAGTTTGATGATCACAGCTGGTACTGGTAGGAAGATGATAATTGGTCTCATCTCCAAGTGTTCAGAAAGGAAAATAGGTCAGTATTCTGAAAGTTAGGACAATTACCATAAAAGGAGAAAGTGAGGACTGCAGATGCTGGAGATCAGAGCTAAAAAAATGTGTTGCTGGAAAAGCGCAGCAGGTCAGGCAGCATCCAAGGAGCAGGAGAATCGACATTTCGGGCATAAGCCCTTCTTCAGGAAGCCCTTCTTGAAGAAGGGTTTATGCCCGAAACATCGATTCTCCTGTTCCTTGGATGCTGCCTGACCTGCTGCGCTTTTCCAGCAACACATTTTTTAGCAATTACCATATGGCAAAAGTGGGCTACAGGTGTAAGTGAGGGCAGTGCTCTGCTGTGCTCAACAGCAAGTGTGTGTGTATATATATATATTATATATATTTGTTAGCCTTACATATGAATGACTGAAGGTTGTACAGACAGGAGTGCAATCAAGATATTTGTGAGCAGGCCAACATTTAAAACAGTGGAGAAGAAAGAAAATTGAAGATAGAAAATTTTATGAGGGTGAAGACTCAGCAAAGGCAACTCCCACCACCCAACCCTCTCTCCTAGCTAACCCCACACCCAATTTAAAAAGGGCTGATGACTTGCAGAACAAAGATTGCTGATAATCCAGGGAACTTGTGTTTGTTCCGTGACTTTGGATCATCACAAATCCTTCACTTACTCTGTTTGGTAGAAATAATATTAAATAAGCACATATTTTGACTGCCTTCAAGGCAGTACTGAGGGAGTGCTATGTTCTCAGAAGTGCCATTCAAGATGTTTTTAAGATTTCCTGTTTGTCTTATACTTACTGTCAGTGTATTTTTCAAAGTATTTCATTGACTGCATTTCAGTATGTCTTGAGGTAATGGAAGATCTTATATAAATCTAAATCTAACTCCATGCGTAGCAATTTGTTTTGCTTTTGCTTCTCCACAAAAACCGTACATTTTACCAGGATATTATTTTTAAGCTCAAAGAGCTATGTATTTCCCATTTTTATATCATCCTTTAATTTCTCCCACAGATAAGAAGGGCCCATTTTGTCACCTACCATACATTTCCTGTGCCCTTGCATTCCCATATAAACACAACTTATTTAATGAAATCTGGCCTAATCTTTCTCCCCACGTTTGGCAAATATATTTTATAATTTAAAATGTGTCTTGTCTTAATGTTTTTCAGTATGAAAAATAAACAATGCTTGTTAAACACACTTGCATTAAGAAAGGAGCAGGTAGGTAGCCTTGGTTGTTAGACCTCCCAAGGCTGAGCAACTTGCTGTTTCACATTGATTTGATTTATAGGGGACAAATAACTCATCGATTGAGAGTGTGCCAGAGGTTGAAAGGCAGTCCAGGGTGACCAACCCTCCATATATGAAAGGATTGTCCTTTACTTTTGACTGTTTGTCCTGATCCCTTGAGGGCTCTTTGTTCTTTATTTGAAGGAGACCCTGCAGGAGATGGAGTCTGGGACTGTCCTGGCCTTTGCCTTTGCCTTTTTTTTATTTTTGTATGCAAGTCGACTGTAGCCTTCAGCTCTATGGATGTTATGGCCAACACCACCCCACGCCTCCTCCCAAGCACCCCGTCCCTTCGTTTCTCTTCCAAAGAATACTGGCTATTAGGATGAGCAGCACTCCCATCACCTACCCCTGATTTCCATCTGTATGATCGATAGCATTCCTGTGATCCTAGCCACTGTCCCTTTACAATAGTTGTTTAACCTGTCTGTACTTTGATACGGTGGTCTTTTTCATCATTGTTCCTTTTGTGTCATTCTCAACACTCTCCTGATGTTGACTGCTCCAAACAATTGTTAAGGAGAGAACAAAGTAATTAAAGAATTTTGGTTAAAATTAATTATTTGGAATTACATTCTATGTAAGCATCTGCCTCAGTGAGGGTAAATAGTCCTGGTAGTTACAAATATAAACAGATAATTCTGGAAACACTTAGCAGCTGGGCAGATGCTGCACAGGGGGAACCCAGGTCAATGATCTTTCCCAAAAATGGTTGAAGTTAGGAATGTAACAGGTGTCAATGATGTGCATGGAGTAGGAATATGGGGAAGTGCGGGGAACAAACAATATTTCAGAAGTTTTGTGATAGTGTGTAAAATAGGAGAAATTAATTGACAAAAGGGATCATGTTGTAAAGACAAGAGGTGACAAAAGGGCAAGTAAAGAAACAAAAGATGAACCGAGATTGGCAAAGCTAAAGCATCACTAACAGTCCAAAAACAAAAAGGGAAGACTTAGACAGAACATAGAACAGTGCAGCACAGGAACGGGCCCTTCAGCACATAATGTTGTGCCAAACATGACACCAAATGAAACTAATCCCTTCTGCCTGCCCTTGGTCCATATTCTGACATTCCTTGCATAACTTTAACTTGAAATTGTTAAACTTAACCTTGAGTCTAACTATTGCCCCTATATATTTTTATATTCAATCACCCCATTTCCTTCATCTGTTTAGCCTATCCTACCTTGAATGTTTACATAACTAAATTAGTGTTTTGGAGGAATAGACACGGAATTAATATCAAAACCAACAGGCAATAATGTCAAACAGGTTTGCTGTGCTATTCAAATCAAAAGTTTCCTGCCTCTGCAGATGCTGCCAAATCTGTTGCATTTCTCCAGCACTCTGTTTATATTGTGGTTGTGAAGTGCTCACCCATCAGCTCTTTGCTCACTGTTTTTCACTGGCCCCAGTTTTTGACAATGTTAAAATTTTCATTCTTGTTTTCAAAACACTAATTGGCCTCAGCCTTCTTATCTCTGTAACATCCAACAGCTTTCCAAACATCAGTGATTCTCTAGTTACTGCACAATCTTGATGATTTTAATTTCACTGTTGGCAGCCTTCAACTTTACAGACCTTATGTTTGGGATTTTCAACCCTAAATACCTCCAAGCCTCTCTCCTCAATAATATTTTACTTAATACTTTACTCTTTGACCAAGCTTTTTGGCACATTTTAAAAATCTGTTTATGTGGTTCAGTATCAATTTCTGTCTATTACTATTCCTGTGAAGTATCTTCGGGCATGTACTATATTAAAGATGCTTCACAGGACAACTAATAGGATAACTACAAAGTTATTATTTTAGTGGTTATGTTACAGCCTCAGTAATCCAGAAAAAGAGTGAATTCAAATTACAAATAGAAGAACTGGGCCTTGGTTCAGAAAGTAAAGAGTTGTTCATGATATGTGACAAAATAGTGTTGGAAGTCAAAGTCAGTGAATTTTGTGATGGACTGGACAGAGGTTCAGAAGCTCATTTTGGAGTATACAGTGGTTATGAACTGTCAAGTTCAACCACAGAGTTTTCTATCCCGGGTGCTGGGAGTATTGCAGTGCAGTCATGTTCCACAATTGTGGCTGACATGTCTCCCTCCAAATATGCTGAAGGCAAATGTAGCACCCAAATGACATTAGCTATACCAAGCTGGAGAATGAACTATGATTATTCTGCTTTCAGTGTTACCTCAGACAGCCTGACACCACTCTCCTCCCTCCAGTAAAGGATCTCACTGGTGCTCCTCAGATTATGACCTCACAGTGGTCACTGTGATGCTGTCACTCCACAATATCCTCAGCTCAGCTGTGAGTGACACAAAAAGGGATTTCCTTGTGCCATGGAGCTTGCACTCACCGCTCCAAAAGTCTTTACATTTGCTTTTAACGTCTCTTATCAGCAAATGAAGGTGAACTTTGCTGGGTGCCAAATCAGTTAGCAGCCAACTAAATTAACGCTGCTCCAGTTGACTTTGAGTTCAATCAATCGATGGCTGGTTCTCTTCAAATGTAAAAGTGGAATTTCATAGAATGGCACAGGCATTGGTGATGTTTGCTGCTCCTCACTTGCCAACCCTTGTACTCATACCAGTAGTGGGGGGCGCCAGTGTAAAGTATCATGAAGTAACACAGACTGTAAACTGTGACAGATTGTGATATCATCTCTACAGAATAATAGTCTCAGGAGGAGGAGCTAATTAAGAGGGAATTAGATACAAGTAGCCCCCGCTGTGTGAAACTAGAGTGTTCCCAGGAAACCTTTAGTAAGCCAGAAATGGCGTAAAGTGAAGGTGCATTATTTAAATCGGAAAAAGTACCACTGTTTTTCGTAAAAGCAAAAATCTTCTTCAAATTTGTGAAAATAGGTATTAATGTAGGTCTTTCATAAAAGTAAAATTGCTTAAAGTGAACATTTCAAAAGCAGGGGATACCTGTACCTGTTTTGGAAAATTAAAATGAATGAGAAAAGTGATTGTAAATCTGACTTCATAGGGTTGTCCTCTTCATGTTATAGCTATAAAATAATAACCATTGGTATTTTACTTATTGTCTTTATCATACAGAAGTGCTCAAAGGCATTTCACAAAGACACCATCATACCAAATTGGACACCATAAAGAGGAAGGAACTACTGAGCTGGCTGATCAAAAGCTTGGTCAAACATGGTCATTCTAAGAAAGAGAAACCTAAAGAGAGAGAAATGGACAGGTTTTGGGAGGGAAATCCTGGGGGGGTCTGGGCAGCTGAAGACACAACTGCTAACGATGGAGGACATGGAGAGTAAGTAGTACCTATCGGTTTGTTTCTCAGTTTGGGGAACCTGAGATTTTGGTGAAACTGGGACATTCAAGGAGTCCACTTAAAGGAGGCTGCAGAAATGTGGAGGGAAAGGTTCACCAAGGAAGATGAAATCTTTAAATTGGGAACAATGCAGACCTGGGAGCTAGTTAACGTAGTTGGTTTGGATATCAAGTAGAAGAGTGTCAGGTGACCAGAAGCTTATGGAGCGAAGTTGGAATGCATTATCTGAGAGTGTGTTGGAGGTGGTTCAACTGAGGTATTAAAAAGTGAACGAGATTATTCTGAGACTATTATTAAACTGTAAGTTGCTGAAAGGAACAATCGGTGGTGTCGGGTAATTAGAAGATTGCAGGAGAATTACACCAGGTGAAATGCTTATTCAGAGAGCTGGTGTGAACACAATAACATTTGTGTGAGTCTGAGATAAGAGATTACCTTGGACGGCATTGGAATTGGCAAGTCTGAAAGTGAAAAGAGCTTACCCAAGAGCTTTAGCATGAGATGGACTGTGTAAGTGCCAGTGGAAGACATGGAGGTTAAAGTAGGCAGTTTTCAGGAATGGAAATGTTGTGGGGTCAGGAACTATGAACAAAATGGTACTGATTTGAAAATCAACTCCAGAATGAATTGTCTACCTGTTATGAGATTGTGATGCTGCAGAGACATTGATGCCAGCTTTTAGGACTTCAAAAGTAACTTATTGTATGCATATCAGTTTAGGATGTCGTAATGTTTGAGGTCAAAAGGCTATGGCTCCCTGTAAAGTCATGAGCATGTCACCCTGAACCGGTACCAAATGATACTAAGGGAGTGTTGCATTGTTTGGAGACTTCATTTATTGAATATTAAACCAAGGGACCTGTATGTTGGTCCGAGTGTTCTATTCAAAAAGGAGTAGCAGTGTTCTCATGGTTCCTGGTGCCAAAATTTATCCTCAACCAACAACACAAAAAACCAATCATCTAATCATTTGTCTCATTGATACTTGCTATGTGCAAATTGGCTGCCACAGCTTCCTCTATTTCAACAATGTCCACATTTTAAAGCAACTTCATTAGCTATGAAGCGCTTGGGGTACCACAAGGAAATTAGATTACATTAGATTCCCTACAGTGTGGAAACAGGCCCTTCGGCCCAACCAGTCCACACCGACCCTCCGAAGAGTAACCCACCCAGACCCACTTCCCTCTGACTAATGCACCTAACACTGTGGGCAATTTAGCATGGCCAATTCACCTGACCTGCACATCTTTGGACTGTGGGAGGAAACCGGAGCACACAGAGGAAGCTCATGCAGACACAGGGAGAATGTGCAAACTCCACACAGTCGCCCGAACATGGGACCCTGGTGCTGTGAGTGCTAACCATTGAGCCACCATGCCACCCTCATGCTTTGTTTTAATAAAAAATAAAGACTCCCCTTTGAAATACATTTTATGAATGATAGTATGTCATTTCATTAACTTTATTGAATTCAATATTCTTGTCACATTTGAAACTTGTTTTATCCTTATTTTTATGCCAAGAAGCTTTGGGAAAGAGTATATTTTTTAAAGTGGAAGTCAAAACAAAGTAGATTGGCAAAGTTTAAAAGCAAGATCACAATCTCTAGGCATTTGTAACATGTGGTTTTTGCCCGAAACATCGATTCTCCTGCTCCTCGGATGCTGCCCGACCTGCTGTGCTTTTCCAGCACCACTCTGATCTAAACCTTTGTAATGTGTGTGTTTTCGTTATACTTTCATACTAATATCCAGCACAGCCTGAAACACATGGGACATCATTCTCTCAATCCAGATGTCCCAATAACATTCACACTGGAAGGAGAGTGAAATGTTCCTTTTATTTGAGATTTCCATGAAGCAAAGGGATGGGGCATTTATGAATTCTTGGTTAGTGGTTCTCCTGGCCAATCTTTGGTCAGGAAATGAAGCCATGAATCAAGTTGCAGTTTCTTGTGGCAATAGGAAACAACGACTTATTTTTATGGAGTATCTTCAGCATAATGAAACATCCAAAGCACATCAGCGGAACATTGTAAAAGCAAAGTATGACATTGAAACATGTAAGGAGATGAGAGGTCATGACTAACAATTTGGTCAAAAGGCTCAGGAAGAGTCTTACAGCAAAGAAGTGGAATTATATGTAAGGAAGGTATTCCACTACTTGGAGCCAAGGCAGCTGAAAGTAAGGCCACCAATGGACAGATCAATTAAGATTGGACATGTACAAGAGACCAGTGTTAGAAGCATGCAGATAAGGGTTATGGGACTGAAGATTACAGAGGTTGGGAGGGGCAAGGATTTTAAAACAAGAATAAGGTTTTTAAAAATCAATACATTGCTTGACTGGGAGCCAGTGTAGGTCAGGGAACATTGACATAAAAGGCATGAGCAGAGCTTTACTTGTGAGCTGTCAGATTTGATTATCGAGATAACTACAAACAGCGGAGGCAGTGAGCAGTAAATTTTATTTTTAAGACCCCATTGACGTGGGGTAAGTACCATGCTCATTATTTATACAGCACTGGGGAGAGGTAGGATTCAGTGATTGAGTAAGTGAACCCTTCTCTCAGTAAACTTTACAACTCTACAAGCCTGTGTGAGATCTCTGCATTCCTCCAATTCTGGCCCCTTACACATTCCTGAATTTAATTGCTTCACTGTTGGCTGACTTGCCTTCAGCAGGCGAGTTTTGAGAAGATTTGTAGCTCAGGTTGAGGTTCTGGAGCTGAGCTGCAACGTTTGTTTTAGACATTTCGTCACTGTACTAGGTAACATCTTCAGTGAGCCTCCCGACAAAGAGGCTTCAGCTATTTTAAACCCTGAAATTCACTCCCTGAGCATCCCTGCTTCTCTATTGCTCACTTCTCATTTAAGATTATTTAAAATGTTCCTCTTTTGATAAGCAATTATTCACCTGTCTTAGTATCACTTTATTACTTGAATTTTGTCTCTTGCCTTGGTATGTTTTGCTACATTGAAGGTGCTATATAAATACATTTTGTAACTGTTACATCTGATTGTTGTTTTATATGTTTCCGCATTGTGGATTAATACAAGTCCTTGTTCTGTCCCATCAGGCCAACAGTTACTTAAACTAAGTCCTTAAAATGGATTCTCAGGTTAAATGTGTCCTCATCGTGAAGTCAGATTGAACACATGCAAGTCAAAGATAAATAAAACCATGTAAGCATCTTTAAGCAAAACATCTCTTCTCAATAATAGAAAGTAAACACTGAAATCAGGGGCTTGGGGATGGTTTTTTTGGAGGGAAATTAAATATACCATGCTTATCTGGCATAGTGTGGGACCCTTGTTACACAGCAATTGAGGTACAAGGGAGTAGAAGTGTGGCAGGGTGTGACTAGAAGTTAATGCTGCATTGACTTGCTGGGTATGGGCGTTTCAGAAAAATTGGGTGTTTGAAGCTTGAAACAACCAAAAGCTGTGAACTTTTCTGATACAGCCCTCAGATTAGTCAAATGAATTCAATTTAAGGAGGTTTTGTGAACATCTAGAATATTTAAGGGACATCTTGGCACACTTTTTTACATTTTGCCTCTTGCATCTGCGTTTCTTTAGTTAGTTTTATCATTATTTGTCACCCATTTAAAGAAGGAAATCTATTGTCTTTGGCCTACATCACTCCAGTTTGATATGAGTATGGGTGATTCTTAGCTGTCCAAAGAAGTGGCCAAGCCAATAATTACTGCCTGAGAATGAATTAAAATAAAGCTGAGAGATATGTCTGTCTGGAATAAAGCAAGCTCCCTCTCTGACAGAAAGAGAGAGAGACAGAGAGTGGAAAAGTTTTTAGCAGTTAGATTGCAACTTTATACCCACCTGTTACAGTTCAACATGCTAGTTTTCCTGAAATTAAAAAAAAGGCAGTGAGTAAAAATAAATATCAGCAGTAAGTTGGATGAACCTAGTTGCAGAAGTATCAATAGGATTGTGTAATATCTACGTCAAAGGAGATGCCGGTGTTGGACTGGGGTGTACAAAGTTAAAAATCACACAACGCCAGGTTATAGTCCAACAGGTTTAATTGGAATCACACTAGCTTTCGAAGCGACGCTCCTTCATCAGGTGATAGAGGAGGGCTCGATCGTAACACAGAATTTATAGCAAAAATTCCCAGACAGACAGACAGACAGACACACACACACACACACACACACACACACAGACAAAGACCCACATGCACACATATTTTTGTGGGGTGAATTTGTACTTGCAGAGTTACATTGTACTTTGCTCAAAAACTGCATGCATTCATGTAGAACTCTGAGCTCAAAAACTGCATGAATTCATGTAAAACTCCGTTATCTCACTTTTTAGATTAGAATCAATCTAAACATCATGGAATAGACAGAGAACACAGGGGGCTAACACCTTCAACATATTGTCTAGCTATCACCATTGTTAACAGCTAACCCGAGAATGCAACTTTTAAAAAAAGGTTTTGTGATTTACACATGAAAGAAGTGAAACTATCACTGTATTCTAACAGATGAAAGGCTTAACAGACAATCAATTTTTCAATGTATAATTTCAGTTACATCACAGTGTAAATTTTTGCTATAAATTCTGTGTTATGATCGAGTCCTCCACTATCACCTGATGAAGGAGCGTCACTCAGAAAGCTAGTGTGCTTCCAATTAAACCTGTTGGACTCTAACCTGGTGTTGTGTGATTTTTAACTATGTCAAAGGAAGTTCATTATCTTGACAAACCAGCAGCCAACACCATTATTACAGGGAGGAAGCTAGGATATTTCTTCTAATTATTACACTGTGTTATTACACGAACTAGAAGATGATCACGTGTGAAATTTAAAGGAAGAATGGATTATTTTCAGAAAGGTTAAGTTCTGCACTTATCAACACTCACTGTCACAACTTGTGAAAACTGTCCTCCTCTTGGGAAGTAAGACAGAGCAAGTGACTGAGGTGTTAGTGAAGGAGCAGTTTGGGGCTAGTAGCTGTAATTCTATTAGTTTTAAAATAATTATTGAAAAGGTTAAGCCCAGTCCACAAGTTAAAGTTCTAAACTGGGGCAAGGCCAATTTTGATGGTTTTACACAAGAACTTTTAAAAGTTGATTGGGGAGGCTGTTTACAGGTAAAGGAATATCCAGCAAATAGGAGGCTTTAATAATGAGATAACTAGAGTTCAGGGACAGTATGTTCCTGTTGGTGTGAAGGGCAAGGCTGGCAGGAGTAGGGAAAACAGTGGATGAGTAGAGGTATTGAGCTCTGGTCAAGAAAAAGAGACCAGGTATAGACAGTTGGGATCAAGTGAGTCTCGAGAGGAGTATCAGGGTTGTAGAAGTACACTTCAGAGGGAAATCAGGGAGGCAAAAAGGGGATGTGAGATAGCTTTGGCAGATAAGATAAAGGAGAATTCAATGAGATTCGACGGTGATATCAAGAGCAATAGAGTAACTATAGAGAGAATAGGGCCCCTTGAAGATCAATGAGGCCATCTGTTTGTTGAACCACAGGAGACAGGTGAGATCCTAAAGCAGTGTTTTGCATCAGTATTTATTAAAAGATTAGAATCCCTACAGTGTGGAAATAGGCCCTTTGGCCCAACAAGTCCATACTGGCTCTTCAAAGAGTAACCCACCCTCCTACCCTATATTTACCCCTGACTAATGCACCTATCACTATGGACAATTTAGCATGGCCAATTCACCTGACCTGCCGGTCTTTGGATTGTGGCAGGAAACCGGAGCACCCAGAGGAAACCCGCGAAGACACAGGAAGAACATGCAAACTCCACACAGACAATCACCCGAGATGGGAATCGAACCCGTATCTCTGGCACTATGAGGTAACCACTGAGCCACCGTGCCGCCCTGGTGGAGAAACACATGGAAGTTTGGGAACTTGGGATGATGTCTTGAAAAGAATCCATATTATAGAAGAGGAGGTGCTGGAGATCTTCAAACCTGTAAAGGTAGATTAATCCCTGAGACCTGATCAGGTGAATCCCACGACACAGTGGGAAGCCAGGGAAGATGTTGCAGGGCCCTAGCAGAGGTATTTGTAAGTCTGTAAGTTAGCTTGCTGAACTTGAAGGTTTGTTTTCAGACATTTCGTCATTATATGAGGTAACATAATCAGTGAGAGCCTCAGGTGAAGCGCTGGTGGCATGTCCCACCTCGCTATTCATAGGTCGCGGTTTCTTAAGATGGATGATGTCATTTCCAGTTTTTTTTCGAGGGAAGGTAGATAGGATCTAAATTTATGTGTTTTTAGATGGAGTTCTGGTTAGAATGCCATGCCTCTAAGAATTCTCATGTCTTTGTTTTGCCAGTCCTAGGTGTTGTATTGTCCAAGTCAAAGTGGTGTCCTTCTTTGTCTGTATGTACAGAAACTAGTGATCATGGGTTGTGTCTTTTGGTGGCCAGTTGATGTTATGTATCCTGGTGGCAATTTGTATCATCGACAGCCACGCGTGAGGTGCTGGAAGACCGGAAGGTAGCTAATAGTTAAGAAAAGCTGCAAGACAAAGTCAGGGATCTCCATACTGGTGAGCCTCACATCAGTAATGGGATTCAGAGATACAGGATCTATATGTATTTGGAAAGGCAAGGACTGATTAGGGATAGGCAGCATAACTTAATGCGTGGGAAATTGTTTCTCACAAATTTGATTTGAGTTATTTGAAGAGGTGACCAAGAAAATAGATGAAGGCAGAGCAGTAAGCATTGTCAACATGGACTTTAGCAATGCCTTCGACTGTTTATTAAGGTAGACTGGTAGACTGTTTATTAAGGTTAGATCACATACGATCCAGGGACAGCTAACCAATTGGATACTAAATTGACTTGACGGTAGGAGACAGAGGGTGGTAATGGAGGGCTGTTATTTAGATTGGAGGCCTGTGAATAGCTGTGTGCTGCAAGGATTGGTGCTGGGTCCACTGTTATCCGTCATTTATATACATGATCTGGATGAGAATATATGAGACCTGGTTAATGAGCTTATGGATGACAGCAAAGTTGGCAGTACAGTGCACAGTGAATTGAATTGAATTAGCTTTATTGTCATGTACTGACATGAGTACAGTGAAAAATTTACAAATTGTCACTTATGGTGCCATCTTAGGTAGATAGGTACCTCGGTACAGATTCTTGAGTACAAATTCTTCAGAAAAAAAGAGAAAAATAAAAAAGCAAAAACTCCAGCATTACAGAAATTCAAAAGTACAAAATCACAGTAATAAATGAGAAAACTAAAGAAATAAAAAAATTCAGAATAATATAACAAACCAAAAAAAATTTACAAAGAACATTTCAGACAAAGTCCACTGAGTCCAATTCACGGCTCTGGGCTCGAGGAATCGACCCTCCCCCCCAACCCCATCGGAATCCGAGGATGGACCCACCACGATGCTAAAGTAAGTGCCAGATGGAGTCACAGACTGACTGGGGCTGCCATGAGCAGTCCCAGACTGATGTCGATTAAAAACAGCTACCCAAGCCACCAAAGGAACTGCCAGGCCACCGCCGAAGCTGCCTAAAAGAATCTCAGGCCAGACGAGACAAACAATGCCACCGCAAAGATGCTGCAGAAGCCGCAAGGAAAACCTGGGCCATTGAAATCCCAGGGCCAGACCCACATCGTCTGCAGCCGCTGCCAAAGTAGCCACGAGGAATGGCGGCAGCCTCCTGGAACCTCCTTCCTCACCCAAAGACGCCAAAAGCAGATGAATGGGATGTTGAACTGGCACTGGGGCTGCCTCAACAGAAGCTGCCGGCAACTGGAACTCACTTTCGATGTTGCTACAATGAGTCCGCACTTGTCGGGCCCACAAGTCACCGCCAATGCAGTCATCACAACCAAGCTCTTCACCAAGGAGGTAAGAAAAATAAAATAAAAGAGAAAAAGAAATAAGAGAAGAGAGAGAAAAAAAAAATAAAAGAAACAAAATGAAAAGTAAAATGGATGGAGCGGATGAGTCCTAGGTTCAGAAGACATCTTACCAGAAGTGAAGAAAGTTATTTGAGGTATCTTGATCAACTGAGCCAGTGGGCTGAGGAATGGCAGATGCTCTTTAATTTGGATAAATGCAAGGTGTTACATTTTGGCAACACAAACCAGGCAGGACTTACACAGTTGATAAGAATATAGGACATAAGAAAAAAACCAGGAGTAGGCCATCTGGCCCCACAAAACTGCCCCAACATTCAGTAAGATTATGACTGTTCTTCTCATGGACTCAGCCCCACTTATCTTCCTGCTCATTATAAACCTTAATTCCTTTACTGTTCAAAAATCTATCATTGTCTTAAAAACGCTCAATGAGATAAAACCTCAACTGCTTCACTGGGCAGGGAATTCCACAGATTCACAATCCTTTGGGTGAAGAAGTTCCTCTTCAACTTGGTCCTAAACCTGCTCCCCCTAATTTTGAGGCTATGCCTCCTAGTTTTATTTCACGGACCAGTGGAAACAACACCCCTGATTCTATCTTATCTATTCCCTTCATAATTTTATAAGCTTCCATAAGATTTCCCTCTTGTTCTTCTAAATTCCAATGAGTATAGTCACAGTCTATTCAATCTTCCGGCATAAGCCAATCCTCCAAACTTCAGAAGCAATCTAGTGAACCTTGGCTGCACCCCCTCCAGTGCCAGTACATCCTTTCTCAAGTAAGGAGACCAAAACTGTACACATTACTCCAGGTGTGGCCTCACCATCACTCTATGCAGCTGCACATAACCTCCTTATTTTTAAACTCCATCCCACTAGCAATGAAGGACAATATTCCATTTGCCTCCTTGCACCTGCTGCACCTGCAAACCAACTTTTTTTAATAGATATTTTTATTAGAAATTTAACATTTTTACAAGTTTACAAAAATAAACAAAACTTTCAAGTACAAACATTGATATACAATTAAATCTTAAATATATAATAACCAAAATTTAACAAAAGAAAAATACCGAGAAAAAAAAACTCAACTAATTATAAATCTAACCTACAACTAACCAGAGTGCATATTTAAGTCTCTTACATTATTCAAATAAGAGAAACTGAAAAAAAAACAAAAAAAAAAACGGTTAACATAGAAATTGGGTAGTGAGATACACACTCGGAATGTGTTAACATCAAACATATCACAACCCATATTCGTGCAGGATTCCTCTCCCAAGGGGCCCCGGACCAGCCAGGTTCGTAATCTCAATTAAATAAAAGCCCTTGTTAGGATAGCCGAAATATCTGTATTCATATAATTCAAGAAGGGCTGCCATATTTTAGAAAATAATTCGGTCTTTCGGTGCACCATATTTGTAAGGAAGTCAAGGGGAATACATTCCATAATTAATCTGTACCAATTTGAAAGTCCAGGGGAGCCGTAAGCCACCCAGTTTACCAAAATATTTTTCCTTGCACAGAAAGAGAGAATAGGAAATAGTCTCTTCCCGTACATATCCAGGGAGGGTAAGTTCGAAAAGCCCAAAAGGAGACATACAGGGTCCATTTTAATTTCCATTCCTAAAATTTCTGTCAGGGTACTTGCTACTTTAGTCCAGTATCTACGGATCTTATGACAGGTCCATAGACAATGTACAAGAGTGCCCACTGCTATTTTACATTTGGGACACATTGGAGATGCTCCTGCTTTAAATTTTGCCAATCGATCCGGTACTATATGGGCCCTATGAAGTATCTTCAGCTGGATAGCCTGAGTTCTGTTACAGATGGTGATTCTTCTGGCGTTTTCCCAAATGTCATTCCACGTTTCTATAGAGATTTCTAGTCCCAATTCCTGATCCCATGTTTTAAGCAGATTGTCCATATCTCCCGATACTTCATCATGTAGTAAATGATAAATAGTACTGATGGAGGATACCCCCATTGGTCGTAGTACTCTACATTCTCTATCTGATTTATAAAGACTATCTAATAACGTAGTCTTCTTCTGTATATAATCTCGAATTTGGAAGTATCGAAAGAGGTCTCCATTACGTAATCTGAATTTCTGACGCAGCTGTTCAAAAGACATCAAGACTCCATCTTTAAATAGGTCCCCTAGACATGAGATACCCCTGGATCTCCAGAGTTTAAAAGTGGCATTTGTAAACCCCAGTTGGAATCCCCATCCTCCCACTATCGGCGCATAGGGGGATGTTTTATGTGAGTTGCCCTCATTTTGCCGCATTATATTCCAAGCTTTAATTGTGTTTAGTATTATAGGGTTTTGACAGTGATCTGTAATGATTTTCCTCTTGTCTGAAAATAAAAGGTTAATAAGTGGGCATTTTACTTGAGAAGCCTCGATGTCCAGCCAGATTGATTGTGGATCAGACAAGACCCAATCAGCTATGTAACTTAATAGGGAATTTAACTGATATTTCCTAAAATCTGGGAAGTCCAATCCTCCCCTTGTCTGTGGAAGCTGTAGCTTCTTCAGTTTAATGAGGGGCCGTCTATGATTCCAGATAAAGGAACTCAGCCAGCCATATAATTTACGTACAGCCACCCTCGGCAGCATCACCGGAAGCATTCTCATAGGGTATAGGAGACGGAGCAGGACATTCATTTTAATTAGTGCTATTCTACCCAGCCAGGAAATTGGAAGGTCTCCCCATCGCTGGAGGTCCTGCCTTATCCTTTCCAGTAAATGCACAAAGTTAGCCTTGTATAACTGACCAAATACTGCGGTAATAAAAATGCCTAAATAGAAGAAACCCTCCAGGGACCAATGAAAGGGAAAATGGGATCCGTCCACTAAGTGGGGTATCATAGCAAGGCCACCCATTGGCATAGCCTCCGATTTTGAGAAATTAATTTTATGGCCTGAGAATGTGCTAAATGTATTAATAACTTGGATTAAGCGAGGTATGGACATCAGAGGATTACTGAGGAATAGAAGAACATCATCTGCATAAAGGGTAATTTTATGTTTACCTGTACCAATCCTCGGGGCCGTTATATTAGGATCAACCCATATAGCTTCTGCTAGTGTTTCAATTATTAGCGTAAATAACAATGGCGAGAGAGGACATCCCTGATGGCAGCCCCTACCCACACTGAAGCTATCCGAACCTAATCCATTGGTAACCACAACTGCTTTGGGATCACTATACAATGTTGAGACCCATTTGGTAAACACCTTTCCAACACCAAACCTTTCCAATGTGTAAAACTAATATGACCATTCAACCCTATCGAATGCCTTTTCCGCATCTAATGAAACTACTACTCCTGGTATCTTTCCCTGATGACAGGCTTGAATCATATTCAAAACCCTTCTAATATTATTGGATGATCTACGGCCCTTAATAAACCCCATCTGATCCTCCTTTATGATATGTGGCAGTACCCTTTCTAGTCTCAATGCTAATGTTTTAGAAAGGATTTAAAAATCTACATTTAGCAAGGATATTGGTCTGTATGACGTACAATCTTCTGGATCCTTTCCTTTTTTAAGGATAAGAGAGATATTTGCCTCTTTCAGCGAAGGCAGGAGACAGCTCTGACTATATGCATAGTTACACGTGTCCATAAGTGGACCAGCCAATATTTCTGTAAATTCTTTATAGAATTCAGCTTGAAAACCATCTGGGCCAGGTACCTTACCGCTCTGAAGTTGTCTGGTTGCGTCAAGTATTTCTTGGGCTGTTAGGGGAGCATTTAAGACCGATACCTGTTCCGGAGTTAGGCCCGGAAAGGTCAAATTTTTTTTAAATGATTGCATCCTCCTCGTCCTGTCTTCACAATCCTGCAATTTATATAAATCAGAATAAAATTTTCTAAAGATTGCATTAATCCTTTTATTATCATGAGTCAAAATTCCTGTACTTTGCTTGATAGACGTGATAGTTTGAGGGGCCTTTTTTTTCTTTGCAAGAAATGCTAAGTATCTACCCAGTTTGTCGCCAAATTCATGTAACCTTTGTTTTACGAATAATGTTTCCCCCTTAGCCCTTTGGGTAAGCTTAGTGTTTTGAGCTGTCCTAAGGGCCATAATCCTTTGCAATTTGATGATAGAAGGTCTAACAGCGTATGCTGTTTCAGCTGCTTTTAAGCGAGCTTCGAGCAGACGCCGTTGTTCTCCCTTTAATTTTTTTCTGGGTCAATGATCAAACCTTGCATGTAAGCTTTGATGGTCTCCCACATCATTGATGGGTTGCTAGCCGTACCTAAATTAATTTCTAAAAAAGTTTTAAATTCTTGAGAGAAGTACTTTACAAATTTACTATCTTTCATTAGGAAGAGGTCCATACGCCAATGCCGAGGGGCTTTTATTTCTAACATATATATATATATATATACACACATATAGATACATACACATACATATACACACACACATTCATAGAATAATTTAAAAAAACCCCAAGGGAGGGAGAAAATCGTGAAATAGAGAACAAATAAATAAATCCCTCTCCCGACCCCCCAAGATAATATTAAACAGTAAGGTTAGAAAAAAGAAAAAGGGGTGGGGGGATATCAACTGGAGTGGGGGGGAAGGCAAACCAACATCCATTATCTCTTACAATTTATCTAAGAGAGTCCAAAAATTCCTTAGCCTTTTCCGGCGATCCGAAGTTATACACGGATCCTTCATGGTTAAAGCGTAGCGTCGCTGGGTAGCGTAAGGTGTACTGAATATTGAAGTCCCTTAAACACTTCTTCGCCTCATCGAATGCCTTCCTCTTTCGGACCAGAGTTGGGGAAAAGTCCTGAAATAACATTATCTTGGATCCTTTATAGATCATGGCTTGGGAATCTTTTCCAAGATTTCTCGAGGCTTCTAGGAGTATCTGCCTCTCCTTATAGCTCTGCAGCCGGAACAGGACCGGGCGGGGGTGCTGGTTCGAACCGGGCCCGCGTATCGCAACTTGGTATGCCCATTCTACCCTTACCTGGCCTGATCCAGCCTCCAGGTTTAAAAGCTGTGGCAGTCACTGCTGGAGAAACACTGAAAGCTGGCCTTCCTCTTCCCGTTTGGGAAGGCCCAGCAAATGAATATCTTATCGACGATCTCGATTATCGAGGTCATCAATGTAATTCTCGAAGGTCCGGACTCGCTGTTTGAGAGTCCGGACCCGATCCACGGTCGATTGCGCTGTAGTTTTGGAGGTCGCGGCCTTTAGCTCCGCCCCTCCGCCTCGGCGCTCAATTTCCTTAATGTCTCGGTCATGCTTTTGCAGCGCGGCCGAGAGTGAGTCCCATCGGCTCCGGGATTCTTCAATAAAAGCGTTGATCTTCGTATCCAGTTTGGAGATGATTTCCATGAGGCTCGCCACCGTAGGTAAATCCCCCGGGGCAGCTGTGGACGCCTCTGCTGCAGCTGGAGAGGGTGGGGGAGGGGTTCCTGCTTGCTGAGAGCTGCCGGCTCCCTTCCCTTTGGTCATTTTTACTAAAGATTAGATTGTTTAAATTTAATACTAAGCAACTAATTAAATTAAACAGCAATTTTAAATGATTTGGTGAGTGTGGTGGGGGTGGGTGGCCCACTTTGCCCAAGTCTTGGGAGGAGCACTGTAGACTCAGACTTGCTGGGTCGCCGCCATCTTGGATCCCCCGCAAACCAACTTTTGGTGATTCATGCACAAGGACACCCAGATCCCACTGCACAGCAGCATGCTGCAACTTTTCACCATTTAAATAATCGTCCATTTTTCTGATATTCCTACCAAAATGGATGACCTCACATTTACCAATATTGTACTCCATCTGCCAGACCCTTGTCCACTCACCTTATCTATCTTGTATTCCTTTGCAAACTTCCAGTGTCCTCTGCACACTTTAGTCCACCACTCATCTTTGCGTCAACTGCAAACTTTGACACACTACAATCGCAAATAATTGCGGTCCCAACACTGATCCCTGCGGCACACCACTACCCACAGATCATCAAACAGAAAAACACACATTTATCCCCAATCTTTGCTTTCTGTTAGTTAACTAATCTTCTATCCATGCTAATACATTACCTGTAACACGGTGCATCTTTATCTTATGCAGCAGCCTTTTGTGAGGCACCTTTTTAAATGCTTTCTGAAAATCCAGATAGACCACATTCACCAGTTCCCCATTGTCCACCACACTCGTAATATCCTCAAATAATTCTAGTAAATTAGTTAAACATTACCTGCCATTCATGAACCCATACTGCGTCTGCCCGATGGGACAATTTCTATTCTATTAATGGTAGAGTCATGGTGCAGGTACATAGTTCCTTAAGAGTGGTGTCACAGGTTGACAGGGTGGTGAAGAAGGTGTCTTGCATGCTTGCCTTCATTATTCAGAGCACTAAGTACTGGAGTTGGGACATCATGTTACACCTGTACAAAACATTGACGAGGCCACATTTGGAGTACTGCACACAATTCTGGTCGCCCTGCTATAGAAGGATGTTATCATACTGGAGAGAGTGCAAGAAAGATTTACAAGAATGTTACTGAATCTGGAAGATTTGAGTTATGAGGAGGGCTGGATAGGCTGGGACCTTTTCCCCTGGAACATAGGACGCTGAGGAGTGACCAAATAGTGGTTTCCAAAATTATGAGGGGTATCGATAAAGTGAATAGCCAAAGTCTTTTCCAAAACGTAAGGGAGTCCAAAACTAGAGGGCATAGGTTTAAGGTGTGAGGGGAAAGACTTAAAAGGGACCTGACAGACAACTTTTTAGACAGAGGGTGATGTATGTATATGGAATGAGCTGCCAGAGGAAGTGATAGAGGCGAGTACAGTTACAACACTTAAAAGACATTTGTAGAGGTGCATGGATAGGAAAGAAGGATATGGGGCAAACACAAGCAAATGGGCCAAGTTCAGTTTAGGAATGGACGGCATGGACAAGTTGGTTGAAAGTTTCTGTTTCCATGCTGTATAACTCTATAACTTGTACACAAACAATTAATTACTTGCAGAAAGAAAGACTTTACATTAACATAGCATCTTTCACAATATTGAAATCTCCCAAAATAGTTCACAGCCAATTAAACACTTGTGAAGGATAATCTACTATTGTAATGCAGGAAAACAGGGTAGCCAACTTTAACTTAGCAAGATCCCAGAAACAAAAATGAGATAATGCCCAACAGTAACTGAGGGCTAAATGAGACAAATGATTTGAGCTATAGGGAGAGGCTGAACAGGCTGGGGCTGTTTTCCTTGGAGCGTCGGAGGCTGAGGGGTGACCTTATAGAGGTCTATGAAATCATGAGGGACATGAATAGGGTAAATAGGCAAAGTCTTTTCCTTGGGGTCGGGGAGTCCAGAACTAGAGGGCACAGGTTTAGGGTGAGAGGGGAAAGATATAAAAGAGACCTAAGGGGCAACTTTTTCACGCAGAGGGTGGTACGTGTATGGAATGAGCTGCCAGAGGAAGTGGTGGACGCTGGTACAATTGCAACATTTAAGAGGCATTTGGATAGGTATATGAATAGGAAGGGTTTGGAGGGATAAGGGCCGGGTGCTGGCAGGTGGGACGAGATTGGGTTGGAATATCTGGTCGGCATGGACAGGTTGGACTGAAGGGTCTGTGACCAGAATTTGTTGAAGGGCAATTCACTGGTGTTCTTCAAATTATTCCATAGATTCTTTAGTTTCTAGCCAACTGTGAGTATAGACGATGCCTTGGTTAAGTAGCTCATCCAAAAAACAGTAATCCAATCACATCCATTCAATTCCCTCTGTACAATACAGGGAAGCCAGCCCAGGTAATGCACACAGAAAGTAAGGTTAAATCCATAACCAGATTTCACAGAACCTAAGTTTGACATTATATTGTACATTTATACATGTGGTTAGGTAAAGTAGATCTTGGTGGAACTCACAAGTCAATCTTTGTCTCTTTGGCTAGGGAGTTTAATTTTTAACTTAATGGAGGTAAATTGAAACAGTTGAATAAATACTGTCGCAAACAAGGAATCTACACTTCCCACTTTGTGTGATAGGAATTAACCTCCAACTACACTCTGAAATTCTGTAACCTTCAGTTACAGCTTCAAGATATTGATCAGGGACCTTTGAAGAATGATGCATTAAAGTAGCTAAATTTATTTATTTATTCTGTGACTTACTGTAATTCCCTCTCTGTAGGTTAAGTGTTTGGCCTGCCTGTGTGAAAATTCCAAACGCAAATTTCCTAATCATGATTGCATTCATGAAACCCTTCTAGAGCTACAAGTGGTAGTTCATCATCTTCTACCAACTTTAACCAGCTGGTTAAAGGATTAAAATAAAATCTACAGAGATATTTGTGACGTGATATTTGATATCACATGCATCTGTGGCTTTTTTATGGTTGAACAAAGGTGATTTCATCTGCTCCGATGAACAAATAATGTGGATGCTACAAATCTGAAGAAAATACTGAAATGCTGTATGTACTCAGCAGTCTAGTGTCATTTAATGTTTGTGACCTTATGGCGGAACGGAAGTGCATACTGTCCTGTGTTCTGACATATTTCAAAGGATTTTATCTGGGCGATATTCTTGCCAACAGTCGTTTAGTTAGTGGTGCAAAGCTAATCAGATGCTTTGTGATCATATTTAATCACATAAGAAATCAAGACTGTGTTATCAGGTTTATGTTGAAATGCAGTGCTCTTTATGGTGTGGGTAATGCAAAATCTATGATTTGCAGATTCAACATTTCAAGAATGCCATTAGTTATGATTATATTGTTCGCAGAAAGTAGATTTCAGTTCCCATTTAATGTTAAATAAATTGATTCATTAGCTTACAGTTGAACTGTGGTGTGTAGTCTATATTCACTCAACAAACTCAATTGGTGGCCAATGATATATATTCAAGAAAAAAAGCAAATCAAGTGACAAGGGTTCATTATTCAACTGCTGAGCTGGTAGATGTATGTGCTGGTTCACTGGGAAATATGAGATTACAACAATGATCATTTATACTCCAAAATGAATTGTTACTAAGAACAAGAAACAAAACAATGGCTCATGATGTAAACCTACTATTGGTGGGCAAAGATTCCATGCAATTCTTAAAGCAGGTAATCCTTCTTAAATTAATTTCTACAATTTGGTGCTATTATACACTTCTGTATCATTTGAACAATTTATAAAGTAAATAATTCTCAAATAGCCTTGGGGAAATAAGCACCAGATAATACTGTATACACTCCCACACTGTCTCATGTACGTCATGCTGTATAGACTGACACACTGGCCCATGTGTGTTGTACTGTATCGGTCCAATGATCATCATGCTACATACAGTCCTACATTATCCTGTGTACATTGTGTTGTACATACTCTCACACTCTTGAGAGTGTGGTGCTGGAAAAGCACAGCAGGTCAGGCAGCATCTGATGAGCAGGAGAATCAATGTTTCCGGCTCTCACATTCACACTCTCTCAAGTACATTGTCCTGTACACACTCTCACACTGTCCCATGTACATTGTGCTGTATGCACTCCCACATTGTCCCATGTACATCATGCTATACAGACTGACACAATGTACCATGTATATTGTGCTGTAAAAGACTGACACACTGACCTATGGACACTGTGCTGCACATTCCCACATTGTGCTGTATACCCTCTCACACCGCCCTATGCACATTGAACTGGTTAGATCAACACACTGAGTCGTGTACATTGTACTGTACATATTTTCACACTATCCCATGTATATTGTGCTGTACACACTCTCACAATTTCCAATGTATATCATGCAGTATACACTGACACTTTGTTCCATGAACACTTCATGGACACTGACACACTGTTTTATGTACACAATGGCATACTGCTGGACACTAGACACATGGACATTGTTGTACACATCGACAGACTGTGCCATGGACACTGTTGACATACATTGACATGCTGCTCCATGGACACCATGTTATACACATTGATATATTGTTTCCTTCACATGGTATTGTAAAATTTGTACACTGTGTCAATGGATACTGTGTTGTACACATTGACACATTGCTCCATGTACATTGTGTTGCACACATTTGACACACTGTTTCATCTACATTGTTGGACACGTTAACACACGCTTCACATACAGTGTGTCAATGTATACAATACAGTGTATATGGATAGTATGCCGACGTGAACAATATGGAACACATATAGCAGTGTGTCAATGTGTACAACACTCTGTATGTGGGACATCGAGTCCATATGCACAACGCATTGTCCATGGAGTAATGTGTCAGCATCAACTGTACAATGTACATGGAGCAGTGTATCAATATGTACAAGATACCAAAGTGGAACAGTGTCTTATTGTGTTCAAGACAGTGTACATGGAACATCATGCCTGTGTCCATAACACAGCATACACACAAGTGTGCAAATGTGTACAGCACAGTGTAGATGGAATAGTGTGACAATGAGTACAACATAGCGTGCATGGAATGTCATGTCTGTTTACATAATACAGCGAACATGGAACAGTTTGTCTTTGTAAACAACACAATGTACGGGGAACAGCGCATCAATGTGAACAACACAGTATACATGGAATTGTGTGTCAATGAGTACAACACAGTGTAGGATTCTGGTTTGCGGTCAATAATTTGCTGGTTTTAAGTGGTTCGAATCACCCCCAGATCCCTGGTTCTGACACTGGACTTATTTAGGAAAGTGAAATGAAGAAGGAAGTAGACAGGTGTTTCAGGGCAAATTAATCTCTGTGTTTATTAATTACAAAAGGTGAGTATGATGCAAGAAATAAAAGGCAAATATAATAAACAGTGAAATTGACAGAACTGTACAGACAGCAGTAATTAAATATACTATTTTTTAAAACAAATACAGGTTAAACACTATTAGAACTCACACAACACCTGATGAAGGAGCAGCGCTCTGAAAGCTAGTACTTTCAAATAAACCTGTTGGACTATAACCTGGTGTTGTGTGACTTTTAACTTTGTCTACCCCAGTCCAACACAGGCTCCTCCACATCATGACTATTAGAACTAAACAGCAGTTTTAATCACAGAAAACTTTAATCAGTATTTTTTAATTGGGGTTCATGCACTATCACCACCCGCATTCCCCTCCCTGTTCGCTTTGAGGTCTCGGGAGTTTCAGCTCACCACTGAGGAAGACACAGTTTTAAAGTGCATCCAGTTGCTGAGCTTTATGCTGTTGGCTCTCATGGTTCAGAACAGGCCCAAGTCTAGAAGCTCTTGTACGGATAGCACTTGGTTGGCGTCCCCCCTCTCGGATGTCCTTTATTGCGATGATGCTTTTGGTTTGGCTTCTGCGGTTCTTGGTTCTGAATCTGTTGTGGGGGAGCTGTTTCTGCAAAAGCTTGTTGTTGAGGTAAGGTCAGGACTAGTAGTTTTACAGACTGTGTGCCCTGTTATCTCTCTTAAACATGTGTTGCCATTGTGTTTCTGGTGTTCTCTTTGAGGTCAATTGGATTCCAGATAGTTAAGAGTGTGTGTGAATGTATTTTGAATGAAGTTGAATATCCAGTATCTCTGAGGCTGCATTGGGTTGCCTGAGGTGTAAAAGTTAGTTTTGGCCAGAGTGTTAGGTTTGGTTGATTGTTCTCTTACAGGGGAGGTTAAATTGGTGAACAATAGTCCCAGACAGAAACCATTCTGGCTCTGTGAGCATTTGTTGCAGCCTGAGTTCAAGATTTTGTCCTGTATTTCAGATACCCTGCGTTAGAAAAGTCCAGCGTCTTGTCCAGTAATTTAGATAATGGGGACTTTTGCACAATGGAGTGTACATGGAATAGCGTGTTAATGTATACTGCACAGTGTACATGGAGCACTGCATCAATGGGTACAACACAGCTTATATGGAACAGTGAGTCAATGTGCTTGGCACAGTGCAGGTGGAACAGCAGATGAAAGACCCTTCCCTTCTCATTATACTTTCTTCCATCCTCTTTTGTAGGCCATAAGATATGAAAGTTTGTAACATGTACAGATAGATTCAAAAACAGCTTCTTCCCTGCTGTTTTCAGACTCTTGAATGGACCTCTCAAATGTTTACTTCTGATGTTAGGGTGGCATGGTGGCTCAGTGGTTAGCACTGCTGCCTCACAGCACCAGGGTTCCAGGTTTGATTCCAGCCACAGGTGACTGCCTGTATGGAGTTTGGACATTCTCCCTGTTTCTGAGTGGGTTTCCTCTGGGTGCTCCAGTTTCTGCCCACAGTCACAAAGATGTGCAGGTTAGGTGAATTGGCCATGCTAAATTGCCCAGTGTTAGGTGCGTTAGTCAGAGGGAAATGGGTCTGGGTAGGTTACTCTTCAGAAGCTGGTTGGGCTGAAGGGCCTATTTCCACACTGTAGGGAATCTAATCTCTCTCTTCGGCTCTAACATTGTATTTTGCACTCTGTTCTGCTACCCCAATGCATTTTATGTGGTACAATCTGCCTGTAGAGCATGCAAAACAACATGTTTAACTGTACCTCGGTATGTGACAACAATAAATCAATCAATATATAGTGTTGTGTACATTGATACACAGATCCATGTAAAAACTATGTGCTACATATTAACAAGGTGTTCCATATAAACTGAATTGCACACATTGGGACACTGCTCCATGTAAACTCTGTTGTGCACACAGACACAATGCTGGACATATTGACACACTGATCCATCTCCACTGTGCAGTACACACTGGCACACAGTTTCATATCCACAGTGTTGTTCACATTGACACACTGTTCCATGTAGGAGAAAGTGAGTGCTGCAAATGCTGAGAATCTAGAGTCAAAAAGTGCAGTGCTGGCAGTGTCTGAGGAGCAGGAGAGTCAACATTTTGGGCCTAAACCCTTCATCAGGAATGTCTTTCATGTACACTATTCTGTACACAATGTCACACTGCTCCATCTACACAGTATTACATACATTGACACACTGATCCACGTGCACTGTTTTGTACACATTGATGTACTGCTCCATCTACACTGCACTGCACACATGGACACACTATTCCATGAACAGTGTACATATTGACAGACTGCTCCATGAACAGTGCACTGCATACATGGACACACTATTCCAGATACACTGTACATATTGACAGACTACTCTGTGAACACTGTGTTGCACATAATGACACACTGTTCCATGTACAGTGATGTGGAGGTGGCGGTGTTGGACTGGGGTAGACAAAGTTAAAAATCACACAACACCAAGTTATAATCCAACAAGTTTATTTAGAAGTACTAGCTTTCACAGCACTATTCCTTCATCAGGTAACTAGTGGGGCAAGATCACATTTTAATTGTATGATACTGTAATCTTTTGATATAAATTTTGTCTTACAATCCTGCCCCACTAGCTACATAATGAAGGATCAGCACTCTGAAATATAGTACTTGCAATTAAACCTGTTGGAGCATCGCCCTTTGATGATAAGGGCATTGCTTGTCACTGGCCACTCTGGTGTTTCCTTTCTTCCTGGTGGTGGAAGTTGAATAAGGATTTGTTCACCTGTGCCTTTCATTGTGTCTCACACCTGCACATACATAACATGGGTGCTGGGGATAGGCGGTAGTGTGGGGGTAAAACATTAAAAAGAAAAATAAACTTGTTGGACTATAACCTGGTGTTGGGTGCCTTTTTTTAAACACCATGTACAACATTGTACATATTGACAGACTGCTGCATGAGTGCCGTGCTGTGCACAATGACACACTGTTCCATGCACTGAACAAATAGACACCCTACTCCAGACTAAGAAGTAAGCCAGGTAAAAACAATGACTGCAGATGCTGAAAACCAAATACTGGATTAGTGTGCTGGAAGAGCACAGCAGTTCAGGCAGCATCCTGATGAATGGCTTTTGCCCGAAATGTCGATTTCGTTGCTCGTGGATGCTGCTTGAACTGCTGCTGCTCTTCCAGCACCACTAGAAGTAAGCCATCCAGGACTGGGGTGAGGAAACATCTCTTGACTCGGGTGAACCTGTTGAGTTCTGACCCACAGGAAGCTGTTGGAGCCAGTTGATTAGATCCAGTCAAGAGGGAGCTGGAGGCTTGTGGTGGAAGGGATCCAGGGTCAGGGTGGGAATGGGATCCTGATCATATTGAATGGTAGTGCAGGCTCTGGGGCCTACTCAGGCACCTATTTCCCATATTTCCACATAGACTGCGTGCACAGCAGCACCCTCCCCTGTGTCTCTTTGAACACCGACCTTTGACCTGTGCACCAGGCAACACGCTGACGTCTGGGGCGAAGCCTGAGTTGCTCTTTGCTGATTGGGCGCGCCTTGTGCAGCACGACTGGGCCCCTCCGGGTGGGACCCCGCTGAAGACTCTCGCCGGGAACACCAGCCCGCCCCAACCGAGAGCGGCACCGCGCAGCCTCAGTCTGTGCGTCACCATTACCGTGCGTCACCATTACTGGCCCCACCCCCCCCCCCCACACCTCCCGAGGTCGAGCGGGCGGTGTCTGGTTGGAGAGGAAGTGTGTTCCACAATCCGCTTCCCCCGCCTCGATCCCTGGTTCCGGGGTGACCCTGGAAACGGAGCACCACCGGAAGTGAGCGTGGAGAAGATGGCGGCGGGTGTGTTCGGCGCTCGGATCGGGCGGGGAGAGCGGACCTCGGCTCGGACGCGGCCCGCGCTCGGCAGTTGGGTCCTGCTCTTCCTGCCCTACCTCGGACTCGGGCTGGTGCCGTCCGCCGCTGACATGACGGACGGCAACAGCGAGCACCTGAAGCGGGAGCACAGCCTGATGAAGCCGTATCAGGGTGAGTGCAGGGGCACGGCCGCGGGAGGGATTCCCGCCCCGGGACCGGAGTCTCAGGGTTAAATCAACCCGCCCACTCCCCCCCTCCCTCCCCTCCCCTCCCTCCCCTCCCCCCCTCCCCCTCCCCTCCCCCCCCTCCCCTCCCCCCTCCCCCTCCCCTCCCCCCCCTCCCCCCCCCCCTCCCCCCCCTCCCCTCCTCCCCACCTCCCCTTCCTCCCCTCCCCTCCCTCCCTCCCCCCCCTCCCTCCCTCCCTCCCCTCCCTCCCCCCCCGTCCCCTCCCCCCCCCCCCTCCCCTCCCTCCCCCCCCCCCCCCTCCCTCCCCCCCCTCCCCCCCCCCCCCTCCCTCCCCCCCCCTCCCCCCCCCCTCCCTCCCCTCCCTCCCCCCCCCTCCCTCCCCCCCCCTCCCCTCCCTCCCCCCCCCTCCCCTCCCTCCCCCCCCCTCCCCTCCCCCCCCTCCCCTCCCTCCCCTCCCCTCCCTCCCTCCCCTCCCTCCCCCCCCCTCCCTCCCCTCCCCCCCTCCCTCCCCTCCCCCCTCCCTCCCCCCTCCTCCCTCCCTCCCTCCCTCCCCTCCCTCCCCCCCCATCACTCCCTCCCTCCCTCCCCCATCACCTCCCTCCCTCCCTCCCCCCATCACTCCCTCCCTCCCTCCCCCCCCATCACTCCTCCCTCCCTCCCCCATCACTCCCTCCCTCCCTCCCCCATCACTCCCTCCCTCCCTCCCTCCCCCCCCATCACTCCCTCCCTCCCTCCCCCCCCATCACTCCCTCCCTCCCTCCCCATCACTCCCTCCCTCCCTCCCCCCCCATCACTCCCTCCCTCCCTCCCCCCCCATCACTCCCTCCCTCCCTCCCCCCCATCACTCCCTCCCTCCCCCCCCCCCATCACTCCCTCCCTCCCCCCCCATCACTCCCTCCCTCCCCCCCCCATCACTCCCTCCCTCCCCCCCCCCCCATCACTCCCTCCCTCCCCCCCCCCCCATCACTCCCTCCCTCCCCCCCCCATCACTCCCTCCCTCCTCCCCCATCACTCCCTCCCTCCCTCCCCCCCCATCACTCCCTCCCTCCCTCCCCCATCACTCCCTCCTCCCTCCCCCATCACTCCCTCCCCTCCCTCCCCCCCATCACTCCCTCCCTCCCTCCCCCCCCATCACTCCCTCCCTCCCTGCCCCCCATCACTCCCTCCCTCCCTGCCCCCCCATCACTCCCTCCCTCCCCCCCTCCCCCCCTCCCCCCCTCCCCCCCCATCACTCCCTCCCTCCCTCCCCCCCCCCCCATCACTCCCTCCCTCCCCATCACTCCCTCCCTCCCTCCCCCCCATCACTCCCTCCCTCCCCCCCATCACTCCCTCCCTCCCTCCCCCCCATCACTCCCTCCCTCCCTCCCCCCCATCACTCCCTCCCTCCCTCCCCCCCATCACTCCCTCCCTCCCTCCCCCCATCACTCCCTCCCTCCCTCCCCCCCATCACTCCCTCCCTCCCTCCCCCCCATCACTCCCTCCCTCCCTCCCCCCCATCACTCCCTCCCTCCCTCCCCCCATCACTCCCTCCCTCCCTCCCTCCCCCCCCTCCCTCCCCCCCCCCCTCCCTCCCCCCCTCCCTCCCCCCCTCCCTCCCCCCCTCCCTCCCCCCTCCCTCCCTCCCTCCCTCCCCCCCTCCCCCCCTCCCTCCCCCCCTCCCCCCCCCCTCCCTCCCCCCCTCCCTCCCCCCCTCCCTCCCCCCCTCCCTCCCTCCCCCCCTCCCTCCCTCCCCCCCTCCCCCCCTCCCTCCCTCCCTCCCTCCCTCCCCCCCTCCCTCCCTCCCCCCCTCCCTCCCTCCCCCCCTCCCTCCCCCCCTCCCTCCCTCCCCCCTCCCTCCCTCCCCCCCTCCCTCCCTCCCCCCCTCCCATCACTCCCTCCCTCCCATCACTCCTCCCTCCCATCACTCCCTCCCTCCCATCACTCCCTCCCTCCCCCCCATCACTCCCATCACTCCCTCCCTCCCCCCCATCACTCCCATCACTCCCTCCCCCCCATCACTCCCATCACTCCCTCCCCCCCATCACTCCCATCACTCCCTCCCCCCCATCACTCCCATCACTCCCTCCCCCCCATCACTCCATCACTCCCTCCCCCCCATCACTCCCATCACTCCCTCCCCCCCATCACTCCCATCACTCCTCCCCCCCCATCACTCCCATCACTCCCTCCCCCCCATCACTCCCATCACTCCCTCCCCCCCATCACTCCCATCACTCCCTCCCCCCCATCACTCCCATCACTCCCTCCCTCCCTCCCCCCCATCACTCCCTCCCTCCCCCCCCCCCATCACTCCCTCCCTCCCCCCCCCCATCACTCCCTCCCTCCCCCCCCCCATCACTCCCTCCCTCCCCCCCCCCCATCACTCCCTCCCTCCCCCCCCCCATCACTCCCTCCCTCCCCCCCCCCCCATCACTCCCTCCCTCCCTCCCTCCCCCCCATCACTCCCTCCCTCCCTCCCCCCCATCACTCCCTCCCTCCCCCCCATCACTCCCTCCCTCCCCCCCATCACTCCCTCCCTCCCCCCCCCCCCTCACTCCCTCCCTCCCTCCCCCCCCATCACTCCCTCCCTCCCTCCCCCCCATCACTCCCTCCCTCCCCCCCATCACTCCCTCCCTCCCTCCCCCCCATCACTCCCTCCCTCCCTCCCCCCCATCACTCCCTCCCTCCCTCCCCCCCATCACTCCCTCCCTCCCTCCCCCCCATCACTCCCTCCCTCCCTCCCCCCCATCACCCTCCCTCCCTCCCCCCATCACTCCTCCCTCCCCATCACTCCCTCCCTCCCTCCCTCCCTCCCCATCACTCCCTCCCTCCCTCCCTCCCCCCCATCCCTCCCTCCCTCCCCCCCATCCCTCCCTCCCTCCCTCCCTCCCTCCCCCCCATCCCTCCCTCCCTCCCTCCCCCCCCCCATCCCTCCCTCCCTCCCTCCCCCCCATCCCTCCCTCCCTCCCTCCCCCCCATCCCTCCCTCCCTCCCTCCCCCCCATCCCTCCCTCCCTCCTCCCCCCCATCACTCCCTCCCTCCCTCCCCCCCATCACTCCCTCCCCCCCTCCCCCCCTCCCCCCCTCCCCCCCTCCCCCCCTCCCCCCCTCCCCCCCTCCCCCCCCTCCCCCCCATCACTCCCTCCCCCCCATCACTCCCTCCCCCCCCATCACTCCCTCCCTCCCATCACTCCCTCCCTCCCTCCCCCCCATCACTCCCTCCCTCCCTCCCCCCCATCACTCCCTCCCTCCCACCCCCCCATCACTCCCTCCCTCCCTCCCCCCCATCACTCCCTCCCTCCCTCCCCCCCATCACTCCCTCCCTCCCTCCCCCCCATCACTCCCTCCCTCCCTCCCTCCCCCCCATCACTCCCTCCCTCCCTCCCCCCCATCACTCCCTCCCTCCCTCCCCCCCCATCACTCCCTCCCTCCCTCCCCCCCATCACTCCCTCCCTCCCTCCCCCCCCATCACTCCCTCCCTCCCCCCCCCATCACTCCCTCACTCCCTCCCCCCCCATCACTCCCTCCCTCCCATCACTCCCTCCCTCCCTCCCCCCCCATCACTCCCTCCCTCTCTCCCCCCCCATCACTCCCTCCCTCTCTCCCCCCCCATCACTCCCTCCCTCTCTCCCCCCCCATCACTCCCTCCCTCCCTCCCCCCATCACTCCCTCCCTCCCCCCCCATCACTCCCTCCCTCCCCCCCCATCACTCCCTCCCTCCCCCCCATCACTCCCTCCCTCCCCCCCATCACTCCCTCCTCCCCCCCATCACTCCATCCCTCCCTCCCCCCCATCACTCCCTCCCTCCCTCCCCCCCCATCACTCCCTCCCTCCCTCCCCCCATCACTCCCTCCCTCCCTCCCCCCCATCCCTCCCTCCCTCCCCCCCATCCCTCCCTCCCTCCCCCCCATCACTCCCTCCCTCCCCCCCCATCACTCCCTCCCTCCCTCCCCCCCATCACTCCCTCCCTCCCTCCCCCCCATCACTCCCTCCCTCCCTCCCCCCCCATCACTCCCTCCCTCCCTCCCCCCCATCACTCCCTCCCTCCCCCCCATCACTCCCTCCCTCCCCCCCATCACTCCCTCCCTCCCTCCCCCCCATCACTCCTCCCTCCCTCCCCCCCCATCACTCCCTCCCTCCCTCCCCCCCATCACTCCCTCCCTCCCTCCCCCCCATCACTCCCTCCCTCCCTCCCCCCCATCACTCCCTCCCTCCCCCCCATCACTCCCTCCCTCCCCCCCATCACTCCCTCCCTCCCTCCCCCCATCACTCCCTCCCTCCCTCCCCCCCATCACTCCCTCCCTCCCTCCCCCCCATCACTCCCTCCCTCCCCCCCATCACTCCCTCACTCCCTCCCTCCCATCACTCCCTCACTCCCATCCATCACTCCCTCCCTCCCTCCCCCCCCCATCACTCCCTCCCTCCCTCCCCCCCCCATCACTCCCTCCCTCCCTCCCCCCCCCCCCCCATCACTCCCTCCCTCCCTCCCCCCCCATCACTCCCTCCCTCCCTCCCCCCCATCACTCTCTCCCTCCCTCCCCCCCATCACTCTCCCTCCCTCCCCCCCATCACTCTCTCCCTCCCTCCCCCCCATCACTCTCTCCCTCCCTCCCCCCCATCACTCTCTCCCTCCCTCCCCCCATCACTCTCTCCCTCCCTCCCCCCCCATCACTCTCTCCCTCCCTCCCCCCCCATCACTCTCTCCCTCCCTCCCCCCCCCATCACTCTCTCCCTCCCTCCCCCCCCATCACTCTCTCCCTCCCTCCCCCCCCATCACTCTCTCCCTCCCTCCCCCCACATCACTCTCTCCCTCCCTCCCCCCCATCACTCTCTCCCTCCCTCCCCCCCCATCACTCTCTCCCTCCCTCCCCCCCCATCACTCTCTCCCTCCCTCCCATCACACTCTCCCTCCCTCCCCCCCATCACTCCCTCCCTCCCTCCCCCCCATCACTCCCTCCCTCCCTCCCCCCATTACTCCCTCCCTCCCCCCCCATTACTCCCTCCCTCCCTCCCCCCCATCACTCCCTCCCTCCCTCCCCCCCATCACTCCCTCCCTCCCTCCCCCCCATCCCTCCCTCCCTCCCCCCCATCCCTCCCTCCCTCCCCCCCATCACTCCCTCCCTCCCTCCCCCCATCACTCCCTCCCTCCCTCCCCCCCATCCCTCCCTCCCCCCCATCCCTCCCTCCCCCCCATCCCTCCCTCCCTCCCTCCCTCCCTCCCTCCCTCCCATCACTCCCTCCCTCCCTCCCATCACTCCCTCCCTCCCTCCCCCCCATCACTCCCTCCCTCCCTCCCTCCCCCCCATCACTCCCTCCCTCCCTCCCCCCCATCACTCCCTCCCTCCCTCCCATCACTCCCTCCCTCCCTCCCCCCCATCACTCCCTCCCTCCCTCCCCCCCATCACTCCCTCCCTCCCTCCCCCCCATCACTCCCTCCCTCCCTCCCATCACTCCCTCCCTCCCTCCCCCCCATCACTCCCTCCCTCCCTCCCCCCATCACTCCCTCCCTCCCTCCCCCCCATCACTCCCTCCCTCCCTCCCCCCCATCACTCCCTCCCTCCCTCCCCCCCATCACTCCCTCCCTCCCCCCCATCACTCCCTCCCTCCCTCCCCCCCATCACTCCCTCCCTCCCTCCCCCCATCACTCCCTCCCTCCCTCCCCCCCATCACTCCCTCCCTCCCTCCCCCCCATCACTCCCTCCCTCCCTCCCCCCCATCACTCCCTCCCTCGCTCCCCCCCATCACTCCCTCCCTCGCTCCCCCCCATCACTCCCTCCCTCGCTCCCCCCCATCACTCCCTCCCTCGCTCCCCCCCATCACTCCCTCCCTCCCTCCCCCCCATCACTCCCTCCCTCCCTCCCCCCCATCACTCCCTCCCTCCCTCCCCCCCATCACTCCCTCCCTCCCTCCCCCCCATCACTCCCTCCCTCCCTCCCCCCCATCACTCCCTCCCTCCCTCCCCCCCATCACTCCCTCCCTCCCTCCCCCCCATCACTCCCTCCCTCCCTCCCCCCCATCACTCCCTCCCTCCCTCCCCCCCATCACTCCCTCCCTCCCCCCCATCACTCCCTCCCTCCCTCCCCCCCATCACTCCCTCCCTCCCTCCCCCCCATCACTCCCTCCCTCCCATCACTCCCTCCCTCCCTCCCCCCCATCACTCCCTCCCTCCCTCCCCTCCATCACTCCCTCCCTCCCTCCCCTCCATCACTCCCTCCCTCCCTCCCCCCCATCACTCCCTCCCTCCCTCCCCCCCATCACTCCCTCCCTCCCTCCCCCCCATCACTCCCTCCCTCCCTCCCCCCCATCACTCCCTCCCTCCCTCCCCCCCATCACTCCCTCCCTCCCTCCCTCCCTCCCTCCCTCCCCCCCATCACTCCCTCCCTCCCTCCCCCCCATCACTCCCTCCCTCCCTCCCTCCCTCCCCCCCATCACTCCCTCCCTCCCTCCCTCCCTCCCCCCCATCACTCCCTCCCTCCCTCCCTCCCTCCCCCCCATCACTCCCTCCCTCCCTCCCCCCCATCACTCCCTCCCTCCCTCCCCCCCATCACTCCCTCCCTCCCTCCCCCCCATCACTCCCTCCCTCCCTCCCCCCCATCACTCCCTCCCTCCCTCCCCCCCATCACTCCCTCCCTCCCTCCCCCCCATCACTCCCTCCCTCCCTCCCCCCCATCACTCCCTCCCTCCCTCCCCCCCATCACTCCCTCCCTCCCTCCCCCCCATCACTCCCTCCCTCCCTCCCCCCCATCACTCCCTCCCTCCCTCCCCCCCATCACTCCCTCCCTCCCTCCCCCCCATCACTCCCTCCCTCCCTCCCCCCCATCACTCCCTCCATCAGGATCAAATGGTTTAAAACTTTCAGAAAGATCTTCACTCACCTTGCAGTAGGAAATACTCCAGTGAGAGGTCTGACAGTCATTCGGGGGAGGGGGAGAAGTGGGAGAGAGAGAGGAGGAGGAGGAAGGAGGGGTGGAAGGTGGGGGAAGAAGAGAGATCCTTCCATTTGTATGTCATTCCATCACAACTGGTCTTGACACTTTCTGCAACCCGTGACCCCAGCTGTGGGAATTAGGGGGAACCTAAGCGTTCAACAGCTCGCCTTCTGTGCTTTTGAATTTTATTCATGTTCTGTAGAGTCATAGAGATGTACAGCACAGAAACAGACCACGGTCCAACTCGTCCATGCTGACCAGATATCCTAACCTAATCTTGTCTCATTTGCCAACACTTGACCCATATTCCTCCAAACTCTTCCTGTTCGTATGCCTATCCAGATGCCTTTTAAATGCTGCAATTGTCCCAGCCTCTACCATTTCCTCTGGCAACTTTTTCCATACACGCGCCACCCTCTGAAAAAGCTGCCCCTGAGGTTCCTTTTATATCTTTCCCCTTTCACTCTAAACTTTTGCCCTCCAGTTCTGGACTCCCTCAGACCAGGCAAAAGGTTTTGACTATTTATCCTATCCATGCCCCTCATGATTTTATAAACCTTTATAAAGTCACCCCTCAGCCTCTGACACTCCAGGGCAAAACAGCCCTAGCCTATTCAGCCTCTCCCTATAATCTCAAACCCTGCAACCCTGGCAACATCTTTTGTGAATCTTTTCTGAACCCCTTTTTTTAAATAGCAATGTTACTCCACAGTGGTTCCAGGATTAGTCCCTGTTGAAAACCACTTCTCACCTTTCTTGAACACAAATGCACATGTAACCACTGCTAAGTTTTTATTTGGTCAGCTTGCTTCCATTCTGCTCTCTGCTTGTGACACACATTCTGACCTCAGTCACGTGTTCCCTTTCAATTTTGTTCCCACCAATCCTTAGTTTCTCCATAATGCTCTAAATATACACTGTATAATTTTGTTTAACTTCGGTTACAACTGTCCTTCAAAACAAATAGACATTTTGTGCAGAGACACTAATTTTTTTCATAGAGCTGTCCTGGTATACTGCTATCTGTTTTTAACATGAACCAACATACCACAAAGTTTGAGGAAAAAAGTTAAAAATCAGATCTCCAGGTTATATTCCAGCAGGTTTATTTGGAAGTACTAGCTTTCAGAGTACTGCTACTTCAGGTAACTAGTGGGGCAGGAACATAAGACAGAACTTGTAGCAAAAGATGACAGGTCATGCAATTAAAACGATATATTTAACAAACTTATAATGCTGTTAAGACTTTCTTCTTTTAGAATTGATTACAGGTTTCGGTTCATGAATATGTAAATCTCAGTTTCTTTTAAGCCACAGTCTTGAGATAACTTAAGATTTTGTTTTTAAAAAAACTGACCTTCTCTGCTCAGAATGTATTAAAAGGTGAGAGTTCAGAGTCTGTCTGTATCGCCATCTTGAATCAGACTAGTTCTTTTTTCCAAAGTAGGAATTTATAAAATGTTACATAGATTAAATGCCTGCATTGACTGTCTACAGATTTAGCAAAAATAGAATGGACAGAGGAACCTCGATTATCCAAATATCTCTCTCACTCTCTCTCCACACATTCCCTGGAGTTCTACACAGGGGTGTACCCTAAACCCTGCTTCCCCAGATAACCTCTCCAACATTGTCCTGTATGGGATAAAGGTGGAATCTGTCAAAAAGTTGCAGAAAAACATTGTGTGTGTGTTAGTTATTTGGAGACTCACCATCCAAATGGCAGCAGCAGCAATCTTATTGGTGTCTAGTCTGGCTGCCCTGGAGGAGGGGGCAGGGGTAGGGCATGGTTGGGGAGAAGGGAGGTGGTGTTAGATGGGGGAGGGCAGGGTGGGAGCAGACGGTTACGGTGTTCGGGGTTGGGGGACAGGTGGGTGGTGCGGTGTTGGACGAGGTTGGGGGGGGCGCGAGGCGGGGCTTGTGCACGGTGTGCTGCTGCCTCCTCTCCTGAACGGGGAGCAGACTTAACAGAAAACTTTGAGCCCCAGAGGAAAGGCATTGAATCAATTAACTGAATGCTCGAATAATCCATCAATGTAGTGCCTGCACATCTCGTTCGGATAATCAAGGTTCCTCTGTACCTGCAAATGCAAAAACTTACATGTGCAGGAATATGTGAGTGTGCACGTGACTGTTAGCGTTTGTGCATGAGTGTGATGGAATATCTGCCTGTGAGAGTGTGTGGCGGGTGAATGTGTGCGTGCACGTGTCTGAGTGTGTGCCGAGGGTCTGTGTGAGTGTGTATATGTATGCTTGTGTGTATCGTGTAGTGGGGTCACCTGTAGTGTGGCATGAACCCAAGATCCCGGTTGAGGCCATTCTCATGGGTGTTGACCTTGGCCTCTGCTTGGCCGCTCTGCATTATTGCATATCCCAAAGTCCGCCTTGGAGGATGGTCACCCGAAGATCCGAGGCCGAATATCCCTGACTGCTGAAGCGTTCCCTGACTGGGAGGAAACCTCCTTGCCTGGCAATTGTTGCACGGTGCCCATTCACCCATTGTCATAGTGTCTGTTTGGTCTCTGCATGCCTGCAATGTACGAGATAGACAATGTTGGCAGAGTCATACGAGTACCAGCTGTGTACATGAGTGGTGTCTCTGCGTGTAATGGTGCTATCCATGTCGACATTTGGAACAGTTTGCTGCGAGCAATGGCCTGTTTAAGATTTGGTGGTTGTTTCAAGGCGAGAAGTGGAGGCATAGGGAAAGTTCTGCAGCAAACTGCTCAGCCTACAGGATAACATCGATTACAACACCTTACAATCCTGTTATGGCAACCACGGGAAGACTTGTCAGTGTCGACATGGATGCCACCGTTACACGTGGGGACACCACCCAGCAACGGGGCAGGTACTCATGTGACCCAGCCAATGTTGCCTATCTCGTACGCTGCAGGCAAGGATACAATGTACCATTTGAGGCATGGTACATTGGTGTGACTAAGCAGACGCTCCGATTAACGGATGAATTTACACCATGCAACAATCGCCAGACTGGGGTGTTCCCTCCCAGACGGGGAACGCTGCAGCAGTCAGGGAGATTCGGTCTCTGATCTTCGGGTGACCATCCTCCAAGGTGGACTTCAGGATATGCAACAACATAGTGGCTGAGCAGAGGCTAATAACCAAGTTCGGTACCCATGAGGATGGCCTCAACTGGGACTGTGGGTTCATGTCACACTACAGGTGACTCCACTGCCCTATAAACTCTTATGCACATTCTCACATGCTCTTACATATTCATGCAGGCCCTCTCTCTCCCGTGCCCTCTCTCAGAAACACATGCTTACACTGACCACGCACTTAGTTTCTCACAAGCTTATAAACCATCACCCGTGCAAACACGTGCTCTCTCGTGTGCACACGTACACTCTGCCTCACATGCATGCACACACAGGTCCATGGGGTAAATTTGCATTTACAGAATTGTATTTGCAGATACGTATTATTTTTGCAAAAAAAGCACAACCTGTAGGGAGTCAATGCAGGCAGTCAATCCATTTAACATTTTATAAATTCCCACTTTGGAAATAGAACCATACTGACTCAAGGCTGGCATACATACAGACAGACTCTAACCTCGCACCTTTTAATACATTCTCTGAGCTGAGATGTCACTTTTTTAAAATATAAAACCTTAAGTTGTCTCAAGAATGTGACATGAAAGAAGTTCTGGGATTTCCATATTAATGAACTGAAACCTGCAATCCATTCTAAAAGATGAAGGACTTAAATTGAATCAACGTATAATGCTGTTATCGTTTTAATTGCATGACACAATGATTTTTTGCTATAAATTCTGTCTTATGATCCTGCCCCACTAGTTATCGAATGAAGGAGCAGTGCTCTGAAAACTAGTACTTCCAAATAAACCTGCTGGGCTATAACCTGGTGTTGTGTGACTTTTAACTTTGCCCACCCCAGTCCAACACTGGCACCTCCACATCAAGCAACAAAGTGGCAATGCTGGCAATGTTGTACAAATGTTTTCACGTCTAGTTTTTGTAACATGTCCAGTCCAAAAATACATCAATTAATGCATATCTTAATGTATCATGAAGACAACAAGATTTGGAAGAAGTCAAAATGATACCAAGACAACTCTGAGAAAGAGAGGCAGAGTCATAGAGATATACAGCATGGAAACAGACCCTTTGCCGACCAGATATCCCAACCCAATCTAGTCCCACCTGCCAGCACCCAGTCCATATCACTCCAAACCCTTCTTATTCATATACACATCCAAATGCCTCTTAAATGTTACAATTGTACCAGCCTCCACCACATCCTCTGGCAGCTCATTCCATGCACATACCACCCTCTGCATGAAAAAGTTGCCCCTTAGGTGTCTTTTATATCTTTCCCCTCTCACTCTAAACCTATGCCCTCTGGTTCTGGACTCCCCGACCCCAGGGAAAAGACTTTGCCTATTTACCCTATTCATGCCCCTCATAACTTTGTAAACCTCTATAAGGTCACCCCTCAGCCTCCGATGCTTCAAGGAAAACAGCCCCAGCCTGTTCCACCTCTCCCTGTAGCTCAGATCCTCCAACCCTGGCAATATCCTTGTAAATCTTTTTCTGAACCCTTTTCAAGTTTCACAACATCTTTCCAATAGGAAGGAGACCAGAATTGCATGCAATATTCCAACAGTGGCCTAACCAATGTCCTGTACAGCCGCAACATGACCTCCTAACTCCTGTACTCACTACGCTGACCAATAAAGGAAAACATACCAAACGCTGCCTTCACTATCCTATCTACCTGCAACTCCACTTTCAAAGAGCTATGAACCTGCACTCCAAGGTCTCTTTGTTCAGCAACACTCCCTAGGACCTTCCCATTAAGTGTATAAGTCCTGCTAAGATTTGCTTTCCCAAAATGCAGCACCTCACATTTATCTGAATTAAACTCCATCAGCCACTTCTCAGCCCATTGGCCCATCTGGTCAAGATCCTGTTGTAATCTGAGGTAACCCTCTTCACTGTCCACTACACCTCCAATTTTGGTGTCATCTGAAACTTACGAACTGTCCTTCTTATGCTCGCATCCAAATCATTTATGTAAATTACAGAAGGTAGAGGGCCCAGCACCGATCCTTGTGACACTCCACTGGTCACAGGCCTCCAGTCTGAAAAACAACCCTCCCACCACCACCCTCTGTCTTCTACCTTTGAGCCAGTTCTGTATCCAAATGGCTAGTTCTCCCTGTATTCCATGAGATCTAACTTGTTAATCAGTCTCCCATGGGGAACCTTGTCGAACGCCTTACTGAAGTCCATATAGATCACATCTACTGCTCTGCCCTCATCAATCTTCTTTGTTACATCTTCAAAAAAACTCTAGTCAAGTTTGTGAGACATGATTTCCCACGCACAAAGCCATGTTGACTATCCCTAATCAGTCCTTGCCTTTCCAAATACATGTACATCCTGTCCCTCAGGATTCCCTTCAACAACTTGCCCACCACCGAGGTCAGGCTCACCGGTCTATAGTTCCCTGGCTTGTCCTTACCACCCTTCTTAAACAGTGGCACCATGTTTGCCAACCTCCAGTCTTCCGGCACCTCACCTGTGACTATCGATGATACAAATATCTCAGCAAGAGGCCCAGCCATCACTTCTCTAGCTTCCCACAGAGTTCTTGCGTACCCCTGATCAGGTCCTGGGGATTTATCCACTTTTAATCGTTTCAAGACATCCAGCACTTCCTCCTCTGTAATCTGGACATTTTGCAAGATATTGCCATCTATTTCCCTATAGTCTATATCTTCCATATCCTTTTCCACAGTAAATACTGATGCAAAATATTGATTTAGTATCTCCCCCATTTTCTGTGGCTCCACACAAAGGCTGCCTTCCTGATCTTTGAGGGGCCCTATTCTCTCCCCAGTTACCCTTTTGTCCTTAATATATTTGTAAAAACCCTCTGGATTCTCCTTAATTCTATTTACCAAAGCTATCACATATCCCCGTTTTGCCCCCCTGATTTCCCTCTTAAGTATACTCCTACTTTCTTTATATTCTTCTAAGGATTCACTCGATCAATTGATACTTTCACAGTACCTGAACAAACGCTTTTATTTACTCGTACATGAAACTATATCAGCCTTGTATCCTTTAACGTCTCCGCAGAATTTAATGAGATTGATCAAGCATGACATTGCTTTTCGAAATCTATATGGACTGCTTTTATTATATTTTTAAGATGTAAATAAGAAAGCATCTGGAAATTGATGTCAAAAATTAAATGTCTTTCCTCCCATTTAAGAACTTTATTGACTTTGTATCTTGCTTTTTAAATATTGGAATAACGTTATTCATCCATATTGGCTCTGCTATCTCTTCCTCAGTTTCTTTTAAGTACGCATGGATGCTGTCCTCTCGTGCTTAGTTTTATTGTCTGTTTGGGTCGATTAACTATTATCTGTCCCCCATTTCTCACAGATGTATCTATCTATTTTGATTTTTTTCTAATTTTGTTGTCTTAATGATGCATTAAGACATGTATTAATTGATGTATTTTTGGATTTGGCTTATTGAAAAAATTGGATGTGCAAACATTTGTGCAATATAACCAGCATTGTCACTTTTTTCCTTAACTTTGTGCTCTGTTGATTCGTGATTTAAGTTAAAACCAGACAGCAGTACACAAGGATGATGCCATGAAAAAATATATAGTGTTTCATTGCACACAATGTCGGTTTGCTTTGAAGGGTAGTTGCAGCAGAAATTAAACAAAATTATACAATATATATTTACAGAGTGTTATGGAGAAACCAAGGATTGGTGCGAACAAAATTGAAAGGGAAGTAAAACAGGATTGCATATCACATTACAACAGTGACCTCACTTTTTAAAAAAAAAGTAATTTCTTTACTATAAAACTCTTGAAACATCCATTTATCATAGCTGTATAGATGCAATCATTTTTCTTGTATTCCTTTCTCATGTACAGCTAGTGGAAAAAAAAATTAGAATTATTTTGCCTTATGATTGTCTCAAACTTAAATGAAGTGGAAAGATCTTAAGAGTTTTAGCCATATGTTAATTTACAATGTTATTAATGCTGAATGCAGTCCAATTGTCTGTAGTTTACACCTTCATTCATAGGTAAAGTAGGAGTAGGCAAATTGCTCCTTCAGGCCTGCTCTGCCATTCAATATGTTCATGGTTGATCATCCAGCTTGGTACCCTCTTCCTGCTTTTTCCTTATATGCGTTGATCCTATTTGCCCTAAGTCTCAACTGCTTTCTATGGCAGAGAATTCCATGGACTTGCCACACTCTGGGTGAAGAAATTTCTCCTAGGTACTAGATGATAAGTCAGTTAACTACTTGCTAAATTTGTTACATCTTCAACTATTAATTTTGAATTGATTGAAAATGTCTGCAAATGAAAATGATGTCAAAGGTACGTTAATAAGTATGTCAGATTTGCTACAGCTTTTGATGACAAAAAGCACAGGCACAGTTTAAAAAAAGAAACTCAAACCATCTCAGGGAAAAAAAACCCACTAGCCCATCCAATGTGTCCTGCATAAACATGGGAAATATATCATAGAGTATCTTTGAATCCCTATAGTGTGGAAGCTGGCTATTTGCCCTTTGAAGGGCATCCCACCAGACCCCCACCCCAACCCTATCCCTGTAACTCTAGATTTCACCAACCTGCACAACCCTGAACACTGGGCAAATTAGCATGGCCCATCCACCTAACTTGCACATCTTTGGACTGTTGGAAGAAACCAAATTACCTGGAGAAACCGACACAGACACAGAGAGGATATACAAATTCCACAGAGACAGTCTTCCAAGGGTGGAATCAAACCCAGGACTCTGGCATTGTGAGGCAGCAGTGCTGAGCCACCATGCTACTCTAGATGTTATCTCTACTTCTGGTGCCATTTGAAAGCCATCTGATCTTTGTTAACAGTGTAAAAATATATGAACAAAATCCAGATCAGTTCAAGAAAATTAGTACAGATCATTCTGTTATAATGCATGTTTTGTCAATATGAATTCTCTCTAAAGCGCTGGACAAATTGGGGCCGCTATTTCTACAGCGCGAACTTTTACGTGTGTCAGTTGTAACACAATTACAGCACCAACACTATGCGTTTGTTCTAAAGCGAGATTTTTCTATAACACAGGGTTGCACAAAAATGCAACCATCCTGTTATAGAAGAATTTACTGTATGTGAAATTCCTCTCTGGCCCCCTTAGACAATCAAAACTACAACACTGGACTCCTCTTTCCTTAATCACTCTTATTCTACATGAACATATCAACCAAGGTGACCTCTGTCAGCCAGAAACTGATCCAGATTTCATTATTTTAGTGCTCACAGGGAATCAAATTTTGGACTCATGATTTGTTGCCTTTATTTTAGCTAAGGTTTTGTTCTTCATAAGCAGGCTAGGCAAGTCTTGTGTGTTTGCTGATTTCAGGACTTAAACAAACTGGCGGTGATTTTTCAGAATTTGTTGGGCTTGTAATATTCCTTTAGTTTGTTGGAGATTTGTCAGATACAGTGGGCCAAAGTTTTTCATTGAATTGCAAAGTACGGAGGGTGATCGTTTTGCGTGTAACACCTCTGAAAGAGCAGCCTTGTTCGTCAAAATCTCTTCTTTCTCCACCACCCTACAAATTTTTAGTTTTCAAATATTTATCAAGTTTCTTTTGAACATTACTGTTAAATGTGATTCCATAAATCTGAGATTTCTAAATTATAATTTTTTCATCTTTCCTCCCCCTCTTTTGCAATTATCTTAAACCTGACAAGTGACCATCCTGCCAGCAGAAATAGTCTTAACAGCAAGTTTGCATTTCGATACAGCCTTTAATGTCCTGAGCTTTATTAAATAAAATGTGGTGTGACTGTGGAGGGTGACATTCGGACAAGAAATTGAAATCTTGAACAAAGAGATTTTGAAAGAGTGAGACAGAAAGATTTAAGAAGGCATTGTGAGAACTGAGGCAGATGAAGGCATAGCCTCATGCAAGAGGTGGTATGATGGTACCAAGTACATGATTGGATTTGACAACAAGGATGAGATTTTAAAATTTGTGTGTTTTTCAGGCAGACCCAATGTGGGTCAGCGATAGGTGAATGGGATTTCATACGATTGGAACACAGGCAATGGATGTTTGGGAGAGCTCAAGTTGCAAAGTTGCCAGCTTGTCATGAAAACAGTGGTGCAGACAACTGTAGAGGTAACAATGGAATGGGTAAGGGTTTCAGCAACAGATGAGCTAAAGTGGAGTTTGAGAATTTAAGGATGAAGTAAGAGGTCTTGGTGATGGAGAAGACATGGGGTTAGTTACTCCAATCTGGGTGAAATAAGATAGCAAGACTGGAAGATAACTCGTGCTATTCTGTTTTTATATTAAGATGAATTCTGAAGTTTAAGTTGTATTTTAACTGCAGCCATACTTCGTACACTGCTGGTCTTGCTGATGTCTTCTGTTTCTTTTGGGGCAGTCATGCTAATGAACTCATCAGAGTACACTGTGTACAGCGTCCAGCAGATATATTAGAGGATGAAATGATTGGCTGACAGGGAAATCCTGATCTATTTCTTTCAACTTGTACGATATCCACTATTTATTAATTGCTGAAATGCTGAGCCCACTTTGTTGATTTAATAAAAATGCTTTAAGCTGTAGTCTTGATGGTAATAGAAGGGAAAACTCAAGTTTCAGTTTCACTATTTGGTGTGGCCTGGATGTGTTTGCATTTCATGACAGACCATATATGCTGGAGTTGTCAGACCGCTCGTGCTGCAGTGACTATGTGACTGTAGTTTTCTGTGTGCATGACTCATTGTCAGAAAAATATTTCCGATCTTTCTGTCTTCACGTATACTTGTGCTTGGACTATCCCCTAACAGCATGCTTCATTCCTGATCACACAAAGACCAGGTTGGTCATATGTCCAGAGTATTGCATTTGCGCACATTTTCCAGCGTTCACCAAATACTGAGGACTATAGGAGCTTTACTTGATGGGCTTCCCCATTTAAAGCCACTCTTGCCCCATGCTATTTGACAAACAAACAAAGAAGCATGATTGAGAATTGGATGCACCTGGCCTGTAGCTTGGACTGGTCCCTTCCTCTTCAGAAGTGTTGCTTCTGGCTATTTCACAATTATTGCTTTCTCTTCCCTCTGTTTTGTCAAGACAGCTGTTCTCTCACTTATCAGAGACCTGACTGTACTGTACACAGCAGGTGTGTTTATGCTAACCATGTTTGTCATATGCAGTAAATGGTGAAATTAATAGACAGCAGCAAGGAACAGGACACGTACACCAGTTTATGTTGGCATCTTGACTCTCAGTTTCATTAGAAGCTTTTAATATAGCCTTCTATTTCTTTCTCCTTCATGCCCTTTTTTAGCTGCTTAAATGGATCTATGCAAATGATCTCAGCTACTTCCTTTGGCAAATTCCACGTCCTCAAAAAAAATTCCATTTTTTGGATGAATTCAATTATATTTATAACTCCTTGGTTTTAGAGTCTCCATAAATTGAAATGTTTGCTCTGTCAATCTGACTGAACCATTTCATAACTTTATAAAATAACTCTGTTACACGGTGTCGTTTCTAGCATCACACTTAAATCCATTTTCCACTTCCTCTCATGCCTCTCCTGAAGGAATGATGTTACTTTTTCAGTTCTTAAGATTGTGACCAGCTGGTTGAAGTTGCCTGAGATCTGGCTCCCTCTCATAGTTGTTGACATTGCAACCAACTGATGGAAAGTTCATGCATCCGTATTCAACTGTTTGCAATATTATCAACTATGGTCACTCCAGTTTGTAGCGAATGATTTGAGGAGAATGGGAATTCCCCATTCATTAAAATGGTCAGTTCACTGGAATGCATTTGACATCTGAGTACAGTTTGAGGAGAAAATTTGGATCTGCTGTATTCAGCCACCTGAATGAGAGGTGCTATTAGCCGGGCTTTAGTTTTTATAGGCACGCCGAGTACAAGCTGTTTGTTTTCAAAAATCAATAACTAAATTCTTTACCTGGAAGTAATTCTGCTCAACTGGCACCTATATGTTTTTTAGTATATGTTGCTGTAATAGGAATTGTTCAGTCCACTCAGCAGAAGAATACAATCTCTGAACCCACTGGCTGTTCAGTTCTGAATAGTCTTCCTCAAGACGACAATCCGATCTTGTGAAGCTCCGACCAATAATATTGAAATTCACATTCGTGATTGCCAATATAAGTACGATCATTTTAAGTGCTGAGGAACATGCCGAATGATTGAAACATAGCACTTGTGCATTTTGTAAGCAATTAACTAATGGCTAATTTGAGTGGCAGGCCACCTTCTGAGATACAAGGAAATCCTTAAGCTCCAGCCTCATTATCTGGAATAAAAAGATTGTCTTCTTAAAAGAGACAGTAGTCAAGGTCTAGATGCATTGAAATTCAGAAGACTAAGACATGATTCATTTGAGACCTATAATGTTTTCTCGAGACATGACAGAAAATTCCCTGGTCGGGGAATCTGCAAGGTCACGCTTTCAGAATAAGCATTTTGCCCATATCAGACTGTGATGAGTAGAAATTTCTTCACTCGAAGGTTTGTGAACCTTTGGAATTCTCTACCTTGGGTGATTGGGTGAGTACATTCAAGATCACCGGTCAGTAGACATCAGAGTAATACTGGAATCGAGGGATTAAAGTTATAGTGGGGAAAGATGGAGTTGCTGTTGAAAATGAGAGGCTAGGAGGCCAAATGACTGACTCCAGCTCATGTTTTTCACGTTCTTAACCCATCCTACCAAAATTAGAGGTCTGTTTACAAGGTCTGCTGGGAACAGTTTGATAACAGGACAGCCTTACACAAGTGTGCAGTGTTGTTGGTTTGAATGTTTGCCTCTAGAGAATTTGTGCCAGTGAATTGATGTGACAACATTTTGTTCTACAGGTGCTTTGCTGCTGGATTTCATTCCATGTTCCAACATTTGAATTATAAACCCTAACACCCCGTATTGAAATGTTTGCTGGAATCAACCTAGGCATTGGTAGTCTTGGCAGAGCGTCTTTAAAGGATGGACTTCTACTGCTTGTGGAGTTTTTTCTGTTGCTATCTTTCTACCTTTTTTTTCTTTGCCCCTCTTTCTATTATTTCCTTCTCTCTCTCTCTCTCTCTCTCTCTTTTACTGTCAGCCCTCTTCTCATTTTCACAGTACCCACTGCCTCCATTATCTTTCCGCGGCTCTGGCTTCAATCACACTCGGCTCATCTCACGGATTCACTCTTTCTCAATCTTGTAAAGCCGCCTCAACCCAAACTTTGACCACTTTCCTCTTTATTTAGTTCAGGACTACAGGAGATTAATGACACATTCTTATGCGAAGCTCTTTCCTCTATCTAATATTCTTTGCTTCTTCCTTAGGAGTGGGCTCCAGTTCAATGCCTCTGTGGGATTTTAGTGGGAGCACCATGTTGACGGGTCATTATGTCCGCCTTACACCTGATGAGCGCAGTAAAAGTGGATCAATCTGGAATCGAGTGGTAAGTGTGCAGGGTGGTATTAGTAAAGAGTACAGTATAGTCATGATCAACTTGAAATGGTGTGAAATGATTATACTGTACCTCCTTTACCTGAGCTAAGCACTTAGCTTCACGAATCCACCAGTTATTCACCTTTATTATCAAGCACCGTTTTTACTGCACAAAAGTCTTATGTGATGTAGTCTCATTTATTTCGTTTTCTTCTATTTCTCAACTAAGATAAGTTTACAGCACGCGAGCTTGCTATTCAGCCCAAACAGGTTTGTGCTGATGTTTAGCTCCATAACGGCCTTCTCCCACTTCATTTGGCATGTTTAACATGTACATGAAAGGAACAAGATGTGCCCCACCATTAAAAGCAACATTGCTATTTTCTTTATTTATTCTTTGGAGCATTTTCAAGCCTCTGTCAGGGTAGAGATGTTCCTCTTGAATTCCACAATGGATTAAAGTGACTCCCTTATACAAATAGCCTCTAGAATTGAGCTATCCAAAAGTGGAAATCCCTCTTTACATATACATAGAAAGCAGGAATCGTCAGCAGAGCTTTGTCCAGAGGCTCACTGAAGATGTTACCTAGTATGGTGATGAAATGTCTGAAAATGAACATTCCAGCTCAGCGAGCAAACCTACATCCATAACCTCAATCTGAGCTACAGATCTTCTCAAGACTCGCTATCCCTCTTTGCATCTACCCTATTTGAATCCCTTGCCTGTTTTTCTGTTTCAAAATAGAGAAAAGAATCCCACGCTTGGTCAGTGTTTCCTGACATTTTCATCGTTGGTGTCATCTGACAAGATTCCTATTTAAGTTATGTTATCTTCTTAATTTTTCCTTGATGTGGATATACTTCATTCATTAAGAATAAGGAAAGCCGAATCACCTTCATTGTAATGGATAATGGCAGCTCTTGCTGAACTTGAATTGTGTCAAGAGTAATGTACAGCTGGGTAACTGCGGTCTGTCACTTGTGCTGGGAGCATTTCAATAGTGCACTGCATTTCTATTGGTCTATTTTGTGAAAGTGTTCATCAGTAGCAGTTCTGAAATGATGCAGTTGTTGGATTTTACATCTGACCTCAGTGGCACGAAAGTGTAGCTGTAGCAACTTAGACACATGGACTTCAGAGCAGAATTAGAGCATTAAATTCTGCCATTCTACTATTACCCTGGTGCACTTGAATAGTACAATCTGCCTGTAACACATGTAAGGCAATACCTTTCACTGTGCGTCCGTTCACATGACAGTCACAAATCAAATTCAGTAGCACTGTGGCTGATCTGATTGTAGTCATATCATCGCTTTATTGTCTGCACCCCCCCCAAGCGCGCGCGCGCGCGCGCACACACCCCACCCACCTTGTCTCGATTGTGTATGGAAAATCTATCTCTCAGCTGCAGGCTTTGTTCCCATTTTGCTTGGTCCACTGGGTTTGCTCTGGATATTAATAACCCAAGGCATTTTTGATAATGGGGTACACAGTGTTCTTTTTGTAAAGAAAAGTACACTACCCAAACTACTGTAAAAACCTTTTACCATACAATGCTTGCAATCTCGAGTGAACCCATTTATGTGCACTTGTCCGAGGATCAGATTGAAACAGATGATCAGCTTGTTCTGCTGCTGACCAGATGACTTTGAGCTGGCTAACTATGCTCTAAGGTAAGCTTTCTTTGTACTATTTCCATACAAAGAAGCTGTGGATTCAAACTTTTACACTGCCCTGTTTCCACCAAATGATCGGTTTGGCTACTGGCAAACATCATAAATATGTCATCTGCCATGGCTAGTTTTATTAATTATTCATTTAGGATGTGTTTCTGCCTCCCTAGCAAGAGGATTATCTCTGGTCTGGCCTACATGTGTCTCCCATCCCAAATCAAAATGGTTGACTCTTCAATGCCCTTGGGCAATTAGGGATGGGCAATAAATGCTGGTCAGTGACACCCACATCGCATGAATGATAAGAAATCTGATTCAATATGTCTGTTTGAAATAGAACTTCAACCTTTCCAGCATTACTGTGACAATTCAGTTTGTTCCTGTTGAGTTTACAGCACTCGATATAAACAAGCATGCACATGTACACATTCCTTAAGCAAAACTCAGCAATACATTATAGCCAGTGATATTTCTAGTCATTAGGTCATCATCGGGCCTCAATATTTCTGTTTCCTCATTTCATTTCATTTAGATTCATATTGGCTAACCAAGCAAGTTTCAGGTTAATATACGCACAGCCTCCACTTCACTTTTGCCCAGAAAGAAAATTTCACAAACTAACAATCCTCTAAAAGAAAAATTCTCATCCATTGTAAAGGGGGTGTCTTGATCTTGAACTGTCCTCCTCCCAGTTTTAGACTGTTCCTCCCTTTACCTCTCTCTCTGTCTCCCTTCAGTGTCTTGTATGTCTCAATAAAATCACCTTGCACTCTTCTAGACTCCAATTGGTGTGGCTTCGCCCTGAACAGTCTTTCCTTTGTGCAATAATACTGTCAGTCCAGGAATAATTTGATTGACCTTTCTCTGAACTGTTTTCAATGTAATTGTATAATTTTCAAATAAGGCAGAATTCTTACACTGTAATCCTGATTGCCAAGGCCACATAGAGCTTCAGTAAAGCTTATTACTTCTATGTCCGTTGCAGTAAATGGCTACATTCCATTTGCCTTCCTAATAACTTGTTGTACTTGCATACTAACCATTTGAGATTCATGTACCAGCACTTCCAGATCCCTCTGTACCTCGAGTTCTGCAAAAAATGTCTCTTTGTGGGCGACACGGTGGCACAGTGGTTAGCACTGCTGCCTCACAGTGCCAGAGATCCGGGTTCAATTCCCTCCTCAGGCGACTAACTGTGTGGAGTTTGCACGTTCTCCCCGTGTCTGCGTGGGTTTCTTCCGGGTGCTCCGGTTTCCTCCCACAGTCCAAAGATGTGCAGGTCAGGTGAATTGGCCATGCTAAATTGTTCGTAGTGTTAGGTAAGGGGTAAATGTATGGGTGGGTTGCGCTTTGGCGGGGCGGTGTGGACTTGTTGGGCCGAAGGGCCTGTTTCCACACTAATGTAATGTAATCTAATTTAAATTGATGTGGAGGTGCTGGTGTTGGATGAGGGTGGACAAATTGAGAAGTCACATAACACCAGGTTATAGTCCAACAGGTTTACTTGAAATCACAAGCCTTTGGAGCATAGCCCCTTCATTGGGTGAACTCACTTTACACAATGAAGGGGCTACACTCTGAAAGCTCGTGATTTCAAATAAACCTGTTGGACTACAACCTGGTATTGTGTGAATGAACAAGTTCACATTTTCCATCTGCAACATTTTTACTCGTCCAATCAACCGATCTATACCCCTTTGCAGATCCTTTACCTCTTAAGGACAATTTACTTTCTGAAAAGGCCCAAACTGTTATCCCTATGGCACACCACCAGTCGTAGTCTGCAAATTCAAAAAAAGAACCATTTATCCAAATTCTCTGTATCCTTTTGCCTACCTGTCTTTTATCCATGTAAATGTTATCCTGTACACGTTGTGTTCTTACCTTGGGTAGCAACTTCTGATGTTACTGTATGAAATGTCTTTTGAACAACATCTACTGGTTTCCTTTTCTTTTGTCCAAGTTGCATATTACATAGAATCACAGAATCCCTACAGTGTGGAAGCAGGCCACTTGGCTCATCAAAATCACACCTTCCAAAGGTCTTTCCACCCAGACCCAGTTCCCTACCCTATTCCTATAACCCTGCATTCCCCATGGCTAACCTAGCTAGCTGCAACATCCCTGGCCACTCTGGACAATTTAGCATGGCCAGTCCACTTAACCTGCACATCTTTGGACTGGTGGGAGGAAACCCATGCAGACATGGGGCGAATGTGCAAACTCCACACAGATATTCACCAGAGGTTGGTATCGAACTCTGGGTCCCTGGTGCTGTGAAGCAGCAATGCAAACCACTGAGCCACTTTGGCTCTGATAATTTGAAGTATTCCATGGTGAAAACTGGCACACAATACGTGTTTATTAGCTCTGCTATTTTCTTACTGTACTTTGTCAGATCCTCCGACACACTCCAGAGTACTAGCATTAGCTTTCATTATTCTGTTTCTGTTACTGTTAATTACTTGTATAAACTGAGTCATACAGCGTGGAAGCAGACCCTTCGATCCAACTTGAACACGCCGACCAGACATCCCAATCTGACCTCGTCCCATTTGGCCCTTCTCCCTTGAAACCCTTCCTATTCGTAGACCCATCCAGGGGCAGCTCAGTGGTTAGCACTGCTGTCTCACTGTGCCAGGGACCCGGGTTCAACTCCAGCCTCGGGCAGCTATCTGTGGAGTTTGCGCATTCTCCCCATGTCTGCATGAGTTTCCTCTGGGTGCTCCAGTTTTCTCCCCACAGACCAAAGACGTATAAGTTAGGTGGATTGGCTGTGCTAAATTGCCCATAGTGACCAGGGATGTGCAGGTTAGGTGGGTTAGCCATGGGAGTTGCAGAGTTGCTGGGATAGAGTGGGGGTGCTATTTAGTGGGTTGGCATGGACTTGTTGGGCCAAGTGGTCTGTTTCCACACTAGGTATTCATCGAGAAGACTTTTAAATGTTGTATTTGTACCTGCCTCCACCACTTCCTCTGGCATGTGGTTCTATACCCTCTGCATAACAAGGTTACCCCTCGGTTCCTATTCAAATCTCCCCCCCCCCCCCCCCCCCCCCTCAGTTTAAGCCAGTGTCCTCTGGTTTTGGACTTTTTTGAATACTACATGCTAACTTTCTTTACTTTCCCCTTTTTTGTAGTTTTTTTTTACTGATGGTTAAAATCTGACCTACCAGTACGCTTTACAGATTTGTACTGTGACTTGAGGGCAGGTGCTGGGCTGTTAGTGTCTTAATAATGAGCCCTGCAGTTGTGCAGTGTTCCTTAAGCATGACACAGTAATCTGCCTCCTTCACATGCTCATGTCCAAGACTGGGATTTGAACTCCTTGCCTAAATTGAGACTACACTGTCATCAAGCAAAATTCAACATGGAAATTGATCAGGAGAACAAAAAGCTTCCTGTTTGCCCTTGTCAAGAAAGACAACACTTGAGTTTCCTTTGATACGAGATTCGGTTTATTTGTGCTCGTACTGTTCTGAGACTAAACTTTGTTTGGGAAAATTATCGCTGCTGCCAAATCATATTTATTATCTTCTGATAACTGTTCAAAAATGTATGTTCAAGAACAAAATGAGGTTTGAACTATGTGATCTTCTCCAACACGCATTCATTATCTCAACTTTGTGTTCAAGACGTCACTTTGGAGACACACTGGAGTGGTGCACGTGCCATTGCTCTTTTAAAATTTTGATCCCCTGTCCCAACACTAATTAATATCTTCAGAATAAGGAAGACGAGTAATCTGGGAATACGTGCACTGTTATGTTGTTCCTTTTTATTGTCTCTAGTTTGGATTCAGATTAACGTTAATGAACTTGCAAAAAAAAAACAATGTTGAAGATCAGAAAACAAATAGGAAATGGAGCTGAACAGCACCTGAGCAAACCATTTGGGTGCAAGTTTGATATGTGAACTCTTCCAGAATTCTTCTGTTGTATTCATGGCTGCTGAGTGTTGTCTTTTGAACTCTGACTAAATTTAATGTTGAATATAATTGCTATTTTTTTAAGACTTCAACAAATGTTGTCTCTGTTTTTGCAGCCATGCTACTTGAAAGACTGGGAGCTCCATGTCCAGTTCAAAGTTCACGGGACTGGGAAAAAGAATCTTCATGGTGACGGGTTAGCTATTTGGTACACGAAGGATCGACTAAGCCCTGGTACAGTATTATGTCCTGTGTTGTCCCATGATTGAGAAGTTAAAGGCCGCGGAAGCAAACTCTTTATATGTATGTTTGGAAACAAACGCCAAAATAGGGCCAGTGGATAGTAAACGAGTACTGTGCTAGTAGCAGACTGTTGCCCTTTCAGTTTTAGAGCTTGCTCATTGAAGGACATATCCCATATAAATCAGGGGAGAAGTAAACTTGCATTAGCAATCCTGCTAGACTGCACTTACAATCCTAGCCTACCTTCCACAATCCTCGAATATCCCAAAGTGCTTCATAGCCAATTCACTACTTGAATTATTATTGTTGTAATGTAGGAAAGGCAGCAGCCAATTTATTGGACAGCTTATGCTAATTGCTAGAAAATCTGTTTGTAGGGGGTTGGGGAGAGAGAGTAAAATGTTGACAAAACACTGGAATGATCTTGTCTTATCAAACTGTGCAATAGAATCCTTTTAATCCTCCAAAGAGGACTTCAATTTAACATCTCATTCCATCTTGGCCACATTGGAGTATCAGCCTGAAGTTTTAGATTCTGAAGTAGAATTTGACCCACAGACCCCTTGTTTGCTATTCTTCTGTATAAAATTGCAACTTGCCTGTTAACTGCTATGTTCCTTTCCAAAGGTAATGTTCTTGCCTTGCTGATTTTATATGTACCTTGAGTGCTGGTGCCAACCCTTACTGTGGTTTCAGTAATGCAAATGCATTACAAAATAGTGCGCTGTTGTGAAGCCATTTGGAACAGGTTTTGCACTGATGGACAGATTGTAATCTAAAACCTCTGGTGCTAAATGCTCCCCAAAAAAAAACAATCTCTCATGTTTACAGATCCAGGCTTACAGTGGAAATTCCCTTTTTCATTCTTAAGATGTGGACACCATTAATAAAGCCACCATCTATTGCCCATCACTTGTTACCCTTGACTAGGCACTTGTGTGATTTTCTTTTGAATTGCAAATATCTTTTGTTATTTCTAGGAAGATCTAACATATTGAGCTAGTGACAATGGAAAAATGATTTGCACTGTGATATATTTCGATGTTTTGGTTTGATTTATTATGACGTGTATTGATTATGCATAGTGAAAAGCATTGTATGGTGTGACCACTCTCTGACGCCATCTTAAAATACAGAAAATGAATCAAAGCGCAGAATATAAAGCCAGAAAAGTAAAACAATAAAGGTCATCTTATAGTCTTGTCTCAATAAAGTAAGGTAGTCTTTGGAACAGCTCCTGTTTCTGGCTTAGCCATGGGCCTGGATCCGGGCTCCTCCACCCTGATGCCTTGAGTCCCTTCTGCTAACCTGACTCTGCTGCTGCAACCATGCTTTATCACATCGCCACCGCTGGAACAAAGTTGCCACCTGCCTCCTCCAACACCACTGCCATGGGTTTGTGGTGAGTCCATCTTGCCAAATGGAGAAACTGTTGGTGCCCCAAGGCGCTATGCTGGTGAGATGTTAAAGGGTTAATTTGTTGTTTGGATGTCCCAGGGCGAGGTTGTGCTGTCAGGCTCCCAGGCCTAGCCGTGGGCCTGGAGTCTTGACTTAGCCTCCAAGTCTGGGCCAGGAGATTAAGCTTGGAACCTGTTCGACAGGAAATCTTGGGATGGGGTGTAGCCGTTCCACCTCATCCTGAAGTTGATGCCACTGCCGCCGGAGCCTTCTCCTTTGTCATGTGCTTGGCCTTGCTGCTTCCCAGGCCAGCGTTGCCATCTTCAACTGCCATTCTATACTGGGCAAGATGGTGTGTGATTTGCCAGGGAACTTAGGGGATGTGCTCATCCTTCAGAACAAGGATAATGCCTTCTCATTGGCAAGAAGTTTTATATGGGCCCTTTTAATATGGGGAGGATGTTACACTTCAACTGCCACATAGATCTGGCTGACCAGGCAGCTTTCAGTCTCTTATTGCCTAGCCCAACTGCATAGGTATGCAGAGATTGATATTTAGCCTGTTTGACAACACTGTGATGCTACCATTGTACTATAGTATCTCCTTACTGTTACTTATGCTTGATGGTCCTGGCATACCCTCTACATGAAATTGAATCTCTGGTTTGATGGTAATGATAGTGGGAAATGTGCTGGGCCTTGACGTTACACAATGGACTTGAATAAAATTCTGCTGCTACTGATGACCAATGTTGCTGCTAACTTTTTTTTCTTCTATGCAGAACATGAAATCAGTGCTGCAAATGGCATCAGCACACTGTTTTTACCACCACAGATCCATCTGTGGCACATAGCTTGGCGAGGATGAGATCAATTATACTGCTTTCCCTCCTGCAGTTTCCTTGATCATTTGCATGCAGACCCAGTCTAGCAGTTACGTCCTTTAGGCCTTGACCAGCTGGTTCAGTAGTAGTGCTTCTCACCCACTCTTGGTGGTGGACATTGAAGTCCTCCATCCAGAATACTGCTTGTGCTTTCATCAACCCTCCATGCTTCTTGCAATCATTTTATACACTAATTTGTCCCTTGTCCTTGAAGTGGTATGAAGTAATCAGGAGATTGCCTTAAATGTGGACGAGGCATCGTCATAAGATTTCATGGTGTCCAAAGTTAATGTTGAGGACTCCCAGGGCAAAGCTCTCCTGACTGCATACTAAAGTTAGCACTTTAGAAACAGCATCCCCAATTCATCAATCACGTTACAGCGAATTAATGTTGATGAAATGCATGTTATAACAGAATGACCCGTAGTAGTATCTGGGACATAATACCATACTCTATAAGTAATAATAGGCTGTTGCTCGACTGTTCTGTGAGACCAGTCTCTCTACTTTGGCACGCAACAATCCGACTCATACTGACTCTGCAGGATTGACAGGTCGGGGTGTGCTGCTGACATTTCCAGTGCCTAGGCTGATACCAGATGGAAAGCCATTTGGCTTCTCTTTGATTTCTGTGTAGAGACTGGCTCAGGATGTTCTTTCCTAAAGGATACCAGTGAACCAGAGGGGTCTCTACGACGACTGACAGCCACATGGTCTTTACTGCTGAAAATGCTCCATAATGCCAGATTCACAATTTAAATTTGAACTCCATTAATTGTGAATTAGGCTCTTAATCCCACGTCTCAGAACATCAACCTAGATCTCTAGACTTGTAGGCAATGGTGTTTCTGGTATATCCTATTTGCATTTTATTTAAAGTTACTTGTCAAATTTCTGCCCTCTGGTTACCTTCCATAAAATATCACTATTAAACTCTACTCCTGGAAAAGAGCAATGTGCCATTAGTCAGCTATCCATTGCAGAGATGTAGCATGCACTGTGTGTTTAACTCATTTATATCAAGGTGTCAGTTTATGTTCACTTTTGATAGAAAGACTGGGGAGTAGGTCAGAAATATGGCTGAGCTGAGCTAACCTGGCTTATATCAGAGGGCGAGTCCAGAATCTCACCTGCTGGGCGTGTGCTGTGACTGGCAAGCTATCGAGGAGTCGAACATTCCCATTAAATGTTTTTGCAAAGGACGACTCCCTACATTTTTTTTTGTCAGTACAAGGACATCCCTTCAGCATTGCGAGACCAAATGAACATAGTCAAATCTACTTGCAGGACAATCACAATGTGAATCTCATCCTTTCCCCAGATTTAAAACAATTGACCTGGATTTTGGTCTGAGTTTGCCGTTGCGTGAGAGGGTCGGAGAGTAGGGACATGAATTGGTGGAATGCAAGGGGGAATATTCAGGACTGAATGTGAGAGTGGAAGCATAGGAAGATAATCTTGAGAGCAGGCAGGCCACAGAACAGGATGACTGTGGCAAGCAAAGGTTAAACAAATATTGTCTCTTTAATTACTGATGTTAAAGTGAAACAACATTATACTGTGTCAAGTTTAACCAGGGAATTTTGGTCAGGATAAACTGGGCATGTCTGGTAAAGTGCCACAAGTGTTCAGTCCTGGGAACTCAATATCTACAAGTCTGTGTTAATTATTTGACAAAGAGACTAAAAGTCAAATATCTAACTTTGCTGACACTATAAAGTTAGTTGGGAGTGAAAGCAGTGAGGAGGGCACAAAGAGACTGCGAAGAATAAAGGTAGTTTGAGTGAGTGGACTATGTGGTGGCCAATGGAGTATAAATTGGGGATGTTAAAAGAATAAAGAAACAGGATTTTTAAAAGGTGTGAAACTTTTAAATGTTGAATGTTCAGATTTGATATAAGTATTCAAGCATGACAAAGTTAGCATCCAGATAAAGGAAGCACTCCAGATGCCAAAAGGCATGTGGGCAAGACATGGAAATCTCATTCCACTTGTGCTGGGCTTTGGTGAACCCACCCATAGAGTATTATGTCCAGTTTTGGGTTCCAGTCTAAGAAATTTATATATTTGATTTCGATATGTTATAAAAAAGATTCATTGATTCCTGAGGTGAGAGGGTTGTCTGATATTGAGAAGCTGAGAAATTGTGTATTATCTTTGGTTTTATACAAATGAGGAGAGGTGATTTCAGCAAAACATACAAGATTCTGAATTGGCTTGACAGGGTAGACTCTGGTTGTTTCTTTAAGTCACGGACTCTCTCAATCTCAGGATAAGGGGCAGGTGATGGCCTCATGGTGTTATCGCTAGACTTTTCAGCCAGAGGCATAGGTAATCTGCTGGCCACCTGGGTTCAAATTTCACCGTGGCAAATGGTGAAGTTTCAATTCAATAAAAATCTTAAATTAAGAATCTAATGATGACGGTGAAACCATTGTCAGTTATCAGAAAAACCCAGCTGGCTCATTTGAGGGAAGGACCTCACCTGGTCTGGCCTGAATGTGACACCAGACTCAAAGCAATGTGGTTGACCCTTAACAGACCTCTGTTATTGCTGTACAATAAATACTGGTCTAGCCAGTGATACCCACCTCCTGCAAAAAAAAAAGTTGGTCATTAAGGAGAGGAAGAGAAATTTCTTCATCGAGATAATTGTAAATTTTAAAAATTATCTGCCCTAAAGCGTTGTGAATGCTTTGTCATTGAGTATACTCAACATAATGGTTGATAGAGTTTTGATCTGAAAGAATTAGTGGATATGGGAATGGGTGGGAATGTGGATCTGAAGCCCAAGATCAGTCTTGCTTCTATTCAATGGCAGAGCAGGCTCAACCGGCCAAACAATCCCCTGTTCCTGTTTCTTCTGCTGTAATGCATTTCAACCTGTATTACAAAGAAAAAGATTATCTTGTCATTCTAAAACTGCCTGTGGGACCTGGCTGCACGGAAATTGGCTGCTGCATTTTTTATGTTGTGTCAGCGATTAATCTTCAAATATACTTAATTTGTTGCAAAACACTTTGGGCCTTCCTGCCCTCTAAGTTTCTTTGCTGCATTTTGTTTCAAAAAAAGGCATGGTTCCATGTTGGGGTGGGGGGGCGCGGCGGTGAAGGAAGGGGGTGGGGGGGCGCGGCGGTGAAGGAAGGTGGGGGGGGAGAATAACAGCGAGGATCTTGAAGCCTGTGACTTTTTTCTGTGATTTAATGTGGATATTGGATGAGGAGGGGATTGTAATGCTTTTTACTGGGCAGCTGACCTACCTCTAAGCTTTATAAAATAACCAATGGCGGAATACGTTGTGCCAGTATTGGAATTATTGCACGACTAAAGAAAAGCACTTATGTTAAATTTTAGAAAGGATTGTGCAAATGCTAACAGAAATATATACTATTCATTTTTAGTGCCAGACTTTTGAACAGATGCAGCACAATCTAGTCAATCCATTCCCCTGTGCTATTGCCCAACAACTTTATTTCCTTTAAGTGCTCATCACTGTCTCAGGGTAAAAATCCTGGCACTCCTTCCTTGCCAGCATTGTGGGTGTTCCTTAGCCCAAGTATTGCAATGGCTCAAGGTGGCAGCTCACCACTGCTTTCTCAAGGGCTATTGGGAATAAGCAATAAATGCTGGTACAACCAGCAATGCCCATGTCCCCTGAATGATTTTTAAAAATTGCCTTTTGAAATAACTCACTGCCTCTGGTTGTACCATCGCACAAGTGATAAATAAAAAACATGCCGTCATTCCCCTGTACCTCTTGCCCACAACCTTGAAGCTGTGTCTCCAGTCTTCGTACCATCAGATGGAAACCATTTTTGTTGCATAGTTTGATTAGTTTTTAGTTTTAAAGATCTTTAAAAACTAGAGATGTTATTCAACATCTTTGGAGCAGTTGCGACTTGAACCTGGGCTCCTGGCTCAGAGCTAGGGGCACTACCATTGCACCACAAGAGCCCCCGTTGCCCAACCTCATCTCGTGGCCAACATTCCTTGTTCCCAGGACCATCCTGATCAATCTGTGCCACCTTAAGGACTTTTTAAAATACCCATCTAAAATTTCACCTAGAACTTGATGAAACATTCTGCTTGTAGCTTAATCGCAGTTTATAGAAGTTCAGTGTAATTTCCCTGGTTTTGTACTCAGTACTCTGTTTATGAAGCTGAAAACCTTATTGTTTTTGCCTACTAACCAGTCAATATTTTCTGCCAACTTCAAAGATCTACACACTGTCCCTCCCCACACCATTGCTTTGTCCCAAGCACACTTGAAAGATATGCAAATATCAATATTGCTGGTTCCTATGCTTGGTGACCAAATTCTTCAAATGTATTAAGATTTTTTTGTCCTAAATTCCCTGCGCCACTTGCCTCTCCATTCAGCTGTCCTTTCTATACTCTATATCAAGGCCTTAGAGAGGGTGCAAAGGAGATTTCCTCAAATGGCACTAGTACTGAAATATTTAGTCTGGGTTGCAATCCCTAGAGCAAAGAGATTAAAGAGAAGCGTTTAAAATCTTTAATGCTATCGATCGTGTACAAAAGCATGGTCATCAGTCAAAAGATGCAAATTTGCTATCATTGGTTAAAAAGAGGGAAAAGCAAGAAATTTATTATAATCTGAAATGCATGTATGAAAAGGCCATAGAAGCAGATTCAACTTTCTAAAGGATACTTAAAAAAGGAGAATTAGACAGAGCCGTGGAGAGAGAATAGGGGAGTGGAATAAATTGGATAGCCGTTTCAAAGAACTTGCACAGGAATTGTGAGCTGAATGTCTTCCTCCTTTGCTAAATGATTCTATGATACTGACTGAGTACAACAGAACAGTATGTTTAATTTCTGAACCTTTGGAATTAAAATTGTCCTTTTGATAAACCAAAGCCTTTCTTTGAATAGCAAGGTGACAACATAGTTGTGGAGTGCTGCATTCATGCTATAGGTGGTCCATGTAGTTTCTTAATGGTCATCTTTATGTAACTAACTTGACATATACTATAATGTTCTCTATTGATTTTAATTCATTGATTTTTAACAGAGCTAATCACACTTTAGAGTGTCAAATTTGTTTGTATTTGTGCAGAGTGGAGTTTAACCTTAACCAAAAGTTCCCATTTTAGGAACTTTACCAGTCATAGACGCATTGAGTTGCTTTATGTTCTTTAAGATGTTACTCAAGTTCCAGATTTTAAAACCAGTGGGGACTCTAACAAGCTGCCTTTTAGTCCTAAAAGTATCCATTGCAGTTTTGCTCTGGGCTACTTCACTTTCTGTAAAATACTTATTTATGTAATATACTGCCTTTTTGTCTGAATTTATCTCTAGATTTAACTATTCTACTGCTCTTCTGGCTGCCATTTCATTTTTTTACCCTTCACAAACTTGAGTTCACTCAACACACTGTACCAAACTGACACAAAGTACCATTCATCCAACAGTGCTGTTCTCACCAATCTACTTGGCTCCCAGATAGGCTCCTGGATAAGAAACTTGATATTGAAGTTCTCATGTTTGTTTTCACATCACTCAATGGATTTATCCCTCCCTATCTCTGAACTCTTGTCGCCTAAAAATCATCTCCGATATCTACACACCCCCAACATTCCTAATTTTAATTGCTTCATCAGCAGCAGCTTGTTATCAGTTACCAACACCCTAAGCTCTGGAATTACTGCTGTGTATGGGTATCTCTCTTTGCTAGCCTACCTCCCTCCCTCCTTTAAGGCACTCCTTGAAACCTAACTCTCAGTTCCTGGTCTTGTGCCCTACAATCTATTTATGACGATTGGTGTCAAATTTTATTTACTTGTGTTTTAATTGAGCACTTTGTAGGACCCTTTTACTGTATTGAAGATGTAATATAAATGCACGTTGTTGAATACTGAAATTGCATGAAAGAAGCTAATTAACCCTCAAGTTCAGACTAATGAGAGTTGTCTCATCGGCCATGCTACACGAGCAGATTGGGCAAAAGGTAACTTCCGTAATCTGTCGGCTGGAGCACAGGAATAGGCAATCCACAACAATACTATCTGGAAAGACAAGAGCAGCAGAGAAATGGAAGCACCACTATCTGCAAGTTCTCCTCAAAGCCCACTACCATCCTAACTTGAAAACATATTGCCATTCTTTCAGTGTCTCTGGTTTAAACTCCTGGAACTTTTTGCTGAACAGCATTGTGGGCCGATCCATACGAAATGGAGTGCAGTAGTTCAAGAAAGCAGCTCAACCCCACCACCTCACTAACAATTCAGGATGTGCATTAAATGGTAGCCCTGCCAGCAATACCCACATTCCTCAATGAATAAAAAAGAAAAAAGTGTTTGCTCTGGCAGGGTTGATTAAAACAAGAAATTAAATCAACCTTCCAATTATTTATTTATCTATCACATTAGAAATAGCATTTACTGAATCTGTACTCCTGCTTATCTTGATTAGTTCAGTCGTTTTGCTACCCTCACTTCTACTTCCTCAAAACCTATTTTCTTTGCCCAAATAAAGAGTATAGAGTCAATGTTTCAGATTTTGATATTAATTAGTTTTGCCTGTTTTTTCTCTGCCAACCTAAAGAAAACATTGTCAACATAATCTGACCACTGGACTTCCACTCAGCAGTTTGAAGTGGGCAGTGAGTAATTGAGCACAGAAACACTGTTGATTATTTTTCTCCCCTCACGAAGGCAGGTTCTTGGTCCCAGCTGCTGTTCAGTGAGCTCTGGGAAGCCACTCAGTCTGTTTTTAAACATTCCTCAGCTGCTGGTTTGTTCATTTTGTGGATCTGGTCAGAGTGCTCTTGAGTCACTTGACTGCCTAGGTTGTTGTGACATAATTATGTAAACTAGTTGTTGCATAAGTCCTCCCCTCTACATGAACAAATGAAACAAATAGTCAAGGTGTGAAAGCACCTTATCCATGAATCCAGTCACTTATTCTATTACCCCTTGCCCACTCTCTGTCCTTTTAATTTTAACTTCCCTTTTCAGGATGAACTGTTTTGGAACAAATATGAGTAGTTTATAATAAAGCATTTGTGGTAAAGGTATGAAACTAATGTTATTCTATTATCTTTCATTTGCAGGCACCGTGTTTGGAAGCAAAGATAAATTTCATGGTTTAGGGCTGTTCATAGACACGTACCCCAATGATGAGAGTGCTGATGTGAGTGCCAGCTGATACCCTGACTTGACTCATACTGTGGCTGCTCTTTATTCATGTTCTCTGAGATTCACAAAAGTTATGCAAAACCTTTTATAAACCATTGGTTAGTTCTCATCTGGAATAGTGTGTCTAATTATGGACACCAGATGGACAGGACCATTCAGAAAGAATGTTCAGGCTTTTGGGCCAAGTGATGAGGAATTTCACATTTTTGGATAGACTGTAGTAATTCGCAAGTAAGCCAGAGGGGAGAGGAATAGACATTTTTGATTGGTCATGAGTTATGATGACCTGGATGCATTGCTTGAAAGGATGGTGGAAGAATATTTAATAGTGTCTTTCAAATGGAAATTGTATGTATTCTTGAAAGGGAAACTTACTAACCTATGGGAAGAGAAGCAGGGGAATCCATCAAGAAGTGAGGACAAGCATAGTAAATTGAATGACCTCTTTTGCTATCTAATGATTTTATGTACCTGGAATCGTACATTTATGCTTAACCTGGATATAATCACTCGAAAGCTTTGCAACAATCTTGATTCTCAACTCTGATTGTGACAGTAAGTAAAAACTGGCAGAGGGTGCATCCACCAATACCTCAACTACTGACAGACATCTCTGTGGAATGAAATATAGAGATGGCCTGCTGGAACTAAACATTGTCTCATTCAGGTAGAACAATCTTTACATGGTAAATCTTGTTCATGAACATCTTAGTTTTTCTTCCCAACTATATTTTCTCATATTTTTGAATGAATTAAGGATCAGTCCCACTGTTTGGCACTGGAATCATATTAAGATATCTGTACACCTGCTGGACCTTTGAGTTGCTGTGGCCAGAAGAGAACATATCATCAGCCTCCTTAACACAGATTTCTTTTAGCATGCAGCTATAACTTTCTCTAATTAAAATGTAATTAACTAATTTTCTTACTAACTGTAAAGTGCCAAAATCAAGATTTTCTTCATCAAGGTTAACAAAGAACTAATTTATTATCTGTTAAAACCAAGGACAATAGTAAAGACATAACATCAAGCAATATGGCCTTCAGACAGATCCACACACGTGCAATCTGACTTATGCACGCACATATGCGCGCACACAAGTTCAAAAGGATTGGTGTCCAGAGCAAAACGCCATTTAGGGTGTAGGTTTGCTGGCTGAGCTGTCGGTTTGACATAGAGACGTTTCATTACCTGGCTGGGTAACATCAGTGGCAACCTCCAAGTGAAGTGAAGCTGTTGCCTCCTGCTTTCTATTTATATCTTTCTCCTGGATGGGTTCCTGGGGTTTGTGGTGATGTCATTTCCTGTTTGTTTTCTGAGGGGTTGACAGATGGCATCTAGATCTATGTGTTTGTTTATGGCGTTGTGGTTGGAGTGCCAGGCCTCTAGGAATTCTCTGGCATGTCTTTGCTTCGCCTGTCCCAGGATAGATGTGTTGTCCCAGTCGAAATCTATCCTGGGACAGGCGAAGCAAAGACATGCCAGAGAATTCCTAGAGGCCTGGCACTCCAACCACAACGCCATAAACAAACACATCAACCCCTCAGAAAATGAACAGTAAATGACATCACCACAAACCCCAGGAAACCCATCCAGGACAAACATATAAATAGAAAGCAGGAGACAACAGCCAGGTAATGAAACTTCTGGATATCAAACCTATAGCTCAGCGAGCAAACCTACACCCTAAACCTCAACCTGAGCCACAAACCTTGCAAAAAGCCATTTATATTAGAATTCAGTTTCAAGTTCTTTCGAGTGTCCTCGAGGCATAGCACTTTAACCTGAGACCATGGTTGGTTAGTTGAGTTCTGAGATTCTTCTCTGCAGAGAATGTTGCAGTTACATTGTACGTTCTCAATTCCAGCTGTCTTTTTCCAGTTGCTCTGCAAAATCAGCTCCTTGAAATATTTGCTTATTTTAGTATTCTCTGTCTCCAGAATGCTTGTTAATTTATGTTCCAGCTCTAAAGTGTGAACGTTCTCAAATCAGTGTAAACAAAATTGGGAATCGAACCTGGGGTGTTGGAGGTGCGATTGTCTAGTTTTGGAAATATTGTTAATTTCATTTTAGCTATTTCTTATCTAATCCATGTTGCTTTCATTAAACTTGACCATTCTGTGTCGCTAGGTACTTTGTGTGGCTATATTAAGTCAGTAGTTTTGGTCCCAAGAAAACATTTCAGTCTGTGAAATTCCCATTATTAAATTGGTTGATGGAATTTGAAACTCAATAATCCATATTTTATATTATCGTGATAGAATGGGTTGCCATAACTTTGGCACTAATATTTACAGAATGTTCCACACTATCAGTTTAGTTAGATGTTCCCTTTTTTGCGTCTTCATGCTTGGAGACACATGACAATGATGAGAGAAGGTGTTGTCGGAGGATTTAACTGAAGCTTCTTTGATGATGCACCATCAGGGAATTTTTATTTAAGAAATTAGTTCATTCGTTTATAATGGATACCAGGTTCCACTCGATAGTGTTGAAAAGTTCTGGGTGCAGAGTTTCTCTCTCGAAACCTGACAGTGCCCTGACTTATCCATTTTATCTTAAGCTTCTGTACTCATGGAACAGTGTCGTGCTCACACAACACAATTGCTAGAATCTCCGAGCTGTTGCAATTGTTTTTTGGCATTCTCTTTTGAAATAAATAAGAGCGAGGCAAGATGAATTCATATGCAAGTTGTGGAACAAAGGAGGAATCAAAAATGCAGTTCAAACATTCAGATAGTATTATTGAGATTTATTTAGCACCCCTTGTCATGTGACAGGGGAAACAATGAAGCTTTGAGCCACTGTCAATTTCCTGCCCCCTCCTATAGTTGAGATTTATTCTTTATTGGAGGGCATTATTTGATTGGCACGTCCCAGTTACCACTTGACCTGAGGGGCTTGATCTAATATTGCATCTATTTTTGCTTTGACACAGCCTTCAGTTATTTTTGGCTGACACCTTTAAAATTTAGTTGCAGATCCCCTCTTGAGAAGCCATGCTTGCCATCATTTCTCCTCTAACCACATCGGTATATCTTTCCATTTCTTCCACCTTTTATCTGGCATTCCACTTAAATGATTCTATACTATTTGCCCTAGTCACACTATATGGTAGCTAGTTCTAAGTTCTAATTCTTTTTTTGGGTGAATGCTTTTCTCCTGAATTTGGGTATTGGATTAACTTGTGACAAACCCCTTTGTATTGTTGGCTCTTGATTAGGGCACCGACATGTGGAAATAGGATAGACCCAGAGAAGCTATCGAATTCTCCTCGTTTTCAAGACCTGTAAGAGAGCAGTTCACAGTATTCTCTTATCTATTGAAAGATGCCCAGCCTTAATTTTTTTTTAATGCCATTGTTTTGATAATTGATGATCATTGTTTTGTGGCATGAGTCTGAAGTCAATTCTTCCAACATGTTTAACTCCTCTCTGGCCTCATGGTTTCCACCCTCCATAAATATGAGCTCATCCAAATCTCCACTGTTCACATCCCAACTCGGACCAAATCCTGTTCAGCTGTCATTCCTGTTTTCATTGACCATTTTGGCTTTCGGTATGGGATGACTTCGATTTTAAACTACTTAATTCTGAGCCCTGACCATGAACAATGACTCCAGTTATGGGAACACACTAGTGAGCTGTATCTAAGGAATATAGAGGAACCTTGATTATCTGAAGGGCACGGGCGGGAGTATTTCATTCGGTTAATTGAATGCCAGATAATGTTGTTAGCCAAGCATTGGGACCTTGCGATCTTGTTTGGATAAACAGAGATTTGGTTAATCAAATGCCGGATGATCGAGGTTCCATTGTACATCGTTTGGACGCAGATGGAAATTTGATTTATAAGAGTGGAATGTAGAAGGCTTGCTCTTGATTTCCCTGTTACCGCCTCAATTCCACGAAAGTTAGCACCCAGTGAAAGAGCAAATCAATCCATTCACTGAGAACATGGGAATTCTGCAAATGTTGCTCCTGCTGAAGATACAAGGCATTAACAAAACAGCCTTGGTCTTGAGTTCAACTCTCTTGACCCAAAGGATTCTAAGAACTTTTAATTGCCTGTTCTTTATTCTTTCTTTGTACTGTTCGTTCTTCCCTATTTTAAACTATTTCCCTATATTTGTGTATTTGTCACATTTATGATTTTTTGTTGTTTGTAATAATAAAATTCCTCTTTCCTTTATTTTAAAATATGCCCCTTGTAATGAGTACCTTGATTTTGACCAGTATTGCATTTAACTGAAGTGTGATACCGCTGCATGCTAAAAGGAAAATATTTGAGTAGAATGTTTAGAAAATCCCCCTCCCACTTCTCTCTTCCCCCCCCCCCCCCCAACCTTTCTTTCTTTCTCTTTGTGTACTCACTCTGCTCTCTGCTCCTTGAAGAGTCTTTTTAAAACCTACCAAACTTCTTGTTACCTGTCCTAACATCTTTTCATTTGGCTTAACGTCAAATTTTGGCTGGCATTGCCCATGTGCGTAAATTGGGACGTGATTAAATGAGCAATACTGTATAGATGCAAGTGGGTGTTTACTTTAAATCTCCTGACACTTTCTCTGCAGCGGGTGTTTCCATATGTCTCCGCGATGGTCAACAATGGGACACTTCCCTATGACCACAGCAAAGATGGACGCAGTTCTGAGCTTTCTGGATGCCCTGCAGAACTCCGGAATGTAGATCATGACACATATTTGGCAATTCGTTACTCCAGGGGCAGATTAACGGTAAGTGACAGACAGTGGAACTGAGAATTTTACTGCCAGTGAGCCACTGTACGATAATGCAGTACAATATGAGGTCATTTGGCCCCATGCCTTGCTAGGTATTTGAAAGAGCTATCCAATCCCAGTCCCTCTCCCCACTGCCCACAAATTTCTCATTTACAGCTATATATCCAGTGCATTTCTGAAAATTATCAGATCTGCTCCTTTTATCCTCTCAGGCAGTGCATCCTAATCATGGTGGGTGGCACAGTGGTTAGCACTGCTGCCTCACAGCGCCTGAGACCCGGGTTCAATTCCCGCCTCAGGCGACTGATTGTGTGGAGTTTGCACGTTCTCCCCGTGTCTGCGTGGGTTTCCTCCGGGTGCTTTTTTTTTTTCATCCAAAGATGTGCAGGTCAGGTGAATTAGCCATGCTAAATTGTCCGTAGTGTTAGGTAAGGGGTAAATGTAGGGGTATGGGTGGGTTGCACTTTGGCGGGTCGGTGTGGACTTGTTGGGCCGAAGGGCCTGTTTCCACACTCTAATCTAATCTAATCATAGTGGGGCGGCACAGTGGCTCAGTGGTTAGCACTGCTGCATCACAGCACTAGGGTCCCAGGTTCAATTCCAGCCTTGGGTGATGTCTGTGTGGAGTTTGCACATTCTCCCTGTGTCTGCGTGGATTTCCTCCGGGTGCTCCAGTTTCCTCCCACAGTCCAAAAATGTGCAGGCCAGGTGAATTGGCCATGCTAAATTGCCCATAGTGTTAGGTGCATTAGTCAGAGGGAAATGGGTCTGGTTGGGTTACTCTTCGGAGTGTCAGTGTGGACTTGTTGGGCCAAAGGGTCTGTTTCCACACTGGAGAATCGAATCTAATAACTCTCCGCGTTAAGATAAAAGTTAATATTTCCTTTCTTCTGTTGCCAATTATTTAAAATCTGTGAACTCTAGTTCATGAACCAACTGACTGTGAAAGCTGTCTCTTCCTATTTGCTGCATTGAAATCCTTCATTTTGAGCAACTTGTACATTTCCCCTTAACCTTCTGTGCTGTAAAGAGAGCAATCTCTCCATATAACTGAGGTCCCTCATCTCCACTATCATTCTGGTAAATCTCCGTGTATTCTCCTTGTAAATTAATTTTCAGGGTCCATTTCTCCATCACTCCTAACACTCTTCCCTTCCCTCTGACACCTTCCCATGCAATTGTCGAAGGTCACAGAGTCATAGAGATGTACAGCACAGAAACAGACCCTTCAGCCCATCTCATCCATGTCGACCAGATATCCTAATCTAATCTAGTCCCATTTGCCAGCACCTGGCCTATATCCCCCTCAACCCTTCTTATTCATTTGGCCATCCAGCTGTCTCTTAACTGCTGTAATTGTATCAGCCATCACCACTTCCTCTGGCAGCTCATTCCATACATGTGCCACCCTCTATGTGAAAAAGTTGCCCCTTTAAAGTATCTTTTAAATTTTTTCCCTCTCACCCTAAACCTATGCCCTCCAGTTCCAGACTCTGTTGGTAGGAATGATCTTTTGGTTGCTTGCCATTTCAGTAAATTGCCTTGCTCCCATCCTAACACTTCCATCCTCTGTGTTATACTGTTCCAATGAAGCTCAACACAAGCTGAAGGAATAACACCTCATTTTCCACTTTGGTACTTTGCAGCCTCTAGAAATCAATATTGTGTCCCACAACTGCACAGTATGACTCCTGCCTTCCATTTTTCTTGCATCCCTAATGCTAATAGATGTTGCCAGACCTGAGGTTCTCCAGCACTTTGATTTTTTTTTTCAGATTTTCCAGCATTCACAGTATTTTGCTTTTATTTCAGTTCAGTAGATTTGGATCTCCGGCTTCTGTTCGTGCCAAGAGTTAACTCTCCACCTCCTAGTATCAGTACTCAAACTGACTCATCCACACAGAAGACTCTGGCAACAGCTCTAGTACTTCTTTCAAATGACTGTTACTGTGAATCTCACTGATGATCTCTGGAGGGTATTTGATATTTGGGACAAGGAGAACAAAGAAAGTGCACTCATTATAGAGCGAGATAATGTCGATATCAAGCAAATATGTGTTCATTCCCAAGTGCGAATTGCTGGATAGTACAAAGGAGGGGAAATTGTAAATTGTCTGCACGTATGCAAAAACTCTGGTGTGGCCACACTTCGAGTATTGCGTACATTTCTGGAAGGATTATAGGAAGGATGTGGAAGCATTGGAAAGTGTGCAGAGGAGATTTACCAGGATCTGGCCTGGTATAGAGGGAAGGTCTTATGATGAAAGGCTGAGGGACTTGAGGCTCTTCTCATTAGAGAGAAGAAGGTTAACCGGTGACTTAGAGACATACAAGATGATTAGAGGATTAGATAGGGTGGACAGTGAGAGCATTTTTCCTTGGATAGTGATGGCTAGCATGAGGGGGCATAGCCTTAAATTGGGGGCTAATAGATATAGGATAGATATAGGACAGATGTAGGTTCTTTACTTGGAGAGTAGTAAGGATGTGGAATACCCTGTCTGCAACAGTAGTAGACTCACCAACTTTAAGGGAATTTAAATAGCTATTGGATAAACATGTGGATGTTAATGGAATAGTGTCGGTTAGATGGGCTTTCAGATTGGTTTCACAGGTCAGTGCAACATCGAGGGCTGAAGGGCCTGTACTGCGCTGCAATGTTCTATAATCTCTCCATCCCCTGCTGCTTATTCCCAAGATGATCAACCGACCTTAATGACAAAAAGCACCCTGTGGGTGGATGAAACTATTTTAATAAAAATTGTGCTTTTAAACTGAATGTGAAATTTGTCCTAGAATATCCCCTTCATCTTGCATCATAACCTACAAACTTAGCTGAGGTGACATCTAAATATTTTATTCAAAATAGTGAGAATTAATTTTATTGGGTTGGAGGGGAGTACTGGGCAGGCAGTTATCTTTTGCATTTGTTTTCTGAGGAGTGTCACCTTCCTTCCTCTCTCCATGTGGACCTTAGACTGCTCTATGGTGTCTCCCTTGTAACATTTTGAGATTGGCGATTTGTGTTGTGAGGAACTGCTGCTGGCACAGTGACATATGGGACCTGCGCACCAATATTGGGCTGAGTAAACTCTGCTTCTGCTACTGAATAGTTCTAATTGACCAGCAGTTGTGTAAACCTGTCCCATGGTTTAATACTGCAAGGGTATTGTCTTGATTTGTCTCTCCTCTCCTCTCCTCGGTTTCTCGCTAATCACCTACTTCTCTTCTTCCTCTTGCACGCGGCTGTAGATTTGTTTGGTTCTGCCACATGATATAAGGGCACAGTAGTGCAGTTAATAGAATTAGCATCTTCTCCTGTGCTCACTTTGAACGGGTGGCTTCCAAATCAGCAGCAGCTCCTCCTCTGGATCCACCTGAGCACACTTTCTAACGTCAAAGTCCCTGGGTGCCTCTCCCACAGGATGCAGCTGACACAAAGGAAAACCACCAGACTCTGAGGGAAGACTTCAGGGAATGCAGGAAATAAGTGAGTTTCCTCTGTCTTAGCAAATCAGCAGAACTTGCTCAATGGGTTGAAAAGCCTTTGTGACTCATCTGATACATGTTGTGGGCTATACTGTGTGACGAAAGCTCCTTAACCAAGTATGGCATTTCTGTACACTTATTCCACCTCTAAAATTCAGGGTCTGTTCTCCTTCTGTCGACTTACCCATTGCTGCCAATATGAGGAATAGGTATCAAGCTCCTACAAGTAGCATTTCTATAATGGCCATATAGCATGTTTCATAGATTTAATTGAGATGTAGATATTATCAAGGCACTGGAAAATAATTCTCTGCCATGGAATCTGTCATATTCATTAAAAAGGCACGCAAGGGCCGAGTGTAAATCTCAATCAAAGATGGCATCTGCTACAGCAGTGCATCATCATAAAATGGAGATTACACACTCGGGTCTCTGGAGTGGGGCGTGAACACACTTGGGCTTTAGGAAAGATTGCTGCCACTGATTCAAGGCTGACAAAAGCTGGATTCTACATGAATGCATGAAGCGACATGTTCAGTGCAAAGCAAAAGTGCCAGCTTGATTGAGTGGATCAAATAATGCATTGAGCCATGTAAAACACATTCAATCCCAATCCAAATGTAATCACCGTCTGTGCTCCAGGCACTGAATGTCACATTCTAGTTAGAAATTCTGACTTAGAATTAGTCAATCTCAGTGAGGGCTGGACACAACAATTAACCACCATGACCCAGGTTTAACAATTGCTTTACTACCCAACCTGAGGGTTATTAGTAATATCTGCTGGAATGTATTTGCACTGTAAAGGACAGTGCCTGAAATACTTATCTACAATTTTTGCTTTCAGTATATTGAAGTTCAAGAGTGTTCAACCCATTGAGCCAGCTCTGCTGCCCTGCTAAGACAAAGTAAACTCAACTACTTGTTTTCTGTATCCTCTATCTTTCCTCTGAGCCTTTAGACTTTAATTTGCATCAGCTGCATCTCGTAGGGGGAGCACCCAGGAACTTTGTGGCTGTGGCTTATGCACAGGTGGAGAAGACATTGGTTTGGAAGCCATCTGAACATAATGAACACAGGAGGAGGAACCAGTTCTATTGACTGCACTACTGTGCCTTGATGATGCTTTTTAGAAGAAACCAGAAGCTCTCCAGAAGTTGTGTATAAAAAGAGGAAGAGGAGGAGGAGGAGGAGGTGGTTATCGCAATATTAAAATAAAATAAACGATGAAAAGTGCCTGTGGATCCTGTGGTACTAATTAAAGCCCCAAGTGTAATTAAAATTCTGTTCTGGTATTATGGAGGATTACAGTTGAAATTTCCTCGGTAATATCTGTGTTGTTGCCTGTTCTCTCAGGTGATGACAGATGTTGAAGACAAGAATGAATGGAAGGAGTGCATCGATATCAGTGGGGTCAGACTGCCCACTGGTTATTTCTTTGGTGCATCTGCAGCCACGGGAGACCTATCAGGTAGGAGAGAACATTCCTGATTTCCTATCCTTATTGCTCTGTGCTGCTCTTGCATGGTGGTCTCACTTTTGCCTCCACGTTAGACCCCACTCCGGGGGCTTGAACAGTAGACCCCACTCCGGCGGCTTGAAATCATGCCTGATAATCCAGCCCAGTACTGAGGAAGCTCGGCATTGTTGGATGTGCTGCCTTTCAATAAGACATTAAACTGAAGCCCTGAGTGTCTGGATGTAGATTTGCTCAGAGCTGGAAGGTTCGTTTTCAGACATTTCATCACCATACAAGTAACATCTTCAATAAGCACTGATGGTGTAGCCTGCTTTCTATTTGTTTGGGTTTCCTTGAGTTGATGATGTCATTTTCTATGGTGAGGTCATTTCCTGTACTTTTTCTCGGGTGGTAAATGGGATCCAAGCCAATCCCATTTACCACCCCTTGAGAAAAAGAACCGGAAATGACGTCACCAACCCAAGGAAATCCAAACACATAAATAGAAAGTGGGCTACACCACCAGTGCTTCATCCAGAGGCTCATTGAAGATGTTACCTAGTATGGTGATGAAATGTCTGAAAGCTTAGCAAGCAAACCTATATCTAGGACCTCAACCTGAGTACAATCTTCTCAAAGCTCCGAGTGTCCTCGCAGGGTGATACAAGACATTTTGAAGACTGGCAGGACAGTTTACCCAGTCAAGACCAATATTTATCTCAAACAATGGATGCACTGGCCATTTTAACTCACGAGATATTTACTATGTACAAACTGGCCAACACATTTTCTACAACAGTGATTATACCTCAAAATTACTTTGGTAAAAGAATGTTATATTACGTGAATTATTCCTGCTTACTCTGTTCCAACTTAGTTCCCAACTGCCTTCACTTACCACTCTTTTCCCTGTGCCCCACTTTCTACACTCCCTCTATCTCCCTTGTCATCCCTGGCCCTGTGGTCTTCCACTATGTCCCAGCCTATGAAGCCTCTCATCCCATTTGCCGTACCTTCTTTTCGTCCTCTTCTCGCTTTCCCCTTCTACCTGTGCTGTGTGTTCCTTGTCCAGTTAATTTAGACTGCATTGCAAACAGAGGATTGAGCAGCTGGTATAAAGCAGATTGATATTGAATTGTTCGTTCTCTTTCAGACAACCATGATGTTATCTCCATGAAACTTTACCAGCTGACAGTGGAGCACTCAGTGGAGGATGAAAACATTGACTGGACAAAAATTGAGCCCAGCGTCAGCTTTCTGAAATCTCCTAAAGGTTGATGGAATGCTTTGCTAGTTTCCTCTCTTTGAGGGAACATGGTAGCGAACCAAAGATAACAGGGTGAAAGGAGAACTGCCCTCTGATACGTTTGCAGCATGTAATCAGGTTCTAGGTCCAATAGGATCATCTTAACTAGCCTCCCCTTGTGTGCATCCTTGTGTTGCCGTAACAAATTAACTAATTAGTTGGACACCTTTTGTGATTACCCCCAGACTTAAAGTTGCTGCCATAGAAAGAAGATTTGTTGTGATAATGATCCTGTGGCCATGTTGAATCTAATGCAGACTCTGCTGAAGTTGGAAATTTGACAGGACGTGGCATTTAGACACCAGAAACTGGGAAGTTGAGGGAGGGAGAGATCAAAAATATCTGAAGATGATTAAAAATGGATTAGTACAGCCAGGAGAGTACCTAAGTAAGATCCAAAGTTTCTCTCAGTATGCCTTGGACATGATTTTAGATGTGCATTTCCTAGATTTTAAACTGATTTAGAATTTTTTTTAAAAGAATGCTGACAGAATGGAGATCGAAACAGACAAAACCTGGAACAAAAGTTGAAAGAGGGGAATAGCTCAAATGGAGGACCAAGTAATATATGAATGCCTGAAATACTGTGAATAAAAGTGGCAAACCAAGGAGACAAATTAGTTCATAGGTGGACTGGACAGTGGTATTGCTGCAACATTTACAAAAAAACATAGCTGAGGCTAGAGTAGGATCAGAAGCTGAACGTTTCTCATTCTTAAGGAAAAGGTAGTTGGGAAATCAGCATCAGTCGCCAATCGTTGGAGCTCTTGCCACTAATAGTTTGGAGACATATACAGGACTGACTTCTGTCTCTCATTCATTGACTATTTCGTGGTTTGGAACTTGTAGGTAGCATGATGAAGGATGAGTTTGTCCATGTGTAGATGGGCATTCATTTCATCCTCTCTCTCCAGCCACTCCTCCTCTTGCCCTTTTGAGTTGGCTTCCACTGACTGATCTGGCATTACCCGGTCACAAATAGCATTGTTCAGCACCTGACCGAGGTGGGAATTTTAAAATTCACGTACTCAGATATTTGCAAAATGTCAATCGTTTCCTTTGACTACCCTCTGTTGTTCATTTCCTGGCCTCTTAAAGTGAAACAGAACGGTGTTGAAGTACAATGTTGAGTCCAGCTTTCTCTCCACAATCTGAGCACTGACTCTGATTTTATCACTGATTTGTGCATTTTATCTCATCATCATACTTATGTGCATTTGTTTTGTTTGTAGCTCAACTAAGATTGTAATCCGGTGGCGGAAATGAACTCTTTCCACTCCATATCCTTCTATAAGATATTAAGAGTCTCTTTGGAGAATTAAGTCATGTCTGAGTTTAGAAATATAAAATATCAAAGACAAATGACATGCTATTGTCCTCCACATTTTTGATTTGGATGCAGTGTTAAACACAATCGATCTCAGCATATTCCTCAATTTTTCAGCTGGGTGTGACTGTCTTCTATTGGTTTGATTCCTGTTTGTCCAGTAATCCCAGAGGACCTACTTCAATTATTCCTTTACCTGCACCATTACCTTCAGTGTTCCAATAATGTACTATAGGTTGACTCCTAATCTTCATTTAGTGCTATCCCTCGGTGACATCATTTGAAAGTGTCATGTGAGGTTTGACATGTACATTTGAATGCTGAGCTCTATCTAATTACCACCGCATTTCCCAATACCTTTACAATTTGATTTACACTGATTGTCTGATATCCTGGTTGTACAGAATTTCCTCCTATGTAATATTGGGAGGATTTAAGTCATTCATTTCCCCATCACTGACTCTGCCTTGCTCTCCATGTACCATTTGCAGTTGATATAAGCTTTTGCAACCTGGAGATTAGAATTGACCACAAGATAAACTTCCATTTTAACCTCCTGGCCATCGCCAAGGCAGCTATGAAGAAACTATCTTCGCAGGCTCAGTTCCTCATTTGCTGCTGAGATCCTTATCTATCTCTTTGCTGCCTCCAAATTAAACCAAAGTATTGGTCTCTCACCAGCTTTCCACCTTTACATCTCTTGCAAATTTGCTGCTCCCACCCTAATTGGCCCTGAGTGCTGTTCACCCTGCAGTTCTGCACATTGGCTCTCCATCAAGCAACTCCGATTTAAAATTCTTACACGCATGTTAAAATCTATCCATGCCCATCCAGATCTCAGTGTCGTCCTCCAGCCCTCTGACATATCTGCATACCTCGAATTTGGCCTCCTGATTATCCCTGTCACTATACAATAGTCATGCCCTCAGCTGCCTAGATCCCAGTTTTAGAATTGTCTCCCTAAATCCCTCTGGCTCTTCTCCTTTAAGGTTCTCCTGATAGCTTACTACTTAGAACAAGTATTGTTCTATAACAGAATTATATTTGCAGATACATTCTATTTTGCTGAAAAAGCACACAATCTGCAGGCAGTCAATCCGTGTGACATTGTATAAATTTCTACTTTGGAAATAGAACCAGTCTGACTCAAGATTAGGATACACACAGACTCTAACCTCACACCTTTAATGCATTGTCACCTGAGATGGCTGAGATGCCACCTTTTTTTTTGTTACAAAACCTAAAAGTTCTCTCAGGAATGTGACTTGAAAGAAGTTCTGGGATTTACATATTAATGAATCAAAGCCTGCAATCCATTCTAAAAGATGAAAGATTTAACAGCAATCTAAGTTTGTTCAATATATCATATCATTGCATGACACTGATCTTGTGCTATAAATTCTGATCTTATGATTCTGCCCCACCAGCTACCTGCCGAAGGAGCAGTGCTCTGAAAGTTAGTACTTCCAAATAAACCTAGTTAAAAATCACACAATACCAGGTTATAGTCCTACAGGTTTATTTGGAAATTGAGGCCATCCCCATGGGTAGCAAACTTGGCTATCAGCCTCTGCTCTGCCATTTTCGGTTGTTGCCTGACCCACGGTCCGTCTTGGAGGACAGTCACCCGAAGGTCCAAAGTCGAATGTCCTAGACCACTGAAGTGCACTGGAGGTGGGAGGTGTCCCAACTCGTATCCGTGTGGACACTCTGCCATGTCTTGCAGTGTCCACCGTAACAAGTTTGTATGGTGTTGGGCAGTTTGCTACGAACAATGATCTGTTTGAGGTTTAGTGGTTGTTTAAAGGTGAGAAGTGGAGGTGTGGGGAAGGTCGTGGTGAGGTGCTCATCCTCAGTGATAATGTGTTGCAGGCTGTGAAGAACATGGGAAGTACTGGATAACGAAGGGTACCCTGTCAGTTGCACTTGGTGCCTGTCTCCTGAAGAGGTCATTACAGTTTCTCGCTGTGGCACATCGAAACTGGCGGTTGATGAGTGAGATTCCTACCTCGTTCTTATGAGGGCATCTTTGAGTACTTCCAGATGCCTGTCACGTTCCTCCTCATCTGAACAGATCCAGTGTATGTGTAGGGCTTGTCCATAGGGGATGGCTGTTTTTAACATGTTTCGGGTGGAAGCTGAAGTGTAGTGCTGTGAGGTTGTGCGTTTGCAGTGGGTGAGGTGCTGAGGCGCCCATCCTTAATGGAGATGCATGTGCCCAGGAATGAGACCGATAACAGAGAGTAGTCCATAGTGAGTTTGATGGTGTGATGAAACTCGATATCACTGTGTAGTTGTTTCAGTGACTCCTTGCCATGGATCCAGAGGAAGAAAACATCATCACTGCACTTGATGTATAGCGTTGGTTGGAGGTCCTGTGTAGAGAAGAAGTCTTGTTCGAACCTGTGATGAAGATTTTGGCATATTGGGGTGCAAATTTGGTCCCCATGGTTGTTCCATGTGTCTGTATAAAGAACTGGTCGTCAAAGGTGAAAATGTTGTGCTCGAGGATAAAGCGGATGAGTTGTAGGATTGTGCTGGGAGATTGGCAGTTGTTGGTGTTGACATTGCAGCAACAGCCTCAGTACTCATCATTGTGAGGGATGCTGGTTTAGAGTGCGGAAGCGTCCATTGTGATGAGGAATGTTCGATTTCTCCGTGGGTGCTGTGTTTCTGTAGGAAATGTGTGGTGTCACGACAGAAGCTGGAGGTCCCCTGAACAATGGGTTTCAAGGTGTCTTCGACATAGCCAGAGAGGTTCTCTCACAGGGTCCCATTGCCTGATATGATGGGATATCCTGGTGTGTTGGCTTTGTGTATCTTTGGAAGGCCTTCAATGTGCAATCTGGGCCGACATGACACTAATTGTTAAAGTTCACTTGAGAATGTAACTTTTAAATGTTCTGCGATTTACGTATGAAAGAACTGAAACCAGCACGTTCATTCTAAAGGATGAGAAACTTAACAAACAACCCAGGTCTTTTTCAATATATAATTTCAGTTACATCACACTGTAAACTTTTGCTGTAAATTCTGTGTCTTATGATCTTATACTCCACAACCACCTGATGAAGGAGCAGAGCTCTGAAAGCTAGTACTTCCAAATAAACCTGTTGGACTATAACCTGGAGTTGTGATTTTAACTTTGTCCACCCCAGTCCAACACTGGCACCTACAAACCAAATAAACCTACTGGACTATAACCTGGTTTTGTGTAATTTTTAACTTAGAACAAGATTTTGGACAGCTTTTTTTGCTCTTCTGAAGCACCTTGTGACATGTTACTCCATTAAAAGGTGCTATGTAAGTACAAGTTGTTGTCCCAAAATCTCAAAATGCTTTTAATGTGTCCATGGATTGGTCGACTTAACATCTGAAAAAGAAAGTAATTAATTTCAAGAGGGCACAACAGATAAAATTCAGTGAAGTGTGGAAATGGTACTTTTTGGCAGGAAATTTGAGGAGTAATGTTATAACCCAAAACCTTTGATTTTAAAGGGAGTGCAAGAACAGAGAGCTCAGGTTTTTCTGTACCAATCATCATTAATGTAAAAGAAAACAAAAGTTGTCAGTTATAGATTCGTAACCTGTTGAGCCTGTCCACCATTCAGTATGATAGTGGCTGAACTTTGATTTCAAATCCACTTTCGCACTTGCTCCCCATTTCACTTGATTCCCTGAGAGAGCAAAAATCTATCTACCCCAGCCTTAAATGATGGAGCATCCACAATTGACCGAAGTAGAAAATTTCAAACACTGTCAACCCTTTGAGTGAAGTTTCTCTTCACCTCAATCCTAAATGATCCACCCTCATCCTGAGACCATCTCTCATGATCTAGGTTCCCAGGCAGGGAAACAATCTTGAAGCATCAACCCAGTAAAGCCCCTTCAGAATCTTCTAGGTTTCAATTAGATCATTGCTCGTTCTTCTAAACTGTGGACAACGTAGACTCTATTTATTCAGTTTGTCATCATAGGGCTGTGCTTTCATCTTAGGGATCAACCTAGTGCATTTCATTGTACTGCCTTTAACACAAGTATACTTCTAAATATGGAGACCAAAACTGGACACAATATTTCAGATGTAGTTTGACCAACCCTTGATTATTTATAGTGAGATATTTTATTCTTGTACTTCATTGCCCTTGCTTTAAAGGCCAACATGCCATCACTTTTCCTGTCAGGACAGAGTAATGAGTGCATACAAATCTTTGGTTTTATAAATAGAGGCATAGAATAAAAAGCTGGTTTTCCGCAACCGAAGAATTGAGTTAAATTCTGGTCACTATGCTTTAGGAAAGATGTGAAGACTTTGAGGAAGGTACTTAAGAGGATTACTAAAATGATTCTGTGTGTGAGAAAGTATGTGCACAGACTGGCGAAGGTGATTGTTCTCCTTGAAGCGGGGAAGACGGAGACCACATTTGATGGAAGAGCTAAAGTTGCATAGGGTTAGATAGAGTAAATGAGATTTAACCTGCGTGTGAAAAGAACAGTGAGGAAAATCTTTTGTATTCAGTGAATAATTGGAATTTGAAACACTGATAGGCTGTTGGTTCAACAGTAACTTTCTGAATAAAAGGAATAGTAAAAGTGGACGATTTGTCAGAGTGGGCCTGAAGTGCCAGCCCAGACTCAATGTACTTTGGGCTTCCCTGGTGCAATACCAGGCCATGGTTGAATGACAGTTTATGCTTTGTCTTAAGATCCTTCATCAGAACATAGGTCTTCACCCAGAGAGTTAACCATTATTTTTCTTTTGGATATTGGTACATTTATGTTTTCTTCTACCACTAAGATCATTGACTGCTCCTCCTCAGTCTTGTTGAGGCTCATCCTTTCAAGCTACAGAAAGTGGGTCACCCATTCTATTCACCACAGTATCTCCTCCTTCAGCTAGGTGTCCATTATTGCCTGATCTTGAACATACCGCTGCGTTCAAAAGTACTGCTAAAATGTTTTTGCTTTTTTTCTTTGTCTACCAGATAACATCGATGATCCAACGGGAAATTTTCGGAGTGGGCCCATGACAGGCTGGAAAATCTTCCTGCTCCTCCTTTGCGCGTTGCTCGGGATCGTTGTGTGTGGCATGGTGGGCGCTGTGGTCTTCCAGAAACGCCAAGAGCGCAACAAGCGGTTTTACTGAATGGAAACCGTCACAGTGGGCCTTTACAATGTGAAGCGTTCTTTTTCTACAAGATGGTTTGTACAACACGAGGTGTTTATATCCAGAAAGGAAAACAGAGATCAAAAATATTTTCATATATTTCTATGAGATGATCTGGGGGCTGGTGATGACGATGAATAAAGAGGGGGAGTGAGTGGATATCACACAGCTACCTGCCCTTGTCACTTTGTACCAGACAGGGGGCATGCTTCCTTTTTTAAACAAACACATTTGTTGAAAATGCATATTAATTTGTTATTTTGAAAGCATTCTTTTTACTAAAGAGCCTGTTTGAATTAGATCTTCTATCTACGGAGCCCTTTCAGTTTTCAAATGCACAGGCTTCAGTGTGATGGAGTACGTTTGAGTCACACAAAGTACTTGCTGTTTTCATTCACACTGTGTGGTTGGATGTTTCAATGGCACCATGTTTCCCTCTTGGCTTTTATCATTCACACTCCTATTCTCAGCCTGCCTCTTTTCTCTGTGCCAGCCCATATAAGTTTCTCTCTCTCTCTCTCTCTCTCAGCTGTACCCAGTCTTTGGAGGACAACTAACGCAGTTTATTAGACTTGTTTTTAGCCTTTGCTTAAATTCATTCTCCACCTCACTTCAGCTCAACTTTACTTGTCTATTGAAAGCAGGCCGCCTCTTACGCTGTTGTCGGCATTTGTGAACCACATCTGTCAGTCTGTAGGATGCTGAATGGGTGGATCTGAGGTTGTGGTTTTAGACAATGCAACAGTTTCTTTCGATTTGAGATGTGTGTGTATGTATTTGCTGGCACAGTTGAGAGAGAGATGTACATGAGGCTGCACCATTGTTCTTGAAAATATCCTGTTTTCTTATTTCTTGTTTTTACCCTTCACTTTTCTCTCTCTTTCATTTTTTTCCCCTCTCTTTCCTTCCCTTCTGCTTTCTTTCTCTCTCTCTCTCCTCCCTCTCTCTCCGCTCGCTCTCTCTCTCCCCTTCCCCTCCCATTTCCTTTGGTCAGTGATCCTCTAAATAAAAATCTGGAAGATTAAAGTTCCATCTGTTCTTCTGTCCAGTATTCCTCTTTACTGCTTGTCACTGTCTTCTAATTGAAACTCGTCATATCAGCTCCTACACTTGCCTTGCCCAGGACCTCAAAACTGTGGAACCTCTCACCTCCTGCCATCATCCAAATGATTGCTAGGCTTTAAAATCCAAGCTGGCATCACCTAACCACTGCTTCCTGATTTACCTCATCTTTGTTTAGTCTCAGTGTGAGGTTGTGCACTGTGAGCCTCAGTCTATCTCCTCCGTTCCAAAAGAAAATATGGAGCCTAACTCATCACACAACTCTGTTTGAAGGATATAAAGTGACAGTTTTTATGGATCTATACAAGCTGCTTTGTGTGTCGACAGCCATCAGTGACTGGGTCAGCTTTTCGAGAACTATTACATGATCTTAATTTGCACTATTCTATTGCCTCTACATTTAACCCGATGGCTCCTTCAGTGGTAGGTGGTTCACAACTGCTTTTTCTAATTGGACTGTGGATAGAAGGTTCTAAAGAAAGGGATCTGAAGATGTTAACCATCGTTGGGGTAGGACACAAGTTGTATTCATGTGACATAGTTACAATAATGTAAACTGGAATGTAAGGAACAATGTGGGTACTGATAGAAATAAACAGCGATAATTTATAGCTGCCTTTTGTGTGGTGCCTTTTATGTTGCCTCATTTCCATCACAAAGTTATATCCCAAATGTATAAACTTATCTTTTGAGAACATGAAGGACAGAAAGGATTAGGAGGCCCAAAGCACTTGGCTGTTTTTCTCCAAGTTCTATAAGCTCAGCCTTCAAATGATATTCATATGTCGAATGGATCCATAGCCGGGATTCGTGTTCCTGATGGCTGGCCACCAGCTCTGGTGAACAAATCCATGGTCGTGGTGGCTACAATTCCTCCAAACTGCATCTGCTGACATTTGCTAGTCTTATTCACTCTGAGGGCTGAGGGACAGATCAATGCAAAAATGGGGGACAATGGAAGGCAGAGAAAATGGGAGATTTTGCACTATGTTAATAACAATTTTGCACGATAGTCACACTTTAATTTCAGCTGAAGCATGTGTTATGCTGATGTTTTGTTTAGGAATTGGAAGCTGTATTCACTTTTAGACACTGTATGGTCCAAATGAAGTTTGCTATTGTTATGAAGCAGTCTTTGACTCCTAGTTGCAACTTTAAGTGAAAACACGATCAAAAAGATGGATTTTAAGCTATCTCCTAAAAGTAGAAAGACAGATGCACAGCGCTCTAGGGAGACAATTCCAGAGCTTAGGACCTTGATTGCTAAAGACAGTGTGTTAGATGTACAGTGTGGAAACGGATCTTTGGACCAACTCATCCATGCAGACCAGATATCCTAAATTAATCTAGTCCCATTTGCCAGCACTTGGCCCTTTCTGTTCATCCAGATGCCTCTTAAATGTTGTAATTGTACCAGCCTCCACCACTTCCTCTGGCAGCTCATTCCATACACTCACCACCCTCTGTGTGAAAAAGTTGCCCCTTAGATCCCTTTTAAATCTTTACCCCACTCATCCTAACCCCATGCCCTCCAGTTCTGGACTCTGCCCAACCCAGGGAAAAGATCTTGTCTATGTACCCTACCCCTCATGATTTTATAAACCTCTATAAGGTCACCCCTCAGCCTCCGATGCTCTAGGGAAAACAGCCCCAGCCTGTTCAGCCTCTTGCTGTAGCTCAAATCCTCCAAACCTGGCAACATCCTTTTTGATCTTTTCTGAACCCTTTCAAGTTTCACAACATCCTTCGGTAGGAGAGAGACCAGAATTGCACACAATATTCCAAAAGTGGTCAAACCAATGTCCTGTACAACCATAAAATGTCCTCCCAACTCCTGTACTCAATGCTCTGACTGGCAAAGGAAAGCATACCAAACGCCGCCTTTACTATCCTATCTACCTGTGATTCTACCTTTAAGGAATTATGAACCTGCATCCTAAAGTCTCTGTTTAGCAACATTCCCCAGGACCTAACCATTAAGTGTATAAGTCCTGCTCTGATTTGCTTTTCCAAAATGCAGCACCTCGCATTTATCTAAATTAAGCTCTATCTGCCGGTCCGCAGCCCATTGGCCCATCTGATCAAGATCCTGTTGTACTCAAGAGATAACCATCTTCACTGTCCACTTAACTTACAACATGGTAAACAATTAAGAAGCAATTACATTCTGAGACATTCAGGATTGGAGGAGTGCCTATCACTGAGGGTTGTAGGAACAGGAGGAGATTATAAACATGGAAGGGCTGTGCCCATGGAGGAATTTGAAAATGACAATATTTTTAATAGAAGTATTGTTTAACCAGGACAGAATGTAGGTGAGCAACTGCAGGCATGATGGAAGTGCAGGGTTTGGTGGAAGCTAAGACAAGGACAGCAGAGTTTGCATGATTTAAAGTCCATGGAGTATAGAATATGAGACAACCAGGAGTGTGTTGGTCTGGTAAAGTCTCAAGGGAGTGACTACCTAGTTGGGGGTTTCAGTAGTGCAGACACATAGTCAGGTGATGTTTCACAGGTAGAAATGGGCAGTCTTAATAAGTGAGGTAAAAACAATGACTGCAGATGCTGAAAACCAAATACTGGATTAGTGGTGCTGGAAGAGCACAGCAGTTCAGGCAGCATCCAACGAGCTGCTCGTTGGATGCTGCCTGAACTGCTGTGCTCTTCCAGCACCACTAATCCAGTCTTAATAAGTGCACAATCTGGTTCAGCTTTCAATAGTTAGAATTGGTGACTGAGGGATGCCATTTGTGGTGGATGCCATTTGTGGTGGAGACCATTGTCGGTGACTTTGGTCTTCTGACATATAATTGAAATTTATGCTTATCCAGTACTGAATGTTGGACAAGCAGTTAAAGAATTTAGGAGCAGCAGAAGGTTCAAGACAAACATTCATGAGGTAGAGCCATGTGTCATCCCTAATTCTGTATTTTTGGGTGATGTCACTTAGAGGCAGTGTATAAATGAGAAATAGGGGACCACCAGAGGTAACAGTGCAGAGGTAAGAGGCGATGCAATTGCATTCATCCCTTGGCTATAATTAAATCAACAAAAATATAACTGACAAATATAATTGAGATATTGGACAAACTTTGTTTCCAGAGTCAAGAGTGTGGCGCTCGCAGCAGGTCAGGCAGATCTGAGGAGCAGGAGAATCGATGTTTCCGGCATAAGCCCTTCATCAGGAATGAGGTTTATTTTCACTTGAACATCGAAGGATGAGGGGCAACCTGAGAAGTTCAGAAAATTATGAGAGGAATGGATAGTCAAAGTCTTTGTCCTCAGGGTAGAAATGTCAATTACTCAGGGACATAGGTTTAAGGTAAAAGGGGCAACATTTAAGAGAAGTGTAAGAGGCAGGTTTTTTTTTAAACAGGGTGGTTAAGTGCTTGGAATGTGCTGTCAGAGTAGGTGGTGGAGTTGGATACAATAGCAACATATTAGAGGTATCTAGACAAATATATGAATAGGCAAGGAATAGAATTAGAATTTGGTTTACTCATTAAGGGTACTCAAGTACAGGGATACAGCGAAAAGTTACAGTGTTACCATTCTCCGGTTTAATTGGAAGCACTAGCTTTCAGAGCACTGCTCTTTCATCGGGTCGTTGTGGAGAGTCCACAACCACCTGATGAAGGAGCAGTGTTCCGAAAGCTAGTGCTTCCAATTAAATCTGTTGGACCATAACCTGGTGCTGTGTGATTTTTAACTTTGTACACCCCAGTCCAACACCGGCATCTCCAAATCATGGCCATTCTCTGGCGCTATCTTAGGTGCAAGGTACCTAGGTACAAAACTTAGGTAAAAAGATAACTAAATAGAAGTTCGCGTTACAGTTCATGACAATGTAAAGTAATAAATAAGAAATAAAGTTAAAAATTCCAAATTACATGGGCCTGCAGTTCCATGATGGGCTTTCCCCATAATGGCTCGATCTTTGTCCCCTGCTGGGCTTGATCTGTTGATTCCTTGAACCTCCATGCAGCTGTATAGCCATCGACTGCCGTCTGGATTCATTAGCCACCTCACCACAGGCTATCAGAGTGCTGCTCTGGGCTCCCAGCCACTCCCACAATGCCACCGAGTGCCAGAGTTCTGCCCAGACACACCAACCACCCTTGTGGCCGATCACCAAAGTCCCTGCTCTGGGTCCCCTGCTGCTGCTGTCTCCCTTACCGAACTCCCTCCTGAAGGTAAGTAGAGAATAAAAACTAAAACAAACCTGAAAGAAAAGTTGTCAGAGTGCAGGAGCTGCAGCTCAGGAGTCCTTACTCCGCCGCCACCTTGTTCTGAATGGAGGGGGACTATCAGCGCACAGGCAAAAGGTTTCAGTTCAGAAAGGCATCATGTTGGGGCAGTCTTGGTGGGCTGAAGGGCCTGTGCTTCTGCTATATTGTTCTTTGTGCACAACGGGAATGCAATCCCACCCAGTCACATGATAGTGAAGCATTGCTAAAGGTTGGCCGACAGTTGAGCAAGATGAGAAGGGATAGCTTCCCTTTAGTACAGTCACATAGGATGGCATTTGTGACTTAGGGAGCTATATTTGTAAAATTGTGGAGACAGATGAGTGTTCTAGGAATAAATTTAGATGATTTAAAATATTTTAAGTCCTTGAGAGGAAAGAAAGGAAAGTGTTGATGTTTATGGTAGTTTGCAGGAGCAGCACAGTTAAGAGTTTATTTTGCAGAGATGGGTGATAGACCATAAGACATAGGAGTGGAAGTAAGGCCATTTGGCCCATCTAGTCCATTCCACCATTTAATCATGGCAGCTGGGCATTTCAACTCCACTTACCTGCACTTTCCCCATTGTCCTTAATTCCTTAAAAGATCAAGAATTTATCAATCTCTGCCTTGAAGACATTTAACATCCCGGCTTCCACTGTGCTCCGTGGCAATGAATTCCACAGACCCATCACACTCTGGCTGAAGAAATGTGTCCTCATTTCTGTTCTAAATTGACCCCCTCTAATTCTAAGGCTGTGTCCACGGTTCCTGGTCTCCCCACCTACTGGAAACAAATTAACCTTTAAGTTAACCTTTAGTCTTTCTAAGCAATGCATTATCTTGTAAGTTTCTATTAGATCTCGCCTCAACCTTCTAAACTATAATGAATACAATCTCAGGATCCTCAGCCTTTCATTGTATGTTAGGCCTACCATTCCAGGGATCATCCATGCGAATCTCCGCTGGACAGTGCCAGTGTGTCCTTCCTGAGGTGTGGGGCCCAAAATTGGACACAGTATTCTAAGTGGGGCCTAACTAGAGCTTTGTAAAGTCCCAGAAGCACTGCAGATTGTGATGACTGCAGCTTTAATCATTAAAGACTGAACAGCAGAAAACACCAAATCAAAGTCAAGATTAGGGTGGTGCTGGAAACGCACAGCAGGTCAGGCAGCATCCGAGGAGCAGGAAAATTGACGTTTTGGGCTAGAGCCCTTCATCAGGAACACCAAGTCAAAGTCATACTTCTGCAGAAGAAAGGGTCTCAGAGGGGCAAGATATGAATGAACCTACACAAACATGTCCATCAGAGGCCACTGCTGACTTTTTGAATGAACTACCAAAATCAATCCACTCTCCTGCTCTTTCTCTATACCTTGACACGTTTTCTTTTTAAAATTTTTCTCCAATTCCCTTTTGAAAGTTACTACCATTAAGCTTCTTTCAGACAATGAAGTTCAGATTCTAACAATTTACTGCATTTAAAAAGACATACGTCTCACCTCTCCTCTAGGCCTTGTCCTATTTATCTAAAATCTAAATTCTTTTGTTACCAAAATCATTTCTCCCTCTCCAACTCAATAAAGCTCCCCCTCTGCAATTTTTAATCCCTCAGTTAAATACCCGTTTAAACCTGGATTTTCTTCTCCTTTTCTTAGATTATGATTGCAGTCTTAGTGTACTGAAATGGGAGTTCTCACAAGGCAGGAATATGTTTTGAGTCTTGCTGCTTTTCAGTCTGCTGACAGTTTACAAACATAAGGCACACAGTCACTAACCTTTAAGTTAACCTTTGGCCTGCCTGTCAATAAACTCCGCTCTTGCACTCAGTCAATTGAGCTATTACTTATGACAATTAAATTCTTTATATCCTTATACTTTTTTTGCATCAAATTAAACCTTACCTTGGGCTAACTATTTGAGATCACAACCCTAGATTAAAAAAAACACAACACTGAGGAAGGAGGATTGGTTGTTGGGAACAGAGATTTATCACAGAATTTGAAGTATTGCTGTCTCAGAAATAGCAACGTTCGGGGTGGAAGCAAATTGTTGCAGACGCTGGAATTTGAACTGAAAATAAAAAATGCTGGAGATCACAGAAGGTCAGGCAGCATCCATGGAGAGAAAGCAAGCTAACGATTCGAGTCTAGGTGACACTTCATCTGAGCTGGTGTGAATTATGGAGGGAGCAGCATTTGTGCAAAAGTGGGAGTGTTGGGATTGCTGGGGGAGAAAGGATGTTGTCAGTTCAGATTGAGTGATCGGAATGTGAGAATGGCAGAACAATGGTGTGTCTAACCGCCAGACTGGAAAGGTCAGACGGGGAGGGAAGAGAGGACATGGTGACAGAGAATGTAACAAGCAAACTAAAAAAAACCGAAAGCAATAGGTTTACAATCTGAAAGCGTTGAACTGAATATTGAGCCCAGAAAGTTGTGAAGTGCCCGTTCTGAAGATGAGATGTTGCTCATCTAGTTTTCCCTGTGATTCACTGGGACATTACAGCATGCCGAGATCAGACATGTGGGCAGCGAGCAGGACGTTCTGTTAAAATGACTGGCTACGGGAAGGTCTACATGGACTGGATTTTAAAATTTAAAGGGAAAGCATATATTCCGCAAAGCGGTCACCCAGTCTGTGTTTGGTTTCTTCAGTGCAGGGTCAGCCACATCAGGTGCAGCGAACACAATACACAAGGTTAGAGGAGGTGCAAGTGAAATACTGCTTCACCTGGAAAGACTGTTTAGGTCCTTGGGATGGTAAGCAGGGAAGAGGTGAAAGGGCAGATGTTTCATCTACTGTGGTTACATGGGAAGGCGCTGTGGGAAGGGGGGCAGTGTAGGTGGTGTTGGTGGTCGAGGAATGGACCAGGATGTCCCGGAGGGAACCATTCCTGCGAAATGCAGAGTGAGGGGAAGATGTCTTTGGTGGTGGCTTTCTGCTCGAATTGTCTGAAATGGCAGAGAATGTTCCTTTGAATGCAGAGGTTGTGGGATGAAAAGGGAGGACAATGGGGACCCAATGATGCTGTTGTGAATGATGGGAAGGGGCAAGGGCAGAAGCACAGGTGATAGGTCGGACGTGGTTGAGGGCTCTGTCAATCACAGTGGGCATGAAACCATAGTTATGGAACACCTTCAGATTGTGAACTCATTCCTTGCCTTTCCTTTAGCTTTGCTTGTACATTCTCTGTCCTCTCTCCCCTCCCCCCATTCCCCGTCTGTCCTTTCCAGTCTGGCAGTTAGACACACCATTCTCACATTCCGATCACTTAATCCGAACTATCAACATCCTTTCTCCCCCAGCACTCCAACAGCACCCCCCTCAACCTTTGCATAAATGCAGCCCCCTCCATATTTCACGTCAGCTCTGATGAAGAGTCAGCTCGAGTCAAAATATTACCTTGCTTTCTCTCCATGGTTGTAGCGTGACCAGCTGTGATCTCTAGCGGTATTTATTTCACCAGAGCAGCAGAGTTGGCCATTGAGCCAAAATTCAGGTGAAGCACATAGTGCCAATACTCTTGAGGTCAGGGAGCACACAGTGCAAACACTGCTGCATTCAGGGAAGATATGGCACTAACTTCCTAGAATTCAGGCAGTAGGGATTGCAAACTGTCCCAAAATCAATGAGTGCAAAACCTCCAACCAATCACCGTTGGTGCATCACATGAGCCACTTTTCCTCTGACTTCAGATGTTGACAAGTCACAGAGATGTACTTGAAAATTTACATATGGCTGGGGAAAGGAAATGGGGTGTGTGCACTTACTGGGTTTCATCAGTGCTATCAGGAGGATATTCAATTATTAGAAGGAGATGTGGAGAACAAAGCTTGAGTGTGGCATCACAAAAATCAGTTACCAGGAGCAGTGAAAATCTTCAGCTTTTTTTTAAGATTACTTACAGTGTGGAAACAGACCCTTCGGCCCAACAAGTCCACACCACCAAAGCGCAACCCACCCATACCCCTAACCTAACACTACGGGCAATTTAGCATGGCCAGTTCACCTGACCTGCACATCTTTGGGAGGAAACCCACGCAGACACGGGGAGGACATGCAAACTACACACAGTCAGTCGCCTGAGGCGGGAATTGAACCCGGGTCTCCAGGGCTGTGAGGCAGCAGTGCTAACCACTGTGCCACCGTGCCGCCTGCAGTGTTTAAACTGATGGAAGGTAAAGTTAGGTTGGGTCAGATTTCAGCACATTCTTCACAGAATGATCAACATTTATCCCCTGGGTGGGATAGTTGAGACAGAGTCATAGAGATGTACAGCATGGAAACAGTCTCTTTGATCCAACTCGCCCATGCTGACCAGATATCCTAACCTAATTTAGTCCCACTTGCTAGCACTTGGCCCACATCTCTCTAAATCCTTCCTACGCATGTACCCTTTCAGATGCTTTTAAATGTTGCAATTGTATCAGTCTTTACCACTTCCTCTGGTAGCTCATTTCATACACCCACCACCATCTGTGTGAAAAGGTTATCCTCGAGGTCCGTTTTAAGTCTTTCCCCTCTCACCTTAAACCTATGCCCTCTAGTTATGCTTTTACCCTGAGCAAAAGACATTGGCTATTCACCCCAACCATGCCCCTCACTATCTTGTAAGCCTCTGATGTTCCAGGGAAAATAACCCCTTCCTATTCAGCCTTGCCCTTTGTCTCAAAACATCCAACTCTGGCAACATCTTTGTAAATCTTTTCTGAACCCTTTTAAGTTTAACAACATCTTTCCTATGGCAGGGAGACCAAAATTGAATGTAGTATTTGAAAAGTGGCCCAAACAATGTCCTGTACAGCCACAACAGACTGCAATCGTTTTAAGGAACTGCTTGATGCTGCCTTGGAACCAGTCAGGGACATTAGTGAGTGAACTGAGTCGGCAAGCCTCATTGTACTTTTTCATCCTGGCTGTTTTTGCAACACTGTCTGTATCTGCTCCGCCCTCCTCTCCGACCTATCACCTTCACCCCCACCTTCATCTACCTATCGCATTCTCAGCTGCCTTGCCCCCCCAAATTCACCCCCTTTCATTTATCTCTTAGCCCCCTTGGGCCACCCCTTCATTCCTAATGATGAGCTTATGCTCGAAATATCGACTCTCCTGCTCCTTGGATGCTGCCTGACCAGCTGTGCTTTTCCAGCACCACAGTGTTCAACTCTGATCTCTAGTGTCTGCAGTCCTCACTTTTTCCTGTCTCCATTCATTGAATACTTTGGAAATTTAGCAGATGAGTCATTCAATAGATACACAGCCCTGGAAACATACTACGTTCAACAGATTTGTTTGAATCTTTGTAAAACTATCTTCATTTACTTAATACTGAATAGTTCAACTTGGAACATTGGATTAGTAAATACACATTTAAAAGTGTTCCTGTGGATTTAATATTACATGTGCCTTATCTCAGTTTACAAATGTTCTAAATATTTCGCAATGACTTACTTTGACACATAGTGACTTACGTTGCCCAGTAAATACCTTGGGAGATAGATGACAAGTTGATGAGTTTAAAATCTTGGGGTGGAGCTGCAGCAGCTTGATTAGCTTTGTGGGAGTCAGTTTTGTACAAGTTGAAAACAATGCCAGAAAATTAGTTCAATGGACATGTTTCTGAACAAAAAAGTAGGGCACTCATGAAAAAAATTATAAATCACGCAACACCAGGTTATAGTCCAACAGGTTTATTTGGAAGCACTAGCTTTTGGAGCATTGCTCCTTCATCAGGTGGTTGTGAAGAATAAGAGCGTAAGACACAGAGTCATAGGGTCTGAGAGACGTACAGCACAGAAACAGACCCTTTGGTCCAGCCCGTCCATGCCGACCAGATTTTCCAACCCAATCTAGTCCCACCTGCTAGCACCCGGCCCAAATCCCTCCAAACCCTTCTTATTCATATACCCATCCAAATGCTTTTTAAATGTTGCAATGTACCACTTCCTCTGGCAGCTCATTCCATACACATACCACCCTCTGCGTGAAAAGTTGTCCCTTAGGTCTTTTTTATATCTTTCCCCTCTCACTCTAAACCTTTGCCCTCTAGTTCTGGACTCCCCCACCCCAGGGAAAAGACTTTGTCTACTTATCTTATCCATGCTCCTCATAATTTTGTAATCCTCTATAAGGTTACCTCTCAGCCTCTGACGCTCCAGGGAAAACAGACCCAGCCTGTTCAGCCTCTCCCTGTAGCTCAGATCCTCCAACCCTGGCAACATCCTTGTAAATCTTTTTCTGAACCCTTTCAAGTTTCACAACATCTTTCCGATAGGAAGGAGACCAGAATTGCATGGAATATTCCAACAGTGGCCTAACCGATATCCTGTACAGCCGCAACATGACCTCCCAACTCCTGTACTCAATACTCTGACCAATAAAGGAAAGCCTATCAAACGCTGCCTTCACTATCCTATCTACCTGTGACTCCACTTTCAAGGAGCTATGAACCTGCACTCCAAGGTCTCTTTGTTCAGCAACACTCCCTAGGACCTTACCATTAAGTGTATAAGTCCTGCTAAGATTTGCTTTTCCAAAATGCAGCACCTCGCATTTATCTGAATTAAACTCCATCTGCCACTTCTCAGCCCAATGGCCCATCTGGTCAAGATCCTGTTGTAATCTGAGGTAATCTTCTTCACTGTCCACTACACCTCCAATTTTGGTGTCATCTGCAAACTTATTAACTATACCTCTTATGCTCACATCCAAATCATTTATATAAATTACAAAAAGTAGTGGACTCAGCACCAAATCTTTTGGCACTCCACTGGTCACAGGCCTCCAGTCTGAAAAACTACCCTCCACCACTATTCTCTGTCTTCTACCTTTGAGCCAGTTCTGTATCCAAATGGCTAGTTCTCCCTGTATTCCATGAGATATAACCTTGCTAACCAGTCTCCCATGGGGAACCTTGTCCAATGCCTTACTGAAGTCCATATAGATCACAACTACTGCTCTGCCCTCCTCAATCTCCTTTGTTACTTCTTCAAAAAACTCAATCAAGTCTGTGAGACATGATTTCCCACGCTCAAAGCCATGTTGACTATCCCAAATCAGTCCTTACCGTTCCAAATACATGTGCATCCTGTCCCTCATGGTTTCCTCCAACAACTTGCCCAACACTGACATCAGGCTCACTGGTCTATAGTTCCCTGACTTCTTCTTACCGCCCTTCTTAAACAGTGGCACCACGTTAGCCAACCTCCAGTCTTCCGGCACCTCACCTATGACTATCGATGATACAAATATCTCAGCAAGTGGCCCAGCAATCACTTCCCCAGCTTCCCACAGAGATCTAGGGTATACCTGATCAGGTCCTGGGGGTTTATCCACCTTTATGTGTTTCAAGACATCCAGCACTTCCTCCTCTGTAATATGGACATTTTTCAAGATGTCACCATCTATTTCCCTACATTCTATATCTTCCATATCCTTTTCCACAGTAAATACTGATGCAAAATACTCGTTTAGTATCTCCCCCATTTTCTGTAGCTCCACACAAAGGCTGCCTTGCTTATCTTTGAGGGGTCCTATTCTCTCCCTAGTTACCCTTTTGCCCTTAATGTATTTGTAAAAACCCTTTGGATTCTCCTTAACCCTATTTGCCAAAGCTATCTCATGTCCCCATTTTGCCCTCCTGATTTCCCTCTGAAGTATAGTCCTACATCGTTTATACTCTTCTAAGGATTCACTCGATCTATCCTGTCTATACCTGACTTATGCTTCCTTCTTTTTCTTAACCAAACCCTCAACTTCTTTAGTCATCCAGCATTCCCTATACCTACCAGCCTTTCCTTTCACTCTAATAGGAATTTATAGCAAAAAATTACAGTGTGATGCAACTGAAATTGTATATTGAAAAAAATCTGGATTGTTTGTTAAGTCGCTCATCTTTTAGAATGACTATGTAAATCCTACAACATTTTTTAAAAGTTACATTCTCAAGTGAACTTTAACAATAGGTGCATGTCGGCCTAGATAACGCATTGAAGGTGTGAGGTGCCCTGTGTGAGACTGTCAGTGCTCCTATGTTCAGACTGATTCTATTTCTAAAAAAGAGATTTACATGGATTCATGCAGTTTTTGAGCAAACCAAAATATTCTTCTGCAAGTGCAAATTCACCCCACAAACTTATTTGTGTGTGTGCATGTGGGTGTGTGTGTGTGTGTGTGTGTGTGGTGGGGGCATGAGTGTCTGTGACAGAGTGTGTGTGTGAGCAATACAGGCAGATCACATAGTTCAGCAGCATAGAAAAGTAAATAATTGATAAACAGCGGCAAAAACAAAAACACAAGTACAGGCAAACGTTAAGAGTTTGTGAGTCCATTCAATATTCTAACAACAGTAGGGTAGAAACTTTTGCGAAACCGGCTAGTGCGTGTGTTCAAGCCTCTGTACCTTCTCCTCGATGGTGGAGGTTGTGGAAAAATATTGCCAGGGTGGGATGGATCTTTGAGAATTTCCTTGACAGTGAGCCTGGTAGATATATTCTGTAGATGGGAGGTTGGCCTTTGTGATTGTCCAGGCTAAGTTCACCACTCTTTGTAACCGTTTCTGGTCTTGAATGGTACAGTTGCCATACCAGGTAGTGATACATCCAGACAGAATGTTCTTGATGGCGCACCTATAAAAGTTTGGCAAGGGTATTCGCCATCATGCCAAATTTCCTCAGCTGCCGCAGGAAGAAGAGACATTGTTGAGAGTCCATGTGAAGAGTCCAAGATGGCTTGTTGTGGATGATCACTCCCAGGAGCTTGATACTCTCCACTCAGTCCACCTCTGTGCTGTTTATGTGTAGGGGGGCATGGGTACCATCCCACTGAAAGTCAATAATGAATTCCTTGGTTTTGCGGGCATTGAGAGCTAGGTTGTTCTCAGTGCACCATTCTTCCAACTCCCGTCTGTAGTCTGTTTTGTCGCATCTGAGAATCGACCGACTATTGTGGTGTCATCAGCAAAATTGTAAATGGCAGTAGTCTGGTATTTGGCGATGCAGTCATGGGTATACAGTGAGAACACTTAGTGGGCTGAGTACGCATCCGTGAGGGGCTTCAGAGTTGAGGGTTAGTGAGGATGAAATATTGTCCCCAATCTTCACTGATAGTGGCCTGTGGGTCAGGAAACTGAGGATCCAGTTGCAGAGAGTGGGGCTTAGTCCGAGATCACTAAGTTTAGTAATCAGTCTCGAGGGGATAATAGTGTTGAAGGCTGAACTGTAGTCAATGAGTAGGATTCTTACGTAGCTGTTCTTGGTGTCCAGATGATCTAGGGAGGAATGAAGGGCAAGTGATATGGCATCTGACGTGAACCTATTGGTCTGGTAGGCAAATTGGAGTGGGTCAAGGATAGTGGGGAGGCTGGAGTTGATTAGTGTCATGACCAGCCTTTCAAAATACTTCATGACCATCGAAGTTAGGGCCACTGGGCGGTTGTCATTGAGACATGCTGCATGAGCCTTCTTATGCACAGGGATGATGTTGGCCCTCTTGGAACAGGCAGGGACAGTGGCCTGCTGCAGGGAGAGGCTGAAGATGTCCAAGAAGATCCGCGCATGGTCTGAATGCATGGCCTGGTATCCGTCTGGTTCCATCGTGTGTGGTGGGTGTGTGTCTGTGTGTCTGTGTGTTTGTAGTGCAGTGGAGTCACACACATACACACACTCGCTCACAGACGCTCATATCCCCGACACACACACACCCATCCACATACATACACACAGATATAAGTTTGTGGGGTGAATTTGTACTTGCAGCATTACATTTTATTTTACTCAAAAACTGCACGAATCCATGTAAGATTCTGTAAATCCCTTTTTTAGAAATATAATCAGTCTGAACATTGGGGCACAGACAGCCTCACTCAGGTCACCTCACACCTTCGATGCATTATTTAGGCCAGCATGCACCTATTGTTGAAGTTCACTTGAGAATGTAACTTAAAAAAAATGTTGTGGGATTTGCATAGTCATTCTAAAAGATGACAGACTTAACAAGTAATCCAGATCTTTTTCAATATATAATTTCAGTTGCATCACACTGTAAATTTTTGCTATAAATTCTGTGTCTTACAATCTTACACTCTACAACCACCTGATGGAGAAACAGCGCTCCGAAAGCTAGCGGTTCCAATTAAACCTGTTGGATTGTAACCTGGTGTTGTGTGTTTATTAACTTTGTACACCCCAGTCCAACACCGGCTCCTCCAAATCACGACAGGAATGTTTTCCTATTCAATGAAATGATTGGCACAATGCACCTCCAACATGCCTGGTCTAGATGGTTTTGAGTGTAGTTGAAGCAAAAGGGGTAATAAGTATATCTTAAAGTTTGCTGACTGATTTCTCTATGTGTTTCCATTGCAGTGTTTCTGAAAATTTGATTTTTATAGGTAAAAGATAAAGTTGCCATAGTCCCACCAGTCTGTGGGGCTGCTCACATTAGAGAGGGAGAGAGAGACCAATAGTGATGGTTTAACTGCCCACCATCCTAAAATCTCCAAGACCAGGCAAGGTTCCTCAGGCAAGGGGAGAGGTGGAGAAGGAGAGCCTCTCAGAGTAACCTCAGTCTGTGTTGGAAGTGAACCCACACAGTTGGTGCCACCCTGCATCACAAACCAGCCATTCAGCCAACTGAGCTTTTTACAGACTCGCCTACCAGCTGAGAACTCTGGAGTAATTTGCTCCTATTCTCTTTTCTCTGTACTGCTTCGATCTGCCGATAAATATTCTGTGCATGGAATGCAGTAGCCAGGCAACCAGCCAGAACAATATCAGCAGCTTGCATTTATATGACACCCCAAAGGGCTTCACAGGAGCATTTTCAGTATAAAGTCTGCCTCTGAAACAGATAAGGAGATATTAAGTTTCCAGACTGTCACACAGGAAGACAGACGCTGAATGCTTTATGGAGAGTATTACAAACCGTGCCTTGACAGCTGAAGGCATGATTCTCTAAAATGGAGCAATTAAAATCTAGCCTGTTCAAGTGGCCAGAACAGTCAGACATTTTTGGTCTTGGAGATTTTAGGATGGTGGGCAGTTAAACAATGATAGTGCAAAGATGATGAAAAGATCATGAACACATTTTAACTGATAATCTGAGAGCTCAGGGCTGGGAAGGGAGGTGAACAATTCTTCATTTTTATCCCAACATGGAGCAGTGAGCTAATCCACTCAACATGAATAATTACGGTTCCTAACGGTTATACATTCAACAGCAAGTGAGGAAGCATTTGCTTGCCTTCAGCAATTTGCATCTGCTAAATGCAGTTCAGTATTTGAATTTAACTGGTTTATTTGTGGTTTGCTGCCATGCTTTTCACAGGCCAACCTTGTGGAGATAACCTATCTCTGCTGGTCATTGAGCTTCATGTCATCAAAGTCTAAATGGCTCAAATTGGCCTCCACATCCCATCTCTCTGGAAAGGATGTGAAAGGACAATGCCGGAACAGATTGTGAGTCTTTTTCTCCAGGAAAGACTCAGAAATGCTGCGTTGATATAAGATCTTTCAAACTTCACGGTAGGTTTAAAGACAATGCTTTCGCTGATAAAATAGCGTAAGACAAACAGTGTAAATCTAGTCATGATTTGGAGATGCCGGTGTTGGACTGGGGTGTACAAAGTTAAAAATCACGCAACACCAGATTATAGTCCAACAGGTTTAATTGGAATCACTAGCTTTTGGAGTGCTGCTCCTTCATCAGGTGGTTGTGACACCTCACAGCACCAGAGTCCCAGGTTCAATTCTGGTCTCGGGCGACTGTCTGTGTGGAGTTTGCACATTCTCCCCGTGTCTGCGTGGGTTTCCTCCGGATGCTCTGGTTTCTTCCCACAGTCCAGAGATGTGCAGGTTCAGGTGAATTGGCCATGCTAAGTTGCCCGTAGTGTTAGGTGCATTAGTCAGAGGGAAATGGGTCTGGGTGGGTTACTCTTCAGAGTGTCGGTGTGGACTTGTTGGGCCAGAGGGCCTGTTTCCACACTGTAGGGAATCTAATCTAATCAATCGAAAGCTAGTGCTTCCAAATAAACCTGTTGGACAATAACATGGTGTTATGTGACTTTTAACTGTAAATCTAAGCCACCAATAGCGACCTCAGGAGAAATATCTTTACCAATAGAATGGGGATGGTACAAGGTGCAGTTGAAGCCAACAATATATTCATTTTTATGCAGGCGGAGTTTCCAAGTCAGAAGGGTGAGATGAAGTAAAGGGAAGGGAAGAAATCTCGTGTGGAGTTGTTAAAATTCTCTGCAACTTGCTCCAAAGAGCCACATGCACTGGTTCCAAACTTGCAGGAAACTGACGGCCGAGCTCCAGTGTTGTGTCTGTAGCTTTCACTCTGAACTCTACTGTTCGCCTCTTCGGGCTCATACAAACCATATGTTTATAAAAAAAATCAGCAAGCAAACATTTGTGATTTCAAATATTCAGCCCCCGCCCCCACAAAGTGAGCCAATCGGGATCGGTCCTTGGACGGTCATGTGATTGGAAAAGTTACTGGGGAAGAGTTTGGGACAGGTTTTGGAGTCTCCCACTATTTTGAAAGCTGACGGGAGGGGGGAAGGAAAACACAGTTAGGTGGAGGCGGAAAGGAGAACTGAAAGTGACCAACTGGAAAGATTCAGTGAAATAAAGCAGAGACCAGACTGAGCGTGGTTCCGGATTGTTTTTTGCAATTTGGAGCCTGGAGAGAGGGATTTAAAAGCAGACTGGAGGAGCCAATGGCGTCTGAGGAGAAACAGCATTTGGGTAAGAAGGAATTCTGCAGAAATGGAAATTCAGGGCTTGGGCAGTACATTTGGTAAAATAAAGGGAGGGAAGAAAGTTTCTAAAGCAGAGAAAACGCTGGGGATTTCAATAATAAGCATTTGGCTTGAGTTGGAGGGGTCTTGAGAATGCTGTTTCCTCTCCTCCTCTTCCTCATTCTGTCTGTCTCTTGATTCAGTGTTTACAGCTCCTGACAGTGAGGAGCTACTGTTTTCCGTCCTGGTGTTGAAAGGTGTGGGTCTTGAGAGTTAGCGAGGGCGCAGCAAGCCTTCGAGAGAGTGTGTGTGTTGTTGTTGCTGCAGACCGCGCAATGATTGCCCTGGCTTGGAGGTATATTAAAGTTTGTGTAAACTCGTCAAAGTTCAACACTTCTGTCGAGACGTGAGCCGCGGTGTGACAGTAAGTACTGAACGGCTTGTACATGAGGGAGGATCCTTGGAGCGGTGACGGGATTTTTGGGATTCCCTGCCTCAGTAGTTTGGTTACTGATGGATTTAGCAAAGGAACAGAGAATATTAAGATCAGTGTTGCCACCTCCGGCTGTCAAACACTTGGCTGTCTTTTCCCCTGTCAATTTGTGGGTCAGACCAGTGCTGGTTATTTCCTGCATAGAGAGAGAGAGAGAGAGAGAGGTTAATCTGTTACAAATTATCACCTCTTAATCAGTAATTACTGATTCAGAATATCGATAATGTAAAGTGCGAGGGGTTTTGGCAAATAACTGTATATACTTCCTTTTGGCAGAGAGGGGAGATGGTGACCCCTCAGATGGTGGACTAGTCACCTCGAGCCCCAGCTTGGGTACACAAGCTAACAGCAGCTGGTGAAACTTAACTGAAAGTAATAAGATTCGAGAAACTCTTTGCAAATATTTTAGGGGTTCTTGTTTGGCAGTGGTAGGGCCACTACCTCTGAGCCAGGGGCCCTAGATTAAAGTGGAGAGAGTGAGGACTGCAGATGGTGGAGATCAGAGCTTAAAATTGTGTTGCTGGAAAAGCGCAGCAGGTCAGGCAGCATCCGAGGAGCAGGAGAATCGACGTTTCGGGCATCAGCCCTTCTTCAGGAATGAGGAAAGTGTGTCCAGCAGGCTAAGATAAAAGGTAGGGAGGAGGGACTTGGGGGAGGGGCGTTGGGAATGCGATAGGTGGAGGGAGGTCAAGGTGAGGGTGATAGGCCGGAGTGGGGTGGGGGCGGAGAGGTCAGGAAGAAGATTGCAGGTTAGGAAGGCGGTGCTGAGTTTGAGGGATTTGACTGAGACAAGGTGGAGGAAGGGGAAATGAAAAAACTGGAGAAATCTGAGGCCTCCTCTATATTGGGGAGACAGGCCGCCTACTTGCGGAACGTTTCAGAGAACACCTCTGGGACACCCGGACCAACCAACCCAACCACCCCATAGCTCAACACTTCAACTCCCTCTCCCACTCCACCAAGGACATGCAGGTCCTTGGACTCCTCCATCGCCAGACCATAGCAACACGACGGTTGGAGGAAGAGCGCCTCATCTTCCGCCTAGGAACCCTCCAACCACAAGGGAAAAACTCAGATTTCTCCAGTTTCCTCATTTCCCCTCCCCCCACCTTGTCTCAGTCAAATCCCTCGAACTCAGCACCGCCTTCCTAACCTGCAATCTTCTTCCTGACCTCTCCGCCCCCACCCCACTCCGGCCTATCACCCTCACCTTGACCTCCTTCCACCTATCGCATTTCCAACGCCCCTCCCCCAAGTCCCTCCTCCCTACCTTTTATCTTAGCCTGCTGGACACACTTTCCTCATTCCTGAAGAAAGGCTTATGCCCAAAACGTTGATTCTCCTGCTCCTTGGATGCTGCCTGACCTGCTGCGCTTTTCCAGCAACACATTTTCAGCCCTAGATTAAAGTCCCACCTTGCTCCAGAGGTGTGTCATGTCTGAACAAGTTGATTTTTAAAAAATGTCTGGAAACGAAAGCTAGCCTCTGTTCATGACCAGTTAACAAAAGTGAAGTTACAAAGATCATCTCAGGCATGGTAACCATGAATCCATTCTCAATTGTTGTAAAACCTCATCTGGTTCACTGCAATCTGCTGTCCTCAGCTGGTCTGGCCGACATGTGACTCCAGACTCTCAGCAACATGTAAATGGCCCACTCAGGTCAAGGGAAATTAGGGGCATGCAACAAATGGTGGCCTCCCCAGTAATGCCCACATCCTGAGTTGGAGTAAAGAAACTCCTGGCCTGTTTCTGTGCTAGACCAATGGAGGTATTTGAAGAGAAGTGGACACCAATGATTGACTCAGCAGGAACAGCCATTTTGCCTCATGATTGCTGCTAGTGGATTTCACAGTGAGGTGGTTAGCACTGCTGCCTCACAGCGCCAGAGACCCGGGTTCAATTCCTGCCTCAGGCGACTCTCTATATGGAGTTTGCACGTTCTCCCCGTGTCTGCGTGGGTTTCCTCCGGGTGCTCTGGTTTCCTCCCACAGTCCAAAGATGTGCAGGTCAGGTGAATTGGCCATGCTAAATTGCCCGTAGTGTTAGGTAAGGGGTAGATGTAAATGTAGGGGTATGGGTGGGTTGCGCTTCGGCGGGGCGGTGTGGACTTGTTGGGCCGAAGGGCCTGTTTCCACACTGTAAGTAATCTAATCTAATCTAGTAATCTAATCTAATCTAAAATGCAGCCACTATCCATATATCACAACTTAGTTATTTATATTGATTATTTTGCAGTTTGCATGTGAGTTCCTCTTTACTATTCCCTGTGCATACATTATAGGATTCATAGTAATTGTCCAGTGTGTACAGTGGGCACATCATGTTGACACAATGGTGCTCTCCATGAACTTGAGTTTGTCCTAACTTGCTCACCTAGCAACCCAGTACTCACTAACTGACCCTGACTTCCAGTCACCAATGCCTTGATTTTAAAATTTACAACTGAGTGCCCAATGGGGTCATCCCTCTGTATCTCTGCAACCTCCCACCACCACCACCTGATGTTTATGTACCATGTGTAATGTAATAAAATTCCCCAAGGGGCTTCTTGGATGCAGTATAGATTCTGCAGAGGGTTGTAAGACCTGAAGAAATTCTAAAGACAAGGAGGGGCAAGCTCACGAAACAGGATTGAGAATTTAAAAATCAACACATCAGGAGGCAATGTATGCCTGCAAATACTGGAGTAAAAGGCATGTGGGATATACGATGCACCACAGAGACAAGCAGTTTAGTTTTGGGGCAGGTGAAATTGCCATTGGGCTACTCTCTTATTAGAAATGACCGATGGTGGTTTGACCTGAAGGTCATCTCAACCCCTCCCCTTGAGACGTGAAGGACAGTCCTTTGTGGTAACCTCAGCCGGTGTGGGAATTGAACCAATGCAGCACACTGTCCATGAACCAGCTGTCTGAGCTAAACCCATTCCCAGTTCACAGGAATGTGGGAACTCAGTGAAGAACGCGTTGGACAGCAAAAGCACGGATGATCTGAGAAGGGTGTAGTAGGGAGATGTGATGGACGTGGAAAGAGGCAGTCTCAGTTATCACATGAATGTTGCTATTGTGTCCACCTCCTTCACCAGTAGCACATTCCAGGCACTTACCACCCCAAGTATTAAAAAAAAACTTTGCTTTTATATCACCTTTTAAGCTTGCTCTCTTTTACCTTAAATCTATGGGCCCAACTAATTGACACCGTACCTAGATCTCAAGGCTGAAAAACACCCACGCAGGGCTACTCTCTGTCTTCTATGACTAAGCCAGTTCTGTATCCAGTTTAACAGCTCATCCATGCAACTTCACTTTTTGTGTCAGCCTGGCATGAGGGACCTTGTTAAAGGCCATACAAATAAGATCGACCACCCTGCCCTTTTTTTTTTGTTGAGCATTGCTGTCTCTTTTTTTTCTGAAAAGTCAGTTCAAAACTCCCTCTTTAGATGCTTTGCTGTGGGACTTTTAAGGTTGTGAATAATACAATATCAATGCAAATCTTTTTGTTTTTCACAACGTATATGGAGGTGTGGGTGTTGGTGGTGAAAAGAATTTGTTTAAATTCTTGTTTTGTAAAGGGCCATTATCAGTCTTTGAAGATAAACCAAACATGATCCATTCTCTTCCCAAATACATAGGGTTCTTGCCCCAATTTTATCAGTTGTGTATCCCCCTCACTTCACCCTCAGTGAACAGTGGAAGGATTTGCGGGCTGTTTGACAGACTATGATGTCAAACTTCCATGCCTCTGTTCAAGAAGGGAGGGAGACAGGGCAGTTGAAGAGATGGTTTAATAGATCTCCACAATCTCAGAACAGCGGGTGGGGGTGCTGTAGCCATACTTCAAAGACACATCCTCTGCCAGCTGCCAATCCAGAATTCAAGCCAGAACTCTGATCTTCACTGCCAGGACTGTCGAGATTGAGGCTTGAGGCTTTGGGTTCTGCATCTTCTGACCTAGAGCTAGGGAATGCTATGAACGAGGTGCAGACTCACTTCATTCTTGCAATAGGTAGACAATACAGCTGATAATAAATGGAAGAAGGAACCTTGTAAGACCATAAGACATAGGAGCAGAAGTAGGCTATTCAGCCAATCAAATTTATTCCATCATTCATTGAGATCATGGCTAATCTGATGATCCTCAACTCCATTTTCCTGCCTTATCCCCATAACCTTTGACTCTCTTACTCATTAAAAATCTGTGTTTGCCAGCTTTGAATACACTTAATGACCCAACTTCAACAGCCCTCTGTGGTGAAGAATTCCACAGATTCATGACTGTCGAAGAGAAAAAATACTTCGTCTCGATCTTAAATGTGTGGCCCTGTGTTCTGAGATTTTGCCCTCTGGTCCTAGTAGTTTCCAAAACTTGTTAAAATGGCTGAAGCTCAATTGAATGTACACCCCTCCCCCTTGCCTGTCCCTCCTCTGGACTGTAAGAATTGTTTGGATAGCAATTCATCATATCAAAACAGTCTCCAACACTTTGCACAAATTACATTGACTTTATAGTTAATGGCTGTTTGTTTTGTTCTCGTGATTTGACAAACCTGCCAGAGTCAGGTGCTAGTGCGATAAGTGTGCCAATTGCTCTTGTGTGGATGTGGAAGGAGAGGGTTGGCTACTGGAAGGGGAGGGGAAGGGAGTGGATGGGAATTTGCAGCTGTCTGACCTGGGAATTTAATCCAGAATGACAGCTTTCTCTGGTGCTGCAGTGTGGAGTTTTCAACCTTGACTTGGTGGCTGACATCACTGTATCTTGCTCTGTAGAATTCTCCTTCTCAATTTTGCTTTCTTGCTCTAGGCTTTTGAAGAATTCCTCAAATTCCTTCTTGAACAGTGTTATAGTCCCTCTCTTGTACTCTGACTGTAAAGCACATGGAAACACTCCTTCTTATCCGACAGTGGGAGCAAGATATATGTTAAATACTCTTTTTGAACTTATCTGATTCCCACTCTAAAGATATGAGAAATTGCTGACAGATTCTAATAGAATGTGAGGTACTACAATGCTTTTGACTCTGATATTAAACCAAGACCACCTTTTCTGACCAGGTGATTGTAAAGGCCCCCAGTCACCATTAGAAGTAGAGCAGGGCATTTTCCCATGTGCACTGACTATTGTTCATTCTTCAACATTATTTAAAACCTGAGTATCTGTCGTTATCCTATTGCAGTTTGCTGTGTGCAAACTGGTGCTTTATTTACTAAATTACACTTTTTAAAAAAATCTTAAGTCACAGATGGCTGTGAATTGTATGTATAGAGATTGATAATGTTGAAGAATCAAAGTGAATTGAGGTATCTAGGGATAATGAAGGTAGAGTTTAGGCAAGTCAGTTTATGTTGAGTGGCTGAGCAGTCTTGATGGTCTTAGAGACCTAATCCACCTTCTGTTTTTGTGCTGGCTGAGGAGAGTCACGTAAATTGTATATCTTTAAAATGTGCTGATTGGGGTCCCTCTGGACTGTACCTGCTGGAGGTGTTTCCAACTCATTTTAAATTAACACTGAGGTCAATTTTTTTAGATCCTGTCAGCAGGAGATTGGCAAACTCAACATGCACTGCAGAGGGGGGAGATGACAGGATGTAGGAAGGGGACTTGCTGCCACTGTAATCTGTCAGTCAGGGACCTTAATCTGTTGCCTCAGAATCTTGAGTTCTTCTTCAGCCACTGAATCCCCAAATCCCACTCTAGAGACATGAGCAACAAAATCTACAGTGCTCCACTACAGCACCGAGGGAATGTTGCACTGACAAAGGTGTTGCCATTTGGGTGAGAGGTTAATCTGATACTTTCTTCTCCAAGGTGTAAAAGATCCTGTGGCAATGTTGTGAAGACAAGTTTAGGTTAACGAGTTCAGACGAGGTTTGTAGCTTAGGTTGAGGTTCTGGATGTACATTTGCTCATTGAGCTGGAAGGTTTTCTAGCTCAGTGAGCAAACCTACATCCACAAGTTTAGGTATCACCTTCGATGGCCTGAACCAGCATTGCAGGAACAGATTCTCTGGTCACTACCGTATTGCTGTTGTGGGAGCTTACTATGTGTAAATTGATTGCTAAGATTATAACGGTGACCACACTTTATAAATACGTAAAGTGTGGTATGAAGGGCTTTTGCCTGAAATGTCGATTTTTTTTCCTGCTCCTCGGATGCTGCCTGACCTGCTGTGCTTTTCCAGCTTCACTCTAATCTAGACACTTTTATAAATACTTAATTTGCCATAAAACACAGTGAGATATCTTGAGATTGTGAAAGTTATGATTAAAAACAGTAATTTTTAAAGATATTATTTCAAACACATCTCTGAGGTCAGGTATTTGTCACCTCTCCTAATGTCTCCTTTGGCTGACGACCACTCTGTTTGATAGTATTCCAGTGCACCATGTTTGTCATGTTAAAGATGCTACATAAATGCGAGTTACTGTTGTTTGCAGCAGCTGCCGAATGCATTCAGACTGAGGATGGGAATGAAGCTGCGAGAGCTGGGGTTCTAGCCTCCCGGGAGGAGGAGTTACACAAAGCGCGACTTAGTGCTAAGGCCAAGAGGAAGCTGAGGAAGAGCTCGTCACGTGACTCTGACTCCAGCCATGAGTCCTTCTCCGACAGTATCGAGGCCCCTGGCACTAAAGGCAAAATGGGAGACAAGAAATCACGGTCCGGGAAAGGCCGGGGGCTTCCGAAGAAAGGTAAGTGGGAAAATTCAGGCAGCATTGGGCGAGGCGGCTTGCTGTTAAAACTTGGGTGATTGTAAATCTGTCTTCAGATTTCCATTTCCCCTTATCAGACAGACTCTGAGGTATATTCTCTCTGAGACCTCAATGACCTTGCTGGAGTATGGAACCCAATGGGGGGACACAAAGATAATGAACGTGGATTCATATGGTGGAATGGACTTGCTTTGAAGGGCCCTTTTAAAAGGATTCTCCTCAAAAGTCATGTGTCAGTAACCAATGTTAATGTGGGATTTGTAACTGTTTCAATATTGGCTTCCTTCTACTAGTGCAGTGACGGATTCTGATTCGGTCTCCCCCCTCCCCAAATACAGTGAGTCATACTGCAATAAGTCAAGTCTCATCAGTGCCTGGGGTTGCCATCTACGGTCGGATAATTTTCCGGGATATTTCCCTCCTGACCTGACACCTCCTATTATCCAGCCCCCAAACTACCACCATCAGTCATTCAATGCATCAATTGCTTTTGATGGTTGCTGCAATGCACTGAGTCTGAGAACCTCCTCTGCCCATTCTGTGGTTTTATTAGAGTGGATATGTGCCCGGGTCATAGAGATGTATGGCATGGAAAAAGACTTTTCGGCCCATTGAGTCTGTGCCAGTCAAAAACAACTATCTATTCACGCGACTCCCATTTTCTAGCATTGAACCCAGAGTCCAGACTCACCCCCAAAAATGTACTGGGCAGAGAGGAATAGGAAAGGCAAACTCGCCCTTCTCCCACAAACGTTTGTCTTTAATTCTGGGAAAGGCCAGGCTAAGCCGGAGAGTATTAGCATCTCTGACCCAGTCCTAAGAACATTACTGCCTCAAACTTACTTACAGTCAGGTGCACCTGCTCAGAGAACCACCAGAGGGGGCTATTCTTCCCCTTCCTGAAGCCTCAATGTTTACATAAAGCAGGCTGAATTACAGTGAAGGAGGGAATCTTTTAGATTAGGATGGATGATGCCTTTGGAGGACATGAATTGCACCAAATAAATAGACTTGGAGAGCAACAGTGCCATTAAGATGGTCAAAAATAAAGTGAAAGAAACTACTATTAAAAATGTGTTGTTATTGTGATCCAAAGTACACACCGTACCTGCAATAAAACAGGAGTTGGTGGCAATATCACATTGTGAGGAAATAGATCTGTCAGGGGTCATTGAATCATGGAAAAACACAGCAGGTCAGGCAGCATCCGAGGAGCAGGAGAACCAACGGTTCAGGCATACAGCCTTCATCAGGAAACGTTAAGCCCGAAGTATCGATTCTCCTGCTCCTCGGATGCTGCCTGACCCGCTGTGCTTTTCCAGCGCCACACTCTGATCTCCAGCATCTGCAATCCTTACTTTCTCGTCACTGAATCACGACCACAGAAAAATCAGGATTGCGAATTAAACGTTGCAGTCTATCAGAGGAGAAGGGCTGGAGTACCTGTATTTATTGGGGATACCAGTCATATTTAAAAAGTGGTGCAGCTACTGGCAAGACAGAAATACAATCCTTGTTAATAAAGACAAAATTACAACAAAAGAATTAATCACACTAATCGTTGTAGCCTACAGGTCATTTGAACTGTGGAAGGAGATGGTAGAATAAGGCAAATTAGGGAGATGGTTAAAAAGCACATGGAGGATTTCAACTACACCGAATATAATTGGCTGGAAAGGATTAAGGGGATGGAGTCCCGGCAATGAATTTGTTCTTTAACTGGTGTTTAGGAAAGCCTGCAAGAAGTGTTTTGCTGTTGGATCTGTTAATAGGAACAAACCAATACAAATAAGAAGTGCAAAAAGGAGAATAATTTAGGGTATAGTGACCATAACACAACGTTGATTAGGATAGTAATCGAGAAGGACATGAGACTGACAAAGATCTGGTTTAATAATTTGGAGAAAAGTCAATTGGCAGGCCTGAGAATAAAAGTTTGGAAAATAAAATAGATGACAATTTTGGCAAATGAAGGGAAATAGAACATAGAACATAGAACAATACAGCACAGAACAGGCCCTTCGGCCCACGATGTTGTGCCGAACTTCTAACCTAGATTAAGCACCCATCCATGTACCTATCCAAATGCCGCTAAAAGGTCGCCAATGATTCTGACTCTACCACTCCCACGGGCAGCACATTCCATGCCCCCACCACTCTCTGGGTAAAGAACCCACCCCTGACATCTCCCCTATACCTTCCACCCTTCACCTTAAATTTATGTCCCCTTGTAACACACTGTTGTACCCGGGGAAAAAGTTTCTGACTGTCTACCCTATCTATTCCTCTGATCATCTTATAAACCTCTATTAAGTCACCCCTCATCCTTCGCCGTTCCAACGAGAAAAGGCCGAGAACTCTCAACCTATCCTCGTACGACCTACTCTCCATTCCAGGCAACATCCTGGTAAATCTTCTCTGCACCCTCTCCAAAGCTTCCACATCTTTCCTAAAGTGAGGCGACCAGAACTGCGCACAGTACTCCAAATGTGGCCTAACCAAAGTCCTGTACAGCTGCAACATCACTTCACGACTCTTGAATTCAATCCCTCTGCTAATGAATGATAATACACCATAGGCCTTCTTACAAACTCTATCCACCTGAGTGGCAACTTTCAAAGATCTATGTACATAGACCCCAAGATCCCTCTGTTCCTCCACCTGACTAAGAACCCTACCATTAACCCTGTATTCCGCATTCTTATTTGTTCTTCCAAAATGGACAACCTCACACTTGGCAGGGTTGAACTCCATCTGCCACTCCTCAGCCCAGCTCTGCATCATATAATGTTTTTAAAATCTTCAGTAAAGTCTATGAAAAATATATTTAAGCAAAAGAAAAATGTAAGTTTAAGATGGAGAAGGATAAGGGAACATAAATGCCGAGGTAGGCACGGTTGAGTCATGGAGCCCAATTCTGTGCCATATTCTTACTCGATGTCATTCTCACGGTATTAAGGCAGTGGCACAGCTTGCTTCCCGTGATTATGAGGATTGATCTGATGCAGATTTTGTGTGTGTTGAAGGAGGTGCTGGCGGTAAAGGTGTCTGGGGTGCTGCAGTTCAGGTGTACGATGTGGAGCAACCGGACATCCGTGATCCCAACTATGACGATGATAAACAGGTATTCTTGGTTTGGTCTCAAATTTACACAGTCAAGTGGCCTTTACAATGTTAAAAGGACTGCATAGATACTCTGAGGAACGCACTTCTCTGGTGGGGGGGTTCCAGAACATTGTACAGAAATTCAATGTTGTTATACATCACTACTACATTTGGCATATTCTTAGAATCCTCGTAGAATCCCTACAGTGTGGAAACAGGCCATTTGGCCCAACAAGTCTACACCAACCCTCCGAAGAGCATCCCATCCAGAACTATTCCCTTACTCTATTACTTTACATTTCCCCGAACCTACACATCCCGGAACGCTATTGGCAATTTAGCATGGCCAATTCACCTACCCTGCACATCTTTGGACTGTGGGAGGAAACCGGAGTACTGGGAGGAAACCCACGCAGACACAGGAAGAATGTCTCTGTGAAGTTTACATAGTCACCTGAGGCTGGAAATGAACCCGGGTCCTTGGTGCTGTGAGAGTCATTGCTATTAATATCAATTTCCATGTTTGAAAATATTGTAGGGATGTCTCATAGATGCCTGTTGCCCTTCTGAGGAGAGATAAAGGATATGGAACAATTTCATAAATTGTTTGTAATAGTTTGATAACAAGGGTGTATTGAAAATATCTGGTTAGTACTTTATTAATCTAAGTCAATGGGATAATGAAATACAGTATGACTATTTACATGCAGTGTCTGTGAGGTAATGTCTTTAGGTAGGAATTTGTCTTTCTCCAGGAGAAACCATCCTTGCTTTTCACAGTAACTTCAGAAAAAGTAAATTGAAGAGTTGCACTTTGAGTTTATCTTCATTTCAGAGGACATGTGACATGATAATAAACTACCAGTTAGATTATTTGCTGCTTGTTGCGTATGTATTTGGTATAGTTATCTCTTCTAATCTATCATAAGGAAACATTTCTCACTTTCCACTAGCAACCAATGTTCCTACTTCACAATCTACCTTTACAAATGCTAGTCTCTTTGAGGCATCCCCTGTCTTTCTAGAGTGATTCCACCAAACAATCCAATTTAATATTATATAATGCTATATAACCCCCATGTCTGCTGTCAGCTGTGACTCAGTTGGTCATACACTTGCCTGAGTTACAAGTCCAACATCTGAGCTTGAGAACAAATAGGAGGGCTGACAGAGGCCCTTGCTTTTGGCTGAAATGTTATCCTGAATCTCTCTCTAACTATCTGAGTGATGTAAAGTATCTCAAGTGATATTTTGAAGAGCAGCTGGCAAGTTATCCCAATATCCTGGACAATATTTCTGTCAATCAATATTGGGAAGGAGTGCAGGTAAGCTGATGATGGCTGTTAAAGGGAATTTTGCTGTCCTCCAAGTTTCTGTATTACAGCATCGACCCCTCTCCGAAAAAATGCTTCATTGGCTGTGAAATGCTTTAAGGTGTCCAGCCGGCCTAACAAGTGCTAAATAAATGTTATCCTTGATTTTAGCTCATCCTGTTTAATAGTCTAAGTGTACCTACCCTTGAACAGAACGAGTGAGTGCAGTCTTAACGTCAGAGCTAAGTCATTTCTGAATGGAATCCCAAAGCACTTTTTCTCTCAATACACAGAAAACTCTTGCCTGTGAAAGGCTGTGGATTCCGAGTGAAGTATTCAAGACTGAACAAAATAGATCTTAGTTTGTATCACCAGATATGGTAGAGCAAAGATCAGAGAATAGAAATTGAGGTACAGATAACCCTAATTATGATTTATAAGCAGGTCAAGGCTGAAAAGGATGAATAATCTTCCTTCTATTTTAACATTCCTTCTGTTAGGTAGTTTCCCTGTTTGGCATGCGAGTGAGTTGAGGCACTGCAGGTCTGGAAATAACTGTTTGTGTTGTTGTAGGGTGAGACAGTTTACCAAACAGTTGTTCCTGAACTGGATGACCATGAGTTTGAAAAAGCAGTGACTCCAATAATCCAGGAATACTTTCAACATGGTGACACAAAAGAGGTTGCTGTAAGTAAGATTCCCGTCGCTATCCCATATCTTATTCTCACTGTCTTACTTTTTCTAACTTCCTATCTTTTCCTTTATTTCTTTGTCTCCCTCGCTTTTCTTTTTCTCAGGCTGTTTGTCTCTTCCCTCTTCCCTCTTTTTTTATTTACCCTCTCCACTCCTTTTTTTTTTCTTCACAAACACACAGTAGCAAATGGATTTTAATGTAGAGCTTAACTTTGGTTTTTTTTTTAAAAAAAGGTCCTTTTTTAAATGGTAAAATATAAACTAGCAATGGTAGTTCACTGAATCTCTTCAGAAAGGCTTGGGGTGGCTATGTAGGTCAATAAAGTGATGTAAGCCAATTACAAAAGCTCAAAATTCTGGCCTTTATATGTACAGAACTCAAAAGTGAAAGTTGAAGGCCTCGCTTTGCCTATACAAAGCCCGACTCAGACCACTTCCAGAGTTACTGTGAGCAATGCCAGACCCTACACCTTCTGACAGATATATTGTGGCTTTGGAGTGAATGCAGTGATTATTTACCAGAGTGATGTCTGAACTTGAAGAATTGCCTTGATGGGACAAGATCAATATTGTTATTTCTGGTACATTTGAAGGCCACAAAGTGATTTGATCAAGGTATATTTGAAGATACAAAAAGGATAGATAAAGAGAAATTTATGCTGACTGGGGAGCCGAGGACAAAGGGGCATAGTCTGAAAATTACAGCCACGCCTTTATGGCAGTAAAATTGTGAAGTCGTGCCTTCTTTTGCTTAGACCCTGAGCTCTGGAATTCCCTCTGATTAGTCTCTCCTCTCTGACTCTCTTCATTGCTTTAAATTGATCCTTGAAACCTAAACCTTCGGTTACCTATCCTAATATCTCCTTCTGTGGTTTAGTGTCAAATTTTGTTGGTGTCACACCTGACAAGGGCCTTGAGATGCTTTACTGCATTTTAAAAGCATTATACCAATGCAAGTTGTGGTAATTCAGTCACACATCCAGTTTCTTTCTCCCTCACCTACTTTGCACCCACCCTTCCCGAATAACTCACCTAACATTTTCAGTGGGACACAGGCTAAAGAAAATTGCATTAAAGTCAGGTCGTGCTCCTGACAGGAGAAAATGCAGATGGGCATCTGGTGGCACTGTGGGAATGGGCACAGCCTGTTTGCTATCAGTCCACGTGAGGAATTGACTGCCTCTGTTCCGCTGCTTTGCAGACCCTCCTGGCTCAGTTGAACCTTGGCAGTAAGAGGAGCAAGCTCCCGTTCCTGTGTGTCAGCATGGCGCTGGAGGGCAAGGCAAGTCACCGGGAGCTGATCTCTCGCCTCCTGGCCGACCTGACGGGCAAGCGGATGTCGGGCGAAGACGTGGCCTCCGCTTTCGACCAGCTGCTGGGTGACCTGCCAGACCTGGTCCTCGACACACCTGAGGCTCCACAGGTACATGGGAAAGACTTGTTCCTCTCTCTCTCTCTCTCTCTCTCTCTCTCTCTCTCTCTCTCTCTCTATCCTCACAAGGAACATGGTGCGCTCCCCTTTGCCACATGCAGCTGTGGGTTCAAATTGGTGGACGTTCTACACATGGGATTGTCTAGAGGGATGGTGTGACCACTGTCCTCTGTACCGTGGAACATGGTGAAGGAGACTGCTGGCCATGGCGAAACGTGGAGGATATTTATAAAACATGAGTGCTTTATAAATGGTGTACTGAAGTCAGGAATTTGGACTGAATGGGATTTTGGAGCGAGCAGGAATTCTGTGTAGAAAGGGAGAAGGTCTTTGAGTCCATAGAAAAGGATCTTTCAGCCCATGAACTCTGCACCAGTCTGAAACTAAAACCTGACTATTCTTACCCAATTTTTCCAGAACTGTCTCATAGCTCTGTCAGTGCAAGTACATATTTAAATACTACCTCAATGTGGTGAGGGTTTCTGCCTGTACAAACCTCTCCAACTATCCGTTCCAAATTCCCACCGCCCACTGGGTGAAAAAGCATTTCCTCTCATCTCCTTGAAACCCACCCGCCTTTCGTTTTAGAATTATGCCCCCTTGTGCTTGATCCTGTGATTGGGAACAACTGCCTTTCATGTACCCTGTCCATACACCTCAATCAATCTTCCCTGTTCCAAAGAAATCAGCCTGAGCTTTTCCAGCCTTCATTCATAGCTGAATTGCTCCATCCTTTGCGCCTCTTCCATTGCAAATGCGTCCTTCGCATCGTGTGGTGACCAGAACTGCACACGGTACTCCAGCTGTGGGTGAACTAAAGATCTGTACAGCTCCAATATAATTTCCTTGCTCTTATAAACTGTGCCTTAGCTGGTAAAAGCAAGTGTCCTGTTTACCACCTTGAACATCCTGTTAACCTGTCCTGCCCATTCCTGATGAAGGGCTTATGCTCAAACATTGATTTGCCTGCTCCTCAGATGCTGCCTGACCTGCTGTGGTTTTCCAGCACCACACGTTTTGACTCTGCCACCTTCAGGAATCGTGGACAAACTTCCTAAGATCCTTCTGTTCTTCCTAGTGGCCTGGCATTCATTGAGTGTTCCCTTGTCTTGTTCCTTTTTTCAAAGTGCATCACTTCACATATGGGTTAAGTTCCATCTGCTACTGATCTGCCCATCAAACCAATCCATTTACATCTTCCGGTAATCTAACACCTTCCCCATCACTGTCAAACCCCTGACCACTCTTTGGGCCATCTGCAAACTTATTAATCATGAGTAAAGATGGTAAAGTCGATTAGTTTGTAGAATGCTTTCATGACAATATGTTGAGTAACCAAATGGGAAGAAGTTGTATGTATAATGAGGTGGGGTTAGTTCATAATCTCATAGTAAAACATCTGGGAAAAATTAACCATAATGCAATTGAATTCCATATTAAGTTTGACAGCAACGTACTTGAGTCAAAAGATGATGATCCCCAGCATCTTTGATTTATGGCTTTCGTATTAATGATGGTGAAACTTCTGGTTAGTGTCACGGAAGCATTCCAATGAAAATGGAATTGACATATTTGGTGGGTCTGAAAATCTTCTGGGCTTAACCAAGTCTGGTCTGTGCTCCTTTGAATCCAGTTGGCACTTGGATCAAAACCATGCTATGAGAGGTACAGCGCCCTATCAAATTCTGATCGAAGGTAGCTGAGGATGACTTCATCCTGCTCAGTTTCTCCTATGTGCACGCCCAACCTTTGGAAGAGAAACTACACTGGCCTAAAATCAAATGGCACACGAATCCTGATGCAGCACACATTTTGCTGACATTATTGAGGGTAACCTGCTTTGTTTGCCAATTGGAAGCAGCCTCAAAGGCAACTTTGGAGGAAGGGCATTGTGTGGATAAGGCTGGGATGGAAGTGCCCTCTCAAAATGGTGACAAGACACTGGGTGGGTTGGGGGGGGGGGGGGGGGGGGGGTGGGGAAACACAATTTCATATGAGTATGTAGCCATGGTGACACAGTGGGTTCTAACTTAGGACTGTGTATCGGTGTTAGTTCAAATGGCAAGGCCTGTTTCGAAGCTTTCCCTTCATTGTGTCTCTCCTGGTTGATGTGTTTGTGTGCAGATGTTGGGCCAGTTTATAGCTCGTGCCATGGCTGACCATGTCTTACCCACCGGTTTCCTGGACAGCTACAAGGGGAAGGTTGACCGTGAGCAGGCTCGGTGAGTACAGACAGGCCAGTGCATGTATCTGTAAGACCTTGATACTAAATTATCTGCTGACAGCGGGTCTCCCTTTCTGTTCTTGTCTTTCCCAAAGGTGCTGTTCTGGAGGAAGCATGCTTAAGTACAGCACATATAGAGATGTTATTCTCCATCTTCTCCTCCACTCCCTCCTTTTCTGTGTCAGAGTGACTGTCTCATTCCCAATCCCATGGCCGGGATCATTTACTTTGAGTCAGCTGAGAGTTGGAAAAGTCGCCAACCTTTCTCCTTACTGCATCTGGAGAGGAGTCTCGTAGAAAGTTCAATCACATCATCCCTACACTTGAGTGACTGCTAACATGGTGACATCCCAATTGAATTAAGTCAGACTTTAAATTTCATGGTGCAGTTCTAGGAGTTAGAATATCCTGGAACAAAGGTAATTAGAGTCATTAGAGTCATAGAGATGTACAGCATGGAAACAGACCCTTCGGTCCAACCCGTCCATGCCGACCAGATATCCCAACCCAATCTAGTCCCACCTGCCAGCACCCGGCCCATATCCCTCGATGAATTATATTGCATTTCATACATTAACTTAGAACTACAAACATAAGAAATAGAAGCAGGTGTACACCTAGGCCTATCCAGCCTGCTCTGACCCTTCAATAAGATAATGGTTGAGATAAAGTGACCTTAACCCCACTTTCCTGCCTAATTCAGTAATCCTCGATCCCAGATTTCCTGATCCAGCCTCCACTGCTGTCTATGGAAGAGAATTCTAAACACTTGGGATGTTTTGAGAAAGATTTCCTCTTTGTCACTGATTTAAATGTGCAATCTCTTATTTTCATTACATTGTGGAAACAAGCCCTTCAGCCCAACAAGTCCACACCGATGTTCTGGAGGCCAACTCGCCCATCCTCCCTATTATCCTACATTTCCCCTGACTAATGTATCGAACTTAGAACACTAATCTGAACACTATGGGCAATTTAGCATGGCCAATTCGCCTAAACTGCCACATCTTTGGACTGTGAGGGGAAACCGGAGCACCCGGAGGAAACCCACGCACACACTGGGAGAATGTGCAAACTCCACAGTTGCCGGAGGTGGGAATCGAACCCGGGTCCCTGGGGCTGTGAGGCAGCAGTGCTAACCACTGAGCCACTGTACCACCCTTCTCTGTCTATTCTGTTAAGCCCTTCGACTTTCCCTCTGTCTACTCTTTTTTTTTTGAGCTTATCACAGTACCTCTTATCTAGTTGCATTATTGCAAATCTATTTTTTGCCTTCTCTGTCCATCCGTGCTTCTGCATCCTGTTGAGGACATGGAGTTTGTTCAGTTTAATAGTGATTTGTTAACATTGTCATCCTTAGGGATGGTTGAGGAGCAAAGGTATTTGAGGGATCCATTTGCACAGATTGTGAAAAGCCAGTGGACAGCTACAAGTCTCTGCTAAAACCGGAGGTGGGGGACCTGTGGTGGATTGGAAGGTTAGCGGTGACCCCACTGAGCTCTCGTGTTCCTCTTTCTCTTCAGCGTGTCACTGGACAAGGCCACAGTGCTGCTCAGCATGAACCGAGGAGTGCGGTTGGACAATGTCTGGGGGGTCGGAGGTGGCCTGAGACCTGTCAAGCAGCTTGTTAAGGAGGTAAGACAGAGGTCATGGAGGGACCAGGAGCTGGAGGCTGGTGGGGGGGGGGTGGGTTGGTCAATGGAGTTCCGTAGTGGATGCGGGGCATTTGGTCTGGGCCAGGGTGTCGTGTGGGGTTAGTTGTAGAGATGTACAGCATAGAAACAGACCCATTAGTCCAACCCGTCCGCGCCCTGGGTGTCCCAATCTGACCTAGTCTCATTTGCCAGCACTTGGCCCTCCAAACTCTTCCTATTCATGTACCCATCCAGATGCCTTTTAAATGTTGTTGTAATTGTACCAGCCTCCTCCAGCAGCTCGGTCCAAGCATGCACCAACCTCTGCGTTTAAAAACTTACTCCTCTGGTCCTTTTTTATATTTTCCCCCTCGCATCCTAAACCTATGCCCTCTAGTTTTGGACTCCCCCCACCCCAGGGAAAAAAGACCTTGGCTATTCACTCTATTGGTCCCTGTCATGATTTTATAAACCTCTATAAGGTCACCCCTCAGCCTCCAATGCTCCAGGGTGTAGAGCCCCAACCTAGTTAGTTTCTCCCTATAGCTCAAACCCTCCAGTCCCAGCAACAGCTTTGTAAATCTTTTCTGCACCGTCTCGAGTTTAATATCATCCTTCCCGTAGAAGGGCAACCAGAATTGCATGCAGTATTGTAAACGAGGCCTCACCAACATCCTGGACAGCCACATCTAGAGTCACACAAGGACTTGTCATGTTCTAGCTGTGAAGGTGATGTTGTGGGATCTTGCTGTGCACAAATTGGCAATGATGTTCTCAACGTCACAGTAGTGACCACATGCCAGATGAAGTACTTCATTGACTATGAAATACTTTGCTGGGCTGAGGTTGTGAAAGGTGCTACATATTTCTTTGCTGGGGAATGGAGTGTTTGATGGAAGTTCTGCTCTGTACGTTCACTGGTGTTAAGGAGCTGGAGCAGCATTAACCCTTCATACTGTTCACCAGATGACCCTGTTACTGAAGGAATATCTGCTGTCCACAGACTGTGCTGAAGCCGAGCTCTGTCTGCAGAACCTGGAGGTTCCCCACTTTCACCACGAGCTCGTCTATGAGGTATGTCTCACCGGATCGTCAAGTCTCCTCTGTTTCTTCATCTGATGCACATTCACTGCCGTCTCTGCTGTAGTCCCCACAAAAGCAAGGTGCGCGATTACTGGAAATCTGAAATAAAGAGAGGCCATGCACTAAACAGTAGCTGAGGCAGTACTTGTGGAAAGACCATTGACCTGAATAATAAACTTTTGTTTTCTTCTTCTTTGCAGATTCTGCCTGACCTGCTGAGCATTTCCAGCATTTTTCCATACCTACAGTATGTTGTTGTCTGCCAGGCATTATCTACCTGTATCTCTGTATCATTCCTGCCCTTCAATAACATCTCTGTATCCTTCCGTGCCAGTCCTGCTCCTTCTGTGTTGTTCCCACCTCAGTGTAACATCGTTAACCTCTAATACTCTGCTCTGCAGGCTGTAGTGATGGTTCTTGAGTCCACCAGCAGCAACGTCTCTGACCTAATCGTAAAACTCTTGAAGTGTTTCTGGGAGTCTGGCTTTGTAACTCTTGACCAAATGAACCGGGTGAGTTTGCTGAATCTGCCACAGGGCTTTACTGGGGAAGGACACTGGAAGCAAAGTCAATGGATAATCAAAGGGCTGTTCAAACATTATCTGAATTCTCTATGATGTGGAGGTGCCAGTGTTGGACAAAACTTTAAAAATCACACAACACCAGATTATAGTTCAACAGGTTTACTTGAAAGTACAAGCTTTTGGAGCGCTGCTTCTTTGTCAGGTAGCCAGCTAGTTACCTGATGAAGGAGCAACACTCCAAAAGCTAGTACTTCTGAATAAACCTGTTGGATTATAACCTGATGCTGTGTGATTTTTCTCTCTTTGTTCCAGACAGCTACAGCTGGTCTGATGACCTTATCCATGACTGAACCAGAGTTACAATTAGTGCTCCACAACTTGACCAATTTTTCCTTTTCAAGTATTTATCAAGTCTGGTTAAGCCTGGATAAGTCCAGTTTTGAAAATTACTGCTGAATCTGCTTCCGTCATCCTTTATATCTTCCAAACCATCACAATTTATAAAGACCCTCCCCTGCTCCCCTTTTATTTATTTTAATAATCCCATTTTATCCTTCTGTGTCAATGGCCATTCTGTCAGTCCAGCTTCCCCATGGTGATTCTAGCCAGCTCTTCTGAACTTTGAATACTGCTCGTACATTAATCACACCACAGCTGAGAATTCCTAAAGACCAGCAGAGTGTGAAATGTACTCCACAATTCGGAGTCTTTTCTCTCAAACGATCATTTGCTGGCTTTCAGAGCCTGATTTTGACAATCACGTGTTAAGGCATTGGAATGTTGAGGTTGGAGGGGTAATTATTGATCATTTTAGCGATTTCTTTTTTGAGTTTCTCCCTATGATCCTTTGTGTTCCTGTCTGTAATCCCGGGTGTTAACCTCGGCTAGATTAAATTGTTGGACGAGCTGAGTGACATTTTCCCCAAAGTTATGATTCGTCTCATTAATCTGACTGGGAGGGGGAGGGGGTGGAATAAAACTCTGTAGCGAAGGAGAGAACGTTCCATTTTCGAATGATGCAGCCTCTTGCTCTCAATGCCTCCTTCTCAGGGATGCTGTCTTTTGGATACAATATTAAACAAAAGCTAGATCTGCCTTTTCATCAATGCCAAATATTTCCAAGAGCAGCATGGGTGTTCTCCTTGGTGTCCTGTGTGTGACACCTAACCCTGAAGCGGCACTCCCAACACTGATGGTCTGGTCACTATTATAATGGGATCATGCTTGTGGGATCTTGCTTTGCACAAATTGGCTGCTGTTCTTTTCACGTTGCAACGGTGACTTCAAAAGTACCTCAGTGGCTGTAAAGTGCTTTGGAATGTCCCGAGGTGATGTATATATTTAAATGCAACTCTTTCTATCCGTGACTTACTAAGATGCCATCTGCCTCTCTTCCCCCTCCCTTTTCCCTCCACAGGGATTCAAGCGGGTATTTACTGCTATGCCAGATATCAGTCTAGATGCACCAAACTCTTACAGCACTCTGAAAAGTTTTGTGAACCATTGTCACCAACAAGGGGTCATCACCAAAGCACTCCAGGATCAGTGCCCAACACGGTAGGATATGAAACATTGAACTTGTTAAGGAGAAAGCTGGCACTTCAGAAATGTAATACCATTGCAGGGTGTGTCTGAGCCGAGGAAAGTGGAAGGTGGAAACTTTGCAGTGAGTAACTCACCTCCTGATTTGTCCAGCAACTAAAAGGCTGACATCAGGAATACCCCCACCCGCCTGGATAAGTGCAGTTCTAACAACACCAGAAGCATGACACCCTCCAGGAGTTGTCAGTGCATTTATTTGGCACCTTAAACATCCACTCCCTCCACCCTTGATGCTCAATAGCTGCAGTGTGTACCATCTACACGATGCACTGCAGAAGTTTACCGAGGCTCCTTCAACAGCATCTTACAAACCCTACTATTTAAAAAGACAAAGGTAACATGTCATGACCTGCACGTTCTCCTCCAAGCCCCTCACCAGCCTGAAATTGGAAATATATTGCCATTCCTTCACTGTCACTGGGTCAGAATCCTGGAATTCTCTCCCTAACAATACATGGACTGCAGTGCAGTGGTTCAAGGAGGAGCCCACCACCCTCCTCAAGGGCAACTAGGGATGGGAAATAAATACTTGGGGATGGTCACATTCCATAAAGAAATAAAACAAATGCTCCAGTATCCTAAACTTGGCTTTAGTACAGGCCGACCGTAGTATCCTTAGAATCCCTACAGTATGGAAACAGGCCCTTCAGCCCAACAAGTCCACACCGACCCTCTGAAGAGTCTCACACCCAAACCCATAACTCTATATTCACCTAACCTATACATCCCTGAACACTACGAGCAATTTAGTGTGGCCAATTCACCTAGCCTGTACATCTTTGGATTGTGGGAGGAAACCAGAATACCCGGAGGAAACCCACACAGACACAGGGACAATGTGCAGACTCCACACAGACAGTTGCCCGAGGCTGGAATCGAACCTGGGTCCCTGTCGCTTTGAGGCAGCAGTGCTAACCACTGTGCTACCGCGGATCGGTTTCCACAGTTTCAGTTACACATGGCTTACTGTGGCCCGAACATATGACAGGGAACATTCCAGAACCAGGGACCAGGAAGGTATGTTTTTCCATTGAAATGAATGGGTTCGCAACTATCTGCGATTTTGGGCTTCCGAGGTCGGTGTTGGAACGTATCCCCGTGGTACTGTGGGACTACTGTACAATTAGTTTAAGCAAGTCAGGGCTCAAGTGGAGAAAAAGTAACGGCAGTTTCCTATTTGATTTTTGACTTAATAAACTTCCAGTCCCTCTTCCAGAGCTTCTCTCTGTAATACAAAGAACAGAATGAGCCAGTTTTACTGGTTCACCTGTTTGTTTTCACTTTTGGAGCTAGCAGGTGTACCCAGGGACTGATGAGGAACTAAGAGGTTTTGAGGCCTGGTGCACAGATCAGGAAACTCATGAGCAGACTCTGAAAGACAAGGGGTAGCTTATAGTATATGTTCCCCTTTAAATTTCCCGACTGTAGACACAAATGGGTGGAAGTTATGCTTTAGATAATGCATTCAAGTCTAGGCACTGTACCTTCAGAAGGTTAGTTTGTTAAGGTCAACATCGTGGGTTCCATCCCAAACCTTTGTAGTCACTTCTCCTGTCAATGACATTGGGATCTGAACATTTACAGTTCGTAATCCATTGTCCTCCATATTAACATGTGTTATGGCATAAACAACAGCTTGGATTCCTAATCGGCAGTTATCAGGTTTGGTGACGAGCAAGTTCAAGGAGTGTGGAGGGCGTGAACAGGGACTACAATGTATAGACACTTGGTGAGAAAAGGAGGTAGAATTGGAGGGTGCAGAGGTCAAGAAGGATTGAGGGCTGGAGGAGGTGACAGCATTATGGTGACCACTGAGGGATTTGAACACCAAGGTGAGAATTATGAATTGGGGACCTTGTCAGATTGGGAGCCGGCTTAGGTTGGTGACCATAGACGTGGCAGGTGGATGAAACTTGGTGTGAGTTAGAATGTAGGCAGCAGAGATTTGGATGGACTAAATTTCACAAAAGATTGGACAGTGGGAGGCTGAGCTGGAGAGTCTGGTCTACTGTTGACAACATCATGAACGAGGGCTTTAGCAACCAGAGCATCCAAGACACGTGGTTGTTTTTCACTGGTGCAGAATTGATGGGCCAAAGGGCCTTTCTCTGTGCTATACAGCTCTGACTTTATGTTTCTTATGAAGTTGCCCATCAGTTTATTGCCTGCCTTTTAGCCATGACTTGTGGAGGTGCCCCCTTGTGGTGGAATGGAAACCTGCAGAAACCGTTCAGAGAATTGCACTTGGAGGAGCTGCTGTTCATCTGGACAAAGTGCCATAAAAAGTTTGACAAGAATGACTAAGATTAACAAGTTATGATTGTCAGGAGAGGTTGAATACTCTGGTAGTCTTTCTGTTTGGAAAAAAAAGGCTGAGTTGAGAGATCCTTAAAACATTGACAGACTTTTTAAGATGAATATACAGAAGGTGTATCCATTTGTGGGAGAGCTCAGTGCTACAGATTGTGCCTCTAAGATAGTTGTGAATAAGTCCAATTAAAACGTAAGGAGAAATTTCTTTAGCCAGAGAGTAGTGAGAATGTAGACCTCACTAAAACATTGTATAATTGAGACAAATAGAACTGATTTAAGAAGATGCCAGATAAGTACTAATGTTTAATTTGTTTAATTTTAAATTTCTGTGGTCCTTTCTGAATTCCAAGTAGTATCTATAAAGTTGTTCTTATTGCAGAATACTATTTTAGAACAAAGAAACAGGAAGGCCATTCAGCCCATTGAACCTGCCCCACGATTCACATGGCTGATTGAATGCTACAATGCCTTTTACCCTATAACTATGTACACCACTGGTAAGCAGAAACGTACCAATCTCTATATTAATCAGACTCAAAGACTAAGTCTCCACAACCCTCTGTGGTACAGAATTCCAAAGGTTAACAATCCTCTGAGTAAAATAAGTTTTCCTCATTTTGCACTCGAGTAGCATCCCCTTTATTTTTAAGTAGTGGCCCTTAGTTCTCAACTCCACCATGGGGGGGAAACCATCTTAGCTGGATATCCCTTTTAAGTATTTTCTCTGTTTCAATGAGATCACCTCTCATTCTTTGTAACTAGAGAAGGGAAGACCACTTTTCTCAATGCCTCATCATTGAACAGTTCCACCATCCCGAGAACAAGTCTGGTAACCTATTGTTGCACTTCCTCTCTGGTGATTAATATCTTTCCTGAATTAAAGGGACCAAAACTGCACACTGTACTCCACGTGCAGTCTAATCAAGCTCCTATACAATTGCTTCAATTGTAGTCAAATCCTATTTCAATAAAGACTAACATTCCATTAGCCTTGCACCTGAATGTTAACCTTTAGTAATGTCTCTACAATAACCTAGGTGCCATTGTACATCTATACTTTCCAACTTTGTACCATTTAAGAAATATTCTGCATGTCTGTTTCTCATATCAGAGTGGATAACTCTAATTTTTCATGCTAATATCCCATCTCTAATATTCTTGCCTATTCATTAAGCCTATCCAAATCCTCCTGAAATTTCTTTGCATCTTCCTCACAACTCACATTTCTTCTTAGCTTTGTATCATTTACAAATTGATAAATCCTATATTTAGTTTCCGCATGCAAATCATTGATCTATATTGTGAACCACTGGGGCCAGAGTGCTGATCCTTGCAGTACCCCACAATCTGTGAACCCAAGAATGGTTCACTTATTCCTTCTCTGTATTCTGTGTTAGCCAATCTTTAATCCAAGCCAGCATATCATCTCCACTCCCATGTGCTTTAATCTTTCTAACCATCCTCCTGTAACAGACTTTATCAAAAACCTTCTGAAAGTTTACCTATAGTAAGTCCATCGACTCTCCTTTATCAACTTAGTTTTTTGAAGACTTTACAAACAAACTCACCAAACATGATTTCCCATTTGTAAATCCACGCCCAATCGGATCATCATCAAAGTCTTTATTTATTCCATCTTCTAAATAGATACAATGGCACCCAGGTTATTGTAGCGACATTACTAAAAGTTAACATTCAGTTGCAAGGCTAATGGAATGTTAGTCTTCTAAATAGATTCTAACCTTTTTTCCTACTACTGATGTAATGCTGACAGGTCCATAATTCCATGACTTCTTTCTTGGCCCCTTTTTAGATATTGTGGTGATATTTGCTTTCTATGGATATTAGCTACCTATCATAATATTACTCCAGAATCTAGAGATTCGGCTTGAGTGTTTGTTTATTTTCTACGCCCGGCGTTTCTGTTTGGTAATTGTGGTTTTCTTTCTGTCATCCACCTTCAGAGAAACCAAGCCCGCTGTGAATGAGGATGGGAGTAACTGTGTCATGCAGGTTGACCAGTAAGAGGCACCTAGAAGTCGGTATGGGTGCACCTCAGCAAAGTGTAGGGTATCTATATCTGAGGTGCAGCAAGAGTCGCATCTGGGTTCCACGGAATAAAAAGAGAAGGCAAGGAATGAGCGGGCAGAAAGATTCCGGTTAATTGGGATGCCTTCCTTTCATTGTTTTAATAATGGCAAACCTGCTAAAAAATGTGCTTCTGAGCTTGGCTGGGCTGTGCTGATCTGAGCACAGGTCTTGGGCAGTCGATACTCAAGGGCACAATGTAGAACTGAGGTCAGTGGAATGTGAAACGTTGAAGTGTTTCCCGTCAGGAATGAGCGTCATGTAAAGTTAGACCTTTCTTTTAAGGATTTTGTTTTATTTTGAGCATGTTGCCATATACAAAGGTCAGCTGTGTAATTGCAGTTTGGGGCATTTTATAATCTTTTATGACCTCTTGACAATAAAGTGTTACATTTCACTACTCAAGTCTGATCTTTAATGATCCAAACAACCATGGGCCCAAAGGTGGATTGACATACAGGCTGACCGAGGCTGTGTTCAGGTTCAGGGTGGGTTAGCAGGCACACCCTCTGCCCGGGGTCGGGGTGGGTTAACACGGACACCCTGTGCCTGGGGTCGGGGTGGGTTAACAAGGACGCCCTCTGCCCGGGGTTGGGGTGGGTTAACACGGACGCCCTGTGCCCGGGGTTGGGGTGGGTTAACACGGACACCCTGTGCCCGGGGTCGAGGGTGGGTTAACACACACGGCCTTTTGTGACCTCTGGATATGCTAAAATGTTCGACAGTCAACAAAGTATTTTTGGAGTGCAGTTAATGCTGTGGGAAATGTGGAATCTGTTTTGCTCAGTAAAGTTATTTCAAATAATAATAATAATGCATAGATAATCACAATGATGGTAGAGGGACAAATGCTTTGTTTTAAACTTATGTGCTGGAATCCCAAGATGGGAAAGACACCACCTTTGTATAATCCAGCATTCCCTCAACTCAGCAGGAAAGTGTCATCAGGGAGTTTCTGCTGCAGTGTTTCGAATGCACCTTAGAAATTATGCTGACGTTTTTTTAATTTAAAAAAGCAAAATAATCCGTTTGTCATTTAGATTAAAGTTTACGCTCATCCCTTTCTCAGCTATTTGTTTGAGATTTATTATTCCTGCAGTTTGATGAGGCAACTCAGGAAACTTTACTGAACTTATAAAGTAATACATAACAAAGCAGGGCAATGACTTTACAACAGCCTTTGTTTTCCAGTTTACCTCAGGGTGTGGAGTTGACTTTTGGTGTCTCTCCCATACATCTGGAGTTTTCAGTTTCTAAACTGACAGCAGTTTAGTGTATACGTTGGTCACTGAGACCTGCTTCATATTAACTCTCCAAGCCTCAACACCATGTGATCATTGTTATATTCTGATTGGCCTAGTTGAACCAAGGCTTATTTCTAATTGGTTTAAGAGATGGCTGATCCATGTCTACCTTCCCTTGGATGCCTGTTAATATTAGGACCATCTTTCTCTATTTTGTGACTCCTTTGGTGAGAGAAAAGGTGTTTTTTTGTGATATCATCTGTGCCTATTTGTTTAGGATAGGGAAGTCCTAAGGCCCCCTTTAAGACCAAGGTTTGTGGAGCAATTGCTGCACTTTTAAAAGTAAGTTTACTTGAACTCATTGCGAGTTGTGTTAACACTGTTGCTTTGCAAGATGGCATAGCATTGGTGCATCTACAGAGTGAGATTGGTAGCTGATTGGTTTGTGCAATTGTGGATGCCTAATGTCATCGTTTCTCTGGTTCTTGGGAAGCTTGTGAATGTAAACAATATGGGGAAAAGTTTTTTCAGACTGGAAGGAGCAGGTTCTCTCTGTGTATCGCTCTGTAGTGAAAAATGACAGAAGCCTGCAGAAAGCCTGTTTTCCCTCCCACCAGTTGCTATAAGCTGATGCCTTTAACCAATAACCACAAGTCTTTGTAATTAGTGTACCAATCACCCTGTGCCTGCTGCAAAGAAGTGAAAGAATCTAGAGAATGGAGACTGAAGAACTGAATATCTTGGGAAGCAAGAGCAGAATCTAATCAAATCGTGTGGGCTGGTGCAATTGAACTGTTTCCCCAGTTGTTTTCACCACCTGCACTGATAACACAGATTTTTCTTTGTATTGTACATAGATAAAGCTAAAATCAATAGCATTCTACATTCTAAGGGGTATGGGGATAATGCAGGAGAGTAAAGTAGATTTTGAAGTTTGTTATTGAATGATGGAGCAGGCTTGTGAGATTTCCTGTGGCACAAGCCATGCATTCCTGATGACGGAGTAAGCCCGAAACATCGATTCTCCTGCTCCTTGGATGCTGCCTGACCAGCTGCACTTTTCCAGTGCCACACTCTTGACTCTGATCTCCAGCATCTGCAGTCCTCACTTTCTTCCTGTTTGAGATTGTCCCCAAGGATACCACTTCAGTCTGCCTGCTTGCACTGTGTCCCATGCAAGTTGCCTGGAGATTACACATAGACTAGATGGTGTTGGTCGTGTCACCACAATTCACTGAGTCTGAGTTACTGTGGCAACTTGCTCTTTTACAGGCATTTTGTTCGGAGTTATGGATCATAATGGTAGAGACATCAACTGTCTTTCCAATACACAGTTGACCCAAAATCACTGGCAGTGTTACTGTTTGTCCCTGGCTTGTTAGAGACTGATACTCAACTTGTTTGCATCTTTGAAGGCACGGGTCACAGTCCAGGACCTGATGGTTGTGAACCTGGAGTTTCTGGGTCAGAGGCAAAACGCTACTTACTGCATCACAAGATCTCTCAGGCCAAGATGCGGCATGGTGGCTCAGTGGTTAACACTGCTGCCTCACAGTTCCAGGGACTCGGGCAACTGTCTGTGTGGAGTTTGCACGTTCTCTCAGTGTCTGCGTGGGTTTCCTCCAGGTGCTCTGGTTTCCTCCCACAATCCAAATATGTGCAGGTTACGCACATTAGTTGGGGGAAATGTCGAGTAACAGGGTGGGGGAATGGGTCCAGGTGGGTTACTCTTTGGAGGGTCTTGTAGGGCTGAAGGGCCTGTTTCTACATTGTAGGGATTCTATGAAGATATTGTATGGTAAGAGATCTGTGTTAGCATTCAAGTGACTGATTCCAAAGATCTAGCCATAACTAGCAGTAAGCTTTAACAATCGGTTTATAACTTAGACAATGAACGTTTGATATACTTTTTCTGCTCACAAGCTCTTTACACCTACAGTACTGTCAAACCCACTGAGCAGTAAAACTCAAAAGATTAGTAATGAAAAAAAGAGTAGGAGCAGACCCCTTGAAGACACCTGTTCATCATTTACATCAACCCAACTTTACCATTATCTCACCTTTCCTAATTCCCTATGCTTTATGGTTACATTCAGCTCTGCCTTGAATATATTCACCAAATGAAAATATAAGCACCACCGCAGTTAGGCAATAGTTTGGGGATAAAGAAAAAGGGAAAAAAACAAATAGAAGCAGGAGATGATTAGCTCCTCAGTTCAGGGGACTGACCTTGAGATGGCTGGGCCACAGCCAGAATACTGTGCACGAGTAAATAAAGGGTGACTTGGTGATGGGATACCAGCTGCTTTGCAGTTATATATAAAAAAGATAAAATTAAACAATATATGTATTCACCAAATGACATTCACTGGCCAGTGGGACAAAGAATTTCACAGGTCCTCAATCTCCTGACTGGAGAAACTTTTTTTATTTCAAAATAAAAACCTTATTCATAAAATTATTTGGATCTCTTTACAATTGGTCATGCCATTCTTGTGCACACATTACATTGCTTTACATACAGATATCAAAATTTATTTTTCCGATATACAAGTCTGTATATTGACTATCCAACTGTTCTGCTGAGGCCTCAGAGGAGCCCAAATGACTGGGTGGGCCCCTGTTCTTTGGCAGGCAGACATTACACGGTGGTCTTTCCCTGCTGCGCCTTGGCGGCAGCTGCCCCAAGCTTTAGCACGTCCTTTAACACGTAGTCCTGGACCTTGGAATGTGCCAGTCTGCAACACTCAGTCGGGGTCAACTCCTTCAGCTGGAAGATCAACAGGTTTCGAACCGCCCAGAGAGCGTCCTTCACCGAGTTGATGATCCTCCAGGCACAGTTGATGTTCGTCTCGGTGTGCGTCCCGGGGAACAGATCGTAGAGCACGGAGTCCCGCGTCACGGCGCTGCTCGGGACGTACCTCGACAAACACCACTGCATTCCTCTCCAGACTGCTTCTGCGTAGGCACATTCCAGAAGGAGGTGTGTGACAGTCTCGTTTACCCCCCACAGCCACGGCAGAGAGTCCAAGCGTGCATAAAGGATCTCACAGGCAGAGCCCTTCTCACCACCAGCCAAGCCATGTCTTGGTGCTTGTTGGAAAGTTCTGGTGATAAGGAATTCTGCCAAATGGCTTTGACAGTCTGCTCAGTGAACTGCTTGATAGGATCCACCCTCTCCTTTTCCCAAAAGGTCTCAAGGACACTATGTGCTGACCACTTCCTGATGGACTTGTGGTCAAAGGCGTTTTTTCTTCATAAATTTCTCCACGAAGGACAGGTGATATGGAACGGTCCAACTACTTGGAGTGTTCTGCGGCAGTGAAGCCCAGTCTCCTTCTCTCAGTACTAAGTGGCCATCCTGTTTATTGCAGTAGATGGAATCAATGTAACCCAGCCCAATTCACATACACATTTACAATGTGTGACCAGAAATCCTGAGCCAATCCATACTAATGATGTTGAATTGGATTGGACAAGGTCAAAAATCACATGACACCAGGTTACAGACCAATGAGTTTCCTCCTTTATAGTGATAACACCTTAAGTTGTCTCAATGCAGTGACTTGAAAAATGTTCTGTGAGTTGTAGATTAATCAATCAAAACCTGCACCTCCATTCTGATTAAAGACTTAAGAGCCATCTTAAAGTGTTCAATTCATTTGCATGAATTGTATGACCCTTTTGATCTTTTCCTTATTAATTCTGTGTCTAGGGTCTTCCTCTCTAACATCTGATGAAGAAGCAGTGCTCTCAAGTAAACCTGTTGGGCGATAAGCTCAAAAAATCACACAAAACTAGGTTATCAATATTAACTTGATAACATGCACAAGTCCTACAGTATGGAAACAGGCCCTTTGGCCCAACAAGTCCACACTGACCCTCTGAAGAGTAACCCACCCAGACCCCTATCCTATATTTACCCCTGACTAATGTGCCTAGCACTCGGGGCAATTTAGCATAGCCAATTCAACTGGCCTGCACATCTTTGGATTGTGGGAGGAAACCCACCCAGACTCAGGGAGAATGTGCAAACTCCACACAGACAGCCACCCAAGGTGGGAATTGAACCCAGGTCCCTGGTGCTGTGAGGCAGCAGCGCTAACCACTGAGCCACCACACTGCCCCATGCACAACCTAAATCAATGGGTGACTGATTAGGACATGTAAATAGTTTAACCCCTCTAATTATGGCTGTTCTTTTACTGATATATTAAATCAGGGGTCAGTTAGCTCAGTTGGCTGAGCTGGTCTGTGATGCAAGGAGGTGCCAACAGCATGGATTCAATGCCTGCACAGGCTGAGGTTATTATGCAGGTCTCCCTTTCTCAACCTCTTCCCTCACCTGAGGTGGGATAGCCCTTGGGTTAAACCACCACCAGTTGTCTCTCTTTAATGGGACAGCAGCCCATTGTCTTGTAGAACTATGGCGGTTTAGCCTTTAGTTTTAAATGTTGGTTAATAAATCCGCTCTTAGTCCCTGTACATCATCTCATCCTCTTGATGGATACAACTCAATGAACTATCAAGGAACCAAATGTATATTATAAATCATTTCCTGCAATGTTACTTTTGCCTTGTTACTGGCACTTGACCAGTCTTGTTATTCTCGTTTTGTTACTCTTACACTCTGCTGTTCTTAGACTGTCACTTGGCCACATATTACTCTCGTTTTGAGACAGGTTGGTTACTCAATTTCTCTTTCTTTGTTCCTCAACCTTTTAATTCTCACTTTGAGTTACTCTTCTTTTATAACTCCTCTTATTCCTCTCTCACTTTGTTGCTCTCCCTGTCACACCTTATTACTTTCAACATGCCTCTTTGAAGTTGTCAACTCACTGTTTTCTGTTAATCTTCCCTCTGTTAGCTGCTCTCATCATCTCTCTTCCTTTTCCCCATCTCTGCGTTCCTCGGGTCCTATCCCACTTCCTTTGCTACTCGCGGAGACTCTTAGTTACCCCTCCCCTTCTTTTGTCAGCCTAACCTTGTACTTCCTTATTGGTTCAGTTCCTTTAGCCCACTCAGCAGCTGGAGCTGGAGCTCCCCTGTCTCTGGATCAGGAGTACCCAGGTTAGTGTGAGCCGCTAAATCCCACGGAGCCGCAACCCACCGTGGATTCAACCCCAGGGATAGAGTATATCCCTGTGACCCGGCTTTGCACCGCGATCTGTTCCAGTGTGCACGGCCAATAGAAGTGCAAGGGTGATAGCAATGTGTGCAGATAGTGACTGGGACTGGGGTGGGTGGGGAGGCGTAAGGGATAGGCTGGGTTCCACAAAGAGCAATATATTTCCCTCCTGGGTACCTGAATATGTCAAACTTTACAAGCCTCAGAGGAAACTGGTACCGGTAACATCCCAGAGGACTTGACGGGTGTGTTGTAGACAACAGACTTATGGCACAGGAGGGAACAATCACAGGAACAAGGCCTTTTGGCCCACCAAACCTGTGCTGACACATGATGTCTGTCTAAATGAAAAACCTTTTGCTCTACTCTGTATCACACTGTTCGCTGCCTGTTTGTATATCTGTCAGGATGCCTCTTGAATATTGCTGTAATGTCTGCCTGCACCACCTTCTCTGGCAGCACATTCCAGGCACTTTGCAACCTCTGTCTCTAAAAAAAAACCTCTCACATCCCCTTTAAACGTAACCCCTTTTATCTTAAACTTTCATCCCCTAGTCATAGAGATGTACAGCACAGAAACAGACCCTTTGGTCCAACTCGTCCATGCCAACCAGATATCCTAACTTAATCTAGTCCCATTTGCCAGCACTTGGTCGATATCCCTCAAAAACCCTTCCTATTCATATATCCATCCAGATGCCTTGTCTACCCTGGAAAAAAGACTCTGACTATTCATTCTATCCATGCCTCTCATAATTTTGTAAATCTCTATCAGGTCACCCCTCATCCTTCAACTTTCAAGTAAAAACAAACCAAATTTGTTCAATCTCCCCTCATAGCTAAAACCCTACAAACCAGTAAACAGTAAACTATTTCTGTACCCTCTCCAAAGCCTCCACATCTTTCTGGTATTGCGGTGATCAGAACTGTACACAATATTCCAAACGAAAACTGAAATAAATTGTAAACAAAACCTGAAATTGCTGGAAAAGCTCAGTGTGTCTGACAACATCCATGCAGAGAAATCAGAGTTAACATTTCAGGTCAAGTGACCCTTCCTCAGAGGATTACTCAACCCAAAATGTTAACTCTGATTTAGAACATAGAACATAGAACATAGAACATAGAACAATACAGCATAGAACAGGCCCTTCGGCCCACAATGTTGTGCCGAACTTCTATCCTAGATTAAGCACCCATCCATGTACCTATCCAAATGCCGCTTAAAGGTCGCCAATGATTGACTCTACCACTCCCAAGGGCAGCGCATTCCATGCCCCCACCACTCTCTGGGTAAAGAACCCACCCCTGACATCTCCCCTATACCTTCCACCCTTCACCTTAAATTTATGTCCCCTTGTAACACTCTGTTGTACCCGGGGAAAAAGTTTCTGACTGTCTACTCTATCTATTCCTCTGGTCATCTTATAAACCTCTATCAAGTCACCCCTCATCCTTCGCCGTTCCAACGAGAAAAGGCCGAGAACTCTCAACCTATCCTCGTACGACCTACTCTCCATTCCAGGCAACATCCTGGTAAATCTTCTCTGCACCCTCTCCAAAGCTTCCACATCTTTCCTAAAGTGAGGCGACCAGAACTGCACACAGTACTCCAAATGTGGCCTAACCAAAGTCCTGCAACATCACTTCACGACTCTTGAATTCAATCCCTCTGCTAATGAACGCTAATACACCATAGGCCTTCTTACAAACTCTATCCACCTGAGTGGCAACTTTCAAAGATCTATGTACATAGACCCCAAGATCCCTCTGTTCCTCCACCTGACTAAGAACTCTACCATTAACCCTGTATTCCGCATTCTTATTTGTTCTTCCAAAATGGACAACCTCACACTTTGGAAGGGTTGAACTCCATCTGCCACTCCTCTGCCCAGCTCTGCATCATATCTAAGTCCCTTTGCAAATGCCCTCCTCACTGTCCACAACTCCACCTATCTTCGTATCATCTGCGAATTTACTGACCCACCCTTTGACTCCCTCATCCAAGTCATTAATAAAAATTACAAACAGCAGAGGACCCAGAACTGATCCCTGCGGAACTCCACTTGTAACTGGGCTCCAGGCTGAATATTGACCATCTACCACCACTCTCTGACTTCGACCGGTTAGCCAGTTTTCTATCCAATTGGCCAAATTTCCCTCTATCCCATGCCTCCTGACTTTCCGCATAAGCCTACCATGGGGAACCTTATCAAATGCCTTACTAAAATCCATGTACACTACATCCACTGCTCTACCCTCATCCACATGCTTGGTCACCACCTCGAAGAATTCAATAAGACTTGTAAGGCAAGACCTACCCTTCACAAATCCGTGCTGGCTGTCCCTAATCAAGCAGTGTCTTTCCAGATACTCGTAAATCCTATCCCTCAGTACCCTTTCCATTACTTTGCCTACCACAGAAGTAAGACTAACTGGCCTGTAATTCCCGGGGTTATCCCTATTCCCTTTTTTGAACAGGGGCACAACATTCGCTACTCTCCAGTCCCCTGGTACCACCCCCGTTGACAGTGAAGACGAGAAGATCATTGCCAACGGTACTGCAATTTCCTCTCTTGCTTCCCACATAATCCTAGGATATATCCCGTCAGGCCCGGGGGACTTGTCTATCCTCAAGTTGTTCAAAATGTCCAACACATCTTCCTTCCTAACAAGTATCTCTTCTAGCTTACCAGTCCGTTTCACACTCTCCTCTTCAACAATACGGTCCCTCTCGTTCGTAAATACTGAAGAGAAGTACTTGTTCAAGACCTCTCTTATCTCTTCCGACTCAATACACAATCTCCCACTACTGTCCTTGATCGGACCTACCCTCGTTCTCGTCATTCTCAGGTTTCTCACATACGCATAAAATGCCTTGGGGTTATCCTTGATCCTATCCGCCAAGGATTTTTCATGCCCTCTCTTAGCTCTCCTAATCTCTTTCTTCAGATCCCTTCTGGCTATCCTGTATCCCTCCACTGCTCTGTCTGAACCCTGTTTCCTCAACCTTATGTAAGCCTCCTTCTTCCTCTTTACTAGACATTCAACCTCCCTCGTCAACCAAGGCTCCCTCACACGACCATTTCTTTCCTGCCTGATAGGTACATACATATCAAGGACACGTCGTATCTGCTCCTTGAAAAAGTTCCACATTTCCACCACATCCTTCCCTGACAGCCTATGCTCCCAACGTATGCTCCTCAAATCCTGTCTTACAGCATTGTAATTTCCCTTCCCCCAATTGTAAAATCTACCTTGTTGTGCGCACCTATCTCTCTCCATAACCAAGGTGAAAGTCACAGAATTGTGGTCACCATCACCAAAATGTTCACCCACTAACAAGCCCATCACTTGTCCCGGTTCATTACCGAGTACCAAATCCAATATGGCCTCCCCTCTGGTTGGACAATCTACATACTGAGTTAGAAAAGCTTCCTGGATACACTGCACAAACACCGCCCCATCCAATCTACTTGATCTAAAGAGCTTCCAATCAATATTTGGGAAGTTGAAGTCGCCCATGACTACGACCCTGTGGCTTCTGCACCTTTCCAAAATCTGTTTCCCAATCTGTTTCTCCACATCTCTGCTGCTATTGGGGGGCCTATAGTAAACACCCAACAAGGTGACTGCACCTTTCCTATTTCTGACTTCAGCCCATACTACCTCCAGAGGCAGATCCCCCTCAAACTTCCTTTCTGCAGCCGTTATACCATTTCTAATTAGCAATGCCACCCCCCTCCTTTTTTACCACCCTCCCTAATCTTACTGAAACATCTGTAACCAGGAACCTCCAACAGCCATTCCTGTCCCTCATCTATCCACGTTTCCGTGATGGCCACAACATCGTAGATTTCTGTCCACAATATTCCAAACGTGGGCAAGCTAAAGTTCTACAGTGCTGCAATGTGACTTGCCGATTTTTATACTCTCTGGTCTCTACTTGTGTTGCCACTTGCAGGGAACAGTGAAGCTGTACATCTAGATCCCTGTGCATGTTGATGCTGCTAAGGGTTCTACCATTTACTGGATACTTCCTTCCTGCATTAGATCTTCCAAAATGCATCGCCTTGCATTTGTCTGGATTAAACTCCATTTGCCATTTCTCCATCCAAGTCTCCAGCCAATGTATATCCTGCTGTATCCTCTGTCAGTCCTCCTCACTGTCCACACCTCCATCAATCTTTGTGCCCTCCACAAACTTACCAATCAGGCCACCTACATTTTCCTCCAAATCATTTACATATATATATTACAAACAACAAGGGTCTCAGCACTGATCCCTGTGGGATGCCCACTCACAGATCCCTTCAGTCAGAACAATACCCATCCACCACTAGCTACTCTGGGTCCTCAATGACTAAGCCACTTCTCTAGCCAAATTACCAGCTCACCGTGGATCCTATTTGACTTCATCTTTTGTAATTGCAGATGCCTTCTACAGAAGTTAAAGAGAATGGTTAGAACTAAAAAGATAATATTGACCACCACTAAGAGAATAAATATGTGTGCATGTCTGTTGTTTCATATATTCACCTCTTTGTAATGAAATAGAATGGATCTGGCTGTAGATGAAAATGAAGTGGCTGGACTGACATACAGTAAATGGAAAGTAACAGCTCAATTGTTAAAGAAACTTCAGACAGATTGGACTGTATTCTGTTGTGGCTACAAAGATAATGAGAGGCTGATGAGCTCCACTTAACAGCAAGCCACCCAATCCCTCTGCATTATGTCACAAACTATTGACATATTTGCGTTTTTCCCTTTGGAAAGGCAGGGGTTAAACAGTTGAACTCAGAATACTGATGTGTACTGGTGAGACTGAATGCTCACGTGTACCAACCTGGCTTCAAGCGTTGGTATGCCATAAAGTTCACTGTCAAAGAACTATCCTCCATTTACTCCCATGTAGCAGGTAAACACCTGAACTCACTGTAGTACTGCAATCCAATATTAAGAAAAGCTAAATCAGGACATAGGAACCTCAATCAGGAATCTCAAGAACCATCAGTTCAGATACATACGTCAATACTACTGGTAACCTCCAGTGCAACAGCCACAACTTTCAACTATCCACTCCTTGTGTAAAAGAAAGGACTGATCTGTGTGTCTGTTTATTTAACTTTTATCCTTTTGGACTGATCTCTTATCTCTCATCTATATGTATGTGTCAAAAGGTGTGGTGCTAGAAAAGCACAACCGGTCAGGCAGCATCCGAGGGGGGGGGATCGACATTTCGAGCATAAGCACTTCGTCAGGAATTCCTAATGAGGAGCTTATGCTCAAAATGTCGACCCTCAGATGCTGCCTGACCAGCTGTGCTTTTCTAGCATCACACGTTTTGACTCTGACCTTAAGCTTTGTGTGTGTGCTGTATTACTAACATTTCTCATATTTAGTAATTAATAAACTCACCCATTTTGTCAATTCAAGAAAGCCTGTTTCAGTTGGTTTCTTTTAAAATAATTGTTCATTTGAGCCTGGGAAAAGGGAAGGGATCGTTTTTAAATCAACCTTGTTGCAGTGAGGCGGTGAGTGAATAAAAAAAGGGAAGCACTTCATCATCTTCACTTGGACGTTTAACAGACTGAGCTATCTCCTCTGAAGCTGCTATGAATTTGAGAACTTTATGCAGAGTCTGGTCATGACAAATTGGACAGTGACAATGTTTGAGGACTTTGGAGAAGAAAGGGAGCTTGGAGATGAGGCCAGTGGTTTGCAAACATTGTGCAGGTGAGATTTGGATTCCCAATGCTACATTTAAAGGGGACAGAAGCTAACAATATTGGCTAATCTTCATGTGGTTCAGTGGTTAGCACTACTGCCTCACAGCACCAGGGACCTGGGTTCTATTCCATCCTTGGTCGACTGTTTGTGTGGAGTTTGTACATTCTCCCTGTGTTATGTTTCCTCCAAAGATATGTAGGTTAGGTGGATTGTCCGCAGTTTCCAGGGATGAGTAGGCTAGATGGATTAGCCATGGGAAATTCAAGGTTACAGGAATAAGGTAAGGGGGTGGGTCTGTGTGGGATGCTCGTCAGTGAGCCGGCATGGACTGGATGGGCCGAGTGGCCTCTTCCATGCTGTAGGGATTCTATGATTTTCAAAGAACAGAAGCCAACAATATCAGCTGATATTAGGAACATGTGGTCATCAGTTTTGTGAGAATAGGGTTTGGGGGAGCATGCAGTTGGTGTCATGGACAAGTTGAGCTCAGAGACAGGGCACAGGTTCAATTAGTGAGCAGCAAGGAAAAGATCAGGGTGAGAGTAGGGGGTTGGTCTGGGGGGACAAATTGAGGCAGTTGATCAGATAGCTTTGACCTCTGTGACAAGAAATGTGTGTTTCACGAAGACCTAACATTAGGGGCTGACTGTTTATATTTTGTGATTCTTTTATAAACTCAACATATCCCAAAGCACTTTACAGCTAATCAGCAAGATGGTATTGACCAGATAATCTGTTTTGGTGATGCTGATTGTTCGTTAAAATATTATTAGGTCACCAGGAATCTTCTCTGTTCCTCTTCAAATAATGCAGTAGGATCTTTTACATCTGTGTGGGGAACGCTTGATTTAGCATCTCCTCCAGGATGGTGTCACCTCCAACAGAGCAGCACAGTGTGTGCTGTCATATGTTTCCTGGAGGCAGATTGAGCACATGAGCAGCTGACTCCGAATCAGCAACACCACCCTCTGAGCCACAGCAGAATTTGGACTGAGTGACTGAGAGCTTAATCAAAGTGTTGTGTTTTAAGACAGGACTTTTTTTTTAGCACAGTATGGGCCCTTTGGGCCTCTATGTTGTGCCGACCTTTTATCCTACTCTAAGATCAAACTAACCTTCATTGTACTATCTTCCAGTGCCTATTCAAGAGTTGCTTAAATGTCCCTAATGTATCTGACTCTACCACCACTGCTGGCAGTGCATTCAAGGCATCCACCACTCTGTGTGAAAAATCTTCCTCTGACATCTCCCCTAAACCTTCCTCCAATCACCTTAAAATTATAAGACCATAAGACATAGGAGTGGAAGTAAGGCCATTCGGCCCATCGAGTACACTCCGCCATTCAATCATGGCTGATGGGCACTTCAACTCCACTTACCCGCATTATCCCCGTAGCCGTTAATTCCTTGTGACATCAAGAATTTATCAATCTCTGCCTTGAAGACATTTAGCCTCCACTGCGCTCCGCAGCAATGAATTCTACAGGCCCACCACTCTCTGGCTGAAGGAATGTCTCTGCACTTCTGTTCTGAATTGACCTCCTCTAATTCTAAGGCTGTGTCCACGGGGCCTAGTCTCCTCGCCTAACGGAAACAATTTCCTAGCATCCACCCTTTCCAAGCCATGTATTATCTTGTAAGTTTCTATTAGATCTCCCCTTAATCTTCTAAACTCCAATGAATACAATCCCAGGATCCTCAGCCGTTCCTCGTATGTTAGACCTGCCATTCCAGGGATCATCCGTGTGAATCTCCGCTGGACACGTTCCAGTGCCAGTATGCCCCTCCTGAGGTGTGGGGACCAAAACTGGACACAGTACTCCAAATGGGGCCTAACCAGAGCTTTATAAAGTCTCAGTAGCACAACGGTGCTTTTATATTCCAACCCTCTTGAGATAAGTGACAACATTGCATTCGCTTTCTTAATCACGGACTCAACCTGCATGTTTACCTTTAGAGAATCCTCGACTAGCACTCCCAGATCCCTTTGTACTTTGGCTTTACGAATTTTCTCACCGTTTAGAAAGTAGTCTGTGCATTTATTCTTTTTTCCAAAGTGCAAGATCTCACATTTGTTCACATTGAATTCCATCAGCCATTTCCTGGACCACTCTCCCAAACTGTCTAGATCCTTCTGCAGCCTCCCCACTTCCTCAGTACTACCTGCCTGTCCACCTAACTTCGTATCATCGGCAAACTTCGCTAGAATGCCCCCCGTCCCTTCATCCAGATCATTAATATATAAAGTGAACAGCTGCGGCCCCAACATTGAACCCTGTGGGACACCGCTTGTCACCGGCTGCCATTCCGAAAAAGAACCTTTTATCCCAACTCTCTGCCTTCTGTCAGACAGCCAATCCTCAATCTATACCAGTAGCTCACCTCGAACACCATGGGCCCTCACCTTACTCAGCACCTTATCAAAGGCCTATTGATAGTCCACATCCACTGGGTTTCCCTGGTCTAACCTACTTGTCATCTCTTCAAAGAATTCTAACAGGTTTGTCAGGCACGACCTCCCCTTACTAAATCCATGTTGACTTGTTCTAATCCAACCCTGCTCTTCCAAGAATTTAGAAACCTCATCCTTAACGATGGATTCTAGAATTTTACCAACAACCGAGGTTAGGCTAATTGGCCTATAATTTTCCATCTTTTGTCTTGATCCTTTCTTGAACAATGGGGTTACAACAGCGGTCTTCCAATCATCCAGGACTTTCCCTGACTACAGTGACTTTTGAAAGATCTCAACCAACGCCTCCGCAAATTCCTCAGCCACCTCCCTCAGAACTCTAGGATGTAGCCCATCGGGGCCAGGAGATTTATCAATTTTAAGACCTTTTAGCTTTTCTAGCACTTTCTCTTTTGTAATGGCAACCATACTCAACTCAGCCCCCTGACTCCCTTTAATTGTTGGGATATTACTCATGTCTTCCACTGTGAAGACTGACGCAAAGTGCTTATTACGCTCTCCAGCTATTTCCTTATCTCCCATCACTAGGCTCCCTGCATCAGTTTGAAAATATGCTCCTTGTGGTAGCCATTTCTGCCCTGGGAAACAGTCTTTGGCTATCCACACTATCTATGCCTCATCATCTTGTACACCTCTATCAAGTCACCTCTCATCCTTTTTCGCTCCAATTCGAAAAGTCCTAGCTCCCTCAATCTTTCTTCATAAGACATGCCCTCCAGGCCAGGCACCATCCTGGGTAAATTTCCTCTGCATCCTCTCTGAAGCTTCCACATTGTTCCTATAATGAGGTGACTAGAACTGAACACAATATTCCAAGTGTAGTCTAACCAAGGGCTGTATAGAGCTGCAGCATAACCTCCCGGCTTTTAAACTCAATCCCCCTGTTAACAAAAGCCAGACATTGAAAGGGTAAGCACAGAGAGAGATCATGAGAGCTAAAGCCCTCAATAGTTGATGGCATGGTTATCAATGATGGGGGGTGGGCGGCGGGGGATGGGGAAGTGGAGGCAAGGAGGAAGGAATACACTGCAAACTGCCTTCAGTGGCAGTTGAGAGAAGGGCAGAAACGGGCAACCTTACAGAGCAGAGATGGGCGACGCTGAGAATGTGGGATCAGCAGCTCGACTCATGACTGAACTTCACCGTGTGTGTAAGCAATCTCCTTTAAACTGAGACAGTGACCAGGGAGGGCGATTGGCATCAAATGTTAGGGGAGTAGGGTTAGCAATGGAGATCAAGGATTAGGGAGTGGAGTTTTCAGTGGAGATCAAAGGTTAGGTTGTAGAGTTTGCAGTGCAGGTCAATGGTTAGGGAGTGGAATTGGCAGTGGGGATGAATGGTGAGGGACTGGAGTTTGCAGTGGGGATCAATGGTTAGGGAGTAGAGTTTACAGTGGGGATGAATGGTTAGGGAGTAGAGTTTACAGTGGGGATGAATGGTTAGGGACTGAAGTTTGCAGTGGGGATCAATGGTTAGGGAGTAGAGATTAAGGTGGAGATCAATGGTTAGGGAGTAGAGTTTGTAGTGGGGATGAATGGTTAGGGAGTAGAGTTTGCAGTGGGGATGAATGTTTAGGGAGTGAAGCTGGAATTGGGGAAGAATGGTTAGGGAGTAGATTTTGCAGTGGAGATCAATGGTTAGGGAGTAGAGATTGCAGTGGGAATGAATGGTTAGGGAGTAGAGTTTGAAGTGGGGGTTGAATGGTAAGGGAGTGGAGTTTGCATTGGGGGATGAATGGTTAGGGAGTAGAGTTTGCAGTGGGGAATAAATGGTTAGGGAGTAGAGTTTGCAGTGGGGGATGAGTGGTTAGGGAGTGGAGTTTGCAGTGGGGAATAAATGGTTAGGGACTGAAGTTTGCAGTGGGGATCAATGGTTAGGGAGTAGAGATTAAGGTGGAGATCAATGGTTAGGGAGTAGAGTTTGTAGTGGGGATGAATGGTTAGGGAGTAGAGTTTGCAGTGGGGATGAATGTTTAGGGAGTGAAGCTGGAATTGGGGAAGAATGGTTAGGGAGTAGATTTTGCAGTGGAGATCAATGGTTAGGGAGTAGAGATTGCAGTGGGAATGAATGGTTAGGGAGTAGAGTTTGAAGTGGGGGTTGAATGGTAAGGGAGTGGAGTTTGCATTGGGGGATGAATGGTTAGGGAGTAGAGTTTGCAGTGGGGAATAAATGGTTAGGGAGTAGAGTTTGCAGTGGGGGATGAGTGGTTAGGGAGTGGAGTTTGCAGTGGGGAATAAATGGTTAGGAAGTAGAGTTTGCAGTGGGGGATGAGTGGTTAGGGAGTAGAGTTTGCATTGGGGATGAATGGTGAGGGAGTAGAGTTTGAGTGGGGGATGAATGGTTAGAGAGTAGAGTTTGCAGTGGGGATGAATGGTTAGGGAGTAGAGTTTTCAGTTGAGATTAAGGGTTAGGTAGTGGAGTTTGCCGTGTGGATGAATGGTGGGGGAGTAGAGTTTGCAGTGGGGATGAATAGTTAGTGCGTAGAGTTTTCATTTGAGATCAAGGGTTAGGGAGTAGAGTTTGGATTGGGAATGAATGGTTAGGGAGTAGAGTTTGCAGTGGGGATGAATGTTTTGGGACTGGAGTTTGCAGTAGGGATGAATGTTTAGGGAGTAGAGTTTGAAGTGGGGATCAATGGTTCGGGAGTAGAGTTTGCAGTCGAGATCAATGGTTATTGAGTAGAGTTTACAGTAGGGCTGAATGGTTAGGGAGTAGAGTTTTCTGTTGAGATCAAGGTTAGGGAGTAGAGTTTGCAGTGGGGATGAACGGTTAGAGAGCAGTTTGCAGTGGGGTGTGAATGGTTAGGGAGTAGAGTTTGCAGTGGGGACCAATGGTTAGGGAGTAAAGTTTGCAGTGTGGGATGAATGGTGAGGGAGTAGTGTTTGCAGTGGGGGACAAATGGTGAGGGAGTAGAGTTTGCAGCGGAGATTAATGGTTAGGGAGTGGAGTTTGCAGTGAGGATGAAAGTTTATGGAGTGGAGTTTGCAGTGGGGATGAATGGTTATGGAGTGGAGTTTGCATTGGGGATGAATGGTGAGGGAGTAGAGTTTGCATTGGGGATGAATGTTTAGGGAGTAGAGTTTGCAGTGGGGATGAATATTTTGGGACTGGAGTTTACAGCTGAGATCAAGGGTTAGGGAGTAGAGTTTGCATTGGGGGATGAATGGTGAGGGAATAGCGTTTGCAGTGGGGGATGAATGATTACAGAGTGGAGTTTGCAGTGGGGATGAATGTTTAGGGAGTGGAGTTTGCAGTGGGGATGTATGATTAGGGAATGGAGTTTGCAGTGGGGTTGAATGGTTAGGGAGTGGAGTTTGCAGTGGGGTTGAATGTTTTGGGACTGGAGTTTTCAGCTGAGATCAAGGGTTAGGGAGTAGAGTTTACAGTGGGGATGAATGGTTAGGGAGTAGAGTTTGCATTGGGGGATGAATGGTGAGGGTGTAGCGTTTGCAGTGGGGGATGAATTGTGGGGGAGTGGAATTTGTATTGGGGGATGAATGGTGAGGGAGTAGCGTTTGCATTGGGGGATGAATGGTGACAGAGTAGTGTTTGCAGTGGGGGATGAATGGTGAGGGAGTAGAGTTTGCAGTGGGGGATGAATAGTGAGGGAGTAGGGTTTGCAGTGGAGGATGAATGGTGGGGGAGTAGAGTTTGCAGTGGGGGATGAATGGTTACGGAATGGAGTTTGCAGAGGAGATGTATGATTAGGGAGTGGAGTTTGCAGTGGGGATGAATGTTTAGGGAGTGGAGTTTGCAGTTGAGATCAAGGGTTAGGGAGTAGAGTTTGCAGTGGGGATCAATGGTGAGTGATAAAGTTTGCATTGGGGATGAATGGTTAGTGAGCAGTTTGCAGTGGGGGATGAAGGGTTAGAGAGTAGAATTTGCCCTGGGGATCAATGGTTAGGGAGTAGAGTTTGCATTTGGGGATGAATGGTGAGGGAGTAGCGTTTGCAGTGGGGGATGAATAGTGAGGGAGTAGGGTTTGCAGTGGAGGATGAATGGTGAGGGAGTAGCATTTGCAGTGGGGGATGAATGGTGGGGGAGTAGAGTTTGCAGTGGGGGATGAATGGTGAGGGAGTAGCATTTGCAGTGGGGGATGAATGGTGAGGGAGTAGGGTTTGCAGTGGAGGATGAATGGTGGGGGAGTAGAGTTTGCAGTGGGGGATGAATGGTGGGGGAGTAGGGTTTGCAGTGGAGGATGAATGGTGAGGGAGTAGAGTTTGCAGTGGGGGATGAATGGTGAGGGAGTAGAGTTTGCAGTGGGGGATGAATGGTGAGGGAGTAGAGTTTGCAGTGGGGGATGAATGGTGAGGGAGTAGAGTTTGCAGTGGGGGATGAATGGTGAGGGAGTGGAGTTTGCAGTGGGGATGAATGTTTAGGGAGTGGAGTTTGCAGTGGGGAATGAATGGTTAGGGAGTGGAGTTTGCAGTGGGGATGAATGGTGAGGGAGTAGAGTTTGCAGTGGGGGATGAATGGTGAGGGAGTAGAGTTTGCAGTGGGGGATGAATGGTGAGGGAGTAGAGTTTGCAGTGGGGGATGAATGGTTACGGAATGGAGTTTGCAGAGGAGATGTATGATTAGGGAGTGGAGTTTGCAGTGGGGATGAATGTTTAGGGAGTGGAGTTTGCAGTGGGGAATGAATGGTTAGGGAGTGGAGTTTGCAGTGGGGATGAATGGTGAGGGAGTAGAGTTTGCAGTGGGGGAGGAATGGTGAGGGAGTAGAGTTTGTAGTGGGGGATGAATGGTGAGGGAGTAGAGTTTTCAGTTGAGATCAAGGGTTAGGGAGTAGAGTTTGCAGTGGGATGAATGGTTAGGGAGTGGAGTTTGCATTGGAGATCCATCAATGGCTTCTGTTTCATCAGTCTTTAATTGGAGGAAGTTAGGGCTTTTTCCAATTGAAGTTTGAATAATTCTGATAAAAATAAACTAGAGGGGTTCAGAAAGCTTCGCGGGGTGGTAGGGCTGGGCGAGATTACACAGTAGGAAGAATGAAATCAGAGGGTGATTTAGGCATAAGGTTGTGAATTTCATAATTGAGGTGTTGCATAACCAGCTGTGAGCACATGGTGATTGGAGAATGGGACATGTGAGAGTTAAAAGACAGACAGCAAAGCTTTGAATGTTAGTGTGTTGTTAGTGGATGATCCGAGATTTTTTCAGAACACTCTAGTCTAGGGGTAACAACATTATCACCAGATAAAGCCCAACCCGGGTGGAATTGGGTGGTCTTCAAAAACTCTTTTCTCCATTGCTACGCTGGGTGGTCACTGGAATCCCTTAAGTACCCTGCAGAAGTATGGGGTTAGGTACTGAGTGTCAGTGAATGCTGGATCAAGATGAGGATCAATGTTAGTTTCAGTCTACCAAATAGAGGTGTTATGACACTTTCTTTGAATATATAGGACTTGAATTCAAACCTTCTGGCTCAGCTGTAGGGACATTACCACATGATAGCCTCAGCTTTTAAGTTTTCATTTTTTAAACAGAATGCAAATTCCACAACTGACCATGGTGGGATTAAAACCCCTGACTATTATCTGGATGTCTGGGTTATTAGTCAGTGACAATACCACTAGACCATAGCTTCCCATGAGAGGTATTATAGTCTAATCATGCCCCAATCTGATGCTGACACAAAGCCACCACCCCCAGTGAGGAGGAACGAGGCCCTGGTTAAGTTTAGTTTCAGGATGCTGAGCCCAAATGTGAGATTGCCTGAAGTAACTGGGCTTGGAACCAAGAGGACTTCTAACCTCCCATGGGCACCTTATCACATTGAGGCATCAAGAAAATGATCATTTATGTTCTGATTCAGCCCCCCAAAAATTGTGCTTTCTGTAAATTCTGTAGACCAATTTATAGAGACTAATTGCCATGATGAGTCAGGCAATGACCAGTGTGTTAGAAAACAAATTATAGTACAACCTCAGTTATCCGAACATCGATTATCCAAATTTTGGATTATCCAAACATGATCTCAAGGTAAACTGTATTATCTGAACATTTGATTATCAAATCATTCAATTATCCGAACAAAATATTTCCCGCCCGTGTCGTTCGGATAATCTACGTTGCCCTGTAGATAGAACTTCTTTCAGCCAGCAGTTTGTGTTCTGAGAATTGTATTTTTGGAGTAATTTGGGAAAGATTTGCTGATAGCAGAATTTATATTGTTCAGAACGAATGGTAGTTATTTAAATCTTTGTCTGAATCCTCCTCTCCATGTTGTTTCCACAGGACAGGCTTGCGTGACTGAACAGTGGGTGCGACGGGTAATTCTGACACTGATCGACAGAATTGTTACAGCACGAAAGATAGTCATTCAGCCAGTTGTGTCTGCACAGCTCCCCAATGAGCATTATGACTAAGTGCCAGCCACCTGCTCTTGCACATTCCTTCTATTTAATTGATCATCCAATGTTCTCTCGAATGCCTCAGTTGAACATGCCTTCACAACTCTTCAAATTGTTTATTCCAGACTCGAACCATTCATTGTGTGAGAAGGTATTTTCTCACGTCAAGTTTGCTATGTTTGCAAAGCACTTTAAGTTTGTGTTCTCTCATTCTCGATCCTTTTATGAACGGGAGCATTTTCTTACCTTGTCCAGACCCCCAAATAATTTTGAAAACCTCTATTAGATCAATCAGACGTTTAGTTGAAAAATGTGGTGCTGGAAAAACACAGCAGGCCAGGCAGCATCTGAGGAGCAGGAGAATCGACATTTCGGGTATAAGCCCTTCTTCAGGAATGAAGCTGGTGTGCCAAGCGGGCTGAGATGAAAAGGTAGGGGGGAGGGAATTTGGGGAGGGAACCTGGGAATACGATAGGTGGAAAGAGGTGAGGGGGAGGCTGATAGGCTGGAGAGGGGGTGGGGGCGGAGAGGTCAGGAAGAAGATTGCAGGTCAAGAAGGCTGTGCTGAATCCGGGGGTTGGGACTGAGATAAGGTGGTTGGGGGGGGGGGGGGGTGGGTGGGGGCGGGGGGGGCGGTGGGAGGGGAAATGAGGAAGCTGGAGAAATCTACATTCATCCCGTGTGGTTGGAGGGTTCCTAGGCGGAAGATGAGGTGCTCTTCCTCCAGGCGTCGTGTGGTCAGGGTCTGGCGCTGGAGGAGGCCAAGGACCTGCATGTCCTTGGCGGAGTGGGAGGGGGAGTTAAAGTGTTCAGCCACGGGGCGGTTGGGTTGGTTGGTGCGGGTTGGAGTGCATTATTTCCCCATCCAACTCTATTTAGATTTAATCCCTGCCCTCCCCTTCACTGTTTGATCACACTGCATTGCCCTTTGATGTGAAGGGCAGTGCTTGTCACTGACCACTCAGGTGTTTCCTATCTTCCTGGTGGTGGAAATAAAGATTCGTGCACCTTGTCCTCACTGTGTCTCACACCTGCACACACACACACCATGGGTGCTGGGGAAAAATAAGCACTACCGCAGTTAAGCGGGAGTGTGGGAGTAATTGATTTTTAAAAAAAGAGTAAAAAGCAAAATAAAAATAAAAAAAGAATAAACAGGTGTGTCTGGTGGTGGGGGGAATGGGGGACTTGCTGGGGGGGTATATTTTATGCACTGGTTTTTATGCAATTGGACCGATATGTATTTGTAACTGTTTTGAGGTGATTGAAATGAGGTTTGTCCTCATTTCCTGAAAATTGGTTGAACGGTGGGGTTTGGGGCCTGACTTTGCTGCTCCTCTCCCTTGTAAAATTGCTGTTTCTCTGTATACAGCTGCTAATGTTAACTGTTTTGATTAATAATAAAAAAAAGGAAAAAAAAAGCCAGGAGTGTCAGAGGTTGTACTCATTCTGAAAACTAACTCTGTGAGGAAGCTGAACCAATGTCAAGTCCTAGGATATCATTAAGCTGGAGAGGGTTCGGAAGATCCATATCAGGATGTTGCCGGGTATGGAAAGTTTGAGTTATGGGAGAGGTTATTAAAATCTCCAGCACAGACACAAATAGGACAGAGTATATGGAAAGGGTTAGCAATCAAACTTTAAGCACACTGGACAAACAAATGAGAAGAGGGATGGTTAATGCAGGATTGAGGGTGTCCTATCTGAATGCACACAGTATAAGGAAGAAGGTAAATGAGCTTCTGGTGCCGATCGCAAGTGTTAGGTATGATGTGGTGGGCATCACGGAGACCTCAAGGATATATATCCTAGTGAAAAACACAAGCAGGTGGGCAGAGGGGGTGGTGTTGCCTTATTAGTAAGAAATGAAATTAAATCAATAGTAAGAAACAATGTACGGCCAGATGGTGTAGAACTTGTGTGGGTAGAATTGAGGAACTGCAAAGATAAAAACACCGTAGTTGGAGTTATGTATGGGCCTCCAAACATTAGTTAGAGCGCAAGATACACCAGGAGATAGAAAATAATCTCAGTTTATTCCTTAGCTGTAAAAGTGACCATTAAACAACACTATTTACAGCTCTAAGCATCCTTTCTCTTAAATGATTGTTATCTGCCTCCCGCTCTATAATAATGTAGTGTTCTCATAAAAAACCGCATTAAAATTACATCAGCTCAAGTTCAAAACCACACAGCGGCTGTTCTCATTTGGTGTTTGTCTTCCTCAGGCTAAAGATTTCCCTGCTTCATCTTCTGTCTTTTACTGCAAAGATATTTCATATGAAAAATGTAGCTTTGATGGAGAGTGTTTTGAATGGTAATCTCTCTCTTGATGGCAGTTACTCTCTGTTTAACGTTCAAAATGCCTGCTTCTTTATACCCCTAACATTGTATCATCTCATTAGTTATCAAAAACAATAAATTCAAACTCAATTAGGTTTTCGTATCCTGAGGCATAATTTAAACTGATTGGTTAAATTCGAATTGGTGTCAAAACAGCAACCAAAACTCAGGTATCCATTTCACAGCCAAATGTTGCGTATTTTCAATTTACCAGTACTTTCTGAGACTGCTAGCTAGCTTGTAAGCTCTCAGTGCAAAACAGCATTGGCCTCCTGGAAAATGACACTGGAGAAATAGTGATTGGGAAACAAAGAAATAGCTGAAGAACTGAATAATTATTTCACATCAGTCTTGCTGGCCGAAGGCATTGTTAATAACCCAACAATTCAAGAGAGTGAGGGGGCAGATGGAGTCTGGTGGCCATCACCAAAGAGAGGGTGCTAGAAAAACTGAATGGCCTGAAGTTGGATAAATCACCTGGACTAGATGGACTACACCCTAGAGTTCTAAGGGAGATAGCTGGAGAGATAGTGGAGGCACTAGTGGTGATCTTTCAGGAATTGCTAGAGTCAGGGAAGGTCCCAGAGGACTGGAAAATCGCTAATGTGACACCGTTTAAAAATGGAGTACAGCAAAAGAGGGAAAATTACAGACAGATTAGCCAAATCTCAGTCGTGGGTAAGACCCTGGAATCCATTTTGAAGGATGAGATTTCTAAATACTTGAAATTGTATGGTAAAATAGGGCAAAATCAGCATGGTTTCATCAAGGGGAGATCATGCCTGACAAATCTGCTAGAATTCTTTGAGGAAGTAACGAGCAGGTTAGACCAAGGAGAGTCAATGCATGTTATCTACCTGGACTTCAAGAAGGCCTTTGACAAGGTGCTGCGCAGGAGACTACTGAGTAAGATAAGGGCCCATGGTGTTAGAGGTAAGGTGCTTGCATGGATAGAAACTTGGCTGTCTGACAGAAAGCAGAGAAAGCAAAGGGTCCTTCTCAGGATGGCAGCCGGTGACAAGTGGTATTCTGCAAGGTTCAGTGTTGGGACCACAACTTTTCACTTTATGCATTCACAATCTAGAGGAAAGAACTGACGGCATTCTGGATAGTTTTTCAGACAATACAAAGACAGATAGAGAGACAGGTAGCATTGAGGAGACAGGGATGCTGCAGAAGGATTTGGATAGCTAAGCAGAGTGGACAAAGAAGTGGCAGATGGAGTACAATGTGGGAAAGTGTGAGGTGATGTACTTTGGTAGGAAGAATAGAAGGATAGACTATTTTTGAAATGGGGAGAAACTTCAGAAGTCTGAAGTGCAAAGAGACTTGGGAGTTGAAGTCCAGGGTTCTCTCAAGGTAAACTTGCAGTTTGAGTCAGTAGTTAGGAAGGCAAATGCAATAATGGCATTTATTTTGAGAGGACTTGAACATAAAAATCAGGGATGTTCCTCTGAGCCTTGATAAGGCTCTGGTCAGACTACATTTGGAGTATTGTGCACAGGTTTGGGCCCCATATCCCAGGAAGGATGTACTGGCCCTGGAACGAGTTCAAAGAAGGTTCATGAGAATGGTCCCAGGAATGAAAAGCTTCACATATGAGAAACATTTGAGGATCTGGGTTTATACTCGATGGAGTTTAGGAGGATGAGGGGGGATCTAATTGAAACATACAGAATACTGAATGGCCTGGACAAAGTGAACGTTGGGAAGATGTTTCCATTAGTAGGAGAGACTCGGACCCGAGGGCACAGCCTTAGAGTAAAGGGAAGACCCTTCAGAACAGAGATAAGGAGAAACTTCTTCAGCCAGAGAGTGGGGAATCTGTGGAGTTCACTGAGAAGACTGTGGAGGCCAGGTCATTGTGTATATTTAAGATGGACATAGGTTCCTGATTGTCATGGGGATCAAGGGTTACAGGGAGAAAGCAGGAGAATGGGGCTGAGAAACTCATTAGCCGTGATTGAATGGCAGAGCAGATTTGGTGGGCTGAATGGCCTAATTTGTACTCCTATGTCTTATGGATTTATAAAGAAAGGCTGGACTTCTTTCACTGGAGCGTAGGAGGTTGAGAGATGACCTGACAGAGGTTTATAAAATAATGAGGAGAATAGACATATTTAATGACAGTTGTCGCTTCCCTAGGATGGGGGATTGCAAGACTAGGCAGATTTTTAAGGTGAGAGGAGAGAGATTTAAGAAAGGCAAGGGAGTAATTTTTTTACACAGAGGGTAGTTTGCATGTGGAATGAATTTCCTGAGGAAATGGTGATTGTGGGTACAATTATAAGATATTTAAATAAGTGTATGATTAGGAAAGGTTCAGAGGGATATGGGCCAGGAACAGGCAAGTGGGAGCAGTTTAGCTTTAGATTATGTTCGGCGTGGACTGGTTAGACAAAGTGTCTGTTTCTGTGCTATATGACTCTATGACTCCAGGTGTAAATAAAGGGTGACTTGGTGTCAGGATCCCAGCCTCTGTGGAGTTATTCCACCTCGTTCACTCTCATCCGCAAACTTTGAAATTGTCCCAGCACACCAAGATGTAGATCATTAATATATATCAAGACAATAACTTTTTGTTACTCTATTTATAGAAAATTATCCTTATGTACATACACAAGGTACTGAAATAGTTCTGTACAGTTATTACATATAATTAAAGAACAAACATTGGACTTTGACATTGCCTGCAGTGCAAAGGCATCTCCTACACATACAGGGCACTACACACAATAAGCGGATAACTGAACTGGCCCTTGTTGTACTTTGGCAGAAAGAACCTGGATGGTAGCCTTTTTCCACTGTACCTGGGCGGGAGTTGCCCCAAGCTTTGGTGCATCCTTCAGCACATGGTCCTGGACCTTGGAATGTGCCAGGCTGCAACATGCGGTGAAGGTCAACTCTTTATGCTGGAAGGCCAACCTGTTTCGGGCAGAGCAAAAAGGGTCTTTCACCAAAGTGCTGGTCCTCCAGGTGCAGTCAATATTTGTCTCAGTGTTTCCCCTCACTCCCAGGGAACAGCCCATCCAGCACAGAGTCCTGTGTCACACATCGACCCAGGTCAAATTTTAACAAAAGCCACTGCATTTCTCTCCAGACCTTCTTTACAAAGGCACATTCCAGAAGATGTGTGCCAGTCTCTACGCCCCCTTGCAGCCACTTTGAGGGCAGCGTGCAGTGGTGCAGAGTCCGGATGTACAGGAAAGATCTGACAGGCAGTGCCATTCTCACCATCTGCCAAGTGATGGTGCTTGTTAGAAAGGTCTGACAATGAGGCATTCTGCCAAATGACTTTGACAGTCTGCTCAGGGAATCAGGAGTCATGGAGGTTTACAGCATGGAAACAGGCCATTTGGCCCAACTTGTCTATACTGCCCAGTTTTCACAATCAATCTAGTCCCATTTGCTTGCATTTGGTCCATATCCCCCCCCATGCCTATCCCATCCATGTACATGTCCAAATGTCTTTTTTTAAAATGAAAAGACAGTTCCAGACACTTGCCACCCTCTGTGTGAAAAAAACTGCCCTTTTGGACCCTTTTGTATCTCGCTCCTTTCACCTTTACCCTCCGCCCCCTAGTTTTAGTCTCCCCTACCATAGGGAAAAGCTGTTGGCTATCTACTTTATTGATGCCTCTCATGATTTTATAGACCTGTGTAAGGAGGCCCCTCAGTCTCCTATGCTCCAGGCTCCAGCTGACTCAGCCTCTCCTTTTAACTCAAACCCTCCAGTGCAGGTAGCATCCTCACATATCTCTTCTGCATTCTTTCTACTTTAGTAATATCCTTTCTATAGTAGGGCGACCAGAACAGTGCACAGTACTCTAAAAGTGGCCTTAGCAATGTCTTGTACAGCTGCAACAAGATGTCCCAACTCCTATACTCAGTGATCGGACCGACGAAAGCAAGTATGCTGAAAGCCATCTTCAACGTCCTGTCAACCTGTGACTCTACTTTCAAGGAGTTATGAACCTGTATCCTTAGATCTCTTTGTTCTATAAAACTCCCCAGGGCCCTACCACTGACTCTCCTGTGCTGACTTGACCCACCAAAATGCAAGACTGAACATTTATCTAAATTATATTCCATCTGCTATTCCTCAGCCCCTTGGACCAGTTGATCAAGATCTCGCTGTTTTCCCAGATAACCTTTTTCACTCCCCACTATACCAACAATCTTGGTGTCATTCACAAAATTACTAACCATTTGTCCTAAATTCTCAGTCGAGAGTGTGGTGCTGGAAAAGCACAGCAGGTCAGGCAGGATCCGAGGAGCAGGAGAATCGATGTTTTGGGCACAGGCCCTTCATCAGGAATGTTTCCTTTAGGTTTGGACCCACCTACCCACCTGAGCACAATATCTTAGCTATTCATCTTATCCATGCCCCTCAGCCTCCAATGCTCCAGGGAAAACAGCCCTAGCCTATTCAGTCTCTCCCTGTAGCTTAAACCCTCTGACCTTGGCAACATTCTTGTAAATCTTTTCTGAACCCTTTTTGATTTACAACATCTTTCCTGTAGCTGGGAGATCAGAATTGAACACAGTATTCTAAAAGTGGTCTTACCAATTGTCCCGCATGGCCCCAACATGACCTCCTAACTCTAATACTCAATGCACTAACCAATAAGTGCAAGTATACCAAATGTCTTCTTCTCCACTAATGGCTTCATTTTCAAGGAACTACAGACCTGCACCCCAAGGTCTCTTCATTCGGCAACACTCCCCAGAACCTTACCTTTAAGTGTGTAGATCCTGCCTTGGTTTGCCTAATCAAAATTCAGTACCAGACATTTATTGAAATTAAACTCCATCAGCCACTCCTTGACCCATTTGCCCACCTGATCAAGGTCCATTGTATTCTGTACCTCACCAACAGTTCCCCCACAGGGCAAGCCAATGGACAACAATACCTCCTCTTCACATCTATTTATGGAGCCTGAGAACCAATACTTTTTCAGTACCACACCTTCAAAACCTGAAGGACACGAACCCACAGGTCCTTCCATCCCTGGACACTCTTTTGATCTGTGGAATGAAATGTCTCTCGCTCTCCTTATCACTTTTGCCAATCGCATCACCACATAGCTCTCTCGTAAATTCCATTTACCATCTGTCTGCCCATTGTGTTGGCCAGCCCAGTTGGACATTTTAGTGTTCCAATATCTAAGTCATTCATTTAAGAGTTAATACGTTAAAAGAAAGCCAACGGTCTCAGCAGTGACCCTTGAGGAAAGTCATTCGGCAGTCTGACAAACTATTCTTTGCCATAATTCACCGGTTCTTCAGCCATTTTCTTTCAGTCAGGTTGATGGTTATCATCCTTTGCCACTTTGTTAACCAACTTTTTGTACAGTACTTTGTCAAATACTATCTTAAAATCGATGATATTCACTGCTTTCTCTTCATTAATTATCTTGGTTATGGACGTAGGATTGCTTGCTGAGCTGGAAGGTTCATTTTCAGACGTTTCGTCACTATACTAGGTAACATCTTCAGTGAGCCGCTGGACGAAGCCTTGTCCAGAGGCTCACTGAAGATGTTATTAGCATGGTGATGAAACGTCTGAAAATGAACCTTGCAGCTCAGTGAACAATCCTACATCCAGAACCTCAACCTGAGCTACAAATCTTCTCAAATCTCACCATCATCTTGGTCACTTCATTAAAATATTCAATATTAATCAAGCCTTTATCAATCAATGCTGGGTCTCCTGATTTAATTCAAACCTCTCTGAGTGCCTGCTCATTGTGTTTTTCCCTGCCTATTGTTTTCAAAACCTTCTCCACCCATTGATGCTAAACTAACTTATTTTTAAACAAAACATGTCCTTACTGAACATTGCATGATTTCAAGCAGATAAACAGGCTGACATTCTGCTGACGTTGTGGGGGCCAGGCTAAGGAATGGATATTTGGCCATGAACTTTAAGCTACAAGTGAAGTGGGCAATAAATCAGGACCGGGAGAAAGTGAGGACTGCAAATGCTGGAGATCAGAGTCAAAAGGTGCGGTGCTAGAAAAGCACAACCGATCAGGCAGCATCCGGGGAGCAGGCAAGTCGACGTTTCAAGCATAAGCTCTTCATCAGGACTGTGATGAAGGGCTTATGCTCAAAATGTCGACTTTCCTGCTCCTCGGATGCTGCCTGACCGGCTGTGCTTTTCTAGCACTACACTTCTTGACCAAGAAGTCAGGACCTTCAGGAAAGAAGAGACAGATGACCATCATTTTTCTCTTGCTCATGATGTGGCATTTGTCCCTTTCTCTCCAGATGTAAGACCACCAAGACATTTCATTGAGGAACATCGGTGTGACCTAGTGGGAAGGACTTCCCTTATCGAACCTCTCGCTGACATCCTGAGGCGAGCTGAGGTCCTCAACCTAGATGAATATGAGATAATCCGAGCTGGGGAAACCCGAGCTGAGCAGGCCAGACATTTACTGGATGCTGTCATCTGCAAAGGAAGGAGAGCTATGGATGTCTTTCAAGAGGCTTTGAGGCAACAGGAACCCTATATTACGCGAGAACTTCATTGATAAATAACTTTTGAAGGAAAAAGCAGGATAGTGTTTAATACTGAAATGTGTGAGCTGTTTTGTAAATAGAAGAAAGAAAAGGAAGACTTGCATTCACAGAAGGTTTTTCAGACCTCAGGACTCCTCAAAGCCCTTTTCAACTTATGAGGAACTTTCATGAAGTAGAGTCCCTCTTGTAGGACAGGAGAGCGAGCGAGGGTTGGAGTCCTGAGGGGGAGCAGAGTGAGCCCAGGCTGGTCAAAGGGATGCTTCCTGGGCGGAGGCCAGCATTTGGAGGCAGTGTTGACTCGTGTTCTGAAGCCCAGTGGGCATAGACTCCGTGAAAAAGGAATACAACTTGAGTACTTTAGAGATACTCTTTATTCTCATTCTGGACTTGTTAAACTCTGTATTCCCACATTAGTCTATTTTATTTTACTATTTGAATTCTGTAACAACACTTAAAATATCTGTACCTAGGTATCCTGTACCCAAGATAGCACCAAGAGGTGACTTTACAAACTTGTCACTGCACGAGATAATAAAGGCGGTTCCATTCTCTCCTATAATATCCTATTCTAAATGCAGCAATCAATTTACACACAGTGAAATCTCAAAGCAACAATTTAATCATGACCAGATAATCTGTTGGAGGGGTGATAAATATCAGTGAGGCTGCCAGGGATATTTCTCTTAGCCTTCAATAGCTTTGTGGGATAGTATATGACAATTTGAGAGCACAGGCAGAATTTAACACCTCAACTTAACCCCAGCATCTCTGATGGTGCAGCACTCTTAGAAACACACTGGATTATGTGCTCAAGCCCATGTATTCAGGGTTTAAACCTTAAGGTTAAGAGACTGCTATCAACTAAGACATGGATTAATGCTTGGTAAGAGGTTTCACAGAACAATGTCATAAACATCAATAGAACCAGCCAGTTTATTGCTGGCTGTGCTCATGTATTTGTCGAAGGAGTTATCAAATCACAAGGCGATTTTCCAAAGCAATGTTACATCAAGTCTGGTCCGGGATCTGGAATCCCCCTGTAAAAGGTTCTGAGGGATCTGCTGCCAATACAACCTCCTGTTGTTTGGGAAGTGGGCTGGAAATGGTACAGTGCCAAATAGCACTGGACCCATCCCCTGTCCACTATGAGTGTAGTCCATGTATCTGGACACTCCCTCACCATGCCCTCACAGTGCATGACTCCCCAATTCTTTTTCAAGCTGAAGTTGAGCTGCGTTTCCTGCTATGTGTTAGTCTTTAAGGTCACCTCCTGCACAAGCTTTGTGCTCGGCCATTAACTGCAATGGTGCCCATGCGCACCAGGTATTGATGGGTTTACAGGTTGAGTGGGTAGCAGTGTTAGCACCACAGAAACTGACTCCAAACTCAAAGCTGATACCGAGGGAGAACTGCTGCCAGAGCTGGTGTATCTTCGAGTGATACTGGTTTAAGGAGAAAATGTTAGCCAGGATACTGAGGAGATTGTTCTAACTCCTCTGTGGAGTATTTCTCCTGATTAGGTTGCAAACAAAAGCAAAGGCAGATTTGCAAAGAAGGCTTTGCCAGAGCACGGAACGTCTCAAAGCCCTTTACAGCGAATTACACACTTTTCTCAAACAGTGGAGGTAAAATGTTGTCTGGCACTGTTTCAGAAAAGAGAAGGAAAGCTTTCTGTAGTGTCCTGTTCAGTATTTAATTCTGAACCAATATCACAGAAAGAAAAAAAAAGACACCCGGTTGGTGTTGCATTTTTGTTTTTGGTACTCGGTGTGCGCCAATTTACTGCCTCATTTCTGCCATTCCTCGGCAGCTCCAGTTCATGGACTGTCTGAGGATACTCCAATGAGCTGAGCCAAACAGCTCAAACAATGATGCTGTCACTTTAACAAGGTTGGGCTTTTTCAAGAGCTGTCGTGAGGGAGATGTGCCGAAGAGTTGAGGAAGAAGCTAGTTTAACCATGGCAGGGGAGAGGCCAGTTCTCTCAGTTAAGAGTTTTCCTAGTTTGTTTGAGCTGTTGCAGCCACAAGATGTGAGAGTCCAGGGGAGTTGTCATTTTCAGTAAAGAACTCCTCTGACCTTCTGAAATCTCTTTGTATGTTGTTCCATGTTGCCTGTAAGAATCTGTGTTTGAATTTACCTTTCTGCGAAGGGGTGTGTTTAGGAGATGTTGCTGGATTGGAACAGTTAATTGGTAATTCTGTTTTCTTTTGTTCGTGTTTCAACTGCGGTGTTTAAATAAATTCTGTTTTGCTTAAAGCCGAGTGGTTTGACCGGCTACATCACACCTGGAATATCCATTTCTCCTCTGCCTTTAAAATAAGAAAACATTAAGGTCTAGGCTACCTTCTTAGAATATTTTGAGGGCGTCTGGCCTGGTCCGTAACAGGTTACAAAACGTAACCCTAGGTTTGCGTAGAACTTCGATAGATTACCCAGCATTCCTGTGCGGGTTTATTGTACCCATGGTGGTTTCTGCCTATTTCCACGATTCCTGACACCCCCTCCCCCGTGGAAGCACAATGAGGGATGAGGACCCCGCAATCTCCTGCGCACCCAAGATTGGTTTAAATGTCACTGTAGTACAGATTCACTGCCACTAGATGTCAGTGAGGGCGCTCGATTACAAATCAACATCTGGACAGAGGTCACCTCCATTGTAACTGTGGATTCACATTACAGTCAATAGCCCTGCTCCATCATTAACCTTTGCTCAAGTGACTGTATCAGCTAGTTCTTAGTTCTGGGAGTTAAACAGATCAAAGGAAGAACACAGGAACAGGGTACTCAGTTGGATGATCAGCTCCAAGGAGAAAGCTCAAAGGGCTGAATGGCCTTATTGCTGTTTCTAATTTCTATGTTTAGTGAGGGTTTCATCAGCTGTGGATCAGAGGTAGCCTTCTTGCCTGAGGGACTTTGTTGTGGATTCACTCCAGACACACAAACTTGTAATCCAGGTGAAGAATTGGGTGTCACACTGAGGGAAAGCTGTACTGCCAGAGGAGCTGCCTATTCCAGTGAAACACTAAACCTAGCTCCTGTCTGCCTTTTCGAGCGGGTGTGAAGATTTTCACGCCAACACTGAAATGGGTGAGGCCATTCAATCTCTCAAATCTAATCCAATTAGATTACGGTTTATTTGTAACTTAACTGTTGCAGAGTGACTGATTGCAGGGACCACTTTTCCACAAGGTGGGGCGCAGGGCATTTGGGGAGGGAGGGGTGTAATTGGGAGCGGGGGCGGGGGGTCTGTCAGACTTGACCCTGGAATAGCTATTGCTGTTGACTTAACCCAACCCCCGTGTCGGACTCACTCTCCACTTGGGGTCAGGTGTGAAAGTGCCCCCATCAGCTGGATTATCACTGTCCAGTCCCAACTACCTGCTAAAACGTAACAGCTCCCAGGACAGAGTGTCAGCCAGTGCCCCCTCCTCACTGTGTGAGATCAGGAAAATAAAATTGTTTTTGTGTACCTGACAAAAACCTAGGTTTAATCTTTGGTAATGCCCCCACCTTGCTCTTTCAGACTCCATTTGGAATATTATAAACAGTTTTAGGCAAAACTGAGGAAGGAAGTGCTGGCCTTGGACAGAGTTCAGAGGAGGTTCACAAGAATAATCATGGGGTGAGGGGCACGTCATATGAGGAGCGGTTGAGGACTCTCGGTCTGTATTCAATGGAGTTTAGAAGGAGGAGAGCAGATCTGATTAAAACTGACAGAATACTGAGAGGCCCTGATAGAGTGGACATGGAGAAGATGTTTCCACTCGTGAGAGAGGCTAGGATCTGAGGGCACAGCCTCTGAGTGAAGGCATGACCCTTTAGAACTAAGAGGAAGGGGAATTACTTCAGCCAGAAGGTGGTGAATCTGTGGAATACATTGCCTCAGAGGGCTGCGGAGGTCACGTCATTGAGTCGATATGAAACAGAAATTGATTGGTAAGTGGATCAAGGGTTATGGGGAGAAAGCAGGAGAATGGGGTTGAGAAACATATCAGTCATGATTGAATACTAGAGCAGACTTGATAGGCTGAGGGGCCTGATTCCACTGCTAGATTTATAGTCTAATGGGGGATTTTATGTTCTAGACTCTCCCAACAGTAGAAATGATTTCTCTCAAACAATTCCATCAAGTCCTTTAAACAGCTGAAACATTGTAACTAGATCATTGCTTAATCTGTGTCTAAGGGAATTCAAGCCAAGTCTACACAATCTTTGTCCTCATATTTTAACTCTGAGACTGTCATTATTATTCTGACAAACCCTCTCAAAGGCTGATACACCTTTCCTCTGTTGCAATTTCTAAACTGAATGTACAACTCCAGTTGGGGTTGAGCTAGAACTTCGTCGAATTGTAACTTATTTGACAGTCTTTCAAGATGTCACTTGGCTGTCCAGAACTTGAGTACGGTTGAGAATAGACTAATTCTATCAAAGCTTCAGGTCTTGCACTCATCAGGACAAGATTATCAATTCAAGGGGAAAACCAACATTTGGACTGTTTGAAAGCTAATTTGTTGGCAAGTGCACTCTGCTTGGTGGAGGTGTTGCCATGGAGATTAATGATAATTGACAGCTATTTGCTCGTTCATTTCTCAGGGGAATGACCTGGCCAATCAGAGTCAACCTGCCAGGTTTAAAATTTAACTGTCAATCATCTGGAGGGAGATGGGGGTGGGATAGTGGTGACACCGTTGGGAGGATTTGAAAACTAGGATGTGAATTTTAAAAATGAGACGTTGACAGTTTGAGAGACGTTGTAGGTCAAGAGACACTTAACCCCTTTCCCAATCTTCGGAGAAACCATCTATTTTTCATTTAATTGATTCAGTGAAATCAGGCGGGTTATCCAATGCACAGATTAACCCACCAGATTATCTCCCAATCACAGAAGACAAAACTTTACCACTGCAATTCAAAGTTGGATCTCCCATGTGGAAGGTAAATGTTTTAGCGACTGAATATTCCAGCAGAGGGAGTGAAAGAGCCACTCATCTTGGATGTTATTTGTGTTTATCTCTCAGGGAGTAAATGGGGACTGCAGATGCTGGAGATCGGAGCTGAAAATGTGTTGCTGGAAAAGTGCTCAGGGAGCTTACCTTTAACGTTATTGACGTTCAGTGCAAATATTCAAATAAACTTTCTGTTCAGATCATTTCCTTTACTTGCTTGTGCATAGATATGAAATAATTTACTTTAAACAGGCTTGATTTGTATGAAACCATAAAGCATTAAAGCAAATATCTCCTGCAGTATCTCCACAAATAGTTGACAAACTCCCACGAGGAGTTAAATTAGGGCAAGAAAAAAGCAGAGTCCAGCTGTACAGCAAGTTGTAACTGACAGCCGACAACTTACTGATCCTGACAACTGTTTTCAGTTAAATCCTGCTTTCTCCTGAACATTATTTAGTTGCTATTTTCAGTGGTTTTACATTTTCATTATTTTTCTTGTGACATTGTTTGTAGATAAAAAGAATTTGCTTCCTGCCTCCCTGTTTCAACTGCCCCATTTGAGTGCTTCTAAATCTTTTATTTTGTGATGTCTTACTTTCCATCTTCAATTTTTTCTGTCTCCCGCTTTCCAACCTATATAGTTCTCTAATTTGTTCGCTGACGATGGAGGTGAGATACAACCTTCTGGAAAGAGCTTGCTGGACAATGTTATGTAAGACGGTTAGGACCTGAAAGGGAACTGACACCCTGAGTAAGGTCTTTCCATCAGCAAACAAAGGACATTTCCTGGGAGGTTCTAAGCAGTCTCAAGTGTGTGCGGTATTAGTTCTTCAGTGTGCACTCTGTTAGCCCAGAATCAATCTGAGCCTTTCACTGTGGAGAAGGGGGTCAAGCAGGGCTCATTATTGTACCCACCCTTCTCACCACCTTCATTGCCGCCATCACCCATCTCTCTGGCCAAAACCTGCCCAAAGGAATTCAAATCGTTTGGCATTTAGATGGTTCCACCTTTAATAGGTTACAGGGCAAGGTCTCCACCATCTCCATCTTGGAGCTTCAATATATTGATGGTAACGCCATTGCAGCACAGTCTGTGGAAGATCTGCAGTGCATCTTGGATGGCTTTTCTAAGGCATCTAAGTTCCTAGGCCTTACCCTTAACAGGCAGCGGGAGGTATAAATGGAGTCAATCAATGGAGGGCTAGTTTGCGTGATGGATTGGACTGTGTTCATGACTCTCCATAGTTTCTTGGGAAGAACAGTTCACAAGCCACACTGTGATGCATCCAGATATGCTGCGCTTTATGGTGTGTTCCTAAAATTGGTTAGAGTTCTTGTGGACATGCTGAACTTCTTTACCTCCAGCATTGCTGTGCTTTCTTTACTGTTGCATCGACATGGGTGGACCAGGACAGATCGTTAGTGATCATCACTCCCAGGAACTTGACGCTCTCAACCACCTCAGCACCATTGATACAGATAGGGGCATGCTCTCCACTCTGCTTCCTGACGTCAATGACCAGCTGCTTCATTTTGCTGACATTGTTGGAGAGACTGTTGTCTTTACATCATGCCACGAAGCAATTATTCTCTTTCCTGTATTCTGTCTCATCATCGTTTGAGATCTGTCCTACTACAGTGGTGTCGTCAGCAATTTGTAAATGGAGTCAGAGTGGAATTTGGCTGCACAGTCACGCAATTGACTGACTGGAGTCCCCCTTCACTAAGGACTGCTCCCCTTTGACTTCCACACATGGCCATTTTCTTGAAGAAAGTGCGGTTTGTTTGTCAGTAAAACTGCTGGAACATATTGTAGGTCTGATGTTGACATAACATGCCCAACCCCTATGTGACTGATAAATTGACTGTTCAGTGCTCCCCACTGTCACAAACTGCCTGCCTATCCCACTGCACTAAAAAGCAATGTCTGACAGAAGTCCACATGACCATAAGACATAGGAGCAGAAATAGGCCATTCAGCCCATCAAGTCTTCTCTACCATTCAAACAGATCATGGCAAATCTGACAATTCTCAACTTCACTTTCCTGACTTTTCCCTACAACCTTTGAATCTCCTACTGATTGAAACTATATTTATCTCAGCCTTGAATATTATATTCCACCTGCCAAGTTTTTGACCACTCTATATCTCTCTGTAGGCTTTTTGTGTCATCCTCGCTATTTGCTTTCCCTTATTGTGTCATCTGCAAACTTGACAATAGTGCATTCACTTTCCTCATCCAAGTTATTGATATATGTTGTAAATAATTGTGGCCACAGCACTGTTTTCTGTGGCACACCACCAGTTACAGATTACCATCCTGAAAATGTCCTCTTCATCTCAACTTTCTGTCTATTAGTTAGCCAATTCTCTATCCATGCTAATACACTACCTCCAATATCATGGACTAATGTGAAGAAGCCTAATGTGCAGTATCTTATCATATGTCTTCTGAAAATCCAAATATATTACATCTACCTCTTACCTTTTATCTATCGCGCTTGTTAATTCCTCAAAGAATTCTAGTAAATTGACAGGCATGACCTCTCTTTCATGACGCCATGCTGACTCTATTTGACCATAACTATTTCTAAATGCTCTGCTATTACATCTTTTATAATGGATGCTAACGTTTTCCCAATATCAGACATGAAGCTAACTGCTCTACAAGTACCTTTCTTTTGTCTCTTCCCCTTTTTAAACAAAAGTGGCTTTGTAAACAGAAGCTGACAGTCTCTAAGTGAGGCTGATGACCCTGTGTGCTAAGAAAACAATGAGAGCTACACATAAGCTGGCCGTCCATAAGGCAGTGCTGAAGTCAGTGAGTGTGCTCTAAGAAAGCAACGTGATGTGTACAGAGAGTGCAGGCGCCGAGCAAGCAGTAAAGTGAGTGAGTGCTAAGAAAGGAAGCTAAGAGAGTATGGATACATAAATGGGAAGGGGTTAGAAGGATATGGGCCAAGTGCTGGCAAATGGGACTAGATTAGGTTAGGATAACTGGTCGGCATGGATGAGAAGGGTTTGTTTCTGTGCTGTACATCTCTATGACTTTCAGAGCCATAAAGTGCAAGTGCATGAGATTTGTGTGTGACCCTGTGTGCAAAGTGACCTGGTAGAAACAGGCAGGTCATAAGTGTTACTGAGTATAGTGTTGAAGGGCTGAAGTGGGCTCTGAGTTGGGGTGAAAGTGGGTTGGGCGATGGTTTACTGATGCTGACTTTCATGGGTGAAGGGCCAAGCAGGATGTTGGCCGTGGAACATGCAGGGACATTGTGCTGGAGAAACAATTGCCTGATGGGTTAGCATTCGGTGAGAGGTCACGGCAACTATGGCTGAGATTTACACTTTGGGAAGAAGAGGAGAACTGGAAAAGATGCACAAATAAAGGAGAGTTGGAAATTTAGTAAAATGCAGATATTTCTCAATTTACTATTTATGCTTGAGGGAAACTTTTTCTTGATGTTGAAAATCAGATTTGTTTTCACACTTGCTCTCTAGCCAAGTGTTAGGGAACTTTTCCCTGTGTTTTCCCTCAATCTCTTCCATTGCACTTACCTTCTTTGTCACTAATGTTTGAACTTTTAGTTTTATTTCTTTGTTTTTCGACAATGAACAACTCATGATGAGGCTGCACAGGACATTGGTTTGGCCACTTTTGGAATATTGTGTGTTATTCTGGTCTCCTTTCTATCAGAAGGATATTATGAAACTTGAAAGGATTCAGAAAAGATTTACAAGGATGATGCCAGGGGTGGAGGATTTGAGCTACAGGGAGAGGCTGAATAGGATACATGTTGAGGGGGATGACTTGCCGGGGTACGCAGTGAGGCCCAGGTCTCTGGCACAGAGCCTGTCCCTGTTGCACAGAAGGGAAGGAGGGAAAGGAGGAGAGTTTAGTCATTGGGGACTCAATAGTTAGAGGCTCAGATAGGTTTGTTGGGAACGATTGAGACTCACGGTTGGTGTGTTGCCTTCCAGGTGTCAGGGTCCGTGACGTCTCGGATCGTATCTTTGGGGTCCTGAAGGGAGAGGGTGACCAGCCTCAAGTCGTGGTCCACATAGGTACCAATGACATAGGTAGAAAGAGGGATAGGGATGTAAGGCAGGATTTCAGGGAGCTAGGGTGGAAGCTGAGAGCTAGAACAAACAGAGTTGTTATCTCTGGTTTGTTACCCACACCATGTGATAGCGAGGCAAGGAATAGGGAGAGATATCAGCCAAACACGTGGCTGCAAGGATGGTGCAGGAGGGAGGGTTTCAGGTTCTTGGATAATTGGGGCTCATTCTGGGGAAGGTGGGACTTGTACAAACAGGACAGTCTTCACTTGAACCAGAGAGGTGCTAATCTCCTGGGTGGGAAATTTGCTGGTGCTATTTGGGTGGATTTAAACTAGCTCAGCAGGGGGATGGGAACCTGAGGTGTAGTTGCAGTGCACAGGAGGATGAGAGTAGGGAGGACAGGGACAGGATTTCAGGGTCACAGGCATGTGCTGGCAGACAGCAAACTGGTTTGAAGTGTGTCTACTTCAACACCAGAAGTATCCGAAATAAGGTAAGTGAGTTTGCAGCATGGATAGGTACCTGGGATTTCAATGTTGTGGCCATTTCAGAGACACGGATAGAGCAGGGTGAGAATAGATGTTGCAGGTTCCAAGGTTTAGATCTTTCATTAAAAACAGGCAGTAAAAGAGGGGGAGGTGTGGCCTTGTTAGTCAAAGATAGTATAACGGTGGCTGAGAGAATTTTTGATGAGGACTTGTCTACTGAGGTAGTGTGGGCTGAGGTTAGAAACAGGAGATGAGAAGTCACATCGCTTGGAGTTTTTTATAGGCCTCCGCAGAGTTCCAGGGAGGTGGATGAGAGGATTGGCAAAATTATTCTGGGTAGGAGTGAAAGGAACAGGGTAGTCATTATGGGGGACTTTAACTTCCCCAACATTGACTGGAAATGTTATAACTCTAGTACGTTGGATGGATCAGTTTGTGTCCAATATGTACAGGAGGGTTTCCTGACACAGTATGTCAAAGGGCCGATAAGAGGGGAGGCCACACTGGATCTGGTGCTCGGTAATGAACCAGGCCAGGTGTTTGATTTAGTTGTAGGTGAGCACTTTGGACAGAGTGACCATAATTTAGTTATGTTTAGTTTAGTGATGGAAAGGGATAGGTACATGCCACAGGTGAACAGTTGTCAATAGGGCAAGGGCAATTACAATGCGATTAGGCAAGAATTAGGATGCATAGAATTGGGTAGCAGAATGCAGGGGATGCAGACAATGGAAATGTGGAGCTGGTTTAAGGAACAGATATTGAGTGTCCTTGATAGGTATGTCCCTGTCAGGCAGGGAGGAAGTGATAAGATAAGGGAACTGTGGTTTACTATAGAAACTGCATCTCTTGTTAAGCAGAAGAAGGAGGCTTATGTGATGATGAGACAAGATGGTTCAGATGAGGCAATGGAGAGTTACAGATCAGCTAGAAAGGATTTAAAGAGAGAATTAAGAAGAGCAAAGAGAGGACACGAGCAGTCTTTAGCAACTAAAATAAGGGAGAACCCTAAAGCTTTCTATAGGTATGTGAGGAATAAAAGGATGATTAGGGTAGGAATAGGACCAGTCAAAGACAGAAGTGGGAAGTTGAGTGTGGACCCATTGGAGATTGGAGAGGTGCTAAATGAACATTTCTCATCAGTGTTCACTCAGGAAAAGGAGAATATTGTACAGGAGAAGAATGAGATACGAGATATTAAACTAGAAAGGATTGAGGTTAGTTGTGCACAGTTGTTATCAATTCTAGAAGACAAGTCTCCTGGGTCGGATGGGATTTATCCGAGGATTCTCTGGGAAGCTAGGGAGGAGATAGCAGAGCCTTTGGCTTTGATATTTGAGTTGTCATTGTCTACAGGTTTAGTACCAGAGGACTGGAGGATTGCAAATGTGCCCTTGTTCAAGAAGGGCAGCAAAGATGACCCAGGTAATTATAGACCAGTGAGCCTTACTTCTGTTGTAGGAAAGGTTTTGAAAAGGATTATAAGAGATAAGATTTATAATCATTTAGCAAGCAACAATTTGATTTCAGGTAGTCAACATGGTTTCATCAAGGGCAGGTTGTGTCTCACAAACCTCGTTGAGTTTTTGAGAAGGTGACCAAGCATGTAGATGAGGGTAGGGCAGTTGATGTGGTATACATGGACTTCAGTAAAGCCTTCGATAAGGTTCCACATGGTAGGCTGTTGGAGAAAATGCAGAGGCATGGGATTGATGGTGACTTAGCAGTTTGGTTAGATACTGGCTTTCTGAAATAAGGCAGCGAGTGATGGTTGATGGAAAATATTCAGCCTGGTGTCTGGTTATTAGTGGTGTGCCACAAGGATCTGTTTTGGGACCACTGCTGTTTGTCATTTTTATAAATGACTTAGATGCAGGCATAGGTGGATGGATTAGTAAATTTGCAGATGACACTAAAGCCGGTGGAGTAGTGGACAGTTTGGAAGAATGTTGCAGGTTGCAGGGGGACTTGGATAAACTGCAGAATTGGGCTGAGAGGTGGCAAATGGAGTTCAATGCAGCTACATGTGAGGTGGTGCACTTTGGGAAGAATAACATGAAGGCAGACTACTGGGTCAATGGAAAGATTCTTGACTACTGTGGACATGCAGAGGGATCTTGGAGTCCATGTACATAGACCCCTGGAAGTTGCCACCCAGGTGGTTAGTGCTGTTAAGAAGGAATACAGTGTGTTATGTTTCACTGGTAGAGGGATTGAGTTCCAGAGCCGCAATATCATGCTGCAACTATACAAAACGCTGGTGCAGCCACACTTGGAATATTGAGTACAGTTCTGGTCGCCATATTTCAGGAAGGATGTGGAAGCATTGGAAAAGGTGCAGAGGAGATTTACCAGGATGTTGTCTGGTCTGGAGGGAAGGTCTTATGAGAAAAGGCTGAGAGACTTGGGTCTGTTCTCATTGGAAAGAAGAAGGCTAAGAGGGGATTTGATAGAGACATACATGATGATCAGAGGATTAGATAGGGTAGACAGTGAAAGTCTTTTTCCTAGGATGATGATGTCAGCATGTATGAGGGGGCATAACTACAAATTGAGGGGTGATAGATTTAAGACAGATGTCAGAGGCAGGTTCTTTACTCAGAGAGTGGTAAGGGCGTGGAATGCTCTACCTGCCAATGTAGTCAACTCAGCCACATTAGGGAGATTTAAACAATCCTTGGATAAGCACATGGATGATGATGGGATAGTATAGGGGGATGAGCTGAGAATAGTTCACAGGTTAGTGTAACATCAAGGGCTGAAGGGCCTGTTCTGTGCTGTATTGTTCTATGTTCTATGAAAGAGACCTAAGGGGCAACATTTTCATGCAGAGGGTGGTACATGTATGGAATGAGCTGCAGAGGAAGTGGTGGAGGCTGGTACAATTGCAACATTTAAAAGGCATCTGGATGGGAATATGAATAGGAAGAGATTGGAAGGATATGGGCTAGGTGCTGGGCAGGTGGGACTAGAGTGGGTTGGGCTATCTGGTTGGCATGGACAAGTTGGACTGAAGGGTCTGTTTCCATGCTGTACAATTCTATCTCTCTAACTCTATGACTGCAATGTTTAAATTTTAACTTTTTTTTACAATATACTAAGAGTGACGTAATGTTTAGCTTTTGACTTTGTTCCTTATTTCTTTCTATCTTGTTCCTAAGTTTTTGTACTTGGGTACTTTCACTGTAATACTATGCTTTTGTACTTGAGTGCACGTGACAATAAAGTTTAAATTTAAACTGAAATCTAAATTACATATGCCACACCTGGGAGGGGGAAATTCCATCCAATGTCCTAACATCTCGGCCTGCTGCTACCCTACACTGGGATTTTCCTGATGAGGCTGGTGCCATGCATTATCCTCAGGACCATGATTGCCAGATTGGGCATATTCCTGTAAGTGTTTTTTCACATGACCTCCTGCCTCAGCCTGACACACTACCATCTCTTAGCTAACTGGATCTTTGTCACAAAGTTAGTGAGGTAGCCTCTTTTCAGTCTTTTCCAACATGCGCCTAACTATTGAGTGAAACATTTACACAATAGAAGTTTTGTGAATGCTACTTTAGTGTTTCCCTTGAAGCAGTGCCCTGGAGACCCCCTGGAGATTGGATACCTCCAGCTGTAACACCTATGGCACAAAGATAAGTACAAACAAGGAAGATCTGTCAGCAAATTGAGGGTTTTCTTTTGTAGGAGCGTGTGGTAACCATTAACCTTCTCCGAATTACACGTTCTCGAGCAATTCCAAAGTGTTGGAAACTGCAGTTCCTTTAAATTTGATTTTTTTTCTAGTGTTTCCAGTGCAGCATGAGATCTCATTTAACTGTAGTTACAGCAGTAACTGACCTTCACCTAAACTTAAACAGTTTTCTTGTAAAGAAAAAGGAAGGTATAAGAATCATCAAGACCACTAATTCGATAACCTACAGTATGGAAACAGGCCCTTCGGCCCATCAAGTCCACACCGACCCTCCAAAGAGGAGTAACCCACCCAGAACCATTCCCCTACATTTACCTCTGACTAATGCACCTAACACTGTGGGCAATTTAGCACGGCCAATTCACCTTGCCTGCATACCTTTGGGTTGTGGAAGGAAACTAGAGCAAATGGCGGAAACCCACGCAGACATGGGGAGAATGTGCAACTCCACACAGACAGTCGCCCGAGGCAGATTCAAACCCAGGTCCCTGGCGCTGTGATGCAGCAGTGCGAACCACTGAGCTACCATGCCACCCACAAATGTTCCATTGACATCAAAGGTTTATCCAGTGTTATGTATCCAGAACAACCTCGGTTATCCGAACATTAATTATCCAAATTTCTGATTATCCGAACAAGATCTCAAGGTATATTATGGCTTCGTTTGTTTATGATCAGATCAATAATCCAAACAATCCATTATCCGAACAAAATACTCCCCACCCACCTCGTTCAGATAATCAAGGTTTTGTCATCAATGAAATGTTTGGGGAAACGGAAATTGTTCTACTTAGAAAAATGACAACTAACCTTCAGATGAAGGTGGGCTGGGATTAACAGTCATGAATAGCTGTCCCATGGTCATTGGCTAAAAGGATTCAAATAGGTGATTGACACAACTTAAAAGTACCAGCCTCTAAACAAATAGAACATCACCAAGTGCTGAGAGTGAGAATAGACCCCATCCAGGAGCTACCGTCTTCAATCGAAGGGATTGGTAGAGATTGATGGAAGCAGGGAAAAGTTCTCTTACATTTGGCTAGAGAGCAAGATGCTGCTTTCAAAATTTTAATGATATCTGACACACTCTGCCAACCATGTGTTCATCTTAAATTGTCACAGGTTGTACACACTTCTTTGTCTAACTAACTAAACTGCTGCTTCTTAACAAACCGAATAAACTATCTAAACCTTCCTTACAAATTACACAACACCAGGTTATAGTCCAACAGGTTTATTTGGAAACTTCCAACATCAGCTCCTTCAAATCATTCCTTACAAATAGTTGACAGTCTATGTTAAGTAACTGTGTTCACAAACCCCAAAATTGACCAAAAGTGATCCCATTAGTTCCAGTTCCAAATATGAGCCATATTCAACATAAATCTTCCATTATTCTCTACAATTTTACCAGTGTTTACCAGTTTAAGCATTTATCCTTCTATTCCTCTTTATGCATCAATGAATGAAGATTAGATTAGATTACTGACAGTGTGGAAACAGGCCCTTCGGCCCAACAAGTCCACACCGCCCCGCCGAAGCGCAACCCACCCATACCCCTACATCTACCCCTTACCTAACACTACAGGCAATTTTGCATGGCCAATTCACCTGACCTGCACATCTTTGGACTGTGGGAGGAAACCCACGCAGACACGGGGAGGACGTGCAAACTCCACACAGTTAGTCGCCTGAGGTGGGAATTGAACCCGGGTCTCTGGCGCTGTGAGACAGCAGTGCTAACCACTGTACCACCATGCTGCCCACTAAGGTATTCTATTCTTTCATTGTCTTACACTCTTCATTTGCCACATTAAAGACTGAAAGGTTAGAGTTTCCCTGAACATTTCTCTCAGCTCTCATGCCTCTGGCACTAGTGATCAGCTGGATACCCTCAGCTTTAGACTTAGACTGGCAATACATGAAAAGGGGAAGCTGTCACTCTCTCTTCACAACCTGCCTTTGCAATACAATATACCTGAGAGTGTAGGTCTTCACACAAATGCAGAAGAGGCAACACAAATTTGTGACAAGTAAATTGCAGGGAGGTCATGAAAAGATGCAGTAATGATGAGCAGAGAGTGTAATTAGACTAGCTGTGTTCTGATGGAGAAAAGGTTCACGCAAAACTGAAGGATTGCCTTGATGTTATTACAGTGGGAGAAATGGGCTTCCCTCACTCGTGATCGTATCATCAGAAAAACATGGTGACACAAAGAAAAGCTTTTTGGAGCAGCAGGTAATTAGAATCAGTGCAATGTGTTTTTCAGAGGAGAAGTTGGAGACAGATTCAATCTTAGCTTTCAAGAGGATTTGGAATATAGGCTGCAGAAGTGAAATGCTGTGAGTTGCATCTGCAGAGAACCAGCACAGGCATGATGGGCTGAAGTGCCTCCTTTTATGAATGCATAAGATCAAAACTAGAAGAAGTAAAAGTCACATTTACTCATAACTTATGGGACCACCTTATATCCTTGACTGGACTTTTCCTCCTTTGAGTGATTCTCACTTCTGTCCACCAAGTCTGGCCTATTGCGAAGGAGAAAGTGGGAATTCTCAGTGTAGGGATACAGTAACCAACCCTTCAGGACTGGCCTGGAGTCTGCAGGAATTGGAGATTAATTTCTGTACACAGCTGGAGAAAAATGATATAAGAACTTAAACATGATAAAGTTTGAACATTTTTATTCGTTTGTGTCACAGAAATAATATAAATAGGAACTACATTGTTGAAGTATGGATGATCATTGGAGGGGTAAAGTCTATTTAATTCATTATTAGTTTGTGTGTGTCACTAGCTAGGCTAGTATTTACTGCCTGAAGAAGGCAGTAGTGAGCTGTGTCCTTGAACTGCCGTTACCCTTGGACTGTCAGTCCTTTAGACAGAGGTTGGGGGGGGGGGGGAGTTCAAGGATTTTACCAAACAATAGTAAATATGCAACAATACAGTTCATTTCCCGCCTCAGGCGACTGACTGTGTGGAGTTTGCACGTTCTCCCCATGTCTGCGTGGGTTTCCTCCGGGTGCTCCGGTTTCCTTCCACAGTCCAAAGATGTGCAGGTCAGGTGAATTGGCCATCCTAAATTGCCCGTAGTGTTAAGGTAAGGGGTAAGTGTAGGGGTATGGGTGGGTTGCTCTTCGGCAGGTCGGTGTGGACTTGTTGGGCCGAAGGGCCTGTTTCCACACTGTAAGTAATCTAATCTAATCTAAATTCCAAGTCAGGATGGTGAGTGACTCGGAAGGGAACTTGCAGGTGGTGGTCTTCTCTATATCTTCTGTTCTTGTCTTTCTACACGATAGAGGTCATGGATTTAGAAGATGCTGTCTCAGGTGCATTGATGAATTAATGCAGTGCATCTTGTAAACTGTACATATTCATGAAACTATGCACTGGTGGTGAAGGGAGTGAATGTTTAATATGATAGTGATAGTCAAGCAGGTTACTTTTTCCTGGGTGGGCAAGGGAGGCATCATTTATTCTTCAAGGACCCTTCTTGAGATTTTCTCAAGGACTATTTTTTGATTTTCAGGTGCTCATATTACACTCTCACTAACTCCTTTATTAGGTGATGCTGTCACAAAGTAACAATATCTTGTTGTGTTGAAATCATGGCCATTTCCTGCCTCATTCCACTGGACTTCATCCTGGAGTTCTGGTAAAAGTCTGGGGAACAATCAAAGGAAATCATACACACCAGGAGGAGTTCCGAGAACCCCCACCAGTGTAAGGAAGCTGTCAAAAGCTGTACAATCATGAACAGTGGGTGTTAGCCAGGAGGATTTATGAAGCCTGATTGAAGAGTGAATAGCAAGATACTGTCATTAAAACAGGCAGGGGGAGTGGAGTGAAGGAATAATGATGACAATGTTTGGAATTGTTTAAACTTGGCTTGAGTTTTCAGTGCACCTTCTATTTTTGATTCTTTAAGTTTTGATCAGTTTCATTTTCCCTGCTTCACCAAGTCTCGTCACACTTTGCTGGAACACTCCAGGCATGCTTCGGAACATGCAACCTAGGGTACCAATGTACTTAGTTCAATGCCACCTGTAGTATCTCATCCATTCAACACAAATATGAAGTTAATCAATCAAATTGAGGCAAGTAATGGAAACAGAAATCTTAAAAATACATAAGTTATTCTCTTTTTTGTTTTACACAGGTAAAAGTGGCTTCTTGACCAGTGCAATATCACATCTTGCAGTACCATGGTAATCCTTAGCAACGTGCCATGGCAACAGTACATTGTGTGGTGTCACATGACTTAGGTACCAGTATGTCCTCAAGGAAGTAATTTGGGAACAATAGGAAAGAATTATACAAAAAGTAGAAATTAAAAAGTGCTGAGAGTTATTCTAAAGTGCTTCACAATCACTGGGTTCTGATGTCATTCATGGCAAAATCCCAAATACACAAATGAGAAGAAAATTTCTTAAAAAAGAGAAAACAAAGAAAGGGACAATGGGGATATATAGCCGGGGGATGAAGGAAAGGAAATAGATGGAGAGAGAGAATTAGGGCAAAGATGAAGAAAAGGGTGCATTAGTCAGAAGGAAATGGGTCTGGGTGGATTACTCTTCAAAGACTCAGTGTGGACTTGTTGGGCCAAAGGGCCTGTTTCCACACTGGAGGGAATCTAATCTAATCTAATCTAAAAGCGATAAACAATTGGGGGAAAACCCACAGAAGAGTGAGGGAGAGAAAAATCTGAAAGGAATAAAATGGGATCAAGAGAGAAAGGTGGAAAAACAAAGAAATTAGGGAGGAGAGGAGGGCAGACAGAGAATGAATAGAGAAAAAGGACAGGAAAGAAAGAAAACAAAAGTTAAGGAAGAACGGTAAAGTCTAGAATAGAAACAGGGACTGAAGAGAGAAAAGAAGGTATGAGCACGGACAGATAGTAGGGTAGTACAGCAGTTCATAGAGTCATAGAATAGAATCAGAGAGGGCACGGAAACAGACCCTACTCGTCCATGCCAACCAGATATCCCACCCCAATCTAGTCCCACTTGCCAGTACGCGGCCTATATCCCTCCAAACCCTTCCTATTCATAAACCCATCCAGATGCCTTTCAAATGTTGCAATTGTACCAGCCTCCACCACTTCCTCTGGCAGCTCATTCCATATACATACGCACACCACCCTCTGTGTGAAGAAGTTGCCCCTTAGGTCCCTTTTATATCTTAAAGTGTTCAGAGCTCTAATGATAAAGAAATTAAATTAATTGATCCTGCTCTGTAACAACACAAGAAGTTGAGGTTAACGATGACAAAATTTATACAGTATTGCTTTATGCTAGCATAACACATTGAAAAATTCTTTCATATTAAATATAATTAAATAGCTCAAGGGGAGCTTTATCGATAACATATTTTAACCACTTACAGAATTTGTTAAAAAAGGCAGAAAATGCTGGAAATACAAGGCAAATCAGGCAACACTACTGAAGAGAACAAGTTAACATTTCAATTGAAGGTGTTTTATCAGAACCTTAAAATATTAGGGAATAAACAGGTTTTATGGTCAGTGTTTCGGAGCAAGATGGGAGAGATAGAAAATGATACAAGGTTAAAGAACAAATAAATTAAAAGGTGAGTCCAGAGAAAGTGCGTGAATAGCAGAACCACTTGGAGTAGCTATTGTCAGAGAAAATTGTGTCAGAAATTAGTTGGGTGAGGGCCATAGGATAGCAGGCACGAGTGAGGGGACGGGGTAGTATTTGGGGTAGGGTTTGGTAATGACAGGTTGGCAAGGGGGGAGGTTGGAGATGATTAAAGGGGTAAAGTGACAGGTGGCTGAGGATATACATATGGCAGGTAAGAGGGTGAGAGGTAGATGGGGAAGCATTGGACAAAGATGTTGGTTTGAATGTAGATGGTGGAGGATGGTGGGGTGCAGTTAAATAGTTAGCCAGGAGTTATAACAGGTTTTGATTCCTCTAACTTTTCCTAGGCAATTATTCAGGTAGGTAGATTAGAACCCTCTTGACTCAAACTCAGGGTTAGCAACCTCTTTGGAATGTTCCCTAGAAATTACCCCACAGTCAGTGTGTCACATTTTGTGACCAATAGTCCTGACCATTCCTCTCGGGTATATTTGGGCCTCCTATGACATGGAGGCTAGAAGATTTGGACCAAAATTAAAGAATCTTCATTATTATAGTATAGGAAATGTTGCAGCAAGCTTCCACACACATACCAATCTGATAACAGTCAGGACATTATTTTTCCAGTGATACAGGTTAAGTAATAAAAAATGGGCAGCAAGCTGGGAGAATGCCCCTCGCTTCTAAGGAATCTTTTTTTTGTCCTGTTTCCCCATTCCTCTGTTGTTATTTACCTCATCCCCCTGGCATTTACTCTCATTCCCCATTTCATTGGTGTTTGGCCTCATCCCTCTGTTAATTACTCTTGTTCCCGTTAGTGTTGCCCTCATCTCCCTGTTAATTACCCTCATCCTGTTAGTGTTGCCCTCATACCCCTGATAATTATCCTTGTTCCCATTGCTGTTGCCCTCATTCCCACTGGTGTTGCCCTCATCCCCCTGTTAATTACCCTCATTCACATTGGTGTTTGCCCTCATCACCCTGTTAATTACCCTCATCCTGTTAGTGTTGCCCTCATACCCCTGATAATTATCCTTGTTCCCATTAGTGTTGCCCTCATCCCCCTGTTAATTACCCACATTCGCACTGGTGTTTGCCCTCATCACCCTGTTAATTACCCTCATCCTGTTAGTGTTGCCCTCATACCCCTGTTAATTATCCTTGTTCCCATTAGTGTTGCCCTCATCCCCCTGTTAATTACCCACATTTGCACTGGTGTTTGCCCTCATCACCCTGTTAATTACCCTCATCCTGTTAGTGTTGCCCTCATACCCCTGTTAATTATCCTTGTTCCCATTGGTATTTGGCCTCATCCCCATTAATTACCCTCGTTCCCATTGGTATTTGGCCTCATCCCCGTTAATTACCCTCATTCCCATTGGTATTTGGCCTCATCCCCATTAATTACCCTTGCTCCTGTTGGTGTTTGACCTCATTTTTGTTTATTAGTGACTCATTCCTCATTCACTCAGCTGATGCCGCCTCTTTTCTCCCCTCCTAATCAAAATGCCATTTTGTTCCCTCACAGCTCTTACCCCTCTCCTCATCCTATTCCACTGCCACTCAATTCTCATCCCTAATCCATCCTCAGTGTCTGTTCTAGCTCACATTTGCGGCTCTGTGGGACTAAACTCTGCTGTACAATGCAGGAAGGAGCCCTTGACCTTCCACCAATAATGCAGCATGGAAGGTGTTAATGTTCTGGTTGAGCTGTAGAGCATTAGATAGAGGTGAAAGGTGAAACAGTGGGTTCTGTTGTGTTTTGTCAGTATATGGAAACGAGGAGGCTGTAGAGGTTAAAGATTTCTCTCTGAATGGAGATGGTATTCATTTACCATCATCACTGAGAGGTGAGGTGCAACACAAAGCATCATGTTCCAATAACAACAAATATTGAGCCCTCACTAGATTATTTATTTTGGTTAAAAAGTGCTACATAAGTTTTGAAAAGCTTCATAACATGTTAGTCTTTAATTAATGTTTTAAAACTGCATTTTTCATACTTAATAACTGTAATATCCAGAAAAAGATTCAAGTGTAAACCTGGAGCATAGAAAACAAACTGTTCTACTACATTTCCCAGAGACACATATTCACAACTACTAATGGTGAGATCTCATGTGATTGCTGCTGAACCCCAAGTTGTCGCCATCAGTGGCAATAACATCTTGGGAGGTTAAGGCATGGGGCAGTTGGGTAGAGTCAGGTCCTTCTCAGCAATTGAGCCATTTTAGGTCTGCAACAAATTCAAAGACATTTTTAAACTAATAATTATTCCAAATCTGTGAAAAACATTTTGATCTGGTGCTGAGCCAACATGGCTTCATTTCTTTTGCGTGATATAGTTAGTATCTAGTTAATGTGCATGGTTAAAGGCGCGTTGTCTTGTTTGAACAACCTTCTGGTCTCTAGTCGGCATGGTGACATTGATATGTGAATGATATACATTTTCTCTGATTTGTTATAAAAAGTGTAAATGCTGGAAGTACTCAGCAGATCTGGCAGCATCTGTGGAGAGATGAATGAAGTTTATGTTTCAAGTCAATCGCTGTTGTTCTGATAAGGTCATCGATCTGAAATATGTATTCTTTCCTCTCCCCACAGAGTTATTCTCTCCTGCTGTTTATAGTGTATTTTTCAGATTTCTAGCATCTGCAGTATTTATCTTTTGCCATCTGTTTTTTTTTCTCTCTCTCTATCTCTCTCCAAAAGAAAAACACTTCCACAGAAACATGCCAGTATTCTCCCTTATGCCTCATTAAGGAGTCTACTTCCTCTGGAAACATATGCGTGGAGTACTGGGGGTCCACCTGCTCACTTGCCTGAGAGCTATTCCATGTCGTTTTGCGTGGTTGGCAGGTTGGGTTGCTTCTCAACTCCATCTCCACCCACCTCGGCATATCCCCATGTCCCCACTTGCCTTGCCCAGAAGTTGTGGCACCCCTCTCACCTGCTGTCCTGGCTGAGATGAATTTGCTCAGCAAAAGTCAGGATTAAACCTGAGATCTTCTAGCCTGTGTTGCTCAGTGCCATGCTATGTGGTGCGTTCAAGCACTGGTAGCAGCTATGACAATGACAATTAGGACTGACATGTACTATGAAGATGCATTTCCTATCTAGTTTTGAAGGTCCCAGAGGTGCAATGTTCCCAGAACGAAACCTAACATGGCTGCGTGTGCGTTGTCTTTATCACATTGTTGTTTTTGCCATCATCTTCTTCTTTCTGGTGCTCCTCTTTGTCGGCTGTGCAGTTTTGCTGTGCTTGACCTGGATTTTGATTGAGCCTGAAACAAATGAGCAGAAGTATGAAGTACTGCGTGCGGCACAGAAAGTCCTTTCAGACAGTGAGAGGGTCAGAATAACAATAAAGAATAGAATTAGAATCCCTACAAGTGTGGAAACAGGCCCTTCGGCCCAACAAGTCCACATCGACCCTCCGAAGAGTAACCCATCCAGACCCATTTCCCTACCCTGTATTTACCCCTGACTAATAGCCTACACTATGGCCAATTCACCGAACATGCAGAGCTTTTGGACTGTGGGAGGAAACCGGAGCACCCGGAGGAAACCCACACAGACACGGGGAGAATGTGCAAACTCCACACAGTCAGTTGCACGAGGTTGGAATCAAACCTGGGTCCCTGGCGCTGTGCGGTAGCAGTGCTAACTAGTGGGCCACTGCGCCACCCCAACAGTCTCTCGATAAAACAACAGTCTCTCTATCTGAGCTACTAGCTTCAAAAGTAAGGGTACTTGAAGTGCAGAGAAACCTGGTAATGAACAGAAAATAACCTTCAAACTGTCCTTTGAAATCATACTGGAAGAATAAGTTCAGGGAACCTTTAACTTTCTTTCTCACCAATTGAATAGCTGGCGAGTATTAGTTATTGTCTGATTGACCTTAAGATGACATAACCATCCTAATGTATGGCCTTAAACAGACAAACAACATTGTTCTGAGTGAAACACTAAGTAAAGCCTAGGTTGCTGAGATGGCAACAGGATAGGAGGAGACAAAAGCATTTTAAAAAAATTCATTCATGGACGGTCATGTTAAGTGTTTCTTTTGCTAAGAGCTGAACAATTATCTCTGGTGATTATCCACACTGTTCCACAGTCTCAGCATCATCTCACTAATCCTGTAACATGCAAATGGGATTAAATAGACAGCTCTTTCAAAGAGCCGCCACAGGCATGATGGGCAGAATAGCTGTTTCCTGTACTGTAACATTCTCTGACAATAAGTGGAAGCCAGCCATGTGGGGGCTTACTGTCTAAAAAGGAATTTTGGTTTCTAAATATCTTTTTTTGCTGACTGACTTCATTCTTCCACCGTTCTCCATTTTGTTTTAGGAAACTATCGCCTGTCAAGTGAAATTTAATAAGGCAGACTCTGACAGTGGCCACTGTGCTAAATACACTACGTAGTAATACGGGGGCGAACAAAGACCAAAGACGATCTGAGGAAGTATAATCAGACAAAAGTGAAATACTGTGGATGTTGAAATAAAAAGGGCAGAACCTGTGTTGAAAGAAATATGGTTCATGCTTCACGTTGAAGCAAAAGGTAATCAATCTGACATGTTAAATCTGCTTCTCTCTCTCCACATATGCTAGAACATAGAACATTACAGTGCAGTACAGGGTCCTTCAGCTCCCGATGTTGCGCCAATCTGTGAAACCAATCTGAAGCTCATCTAACCCACACTATTCCATTATCACCCATACTTTATCTAACGACCATTTAAGTGCCCTTAAGGTTGGCGAATGTACTACTGTTGCAGACAGGGCATTCCGTGTCCTTACTACTTTTTGAATAAAGAATCTACTTCTGACACAGTCCTATATCTAACACTCCTCAATTTAAAGCTATGTTCCCTCATGCTAGCCATCACCATCTGAGGAAAAAGTCTCTCAATGTCCACCCTATCAAATCCTCTGATCATCTTGTATATCTCTATTAAGTCACCTCTTAACCTTCTCTCTAATGAAAACAGCCTCAAGTCCCTCAGCCTTTCCTCATAAGACCTTCCCTCCATACCAGGGAACATCCGAGTAAATGTCCTCTATGCTCTTTCCAATGCTTCCACATCCTTCTTATAATGCAGTGACCAGAAGTATACACAATACTCCAAGTGCGGCTGCACCAGAGTTTTCTACAGCTGCAACATGACCTCATGGCTCCAAAACTCAATCTCTCTACCAATAAAAGCTAACACAACATATGCCTTCTTAACAACCCGATCAACCTGGGTGGCAACCTTTAGGAATCTATGCACATGAACATTGAGATCTCTCTGCTCATCTACACTACCAAGAATCTTACTATTCACCCAGAATTCTGCATTCCTGTTACTCCTTCCAAAGTGAATCACCTCACGTTTCTGCATTAAACTTCATTTGCCACCTCTCAGCCACGCTCTGCAGCTTATCTATATCCCTCTGTAACCTGCAACTTTCTTCAGCACTGTCCACAACTCCACCGACCTTAGTGTCATCCACAAATTTACTAACCCATCCTTCTGCGCCCTCATCCAGGTGATTTATAATAATGACAAACAACCGTGGCTCCAAAACAGATCCTTGTGGTACACCACTAGTAATTGAACTCCAGGGTGAATATTTCTCATCAACCACCAACCTCTGTCTTCTTACAATGAACCAATTTCTGATCCAAATCACTAAATCACCCTCAATTCCATGCCTTTGCATTTTCTGCAATAGCCTCCTATGGGAAACCTTCAGTGAAATGTTTTACTGAAATCCATACACACCACATCAACCACTTTATCCCTTTTCCATCTGTTTGGTCACCTTCTCAAAGAACTCAATAAGGTTTGTGAAGCACGCCCAACCTTCATAAAACCATGTTGACTATATCTAATCAAATTATTTATTTCTAGTTGATTATAAATCCTATCTCTTATAATCCTTTCCAACACTTTACCCACGAGCAAAGTAAGGCTCACTGGTCTATAATTACCAGGGTTGTCCCTCTACATCCTTTCTTGAATTTGGGGACAACATTTGCTATCCTCCAGTCTTCTGGCATTATTTCTGTTGACAATGACCACATAAATATCAAAGCCAAAGGCTCTGCAATTTCCTCCCTTGCTTCCCACAGAATCCTAGGATAAATCACATCCGGCCCAGGGGACTTAACTATTTTCACACTATCCAGAATTGCTACCATTTCCTCCTTATGAACCTCAATTCTGTCTAGCCTAATAATCTGTATCTCAGTACTCTCCTCGACAACATTTTCTTTTTTCACTGTGAATACTGATGAAAAGTTTTAATTTAGCACCTCTCCTATCTCCTTGGAATCTACGAACAACTTCCCACTACTGTCCTTGACTGGCTCTAATTTTACTCTCATCATTCTTTTATTCCTGACCTATCTATAGAATGCTATAGAGTTTTCCTTGATCCTATCTGCTGAAGACTTCTCATGTCCCCTCCCGGCTCTTCTTAGCTTCTCTTTCGGTCCTTCCTAGCTAACTTGTAACTCTCAAGCGGCCTAACTGAGCCTTCACGTCTCATCTTTACATAAGCCTCCTTCTTCCTCTTGACAAGAGATTCAACTTCTTTAGTAAACCACGGTTCCCTTGCTCGACCATTTCCTCCCTGCCTGACAGGTACATTCATACCAAGGACACGCAGTAGCTGTTCCTTGAACAAGCACCATATTTCAATTGTGCCCATTCCCTGCAGTTTCCTTCCTCATCCTATGCATCCTAAATCTTGCCTAATTGCATCAAAATTGCCTTTTCCCCAGCTATAACTCTTGCCCTGTAGTATATACCAATCCCTTTCCATTGCTAAAGTAAACGCAACTGAATTGTGGTCACTATCACCAAAGTGCTCACCTAACTCCAAATCTAACACCTGGCCTGGTTCATTATCCAGTGTCAAATCCAATGTGGCCTCGCCTCTTGTTGGCCGATCTACATACTGTGTCAGGAAACCATCCTTGGGGCTGCTCCTCCTCTCCCTTAAGGATCCCGATAACACGATCCGAGACATAATGGACTCTGGCACCTAGGAGGCAACGCACCAACTGCAAGTCTCTCTCGTTCCCACAGAATCTCCTATCTGTCCCCTTAACTGTGGAGGCCCCAATGACTAATACTCTACTCCTCTCCCCCTTTCCCTTCTGAGCAACAGGGACAGACCCTGTGCCAGAGACCTGTGTCCCATTGCTCATCCCTGGTAAGTTGTCCCTCCCAACAGTATCCAAAACGGTACAGTTGTTATTGAGGGGAACGGCCACAGGGGTTCATGCACTGTCTGCCTGTTCCCTTTCCATCCCCTGACTGTAACTCATCTACCTTTTTCCTGTACCTTAGGAGTATCTACCTCCCTGTAACTCTTCTCAATTACTCCCTCAGTCTCTCGAATGATCTGAAGTTCATCCAGCTCCAGCTCCAGTTCCCTAACACGGCTTCTGAAGAACTGGAATTGGGTGCACTTCCAGCAGATGAAGTCACTGGGGACACTAGTGGTGACCCTTACCTCCCACATTCTGGAGGAGGTGCATTCAACTGTCCTAACTTCCAATCCCACTGTTCTGAATTCCCAAAGAGACTATTGAGAAAGAAAAATGGTAACCTTACCAATCTGGTGCACAGAACCTTTTTTTTCGGTTAGAGGAGGAGGGTGGGTGGGAGACACTGCCTCAGTCGTGTTTCAGGTAAAGCAACCGCCCAAATATATTACCTCACTTACCCAGCTGTCCTGTGTCTGCTCCTGCTCAGTGTGCGCTCTGCCTATACACAAGGTAGGTTTTTAAAGGATTAATGTACCTTCCCGGTAGCCCCTTGGTCCTCGCTCTCACTGCTCCCTCTGCTGCTGAAAATGGAGGCCACTGACTCTCGAGGTAAATCCTTTTAGAGGGACGTTTACCTTCCCAGCAGCCCCCGGTCCTCACCTTCACCACTCCCACTGCTGCTGCAGAGCGGAGGCTGCTGATTCCACAAGGTGTGTATTAAAATGGGTAATCTACCTTCCCAGCAGCCCCCAATCCTCGCTCTCACTGCTCCCACTGCTGCTGCAAAATGGAGGCCACTGACTCTCGACCTACTGTCTATTCCCAGCATTTTCTATTATCATTTTAGGTACATCTGCTGATCTTTAACTTTATTTAGCTGCCTTTACTCCACACCCTATGGAGCAGGGGAATAGGGAGAGGTCATTCATCCACTGAAGTCTGTTCCACTAATCATTCAAACCATGGGTCCTCTACACCTCAATTCCATTTACTCACGTCTATTCCATACCCCTTGATAGCTTTACCTACCTAGTAGACTATAAAACAGCAGTTGAACCCCAGAATTCATTCAGGAGAGAAACAGAAAATAGCCTTCAAGCTGACCTTAGCAATTATGCTAGATGGTTTCTATATTATCTTGTGAAAGAAGTGCTTCCTAACTTTTCCTCTAGAACTGACTTTAGTGCACATCCTTATTCAATTCCCCAACCTAACAAAATCTATTCAGGCATGAGAAAGTGATGTGTTTACATATTACAATGGTCATGCTGCACTCATGTGCACACACCACCTGTGCTTCTAGATTTACTGTCATAAATTAGAGGCAATCTGTCTTAAGAAGGTACAATTCACAAGGGAAGCAATGACAGGATTGGGCAGGCTGCTGGGGCCAGCTCAAGGGAAGTGCACAAGGTCACATTCATGTAATGGGTACCTTAGACCTTCATGAATGTGTATGCAAGCCAGCTGACATCAAGAGATATTCAATTACCATTATGTAGGTTCCAATTAAGTGGTGGGCATTTACTGATGGAGTGCAATTGGACTCTGACCACTCCCTCAATGCTGCCCTCTTCATGGCCAGAATGAGTGCCAATCCATGAACGTATATTTGCCGTAGAAATTGTGTATGTGAATGGTCACTGCTTGGATTCTGATATTTTGATAGGTGAGGATGGCTGTAACATAAACTAACATCGGTCTTAAAAGTGTTGTGTTGCCCCTGTTGCAACTTGTTGCAATTTGTTGGAAGGAATCCTGAGGGACACAATTTACGTTTACTTGGAAAGGCAAGGATTGATTAAGGACAGTCAACATAGCTTGTGCATGGGAAATCGTTTATCACTAACTTAGTTGAGTGTTTTGAAGAAGTAACAAAGAGGATTCATGAAGGCAAAGTGGTGGATGTGATTGATATGGACTTCAGTAAGGAATTCAACAAGGTTCCTCATGGTAGACTAGTTAGCAAGGTTAGATCACACAGAGTAAAGGAAGAACTAGCAACCTGCATACAGAACTGGCTGGAAGGTAGATGAGAGGGGGGTGGTAGAGGGTTGCTTCTCAGACTGGAGACCTGTGACCAGCAATGTGCCACAAAAATTGGTGCAGGGTCCACTGTTTTTCATCATTTACATAAATGATTTGGTTGTGAACATAAGAGGTATGGTTAGTAAGTTTTCAGGTGACATCAAAATTAGTGGTGTATTGAACAGTCAAGAAGGTTACCTCGGAGTACACCAGGACCTTGATCAGATGGGCCACCGGGCCAACGAGTGGCAGATGGAGTTTAATTTAGATAAATGTGAGGTGTTGCTTTTTGGAAAGGCAAATCAAAGCAGTGTTTATACACATAATGGTAAGGTCCTGAGGAGTGTTGCTGAACAAAGAGACCTTGGAGTGCAGGTTCATAGTTCCTTGAAAGTGGAGTCCCAGGTAGATACGATAGTGAAGAAGGCATTTGGTAGTGCATTGAGTACAGGAGTTGGGAGGTCATGTTGCAGCTGCACAGGACATTGGTTAGGACACTTCTGGAATACTCTTCAATTCGAAGTATGATGTGAAACTTGAAAAGATTTAGAAAAGATTTACTAGGATGTTACCAGGATTGGAGGGTTTGAATTCTACAGAGAGGCTGAATAGGCTGGGGCTATTTTCCTCAGAGCACTGGAGGTGAGGGGTGACCTTATAGACGTTTATAAAATCATGAGAGACACAGATGGAGTAAATAGCCAAGGTCTTTTCCTAGGGTAGTGGAGTCCAAACCTAGAGGGCATAGGTTTAAGGTGAGAGGCAAAAGACTGAAAAAGAGACTTTTTTTCCTAGGATAGTGGAGTCCAAAACTGGAGGGCATAGGTTTAAGGTGAGAGGGGAAAGATTTAAAAGACACCTAAGAAATAACTTTTTCACACAGTGATTGGTGCATATACGGAATGGGGTGCCAGAGGAAGTGGTGGAGGCTGGTACAATTACAGCATTTAAAAGCAACCTGGATGGGTCTATGAATAGGAAGGAGTTAGAGGGATATGGGCCAAATGCTGGCTAGATTAACTTAGGATATCTGGTTTGCATGGATGAATTGCACCAAAAGGCCTGTTTCCACGCTGAACTGCTCTATGACTGTATTATAAACTTTGGGGCTGCCCCGTTTTCTCCACAGTGAGCCATTACCTTGTCCTGAATTGAAAGGGACAGGCAGCATATCCAATGGTAAAGGACAATAGTGAACTAGAACTTTACGACACAAGTGTCCATCCTCACTTACAGATAGGAACAGTCTGAAGACAGGATCTCAATGACAGCAAATATACTTAATTACCTGCATCAAATGATATATAGTCAACTCTGAGTGTAGCAAATGGAGAAAAATAACACAATGTTCTCACTGTTTAAATAAGGATAAATCAAGTAATGACAGACCTATCAATCTGATCTTGATCATAGGTAGGTCTTAACGTGGGACAGATACTTCAATTAAAAAAAACAATTATTTGCAAAAGGCATGTCATGTCTGAAAGACTTAATACAACTTGGAAAAATTGGAATGATGATAAAGATAGAGCAACACCTAATGCAAGGAATTTTCAGAAGACATTTGGTGTGTTTGTATATAGGAATCTAATTAATACAATGAAGATCCATGTTACTGAAGTAAATATGAAGGAAGGCGAACAAACCTGAAATCTGAATTCTATTTCTCAGACTGGAAATACTGAAGCTATGTACAAAACAACACACAAAAAAGAGCAATAGTGAAAGATTGTAACTCATTTGTGAGGGATACAAATGGAAATGTTCTAAAGAGATCGCTACCCCTGTTTTGGGATCAGTTTTCTTCTGAATATGTATGATTGGTCTTAACAAATTGTCAACAGAGGCACTACTTTATTCCTCCTCCATCTTGTTACCATGCTTGTTCCACACCAGCAATACTGCAAACCCTTCACTATGCTGGATAGGTAAGTGGCCAAACTTTGGACTCTCAGTGGATGCCTGAAGCATTGAGAGGAAGATCACTGCCTCTTCACCTAGTGGTCTGCACAAGAAACAGCCAGAACCCAATTTGATGAACTGCCCTCACACATAAGGTCCACACAGAGCAGCAGTTTCTGTTCTGGAGCTCTTGGAATAATAGAATCAGTCAGGAACCAGACTCCTGCAAGATCCAACACACAGCAGTCTGTAAAACTGATTCACTCAGTTTCACTTAATTTAAAATGTATAATACTTTGTTATTACTCCTCATTGTTCTGTTTATTGAAGGGTCAAATGAAGTGAGGCACAAGACCTTTCATACAGTTCTCACCTTCCAGAACCTTCAGCACATAATCCAGGTGACACATTAGTGTAATTTTAAGTGAGTGCTGCACTGTCAGTGAGGCCATTTTGTGGGTAAAATGTTAAACTGAGTCTGCCCTCTTTCATTGCTCTATTCCATAGAAAAGCACAGGAGTTCTCTTTGATATTGTGGACAATATTTATGCCTCAATTAACATTACTAAAACAAATTATCTGGTCACCAGTGCACTGCTGTTTGTGAGAACTTGTGTGCAAACTGCCTGTTTCCTATATTGCAACAATGAATATAATTCAAAAGTATTTCATTGATTGTGATACCCCTTGGGATGTCTTTAGCTGGTGAAAGGTTATGCATAAAAACATCTTCTTTCTTAACTTAGCACTCCACTGAAAACATCAATAAGAATTGCTGTCCTAGATCTACTGTCCCTATTTATCATGTTAAATAAGGAGCTGTCTAGACATTACATATGGGGGTGGAATTCTCATAAGGGTTCCCCTGTTTATCTACTGTTACAGGAATCTCTCAGAGTTGCGTGTTAGAGACCAACTCTGGGATGTGGAATGTTTCAGAGAATATCTCTGGGACACATGCACCAAACAACCCCACAGCTCTGTGGCCGACCACTTCAACTCCCCCTCCCACTCCTCCAAGGGCATGCAAGGTCCTGGGCCTCCTCCACTGCCAAATCCTAGTCACCTGACGCCTGGAGGAAGAACGCCTCATCTTCCGCCTTGGGACCCCCCAACCACAGGGCATGAATGTTGATTTCACCAGTTTCCTCATCTTCCCTCCCCTCACTTCATCCCATATTCAACCCTCCAACTCGGCACTGCCCTGTTGAACTATCCCACCTGTCCACTTTCCTGCCCACCTATCTGCTCCACCCTCCAGTCTGACCTATCACCATCTGCATCCACCTGTCACCTTCCCAGCTACATTCCCCCCAGCCCCACCCCAATCCTCCTATTTATCTCTCAGCTCCTTCCCCACCCCCCGACATTCCTGATGAAGGGCTTATGCCTGAAACGTCAACCCTCCTGCTCCTCGGATGCTGCCTGACCTGCTGTGCTTTTCCAGCACCTCATGTTTTGACTCTGATCTCTAGCATCTGCAGTCCTCACTTTCTCCTTCTCCTTCTCTCAGAGATGAGGACAGCCTGACTGAAATTTTGCTGCCTTCTCTCAAGCAGCCTATACATAAAACTTTTGGTGAACCAGCTCCTGTAATGAGGAGAAATATGTCTATTCTCTTTCTCAGACCTATTCATCTCCTCCCTCCTCACTCTCCAAGGCTCAAATGTGTCCAAGGTGAGGCAGAATTTTGCTTGTATTCTTTCAGTCTAGTCTACTGTATCTGCTGTTGACAATGCAGCCTCTGTTACAATGGTAAGACCAAACACCGATTGGGTGACTGCTTTGCAGAATACCTCTATTCTGTCCAAAGGAATGACCCTGACCTCCCAGTTGCTTGTCATTTCAATAAACAACCTTGCTGTCATGCTAACACTTCTGTCCTAGGCCTGCTGCAATGTTCCAATGAAGCACAACATGAGGAACTACACCTAATTTTCCACTTAGGTACTTTACACCCTGTGGGTCTCAATACTGAATTCCAGAACTTCAGAGACTGATTGCTCTTTTCTTACACTCTCTCCCCATCCCAGGGCTTGGCTTGTTTGTGTCTTATTTACTTTACTCTCAACCCATTCTCTTCCGCAGTCCACACCCACTTTATATCTTTACTTCTCTTCTACCACCAGTAACAACCTCTTTGTCTTGTTCACTAGACCTCCACACCATCTAATCCCCTTACCCCTCTTCCACCCCTGTGAAAACTACATAAAGAAAATATTTTCCATCCCTTTAAGTTCTGAATAAAAGTCATACTGGACTCAAATATTAACTCTGCTTTCTCTCTCCACAGGTGCTGTCAGACCTGCTGAGTTTCTCCCACATTTTCTTTGTTTGAAAAAGATCTCTTCCTGTATAATAGATAGGATGCTGACTCATAGTGGATGAGGCAGTGCTTACTAATATTACTTACTAAAAGCCATGGAGATTTTAAGTGTATTGGAAAAATATGTTAATATCTCTTTGAAAGAAAAATTTAGTTTTCTGCTGAAGGACTACATTAAATTGAATAACATGCTTCTCCTGGTCTGTATTTTTGAATTCTGGATTAGTGGTGCTGGAAGAGTATAGCAGTTCAGGCAGCATCCGAGGAGCAGTAAAATCGACGTTTCGGGCAAAAGCCCTTCTGATGAAACGTCGATTTTCCTGCACCTCGGATGCTGCCTGAACTGCTGTGCTCTTCCAGCACCACTAATCCAGAATCTGGTTTCCAGCAGTCATTGTTTTTACCCTGTATTTTTGAATTGTCATTTAAGTTTCTACTGATTACACTTTGAAAGTAGTAGATTAAAATTCATTACAGTTGGAACAGCCTAACCTCTGAGCTAGCGTGGTCTTCTGCTCAAATTCACTAATGTCCCAGAAAGCAGTTTGCATGAGTGATTATTGCTGTCATTTGTAGAAATCTAGCTGTGCTACCCATAGACAGACATCAAGTTTTGAGGTCATACGTGCAATGGTTATTTTCTCCTAATTCCTTGGAGAAAAACGTCAACCAGAAAATGCTGTCACATTTCTGAAGTGACATGCTGGTTTAATTGCCTTGTCCCTGTCTGATTTCTTTTTGGAAACTTCACACTATATTGTATGCGAAGAGAAGTGGCTTGACATCACTCTGAACAGTCTAGCTCTTCCTTAAAATTGAAGAACAATTCCCTTTAGTACGAGTATACAGATCGTTCTGCTATAATATGACAGTTGTGTTCCTCTGCATCCTCACTCTATAGAAAACCACACTATGGAAAATCGCTAAACCCATTCAGTCGCAAGTTAGCGTTATCCAAACAATGTTCACAATTCATCAATCGCGTTATAGTCAATTCACGCTGATGAAGTGCATGTTAGAACAGAATGACCTGTACCTCACACATCGAATCAGTCAGTCTGGTCTCTGAGTAATACTGACTGAGTCAGGACATTATGATCACTGGGCCTCAAAATCAGAGCCACCAGAATCCTAATTGAAAAGCAGAAAATTACAGATCCTGATACAAGATCACTGACCTATGCACTAAAGAGAGTGAAAGAGATTCATGAGAGTGATACCAGGGATGGCTAACTATAGTGGACGTGGATAGCTTGGAGAACTCGGAACTATTGTCTTTGGAGGAGATTAAGAGGGGGGTTTGATTGAGGTGTTCAAAATCATGTCAGGTTTGGACAGAATAGTTGAAGAGAAAATGTTTCAGTTGAAGCATCAAGATTCAGAAGTCAACAAAGTGAAGAAGACCATTTTTATATCGTGAAAGGTGAGGATTTGGAGTACATTGTCTGCGTGTGTGATAGAGACAGATTCAATTGGGGACCTCAAAAGGTAATAACAAAATTATCTGAAGAAAGTAAGAATTAGGAAAAGATCATGGCCTGGGACAAGGTGAATTTATCTTGTTGAACATGACAGCCTAATGGTCTCTTTCTACACTCAGTTCTACAAATGCTCTAGAAATTGATTTTACCAGTCTCTGGACCTTTTGAGTTACAAAGACTCTTTTACTGCATACCAAGAGAGCAGCTCTAATAAGTGTGACAAATGATTTTCACTTGTACTCGCAAAACTGAGAATGCAAGATAGAAATTCAAGTTGGGAATGTAGTGAATGCACATGCATAATAACAGATGAATGTATTATGACTGAATGGTTGTCCACAGTTAAAAGGATTCAATTTCCCTTTGGTATGTTGAACTAAAGCTGAGAGAGTTCCAGGAGCGACTGTGAAGCAAATAATGTACTGGGGAGGATTTCAGAGATGGCAATGCTATTGACTGTTAAAGGAAGATGCTCTTTTGTTGGAGATGGTCATTCCCAGGTACTAGTTGTTAAGTAAAAGGATTGGATTTATCCTGATTTTTGTGGACAGAGTATTATGAACAATTCTCAACATTGTCAGGGAGATGCCCGTATCGTAGATTCTAGAAGATTCTGGCGAGTGGCACAACTAGTTCTGGAGTACAATTTTCAGTACTTTTTCAATATTGATCATAAAATGGAAGTGTCATTGACTGGGCCACATTTATTGCCCAGTTAAATTGTCTTTTAACTGAGTGGGTTGCGAGGCCATTTCAGAGGGCAGTTACAAGTTGACTACATTCGTATGGATCAGGAGTAGGCTAGACCAGGTGAGGATACCAGATCAGTTTTGTTAGGAACCATAACCTCTACAACATCCAGTGTTATCACTGATTTTTGTGATGTCACGTGGAGTGAATTGAGTTAGCTGAAGACTAGCATCTGTGATGCTGAGAACTTCAGGATTAGACCAAAATGGATTTTGAGCGCTAATGACTGAAAATAATTGCACGATCTTTGGCATAGTCTTTTGTATTAACCTGCAGGGCTTCCCTATCACTGAAACTGGCAATATTTGTGCATCTTCTTCCGTTAGTTGTTCAATTGTTTATAACTATTATTAACACTAGGTGCTATGTTGGTAGAAGTGCTTTTGGATTATGCCTTCTCAGAAGGATGTAAAAGATAATGTGAAGTATTTTGAAGAGTAAAGGAATTCTCAGTGTCCTGACCAATATATATCCCTTAACTAACAACATAAAAACAGATTATCTGATGACCATCACTGTTCTGTTTGTAGAACTTGCTATCCACAAATCGATTCTTGTGTTCTCTAAATTATAATAGTGACTACAGAGGAACCTCAATTATCCGAACGAGGTGGGTGGGCAGTATTTTGTTCAGATAATTGATTATTCAGTTAATTGATTCAATGCCTCTCCTTTGGGGCTCGGAGTTTTCTGAAGATTACTTCTCCCTCGCTCTGCCTGCCGTGCTCCCTCTCTCTGTCTCAGAGTTTGTTTCTGAGCAGACACCCCCTTGTGTGTAAGGGACCTGCAGCATTGCTGAAGCCTCCCGCCCCCCTCCCCATCAGTTCAATGGGACTGACACAGCGAGCACTTGCTAAGTCTGCTCCCAGTCCAACCCCACCCCCCCCCCCCGCCTGCTCCCACCCCGCCACCCATCCACCCGTATCCATGTCTGCCCCCACCCCCGGTCTGCCTCCCCCCCAACCCCATCCAAAATGGCTCCCCGTACGACCCCACCCCTGCATCCTGCTACCCCAAGCTCCCAACCCCGCTACCCACACAACCTTTTAGTGCAATCTTTTGATAGGTTGTACCCTGTGCAGGACAATGTTGGATAGATTATCTGGGGAAGAGGGGTTTAGGGTACATCCAGGGAAAGTGTGGGGAGATAGAGAGAGGGCAGGCGGTCGGTCATTTGGATACAGTGCCTGGGTTCCCATCAATGTCCAGCACTGTTCTCGGCAGTATTTCAGTGAACCAAGTACACTTTTATCCATTGTAAACAAAAGACACGATCAGTGTTGGAAACACCTCTTTGATGTAATGTTTCTATCCGGTCCTTGAGATCTTCTTCAGATAATCCAAAATTTGGATAATTGATATTCAGATAATCAAGGTTTCGCTGTACATAGAACAGTACAGCGCAGTACAGGCCCTTCAGCCCTCAATGTTGCGCCGACCTGTGAAACCAATCCGAAGCCCATCTAACCTACACTATTCCATTTTCATCCATACGCCTATCCAAAATGACCACTTAAATGCCCTTAAAGTTGGTGAGTCTACTAATGTTGCAGGCAGTGCGTTCCACGCCTCTACTGCTCTCTGAGTAAAGAAACTACCTCTGACATCTGTCCTATATCTATCACCCCTCAATTTAAAGCTATGTCCCCTCGTGCTAGCCATCACCATCCTAGGAAAAAGGCTCTCACCTACCTTGATATCTTTTATGTCTCTATTAAGTTACCTCTCAACCTTCTTCTCTTGAACAAAAACAGCCTCAAGTCCCTCAGCCTTTCCTCAGAAGACCTTCCTTCCATACCAGGTAGCATTCTCATAAATCTCCTCTGAACCTTTTCCAAAGCTTCCGCATCCTTCTTATAATGCAGTGACCAAAACTCTACACAATATTCCAAGGGCAGACGAACCAGAGTTTTGTACAGCTGCAGTATGAGCCCATGGCTCCGAAACTCAACCCCTCTACCAATAAAAGCTAACACACCATATGCCTTCTTAACAACCCTATCAACCTGGGTGGCAACCTTTAGGGATCTATGTACATGGACACTGAGATCTCTCTGCTCATCTACACTACCAATAATCTTACCATTAGCCCAGTACTCTGCACTCCTGTTACTCCTTTCAAAGTGAATCACTGCATATTTTTCGGTATTAAACTCCATTTGTCACCTCTCAGCCCAGCTCTGCATCTTATCAATGTCCCTCTGTAACCTACAACATCCTTCGGCACTATCCACAACTCTACTGACCTTAGTGTCATCCGCAAATTTACTAACCCTTCTACACCCTCATTCAGGTCATTTATAAAAATGACAAACAGTAGTGGACCCAAGACAGATCCTTGTGGTACACCACTAGTAACTGAACTCCATGCTGAACATTTCCAATCAACCACCACCCTCTGTCTTCTTTCACCTAGCTAAGTTCTGATCCAAACCATCAAATCACCCTCAATCCCATGCCTCCGTACTTTGTGGAATAGCCCACAAAATACAAAATTGCCCAGGATTTCAAATTTCAAAGAGTTTTGGGTTGCCCCTTTCACTCAATTGTAAATAACTGAAAGTCGCTTTTACTAACTATACAGAACTACTTATTTGACTTATTCTCAACGATTTCAAAACAATTATATTCAAAAATTGTTACCACGTGCTTATTGGTAATGAAAACAACAAATGCTGGAGATCATATTGGGTCAGGCAACATCCATGAGGAGAAAGCAAGGTAACGTTGAGTCTAGATGACTCTTTGTCACAGCCAAAGCGAAGGGCGGAGGGGGGCAGCACTTGAGCTACATTTGGTAGGAGAGGGAATGGAATATAGAGTGCTGGAGAGAAAAGATGTTGATAGTCCAGATTAAGGGATCTGTGAGAATGGCAGAACAATGTGGGCGGCACGGTGGCACAGTGGTTAGCACTGCTGCCTCACAGTGCCCGAGACCGGGGTTCAATTCCCGCCTCAGGTGACTGACTGTGTGGAGTTTGCACATTCTCCCCGTGTCTGCGTGGGTTTCCTCCGGGTGCTCCGGTTTCCTCCCACAAATGTGCAGGCCAGGTGAATTGTCCGTGCTAAATTGCCCATAGTATTAGGTAAGGGGTAGATGTAGGGGTATGGGTGGGTTGCGCTTCAGCGGGTCGGTGTGGACTTGTTGGGCTGAAGGGCCTGTTTCCACACTGTAATGTAATCTAATCTGATCTAATGGTGTGTTGAACTGCCAGATTTGAAAGAACAGACAGTCCCACTGGGGTGGGAGGAGGGGAGAGAGGACATTGTCACAATGCTGGTCTGGTACAAGGTTACTTTGCCCTTGAGTTTTTTTCAGATGCCAGTACCTGCAGTAATTTGCTCCTGCCTATCGGTATTGGTGCTCTAAAAAAAATTAACTTCAACAGGCTTCTTGAAGTTCCATAGACAAACAAAATTTGTGGAAATTTGATTAACATAATCTGAGACGTGGCCAGTTTTGTAGATGGGACGCTCGTGTAGTGTGATCTTTTTGAAAGTCATTGAAATTTGAGTTGCACCAAATGTATTTTGTGCTTAAAAGTTGTGATCTTTTGCACTCATTTTACCTGTTTTAGACACATTGTGCCAAAAATTGGCAGCTCAACTGAAACTCCAGCTCTGGAAATAAAGCAGTAACTCTTTATCAACTATGCTTTACCAAATCAAGTTTCTTTGTATTGCACATATCTCTCCAGCGACACTATTATGTCAACTGATATTCTGGAGATGTGATGGGACATGTGCCTTTAGTTCACACAGTCCTGAAACTACAATTGAATTGCCTTGTGCAGCAGCATTATTAATGAAGGATTACAATAAATAACACCAGGTCATGGCCTAGTGGTATTATCGCTGGACTGTTAGTCCAGAGATGAAAAATGTGTTGCTGGAAAAGCGCAGGTCAGGCAGCATCCAAGGAGCAGGAGATTTGACATTTCAGGCATAAGCCCTTCTTCAGGAATGAGGAGGGTGTGCCAAGCAGGCTAAGATAAAAGGTAGGGAGGAGGGACTTAGGGGAGAGGCATTAGGAATGCGATAGTTGGAAGGAGGTCAAGGTGAGGGTGATAGGCCGAAGAAGGGGTGGGGGCAGAGAGGTCAGGAAGAAGATTGCAGATCAAGAAGGCGGTGCTGAGTCCAAGGGTTTGGACTTAGATAAGGTGGGGGGAGGGGAAATGAGGAAGCTGGAGAAATCTGCATTCGTCCCTTGTGGTTGGAGGGTTCCTAGGCGGAAGATGAGGCGCTCTTCCTCCAGGCATCGTGTTGCCATGGTCTGGCGATGGAGGAGGAGGCCAAGGACCTGCATGTTCTTGGCGGAGTGGGAGGGGGAGTTAAAGTGTTCAGCCATGGGGCGGTTGGGTTGGTTGGTGCGGGTGTCCCAGAGGTGTTCCCTGAAATGTTCCGCAAGTAGGCGGCCTGTCTCCCCAATGTAGAGGAGGCCACATTGGGTGCAGCGGATGCAGTAAATGATCTGTGTGGAGGTGCAGGTGAATTTGTGACGGTGTGGAGGTGCAGGTGAATGTTTTAATCCAGAGAGCAAGGTAATGTTCTGGGGACCCATGTTTGAATCCCACCATGGCAGATGGTGGAATTTGAGTTCAATAAAAGTCTGGGATTAAGAGTCTTATGATGACAAGAAACCATTGTCAACTGTTGGAAAAACTCATCTGGGTAACTAATGCCCTTTAGAGAAGGAAATTTCCATCCTTACCTGGTCTGGACCACATGTGACTCCAGACCCACAGCAATGTGACTGACTCTTAACTGCCTTTTGGGACAGGCAATAAATGCTGGTCTGGCCAGAATGAACAAAAAAAAATCAATAACAGTTACAGATAGCAGCATAATCTCGGGTATTCAGGGTATTATACAGGATATACTTTATTTCCAGCGTGGTGCCATTAAACACAAATTTTTTTCTTTGCTTCAGCTTCTATTCAGCTCAGAAACTGTCAAGTCCAAGAGGATTGCCTGTACCAGGTAACTGGGATCACAGACTCCTCATAGTGCTGGACTGAAACCAAATCTCATCAGTTCATAGGGCCAGGCCGCTGTGTACCTGCTGAATGCGCTAACAACATAACTTAATAAATTTGAAAGTGACCTCATTTTATCAGTAGAGGTAGTGCCAACAGTAAAACAGTTTCCGTAATCTGATTATATTTTTTAAATTGTTGGGTGGAGGATTTCTCCAGAGATTAGCAGCAATACAAGTTCTTTCTTGTAGTATCACTCCTCCCATGATGCGAAAATTTCAAGTGTCAAGCTGTGTGTTATTTCTAAACATTCTGTGTTAAACTGGTGATTGGGGAAAAACAAGCACTCATGTGACCCTGCCAGCAGTGGGACTACACCGGAAGGTGTTCGAGCTTTGAGGACTCAGGGCTATACTTTTATGGAAATGATGGGGGGAAAATATCCAGAATGGTTTGCAACTCGGCAAAGACCACTGCAACCAACCTCCCAATTCCACTTGCCCCCACCCCACAAACCAGGCTGCCATCCCTATCCCACCATGGAAAGGATTTTTGGAGGCCAAAGGGACTAGGAACCGAAGTGGGCTCCAGCATCTGCAGTCCTCACTTTCTCCTAGTGCACAGACACCCTGTCCAGTAGTCTTTGTTGGTTTAGCCAGTTAATGTGAGGTTGCTGCTGCTGATATAGTGTGGGGTGGTGACCCATATTTGATTCCAATGTCAGATGTCAACAAAATTACACTCATGCTTTTTCCTTATTCAGGAACAAACATGAGGGTCAAAGCCAAAACTCTTGAACTCCCTTCCTAGCAGCACTGTGGGTCTAACCACACCACATGGACTGCAGCGATTCAAGAAGGCAGCTCAACATCACCTTCTCCAGGGTAATTAGGGAGTAGGCAATAAGTGGTAGCACAACCAGAGACACTGTATCCCACAAGTGAATACATGACTTATGATGGGAGATCCTCTCCCAATGTTGTCAACTGGTGGTGATAGGGAGGGGCATTGTAATCTCCATAATATACTAGTTTGGTTGGTGCTCCTATGGATTTGACCTTCTTGTACCTTATAGATCCAAATGTCCTGTCCATGTATTTACTGTCTACCCACCCCAAAGCAATGTGAAAATTTTGTGAGTCAGCATACATTTACTAAGGCTAGTTCAGTGACTCCGGAAATTTCCTGACATGAGGTGCCTGCCTTCCCTGTGTAAATCTAGCCTACACATCCATTATTGCTAAAGGAGTAGTCGTCATGAATTGATGTAATATAGTCATAAAGGACAAGACATCTTTTTCTTAATAAGTGAAATATAACTTAGTCACCTCACAAAATGGAAGTCACATGGTAAGACCAATGTGTACTTAGGCTAATTTTTGAAGAACCGAAAACTGCGCAACATTGATTTTATTAGTAAATATACATCATGCTAGGTCATGCACCACAGAGAATTGACTGGACTGGTCACTTACCTTTCTCTGTTAAAAACAATAAATTCCTTCTGCACTGCATCTAGATGTTGCTGAAGATGTCCATTCTTCCAATGGTTAAACCAGATGATGAAAGAGACATTGAAAATATAGAGAGAAACACAGTAAGGGATTATGCTCTATAATATTTCACTCAGAATGTTCAATGCCATGGGCAAAATCAAGATCAATTAAATATGGCTGGTATGCAACATCGAATTTAGAATCTTCTGTTAATAATTTAAGCAGTCTCCAAACTCACATTTCAAGTACGCTACACCTCTCTGTATCTCGGGATGAGTTTTTAAAAAATCATTTACTATTTATCTGAGTTGATCTAGTATAAGACTGCTATCCCTGAGCCAATCATTTTACTTTTAATACATATAGTCATGTGTTATGTGACATGATAATATTGTTTACTATTAAAGCTTCCCAGGCACACTGTGTTTCTCTAACTCTCGCCTCCTCTCTCTCACACTCCTTCCAACCCACAATATGCTATCAGGTGCCTTGGCAATAGGTTCTGAAATTCCCTGGTTAAACCTCTTTGCCTCTCCATTTCTCTCTCCGCCTTTAAGACTCCCTTTAAAACTAACCCCTTTAGCTACACTTCTGGCCATCTGCCTCGTATCTCCTTCTTTGTTTTGTCTCAATTTTGTTTCTGTCAAGTGTCCCAAGGGTGTAGAAATGCAAGTTATTGAACATAAATTTAATATTATTGCAAGGTTCAATGTTAACAGCACTGACAGAATATACTAAAAATACATAGTTAACACACTTCTCATCTTCCTCCCAATTTTCCTATTCTATAATTTTGTCTTACTTATTTGGTTAATTATCTTTGCTGGCTTAGTCTGTCCCACTTATTTTTAAAACGGAAATTACGTCACATAATTGTATTGATCAAAGACTTTCAGCAGATCAAAAGATGAATAAGTGAAACTTGAAGTGATTGAAGTGTCTGAGTAACAGCTTAAACTTGCACATTTCTTCAAGTCAAAATGGCTGCCTCCAGGAAATGAAAAGTGTAGAACAAAATAATTATAGATTGTAGGGTCACCAGAGAAAAAAAATCAAATCAGTGATACTGGGGTGGCCAACATCATTAAGATCTATGCCAATCAACATACACAGCATGTTAATAGGTCAGTATTGTGACAGCATTTAACCTGGAAGGGAAATGTATAGTATCTTTAAAAAGGCTGTGCAATCTGTAATTGGTTTGAAGAATGTTTCAAAGAGATTTTCATTAATTGTGAAGGGATCAAATGTATTTTTCTTGAATAATAAGAAATCCTTGACCATGGAACAGCACCAACAGGAAAGAAGTTAAAATATAGATGCTGTGTGCCTGACACAAATGCAAAACTAAAGGCAGAAAGCAATCAGCATACATAAGGGGTGGCACAGTGGCTCAGTGGTTAACACTGCTGCCTCACAACACCAGGGAATCAAGGTTTGATTCCAGCCTTGCGTGACTGTCTGTGTGGAGTTTCTACATTCTCCTTGAGTCAGTATTGGTTTCCTCCCACAGTTCAAAGACGTGCTGGTTAGGTGGATTGGCCATGGTAAATGTGAGGTTATGGGGATAGGTAAGGGACTGGTTCTGGGTGGGATCTTCTTTGGCGGACTGGTGCAGACTCAATGGGCTGAATGGTCTCTTGCACTGCAGTGACTCTAGATTCTTCTTCCACATACATAGATACAAAGGGAAAGGAGACACAGGGAGAAAGAAGAATGCAGAATTCATGTGCGGTGAAATCTGTAAAGCTCTTCTTGAAACGTTGGTTGTTAGACAGCAAATAGAAAAATAGAAGGTTAGAGCCTCTTAGAGAAGCAATGTAGAAGTGAACTTGAATATACTGAACTGTAAAATCTGTGTGAATATCTTAGGCATGTATAACAGCTCAGTGAATTAGAGTACCAGAACATAAAGTGGGTATTGTTGATTGATTGGCTGAAAAGGAGACCTGGCAGGTTGTGTCATGATCCATGTAAGAATTGGTTCATACGTGTGTGGCTAATCCATGCTAACCATATATGGAAACTTTGAATGAAATGCAGCTGCCTGTGAACATGACTGCAGGGCCAAATCGATCATGTGAGAAAGTGAGAGATTCTATGTAATATAAGCAGAGTTTCAGGATAATTTCTTAAAATGCATCTTTTTCACAAGTGAAGGCTACAACATTTTAGAATTCATATAAATGATTTTAATGAGAGGACAAAGGTAGGTTTGCTAAATTTTGTAATGACATGAAGTTGGGTGTGAAAGTACATCATGAAGAGGACATTAGGAGACTACAAACGAACATTGACAGGTTAAATAAGTGGCAGGAGGCTGGAAGAACACAGCAGGCCAGGCAGCATCAGGAGGTGGAGAAATTGATGTTTCAGGTGTAACCCTTCTTCAGGTCACACCCAAAACGTCAACTTCTCCACTTCCTGATGCTGCCTGGCTTGCTGTGTTCTTCCAGCTTCCTGCCTGTCATTTTGGATTCTAGCATCTGCAGTTTTTTTTTGTCTCCAACCAGGTTAAATGAGTGGGCAAGGAGCTGGCAAATGGAATATGGAAAAACGCAAAATTTACAATTTTGACAGGAAATAGTGAATAATTATAAAGGTCTGAAAGACAGATGGATCTGGATTTTTTACTGCATGAAACATAAAGGTTTAGTATTCAGACACAACAAGCAATTAAGAAAGGTATGGATCAGAGTGGTGCTGAAAAAGCACAGCAGGTCAGGCAGCATCCAAGGAACAGGAAAATCGACGTTTCGGGCAAAAGCCCTTCATCGGGAATAGACTATTCTTGATGAAGGGCTTTTGCCCGAAACGTCGATTTTCCTGCTCCTCGGATGCTGCCTGACCTGCTGTGCTTTCCCAGCACCACTCTAATCCAGACTCGGGTTTCCAGCATCTGCAATCCTCGTTTTTACCTAATTAGGAAAGTTATAACTTATCGTGATGGGAATTGAATACAAAAGTTGGGAGGTTATACTTCAGTTATCAAGGGCACTGGTGAGACTATATCTGGAGTACTGTGTAACACTGGAAGCAGTTCAAAGAAAGTTTATGAGACTGATACCTGAAATGGGTGTGTTGTCTTATAATGAAAGATTGGACAGACTAGGATTTATCTGCTGGAGTTTAGAATAGTTAGAGGTGACTTGATTGATCCTTAGGATTCTTGACAGGGCAGAAATGGAAACATTTCCTCTTGTGCAGAATCTAGAACTATAGTCGCTAGTTAAAAGGTAACAATCACTTGTTTTAAATAGAGATTAGGAAAAATGTTTTCTCACAGAGGGCTGAGTGTTTTTGGAATATTCTTCCTCAAAAGGTGGAGTTCGAGTGTTATTAAGATAGTGATTGTCAGGCTGTTGTTAAGGAAAAACTTGAAAAGTTATCATAGGCAGACAGGAATGTGGGGTAATCAGATAAATCAGGGTCTTATTGAATGGGGGAAGGCTCAAGGGTCATATAGCCTATTGTTTTTCTGCTGTACGCAAGACACTGTTTGTTGTAGTTTGGCCACAATATTAACAAAATAATTCCTGCCCAATGGTTGACACAGCGGTGTCAAAATCTTAAAATATATTAGCTATACAAAAAGTAAATGCATGGAAGGAATAAGTATTTTGGGTTCTGTGATTTCACACATCCACATGTCATTCCTTCACCTGTTACTTTAGTATTGCTATTAAGCTGTTTCCTTAAAGGTTAATACTTCTGATAAAATGACAGAGCAAGATTTTCACAATAAGGCATCATTACATCTACTACTTACACTGGATAGTGCAATTTCAATGAGAATATTTATTCATTTGCTGAAAATCTTGGAAATAGATACCCCTTTTTGATAGGAATACAAAAATGTACATTTCAAGTTTTACTTCAAGCAATTGTGCTTTCTAAGAGTGGGCTGACAGGATCAGATAAACAGTTCCGTCATAGAATTCATTACAGATATCACAATATAACACAATAGCAATTCACAGAAAAGGTTATACTATCAGAACAAAGAGCCTGTTGTTTAATGCATGCACCAGCACTTTACAGGGCTTGTGTGGTGCTATTAAGGATATTAAATCAGCTGACTAACAGCCGATTATCTGTTCTTTAGTTAGTAAATTCCCATTTCATCTTTTTGACCTTATGAAACTATACTGCAAGATATTCACAGGCAGTTTTCTCTGCTATGTTAATGAAGTTGTAATCTCATTCAATTATATCAATTTTTACAGCAGGTAATTTAATCCAGACCCCCCCCCCCACCCCCACTTGTGCATTTAGCCAGCTTCCCTTTTAACACACTTGCACTATTTGCTCAGTTATTCCTTACGTTTGTGAATTCTATCACCCTCTGAATAATTCTCAATGAGACTTATCAGTGACTGGCTTCACTCCTCATTCTGTGTGTCCTTTGCAAATGGAAATAGTTTCTTTTCTTGTGAATATTAAGTAACTTGTAAAGACTTTTAGTTGGCCATCTCCCAGTGTTGCCTATATTCAAACAAGCCTCTCAATCCCCTCAGTCACATTAACATATTTTGCTAAACCTGTGAAGTCAATTGTTTCATAAAGATGTGTTAATGAGTACATTAGTAAGATAAATTACATTTTTCACATCCAGCACCCTATCTCCTCAGTTGGGAATTACCAAGCACAAGTGCCTAGATAATGGAGCATTAGCTGATAAATTGCTCCAACCCAAGACATGTCTTAAGTTTATCAAACAACTCATGCAAATCTTAAATATTTGAGGTACAATGTGACAACGAATGGAATCCAATAAAGTTTAAAATGCATCAAAGTATAACAGCCATAAAAAGTCTAATTTTGTGCAGCGTGACAGGATTCAATCCACCATTTGGTTGCAGAAAACATCCATATTGCATTCTCAAGACTGAGCTGTGGGTAATTATCACAATTGAAGTTAGGAGTGAACAATTGTTTTTCCGATGTGAGGGAAATATACAGTGGCATTCCACCAGTATTGGAACCGTTGCTATTTCAATATAAATTAATTATCCAGGCTTGAGTAACAGATTATTTCAGAGTTTGTAAATAATACTAAGCTTGGAGTGGAGTGAACAGAGGGGAGGATAGGAACAGACTTCAGGAGAACAGGCAGACTAGTGAAATGGTCAGGTGTTAGGTGAATAAAGTTGAACACAGAAAAGTGTCCAGTGCTTTAAAATAATTAAAGGAGGAAGGGTTTGAGAGAGGGGAAATGTAGATTTACAAAGCAAAATGATATGACAGCATCGCTGGGCAGCTATCTAGATGATGAGTGGGACAGCAAGGCTCAATGGTACAGTCATAAAGAAAAAGCAAAGAGTGTGAAAGGGGAAAAACATGGTAAAAAGGCAAAATGAATGGCTTTTTTTACTTAGTCATAGAGATGTACATCATGAAAACAGACCCTTCGGTCCAACCCGCCCATGCCGACCAGATATCCTAATATAAACTAGTCCCATTTGCCAACACCCGGCCCATATCCCCCCAAACCCTTTCTATTCATATACCCATCCAGACGCCTTTTAAATGCTGTAATTGTACCAGCCTCCACCACTTCCTCTGGCAGCTCATTCTATACACGCACCAACCTCTGCATGCAAAAGTTGCCACTTACGTCCCTTTTATATCTTTCCCCTTTCACCCTAAACCTATGCCCTCTGGTTATGGACTCCCCCACCCCAGGGAAAAGACCTTGTCTATTTATTCTATCCATGCCCCTCATGATTTTATAAACCTCTGTAAGGTCACTCCTCAGCCTCCGATGCTCCAGGGAAAACAGTCCCAGCCTATTCAGCCTCTCCCTATAGCTCAAATCCTCCAACCCTGGCAACATCCTTGTAAATTGTTTCTGGACCCTTTCAAGTTTCACAACATTCTCTCGATAGGAAGAAGACCAGAATTGCATGCAATATTCCAAAAGTGGCCCAACCAACATCTTGTACAGCCACAATATGACCTCCCAACTCCTATACTCTGATCAATAAAGAAAAGCATACCAAACACACTCTTCACTATCCTACCTACCTGCGACTCAACTTTCAAGGAACTACGAACCTGCACTCCAAGGTCTCTTTATTCAGCAACACTCCTCAGGACCTTAACATTAAGTGTTTAAGTCCTGCTCTGATTTGCTTTTGCAAAATGCAGCACCTCACATTTATCAAAATTAATCTTCATCTGCCATCCTTATCCCATTGGCCCATCTGATCAAGATTCTGTTGTAATCTGAGGTAACCTTCTTCGCTGTTCACTACACCTCCAATTTTGATGTCACCTGCAAACTTACTAACTATACCTCCTTTGTTCACATCTAAATCATTTATCGAAATGATGGAAAGCATTGATCCTTGTGGCACTCCACTGGTCACAGGCCTCCAGTCTGAAAAGCAACCCTTCACCACCACCCTCTGTCTTCTATCTTTGAGCTAGTTTTATGTCCACATGGCTAGTTCTCCCTGTATTCTATAAGATCTAACCTTGCTACCAGTCTCCCATGAGGAACCTTATCGAATGTCTTACTGAATGCATGTAGCATTAAGAACATATATGAATTAACAGCACAAATTGATGTAAATGATTATGAGCTTATAGCCATTTTGGAGTCATGGCTACAAGACGATTAAAGTTAGGAACTAAATATTCAAGGATATGCTGCTTTTCTTAAGGTCAGGCAGGAAAGAAGGAAGGGTGATGGGATGGCTTTGTTGGCATAGGACCAAATGATAAGATAGCAAGAAATTATCTGGGTTTGGAAGATGTAGAGTGCACACTGGTGGCGCTAAGAAATAATAAGGGGAAGAAAACAGTGGTAGGCGTAGTCTATAGGTCAAAACTGAAAATGTGTTGCTGGAAAAGCACAGCAGGTCAGGCAGCATCCAAGGAGCAGAAGAATCGACGTTTCGGGCATGAGCCCCTGAAGAAGGGCTCATGCCTGAAACGTCGATTCTCCTGCTCCTCAGATGCTGCCTGACCTGCTGCGCTTTTCCAGCAACACATTTTCAGCTCTGATCTCCAGCATCTGCAGTCCTCACTTTCACCTAGTAGTCTATAGGTCACCTAGCAGTTTCTGTCTGAAAGGACAGAGAATAAATCAGGAGATAACGAAGGCACATAAAAAAAGCAGTAGACTAACCATGGCTGACATTCATGTTCATGTAGATTGGAAAAGTCAAATTGACAGAGGTAGCTTCAAGAAAGAAATCATAGAGTGTTTTTGGGACAGTTTCCCAGAACAAGATGCAGTAGATCCAATCAGAGCTCAGGCTATGTTGAATCTGCTAATGTACAATGACGCAGATTCAATAAATGATCCCCTAAGAAACAGTGACCATCCCATGGCAGAATTTAGCATTCAATTTGTGAGGGAGAAACTTGAGTTGGAAACAACCGTGCTCGATTTAATTTGAGTCATTACAAAGCACAGAGGACAGAGTTAGCTGGAGTGGGTTGCGAAAGCAATTTGGCAGCAGTTAAGAACCAATGGCTGATGTTTAAGAAAATGACTCACATCAAGGGTATATCCCAGTCAGTAAAAAAGATTATAGGAAGGAGACAGGCTAACCATGGTTAATGAGGAGAATTACAATAGCACTAAATTGCGAGAAAATACATACAAAGTGGTGAAGAGGATTGGGGAAGTTTCATGGAAAACCAGGGAATGGCAAAGAAAGTGAATAAATAGTTTGAATCAATCTTCATGGTAGAGGACATTAGTAAATTTCTAAAGATACTTAGTAATCAAGGGGCAAAAGGAGAAGAGGAAAACAATGCAATAACAATTGCTAGATAAAAAGTACTTGGGAAACTAGCGGGGGTAAAAGCCACTTGGTTCCCTGGATATAACAGGAAGCATCCTAGGATATTAATGGAAGTAATGCACTGCAGTAATCTTCCAAGAATCATTGGATAGTGGAAAAAGGTCAATGTAACACCTTATTCAAAAACAGGAGACACAAACTAGATGGTAAGGCTAGTGGTGAGGATGACACTAATAATCTGCATAGGAATAAAGTCAGATTAAGTAAGTGGACAAAGTTTGGTGGGTATAATATAATGTGGGAAAATATGAGGTTATGCATTTTGGCAGAAAGAACAGAAGAGCTGAATATTATTTAAATGCAGAAAGATTACAGGAAGAATGACCCACAAAAGGTTATCATACAAACTCAGTAGGTAATGCAGAAGGGAGTGGAATGCAATGTTGACCTTTATATCAAAAGTAATGGAGTCTAAAAAGTCTTAGTAAAACTACACAAGGCACTAGCCAGACCACAGCTGGAATACTGTGAATAGTTTTAGTCTGCGGAAACATAAACTGGCATTGGAGGCAGTCCAGAGAATTTCAGTAGGTTGATGCTGGGTATGAAGGGTTTTGCTTATGAGGAGAGGTTAAGAACATACAGATATAAGAAATAGGAGGCCATTTGGCCCTCAAGCCTGCTCCACCATTCAACAAGATCATGGCTAATCTGCCCTGGCCTCAACTCCTCTCATGTGCCAGCTGTTCACAGCCATCAATTCCTGAATGTTTCAAAAATCTATCTACCTTCTCTTTAAGGATTTTCAATGATCTAGCCTCCACAATTCTCTGGGAATAAGAATTCCAGACATTCACTACCCCTCTGGGAGAAGAAATTCGTTCAAGGCATAAACATGATAAATTATTTTTAGCAAATGGGGAAATAGAGTCATAGAGTCCTGCAGCATGGAGACAGGCCCTTCAGCACAAACAGGTCCATGCCAACCAAAATGTCCATGCCCCCCATTCCATTTCCTTGCACTTGGCCCATATCCTTCTCAACCTTTCCTGTGCACATGTTTGTCCAAATGCCTTTTAAATATTGTTAATGTTCCTGCCTCAACCACTTCTGCTGGCAGCTCATTCCATATGTGTACCACCCTCTGTGTAACAACACTGCCCCTCAGGTTCCCATTTATTCTTTCCTGTCTTACCTTAAACTGATGCCATTTAATCCTCAATTCCCCAACCCTGGGGAAAAAAACTGAGTGCATTCACCCTATCCATGCCTCTCACGATCTTATACATTTCTATAAGATCTCCCCCTCAGTCTCCTACGTTCCAAAAGGAAAAAGTCCTAGCTTGTCCAACCTTTTCCTATAACTCAGTCCCTTGAGTCCTGGCAAATTCCTTGCAAATTTTTTCCACATTCTTTCCAGTTTAATAACATCCTTCCTTTAGCAAGGTGGCCAAAACTGAACACAATACTCCAAGTGTGACCTCATCAACATCCTGTACAACTGCAACATAACTTCCCAACTTCTATACTCAGTGCCCTGACTGATGAAGGCCTGTGTGCCAAAGCTTTCTTCACTGCCCTGTCTACCTGTGTCTCCACTTTCAGAGAACTGTGCACCTAAACTCCGAGGTCCCACTGTCCCACTACACTCCTTAAGGCCCTACCATTCACCATGAAACGCCTACCTTGATTTGACTTTCCAAAACACAACATCTGACATTTATCCATATGAAACCCCATTTGCCGTTTCTCGGCCCACTTCCCCAGGTGATCAAGGTCTTGCTGCTATTTCTGATAACCTTCCTCACTGTCCACGACACTGCCTATTTTAGTGTAATCAGCAAATCATGCCTTGTACATTCTCATTGCTATAGATAACAAACAGCAATGGGCTCAGCACCAACCAATGAGACACACCATTAGTCACAGGCCTCCAATTCGACAAGCATCCTTCCACTATTAACCTCTGCTTACTACCATCAAGCCCATTGCGAATCGAATTTGCTAGCTCCCCCTGGATTCCATGCAATATAACCTTCCAGAGCAGGCTACTAGGTGGAATCTTATTAAAGGCCATTACTGAAATCCATCTAGACTTTAAGTCTACTGCCCTGCCCTCATCAACCTTCCTGATAACTTCATCAAAGAACTCTAACAAATTTGTGAGGCATGATCTCCCACATACAAAGCCATGCTGACTACTCCTAACTAAATCCTGCCTTTCCAAATGCATGTATATCTTGTCCCACGGAATCTTCTCAAATAACTTAAAACCTGTCATCCAGGGTCCCTACTTCTGCCAACCTTGCCCTTTACCTTCATAGGCACATATACAGGTTGAACTCTAGCTGTCACATTTTTAAAGGCCTCCACTTGCCAGAGGGCCTTTGCCTGCAAACAAACTACTTCAGGGTAAAAGTGAGGACTGCAGATGCTGGAAATCAGACTCTACTTCAATCAACCCCTAAAAGCTCCTGTCTAAATAGTAAGACATTGAACTTATATTTTTCTGCCTGCCTTCGCAGTTGAAGACACAAGTTATACTAGAAATGGAGGAAGTGAGGACTGCAGAAGGTGGAGATTAGAGTCGAGAGTGTAGTGCTGGAAAAGCACAGCAGGTCAGGCAGCATCTGAGGAGCAGAAGAATTGATGTTTCGGGTATAAGCCCTTCATCAGGAATGAGGCTTGTGGGCTGGGAGCTGAGAGATGAATGGGAGGGGGGTGGGATTGGGGGAAGTTAGCTGAGAATGCGATAGGTCGATGAAGGTGAGGGAGAAGGTCATAGGTCGGGGGGGGAGTGGAGTGGATAGATGGGAAAGGTGACAGACAGATCAGGAGGGTGGTGTCAAGTTGGCGGCTTGGGACTGGGATAATGTGGGGGGAGGGGAAATGAGGAAACTGTTGAAATTCACATTGATCCCATGTGGTTGCAGGTTCCCAAGGCAGAATATGCCTAGCAGCTAAAAGGTGAGAAAATTAAGTTGATTGTTACTTACAGTGAGGGAGAAATTCAACAAACTAAAATCTGACAAATCTACTTTACCAGATGGTCTTCATCCTAGGATTTTAAAAGACAGAGCTGTAGTGATTGTGGATGCACCAGTTGTTATATTCTAAAACAGCTTCAGCAGACTTTGAAGTTAGCAAATGTAACATCAACATTCAAGGAAGGAGTGTTTGAGAAACTGGGAGGTACAGGTTGGTTAGTCTGACATCAGTCATTGGGAAAATGCTATTATGGAGAAGGTCCCAACAACATATTTCCATAAACTAGGATTCCAATAAAGCAGTTGCTTAGATGTCACATTAAAAGAGAAGGAATTGTGGGAATATATTTGCATAGACAGAGAGTTCATTAATGTTTGGGATAAATGGAGCCTTCTTGAGTTTGTGACCAGTGGAGTGCATCAACAATCAGAGTTGGGGCCTTAGCTATTTACAATACATGTTAATAACAAACATAAGCTTGTAATGTTACATAGCAAGGTGGGAATGTAGCTATGAAGAGATTACAGGGGCTGCAAAGAGATTGAGACAAGCAATATGAATGGATAAGGTGGCAGGTAGATGGGGTAAAATATCAGAAGTATGAGGTTCTTGTGTCATGAGAAAAGCAGAATTCTTTTTAAAAGCCAATGAAGCTTGTAAATATTGATATTCAGACAGGCTTGGAGGTTCGCTACAACTGTACAGGGCTTTTGTGAGAACACACTAGGGTTACTGTGTGCAATATTGGTCTCCATATTTAAGGAAGCTTTATTTGTATTAGAATGATACATCACTTTTTCACTGGAGAAGTCCTTTGGACGAGAGGACTATTGAGTAAATTGAGTCCATATCCTTTGGGTTTTAGGAGAGAGACAGATAATCTCTTCAGAAGGGACTTGACAAGTGTAATGCAGACTGTTTTACATATAAGTATTGTAATATTCTAAGTTTGGAGTTTTGGTTTTTGCATGAGTAACATGAGTTTTTTGTGTGTCTGCAGTTAATAATTAACTTGTAAGTATTTTGGTGACTACAGCAATTTATTTTCAAAATTTTTGAAGCCTAATTTTAGAATTAATGGGTCTTTGTGGATATTGGCAGAATATTACGACCAAACAAGAGAAAAAAGTTCTACTTTAGAAGATCAGGAGGGTTTTTTTTATTTTAAGGGAGACACCCATTGCTTTGAGACAGAGAGTTATCTTTTAGTTTCACTTTGAGTTTTGGGAACCCTGTGAAGTCCTTCAATGAAGATGCTTGTATTAGACCAATACTTCTGAGAACAAAAGGATACAATGAACTATGTTACTGAACTATGTTACCTTAGAGTGAAAAGTTAGTGTTAGTCCCAGACTAGAAGTATTAGGATAAAACTCTGACTAGGTTGCCTAAAGTTGAAGAAGGGTCACCGGACCTGAAACGTTAACTCCACAGATATTACCAGCAATTTCTGTTTTTGTACTTACAGCTCACAAGTGATTTAAACTTATCAAGGTGTTAGAGGCAGGAGCTTGGGTGGGAGTACTGTATACATGGTATATCTGAGTACATTACAAAGTGTGCTTTTGGTACTATACCATTGCATGTGTTATGGATACTATACAAGAGTTACTGTTTCTCTTCAAAGGAGTGTTTTGGGATTATTGAGATTTTACTTTTAATATTTGTTTAGAAATTTTTGAATTTGTTATAATTAGTTAGTTTGGTTTATTCTATTTTATCTTCTTTTATTTTGTTAAAAAAACCTGTTCTATTGTTAAAGGAAAACTTGCAGCATTGCATGCTTATGTTTCATTAAAACCAAAAAAATAACATGGTCTATCAAGCCAGATCCCAGTTTGAGATCTGACTTATCTATGAATAACACCAGCTGAGATCATTAACACAAGGCAATTACTGAGATAGCATCTCTTTGAATCTGGGTGACAGGGGCATGGTCTCAGCATAAGGGGCTGATCACTGAGATAAGGCAAGCTTTCTTCACTCAAAGGTGTGTGAATTTTTGGAATTCTGCATATTAGAGGAGGTTGCGGATTCTGCAATCTTGTATATATTTAAAGTTAAAAATCACACATCTCCAGGTTATAGTCCAACAGGTTTATTTGGAAGCACTAGCTTTCGAGGTTGCTGCCTCTTCATTAGGTGGTTGTGGAACCGTACCAGAACACACAGAACTTATAGCAAAAGAGTTACAGTGTCGTGGAGCTGTAATGATATATTAAATAAATTTAGATTAGGTCTTTCATCTTTCAGAATGGGATATGCTAGTTTCAGTTCTTTAATGTGTAAACCCCAGAGCTCTTTTAAAGTTACATTTTCAGGATAGCTTCAGCTTTTCTAACAGTAAATGCCATCTCAGCTCAGACAATGCATTAAAGGTCTGAGGTTAAACTCTGTTTGTGTCTCAACCTTGAATCAGACTGGTTCTGTTTCTAAAGTGGGACTCTCAGAATCTTAACATGGATTTATGCAGTTTTTGAGTAAAATGAATGTAATTCTGCAAATTCTGCAAGTGATTTTTTAACTTTGCCACCCTAGTCCAACACCGGCACCTCCAAATCATGAATATATTTAAATCAGAGATGAACAGATGCTTGTCCTTCTAGAATATGAGGAGATAAAATGGATTTGAAGCCAAAGCTCAGCCATGCTTGTATTGGGTGAGGGAGCAGGCTTGATGAGCTGTATGACCTACTCCTGCTCCTATTTTTATGTTCTAATGTTACTATGGTGAAACGAGAGAATGTGGATTGTTCTCCTGAGATATTTAAGGAGAGATTTAATAGTTGTTCAAAATTGAGGGGTGTTATTAGAATAGATAAAAAGAAACTGTTTCCCTGAGGCAGGAGGATGATTAAACAGAAGACAACCATTTAAAATAAATGACAAAAAACATGACAGTAAGGTGTGGATGTTTTTTTGTAAATGAAGCGAGCTGTTCTGATTTGGTCTGTGCAGTCTCAAAGTGCAGTGGAAGCAGATTCAATTGTAACTTCCAAAAGGGATTTGATATGTACTTGAAGGGGGAAACATTTCCTGGACCACAGGAAATGAGTAGGAGAGTGGGAGTAATTGGATAGCTCTTCCAAAGATCTGGCACAAACATAATGGAACCAAATGGGCCTCCCTCTGTGTCATATGATTCTATGACAAATTCACCCAAACTATTTTCAGGTTCTTCCCTTTTCTAGACTCGGAACTCAATAACCCACTCCATATTTTTCATCTGTAAAACATAAGGGTCTGGAAATTAATCCTATAATTTTGGTTTGCTAATGCTCAATAATTAGATGTGTTCTTCCATGGTTGCAATTTTAATTACATATAACCAGATGGCCTGTCACCTTTCTCATTGTGAGTCAGAGTACACTGTTTGCCAAAAATATGTTGTCATCAATAAAGCAAATCAAAGATGGATTTTCATTTATATAGCTCCTTTCACAGGAGACCCAAAGCAATGAAATACTTTACAAGTGCAGTTACTATTGTAGTACAGAAAATGTGGCAACCAATGTTTGCATCACAAAATCAACCCAACGGCAATATGTAACGATCATCTACTCTGTTGGTTGAGGAATATTGATCAGGATAATAGGAGTCTCCTATTAGTGCTGTGGAATAGTGTTATGGAACTTTTTTAAATCCAGGGGTCTCAGTTTAGTGACTTATCTATAAAATAGGATCTCTGACTGTACCATGTTCCTTGAAACATACTGGAGTGTCATCTTAAAGTCTGAGCTCAGGTTCCTGACTAGGAATTGAACTAATAAGAGTTACACTTGCAAAATGTTTAACCTATTCAGATAGTTTACAAAATGGTTGTATGAATTGTATTCTCACTTGACTTTAAGCATTCTAATTTAAAAAAAACTAATGCCTTTCAAATTGCAGTGAAAATATTTCATAGTGACTGCACTATATAGGCTATAGGTAATAAAATGGTAAAGTATGTGTTTTCACTACAGATATAGCACAACATGCTTTAAAATACATGGTGCAGAACACTATTGAGATTGAAAAGAGCAATTAATTGGAACTTGCCATGAAAGGAAAAACTTGAATTACACAGAGCTTTCATGACCACTGGATATCGTAAAGCACATTACATTATATTATTACATTATATAAGATGAGATGTAAAAGAGAGCTATTATATAAGAACATCACATTTCCTAACAGTTATAACAATTAGCAAAATGTTAACACCTTGGGAAGGAAGCTAACCTAAAATTCTAAGACTGATGAGTATTTTTACTAGTCATCTTTGACACGTTTGTATGTCCTATTCATTAATATTTGCAATTTTCTCTCCGAAAATGATTGATTTATTTTAGGTGGTTACGGTTTGACAGAAACTGACATTTATGTGAACACATAGATAGCTTCCAACAGCCCAGAATGGTGATATAGGCCTAACACCTGGCAGGACAGTCTCCTGGAGTGGTGGTCTCAGCCTGGTGTGGAGGTCTTCTTTGATGGCTTCCTGGTATTCTAGCAGCCCAGCATGAAGTCTAGTCCTGGCGTGTAGATTCACCCTTGCCACCTAGGTGGCTTCTAGATGTTCCAACAACCCAGCATAGAGGTTCAGTCCCAGTGCTGCAATCTCATCTCAGTGTGTTAAGAGTGGTCTCAGGCTGGCCTTGCATGGCAAGTTTTGCCTGGTTTTCCAGCATATTCTGAACCCAGAAGCCATTAATTGAACTGTGATAAACTTTTACCTTTTTTTCTTCTTTTTATGACTTCTGTCATTAATTTAGGTGCTGTGATATGGCGACTTTTAAAACTTTTCACTGTTCTTTTTTGTAAAAGTACATGTGACAATAAGTTGCTATTCTATTCTATTTTACATGTGAACACTAGTCCATTAAGATAAACCCATAGTGTTCCTGATCTGAGTGTCCACATTTGTAAAGCTACCTGGTAGTTAGCAATCAGAACAGTAATTCCCCATCTCCTTCTTCAAGCCCCAGGTCAAACATCACTTTTAGATGTCCACAAACATTGAAACTGGACCAAACTTTAGCGAGCAGAAAAGCATACAAAATCCATTTATATAAATCGGATTTGATGGTCTCAGAAACTCTTACCAAATGCTAAGTTGCAGAAAACTCCCATACAGTCAATTCTGACATTTACTTGTTTCAGCATTCCATGAAATAGTCTGTATTAAATTCACAGCAATAAGTGGGTCTTAAGTTCAGTAAGTCCAGAGCCATATAACTATCAGAAAACACAACAAGCCTTGGGCTTCTTACCTCGTCAAACGAGGTCGGATCTCAAGATTTGACAACTCAACACCTATACTACACTTAATGGTAAGGTCCGAGGGAGTGTTGCTGAACAAAGAGACTTTGGAGTACAGGTTCATAGCTCCTTGAAAGTAGAGTCACAGGTAGACTGAGTAGTGAAGAAGATGTTTGGTATGCTTTCCTTTATTGGTCAGAGAATTGAGTACAGGAGTTGGGAGGTCATGTTGTGGCTGTACAGGACGTTGGTTAGACCACTTTTGGAATTTGCGTGCAGTTCTGATCTCCTTCCTATCAGATGTATGTTGTGAAACTTGAAAGGGTTCAGAAAGATTTACAAGGATGTTGCCAGGGTTGGAGGATTTGAGCTGTAGGGAGCAGCTGAGTAGGCTGGTGTTGTTTTCCCTGGAACGTCGGAGGCTGAGGGGTGACCTTATAGAGGTTTATAAAATCATGAGGGACATGGATTAATCTGTGGCTGTGGCTCTGAGATTCAGAAGGGAAAGGGGGAGAAGAAGAGAGCGCTAGTTATAGGGGACTCTCTAGTTAGAGGGACGGACAGGCGGTTCTGTGGACATGGGCGAGACTCTCGGATGGTTTGTTGCCTCCCGGGTGCTAGGGTCCGAGACGTCTCGGACCGTGTCTTCAGAATCCTTAAGGGGGAGGGTGTGCAGCCAGAAGTCGTGGTACACATTGGCACCAACGACATAGGTAGGAAGAGGGGCGGGGAGGTCATTCAAGAGCTCAAGGAGTTAGGCTGGAAGCTAAAAGCTAGGACAGACAGAGTCGTCATCTCTGGGTTGTTGCCGGTGCCACGTGACAGAGAGGCAAAGAATAGGGAGAGAGTGCAGTTGAACACGTGGCTGCAAGGATGGTGTAGGAGGGAGGGCTTCAGATATTTGGACAATTGGACTGCATTCTGGGGAAGGTGGGACCTGTATAAACAGGACGGGTTGCACCTGAACCAGAAGGGCACCAATATCCTGGGGGGTAGGTTTGCTAGCACTCTTCGGGGGGGTTTAAACTAATTTGGCAGGGGGATGGGATCCGGACTTGTAGTCCAGCAAGTAAGCTAGCTGTGTGTCAGGATGTCCAAGACTGTAGGGAGGCTGTGGAGAAGGTAGCACTGACAGGGACTACTTACGGACACAGAGATGGGCTCAAGTGCGTATACTTCAATGCAAGGAGTATCAGAAATAAGGTGGGTGAACTTAAGGCATGGATCGGTACCTGGGACTACGATGTTGTAGCCATCACGGAAACATGGATAGATGAGGGACAGGAATGGCTGTTGGAGGTTCCTGGTTACAGATGTTTCAGTAAGATTAGGGAGGGTGGTAAAAAAGGAGGGGGGGTGGCATTGCTAATTAGAAATGGTATAACGGCTGCAGAAAGGAAGTTTGAGGGAGATCTGCCTCTGGAGGTAGTATGGGCTGAAGTCAGAAATAGGAAAGGTGCAGTCACCTTGTTGGGTGTTTATTATAGGCCCCCCAATAGCAGCAAAGATGTGGAGAAACAGATTGGGAAACAGATTTTGGAAAGGTGCAGAAGCCACAGGGTCGTAGTCATGGGCGACTTCAACTTCCCAAATATTGATTGGAAGCTCTTTAGATCAAGTAGATTGGATGGGGCGGTGTTTGTGCAGTGTGTCCAGGAAGCTTTTCTAACGCAGTATGTAGATTGTCCAACCAGAGGGGAGGCCATATTGGATTTGGTACTCGGTAACGAACCGGGACAAGTGGTGGGCTTGTTAGTGGGTGAACATTTTGGTGATGGCGACCACAATTCTGTCACTTTCACCTTGGTTATGGAGAGGGATAGGTGCACACAACAAGGAATTTTTTACAATTGGGGGAAGGGAAATTACGATGCTGTAAGACAGGATTTGAGGAGCATACGTTGGGAGCATAGGCTGTCAGGGAAGGATGTGGTGGAAATGTGGGACTTTTTCAAGGAGCAGATACGACGTGTCCTTGATATGTATGTACCGATCAGGCAGGAAAGAAATGGTCGTGTGAGGGAGCCTTGGTTGACGAGGGAGGTTGAATGTCTAGTAAAGAGGAAGAAGGAGGCTTACATAAGGTTGAGGAAACAAGGTTCAGACAGAGCAGTGGAGGGATACAGGATAGCCAGAAGGGACCTGAAGAAAGGGATTAGGAGAGCTAAGAGAGGGCATGAAAAAGCCCTGGCGGATAGGATCAAGGATAACCCCAAGGCATTCTATGCGTATGTGAGAAACCTGAGAATGACGAGAACGAGGGTAGGTCCGATCAAGGACAGTGGTGGGAGACTGTGTATTGAGTCGGAAGAGATAGGAGAGGTCTTGAACAAGTACTTCTCTTCAGTATTTACGAACGAGAGGGACTGTATTGTTGAAGAGGAGAGTGTGAAACGGACTGATAAGCTAGAAGAGATATCTGTTAGGAAGGAAGATGTGTTGGACATTTTGAACAACTTGAGGATAGACAAGTCCCCCGGGCCTGACGGGATATATCCTAGGATTATGTGGGAAGCAAGAGAGGAAATTGCAGTACCGTTGGCAATGATCTTCTCGTCTTCACTGGCAACGGGGGTGGTACCAGGGGACTGGAGAGTAGCGAATGTTGTGCCCCTGTTCAAAAAAGGGAATAGGGATAACCCCGGGAATTACAGGCCAGTTAGTCTTACTTCTGTGGTAGGCAAAGTAATGGAAAGGGTACTGAGGGATAGGATTTACGAGTATCTGGAACGGCACTGCTTGATTAGGGACAGCCAGCACGGATTTGTGAAGGGTAGGTCTTGCCTTACAAGTCTTATTGAATTCTTCGAGGAGGTGACCAAGCATGTGGATGAGGGTAGAGCAGTGGATGTAGTGTACATGGATTTTAATAAGGCATTTGATAAGGTTCCCCATGGTAGGCTTATGCGGAAAGTCAGGAGGCATGGGATAGAGGGAAATTTGGCCAATTGGATAGAAAACTGGCTAACCGGTCGAAGTCAGAGAGTGGTGGTAGATGGTAAATATTCAGCATGGAGTCCAGTTACAAGTGGAGTTCCGCAGGGATCAGTTCTGGGCCCTCTGCTGTTTGTAATTTTTATTAATGACTTAGATGAGGGAGTCGAAGGGTGGGTCAGTAAATTTGCAGATGATACAAAGATAGGTGGAGTTGTGGACAGTGAGGAGGGCTGTTGTCGGCTGCAGAGGGACTTAGATATGATGCAGAGCTGGGCTGAGGAGTGGCAGATGGAGTTCAACCCTGCCAAGTGTGAAGTTGTCCATTTTGGAAGAACAAATAAGAATGCGGAATACAGGGTTAATGGTAGGGTTCTTGGTCAGGTGGAGGAACAGAGGGATCTTGGGGTCTATGTACATAGATCTTTGAAGGTTGCCACTCAGGTGGATAGAGTTTGTAAGAAGGCCTATGGAGTATTATCGTTCATTAGCAGAGGGATTGAATTCAAGAGTCGTGAGGTGATGTTGCAGCTGTACAGGACTTTGGTTAGGCCACATTTGGAGTACTGTGTGCAGTTCTGGTCGCCTCACTTTAGGAAAGATGTGGAAGCTTTGGAGAGGGTGCAGAGAAGATTTACCAGGATGTTGCCTGGAATGGAGAGTAGGTCATACGAGGATAGGTTGAGAGTTCTCGGCCTTTTCTCGTTGGAACGGCGAAGGATGAGGGGTGACTTGATAGAGGTTTATAAGATGATCAGAGGAATAGATAGAGTAGACAGTCAGAAACTTTTTCCCCGGGTACAACAGAGTGTTACAAGGGGACATAAATTTAAGGTGAAGGGTGGAAGGTATAGGGGAGATGTCAGGGGTGGGTTCTTCACCCAGAGAGTGGTGGGGGCATGGAATGCGCTGCCCGAGGGAGTGGTAGAGTCAGATTCATTGGCGACCTTTAAGCGGCATTTGGATAGGTACATGGATGGGTGCTTAATCTAGGATAGAAGTTCGGCACAACATCGTGGGCCGAAGGGCCTGTTCTGTGCTGTATTGTTCTATGTTCTATGTTCTATGGATAAGGTAAATAGACAAGGTCTTTGCCCTGGGTTGGGGAGTCCAGAACTAGAGGGCATAGGTTTAGGGTGAGAGGGGAAAGATATAAACGAGACCTAACAGGCAAGAGGAAGTGGTGGAGGCTAGTACAATTGCAACATTGAAAAGGCATTTGGATGAATAGGAAGGTTTTGGAGGGATATGCTTAGATTAGATTCCATAGAGTATGGAAACAGGCCCTACGGCCCAACAAATCCACACCGACACTTCGCAGAGTAACCCACCCAGACCTATTCCCCTAACCCCGATATTTACCCCGACTATTGCACCTATCACTACGGGCAATTTAGCATGGCCAATTCACCTAACCTGCATATCTTTGGATTGTGGGAGGAAACCGGAGCACCCGGAGGAAACCCACGCAGACACGGGGAGAATGTGCAAACTCCACACAGACAATCGCCCAAGGTGGGAATCGAATCTGGGTCCCTGGCATGTGAGGCAGCAGTGCTAACCACTGAGCCACCAAGCTGCCCAAAGAAACACGGGCTCGTCCGGGATGGACCAGGTGCTAGCAGATAGGACTAGACTGGGTTGGGATATCTGGTCAGCATGGACGAGTTAGAAAACAAGGTCTGTTTCCGTGCTGCACACCTCTATGACTCTATGGTAGGACAGTGCGAAAAACCCCAAATAAAGAAATTGTTAAACTGTACGTTAGTCTCTTGCCATGATTTGAGGTTAAAAATCACCCGCGATCTCAGCTATCTGTAAGAATAATAGGGTGGTTATGGTTGAGGATTTTTACTTTCTAAACATAGACTGGGACTGCCATAGCGTTAAGGGTTTAGATGGAGACAAATTTATTAAGTGTGTACAAGACAATTTTCTGACTCATTATGTGGATGTACCTACTAGAGAAGGTGCAAAACTTGACCTACTCTTGGGAAATAAGGCAGGGCAGGTGACTGAGGTGTCAGTGGGGGAGCACTTTGGGGCCAGTGACCATAATTCTATGGATTTACATTAATGATGGAAAAGGATAGACCAGATCTAAAAGTTGAAGTTCTAAATTGGAGAAAGGCCAATTTTGACAGTATTAGGCAAGAACTTTCAAAAGCTGATTGGGGGCAGATGTTCGCAGGTAAAGGGTCAGCTGGAAAATGGGAAGCCTTCAGAAATGAGATAACAACAATCCAGAGAAAGTATATTCTTGTTAGGGTGAAAGGAAAGGTTGGTAGATATAGGGAATACTGGATGACTAAAGAAATTGAGGGTTTGGTTAAGAAAAAGAAGGAAGCATATGTAAGATATAGACAGGATAGATCGAGTGAATCCTTAGAAGAGTATAAAGGAAGTAGGAGTATACTTAAGAGGGAAATCAGGAAGGCAAAAAGGGGACATGAGATAGTTTTGGCAAATAGAATTAAGGAGAATCCAAAGAGTTTTTATAAATACATTCAGGACAAAAGGATAACAAGGAGAGAATAGTGCCCATCAAAGTTCAGCAGGCGGCCTTGTGTGGAGCCGCAGAAAATGGGGGAGATACTAAATGAGTATTGTGCATCAGTATTTATTGTGGAAAAGGATATGGAAGATATAGACTGTAGGGAAATAGATGGCGATATCTTGCAAAATGTCCATATTACAGAGGAAGATGTGCTGGATGTCTTGAAACGGGTAAAGGTGGATAAATTCCCAGGACCTGATCAGGTGTACCCGAGAACTCTGTGGGAAGTTAGAGAAGTAATTGCTGGGCCTCTTGCTGAGATATTTGTATCATTGATAGTCACGGGTGAGGTGCCAGAAGACTGTAGATTGATTAACGTGGTGCCACTGTTTAAGAAAGGTGGTAAGGACAAGCCAAAGAACTATAGACCAGTGAGCCTGATGTCGGTAGTGGGCATGTTCTGGAGGGAATCCTGAGGGACAGGATGTACATGTATTTGGAAAGGCATGGACTGATTAGGGATAGTCAGCATGGCTTTGTGTGTGGGAAATCATGTCTCACAAACTTGATTGAGTTTTTTTGAGGAAGTAACAAAGAGGATTGATGAGGGCAGATCTATATGGACTTCAATAAGGCGTTCGACAAGGTTCCCAATGGGAGACTGATTAGCAAGGTTAGATCTCATGGAATACAAGAAGAACTAGCCATTTGGATACAGAACTGGCTCAAAGGTAGAAGACAGAGGGTGGTGGTGGAGGGTTGTTTTTCAGACAGGAGGCCTGTGATCAGTGGAATGCCACAAGGATCGTAGCTGGGTCCTCTACTTTTTGTCATTTACATAAATGATTTGGATGCGAACATAAGAGGTACAGTTAGTAAGTTTGCAAATTGGAGGTGCAGTGGACAGCGAAGAGGGTTACCTCAGATTACAACAGGATCTTGACCGGATGGACCAATGGGATGACCAGTGGTAGTTGGAGTTTAATTCAAATAAATGCAAGGTGCTGCATTTTGGGAAAGCAAATCTTAGCAGGACTTATACACTTAATGATAAGGTCCTAGGGAGTGTTGCTGAACAAAGAGACCTTGGAGTGCAGGTTCATAGCTCCTTGAAAGTGGAGTCGTAGGTAGATAGGATAGTGAAGGTGGCGTTTGATATGCTTTCCTTTATTGGTCAGAGTATTGAGTACAGCAGTTGGGAGGTCATGTTGCGGCTGTACAGGACATTGGTTAGGCCACTGTTGGAATATTGTGTGCAATTTTGGTCTCCTTCCTATCGGAAAGATGTTGTGAAACTTGAAAGGGTTTAGAAAAGATTTACAAGGATGTTGCCAGAGTTGGAGGATTTGAGCTATAGGGAGAGGCTGAACAGGCTGGGGCTGTTTTCCCTGCAGCGTCTGAGGCTGAGGGGTGACCTTATAGAAATTTACAAAATTATGAGGGGCATGGATAGGGTAAATAGGCAAAGTCTTTTCCCTGTGGTCGGGGAGTCCAGAACTAGAGGGCATAGGTTTAGGGTGAGAGGGGAAAGATATAAAAGAGACCTACGGGGCAACTTTTTCACACAGAGGGTGGTACGTGTATGGAATGAGCTGCCAGAGGAAGTGGTAGAGGCTGGTACAATTACAACACTTAAAAGGCATTTGGATAGGTATATGAATAGGAAGGATTTGGAGGGATATGGGCCTGGTGCTGGCAGGTGGCACTAGATTGGGTTGGGATATCTGGTCGGCATGGACAGGTTGGACCGAAGGGTCTGTTTCCATGCTGTATGTCTCTATGACAATGCTATGTTGTTTTACTGCTGCCCTGAGGGTCTATCTTAAATAATTTGTTGTATTCTAAATTTAGCAAGCATATATCTCCAAATGTCATAGGAACAAGCCTCTGGCAGTCTGGCGGCACCTTTGTGCCAACAATGATACAAATTAATTTCCAATGTGGTTAAATAGGAAACAGAAGCGTTGCTGTGACACATTGGAAACAACTGGTTATCCCTTCTGGATTTAGGGTGAGATGTTGGCATGTGGTAAGGTCTCTGCTCCAATAAACTTGTGGGCGGCACGGTGGCACAGTGGTTAGCACCGGGTTCAATTCCCGCCTCAGGCGACTGACTGTGTGGAGTTTGCACATTCTCCCCGTGTCTCCGTGGGTTTCCTCCGGGTGCTCCGGTTTCCTCCCACAGTCCAAAGATGTGCAGGTCAGGTGAATTGGCCATGCTAAATTGCCCGTCGTGTTAGGTAATGGTAGATGTAGGGGTATGGGTGGGTTGCGCTTCGGCGGGGCAGTGTGGACTTGTTGGGCCGAAGGGCCTGTTTCCACACTGTAAGTAATCTAATCTAATCTAATCTAATCTAAACTAAGGACATAAACCAATGCTCTGAGGATGTGGATTTGAACAACAGTTAGTACAATTTAAATTCAGTTCATAAATGTGAAAATATAAGAATCATATCAAAAATGCTATCCAGTATTGAATGAAATTAGAATACTAAAGATGCTGGAATTGTGAAAGAAACAAAATTCTGAATGATGTTAAAATTCTGGTTCACAAATCCTCTTTAGGGAAGGAAATCTGCCACATTTACATGACTGGACCTACATGAGACTCCACACCCACTGCTAAGCAGTTCATTCCCAACTGGCTGAGCAAACCACTCAGTTAAAGACAATTAGGGATGGGCATCAGATGCTGGTCTTGCTAGGGATGTCCATATTCCATGAAAAGATAAAGAAATAAAATTCGATCATTCCTTTCTTGTCCAATTTGAAAGCTATTTTGATTCTCAACAGGACTATCTTTAAGTGGCCTGAGGACTTGGCTGGGTGCGTTATCAGTCTGTAGCTGCCCTGCACAGTCCTTGAAATATGCCCCAGACATGGCAGACAAGGGGAAACTGGTGCCTGTTTTGCGAATAGAGACACAGAGTCCCTGGTGGACAGGGCTGGACAAAGTAAGAATGTCCTTTCCCCTAGGAAAGGTGGAGGAGGCCACACCACCAGACCTTGTCAGACTGGACTAAGGTTTCTGAGTCAGTGCAGTCTCAGCTGTCAAGATGAATGCCAGCACTTTAGGAAGAAAGTTAATCACCTTCTCTACTCTGCCAGCGTAGGTGCCACCATCTTCTCTCTGATACCTTGCATTCACTCTCTCTGTTGGCCAGTGCCCAACTCCCAAAGCTCATGCCCATAATTCTCACTATTGCCTGCAACATCAACCTGCCTCCCTCACTTGCTCTCAACTACCGTGACCACACCCTCCCACTCATTACTAGCCCTGCATGCCTTCTGTGCTTCCTATTCATTCATCGTCCTCCCCTCCCTTTCCAACAGTAACAGCTATGGTACCCAATTCCTGCATCTCTCAGTTTTCAGGAGAAAAACAACCTGTAATTTGACTGCCATTCACTCTGACCACCGTGACTAATGGTGTCCAAACACCAGGACTGGTAATGGATTTGCCCTTGACTTACTTGCTGGGTAACCCGTAATTAAAAGCTTGACTTGACTGGAGACTGCTGACACCTATGGTGAGTTTCCTGACTTCATGTCTATGCTAAATGACATTATGAAAAACCAAATAGGTTCAAAGTGAGTTCGTGCTAAATGAGCACTTGAAAACTCCTGGGGTGTAGCTTGCTCCAGTTCATGAGGTAGGTGTCCTTTCGGTGGCATTACCACGATCACTGTCAGATGCTCTGAGGTGCAGTATAACAAAAAGTGGATCAGAAATACGCTATAAGGTTTTTTTTTAACTTGTGAGATGTTGCCATGCTGATTGGCCAGATTTTATTGCTTGTCTCTAACTGCCTTTAAACTAAATGGTTTGATAGGTCATTTCAGATGGCAGTTGAGACTCAATCACATTGCTGCAAGTCTGGACTCATGCATATCACATAATATAGGTCGTTCTGTTGTAATGCATCTTTTGTCAACGTGAATTCGCTGTAGCACGACTGACGAATTAAGGATGCTATTTCTAAAATGCAAACTTCTAAAACATATTGGCTGTAACGCGATTTCAGTGCAAACACTTTAAGCGCAGTTTTGAAAGCACAATTTTTCTAGAACATGGGATTGCACAAGAATGCAACCATCGCATTATAGAAGAACTGACAGTAGAATCATTGAATCAGTGCAGAAACAGCCTTCTACCCCATCCTCAGAACCCCATATTTACCATGGCTAATCCACCTAGCCTATATAACGCTGGACACTATGAAAATTCAGCATTGCCAATCTATCTAAACTGCATACCTTTGGACTGTGGGAGGAAACTGGAGCATCTGGCAGAAAACCATGCAGACATGGGGAGAACATGCAAATATAAGAGACAGCCACTCAAGGCTAGAATCAAGCCTGAGTCCCTGGTGTCATATGAAAGCAGTGCTAACCACTGAGACATTGTGTCGCCCATGTAGGGCAGACCAGATAAGGACAGCAGATTTCCTTTTCTGAAGGACATTAGTGAACCAGGGTTTTTCTGACAACTGGCATTGGTTTCACGGTCATCAGTACATTGGGTGCATATGACCAGTGCCTGTGGAGTGTGCCCTAAGATGTTAGTGTCTGTCGTCCAACACTGAGGTCCTTACAGCCAGCAGTGAGCAGAAGTTCAGCTCTGATGAACAGTCATCTGGACTCAAAACATTAGCTTTCTTTCTCTCCACGGATGATCAGTGTGACTTCCAGCATTTTTTGTTTTCAGTACAGATTCCAACAACTGTAGTAATTTGCTCCTAGTGAGCAGAAGTTGGCAGCTACCGCTCTGATTTTCATGTTGAGAACTGTCAATATCTGTCATTCTGGTCTCCTAGAATAGGAAGGATGTGAAAGTTGAAAGGGTCAGAAATGATTTACACGGATATTGCCAGGGTTAGAGTGTTAGAGCTATATGGAAGGGCTGAAGAGGCTGCAGCTATTTTCCCTGGAGTGTCGGAGGCTGAGGGGTGACCTTACAGAGGTTTAGAACATCATGAGGGACATGAATAGGATGCATAGCTAAGGTCTTTTCCCCAGGGTGGGGAAGACCAGAACTAGAGGGCACAGGTTTAAGGTGAGAGGGAAAAGGTTCAAAAGAGATCTAAGGAGCTAGTTTTCACACAGATGGTGGTGCGTCAATGGAATGAGCTGTCAGAGAAAGTGGTGAAGGCGAATACAATTACAACATTTAAAGGGATCTGGATGTGTATATGAATAGGAAAGACTTAGAGGGATAAGTGCCAAATGTTAGGAAATGGGATTAGATTAATTTATAATATCTGGTTGGTATGGATGAATTGGACCAAAGGATCTGTTTCCGTGCTGTACACCTCTATAACTCTACCTCATTTGCTTGTAGTAGATGGTACAACAGAAAGTTACATTTTAATGAGGTGCGATTTGTTGTAGACTATGTCTTTACCAAGCAATAATCCATTTATTAAGTGACTTGCTGCTGCCTAGCAAGAATCTTTCTTGACATTCTGAACTTTGTTCTAAAATTCTATAACTTGGCCCCAGTGTCGAGACAGGTCTCAATGGACCTCTCACATGCTTGTACCAGATTTCTCAGCATGCCCTCATCATTCAGGCTCCAATAAGATTCTGCTTAAAGTTTCAGATACCACTCGGTTCTGCTGCCAAACCATCACACTCAACATCTCTCTTAGCCTCTGGTACTAACTCACCTTCTGCTCTGATAACCCCTGTCCAGCCCCATCACTGTGTCCATTAGGTTGGTTCCCCCCACTACCCCAACCCAGTGCAAATCTCCCTAAAATGGTCCCTAACATGGCCTTAAAAGTGGCTGATGATTCCAGTTTGTTAGTCAGCCAATCCACCTCCCAGCTTGTCACTGGGCAATATTTCGAAAGCTTAGACGACATCAGGGAGCTGTCCTGACTCAGCTCACCAATATTATACTGGCCTTTCCCCCGTGCCTCCTTCCATTTGCACCCTCTTACTTGTTTTGAGCATCTGGTCAACAAGCAGTCATTTTTCACGACAACAGTATTAGTTACTGTTAGGCCAGTGAACCACAGAACAGTAGTGACACTTCAATAACGATCTGTTTTAAACAAATATCAAAGTTATATAACATAAGAATTATTCTCTTTAATACTGAAACATCATACTTCAGATCCTCTATCTAATTAACAGCAGTTATTATTCCTGTAACATATAGGCAATTGCACCTTAGCCTCTGTGCATGTTTTTTGGCTAATAAATATAATTATCAGGTTTTTTTATCACCGCTATTCCCTGTTTGAACAAAGGCTTAATGGTTAATAACAAACCTCTTCAAAATGAATGCTTAATGTGGTTAGTGAGAGTAGTTCAGGAAGAAACTTGTGAAAATGAAATATAGGTCAGTATGAAAGATACAGCTTCCTGCACTTTGTAAAGGGCCTGTGGTTTCTCAGAGCTGTTTGTCCTGCTGTTGCCCAGCTTCTTACCCTTTGCCTAATGAGATTTTGGATTTTCTAATTTGGTCATTACAGCTTATTTAAATCTATTTCGCTGCTTGTTCCCTTTTTAGGCACGGTGCAGCAAAACGCACACCAATCATCAGTCAGTTTGCCAGGAACTCATGCAGAGTCCTTTACCTTTTCCAGGACACCTCCTGTTCTTTATTTCCTTTTCTTTTAAACACGGTTCAAGCTAAAGTCTTCTAACAAATTCATGGCTCTATTTTAGATCTGCACTCTTTGCTCATCACTCACTGGGTTGCCAACTCCGGTTGGATGCATTCTTGAAGATTTCATCACATGACCAGCCTCGAACTGTCCCACCTCCACACTCCCACCACTGGTTGTCCAACATACTCCTCCGTGCACCAGCTTCCCATAGCCAATTGGGAACAGAGTATCCTTACTGCTCAACTGAATGAATTCTGATTGTCATTCAAACAGCTTTGTTGCCCCAGCTCCAATGTTCAAAAGAAATGTGAAATGTAAATGAATTCAGTGAGAGGGGTGGTATTGAGGGAGTATGTGGCCACATTTAGAAGCATTTATCTGCCCTAGCATGTGACTACAAAGGCAGTGCCACCTGTGCTCCCGGCAGCTGCTATACATTGCTTTGAACTATTATGACACTGTGGTGTCGCATTTATGCACTTGTATATAAAGTGAATGACTGAGTGAGGGACAGTGCAAGGTGCGTGAATGAGTTAAGTGGATGAGCGAATGACTAACAGAGTGAAGGTTAGCCATGCAGTTAGTTTCTAGTTCATATTGCCTGTTCTGAAGAAGGGTCACTGGACTCTAAACATTAACACTCTTTTCTCTCCACAGATGCTGCCAGGCCTGCTGAGTTTCTCCAGCAATTTCTGTTTTCTTTGTTTCACATTTCCAGCAGCTGCAGTTCTGTGTTTTATTGTACCACACTGCATGTCACTGGTTAATCACAGCTGAAGTCTGTGAATACAATCAGATGCAAAATTATTTCTGGTTGTGTTTACTGATCCTTCTAGTTAATCCCAGTACAAACCAATCACTCTGGTTAGTGGGCAGGCAGACACCGTTGCATTTTTCTACTGGTTTCAACTTGTATTTTCTTCTGGGAAATAAGTTTATACTGACAAAATGTTTTCAACGGTGAGAGAAATCCTGGGAGAAATTTCCTATAGATTAATCTTCAATTCCTGGAGATTACAGGCATATCTTAGAAGGTTAAAACAATGACTGGAGATGCTGAAAACCAAATACTGGATTAGTGGTGCTGGAAGAGCACAGCAGTTCAGGCAGCATTCCTGATGAAGGGCTTTTGCCCGAAACGACGATTTCGCTGCTCGTTGGATGCTGCCTGAACTGCTGTGCTCTTCCAGCACCACTAATCCAGTATATCCTAGAAGGTTTCCAACTCTTACCAGGAATCAAGGAGAATTAAGAATAGGGCCAAAGCACAATGCTGCCCCTAGTTCAATGTAATTTAAATTGTTCACTTTGTGTGGTTACAAGTTGGCTCATTTCACAAATGGAAATTTTCATACTGATGTAGTGGGGTATGTTTGTCTGAAGTAGGGACTGAAAGACACTGGCTACATCTTGGTGTCGCAAGGCACCCTGCATCACACGCTGATAGTTTGTTGCATCCTTCCATTCAAATTCCTCTGCCCAATGACTTCTTGGAACTGCAGGTAATTAAGTCACATTATGTCCAAAAAGAGAGAAAGAAGTTTGGACTAAGAGAGAAAATGGGTGAGAATGGCAAAATAAGGAAAAGAATAAAAAAACATTTCATTTTTAAAAATCAGTAAATATACTGCAGACAGGAATGAGACTCTGCAGTTTAAATTGTTCTCTCTCTGGCTCAAAGAGATTAATTGCATTAGCAATTATTGGCTCAATAAAATGGTATTTATGACAATGATTAAGAACCTCAATCTCATGCAGCAAGTTTAAATGGCAATGATTGTGCAAATCCAAATGAAAGAAAGGTGAGGCATGGGTAGCTGTTTGCATGAAACAAACAGTTCAGCCGCCATAAATCCACCGGTAAGTTCTGGAGATTTCAACAAAATTGAGAGGATTCACAACTTGCCGCATTTCAACATTCAGTAAACCTGTTGGCTGATTTGTGCCTTAATGGGGATGTGCAACATCAGCAGTTCATTTTCTCACCAGAGGGATTTGGCCGCTTGTTGGGGGTGGAGCTTCAATCTGTACTTGACTACACCATATTCAAGCTGGCAGCCTTGATGCAGACACCAAATACTCTGTCTGAACCTAAAAGCATCCATTGCTGCCACAATGTTTCCATTAATTCCAAGTGCAATAAATTAAGAATTTTTTTTGATTTTAAAACTTTTTGCAACACACCATCCTAACTAGGACATATATCACTAAACCTACATTCTCACCATATCAAAATTTCAAAATCCCTACCTAACAGCCTTCAACACAAGGGCTGCAACTGCTTAATGAGCCAACTTTATGAGTTTCACTATGAAACATTTCTTGTCACCCAGCAGATATTAGCCTGACAGGATATCATGGAGGACATTCTTGTTTTTAATTCATTCACAGGGTTAGGGCAATGCTGACGAGGCCAATATTTACTGCCCATTCCTAATTGCCCAGAGGGCAGTTAGCAGTCAACGACATTGACCCCACATTTCTGTGGGTCTGGAGTTACATGTAGTCCAGACCAGGCGGTTTCCTTCCCTAGCAAACCAGATGGGTTTTTCCAACAATCAACAATGGATTCACAGTCACCATTAGACTCTTTTTTTTATTGAATTCAAATTCCACGATCTGTCGAGGCGGTAATACCACTAGGCTGTGGCCTCCTCCACGTTCAATCTTTTACAAATGGGATGAAGTTCATCCTCTGAACAGCACCCTGTTCCCAAAAGAATATTTCACTTTGCAAATAACAATTATATTGAGGTGTTTTCTGTCAGCACTTTTCCCACTGTTGCTCAATGTTTTAGCATTAGAAGTATGTTGAACCAAGTCTCAACTGAATCTTTGATCTCTCAGACCATCGAAACATAGAAAATAGGTGCAGGAATAGGCCATTCGGCCCTCTGAGCCTGCCCCACCATTCAGTATGATCATGGCTGATCATGCAATCTCAGTATCCCATTCCTTCCTTCTCCCCATACCCCTTGATCCCTTTAGCCACAAGGGCCATGTCCAGCTCCCTCTTGAATCTATCTAATGAACTGGCCCCAAAATCTTCCTGTGGGAGAGAATTCTACAGACTCACAACTCTGAGTGAAGAGATTCTTCCTCATCTCAGTCCTGAATGGCTTACCCCTTATTCTTAGACTGTGACCCCTTAGTTCTGGATTTCCCCAACATCAGGAACATTCTTCCCGCATCTCGCTTGTCCAGTCCCATCAGGATTTTATATGTGTCTATGAGATTGCCCCCTCATTTTTCTAAATTCCAGTGAATACCAGGCCAGTCGATCCAGTCTTTCCTCATACGTCAGTCCTGCCTTCCTGGGAATCAGTCTTCGCTGAGGCTCCCTCAATAGCAAGAATGTCCTTCCTTAGACTAGCACACTAAACATGCACACAATACTCTCGGTGGCCTTAGCAAGGCCCTGTATAACTGCAGCAAGATATCCTTACTCCAAAACGCAAATCCTCTCACTGTGAAGGTCAGCATGCCATTAGCCTTCCTCACTGCCTGCTGCAATTGCATGCCAACCTTCATCTGTTCTGCCATGACACCCAGGTCTTGTTGCACGTCAACTTTTCCTCAACTGCCACCATTTAGATAATCATCGGCTTTCCTGTTTTTGCAACCAAAGTGGATAACCTCACATTTATCCACATCACATTGCATTTGTCAAGTATTTGCCCAATCAGCCAGTCTGTCCAAGTCACCCAGCAGCCTCTCAGCATCTTCCGCACAGCACACACTGCCACCCAGCTTAGTGTCATCTGCAAATTTGGAGATATGGCATTCAATTCATTTGTCCAAATCGTTAATGTATATTGTGAACAACAGAGGTCCCAGCACAGAATCCTGCAGTACCCCATTCGTCACTGCCTGCCACTTTGAAAGGGACCTGTTTATTCAAACTCTCTGCTTCCCGTCTGCCAACCAACCTATGGCGGCTGAACTGTTTGTTTCATGCAAATAGCTACTCATGCCTCACCTTTCTCAATCCATGTCAATACATTACTTCCAATACCATGAGCTTTAATTTTCTCTACTAATCTCTTGTGTGGAACCTTGTCAAAAGCTTTTTTGAAAGTCCAGATACACAACATCTACTGATTCACCCTTGTATACTGTACTGGTCATATCCTCAAAAATTCCAGAAGATTTCCATGATTTCCCTGGATGCCATTGGCAAAGACAATACTTATTACCTATCACCAGTTACTCTAGAAAAGATGGAGGTTTCTTTCTGAATACTCCTGATATACTACATAGTTACTGAGCAAGTTCAAGGACTTTGACCAAATGAGGTTGGGAGAATTATTTAAGTTGGGGTTGTGTGTTGTGTGGGAGAACTTGGAAGTGAATGTACCAATTGTCGTTACCAAAGAAGACAAATTTTCCCAAGCATTCTCCAAGTTCAAGGGTATACAAACCATGTATTTTCTTTAGCTGTGTATTTAGGCATTAAGTAAAGTTTAAGTCATTGTGCCAATTAAGAAATGCAAAATTGAGATAGTCAGAACTTATCATTGAGGCGCACAAATTGAAATAGAACAATGAATAAAAAGAAAGATTTGCATTAATATAATGCCATTTATTATCTCCAGCATTTCCATAGCATTTTGCAGTTAATGAAGTACTTTTTGAAATGTGTAACTCTGGTAATACAGAAACTGTAACAGCCAAATTGTGCAAAGCAAAATTCCAAAAGTAACAATGTGATAATGAGCAGATAATCTGTTTCACAGGTTTTGGTAGAGGAATGAGCATTGGCCCGGATACCAGGCAGAATTCTCCTGCTCTTCTTTAATATAATGCTATGGAAATATTTACATTCACATAAGAGGTACACAGCACCTTAATTCAATCTCTTATCCCAATGAAGGCACCTTTGACAGTAAGAAATGTAACTGTTGGAAACAGGGATGAGTCACCATACACCAGATTGTTTTCCAATTAGCAGAATGAGGCAAGTGGTTTGCCCATGGTTCTGTGCTGGATTCTACATTGCTTATTATTTGTACGGACATTCGTACAAATAGAATAATATCAAAGTTCAAATAAGCTTTAATTTTTAACTGTGTTGCAATGCTTCAACACAGGAGACTTTTAAGCCAGGCCAAAATATAATTTCAAAAAGTACCGGAGAATAATTTGAAGTTATTATATATACAAATTCAGGAAAAGTCAAAGAAATAGAACGAAATAGTTTTAATTGAGGAGCTAGCACTGGAATCAGCAGCACAGTCTACCTTCCAAATCATTGGTCACTACATTTGCCTGTCATGTACATTTGCATCTATTACTACCCATTTAACACAACACCATCACCAAACCATCCTCCTGGTCTGCACTCCCCTTTCAACACTTCAAACGGACTATTCCCTCTGTGACACCCTGGCTCATTCTCCAGTCACCTAACAACCCCATCAGTTCCCAGCCTTCACATGTAGCCCCCTCCCCCACCCCCTTATTTGTTGTTCAGGGGCTCCAAATACTCCTTCCAAATCTTCTTTTCTCAATTTAGTCTATCCCTTTTACGGTTCATGATATGGTCTTGTCTATACTTAGGCGACCAAACAAAGACTTGGTGACTCCTGCACTGATATTCTATGTGCAAGCATGATCTTCACCTTCACTTTAATTCTCCATATTGCTTTCATTCTGACCTTCTGTACCATTACAATGAAATTCAACACATGATCAGGTATGGATCAAAATCAATTATAGCCTCCTGGATTCAATGTTGAGTTCAACAAATTCAGATCATAACCGCTGATCGTTTCTTAGTACTGCAGCTGCTTGTGATGATTTTACTTAGTTACACTTCCTCTAATCACATCTCTGGTTGCTTCATTTCTTCATTGGTTCTATGACACTCTCTTTTGCATTCCCTTCTGTTATTTAATCACTTTGCATTTTATCCTGTCACAGACATTCCGTTTTGTAGCTCCCCTGCCCCTATCCCCCAATCTAGGTTTGTTCAATATATCATTTCAATTGCATGACGATGTAATCTTTTGTTGTAAATGTTGTAACTTACGATCCTGCTCCACAGCTACCTATAAAGGAGCAGTGCTCCGAAAGCTATCGTTTCCAAATAAACCTGTTGGTCTGTAAGCTGGTGTTGTGTGATTTTTAACTCTGGAAATTTTGCCTGACCCGAACAGTATTTCCAAGCTTTTCTGATTTTATTTCAGATTTCCAAAGCTGCAGGGATTTACTTTTGTATTTTCTAGTTGCAAGGTCATGCAGCCAGCATTAGGCCAGCATGAACCTCACCAGAGTACTCAAGAACTCCTGCTGAGTGGTCCAAGCAGCAGACATATTAACCTGAGCACATTAATGGTCTGTTCCATTCTATGTTATGCCTCAGCATGGCTTTCATGGAATGCATACTGTGTGGATATATGTATTGGAGTCATGAAGCATGTTGTCAGTGAATAATCATTGTCTCCAATAGCCACCTACTGTTGTGGTTCAAATGCAGCTGGCACAACAGATCACAGAATTATAGCACTGCCCTCTGGTTGATTATGTGCGTTAGTTGGGTAAGAAACTCAATTTGTTGTTTTGTGTGATTCAAATTTACTTTGTAGTTGGCAGCACAGTTACGCAGTGGGTCACAGTTAGCACCAGGGTCCCAGGTTCGATTCCAGCCTCAGGCAACTGTCTGTGTGGAGTGTGCACATTCTTCCCATGTCTGCGTGGGTTTCCTCCCGGTGCTCCGGTTTCCTCCCACAGTCACAAAGATGGGTGGTAAGGACAAGCCAGGGAACTATAGACCAGTGAGCCTGACGTCTGTGATGGGCAAGTTGTTGGAGGGAATCCTGAGGGACAGGATGTACATGTATTTGGAAAGGCAAGGACTGATTAGGGATAGTCAACATGGCTGTGTGCGTGGGAAATCATGTCTCACAAACTTGATTGAGTTTTTTGATAAAGTAACAAAGAAGATTGATGAGGGCAGAGCAGTAGATGTGATCTATATGAACTTCAGTAAGGCGTTCAACAAGGATCCCCATGGGAAACTGATTAGCAAGGTTAGATCTCATGGAATACAGGGAGAACTAGCCATTTGGATACAGAACCGGCTCAAAGGTAGAAGATAGAGGGTGGTGGTGGAGGGTTGTTTTTCAGACTGCAGGCCTGTGACCAGTGGAATGCCACAAGGATCGGTGCTGGGTCCTCTACTTTTTGTCATTTACATAAATGATTTGGATGTGAGCATAAGAGGTATAGTTAATAAGTTTGCAGATGACACCAAAATTGGAGGTGCAGTGGACAGCGAAGAGGGTTACCTCAGATTACAACAGGATCTTGACCAGATGGGCCAATGGGCTGAGAAGTGGCAGATGGAGTTTAATTCAGATAAATGCGAGTTGCTGCATTTTGGGAAAGCAAATCTTAGCAGGACTTATACACTTAATGGGAAGGTCCTAAGGAGTATTGCTGAACAAAGAGACCTTGGAGTGGAGGTTCATAGCTCCTTGAAAGTGGAGTCGCAGGTAGATAGGATAGTGAAGAAGGCATTTGGTATGCTTTCCTTTATTGGTCAGAGTATCGAGTACAGGAGTTGGGAGGTCATGTTGCGGCTGTACAGGACACTGGTTAGGCCACTGTTGGAATATTACGTGCAATTCTGGTCTCTTTCCTATCGGAAAGACGTTGTGAAACTTGAAAGGGTTCAGAAAAGATTTACAAGGATGTTGCCAGGGTTGGAGGATCTGAGCTACAGGGAGAGGCTGAATAGGCTGGGGCTGTTTTCCCTGGAGCGTCGGAGGCTGAGGGGTGACCTTATAGAGGTTTACAAAATTATGAGGGGCATGGATAGGATAAATAGGCAAAGTCTTTTCCCTGTGCTCGGTGAGTCCAGAACTAGAGGGCATAGGTTTAGGGTGAGAGGGGAACGATATAAAAGAGACCTAAGGGGCAACCTTTTCACACAGAGTGTGGTATGTGTATGGAATGAGCTGCCAGAGGAAGTGGTGGAGGCTGGTACAATTGCAACATTTAAGAAGCATTTGGATGGGTATATGAATAGGAAGGGTTTGGAGGGATATGAGCCAGGTGCTGGCAGTTGGGACTAGATTGGGTTGGGATAGCTGGTCGGCATGGACGGGTTGGACCGAAGGGTCTGCTTTCATGCTGTACATCTCTTTGACTCTATGTGTAGGTCAGGTGAATTGGCCATGCTAAATTGCCCATAGTGTTAGGTGCATTAGTCAGAGGGAAATGGGTCTGTTTGGGTTACTCTTCAGAGGGTCTATGTGGACTGGTTGGGCTGAAAGGCCTGTTTCCACATTGTAGGGAATCTAATCTAATCTTGGCATTAAACTGAAGTCTACAGTCTAAATTCCACATTTGCCAGCCTTAAGCAGGGTTTAGCACGTCTTCAAGTGTAAGAACAGTTTAATTAAGAAGTAGCTGAAACTGGATCCCCATTAAATGAATCAGCTAAGCCCATTCTTTTAGGAGTATATAAAAATTCAGGAGCAACTGAGTTGTTGATGCTACTCAAATGGAAGGAAGGAAAGAAGTATACAATTTTTAAAACTTTTGTTGTATTTGTTCAGCCTCAAGAACTGATTTTAACTCTGCTACAGATGAAGAATCTGATTATTTGATGAGTCGTAGCTGGGAGGATATGTGATGCGTTGCAGTTGCAGTGTGTAAGAATTCTTGAATACTAGTTTAGTCCAGCAAAAACACACTTGTGGCATATTTTTGAAGTTCAAGCAGCTTTGATTCAGAGTACATGAGCTGGAGGCCCAACTATAGACACTGCAACGCATCAAAGTGTTACCTGGATTGCATGTAGCAGGAGGCCATCACACCTTATGGAGTTGTGTCATCTAATTTCGCTAGTGTCTGCTCAACGTCGGAGACTGAGGGGTAACCTTATAGAGGTTTACAAAATTATGAGGGGCATGGATAAGTTAAATAGACAAAGTCTTTTCCCTGGGGTTGGGGAATCCAGGACTAGAGGGCATAGGTTTAGGGTGAGGGGAGGAAGATATAAAAGAGACCTAAGGGGCAACTTTTTCACACAGAGGGTGGTACGTGTCTGGAATGAGCTGCCAGAGGAAGTGGTGGAGGCTGGTACAATTGCAACATTTAAGAAGCATTTGGATGGGTATATGAATAGGAAGGGTATGGAGGGATATGGGCCAGGTGTTGGCAGTTGGGATTAGATTGGGTTGGGATATCTGATCGATATGGACGGGTTGGACCGAAGGGTCTGTTTCTGTGCTGTACATCTCTATGGCTCTATGACTAGACAGTAACTAATACTGGGAGAAGGATGGTCCAGTCATCGTAGCCTATGTATGTACCAATGACATAAGCAGAATAAAGGAGGAAGTTCTGCATGAAAAGCAGACGCAGAACATTTATTACCTGAGCCACGTGCAAATCAGCATAGGTTAGAGACATAAATCTGCAGCTGAAAAACCATTGTGGGAGGAATGGCAGCATGACCCAAGCATTAGGGATGGCAGGATTTATGTTGATAAGGTGGTCTTCCCTGAACCATGCTAGGGCTGGCATACTTGTTGACTGCATAATTAGGGAAGTAGAGAGGATTTTAAGCAAAATAGTGAAAAAACGAATCAAATTTGGGAATATACGGTAAATCAAAGAATAGAGTCAATCCCAAAGAGAAAGGTATTAACATGGGAAAAAGTAAACAAATCATGTCAAGAAGGGATGAAGAGTACAAATCTAAAGGTCCACTAACAGATAAGCAAATTTACAAAAATTGTAAAAGGTTTGGTTAAGAAAAAGAAGGAAGCATATGACAGGTATAGACTGGTGGACATGAGATAGCTTTGGCAAATAGAGTTAAGCAGAATCCAAAGGGTTTTTACAGATATATTAAGGGCAAAATGGTAACTAGGAAGACAATAGGGCCCTTCAAAGATCAGGAAGGCAGCCTGTGTGTGCAGCCGCAGAAGATGGGGGAGACACTAAACGAGTATTTTGCATGTGTTAACTGTGGCGAAGGACATGGAAGATATAGAATGAGGGAAATAGATGGAGACACCTTGAAAAATGTCCATGTTACAGAGGAGGTTGTACTGGATGTCTTGAAATGCATAAAAGTGGATAAATCCCAGAACCTGTTCAGGCGTATTCTAGAGCGCTGAGGGCAGCTAGGGAAGTGATTGCTGGGCTTCTTGCTGAGATATTTGATTTATTGATAGTCACAGGTGAGGTGCCAGAAGGCTGGGGGTTGGCTAACGTTGTGCCATTATTTAAGAAAGGTGGTAAGGACAAGCCAGGGAACTATAGACCAGTGAGCCTGACGTCGGTGGTGGCATGTTGCTGGAGGGAATCCTGAGCGACAGAATTTACATGTATTTGGAAAGGCAACGACTGATCAGGGATAGTCAACATGGCTTTGTGTGTGGGAAATCATGTCTCATGAACCTGATTGAGTTTTTTGAAGAAGTAACAAAGAGGATTGATGAGGGTAGAGCAACAGACGTGATCTCAATGGACTTCAGTAAGGCATTCGGTAAGGTTCCTCATGGGAGACTGGTTAGCAAGATTAGGTGTCATGGAATACAGGGAGAACTAGTCATTTAGATACAGAACTGGCTCAAAGGTAGAAGACAGAGGGTGGTGGTGGAGGGTTGTTTTTCAGACTGGAGGCCTGTGACCAGTGGAGTGCCACAAGGATCCACTACTTTTTGTTATTTATATAAATGATTTGGATGTGAACATAGGAGGTATAGTTAGTAAGTTTGTAGATGACACCAAAATTGGAGGTCTAGTGGACAGCAAAGATGACAACGGGATTACCCTCAGATGACAATGGGATCTTGATCAGATGGGCCAATGGGCTGAGGACTAGTAGATGAAGTTTAATTTATATAAATGTGAGGTGATAGATTTTGGAAAAGCAAACCAGAGCAGGACTTAAAAACTTAACGTTAAGGTCCTGGGGAGTGTTACTGAACAAAGACACCTTGGAGAGCAGGTTCATTGTTCCTTGAAAGTAGAGTTGCAGGTAGATAGGATAGTAAAGAAGGTATTTGGTATGCTTTCCTTTATTGGTCAGAGCATTGAGAAAGTAGTTGGGAGGACATATTATGGCTGTGCAAGACATTGGTTAGGCCAATTTTGGAATATTGTGTGCAATTCTGGTTTCCTTCCCATCAGAAGCATGTTGTGAACCTTTGAAAGGGTTCAGAAAAGATTTACAAAGATGTTTCCAGAGTTGGAGGATTTGAGCTACAGGGAGAGGCTGAATAGGATGGGGCTGTTTTCCCTGGATCGTTGGAGGCTGAGGGGTGACCTTATAAAGGTTTATAAAGTCATGAGGGGCATGGATAAACAGACAAGGTCTTTTCCCTGGGGTGGGGAGCCCAGAAGTAGAGGGCATAGGTTCAGGGTGAGAGGGGAAAGATATAAAAGGGACCTAAAGGGCAAACGTTTATGGAATGAGTTGCCAGAGGATGTGGTGGAAGCTGGTCCAATTATAGCATTCAAAAGGCATCTAGCTGGGTATATAAATAGGAAGGGTTTAGAGGGATATATGCCAAGAGCTGGCAAATGGGACTAGATTAGGTGAGGATATCTGGTAGGGATGGACGAGTTGGATTGAAGAGCCTGTTACCGTGCTGTACATGTCTATGACTCTATTACTGTATCTGAGTGCACATAGCATTTAAAGCAAAACAGATGAACTGAAAGGACAAATAGAAATGAGTATGTCCAATTTGGTAGCCATCACAGAGACACGGCTGCAGGACGATATGGTTTGGGGCCTGAATTTTGAAGGCCACAGTGCCTTTAGGAATGACAGCAAAATAGGAAAATAAATGGCTCTGTTGGTTAATGATGATATTAGCATTATAGATAGAGATGATCTAAATTCAGGAAAAGAAGATGTGGAAATAGTTTGGGTAGAAATAAGAATTGATGAAGGTACGAAGTCACTTGTGGGAGTGGGGTGCAGCATCTTAATGGGAAGAATATGATAAGATGGTGAATAATTGAAGAAATAATGAGAGCTTGCCAGAAAGTCATAGCAATAACCATTGGAAATTTTAATCTATGTTGTTGGAAATTGGGCGCCTTAATAAAGAGGTATTTTCTACATAATAATAACTTGCGAAGTTCACAACTTTAGCATTGATGTTCTCTCTTTGCAATATCATAAACAATGCTAAAACCAGTCCCTGGGAGCAAATGGGTCACTTGGGTCAGGCTTACATGTTGACATTCTAATTGGCAGAATGGAGCCTGCATATGTTTAGAAAGGGAAGATGTTCTTAGAATAATCCATGTCTGACCTTAAACAGGGAGGTGAACGAAGTGGGAGATGGCGAACCATTTATTTGGGTACTTGTCCCATGTCCATTGGCTAGAAATACTGAAATGGGTGACAGACCATAAACTAAAGGTCTCTAAAAATTAGGTATATCAAAGAGTCATCATCAGACAGCAGAGCCTCCTTCAGATGGAAGATGGGCCAGGAAAAAAACAAAAGGAAGATGGTCCAAGGGAGAGTTCCCAAACATTTCAGTGAGTGAGCAGGACGGTGTTGGATGGGGTTGGGGGGGTGGGCGACGTTGGATGGGGTTGGGGGAGGGCGGGGCCGGTGTTGGACTGGGTTGGGGTGGGCGGGAGTGGTGTTGGACTGGGTTGGGGTGGGCGGGGCGGTGTTGGACTGGGTTGGGGTGGGCGGGGCGGTGTTGGACTGGGTTGGGGTGGGCGGGAGTGGTGTTGGACTGGGTTGGGGTGGGCGGGAGTGGTGTTGGACTGGGTTGGGGTGGGCGGGGCGGTGTTGGACTGGGTTGGGGTGGGCGGGGCGGTGTTGGACTGGGTTGGGGTGGGCGGGAGTGGTGTTGGACTGGGTTGGGGTGGGCGGGAGTGGTGTTGGACTGGGTTGGGGTGGGCGGGGCGGTGTTGGACTGGGTTGGGGCAGGCGGGTGCGGTGTTGGACAGGGTTGGGGTGGGCGAGGGGGCGGTGTTGGACCGGGTTGGGGTGGACGGGAGGTGGTGTTGGACGGGGTTGGGGTGGACGGGAGGTGGTGTTGGACTGGGTTGGGGTGGGCGGGAGCAGTGTTGAACTGGGGTTGGGGTGGGCGGGGCGGTGTTGGACGGGGTTGGGGTGGGCGGGAGCGGTGTTGAACTGGGGTTAGGGTGGGCGGGGCGGTGTTGGACGGGGTTGGGGCAGGCGGGAGCAGTGTTGGACGGGGTTGGGGTGGGCGGGAGCGGTGTTGAACTGGGGTTGGGGTGGGCGGGGCGGTGTTGGACTGGGTTGGGGCAGGCGGGTGCGGTGTTGGACAGGGTTAGGGTGGGCGAGGGGGCGGTGTTGGACCGGGTTGGGGTGGGAGGGGGCGGTGTTGGACAGGGTTAGGGTGGGCGAGGGGGCGGTGTTGGACGGGGTTGGGGTGGGAGGGGGCGGTGTTGGACGGGGTTGGGGTGGGCGGGGGCGGTGTTGGACTGGGGTTGGGTGGCGGGCGGGGCCGGTGGTGGACTGGGTTGGGTGGACGGGGCGGTGTTGGACTGGGGTTGGGTGGCGGGCGGGGCCGGTGGTGGACTGGGTTGGGTGGACGGGGCGGTGTTGAACTGGGGTTAGGGTGGGCGGGGCGGTGTTGGACGGGGTTGGGGCAGGCGGGAGCAGTGTTGGACGGGGTTGGGGTGGGCGGGAGCGGTGTTGAACTGGGGTTGGGGTGGGCGGGGCGGTGTTGGACCGGGTTGGGGTGGGAGGGGGCGGTGTTGGACGGGGTTGGGGTGGGAGGGGGCGGTGTTGGACCGGGTTGGGGTGGGCGGGAGCAGTGTTGGACGGGGTTGGGGTGGGAGGGGGCGGTGTTGGACGGGGTTGGGGTGGGCGGGAGCGGTGTTGGACGGGGTTGGGGTGGGAGGGGGCGGTGTTGGACCGGGTTGGGGTGGGAGGGGGCGGTGTTGGACCGGGTTGGGGTGGGAGGGGGCGGTGTTGGACCGGGTTGGGGTGGGAGGGGGCGGTGTTGGACGGGGTTGGGGTGGGCGGGAGCAGTGTTGGACGGGGTTGGGGTGGGAGGGGGCGGTGTTGGACGGGGTTGGGGTGGGCGGGAGCAGTGTTGGACGGGGTTGGGGTGGGCGGGAGCGGTGTTGGACGGGGTTGGGGTGGGAGGGGGCGGTGTTGGACCGGGTTGGGGTGGGCGGGGGCAGTGTTGGACAGGGTTGTGGTGGGCGGGAGCGGTGTTGGACTGGGGTTGGGTGGCGGGCGGGGCCGGTGGTGGACTGGGTTGGGTGGACGGGGCGGTGTTGGACGGTTTGGGGGGTGGGCGGGGGGCAGTGTTTGACGGGATTGGGGGTGGGCAGGGGGCAGTGTTTGACGGGGTTGAGGGGGGCGGTGTTGGATGGGGTTGGGATGGGCGGGGCCGGTGTTGGATGGGGTTGGGGTGGGCGGGGGCAGTGTTGGACAGGGTTGTGGTGGGTGGGGGGGTGGTATTGGACTGGGTTGTGGTGTGCGTGGGGTGGGGGGCGGTGTTGGACGGGGTTGGGGTGGGCGGGGGCGGTGTTGGACAGGGTTGGGGTGGGCGTGGGGCGGTGTTGGACGGGGTTGTGGTGGGTGGGGGGGTGGTATTGGACTGGGTTGTGGTGGGTGGGGGACGGGGGCTGGTGTTGGACGGGGTTGGGGGTGGGCGGGAGGGAGTGTTTGATGAGGTTGGGGTGGGCGGGGCGGTGTTGGACGGTATGGGGGTGGGCGGGGGGACAGTGTTTGATGGGATTGGGGGTGGGCAGGGGGCAGTGTTTGACGGGGTTGAGGGGGGTGGTGTTGGACGAGGTTGGGTTGGACGGGGTTGGGGTAGGCGGGGCGGTGTTGGACGGGGTTGGTGTGGGCGGGGCGGTATTGGACAGGGTTGGTGTGGGCGGGGCGGTGTTGGACAGGGTTGGGGTGGGCGGGGGCGGTATTGGACAGGGTTGGGGTGGGCGGGGCGGTGTTGGACAGGGTTGGGGTGGGCGGGGGCGGTATTGGACAGGGTTGGGGTGGGCGGGGCGGTGTTGGACAGGGTTGGGGTGGGCGGGGGTGGTATTGGACAGGGTTGGGGTGGGTGGGGGTGGTGTTGGACGGGGTTGGGGTGGGCGGGGCGGTGTTGGACAGGGTTGGGGTGGGCGGGGGCGGTATTGGACAGGGTTGGGGTGGGCGGGAGCGGTATTGGACTGGTTTGGGGCAGGCGGGGGCGGTGTTGGACGGGGTTGGGTTGGGCGGGGGCCAGTGTTGGACTGGTTGGGGGTTGGGTGGGGGGCAGTATTTGACAGGGTTGGGGTGGGCGGGGGGTGGGGGTGCGCGGTGCTGGACGGGGTTGGGGTGGGCGGGGGGCGGTGTTGGACTGGGTTGGGGTGGGCGGGAGCGGTATTGGACTGGTTTGGGGCAGGCGGGGGCGGTGTTGGACTGGGTTGTGGTGGGCGGGGGCCAGTGTTGGACTGGTTGGGGGTTGGGTGGGGGGCAGTATTTGACAGGGTTGGGGTGGGCGGGGGGTGGGGGTGCGCGGTGCTGGACGGGGTTGGGGTGGGCGGGGGGCGGTGTTGGACTGGGTTGTGGTGGGCGGGGCCGGTGTTGGATGGGGTTGGGGTGGGCGGGGGCGGTATTGGACAGGGTTGGGGTGGGCGGGGGCGGTATTGGACAGGGTTGGGGTGGGCGGGGCCGGTGTTGGACAGGGTTGGGGTGGGCGGGGGCGGTATTGGACAGGGTTGGTGTGGGCGGGGGCGGTATTGGGCAGGGTTGGGGTGGGCGGGGGTGGTGTTGGACGGGGTTGGGGTGGGCGGGGGTGGTGTTGGACGGGGTTGGGGTGGGCGGGGGCAGTGTTGGACTGGTTTGTGGCAGGCGGGGACGGTGTTGGACGGGGTTGGGGCAGGCGGGGGCGGTGTTGGACGGGGTTGGGTTGGGCAGGGGTGGAGTTAGACTGGGTTGTGGTGGGCGGGGGCCAGTGTTGGATGGGTTGGGGGTCGGGTGGGGGGCAGTATTTGACGGGATTGCGGTGAACGGGGGGTGGGGGTGCGTGGTGCTGGACGGGGTTGGGGTGGGCGGGGGGCGGTGTTGGATGGGGTTGGGGGTGGGCGGGGGGCAGTGTTGGATGGGGTTGGAGGTGGGCGGGGGGCAGTGTTTGACGGGGCTGAGGGGGGCAGTGTTGGATGGGGTTGGGGTGGGCAGGGGGTGGTTTTTGGACTGGGTTGGGGTGGGAGGTGGCGGTTGTTGGACGGGGTTGGGGTCAGTGATGGACGGGGATGGGGTGGGCGGGGGCAGTGTTGGACTGGGTTGGGGTGGGTATTAGACGGGGTTGGGATCGGTGTTGGATGGGGTTGGGGTGGGCGGGGGCAGTGTTGGACGGGTTGGGGGGTGGGTGGGGGCGGTGTTGGATTGGGATGGTGTGGGCGGGGTGGTGTTGCTCGGGGTTTGGGCGGGCGTGGGGCGGTTTTGGACTGGGTTGGGGTGGGCGGGGGTGATGTTAGACGGGGTTGGGGGGGCAGCGGTGGACAGGTTGGGGGCAGGTGGGGGCGGTGTTGGACTGGGTTGGGGTGGGCGGGGCGGTGTTTGATGGATGGACGCGAGTTGGACGGGGCAGTGGGGTCAGGCGGGCGGACAGGGGAGCGAGTGGAGGCTTGTGCTTGGTGTGCTGCTGCCTCATCTCCTGATCGGGGAGCAGACCTAACAGAAACTCTCAGCCTCAGGGGAAAGGCATTTAATCGATTAACTGTCCATGTGCCTGTCCATGTCGTTCGGACAATCGAGGCTCCTCTGTAAACTAGCTAAAAATTTCTTACAAACAGCCAACTGCATTCTCCAAAGATCTAACAACATGCAGACAGGGAAAGTCAGATGAACAATGGAAACATGGATGAGGAGTTCACAGCATGTTTTAGGGATAGTTTTGCATATCAGCATGGTCTGCAGCCGATTTGAGAGCAGAGACTATATTAGACCCGGTTTTGTTCAGAAGACAGGATGAGTTAATGATCTCATAGAAAAGGAGTCCCTAGGTCGTAGTGAACATAATATGATTGAATTTTACATTCGGTTTGAGAAAGAGAGGAATGGCTTCAAGACTATTTTTCAAACTTGAAATAAGGAGAATTGTGAGGGCATGGAAGTTCAGTAAGTTAAAGTACACCATCAATGTGGATTAGTTACGTTGAAGGATCTTTTTCCACGCTGCATGGCTCTATGAATTGGGTAACTCGGTCACAAGATAGGATGCAGTGGCAGACATTTCAGGGGATATGTCAGAATGCACAGTGCATATATTTTATAAAGATTCCCAGAGTAGACCCAGCATTCATGTTTAATGAAAAATGTTAAAGACAGTATTAAACTAAAAGAAGCAGACCATAATTGTTGTCCAACTTAATTAGGAACAGTATGACAATAATTATGTCCCACTGTTCTACAAGCCCTCGCAAAATGTGCAAAATTCCAATGAGAATGGCTTTTCTTCTGACTGCTCTTCAGGAGAAAAACAATTCACACCAGGTTTCATCATTGTAACACTCTTAAATTTAACAAATGGCAGAAAAACAAAGGATTTTTAATCTACTATGATGCAATTTAAATTACCCTTTATAAATCCCAAATACACGTGCACACTCATTCCTGATTAAGACAGACAGATCGTTTGCATCTTTCTCCAGCTCCAGCTTGGAAGGAAGTCAGACACATGAAAGCCATGGTCACAGTCACCAGTCACACTCACTGCAATGTAGTCCTTGCCCTGCGTTAGTGATGTAGTTGTGGCTGCCACATATGGCAGATTTCAGTGCAGAATTCTAAATGAAGCACACTCTATTGACCTGTTATCCCTCGCTGAGGCTCTGTTCAGAAAAAAAACCTCCCTGAACACTCTGGATGGATATGGCTTTCTGCTAAGAGCCCTTCTCCCTCCCTCAGATCGTAGCTTGCCTGCTCTGTTTCATTAGTCAGTTCCAGGAGTAATACTTAGGAGTTCCCATATCAAGTTACAAATGCTTTCTGCAGAAGCTTTGCACAAGATGTCAGCAAAATGTCCAGCAGCATTGGTCACAGTGCTCCTTGTAGGTCTTTGCAACATGTAACAATTCTAAAAAGACTAATCACTTGTAGAATCATAACAACAAGCAAAACAAATCAACAACTCTGCTGTAGATCATTGATGATCCCTTTAAATAGTGCGAATGGGGTAGCAGACCCACTGCTGCATGAGTGTTAGGTTACAGCAGAAAGCAAGTTTGTGTGTTGAACTCCAAAATGGCACTTACAGGCATCAAACCAATGTGATATGCTGATTAACAGTGCAAATGTAGCTGGTCTGTTTACCTGAGTGGGAATTCATTGCAGTGAGCTGAAATCTGCACGGAGATGGCCCAATCAAGTCAACACATTATGGACAGCACTATGGATACATATAGACGCCAGTAACTGGGTGTAAATAAGCTAAAGCTCTTTCAAATTTACAAATTTTTCAGAAGACAGTTTTTCTTTAAATTAAGGAAACTAGATTTTATAAAAGGGGGGTGTCAGTGATGAACATTCATTGAATTCATGCCTGTCTTGAATCCAGGAAAAGCCATGCACCTTTGACATTACAAAGTTACGTCCAAGTGATGTACAGAGTGCAATGTTACATTTTTACGAGTTTAACACCAATGGGAATACTGTGATTTACTCTTGCCTTTTGGAAATTAGCTGAGTTGTGTATTAACAATGTTGTTTGCCTTACAAAACACAATGCAGTGAAATGAGGTGGATGAGCTCCTAAGGTACACTCTGTTTCCAGAAGAAAGGAAAGTAAATTTTCCACAACAACTCTGATGACGGAAACCTTTACTAGCGACAGTATTGTGACTCTCAAGTGTTGTGATCCAAATACCCGATCTTCATTTTCTCTATGTAGAAATAAAAGTTAAGGAGGATGGTTTATTCCCTTTAAGAGGAGGTCACAGTGTAAAGTTGTAGTAGGCATGGTTAGCATAAATTTGGGCACTATGTAAGGTTTTGCTGTTTGCCTGACAAGCAGCTATTTCTTATTACATTTCAACTGTAACTTTATCTTTAATGATTGAAACATGGATGACACAATTTGGTCACTGAGCCCTTTTTCCTGTAATCTGACACTGAACCAACCAGACCAGAATTGAATCTTGGATGAAACACGCTTGGAGTGCTGCGTGCAGTTCTGGTTGTCATTTTATGAAAAGGACATACATGCACTGGAGAAGATGAAAACATACAATGAGGATGACAATAGAAATACAAGGTTATACTTCTACATCAATGCTCCTGTCGATAAAGATTGGGTTGTTTCTCTGGAAAAAGGAAAGGCCTGAGGGGTGACTGAAATAACTCCACAGAGGCCAGTATCCTGCCACCAAGTCACCCTTTATTTAGATATGACAAGTCCTTGACATTAATCCAGCTCCCTCAGAGCCAGATCTCAGAGTGAACAGGATGTCTGACACTTCTGGTCCAATTAGGGAGTCCTGGCTGACAGATAAGAACAGATTAATGGCCTCAATCAGGGAACTCATATTCTATGAGGTCCACACGGCTGACCTTACTACTTTATAGAGACCTTTAAAATTATGAAAGTTTCATAGAGCTGATACTTGTGGGGAAGAGCAGAAGATAGCCAGCAAAAATCCAAGAAACTTTCCGCCTTGAAGTTACAATGCAGTGATATCAGCTTCTTCTCAAGCTCTGAAATGTGGAGTTCAAGCTCGCCCAGTTGAGACTTTTTGCATTTACGGTTGCCCAAACACAAGTAGTGTCCTGGATCTCCCACATGTAACAGGATATGCATTAGACTGAGATGATCTGCTATTCTTCGCTTTACAACTGACCTACTTAACAGAAATTAGCTTATGACTGAAATAAAGGAACTCACCAATCAGCTGCTTCCTTGTGTTGGTGCCACTTGTTACCTCTACCACCAAAGGGAGGTAAGGGTAATATTGTGACAGAGGTAATTTTCAGCTCTGTTCATCTGTAAACAATACATCTAATCAGCTAACTGACAGATTTCGATCAAACATGGTACACATCATAGGTATGTCCCAAGGAAGAAATGATTCACTTTTGGAAAAGATGCACACCCAGATCTTGGAATTTTTTCTGAGACTATTAACATTGAGAGATGGGGAAATAGTCTTCTTTTTAACGTGCTGTGGATTGTTTGCTTTTGAACCAATGATCATAAGATATACTTGCAGAAGCAGGCCATTCAGCCCATCTAGTCTGTTATGCCATTCAATGAAATGTGGCTGATCTGATAATCCTCAACTCCATTTTCCTGCCTTATCCCTTGATTCCCCTATGGATTAAAAACAATTGGTTTATCTCAGACTTGAACGTAGTAATTAATTAGATCCAATTCCTACTACCCTCTACAGTAAAGAATTCCCCAGATTCACTGTCTTCAGACAAGAAACCCCTCCTCATTCTTGGCTTAAAAAAGGCAAACCTTTATTTTGTGATGATGCCCTCTGGTCCTAGACTCCCACAAGGGAAACAACCTATCCACATCTATACTGACGAGTTTCTGAAGAGTGTGGTTTGTTTCAATAAAGTCGCCTCTCAATTTTCTATATTCCAGTGAGTACTGGCTCAATCTACTTCATCGCTCCTCATAAAACAGTCCCTCCATACCCAGGATCAACTTAGTGAACCTTATCTACACCCACTCCATTGTGAGTATATCTTTTCTTGGATATCTTTTCTAGGCTCAAAGCTGTTCATATTATTCCAGCTGTCTTCTGACTAAAACTTTGCACATTTAGAAAAACCTCTCCAATTTTATGCTCCCTTTGAAATAAACTTGGCGAAACTGAGGACTGCAGATGCTGGAGATCAGAGCTTAAAAATGTGTTGCTAGAAAAGTGCAGCAGGTCAGGCAGCATCAAAGAAACAGGAGAATCGACATTTCGGACATAAGCCCTTTGATGCTGCCTGACCTGCTGCGCTTTTCCAGCAACACATTTTTAAGCTTCAATTTGACTTCCCTATTACTTGCTAACTTTAGTGGTAGGCTTTTGTGATTCATGACAAGGACTTCCAAATCCCTGTGTGCTGTAGCTTTCTGCAGTCTTTTCCTATTTAAATAATATTCAACTTAACCTCTTATTTTCTCACATTACCTTATTGGGATTGTATTATAGACCCCCTAATAGTCAGAGGGAAATTGAGAAACAAATTTGCAAGGAGATCTCAGCTATCTGTAAAAATAATAGAGTAGTTATGGTAGGGGATTCTAACTTTCCAAACATCGACTGGGACTGCCATAGTGTTAAAGGTTCAGATGGAGAGGAATTTCTTAAGTGTATACAAGACAATTTTCTGATTCAGTATGTGGATGTACCTACTAGAGAAGGTGCAAAACTAGACCTACCCTTGGCAAATAAGGCAGGGCAGGTGACTGAGGTGTCAGTGGGGAAGCACTTTGGGGCCAGCGACCACAATTCTATTCATTTTAAAATTTTGATGGAAAAGGATAGACCAGATCTAAAAGTTGAAGTCCTAAATTGGAGAAAGGCCAATTTTGACGGTATTAGGCAAGAACTTTTGAAAGCTGATTGGAGGCAGATGTTCGCAGGTAAAGGGATGGCTGGAAAATGGGAAGCCTTCAGAAATGAGATAACAAGAATCCAGAGAAAGTATATTCCTGTCAGGGTGAAAGGGAAGGCTGGTAGGTACAGGGAATGCTGGATGATGAAAGAAATTGAGGGTTTGGTTAAGAAAAAGAAGGAAGCATATGTCAAGTATAGACAGGACAGATCGAGTGAATCCTTAGAAGAGTATAAAGAAAGTAGGACTATACTTAAGAGGGAAATCAGGAGGGGGCAAAACGGGGACATGAGATAGCTTTGGCAAATAGAATTAAGGAGAATCCAAAGGGTTTTTACAAATATGTTAAGGACAAGAGGGTAACTAGGGAGAGAATAGGGTCCCTCAAAGATCAGCAAGGCAGCCTTTGTGTGGAGCCACAGAAAATGGGGGAGATACTAAATGAATATTTTGCATCAGTATTTACTATGGAAAAGGATATGGAAGATATAGACTGTAGGAAAATAGATGGTGACATCTTGCAAAATGTCCAGATTACAGAGGAAGAAGTGCTGGATGCCTTGAAACGGGTAAAAGTGGATAAATCCCCAGGACCTGATCAGGTGTACCTGAGAACTCTGTGGGAAGCTAGAGAAGTGATAGCTGGGCCTCTTACTGAGATACTTGTATCATCGATAGTCACAGGTGAGGTGCCAAAGACTGGAGGTTGGCAAACGTGGTGCCACTGTTTACGAAGGGCGGAAAAGACAAGCCAGGGAACTATAGACCGGTGAGCCTGACCTTGGTGGTGGGCAAGTTGTTGGAGGGAATCCTGAGGGACAGGATGTACATGTATTTGGAAAGGCAAGGACTGATTAGGGATAGTCAACATGGCTTTGTGCATGGGAAATCATGTCTCACAAACTTGATTGAGTTTTTTGAAGAAGTAACAAAGAAGATTGATGAGGGTAGAGCAGTAGATGTGATTTAAATGGACTCCAGTAAGGCGTTCGACAAGGCTCCTCATGGGAGACTAATTAGCAAGGTTAGATCTCATGGAATACAGAGAGAACTAGCCATTTGGATACAGAACTGGCTCAAAGGTAGAAGACAGAGGGTGGTGGTGGAGGGTTGTTTTTCAGACTGGAGGCCTGTGACCAGTGGAGTGCCACAAGGATCGATGCTGAGTCCTCTACTTTTTGTCATTTACATAAATGATTTGGATGTGAGCATAAGAGGTACAGATAGTAAGTTTGCAGATGACACCAAAATTGGAGGTGTAGTGGACAGCGAAGAGGGTTACCTCAGAATACAACAGGATCTTGACCAGATGGGCCAATGGGCTGAGAAGTGGCAGATGGAGTTTATTTCAGATAAATGCGAGGTGCTGCATTTTGGGAAAGCAAATCTTAGCAGGACTTATGCACTTAATGGTAAGGTCCTAGGGAGTGTTGCTGAACAAAGAGACCTTGGAATGCAGGTTCATAGCTCCTTGAAAGTGGAGTCGCAGGTAGATAGGATAGTGAAGAAGGCGTTTGGTATGCCTTCCTTTATTGGTCAGAGTATTGAGTACAGCAGTTGGGAGGTCATGTTGCGGCTGTACAGGACATTGGTTAGGCCACTGTTGGAATATTGAGTGCAATTCTGGTCTCCTTCTTATTAGAAAGATGTTGTGAAACTTGAAAGGGTTCAGAAAAGATTTACAAGGATGTTGCCAGGGTTGGAGGACCTGAGCTACAAGGAGAGGCTGAACAGGCTGGGGCTGTTTTCCCTGGAGCGTCGGAGGCTGAGGGGTGACCTTATAGAGGCTTACAAAATTATGAGGGGCATGGATAGGATAAAAGACAAAGTTTATTCCCTGGGGTCGGGGAGTCCAGAACTAGAGGGCATAGGTTTAGGGTGAGAGGGGAAAGATATGAAAGAGACCGAAGGGGCAACATTTTTCACGCAGAGGGTGGTACGTTTATGGAATTAGCTGCCAGAGGATGTGGTGGAGGCTGGTACAATTGCAAGATTTAAGAGGCATTTGGATGGGTACATGAATAGGAAGGGTTTGAGGGATATGGGCCGGGTGCTGGCAGGTGGGACTAGACTTGGTTGGGATATCTGGTCGGCGTGGACGGGTTGGACCGAAGGGTCTGTTTCCATGCTGTCCATCTCTATGACTCTATATTCTGCCAAGATTGTTGTCTATATCTCTCTGGAGAGTCTCTGTGTCATCCTCACGACATACTTTCCTACCTATTTTGTGTCATCTGTAAACTTTGTATGATACTTTTATTTTTCTCATCCAAATCATGAATATATGTTGTAAAGAATTACGGCCCCAGCACTGATCCCTGCAGAACTCCACTAAGTTTGCATCCTGAAAATGCTCTCCTTATCTTAACTTCCTGCCTTTTATCAGTCAATCCTCTGTCCACACTAATATACTACTTCCAACGTCATCAGTTAACTTAAGTACCTTATCAAATGCTTTCTGAAAATACAAATGTATTACATCCATTTCTTCCCATTTATTCTAGTAAACCTGTCAGGCATGACCTCCCCTTCATGATGCCAAACTGATTATGTTTGTTTATATAACATATTTCCAAAAGCTCTGCTATTACATCCTCTGTAATGGACTTTAACACTTTCCCAATAATAGATTTGAGATAACTGACCTTTTTAAATAAAGGTGTTACTTTGACAGTTTTCCAATCCTTTGGGACTTTTCTAGAATCTATGGATTCTTGGAAGATTACTACCAGTACATCCACTATCTATTGTAGGTTGCTTGATTTATTGTTAGATTTAGAATGCTTTCGATTGCTCAGTTTGGAATGATGTGGATTGCTGGGTTTAGAATGCTGTGGATCATCTCCATTACTGTGATGGAGTTTGTCACAACTGGCAAAATGCAAACAGTTTACAGAGCAGGTTGTTGGACGTGGATAGCCCCGAAGGCACCTCAATAAGATGGAAGCTCTTATTAAAATGACTTCTTTCTTCAGCTTTGTAGTTACAGAGCATAAGCAGGGAAAGTCTTAAGGAAGAACTGTGTAATTGTATTAATATTGAGTTAACACAACAGAAGAGGTATGCAGTAAAAGTCAGATTTTGATTTACCTACATAATACAGAACCTTTTAGTGATATCATCCCTTGCTATGATTCTACAAATACCGAGAGAGGCTGGTTAACCCTAATAGCCTTTTTGCAGATTTGAAGAATTGTTTCAAAATATATATCTATGATCAAATTCCTAACACCACAAGAATAAGTCAAAAAGATAATTTTTATACAAGCATACTCCCAAAGAGAGGTATCTCATCGGAAATTATGGTCACTTTTCAGTAAGAATGAATGATTTCCCATTAGATACTCTTGAGAGGGAAAACCCCTGTCTAGAAGCATGCACTCAAATCAGAGAAAATTGCTGAGAGAGAAAAGGAGTTATAGGAACTCAGGCCTTTATTAACACATGGCTTATACACTTTATACTACTGCAGCTTGAACCATGCGTTTGAGGATTCATTTTTATTGCAACTGTGGTGTATCCAATAAGTATCCCAATGCTGTCGTTAATATGCAAATATTGTCTGAACTGAGCCCAAACACCATGAGAATCCTTGAAGGAGTTGATCTCACATTGCTTCATTTCAATGCCTTCACTCTTAATTTTCATTTCATATTCAGGGTTCATGTGAAGTGTCTCTGGTTTTTGACACCAAATGTGTGGAATGAAGGAGCCATCAGTCTAAGTGTTGAGACAGGTTGGTAAGAGTGTGGGGGAAGATTGTGAGACCAACCTCCAGATTTTCCAACTCGGTGGGCCAGACTTCGCTGTCAGCAAATGAAAGAGAAGTCATATGCAGGTGAAATCAGGAAAGACATTTCCATGTGAAAGAAATCTCAAACTTCCACTCTTAAAAAGCTGTGGGTTTGAGGTCAATCAAAAATGTCAAAAAAGAAACTGGTGAGACTTTCAGGAGCTAAGGGCATTCATTATGGTTAACAGAACCAGCCAAGGCCAATGAAATTAAGTTGCCATGAACTAACTGATTAATGGAATAGGCTCAACGGGATTCCTGAAGAAGGGCTTATGCCCGAAACGTCGATTCTCCTGCTCCTTGGATGCTGCCTGACCTGCTGCGCTTTTCCAGCAACACATTTTTCAGTTCAAGGGGATAAATGACCAACTACTGTTTATACATCACGTAAGCAGAGCACCAAACCTTTCACTTTTTGCCCATGGAACATGCTTCAAGAATAGACTAATTATGTGGCAAGTGTGTCCAAGCCTGATGCATGCATACACATGCATACAAATATACACGTACAAATACAAACATGCAAACGGATAAACACACAGGAATGGATTATCAGATCAGTTAGTGTTGATTAGAGCCTGTTTACAATTGTGAGCTTTTGGCCTCTGTGCTGGCTTGCCATCATGATGTCAACATCAAGACATTTTCAATGAGGGTAGCTCAGGGAGTGATCAGCGGCCAGCCGTCAAATAGCAGATGGCCAATAGTGGCTTCCCCCTCTGGAATCAGAGGAGGGTAGCTGTGGTCTGAGATCGTGGGGCTGCTAATCACCTAGTGCTGAATAGTCTGCTGAGTTTTATAACAAATCTGCTCCATCTGCCTGGAGCAGCAAAGATTAAAACAGGGGGTATCGAACACTCGATGCACAGATCAGGACCGGGAACAATCCAAACACCACACGTAACCTTCCTAAACACACACAAATACCAACCAAAACACCACAGATTACTAGAGACAGAAACATAAACCCACACAGTCACAAATCCAGATATGTGCAAACCCCTGCAAATCATACAAATCCCACCACACACAACCCTAACCTTCCACACACAAACCATGACACACACATGGAGTCACAGACCATTCCCCACCCACATCCCTACACACGGTCCCATAAACACCCACTCACTCACCTTTACACATACATACACAGCCCCTCAAACCCAGATACATCTGCAAAAACAAACACTCTCAGGTACACACACAAACTCACACCCACACGTACATTTACACATGTATTTTGGATAGGAATAGGATGCATAAATTCCCTGTGTAGGTTTTCGCTATTGCCAGCAATGGGTACTTACAGAATCCTAACCACCAGTCCAGTTAAGATCAGCTCACACACCAAAACTGGGTATCAACCCTGGAGCCCTCCAAGTCTGTATGTACACTTGAGAAATACATTTAGTAACCAATTCCACCCAAAAGGCAGAGGTTGTTATTTGTCAATAAACACAATTTCAAAAAGAGATATCAACTGTTTTGCGCAAACTTAGATCAATGCTATTGAATTAACAGCTTTTAATTTAAATTGTACATTTTAAAAATTATTCGCATTTAGTGCAGTTTAAATTGGTATCTGATTATAAAGTAATAACCCAGCAATTACAACACTTGTTCACAGCAATACTTTTAATCTTACCCACCATTTAATCTTAATTACAAGTTATTCATTTGTAATTATGTGGAATTGCAATGTAAGTGTATGAAATAGTCAGAGCAGCTCAACCATTTAATATTTCAATTATAAAGCTATTACTTGACAATTAGGCTGATTTTATTAGCCAAAAGACAATTTGTTAAACACACAATATTTTAGAATTTGTTTTACACAGTAGTCATTTTCTGTTCTCTTCTGATAGTGCCATTCCTTTCTGAAATAAAATTTTATTCTGTGGCATTGGTCACTTTCTAGTATCTGATCTGAGTGGTCATTCTTGTTTACTCTGGGAGGAGTGACTGCCAGTAGACTATATAGCTAAGTAAGGTGTCATAACCAAGCCTGACCTGTATATCATCTGATAGAGATCACTGGAAAGCAATTGAGGTGAAGATTTTACTGAATTAATATACCTGATTTCTCTCTCAAACTTGACACCACAGTCTCCCAAACAGACTGAAATTATTAATTGTGATACTTCACCTTGTGTTGGTACCAACTGAAAATCAAACCTTAATATTGGTTGATACCATTACTCACTGTAGCATCTATGCTCAAATATTCCCAATCAACTCCATTCTAGGGGCTCACAGTTCTGTTTGCTGCTGAGTTGGTGTCTAAGATGAGAGTGGTGCTCCATAGTAATTAGCCCTTATACTATTAGCAAAGACTCATTGTTGTGACAGCAGCAGACTGTCAGATGCTCTTCCTGTATTCTATGAATTTATGATATCCTACCACAAAGTCTGTGCCATCCCCCCCCCCGCCCCTGTACTGCACTGTAACTAATCCTGCCTCTCTCTACACTGCTCCTAACTCTGAAGCTGCTGTAATAAGTAATAATTTACTGTACAAATAGAAAATGCTTTTGTATTTGCAACTGCAAAGAAGCTCTGAGAAACATAAAGATTCCAATATTTCCAAGACTGTACAGAATGGATTTCGAACTTTCGCATGCAATGTATGTTTTTATTATTAGATTAGATTACTTACAGTGTGGAAACAGGCCCTTCGGCCCAACAAGTCCACACCGACCCTCCGAAGAGCAATCCACCCAGACCCATTCCCTTACATTTACCCCTTCACCTAACACTACAGGCAATTTAGGCCAATTTAGGTTAGGTGGCCAATTCACCTAACCTGCACATTTTTGGACTGTGGATGGAAACCAGAGCACCTGGAGGAAACCCACGCAGACACGTGGAGAGTGTGCAAACTCCACACAGACAACTGTGTGAGGTGGGAATTGAACCCGGGTCTCTGGCGCTGAGAGGCAGCAGTGCTAACCACTGTGCCAGCTGTGCCGCCCATAGATAATTAAATGGCCTGGTGGCTCACCGGTTAACACGACTGCCTCAGAGCAGGGACCTGAGTTTGATTCCAGCTTTGGGTGACTGTCTGCCTGTGTGGAGTTTGCACGTTCTCTCCATATCAGCGTGGACTTCCACCGGGTGTGCTCTGGTTTCCTTCCACAGTCCAAAGATATGCATGTTAGGTGGACTGGCCTTGCTAAATTGCTCTGGAGATCCAGGGATGTGGAGGTTAGGTGGGTCAGCCATTGTAAATGCAGGGTTAGGGAGCTGGGTTTAGGTGGGATGCTCTTCAGAGGGTTGGTGCAGACCTGATGGGCCAAATGGCCTCTTTCTGCACAGTAGGATTTCTGTGGTTCACAGTGGGCTGAAGATTTGACCTGCATCCTTGAGATTTGTCGGTCTTGTTGTGATAATGGTCTGTTATCAGTTTTGGAATTAAGATTTTTTTTAAATTGAGGTCGATGGATTTTTGATTTCATTTTTATGAAGGTGACTCTTATTTTAAAATTGTCATTTGAACCAGTATACCTAGCAGGATACCCATGATGTTAATTGATAGAATCTGTATATACTGTTGCATTTTATAACATACACTGGTTTAAGTTTTCAGTTTAGAAGTATCAGGAATTCAGTTCAAAAAGAAAGTTTCCTCCTCGCAGAAGAGTCAAGATTTTAGTTAAGGTGAACTTTAGTGTGGGAGGACTTTAGTTTGTGAAGTCCAAAAGCTATGAGAGTTTGCATAGAAGTTTTCAAGTCATCAAAACTGAAAGGTAGTTCAGGCCAGAAGAATTTGAAAGAAGTCGTAAAACTGTCTCTACAGTCCCAAAAGGAAAACTGGATGGAGGCAGATAAGCCAGAAATTAAAGAGTGGAGCTAGGAGTGAAATATTTCTGGAACTGAGAATCTGTTGGGAAACAGATTAAAATCTTGTTTTGCTGTTCATGTTAGTTTAAACTTGTCTTTTTTTGGCAAAGAACATTTGCAGCCTCTTGTGAATAGGTTTCAGTGACTAATCACCACGGTAACCAACTGAAATAAAATTTAAATGTATGATCTATCAAGTCAGGTTTCACTCTTTGGCCCAAGTTGAACAGTGTTACTATCGACTGGGATGGTGACACAGTTATCAATCGGTAAGTAGTTAATGAACAGGACAGCTGAAATTAGTGACTTACCCCAAATGAAAAACACAAGGCTTAATCTATAACCCACCATTCATCATCACTTCAATGCCAGCCCCTTGGACCCAGGTAGGGGGATGAAATATTTGCACTGACCAGTGATGAGTTGTCTTTTCTGTTTTCCTTCAACTTTTTTGCCAGACGCTTTTTCTTCTTGTGAAGAGGTTTAGACTCCAGAATCATTTCCTCGAGTTCAAATGTGGGGTCACAGTTTAATTGTCCTTTCTGCAATAAAAGCAAAATAAATATATCAGAGAAACATGGGTTTTAAGGTCAATGGACTCAAAGCTTACTTTGTGCCTGCACTTCAATGCAGTTTTCACTCTATCCCCTTAAGCTCTATCTCGTCCCATGCAGTTTCCTGGCAACAGGCTCATGTTAACATTCAAATTAACAGCAATGGGCGAGACAACCAGTCCCACAAAACTCTGATGCCATGTGCATCCCATTCGTAACTCACACACATCTGAAAATCCTGGCAATTTCCAGAAGCTGTGAATATGTAATGCAGATAAAATGTCAGATTAATTAGGGGAGAAAAACACTTGAAAAATTCCTTGCCAACCCCTTTAAACAATCAGAGCTAGCCCAATTAATGTCACACATTTATGAAATGATCTCCATCCCAGTCAGTAGGAGACAGTGAGGACTGCAGATGCTGGAGAAGTCAGATTCGATAAAGTGTGGTGCTGGAAAAAGGTCAGGTAGCATCTGAGGAGTAGGAAAGTCAATGTTTCGGGCTTGCCCCTTCATCATGACTGGGAAGGGGGAAGGGGACTGATAAATAAATGGAGGGTGCTGGCAGAAGGTTGGGATGGCAATAAGTAGCAAAGGTAGCAGAAGATGGTGATAGGTCAGTGGTGAGTGTGGAGCGGATAGGTGGGAAGGAAGATGGACAGGTAGGTCAGGTCAAGAGGAATGGAGCCAAATTGGAGGTTTGGATGGGTGGGGATATTTGGAAACTGGTGAATTTAATGTTGAGGCCATGTGGTTGTAGGCTCCCGAGGTGGAAGATGACATGTTCCTCCAGTTTGCGAGTGGCTTTGTTTCGGCGATGGAGGAGGCCCAGTATGGACATGGTGTGGGGGGGGGGGGGGGGGGGGGGGGGGGGAGGGGCAGTTGACATGGATAACTACAGGGAGGTGGAGTTGGTTGGTGCATATGGACCAGAGATGTTCTCGGAACTGTTCTGCAAGTTTGTGCTCGGTCTTTCCAATCTACAGGAGAGTCAAAAAGTGTGACGCTGGAAAAGCACAGCTGGTCAGGCTGCATCCGAGGAGCAGGAGAGTTGACATTTCAGGCATACACCCTTCATCAGGAATGTGAAGGGGTTTGGGGGCTGAGAGATAAATAGGGGGTGGGAGTGGGGCTGGGGGGCAGCATGGCTGGGAAGGTGATAGGTGGATGCAGTTGTGGTAACTTTCTCCTCGAAGTACAGGAGACCACATCGAGAGCAACGGATGCAGTAAATGAAGTTCAAGGATATGCAAGTAAATCTCTGTCAGATATCGAATAATCCTTTGGGGCCTTGGACGGAGGTGAGGGGTGAGGTGTGGGCGCAGGTTTTGTACCTCTTACAGCAGCAGGGGAAGGTGCCAGGTATGGACAGGGTGTTGGTGGGGTGTGTGGACCTAACGAGGGAGTCACAGAGGGAGAGCCCTCCACTGACACTCTCATTTGATTGGCACAACTGGTCCTCATCATAAACAACTTCTTCTTTCAAATCTCCCACACCTACAAACCAGAGGGTGATTAGGTCCAAGATATGCTTGCCTCTTTATAGCATACGTGAGCTAATCAGTTTTCCACAACTATACCATCGCCCACCTTTTCCTCTGCTACATCAATGACTGTATCGGTGTTGCCTTGTGCTCCCATGAGGAGATGGAACAGTTCAGCAACTACACCAACACCTTCCACCCTGACATTCCATCTCTGACACTTCCCTCCCCTTCCTGGACCTCTCTATCTCCATCTCCAGTGACTGACAATACTGACATCTACTTTAAACCCACCGACTCCTACAGCTACCTTGACTACTTTTCGTCCAATCACCCTCTCGTAAAAATTCTATCCCTTACTCCCGATTCGTCTGCCTCTGCTGTATCCGCTCCCAGTAGGAGCAATTCCACTCCAGGACATCCCAGATGGCTTCCTACTTCCAGGACTGTAATTTCCCCTCCGGTTATCAACGATGCCGCCAATCGCATCTCCTCCATTTCCTGCACCTCCGTCCTTGAACCCCACACCCCCAACCACAACAACATCATTAGGTCCACACTCCCCACCAACCCCTGGTCCTTACATTCCACCCCTAATCTCCAAATCCAGTGTGTCATCATCCGCCATCTACAGTCAGACCCCACCCCAAAGACATATTTCCCTCCCCACCTCTATCTGCATTTCGTTTCCTTTGTGACTCCCTTGTTAGGTCCACACTCTTCACCAACCCCCTTCTCCACACCCAGCACCTTCCCCTGCCGCTGTAAGAGGTGCAAACCCTGCACCCACACTCCACCTCCAACACCAACCCCCCCCCCCACCTCCATCCAATGCCCCAAAGGATAACTCCACATCCGGCAGAGATTTATTTGCACATCCTCAAACCTCATGTACTACATCTGTTGCTCTCGATGTAGTCACCTCTACATTGGAGAGACCGAGCGCAAACTCGCATAATGGTTCAGCGAACATCTCTCGTCTACCAACCAACCCCATCTTTCTGCAGCCATTCATTTGAACCCTCCCTACCACTCCCCTGTGACATGTCCATTCTGGGCCTCCTCCACAACCGAAAGAAAACCGCCCACAAACTATTGGGGGTCCAAAAGTATATCCTATCAAGGGTGATCATCCCATTCTTATTTCTGAGCTCCACCCATATAGCTTCATTAGATGATCCCTCAGGAATATCCTCCCTAAGTACAGCAATAATGTTTTCCCTTCTCTCTTGCCTCCCTTTCTATCTTTCCTATCGCATCTAAACCCCAGAGCATTGAGCTGCCAGTCCTGTCTCTCCCTCTTGACTATAGCACCTTTATTTTGCTTTATCTGGAAACACTACCAGCTGTCAACATGTTTTCATTGATTATATTCAAAGCAAAAGCCCTTCAGCGCACATTAGAAATGTTTAGAACAGATCATTCTGCTTGTCATTGCATTATAAATAATGTACAATGGAGAAACAGACCATTTAGTTGAATATGTCTTTGCCAACGTTAATGCTCAACACAAGACTCTTTCGACTCCTGACTGAAAACCATCTGGGAAATCCATAAGGACAAATCCTTTGCAATTTTGAAGACAACTTTCTGAAAAATGGATTCATAGAATGTGGGCATATGCTGTGCAATCATTATTACAAATCCTTGCTTTCCCTAGAGACGGCGGTGGTCAGCTGCCTTCTTAAACTGCAATATTCTTTGGGGACTGTAGGGACCATCATAGTCCTGTGAGATTTTGTAGCCATTTGATCCAACTAAGTGGCTTGCTAGCCCATTTCAGAAGGCAAATAAGAGTCAATCACATTGCCACAAGGATATTGTACAGATAGTCTTGTACAATAATCAGTAGTGGTTACATGGCCAACATTAGGCTTGCTTTTAATTCCAGATCTTACTGAATTCAAATTTTATCACTTGCCATTGCGAGGTTTGAACCCATATCTCCAAATCATTAAGCTTGGGTTCCTATTGCTTAGGTTGTGGATTACTATCCCAGCTTGAGGAGTCAATTGAGTGTCTCTGGGGTGTGACGCGGGGTGTCTGCAATGCCTTCTACAGTTTAGTAGCAAATGGCTACTCACTGATTACATTAATGCTGCAGCCAATGAAACAACATCTCTGTAACAACAATATTGATTTCTTTATTCTCCTCTTCTCTACTCATGCCTAGTGTTGTATGAGGCACACAAAGCACTTGCTCAGTCCTGTTTCAATAGCTAGATATTTCTGTACAGGTCACAAGCCTGTTTCGAGAGGCTAGGCAAGGGGTGGGGAACCTGTGACCTTAAAGGCCTTTTGAATGAATCCAAATTTTGCAGAACAAATCTTTTATTTTTTATTAATATGCTTTTTTTTCATCCTTTACTATTTTAATTTTAACCTTAAAATGAATGGTATTTTAAATACCAGAGAGTAAAAGAAAATTCAACGAAATAATCCTCACAGACTGACCACCACAATTAAAAAGTTTCTTGGATGCAGCCTTATTAGATTACAACTAAGATAATGCAGCCTTCCAACATGAAAAGGTTCCCCACCTCTGGGCTAGGAGAAAGTGAGGACTGCAGATGCTGGAGATTAGAGTTGAAGAGTGTGGTTCTGGAAAAGCACAGCCGGTCAGGCAGCATCCGAGAAGCAGGAGGATCGACGTTTCAAGCATAATCTCTTCATCAGGAATAAGGGGGGTGGCCCAAGGGGATTGAGAGGGTTGGTGTATATGTATATGGGAGGGCTGGTGGGGCTGAGGGCAAGATATCTGGAAACGCAATAAGTCGATGAAGGTGATAGGTCAGAGAGGAGGGTGGAGCAGATAGATTAGATTAGATTATATTACAGTGTGGAAACAGGCCCTTCGGCCCAACAAGTCCACACCGACCCATTCCTCTACATTTACCCCTTACCTAACACTATTGGCAATTTAGCATGGCCAATTCACCTGACCTGCACATCTTTGGACTGTGGGAGGAAACCCACGCAGACACGGGGAGAACGTGCAAACTCCACACAGTCAGTCGCCTGAGGCGGGAATTGAACCTGGGTCTCCGGCGCTGTGAGGCAGCAGTGCTAACCACTGTGCCACCATGCTGCCAGACAGGTAAGAAGGAAGATGGAGAGGTAGGAGAAATTAGGAAACTGTTGAAATCCACACTGATCCCATGTGGTTGAAAGGTCCCAAGGTGGATGATGAGGCATTCTTCCTCCAGGTGTCGGGTGGCTAGAGTTAGGTGGTGGAGGAGGCCCAAGACTTGCACGTCCTTGGCGGAGTGGTCGAAAACATCTCTGGGACACATGAACTAAGAAACCCCACCCGCCCAATGGCTAAACACTTTAAACCTCCCTTCCCACTCTGCCAAGGACATGCAAGTTTCCTCCAATTCCCTCATTTCCCGTCCCCACACCTTATCCCAGATCCAATCTTCCAACTCAGCACTGCCCTCTTGAACTGTCCTACTTGTCCATCTTCTTTCTCACCTATTTGCTCCACCCACCTCTCGGACCTATCATCTTCACTCTCACTTTCATCTACCTATCGCATTCCCAGTTACCTTCCCCCCCATGCCCACCACCTCCCCCTCCCCAATTTATCTCTCAGCCCCCTTGGGCCACCCCCTCATTCCTGATGAAGAACTTATGCTCAAAATGTCGAGTCTTCTGCTCCATGGTTGCTATCTGACTGGCTGTGCTTTTCCAGCACTACACTCTTTGTTTCTAGAGGCTGTAAGCTTGAGGTTTGCCTCTCTGCTTGAAGCACAGCTGAACAGGAGACTCCGCTGCTGAGAGGAGACTTCCTGCCATAGGCATACTGCAAACGTCTCCAGGCTGATAAGCAACTTGTCGTTGTTACATGTTATGAGTGCAACTTCCATAGCCATTATGTCCTGGAAATGACTTGGCTCAGAGGCCAAGATGTGTTCCACAAGATGGATCATTTCTTCAGTAGGAACATGGAGGAGAAAGAAGTTCCCCACAATGAGAACATGTGCCTTTCTTTCATTGAGGATATTCCTCTGTTTGCAGTTGTGCAGAGTCAGTAAAGAAGTACAGGTTTTAGCAGTTCTACCTATTGGCTTTACAAAGTCCAATTTTGTGAAATGAACACAAAAAAAAAGCAAGACCATTTGCTCAGCATCCCCAATCATTCATTTATATTCTGCAATATAAATTCTTCTTTTTCAGGAAAACTGAACCACCATCATACCTGCAGACTTCCACTGTCCAGAAACCATCTACTCCCTTTCATATCCTGAACGGGAAGAAGTGCCAGCACATTTCATTCACGTAAACAAAAGCAACCTGAGCAGCTTTGATGACAATTCCATGTTATGCATGGATAAATAAAACACCCTTGGGCAGTGTACTATTAGGAACTGAGTAATCAACAAGCTCTTATTATCAAGAAAATTACCCTTGCTCACGGTACACTAAACGAAAGTAGTGCAAATGAAGTTCAAGATAATCTGTTAAACTTGCTTTTAGTTTCTTGCAAGTAACTTTATCTGTCTTTATGCAATGTAAGTAGACCACATATACCACTGTCTGATTTATAATTAATAATAAATCATGTTACTCATCCATTATGTTTTTCTCCTGAATACTAATCTTTCGGTCTTGTGAATTTGGAAGCAAGTTAAAAGAAAACAAGAGTTCAAAAAGGTCAGTCAGTGTTTGAATGGGGACGTTTGTGCATTGGACTGACTTAGTGTGCATCCTGCTATGATTTCGGAATGCATCAGTTGTTTTGCTATTAACCATCCCCATCACTTTCCATGCTGTCAAGTTATTACCCTACATTTTGGAAGAACTTGAAACCGAGACCTTCTGCCTTCAGACATTCCCGGGAACACTCCAACATGCAGAATTTCTTTGGGGAGTTAAAATTAAGCTTTGTGTAACAAAAATGTTCATTTTATTATAGGTCTGTTGCCCTATAGAATAGATCATTCACCTAATTCTGAATTTTACTTCTGAGTCAAGACAATAGGATATTAGACCAGGAGAATGGCAGGACAAAACTGGGAATGACAGGAAGTAGGATTTGGAGTTGAGACCAGCAGGAGTTATGCCTTTTAGGGAAATGGAGACCAGCGGGAGTCAGGGTTTTGGGGAAATGGAGACATCTGTGCAGAGAACGCAGTGAACATTTCGGATCCAGTGACCTTCTTCAGAATGGTTTGAAAGAAAAGTTAATTCTCCTTTCACTCCACGGCTGCTGCCAGACCTGCTGAGTTTCTCTTGCAATTTCTGTTTTTTTTTCAGATCTCCAGCATTCACAGTTCTTTGTCTTATTCAATTAACAGTTGTTAGGAGGCACTGTGACTGAAAGTCAGTGGATTTGAGTCCCATCGACAAACTGACTGGTGATGACTTACATTGGGAATAAAACCAGCAGTGAGCTTCTTCTCCAGGACAGCATCCCAATTGATATCGGCGAGGTAAGGACAGCTTTGCATGTCAGCCAGGCTGGAGAGGCGTCGAGTAGAGCTAACTGTAAGCAGCTGAAAAGAATGATTGAAAATTACTAATGTAAGGGGAATCAGCTATGAAAACATTTGGGCAATGCTTGATACTTCATGCCTAATTCACATACTTCAGATTTGTACAATGTCAGCGTCTTCACATCAGACCTACACAACCTACTGCATTGGTATTTCTTTTAATTAAACTGTTTAGATGTTATAATATACCACTGTGGCGGGTGGGATATGGACTGGAATCTTCTGGCTCACACGTAGGGACACCATCCTTGCATTACAACACCTGATTGAATTACACTAGTATACGTTAACTATTCAAATGTCCAATAAACTACACTGTCTAATTTCTCCGAAACACATCTAAGTGCTACTTAGAGTCACAGAGTGGAAAAGCACAGCAGGTCAGGCAGCATCCAAGGAGCATGAGAGTTGACATTTCAGGCATAAGCCCTTCATCAGTAATGTAGGAGAGTGGGGGGAGAGGGGGTTGAGCAAGGGGTGTGAGAGATAAATGGGAGGGGGTGGGGCTGTGGGGGGAAGGTAGCTAGTTACCTATCGCCTTTGTAGCTGCCTTGCCCGCAGGCCCAACCTCCTCCCATTTATCTCTCAGTCCCCTTGGGACCACCCCCACCCCCCTGATGAAAGGCTTATGCCCGAAACATCGATTCCCCTGCTCCTCAGATGTTGCCTGACCTGCTGTGCTTTTCTAGTGCTACACTTACTGATTGTGATTTCCAGCAACTGCAGTCCTCACACTCTCCTCAGAGTCAGAGTCATACAGCTATAAAACATGGGACACAGACCCTTCAGTTCAATGCACCCATGCCGACCAAATATCCTAAATTAATCTAGTTTCATTTGCCAGCATTTGGCCAGTATCCTTCTAAATCCTTCCAATTCATACCCCATCCAGATGTCCTTTAAATGTTGGAATTGTACCAGCCTCCACCACTTCCTCTGGCAGCTCATTCCATATCAGCACCACTCTCTGCATGAAAATGTTGCCCCTTAGATCCCTTTTAAATCTTGCTTAACCTTAAACCTATGGCCTTTGGTTTTGGACTCCCCCACCCCAGGAAAAAGACCTTGGCGATTTATTCCATCCATGCCCCCCATCATTTTACAAACCTCTATGAGGTCACCCCTCAGCCTCCAACACTCTAAGGAAAATAACCCCAGCCTATTCAGCCTCTCCCTATAGCTCAAACTCTCCAACCCTGGCAACATCTTTGTAAATCCTTTCTGAACCCTTTCAAGTTTCACAACGTTCTTCCCTATACCAGGGAGACCAGAACTGAAAGCAGTATTCCAAAAGTGGCCTAACCAATGTCCTGTACAGCTGCAACATGACCTCCTAACTCCTATACTCAATGCACTGACAAATAATGGTAAGCATATTAAATGCTTCTTCAGTAAATTACTGGAACCTCCTCCTCAACAGTGCATAGGGAGTACCTCCACCTCACAGATTGTAAAATAAGGCTTGCCACCATCTTCTGCAGCAAAACCAGGGATAAGCAATAAATGTCAGTCTTGCCAGCAATAATCCTGAACAAGAAATGATTACAAACAGAATGACACATTAGTCCTTCGACAACTGAAACAGTGCATATGTTGAAGCAATGTAACACAAATTGGATGCTATCATAGCAGTTCAGAGGTTTAAATGGATAGTTAGACTCAGATGTGTCAAATGGCTTCCTCATCTCCACTTATTTCTGAGAATGAATAAAACAATGGTGATAAAATGGGATGGATTTTGCAATGAAAATAACTGAGACTCAAAGGGCTTACCATTATTAACCAATAAACTGGCAGCAACTTTCAGCAACCCCACATGATACTTAAACTGTAAATCAGGCAGCTGTTGTCTGAAACCCGCTGCCTCAGGAATTATGCAAGAATGGTTCCTTGCTGAGAGGCCGTAATACCGTAAGTTATAGAGCAGAATTGGGCTTTTCATCCCATCAAGTTTGCTTCGCTATTTGATCATGGCTGACATGTTTCTCAACCCCATTCTCCTAACTTCTCCTCATAACCCTTGATCACTTACCAATCAGGAACTTATCTCTGTCTTCAATACACTCAATGACTCCACTGCCCTTTGTGGCAATGAGTTCTACAGATCAACCACCCTCTAGCAAAAGAAATTCCTCCTCATCTCAGTTCGAATGGTTGTCCCTTCACTCTGAGGCTGTGCCCTCAGGTCAGAGTCTCACACAAAAGTATCATCATACAAGTACATTGAACAAAATGAATTTGCTATTATTAACTTTTGTATGCCAACTCATCAGACAAAGACAAAGCTCATCGTATCATTAAATGTACTCTTTTCTTATTACCAGCTGACAAACATCTTCTCAAGTAGAGTTAACTTTAATAGTATGAAAGTTAAAACTAATTAAAATGTTGAAATAATTTCTAAACATTTTCATTCAGTTTCCTTTATCTCCCTTGACATTTTTCTTTATTATTCTTTTTGAATCTTATTTGATATTGAATATTCTAGTTGACACTGGTTGGTTTGGACTGCACTACTCTTTAATGTTTCTTAAATTTTTGTCAGTTATAGAGAGAGACAATTGTTTGTTCTGTCCTCTCAGATCCAGTTGCGCTGTAGAGGAAGCTGCATGTTTTAAGTATTTGGCAGACAACAACACTCAGTGCAAAAGTCCATTAATATATCCATGGGCAGGTGTTTATTCATCACAGAATTCTGTCCACTATTTTTCTGTGCATTCAGAACCACTGAGAAACCAACAAGCAAAGCAATATGTTGCTTATTCCATATCTTCCTCTTCAGTTGGTTATTGAGCACCAGATGGTGCAAACTAAAGTGCATAGGGAAAGAAGTAGTATATATTACCAAGGAAAATAATAATTTTCATTTCACTTAGCCCTCATGTTGGCATCCTGAAGTCACCAGCACCCTTTCTGAGGAAATGTGCCGATGCTATGAGGTGGGTTTAAGACCAATGTACTGGGTTGGGATCAGAATGAACACTCAGTCGGGGGAAGGTGAGTGGCGAAATTGTCAGCAAGTGAGTCGTACACATTATAGATCAGTTAAGGCATGAGGACGTTTAACAAGGTTGGATAGTATTTATTTTACTGCTAGGACTCTGATGAACAAGGCAGATGAGTTCAGGGCACAAGTTGGAGTACAAAGGTACTCTTTCACTGGGAGGTAGTTGAGAGGGACAGATTTGGCAGCTCAATAGTCCAGGATACAGCATCTTCATGCAGATCAGAAAGAAGGTAAAAGAGGAGGTGGTGTTGTAATATTGATCAGGGAGTCTATTACAGCAGTAAGGAGGGATGACATCTAGAATGTCTTCTCAAATGAAACCACACGGGTAGAATTTAAAGACCAAAAAGGAGCAATCACATTCTGGATGTGTACTCTAGATCTCCTAATATCTGAGAGAAAGAGAGGAATAGAAATGTAGGCAAATTTCAGGGAAGTAGAAGGGTGATAGGATAGTGATAGGAGGGGATTTCAACTTCTCCAACATTAACTGCCATACGTGAAAGGTTATGTGAAAGGTTTAAACAGAGAAGAGATCTTAAGATGCATCCAGGACAGCTTTTCAGACCAGTACATAGAAGGCACTATAAGAGACTAGCTGGTCTAGGGCTTAAGTTTAGGTAATGAAGTTGGCGAATGATTGAAGTATCAGTGGGGGAGCATTTTGCAGACAGCGATCGTAACTCCGTTAAATTCAAGATTACTACAGAGAAGGACAAGAATGGATCTGAAATCAAAGTTCTCAACTGTGGAAAGGCTGATTTTAATAAGATTCTATATGATCTGGCCAAAGTGGACTGTAAGCAAATACTTTCAAGTAAATCTCCCAACATGGCGGGATGCATTCAAGTAGGAAATATGAAGAGTACAGGGCCAATATGTTCCAATAAAGAAAAAGGATGGGACCATCAAATCCTATAAACCCCAGGTATCAAAGAATATACAGATTATGTAGAATTAAGAGAAAAAGAGAGGTGTATGGCAGATGTTGAGACCTCAAACAACAGAAGCTCTAGAGGAGTACAGAATGTGTATGAGGGAACTTAAAAAGATTAGGAGAGCTGAAAGGGGATATGAAAGGATACAGGCAGGTAAAATAAAGAAAAATTCTAGTTATTTTAAAGGTACATTAAAGGTTAAAAAAAAGGGAAAGAATAGGATCTATTAAGGACCAGAGAATGCAGGTAGGGTTCTAAATACTTTGGGTCAGTGTTCACTAGTACAAGTGACAATGTTGGTATAAAAATCAGGGAGAAGGCTTGTGATACAATTAAAGAAATTCACAGATAGAGAAGAGGTTCTGAGTGGTCTGGCAGGCTTAAAAATATATAAATATCCAGGCCGGATGAAATGTATCCCAGGTTGCTGGCTGAGGCAAGGAAGGAAATAGCAGGGATACTTTGCAAAAATTTTCAATTCCACTTTGGCCACAGGAGAGGTGCTGGAGGACAGCCAATGTAGTACCATCACTTAAGAAGGAAGCAAGGGATTAGCCAGGAAACTACAGACTGATCTAACCTTGGTGGTAGGGAAACTGTTGGAAGTGATTCAGAGAGTCAGAATTCATCTACATTTGGAGAGGCAGCGATTAATCAAGAACAGCCAATATAGTTTCATTAGGGGGAGGTCATGTCCGAACAACTTAACTGAATTTTTCAAAGAGGAGACCAGGTGTACAGATAGAAATGAAAGGGTAGTTAAAGGTTGTGTTTCTTTTTTCATTTCCTTTGAAGATTTTTTGTTTCCCATTAGAAAAGTAGTGGTGATGGAATGAAACACTGTTTGGCTGAGAGTTAAGAACCATCCAATCCAAGCTGTTGACTCTATCCAGGTCAAAGCAGCATGCTTGATTGGCACCACGTCCACTCTCCCCATCACCAATGCTCAGGAGCCATAGAGTGTACTACCTGCAAGATGCATTGCAGAAACTCACCAAGGCTCCTTCAACAGCATCTTCCTAATCCATGACCACCTCCATCTCGAAGGACAAGAGCAGCAGATATTTGGAGCTGATGGGAACATCATCATCTGCAAGCTCCTCTCCAAGCCACTCACCATCCTGACACAGAAATACATCGATGTTCCTTCAGTGTCGCTAAATCAATATCCTGGAGTTCCCTCCATAACAACATTGAGTGTCATCTACCTACAGCAATGGCTCAAGCTCGCAGCTCAGCCCCACCTTTTCAAGGGCAACTAGGGACGGACAATAAATGCTGACCCAGCTAGTGACACCCATGTCCCACAAGTGAATTAAAAAAAATGTCTTAATAAAACATCTCTGCACTTTCTAATTGGTGTGAGAATATCATATGACATAGGATAAACTAATAATAAGTGCGAGAAGGGGCAGGATGGAGAGGTAAGATGCTGAAACCCATCAGAGCTCCTTGAATTAGAACTGAAGACACTACACTTGGTGTTGATGGTCTCCTTACCTTCCGAAGCAGTGACACCAATCCATTGGACCAGCTCGAGGGGTATTTTATGCTGACCGAGTTGAATATGTGAAGGGCTTCTTTAACTGAAGTGTTGGAACGGATTTCGTATGGTCTCTGTGAGAAGAAGTAAACATTGTCTGTGTATATAGCATGAATCTCAAGGACAGCTACCTAGCAAACATTTGCTTTCATTGTTTGAATAGTAATATAATATTAAGTCAACTTAAACATTTCACTATAGTTTGAATATAAGATTTGAATTTTGTAGCCTGAAAGATCTTAGCTAAGTAAAAAGGAAAGGTTGTCATTTGAGGAGTCCTTTAGAGACATCTATTATTTAATTAAAATGAGAATGAAAAGCTCTGCAGTAGCTATGTATGCATCATGTCACAGAGTGAGATTAGACCATTAAAAACTGGGCAATGCTAGATCTGATCTCATCTCAACAGTGGTGGACAGTGGGGAAGGGAGAAGGGGAATGACAATGAGTCTCCACATTCCTCTATAATCCAGTGACCTGTGCGAGAGAAAGCATGTGTATGTGAACATTGATTGATTGTTGGATTGAATTTAACTGCTTGTCCAACCTGTTTATACTTCAGAACTTGAATAACTGTTCCATGGATTGAGTGAATCAACAAAAGATAAACTTACATATGGAAAGGAGCAGTAATAACTCTGTTAAAAATAAACTATTAAAGACAAGGATAAAAGTATACTGAAACTGAAAGCAATTAGCCATGAGTTGGCGAGATTACACAACCAAAACTACTTTTACGGCTCCTTGATAAACTGGATGCTTTATTGCCACAAAGAATGAAGATTGTCCTGCAGAAGAATTTAAGGACTTAATCACAGAAAAGCTGTGTATTCAAACAGACAATTAGGGCCAACTGTAACAAGGAACAAAGAAGCTACTTCTGATAAGAAGGCAAGCTGCAGACTTGGCAGCAATTTGGTTGAAGGAACTTTAAGAATTCATCAATAATATCACACATAAACCGAAGGATGAAAATCTGTAAAAGAATTGATCACCAGATCTCCCGCTTTAGCAGAACTTCAAAGAACAACACTGTACCGAACCCTATAAAATCAAACCCTGGATAGTTCCAGGGTCGGATCACCATTAGTTGAATTCCTGACCAAATTGCACCATTAATTGGGTAACAGCTAAGTTGGATTGTGAGACTTAACTTGCTACGTGAAGAGTCTTATTTTGGCTCCTACATGCAATAAGGTTTAAATCATGATTTAAGTATTTGATTGTTTGTGAGATTTCTTAAGTTGCTGAATTAAAGGTAACTTGTGGTGATTTACCTACAATAAAAGCCTTTTGTCAGCTCAGAAAATTGATTAACTTTTGATGCTTCTGGTGTTTGAGCAAGGAAGTTGTCCATGCCCACAGACCACGAGTCTTACATAAGTCATATATTTCAAGGAAGAGGAGGTTTCAGAGAGGGCTTGTACTTTATCAATGAACAAAAGTGGTTCAGGCAGACTGGGTTCTGTGACAAAAATCAAACTTATCAAAATTAATTCAAAATGTCACTACCAGGGATGATGATGGAGCTCACAGACAAGGTTTCTATTTATATATCTGCAGGATTCCATTGAAGGTTTATCCAGCTGTGAGGGCAAGGGATTATGTGTGTGGGTGTTGGTAGATCTGAAAGCAAAACATCTTGGGTCTCAAGTCTAAACCCTCTTTGGTGCCTAGCAAACCAAGGACAGCTAGGTATTGCAGCCATGAAGCCCAAGCTTCACACCACTCATAGACACAACTCAAAAATGAATAATGATTCTCAGACAAAAACTGGTTACATTAGAGTTTACCCAGCAAATGTACAAGGTTTTCAATGAGTGAGGGAAGGGACAGCATCATAGTACACAGATCCTTAACATGAATGCATGGAACAAGGGACAGTCTCCATACCTGTCCTTTGAGAAGCTCATACGCTGTGATTCCAAGAGACCACCAATCTACAGCAAACAGATAGCCAGTACAACCATTTACAAAGGGATGGAATATCTCTGGAGCTAGAGAAAAAGAAGGAAAGCATTTACAATTAGCATTGCAGTTTTCATTACAATTAATATTTGTTCTATTGTATGACAGGTAGGAAGTAAACATGTGTCCCACGTGGGAATTCTCTCACTCTGGAGAATATCTTCAAGGAGAGAGTTTGAAGGAAAAACAGAATAAAAGCAATGTGAAAAATGATACATTTGAACGCTTGGCAGTATCAGCCTTAATGGTTATGGGTGCATTTACTGTCAACACATCCAAAGACAGCTTCCTGCATCAAAGAACACTGGAACTCAATCAATTGTATGTAATAGCAACAAACACAGTTTGCCTAAAATTTATATATGTATTTAAGCTACAAGTTTCATTCACTGAAGCGTTCAAATCTTGTGTACGGTAGCAAGGTGGACCAGAGGGCAGTGGGTGCATTGGTGTGTGGGGTAGCAAATCCCTGCCTCACAATGCCAAGGACCCAGGTCAATTCCAGTATTGTGTGACTGTCTGCATGGAGTCTGCACATTCTCCCCTTGTCTGTGTGAGTTTCCTCTGGGTGCTCTGGACTCCCCCCATAGTCCAAAGATGTGCAGGTTAGGCGGATTGGCCATGCAAAATTGTCCCAGGCATATACAGGCTGGGTGGGTTAGACATGGCTACAGGGATATGGTTGATGCAAACTCGATGGGAAGAATTGCCTCTTTCAGCACTGTTAAGGATTCTACAATTCCATAATTTATGATTCTAAGTGGGCTGGTGAGTGAGGCAGGAAGGGGGTTGGCAAGCAAAGCAAACAGCATGGGCAAGGGTGTGCTCAATGAAAAAGCTGCCAAAGAGACGGAAAGTAATAGAGTGATGAGCTGGCAGTGAGTGGCCTGAAGAAGAGGCCAACAAGTGGAGTAATGAGGGGCAGAAAGTGGGGGCAAAGGGATAAACAAATGGGAGGCAAGCGTTCAGCAGAGAGCAGATGCGCAATGATGACATCAGCTGTACCATGTATGACACTACAGAAACAGTGGGTGTCAATGTCCTGTTCCAGGAGCAGTGATGATGTCAGTGGCACTGACATTCTGTTCCATCTGTGGAGGAGATGCAGAGAATTGTTGCTTCATTAGTTTCCTAGGAGTATCTAGCATGCTTAGCTACATCTCAATACTCAAGGGAGCAGGGAGTAGATCACATGATCACAACTATTCCAGATTCATCTTTCATTGGTTACTGCAAGACACCATATAAGGTTGGAAAGGTTACTGGAGTCTATCTTACCAATAGGAAATTTAAAAACAACCAGTATGCATTTCCTTGTTTCTTTTGTGGCTACATGTCAAAAGCAGGTGTTCTCCTTATAATCACACTCAAAATAAATTATCTACAGTTAGTTTCCTGACAGGAAATTATCAGCAACTTGGCTCCTCAGCCAAAACCTGAAGGTAAGTATTGGAGGGTGAAGTCTTTAATCACTGCCATTGAGCTCCGTTTCTGCTTCGATACCACCTTCCATCTCATCGGAAGCACTGCCACTTTATTAATGATTTTAGGGAGAGCCTGAAGGCGGTCAAGGGACACTGGGTCTAAGTGAAGACGATAAATGTCAGAGAAAGTTCTCAGGGCACTGGTAAAACACAGTCATTGTGACTTTCCTATTCTTGTTAATTATAACAAAAAAAATGAAAGATCATGAACCCATGCAAATATTTCAAGAAGATGTAATTTTTTGAAGAGAAGAATGAGGGATTTAAATGTTTTATGTGGTGAGGGTGAGACATATTGTATATATGTAAATCACATCAGTTGATATACCCTGTATCTATCAATATGCTCTTCCCTTTCATAGATTGTGGAGGGATTATGCAAGAGGTCCATCATTATCTTTGCCTCATAATGAGATCATGGCAATGGTTTTTTTGGTTACCTCAGGTGATGTTTCTTAAAAGAATATTGTGGCTGTGCACCAATGCAGAAAGAAAGATTCCAATATTTCAAGCAAGTATTTCTCTTCTGATTAGTGTCAGGTCAAATGCAGTAGCAATCACATAACATGCATTTCAGTCACCCCATTCATAACATATGGGAGTAGAATTAGGCCATTTGGTCAATTGAGTCTGCTGTGCATTTGATCATGGCCTTTTCCTTTCTCAACGCCATTTTACTGTCTTCTTTCCATAACCCTTGATCTCCTTAATAATCACGAACCTATTTAATCCATTTGTCTTAAATACAATCATCTTTAAGTACAGGAGTTGGGAAGTCATGTTGAGGGTGTACAGGACTTTGGTGAGGCCTCTTCTGGAATACTGTGTCCAGTTTTCGTCGCCCAGTTATAGGAAGGATATTATCAAGCTGGATTGGGTTCAGAAGAGATTTACCATGCTGCTGCTAGGTATAGAAGGTTTGAGTTATAAAGAATGCCTGGGACTTTCTCTCACTAGAGCATAGGAGGTTGAAAGGCAACCTGATAGAAGTCTATAAAGTAATGAGGAGTATAGGTAGAGTTAATGCAGTTGTCTTTTCCCTAGAATGGGGATTTCAAGACGAGGGGGTTCATTTTAAGGTGAGGGGATAGAGATTTATTAAGACATAACGGACAAATCTTTTACAAAGAGGGTGGTTCACATGTGGAATGAACTTTCTGAGGGAATGGTGGAAGTTGGTACAATTAAAATGTTTAAACAATATTTGGATAATTACATGAATAGGAAAGGTTTGGAGGGATATGGGCCCAGAGTAGGCAGGTGGGATTATATTTGGCATGTATTTGGTTGGACTGAAGGGTCTGTTTTTGCACTGTATGACTCTATGACTTGGCCTCTACAGTCTTCTGTGGCAACCATTCCACAGTTTCACCACCCTTAAACTGAAGAAATTCCTCATCTCAGCTCTAAAGGGTCATCCCTTCATTCTGAGGTTGTGCCCCCATTCCTAGTCTTTCCTACCAATGGAAACATCTTCTCCAGTTTATCAAGAGATCTTAGTATTCTGTAAGTTTCAATCAGATTCCCCCTCACCTTTCTAAACTCCATCAGGTACAGACGCAGAATCCTCAGCCAGTCCTCATGAACAACTCCTTCATTCCCAGGATCATTCTTGTAAACTTCATCTGGACCCCCTCCAACACCAATACATCCGTCATTGTATATGGGGCTCAGAACTCCTCACAATATCCCAAATGCTGTCTGATCAGAGCCTCTCTCAGCCTCAGCAGTACATTTCTGCTCTTGTAATCTAGCCGTTTGAAATGAATGCCAATACTGCATTTGCCTTCTTATCTGCCAATTGATTCTACATGCTAACCTTAAGAGAATCCTGAGCTAGGACTCCCAAGTCCCTTTGTGTTTCAGATTTCTGAAGCCTTTTCATATTTAGAGAATAGGCTACACCTCTATTCTTCCTAGCAAAGTGCATAACCTCACACTTTCCCACTCTGTATTCCATCTGCCACTTCTTTGTCCATTTTCCTAGCCTGCCCAAGTCCTCTGCAGCCTTTCCACCTTCTCAACACTATCTGACCCTTCACCTATCTTTGTGTCACACGCAAACTACGCAACAATGCCCTCAGTTCCTTCATCCAGATCATTAATGCAGAACGTGAATAGCTGTGGCCCCAACACTAAACACTGTAGAACTCCACTCATCATGGTTGCTATCCTCAAAGAGATGCCTTTATCCCCGCTCTCTGCCTTCTGCCAGTCAGCCAATCCTCTAACCATGCTGGTACCATACCCTGAACACTGTGGGCTTTTGTTTTATTTAACAGCCTTCTGTGTAGCATTTTGTCAAAGGCCTCCTGGAATTCCAAATAGATCGCGACCATTGATGCTCCTTTGTCTTACTTGCTAGTTATTTTCTAGTTTTTTAATAGTTTTGTCAGACATGACATCCCCTTGGCGAAGCCAAGTTGACTCAGCCAATTTTACCAGATACTTCCAAGTACTTTGCAATCTCATCCTTAATAATAGACTCTAAAATCTTACCAACAACCTTATTTGGTTTCTTGTCTTTTACCTCCCTCCGTTTTTAAACAGGGGAGTTATAGTAGTAATTTTACAGTCCTCTGTGACCCTTTCAGACTCTTGTGATTTCTGAAAGATCACCACCAATGCCTCCACAATCTCCTTAGCTATCTCCTTCAGAACTCTGGGTGATTTATCCACCTTCAGACCTTTCAGTTTCCCAAGCACCCTCTCCTTAGTGATGGCTACTACACTCACCTCTACCTCCTGACTCTCTTGGAAGTTCTGGTTTGTTGCTGGTGTCTTTCAATGTGTAGACTGATGTGAAGTACCTATTCAATTCCTCTGCCATTTCTTTGTTCCCCAATATAGTTCTTCAGCCTCATTTTCCAGCAGTCCGATGTTCATTTGTGTCTCTCTCTTAACTTTTATATATCTAGAAAATACTCTTGCAATCATCTTTTATGTTACAAGTTGGCTTACCCTCATATTTCATCTTTTCCCTACTTATTGCTTTTTTCATTCTCCTCTGCTGGTTTTTAAAGGCTACCCAGTCCTCTGGTTTACCACTAATCTTCACCACATTGTACACTTTTTCTTTTGCTTTTATGCTGTTCCTGATCTCCCTTGTCAGCCATGGTTGCCTTGTCCTCCTCTTAATATGTTTCGTCATCTTTGGGATAAATTTCTGCTGTGCCTCCAGGATTACTCCAACAGACTCCTGCCATTGTTGCTCCACCATCTTCCCTGCTAGGCTCCCGTTCCATTCAACGCTGGATAGCTCCTCCCTCATGTCTTTGTAGTTACCTTTACTCAATTGTAATGCCATTATATGTGTTTCAATCTTCTCTTTCGTAAAGTGCAGGGTGTATTCCATCATATTATAGTTGCTCCCCCTCGGGGCTCTCTCACCTCCAACTCCCTAATCAATCTGCCTCATTAAACATCACCAAATTCAGAACTGCCTGTATCCCGTGGGCTCTACTATAAACTGCTTCAAGAACCCATCTTGTAGACATTTCTTTAATTCCTTTTCTTGGGATCCACTAGCAACCCAATTTTCCCAGTTCCCCTACATATTGAAGTCTCCCATGGATGAGTTGGGCCAAAGGGCCTGTTTCCATGCACTAAACTGCTTTGATTATTGTCATCGTGCCTTTCTCACATGCTCTTTTATCCCCTTATTTATTTTCTTCCCCACATCTTGACTACTAGTAGGAGGTTGTACGCAACTCTTATCTGGTTCTTTTTTCCCTTTGCAGTTCCTTAAAGCTACCCCACAGATTTGACACCTTCCAACTCTATGTTATTTCTTACTTACTGAATTAATTTCATTTCTGACTAACAAGGTGACCCATCTCCTCTGCCCATCTGCCTATCTTTTTGATAGAACATGTATCCTTGGATATTTAGTTCTCAGCCCTGATCCTTTTGCAGCCATGTCTCTGTAATGTCCGCAATATTGTACACACAAAATTCAATGTGCAGAGGAGGTCAGTCGGATGGATTTATTCCCAGATACTGCTGATAACTGATCCACTGAGAAAATTGTGTAAGGTAACAAGAAACAACCAAAAACTAGCCTGAGTTTTAGTGCAGAGCAGGGATACCTCTGCCTGGGTATTTGACTCCAAATGGCATCTGCACACAAGTACAGCAATGCAGAACAAATAATATTGTTGTTGGGCAGACATTAAAGTATATTGAACTCTTGTTTATAGTGCCTTAACAAGCCTGTGAAGAGTCTCAGGAATTCACAGAATCATGAAATGATACCAGACAGGAGGAGGCCAATGGACCCTTCATGCCCGATCTGATGTCTTTTCCAGAACAGTAGCCAATTAGTTTAATTTACCTGCTCTTTCCCCATAGTCTCATATCATCTTCCACATCAAGCATTGATCCAATTCCCTTTTGCAGTTTATTACTGAACCTGTTTCCATCACTCTCCCTGGAAGTGCACTGCAGATTGTAACAACTCATCGTATAGAATTGTTTTCTCCTTCATGAAACTTCAGATTCTTTGGAAAATTGCCTAAATCTTTTGCCTATTCAGTTTCTTTTAGGTTACTTGATTTAAAAAAACTGTTATAATTCTGAATAATTCATTCAAATCTCCTTTTAATCTTCTCTGCATCAAGGAGAACAACCACAATTTCTCTAGTCGCCTCATGTTATATGGGGTCTTTTATTTCTGATACAATTTTAGTACATCTCTTCTGTAACTTCTCCAAGGCCTTGACCATGTTTTTACAGTGAGTTGCCTTGAAATACTCCAGTGGAGGCATTGCTGGTTATTTATAAATGTTTCCCATACCTTCCTAGCTTTTGCACTCTGTCTTCTGTTTATAAAATCCAGGATCCAGTAAACCTTTGCAACAACTTTCTCAACATATCTTGTCATGCTCAAAGACTGATGTACTTACACCTCTTGATCTCTATGTTCCTGTGCCCTCTTTTATGTCACACTATTTACACTATTTCTCCTCCTTTTCACACAAAAATGCAATGACTTCACAATTCTGGTAAAATGTCACCTGCCTGCACTTACCCATTTCAATCAATTGTTAGTGTCCTCCTGAGCACTGTAACTATCCACCTCATGGTTTACTACATTTCCAAATTTTATAGCTGTAAATTTTGGAAGTATGCCCTGAACAAACAAGTTAATGTCTTCATATCAGTCATTGCAGTTCCTCTAACACTAAACTCTAGGCAGCTTCACTGTGCACATCCCTCTAAAAAATAGCCATTTAACTTTACTTTCAGCTTTCTCTATCTTATATAAATCACATACATTTATATAACACTTACAGTAGAGAAAGAGGCCATTCAGCCCAAATATCTATGCTGGTGTTTATATTCCACATAAGCTTTCTTCCTCTGTTTTCATTATTATATCCTTCTATTCCTTTCTCCCTTAGTTGAGTTGTCTGTCTGTTTGTGTGTCTTTCCCCCTACAGGTGTCAGAACAAACTAATTTGGAGAAAATGTCAAAGAATTTAAAAAACATCTAAATGATTGCATCTAAATCAAACTATTATAATGAGGTGTTCATGAGATAGTTGATTTCTTGGACGTGAATGTGCACACTGTGCATGCTTTATCTGTCATGTTGCCACTGACGTTTTCTGCATAAGGATGTTCATTGTTGGAGTGGTCATCACATTCCTTTGGAGAGATTTATAATAAGGTCCAGTATGATTAATTTTAAATATTTCTTATTATATGAGGCAATGTTTTAGGAAAACGTCATTATTTGTATTAAAAACATTGTACTTATTATCCTTTATCTTATACAGTGTGATGGACATGTCAAGTTTTTGGGTAGTTGGAACCTATCTGATTGGCTCCCATCGTAAAATAGTTCACAATTTGAGAGTTTTTGATGAAGGTAACACCACCAACTCCGCCCATCCCACCTCAAGACTTTACTCATCACTGTTCAAATATGGCTGGGTGTGTAGAATCTGTCTTTTCCCTGTATATAAGATGGGCCGAGGAACATCTTATCTTGGCAGTGTGGTTGTGGTTTAGTGGTGGAATTGGGGAATTAATAATTTAAGCTATCTCCAGACCAGCACATCTGTATTCAGTTACTTGACTGCTGTATCCAGGCTGTGGTTAAGCTCTTTAAACTGATGTGATTCCTGTGACAATGTGAGATCTGTAATCAACACTAGAATGAACTGACAGCATCCTCACCTACAGGATACTTGCTGTAGTGTCCTGTTTCATATCCAAACTAAGCATGACTTTAGGTGAATTAAAAAGTCAACTATTCTGTCACAAGCCACATCATGCACCTCACATAATACAACAAAATCCACTCATTGGACTATCTCAGTAACTTTCCAAATACATGGTACTTGATATAGCTAGAATATTACATTGGCAGCATCAAAATGTGGTTTTTGCAATTACACCTACTCTCCTGGGATTTGACATCCGACACATTAAGGGATGAGAAAATATGTGGCTCATATTGAAAAAAACAAACAGTGGCCCTACTTTATGGAAAGGGCTATCCACTCACAGAATTCATTCAGCCTCCCTCTATCCTATTCCAATTCTTTGCTTCCAGTCTTGGGGAGGACCTCTGTCAGTTCTGTGCACATCTGGCATACAGCATGCTCTGTACTAGCTACATAGAACTCCACAACCCATACCAAAAGGAACTGGATCCCAAAAGAACAGACCTAGCATCAGACTAGCAAGAATATGGCTGTCTTCATGCTCCTGTCTAGCACCTTTTAAAAAAAAACATGGCATGTGGATAATGTAGAATGTACCAGCACTTATTATCCATCCTTAATACTGCTTCAACTGACTGGTTTTTGGCCATTTCAGAGGGCAGTTAAGATTAAACCATATTACTGTGGGTCTGGAATCAGATGTAGGTCGGGCCAGGTAAAGATGTCCCTATAGAATTTTAATGAATAATCAACAACAAACACATGGTCTCCTTTACACTAACTTCTTATTCCAGAAGATTGATGATTCAAATTTCACTGTCTGCCCCTTAGTTGAAGAGTCAAAAATGAAGAGGCATCATTTTAAGGTGAAAGGCAGGAAGTTTAGAGATGATTTAAAGAGAACATTTTTCACTCAAAGGCTGATGGAATTTTGGAATGCACTGCCTTGGGAAACCTCTCAACTTTTAAAAAAAGTATGTGGATGAGCACTTGAAGTATCATAAAATTCAAAGTTACAAACCAAATGTTGGAATATGAGATTCGTACAGATATATTGAAAAAGACTTGATATGCTGAAGGGCTTCTTCTGTGTTGTATGACTATGGTGGAATTCAAATTGATGTCCCTAGAGCACTAGTCTGGTGACAATATCATTACATCACCACCTCCATCTTGAGACGCCTTGCATTAAAGATACTGCTTAAATATAAACTGTTGTTCTACACTGTTATAACTCCTACTTTGCCTATTGTATTTAACAAGGTCCCTCATGGTAAGGTGGTCCAGAAGATCAAATCACATGGAATCCATGGTGAGTTGGCAGGTTAGATCCAAAATTGGTTTGGCCATAGAAGACAGAGTGTAGTTGTGGAGGGAAGCTTTTCTGACCAGAGGTCTGTAACCAGTGGTGTTCCACAAGGATCAGTGTTGGGGCCTATATTGTTTGCAATATATATAAATGATTTAGATTAAAACGTCAGTGGTCTAATTAGTAAGTTTGCAGATGACATGAAAATTGGTAGAGTTGTGGATAGTCAAAAAGGATGTCAAAGGATGCAGAAAGAAATAGATCAACTAGAAAGTTGGGCAGAGAAATGGCAGATGGAGTTTAATCCAGTGTGAGGTGATGTGGAGACTTTAGAGAGGATGCAGAAAAGATTTATCAGAACGGTGCCTAGATTGGAGTGTATTAGCTATAAGGAGAGGTTGGAAAAACTTGGACTTTTTTCATAAGAGCATTGGAGGCTGAGGGGCCATCTGAGAGAAGTATATAAAATCATGAGAGACAAGTATTGGGTGTACATTTGGAGTGTCTTTCCCAGATTGAAAATGTCAAATACTAGGGGCTAAAGGTTTAAAGTGAGAGGGGAAAGTTTAAAGGAGATGCGTGAGGCAAGTGTTTTTTTACAGAGTGTGGTAGACACCTGGAATGCACTGCTAGGAGTGGTTGTAGAAGCAGATATGATAGAAATGTTCAAGAGGCATTGAGACAGACACATGAGTAGGCAGAGAATGGAGGAATACGGGCCATATGTAGGCAGTTGGGATGAGTTTAGAAAGGCATCATGGCATAAAGGCCTTTCCTTGTGCTGTACTGTTCTGTATTCTATTATATTACAGCTGATTGACTCAGTAATCCAACAAAACTTGACTTCCATACCTAATAAATGTAGTGATATTCTCGTCTTGTGGTGGTGCCTATACTTTTCTCAAGGCATCACACTAACACAGAGACGACAGCACTCTTCCAATTCTAGCTCATGTAATTACTCCATCAGCAGCTGTTGTACCATCAGCTGCTTTAACCCCAATCTTTAGGACTCTCTCCCTTAACCTTCCTTGCCTCTCCATCACTCTTCTCTTTAAAATGTTCCTTAAAACTTTGTTCTTTTAATAAACCGAATGCTACCTGTACTAACTTCTCTTCATGTGGTTTGGTTTTCAATTTTGTTTGTTAATTCTCCTGTGAAGTACCTTGGGATGTTTTATTCTGCTCAAGGTGCTATATCAATACAAGGGTATTGTTACTGTTCATTCTTAACAATGAATAATCATCTATAATATGGCTTCTGATATATCTCACATAATTTGATTATTTTCCTTCAAAACAATCGGCTCTAAACTGACTAAATAAAGTTGTCCATTTGAGTCCCACTCTAGTGACTTAAGCACACGATCCAGGCTGAAACTTTAGTGCAGCACTCAGTGAGTGCCACCTTTCAGATGAGACATTAAACCAAGGCCTGATCTTCACATTCAAATAGATGGAAAAGATCTTCTGGCACTGTTTTGAGGGACAGTAGAGTTCTCTACAGTCTCTGTTAATATTTAACCCTCAACCAACATCACACAGAAGAAATGATGTGGTTGTTATCACATTGCTGCGCGTGGGAGTTTGCAGCGTATAAATTACTTGTGGTGCTTCTTCCAATACAACACTGATTACATTTCAATAATACTTCATTGGTTGTAAAGTGCTTTGATATATGTTAAAATTGTGAAATGTACTAAATATGTCCAAGCTCTTATTATTAGTCAGCCAATCCTCAGTCTCCCACACTTACCCATGTAGGGTTTTGTGCCTGCGATGGAAGTAGCCTGCTTCTCCTCCTTCACCAACGCTGCAATGTTGAAGTCAGTGATGTGCACATGTCCTAAAATGGACCAGATTAGAGAAAGGAACAGAAGATGAATGTTATTTTCAACTGCGCTTCTTAAAGTTACTGAATATCAGCACTCTGATCTCAGCATTTGCATAGTCTTTGGAACTATTTGGGCAAATGTGCAGTCATCAAGCTGCTTAAGTGGCACAGAGACTTGGAAAAATGGACACACTAGATTTGTATTTGCTGGAGTTTGGAAGCGACTTGATTGGAACATATAAGATCATGAAGGGTTGCAACGATGGACGGGGATAGGATGTTTTCTCTTGGGCGAGAATGAGAACTACGAATAAGATTAGGCAATTCAGTCCCTTGAGCCTACTCAACCATCCAATATAATCATGGCATATCTCATTCAGGCCTCAATTCTACCTCTTGCACTCTCCCCATAACCCATTACTGATTAAAATTTGTCTACTCTTCCTTAAGATTATTTAGTGTCCCAACACCCACTGTATTCTGGGGGAGTGAATTCCACAGACTCACTTTGAAAGAAGTCATTCCTCTTCATCTCAGTTTTAAATCTGCCATCTATTATCCTAAAGGTGTGGTCTCTCATTCTAGATTGCCCTTTTAACATCCGTAATACATCTGCTTTGTCAATTTCCTATCTATCTTGTATACGTCATAGAGATGTACAGCATGGAAACAGACCCTTTGGTCCAACTCGTCCATGCTGACCAGATATATCAACCCAATCTAGTCCCATTTGCCAGCACTTGGCCCATATCCCTCTAAACCCTTTTGATTCATATACCCATCCAGATGCCTTTTAAATGTTGTAATTGTACCAGCCTCCACCACTTCACTCTGGCAGCTCATTCCATACACTCACCATACATGTGTGAAAACGTTGCCCCTTAGGTCCCTTGTAAATCTTTCCCCTCTCACATTAAACTTATGTTCTCTAGTTCTGGACTCCCCCAACCCAGGGAGAAGACCTTGTCCATTTACTCTATCCATGCCCCTCATGATTTTGTATTACATTACATTACAGTGTGTCCACACAGTGTGTCCACACACTGTCCACACCAACCCGCCGAAGCGCAACCCACCCATACCCCTACATTTACCCCTTACCTAACACTACGGGCAATTTAGCATGGCCAATTCACCTGACCTGCACATCTTTGGACTGTGGGAGGAAACTGGAGCACCCGGAGGAAACCCACGCAGACAGGGGAGAACGTGCAAACTCCACACAGGCGGGAATTGAACCCGGGTCTCTGGCGCTGTGAGGCAGCAGTGCTAACCACTGTGTCACAGTGCCACCCTTATATAAATCTCTATAAGGTCACCCCTCAACCTCTGACAGTTCAGGGAAAACAGCCCCAGCCTATTAAGCCTCTCCCTATAGCTCAAACCCTCCAACACTGGTAACATCCTTGTAAATCTTTTCTGAACCCTTTGAAGGTTCACAACTTAATTCCTATAGGAGGGAAAACAGAGTTGCACACAATATTCCAAAAGTGGTCTAACCAAAGTCCTGTACAGACCCAACATGACCTCCCAACTCCTATACTTAGTGCTCTGACTAATAAATGAAAGTATACTGAATGCCTTCTTCACTACCCTATCTATCTGAGACTCCACTTTCAAGGAACTATGAACCTGCACTCCAAGGTCTCTTTGTTCAGCAACATTCCCCAGGACCTTGCCATTAAGTGTATAAGTCCTCCTCTGGTTTTCCTTTACAAAATGCAGCACCTCACATTTATCTAAATCACATTTATCTGCCATTCCTCGACCCATCTGATCAAGATCTCATTGTACTCTCCCCGTGACTGAGGTGTCAGTGGGGGAGCACTTTTGCAGCCAGCAACCATAATTTTGCTAGTTTAAAATGGTGATGGAAAGGATAGACAGGATCTAAAAGTTAAAGTTCTAAATTGGTTGAAGATCAATTTTGATGTTATTAGGCAAGAACTTTCAAAAGTTGATTGGGGTTGGATATTCGCAGGTAAAGGGATGGCTAGAAAATGGGAAGCCTTCAAAAAGGAGATAACAAGAGTCCAGAGACAGTATGTTCCTGTTGGGGTGAAATGCAAGGTGTCGGGAAGGCAGCCTATGTGTGGAACCGCAGGTGATGAGGGAGATACTAGATAAGTATTTTGCAACAGTGTTTATTGTGGAGAAGGACATGGAAGATACAAAATGTGGGGAAATAGGTGGTGACATCTTGACAAATGTCCATCTTACAGAGGAGGAAGGGCTGGATGTCTTAAAATGCATAGAGGTGTATAAATCCCCAGGACCTGATCAAGTATACCCTCTAACTCTGTGGGAAGCTAGCGAAGTGATTGCTGGGCCCCTAGATGAGATATTTGGATCATTGATAGTCACAGGTGAGGAGCTGGAAGACTGGAGGTTGGCTAACGTGGTACCACTATTTAAGAAAGGCTGTGAGGAAAATACAGGGGATGATAGACCGGTGGCCTGACATTGGTGTTGGGCAAGTTCTTAGAGGGAATCCTGAGGGACAGGGTTTACATGTATTTGGATAGGCAAGGACTGATTGGGGATAGTCAACATAGCGTTTTGCATGGGACATCATGTCTCACTAACTTGATTGAGCTTTTTGAAGAAGTAGCAAAGAGGATTGATGAGGACAGAGTGGTGAACATGATCTATATGGACTTCAGTAAGGCGTTCAACAAGGTTCATCATGGGAGACTGGCTAGCAAGGTTGGAATACAGACAAAACTTGCCATTTCGATGCAGAACTGGCTGGAAGGTAGAAGACAGAGGTTGATGGTGGAGGGTTCCTTTTCAGACTGGAGGCTTGGGACCAGAGGTGTGCAATAAGGATTAGTGCTGGGCCCACTGTATTTCATCATTTATATAAATGATCTGGATATGAACAAAGGTGGTATGGCTAGTAAGTTTGCAGATGACACCAAAATTGGAGGTGTAGTGATCAGAGAAGAACGCTTACCATCAATTAGATCTCCTCTCATTCTTCTCAACTCTAGTCAGTAAGGACCTAACTGCTCAATCTCTCCTTATAAGACAAGCCTTATCATCTCTGGAATGAATCTCGTGAAACTTCTCTGACTTGCCTCTAATCTAGAATCTAGAATCCGCAACAAGAGATCACTTTTTAAAAAAAAGAGTTGCTAATTTATGATGGACATAAGAAGAAATTTAGAGGGTCATGATACTTTGGAACGCTCTTCTTCAAAAGGTCATGCAAGCAAAGTACTTGAATAGTTTTGAGGGGGAGGTGGACAGATTCTTGACAAGATTCCCAGAGCCAAACAGGCATGTGAAGTGATCTTATAGAATGGTGGACCAGGCTTCCATTGGTTTACTCCTGCTTCAAATTCATTTGTTTGTAGACATTGCGTCACTTCAAATCATTTCCTCCAATAGATCATAAGCAGAACATGCAGACAGCTATTCCCCCTTCCCATCACTCACATCCACATGGGCAAAATTTTCATCCCTGAGTCAGTTAATTATCAGTTCAAGTCATACTCCACAGCATTTCCTACATTGTAACAGAGAAGTTTTGTTATTCACTTCTGTGATGTGGGTGTCATTGCCTAGGCCAGCATTGCCTGTCCCTAGTTGCCCTTGAGAAGGTGATGGTGCACTACCTCATTGAATTGCTGCAGTCCACCTACTAGAGGTAGACCCACAATGCTGTTAGCAAGGAAACTGCAGTATGACACTACAAAAGCATTTCATTGTATGTGAAATTATTTGGGATGCCCTGGGTTATGAAACATGCAGCAAAACTCCAAGTTCTTTCTTTCAGCGCAGGGTTGCTCATGGTACCAAATTATTGTGTCCACAAAATTACTGTGCAGGATTTGAGGAGATGTAAATCATAAAATCCAGCTCAGCTTGCTGCCCAGTGAAGCCATCCAGCCTTCTACTGGAGGGTGCTCACATTTGAAAGGTGGATGAGAATAGGATCTGGATCAGATCTGACTTTTCCCCGCCACACTAATTACATGAGAAGTGGAGAGGGTAGCTGTCGATCCAGTATCTTTGAGAAAGGATGGGTGAAAATTAGAGAAAGTCTTTGATTGTGGTGAAAATGCCATTGGCTATCTCCTCGTGATGTTGCTACAATTATAAGCAGACCATTCGTTTACACAAACTGCGTGAGAGCTGAGCTACTAAGAGTGCATTATTAGCCCTATCAAAGAAGGGGAAAGCAACAAATTCAGATGTCTGTGGCAGGTCTCAGGCATGGAAGAGAGATGGATGCAAAACTTGCCATTGACCTGTCAGACAATGCTCCTTAGTAAAAGTAATGGGCTGCATTGTAGGCCTGGATTCACCTCCCACCTACCTCATCCCAGTAATATCACCTATTACATCTTCAACTTAGTTTGGGGTTGACAGTAGCTCCTATTTCAGATAATCTCCGTTGGTTTTATGTTAGCACTTACTTGAAGGTCAATAGGTTTTCATCTCCCTCACATCACTCTTACCTGAGCTACATACCACAACCACTACAGTACTAATTTCACGATCCGTGCTCTCTACCTCTGAAATCTCCTCCAGCTCGACAACCCTCTAAGATCTAGCCTCTTGATCAGCCAAACTATATTGCTCCACCACTTATGGCCATGCCTTCACATGCTGAAGTCCCAAGACTTAAAACATTTTTTTCCAATACCTTTCTGCCTCTCTCCACCTTTAAGTTACTTATTAAAACCTACCTTTTTTGGCCACCTGAATTAAAACAAAAATTATCCTTGGCACATTGGTATTGCTGGCAGAGCTAACCTTAATTGCCCTGGTGAGCTACCTTCTTATGGCTGTCCAGGTGGTGTGTGGCCAGCCTCAGTAATATTTGGAAAGGCATTCCAGGACTTTAGCCCAGTGACAGTGAAGAATAAATTGATTTAGTTCCAAATCAGGATGGTGTGTGCTTTGGGGTAAATTGCAACTGGTGGTGCTCCCTGTGTGATCAGGGTCAATGTTTTCGTGATAAGGCTGCTGAGCAGTGCCTTGGAACACTGTACTAAAGCTGATATATGAATCCAGGTTGTCGTATAAAGCACAGAACAAATAAAACAATAATGTATGTGTAAATGGTTGGCATCTTGAATTGCTCTCAGCAGGATCCTGACTGCGGAAACAAAATAAAAATCAGCAAAATAAAAGGTTACTATAACGCTGACACTCTGATTCTAGTAACACTGGTGAAAACATTCTCACATTAAGATTAAATTTACTCATCCTTCTGCACATTCACAACTCCAACTGATTAATTAAACTGAAATTACAGATACCCAGAGATGCTGAAAGCCACTCAGGTGTGCTGGTAGTGATGCTATTTGGAAATCAAAATTCAATAACTACTCCTGAAGTAATTACCTCATCTCTTAGACAGAGAGAAGCATCCCTATCAAATAGGCACAACACCATGGAGTTATCCCTGCCCAGCAACTTCTAGTTTTGTATCTTCAAAGTGGAGGCTATATAAGAAAAAAACTTTAAAAACTGCAATTTGTTGCTTGTCTTGTGGATCAGTCTCCTAATATCATTCACATTAAGAAAGAACTTGTGTTTTCAAGTGAATCTTGTACATTTCAAGACATTCCACATGATTTTACAACTTATGATGTTCATTTTGAAGTCTAATCATTAGGTGGACAGATGCAGTCCTAAATGTAACACTAAGATCTCACAGTCAACCTTGGCTCACAGTGGCATTCCCATCGCTGTGCCAGAGGTTATTGATTCAATTCCCACTTCAAAGACCTGAGCACAAAATCCAGGTAAACGCTCCATCGTGGTTCTGAGGAATTGCCACACTGTCAGAGCTGTTGAGGTTTGGAAGAGATTTCTCTGGAACTATTTTGAAGAGGAGCAGGGAAAAGTTCTCCCCAGCATTTTGACCAATATTTATCTGCAAGCAAGACCCCTGCAATATACAGAGGAACCTCAATTATCCAACTCCAATTATCTGAAAATTAGATTATCCAAAGGAGATCTCCAAGTCCTGATGGAAACGTTACATCAAAGACGTGTTTCCAACAGTGATCGTGTCTTTTGTGCACAATGATTAAACAGACACCGTCTCTAAATGACTGATTGCCCGGCCTCTCTCTCTCCCCACACTTTCCCTGGAGCTCTAAAGGGTGTGCTCTAAACCCCCCTTGCCCAGATAATCTCTCCGACATTGTCCTGTACAGGGCAATGGTGGAACCTGTCAAAAAGTTGCAGTGTATGTGCGCGCACGCGCACTGCAGCAGTCTTGTTGTTGGTGTCCAGTCCAGTTACCCCAGAGAGCGGGGTGGGTGTGCCTGCAGTTGGGGGGGGGTGCTGCATGAGGTTGGGGGCAGGGGTGCGGTTTTGGGGGCGGGGGGTGAGGTGTTGCATGGGGTTGGGGACAGGCAGCCGGGGTTGGGGGCAGGATGAGGTGTTGCATGGGGTTGAGGGGGCGATGTTGGGGTGGGGTGAGGTGTTGCACTGAGGTGAGGGGGCGATGTTGGGGTTGGGGACGGCTAGTGTTGGTGGCGGGGTGAGGTGTGACATGGAGTTGGGGGTGGTCGGTGTTGGTGGCGGGCTGAGGTGTCACACAGGTTTGGGGGGCAGTGTTGGGGGTGGGGGATGGTGTTGCACAGGGTTGGGGGGCAGTGTTGGAGGTGGTGGATGGTGTTGCATGGGTTTGGAGGGGGGAATGTTGGGGGCCGGGACGGTGTTGCACAGGTTTGGGGGAGACAGTGTTGGGGGCGGGGTAAGGTGTTGGGCGGGGTTAGAGGGCAGGGCTGGGGGCGGGGGATGGTGTTGCACAGGGTTGGGGGGGCACTGCTGTGGGCGGGGTAAGATGTTGCATGGGTTTGGGGGGCAGTGCTGGAGGCAGAGGATGGTGTTGCACAGGGTTGGGGGGGCAGGGGACAGTGTTGCACAGATTTGGGGAGCAGTGTTGGGGGCGGGGTACGGTGTTGCATGGGATTGGGGCGGCAGTGTTGGGGCAGGGGGACAGTGTTGCACGGGGGTGAGGGGGCAGTGTTGGGGCGGGGACGGTGTTGCACAGGGTTAGAGCACATTGCTGGGGGCGGGGTAAGGTGTTAGGACGGGGTTGGGGGCAGTGCTGGGGGCAAGGTTAGGTGTTGCACAGGGTTGGGGGGCAGTGTTGTGGGCAGGGTAAGGTGTTGCATGGAGTTGGGGGGGCAGTGCTGGGGGCGGGGTAAGGTGTTACACGGGGTTGGGGTCAGTGTTGGGGGCGGGGTAAGGTGTTGCACAGGGTTGTGGGGCAGGTCTGTGGGCGGGGTAAGGTGTTGCACTGGGTTGGGGGTGCACTGCTGGGGGCGGGGTAAGGTGTTGCATGTGTTTGGGGGGGCAGTGCTGTGGGCGGGGTAAGGTGTTGCACAGGGTTGGGGGGGCAGTGCTGGGGGCGGGGTAAGGTGTTGCACGGGGTTGGGGGGGCAGTGCTGTGGGCGGGGTAAGGTGTTGCACGGGGTTGGGGGGGGGCAATGCAGCGGCCGGGGGACAGTGTTGCATGGGGTTGGGGCAGTGTTGGGGGCGGGGTAAGGTGTTGCACGGGGTTGTGGGGGCAATGCTGGGGGCGGGGACGGTGTTGCACAGGGTTAGAGCGCATTGCTGGGGGCGGGGTAAGGTGTTAGGACGGGGTTGGGAGGCAGTGCTGGGGGCAAGGTAAGGTGTTGCACAGGGTTGGGGGGCAGTGTTGTGGGCAGGGTAAGGTGTTGCACAGGGTTGGGGGGGCAGTGCTGGGGGCGGGGTAAGGTGTTACACGGGGTTGGGGGGCAGTGCTGTGGGCGGGGTAAGGTGTTGCACAGGGTTGGGGGGGCAGTGCTGGGGGCGGGGTAAGGTGTTGCACGGGGTTGGGGGGGCAGTGCTGTGGGCGGGGTAAGGTGTTGCACGGGGTTGGGGGGGGCAATGCAGCGGCCGGGGGACAGTGTTGCATGGGGTTGGGGCACTGCTGGGGGCGGGGTAAGGTGTTGCACAGGGTTGCGGGGCAGTGCTGTGGGCAGGGTAAGGTGTTGCACAGGGTTGGGGGGGCAGGGTAAGGTGTTGCACGGGGTTGGGGGGCGGTGCTGGGGGCGGGGTAAGGTGTTGCACGGGGTTGGGGGTGCACTGCTGGGGGCCGGGTAAGGTGTTGCACGAGGTTGTGGGGGCAATGGTGGGGGCAGGGTAAATTGTTGCACAGGGTTGGGGGTGCACTGCTGGGGGCGGGGTAAGGTGTTGCACGGGGTTGTGGGGGCAATGGTGGGGGCAGGTTAAAGTGTTGCACGGGGTTGGAGGGCAATGCTGGGGGCGGGGTAAAGTGTTGCATGGGGTTGTGGGGGCAGTGCTGGGGACGGGGTAAGGTGTTGCACGGGGTTGGGGCAGTGTTGGGGGCGGGGTAAGGTGTTGCACGGGGTTGTGGGGGCAATGCTGGGGGCGGGATAAAGTGTTGCATGGGGTTGTGGGGGCAGTGTTGGGGGTGGGGTAAGGTGTTGCATGGGGTTGGGGGACAGTGCTGTGGGTGGGGACGGTGTTGCATGGGGTTGGGGGGCAGTGCTGGGGACAGGGTAAGGTGTTGCACGGGGTTGGGGCAGTGTTGGGGGCGGGGTAAGGTGTTGCACAGGGTTGTGGGGGCAGTGTTGGGGGCGGGGTATGGTGTTGCATGGGGTTGGGGGACAGTGCTGTGGGTGGGGACGGTGTTGCACGGGGTTGGGGGGCAGTGTTGGGGGTGGGGGATGGTGTTGCACGGGGTTGCGGGGGCAGTGTTGGGGGCGGGGTAAGGTGTTGCACAGGTTTGGGGCAGTGCTGGGGGCAGGGGACGGTGTTGCACGGAGTTGGGGGGCAGTGCTGGGGGTGGGGGATGGTGTTGCACAGGTTTGGGGCAGTGCTGGGGGCAGGGGATGGTGTTGCACGGGGTTGGGGGGGCACTGCTGTGGACAGGGTAAAGTGTTGCACGGGGTTGGGGGGCAGTATTGGGGGCGGGGAATGTGTTGCACAGGGTTGGGGGCAGTGCTGGGGTCAGGGTAAGGTGTTGCACGGGGTTGGGGGCAGTGCTGGGGGTGGGGGATGGTGTTGCATGGGGTTGCAGAGGCAGTGTTGGGGGCGGGGTAAGGTGTTGCACGGGGTTGGGGAGGGCAGTGCTGTGGGCGGGGTAAGGTGTTGCACGGTGTTGGGGGTGCAGTGCTGTGGGCGGGGTAAACTGTTGCACGGGTTTGTGGGGGCAGTGCTGGGGACGGGGTAAGGTGTTTCACGGGGTTGGGGGGCAGTGCTGGGGGCGGGGTAAAGTGTTGCACGGGTTTGTGGGGGCAGTGCTGGGGACGGGGTAAGGTGTTGCACGGGGTTGGGGGGCAGTGCTGGGGGCGCGGTAAGGTGTTGTATGGGGTTGGGGGACAGTGCTGTGGGCGGGGTAAGGTGTTGCACATGGTTGGGGGGCGGTTCTGTGGGTGGGGAATGTGTTGCACAGGGTTGGGGGCAGTGCTGGGGTCAGGGTAAGGTGTTGCACGGGGTTGGGTGCAGTGCTGGGGGTGGGGGATGGTGTTGCATGGGGTTGCAGAGGCAGTGTTGGGGGCGGGGTAAGGTGTTGCACGGGGTTGGTGGGGCAGTGCTGGGGGCGGGGGACGGTGTTGCACGGGGTTGGGGGCAGTGCTGGGGGCGGAGTAAGGTGTTGCATGGGGTTGGGGGGCAGTGTTGGGGGCAGGGGACGTGTTGCACAGGTTTGGGGCAGTGCTGGGGGTAGGGGACGGTGTTGCACGGAGCTGGGGGGCAGTGCTGGGGGCGGCGTATGGTGTTGCACGGGGTTGGGGGGCAGTGCTGGGGTCGGGGGACGTTGTTGCACGGGGTTGGTGGGCAGTGTTGTGGGTGGGGTAAGGTGTTGCACAGGGTTGGGTGGGCAGTGCTGGGAGCGGAGTAAGGTGTTGCACGGGGTTGGGGGGCTGTGCTGGGGGCAGGATAAGGTATTGCACAGGGTTTGGGGGCAGTGTTGGGGGCGGGGGACGGTGTTGGGCGGCAGTGTTGTGTGCTCCTGCAGTCTCCTGAACAAGGAGCTGCCTTTAAAAACTCTAAGCCCCAGAGGAAAGACGTTTAATTGACTAACCGAATAATCGATTATCCGAACGAAATAGTGCCCGCCCATTACGTTCGGCTAATCGAGGTTCCCCTGTATTATGTATCGCTCTCACATTGCAGTCTGACCAAATTGACTGCCATATTTCCAATACCACAGCAATGATTACACTTTGAAAATACTTATTTGGGTGCATTCTGTTTTGTGACATCTGAGTATGAGAATGGTTAAAAATAGATGCAATTCTCATCGGAGCTAAGAAGGATGAGAGCTGTCTTGATAGAGGTGTACAAGCAGATGAAAGACATAGATAGAGTGGATAGCCAGAGACTTTTTCCCAGGGCATAAGTTGCTATCACAAAGTGGTATAATTTTCAGGTGATTGGTGGAAAGGTTAGGGGAGATGTCAGAGGTAGGTTCTTTATACAGAGAGTGGTGGGTGCACGGAATGCACTCCAGCGATGGTAGTAGAGTCAGATACATTAGGGACATTTGGATAGGCAAATGGGTGAGAGTAAAATGAAGGGTATGTAAGTTAGTTTGATCTTAGAGTCGGATAAAAGGTCGGCACAACATCAAGGGTCGAAGAGCCTGTACTGTACTGTTCTATGTTCTGTAAGTCTTTCTTTCTTTAAACAGCGATGAGAGAAATGACTAAGGTGGACAGGGGCTTAAATTAACTTCTCATCTCAAGGCAACAGTCCCAATAGTGCACAGACAGCACTGAGATAAACAAATAGATAGTCTGTTAACAATTATGACAATAGAGTGACAAATGTTGGCCAAGTCATGGGAGAGATCCCAAGCTCCTCTTCAAACAGAGGTAATGGATTCTCTGAGAGGACTTTAGTTTAACAGCTTTTTTGAGAGAGCAAGTCTCTTTGAAAGCACGGCACTAAAATATGCACCTAGTATATGTTCTCAATAGTGAATCTTCAATCCTTACCCTTCTGAGGTTGAAACTGACATACTATCACTGAACCAAGCCTAACGCTGTCACATGAGAACACTTTCTTTAGCCTCTGGTCTGGGCCCATAATTTGGGGAATGTGGTCCACCAACAAATCTGAGGGCTAATTTGACCAGATTCCCAATTCAGTGTCTCTCCCAAACCCAATGGCATTTATGCCTCTCAGAGTATTTGATGTAAGTTGTGCAACTTCAGCTTGGGTGTAAATATATGCAAGCTGTCAGCCATTTCAGCTAACATCAGTGTTTCAAGATATGTGTCAACTTGTCAGCATTTCACAAGCAAAAGCATGAGCTTTTCACACTGAACTTGGAATTATCAAAATGAGGCACTCAGATCAGTTAGAGGACAGGGAGTGATAGTTGTTAGAACCAATTAATTAAATATCTTCTCCCTGAGTGTTGCTTCCACACCAATTTGATGCAGTTGAACAATGATCTTCAAGAGTCATAGTCATAAGATTTATCCTTTATCCCCCATAGGAATGATAACTGACAATTTTTGATCATTGTTTTCATTTTCTTCAAAAACTAGTAGCAGACATTTTTTGAAAATAGGAACATTGGGAACAGAGTAAGCTATTCAGCCCTTCAACCTGTACTAAAATTCAGTCAGATCATGTTTAATGCAAAATGACAGAGCATTACTTCATTTGTGGAATTGGCTTGACTTGCACATTAAATACAATTGGTATAAAATTGGATAACTTTAATCAAAACAGTTCAAACTAAGTCCTCAAATGGAAGATTTTAATACTGTATTATATTTTATATTTTGTTATATCATCAAACTTTGAAGTACTTCTGTAAGATTTCAGACAGCCTATGTTCGGGTTTGAGAGTGGTGACCCACTACATAGCCCTTTCAAAACTTTGCTGCCCTCATCCTGACTTGCATCCATGACCTGGGTCTGCTTGCTGACCTGCATTGGCTGTTGGTCTGGTAATGTTCTGGTTTTAAAATTCTCACGTTTGCTTTCAAATTGTAATCTCTTCCAGCTCCACAACTTTCTGAGATCTATGCTCTCCGTGAGTACTGGCTTCTTGCACATCATTGGCTTTAATTGCTCCATTTCAGGCAGCCCTACCTTTCGGTACTGAGGCCTTTAACTTTAGAATTCCCACCCTCCTTTTCTTTAGGATACTCTTTAAAACTTACCTCTTTGATAATCTATCCTAATAGTTCCGTATGCGAGTCAGCATCAAATTCTGGTCGATAATGCCACTATCATACAGGCTGTTCTGCTATAATGCATGCTTTGTTAACACAAATTCATTATAATATGATTGATTAATTGAGGACATTGTTTCTAAAGCACAAAGTTTAAAGCATGTATTGGTTATAATGTGATTCTTGCCCCATTAGTGTATATGGCGCAGCTGTTATGCGATTTTCCTATATTATGGGATTGACGAGAAAGGAACTACTGCGTTATAGCAGAATTAACTGTATTAAAGGTACAATATGAACAGTGGCGATTGTTTACAAATGAACAGGAAAGATCCCTTCAGTCCTATATTGAGATTTTTAATCAATTTGGAGATGTTATGATACACCTCTGGAGTAGGTTGGACTTGAACTTGCGCCTCCTAACTCAGCAGCTGAAACACTGCCAATACGCTGCACGAGCCCTTGTAAAAACCACAAACCATTCTCCCACTCTAGGTGGTTGGTGGGATTCAAACCTGGACCACCAAAACATTACCTGAGTCTCTGGACTAATAGTCTATGGATAATACAGTACTACTCAGCCATCACTGCCCTGCAATGCTCTGTGCAAACTGTGATATAATTCACATCACCTGCGTTATAGCACAGGTAACGAAGGAGTGACATTAACAATCAGTAACGACTAGATTGCAAACTTGGTACTTGAAGTACTCAATCAAATTAACCCAAATGTACAAACTCCTGTAAACTTCATACCCCTGCACAGCAACCTGGGTCCTACCTAGCACACCCATGTACTGATTTAAATGTTTTTGTAAGATTTGTAGCTCAGGAGCTGATTGGATTTATTGTCGGTCTGTTCGCCAAGCTGACAGGTTTGTTGGCAGACATTTCCTCCCCTGTCTAGATGACATCACCAGCGCTGTGTTGCCTCCAGTGAAGCGCTGCTGTAATGTTCCGCTTTGAATTTACTGTTCTGTTTGAGCTGTTTCCAGTTGGTGCCAGTCCTGATTTTCCATTGCAGCGGTGGATGGAGTCTGAGGATGAGTACCATGTTTCCAGGAATTCCCTCGGTGTTCTTTATTTAGCCTATACTAGTATCATTATGTTGTCCCAGTCAAATTTGTGGTTCTTGTTGTCTATGTGTATGGATACTAGGGAGAGATAGTCATGTCGCTTAGTTGCTAGTTGCTGTTCATGGATGCAGGCTACTAGCTGTGAGTCTTCAATTTTTTACTTCAATTGATATAATTTTAGCCAAAGGAACTATAGCACAGCTTCTGGACAACCAGAACAGACAAACCGAATATGAACCCATCAACACAGACAGCGACTTGACCTGTGCCTGACAAAACACTTCATCTTCCAAGGTATATGAACCGGGACACCTATGGGCTCATCCATTTCGGGGCTCATAGCTGAAGCCATAATGCAATGACTTGAACAGACAGCCCTCCCACAGATCAACCTAAGATATGGATCAGGTTCGTAGATGACACATTTGTGATAATCAAAAGAACTGAAATTGTGAACACACACCAGAAGATGAACAGCATTTTCACTGGGATCAAATTTACTAGAGAGGAGGAGAACAACAGTCAAAAAGTGTGGCGCTGGAAAAGCACAGCAGGTCAGGCAGCATCCGAGGAGCAGGAGATTGGCCATTTCAGGCATAAGCCCTTTATCAGGAATGTCAACTAACAACCAAGAGCAACAACGAACTCCTACTTCTCGATGTAATGGTTACAAGGACACAAATGGTGAATGCACAAAAGTACAGAAAGACCACGCGTACCAATCAGATCCTAAACTACAACAGCAGCCACCCGAACAACCACAAGAGGAGCTGCATTAGGATCCTGTTCAGATGAGCAGTAACACACTGCAGCAAACCAGAACTGTGAAGAGAGGAAGAAGAATAGCTGTACAAAGTCTTTGCTAAAAACGGATACCTCCCCCCTCCCCACCCACCGCCCCCCCCCCCCCCCCCCCCCCCCCCCCCGCTCTCTCCCCCCCCCCCCCCCCCCCCACCCCCCCCACAGCTTTGTCTGCAGATGCCTAACTGACAACTAGACAGCTCCGACCATTAGGGACCTTGACAGCACACAAACCAACAGCCACATTCAGATAGCAGCTCACCAGAATAAAGGACCCGATATCCACTATGTGCAGGACAATTGTAATTTACAAAAATCCCAGGCAGCGACTGCACTAGCACCACGTAGGACAAACAGGCAGACAGCTAGCAACCTGCGTCCATGAACACCAACTAGCAACTAAGCAACATGACCAACTCTTCTTGGTATCCATACACATGGACAACAAGAGCCATGAAAGTGGAGCTGCAGCTGGGTGAACTTCAGATCATTCAGGAGGTTGAGGGAGTAATTGAGAGGAGTTACAGGGTGGGAGTCACACCTCAGGTACAGGAAGAAGGTAGATGGATTATGGTCTGGGGACAGAATGGGAACAGGCCGACGGTGCAGGGATCCTCTGTGGCCGTTCCCCTCAATAACAAGTATACCATTTTGGATACTGTTGGGGGAATGACTTACCGGGGTAAGCAATGGGGTCCAGGTTTCTGGCCCAGAGTCTATCCCTGTTGCTCAGAAGGGAAGTGGGGAAAGGAGCAGAGCATTTGTCATTGGGGACTCCATAGTTAGGGGGACAGATAGAAGGTTCTGTGGGAACGAGACAGACTTACGGTTGGTGTGTTGCCTCCCAGGTGCCAGGTTCTGAGATGTTTCAGACCGTATTTTCAGGATCCTTAAGTGGGAGGTAGAGCAGCCCAAGTCATAGAACATAGAACAATACAGCACAGAACAGGACCTTTTGCCCTTGATGTTGCGCCTCCACATAGGCATCAATGACATAGATAGGAAAAGGGATGAGGGTGTAAGGTAGAAATTCAAGGAGCTCAGGTGGAAGTTTAGAGCTAGAACAAAGTTGTTATCTCTGGTTTGTTACTCGTGCAATGCGCTACTGAGGCAAGAAATAGAGAAAGAGAGAGAGAGCAGTTGAACACATGGCTACAGGGATGGTGCAGGAGGGAGGGTTTTAGATACCTGGATAATTGGGGCTCATTCCGGGGTAGGTGGGAACTCTACTAACGGGATGGTTTACACCTGAACCAGAGGGGTACCAATATCCTCGGGGGGACGTTTGCTAATGCTATTCAGGAGGATTTAAACTAATTCAGCATAGGAACCTGAATTGCAACTCCAGTATACAGGAGGTTAAGAGTAGTGAGGTCATGAATAAGGTTTCAAGGTTGCAGGAGTATACCAGCAGGTAGGAAGTTGGTTTGAAGTGTGTTTACTTCAACGACAGGAGCATCCAGAAGAAGGTGGGTGAACTTGCAGCATGGGTTGGTACCTGGGACTTCGATGTTGGCCATTTTGGAGACATGGATAGAACATGGGCAGGAATGGTTATTGCAGGTTCTGGGATTTAGATGTTTCAGTAAGATTAGGGAAGCTGGTAAAAGAGGGGGAGTTGTGACATTGTTAGTCAAAGACAGTATTACAGTGGCAGAAAGAACATTTGATGAGGACTTGTCTATTGATGTAGTACGGGCTGAGGTTAGAAACGGGAATGGAGAGGTCACCCTATTGGGGGTTTTCTACAGGCCTCCGAAAAATTCCAGAGATGTAGAAGAAAGGATTGCAAAGATGATTCTGGAAAGCAGTGAAAGTAACAGGGTAGTTGTTATGGGGGACTTTAACTTTCCAAATATCAACTGGAAAAACTATAGTTTGAGAACTTTAGATGGGTCAGTTTTTGTCTAATGTGTGCAGGAGGGTTTCCTGACACAGTCCGTAGACAGGCCAACAAGGGGTGAGGCCACATTGGATTTGGTATTGGAGAATGAACCAGGCCAGGTGTTAGATTTGGAGGTAGGTGAGCACTTTGGTGATAGTGATCACAATTCGGTTAAGTTTACTTTAGTGATGCAAAGGGATTGGTGTATACCACAGGGCAAGAGCTATAGCTGAGGGAAAGGCAATTATGATGAGATTAAGCAAGATTTCGGATGCTTAGGATGGGAAGAAATCTGCAGGGGATGGGCACAACTGAAATGTGAAGCTTGTTCAAGGAGCAGCTACTGCACGTCCTTGGTAAGTATGTACCTGTCAGGCATGGAGGAAGTGGTCAAAAGAAGGAACCGTGGTTTACTAAAGAAGTTGAATCTCTTGTCAAGAGGAAGAAGGAGGCTTATGTAAAGATGAGATGTGAAGGCTCAGTTAGGGCATTTGAGAGTTACAAGTTAGCCAAGAAAGACCTAAAGAGAGACCTAAGAAGAGCCAGAAGGGCACAGAGAAGTCTTTGGCAGGTAGGATCAAGGAAAACCCTAAAGCTTTCTATAGATCTGCCAGGAATAAAAGACTGACTAGAGTAAGATTAGGGTCTGTCAAAGACAGTAGTGGGAAGCTGTGCATTAGTCCGAAGAGATAGGAGAGGCACTAAATGAATATTTTTCGTCAGTATTCACACAGGAAAAAGACAATGTTGTTGAGGAGAATACTGAAATACAGGCTATTAGACTGGATGGGATTGAGATTCATAAGGAGGAGGTATCAGCAATTCCGGAAACTGTGAAACTTGATATGTCCCCTGGGCCGGATGAGATTTATCCTAGGGTTCTCTGAGAAACTAGGGAGGAGATTGCAGAGCCGTTGGCTTTGATCTTTATGTTGTCATTGTCTACAGGAATAGTGCCAGAAGACTGGAGGACAGCAAGTGTTGTCCCCTTGTTCAAGAAGGGAAGTAGAGACAACCCTGGTAATTATAGAACAGCGAGTCTTACTTTGGTTGTGGGTAAAGTGTTGGAAAAGATTATAAAAGATAGGATTTATAATCAAGTAGAAAGGAATAATTTGATTAGGGATAGTCAACACAGTTTTGTGAAGGGTAGGGCGTGCCTTACAAACCTTACTGAGTTCTTTGAGAAGGTGACCAAACAGGTGGGTGAGGGTAAAGAAGTTGATGTCGTGTATATGGATTTCAGTAAAGTGTTTGATAAGGTTTCCCATGTAGGCTATTCCAGAAAATTCAGAGGCATGGGATTGAGGGTGATTTGGCAGTTTGGATCAGAAGCTGAAAGAAGACAGAAGCTGGTGGTAGATGTTAAACGTTCATCCTTTTTATAAATGAACTGGATGAGGCTATAGAAGGATGTGTTAGTAAATTTGCAGATGACACTAAGGGTCGATGGAGTTGCGGATAATGCTAAAGGATGTTGCAGGTTACAGAGGTACATAGATAAGCTGCAGAGCTGGGCTGAGAGGTAGCAAATGGAGTTTAATGCGGTGAAGTGTGAGGCAATTCACTTTGGAAGGAGTAACAGGAATATAGAGCACTGGGCTCATGGTAAGATCCTTGGTAGTGTGAATGAGCAGAGAGACCTCGGTATCCATGTGCATAGATCCCTGAAAATTTCCACTCAGGTTAATAGGGTTGTTAAGAAGGCATATGGTGTGTTTTATTGGTAGAGTGATTGAGTATCAGAGCCATGGGGTCATGTTGCCACTGTAGAAAACTTGGAGTATTGCGTACAGTTCTGGTCGCTGTATTATAGGAAGGATGTGGAAGCATGGAAAGGGGGCAGAGGAGATTTACCAGGTTATTGCCTGGTATGGAGGGAAGGTCTTATGAGAAAAGGCTGAGGGATTTGAGGCTGTTTTCGTTAGAGAGAAGAAGGTTTCGAGGTGACTTAATAAAGACATACAAGATAATGAGAGGATTTGATAGGGTGGACGGTGAGAGCCTTTTTCCTCAGATGGTGATGGCTAGCATGAGGGAACATAGCTTTAAACTGAGGGGTGATAAATATAGGACAGATGTCAGACATAGGTTCTTTAGTCAGAGAGTAGTAAGGGCGTAGAATGCCCTGTCTGCAACAGTCGTAGATTCACCAACTTTAAGGGCATTTAAATGGTCATTGGATAGGCATATGAATGATAATGGAATAGAGTAGGTTAGATGGGCTTCAGATTGGTTTGTAAGGTTAAAGGGCCTGTACTGCATTTTAATGTTCTATGAGTTTGACTGGGTCAACACAACAATACTAGGACAGGCCGAACAAAGAACAGCAAGGGCATTCCTGGAAGCATGGTACTCATCCTCGGACTCCAACAACAAACACTTTGACCTGGACCCAATATACAATGGAAAACCAGAACCGGCACCAACTAGAAACACCTCAAACAGAACAGCAAATTCAAAGCGGAACATTACAGCAACATTTCACAGGAGGCAACACAGTGCTGGTGATGTCATCTAGAAAGGGGATGAAACATCTGCCAACAAACCTACCAGCTAGGTGAACAGACCAACGTTGAATCTATAAATACCAAGCTGGAGTTCAGAGATTGGCATGAAGACATAAAACTTGAATTTACTCCATTAGTGAACTTGCAAGTCTGACAGTCAACATTGAACATAGGAGCTTAGAGGCTCTTGTGACACAGCAGTGGAGCCCCTATCTCTGGGCCTGAAGGTCTGTATTCAAGTGATGTGATGGCCATGGGAGGTGTATCACAACACATTCAAACACACATTCAAAATAATTTATTTTAGAGTATGGACAAAAATAATAATCTTCCATTTAACTCTGAATAAATTTCTTTCCACTAGTTTTGTCCACGTTACACAGACAAACCTATACTGCTGACATGGTAAAATGCTATTTGACAGTTCGAGTAGAAATTGATAAACTAAGTGCCTGAAACACCATTAGACCATAATATCATAAGATATAAAAGCAGAACTAGGCCACTTGACTCATAGAGTCTGCTCTGCCATTTAATCATTGCTGATATGTTTCTCAACTCTTGCCTTCTCCCAATAAGCATTCATCCCCTTACCAATCAAGAATCTATCTATCTATCTCTGCCTTAAATACGCTCAAAGACTTGGCCGCTGCGGCAGTGGGTTCCACAGACTAACCACCTTCTAGACAAAGAAATTCCTTCCCATCTCAGTTCTAAAGTTTAGGCCTGCAATCTTGGTCTGGTACTGAAAAAGTGGGTCACTTTGAGTCAAATGGACAGTCATTTCTGTCAGAAATGGATACCAGAAATGTAGGAGGAGTAAACTATATAATTTGAAGAGCCTCTTCTGCTATTTTAAGAGTCCAGTGCTGAGTAATAATCTTGTCGTGGTTATGAGTTATGCTGCATCGTGGCTATAAAGTGAAATGAGTCCCTGTGGCAGGCAACTGTCCACAATGCCTGGCAGTGTTAGCTTGGAGCTTTGTTGGTATCAGTTTCCCCGTCACTGCTCATCTTAGTAATTATATTTTTACATTTCAAAGTTTACTTCACTGCCAAAAAAAGTTCCAAAAAGCGACAGTCAAAATTCATCATTCTAAACTTTAAGTGAAAACAAATTCCAATTTGCTAAGCAGCTAACTACACTGGAGGAAGATTGAAGATTCAGGCTTTGTGTGAGTGGGTGTGTGAAAATTGGATTGCAGAGTGTTCGGTCTTGCTGGCATTGTGTGAAATGTACCAAACAGAATAAGGTAATGCAAAACAAAATTCTTTGTACTGTGCTGTGCTGTAGTCTCGAGTCCTGATTTAACTCACTGGCCTTACATCACTAATGGGCAGCTCGCCTAGAAATGGATGAATGGTTGGCATGTCAGACATTGAAAACCTGGACACTGACTGGCAATGCAGCTTAGCTGCATATGATTTTGAATGAGTGCAAATGTTGTGCATCAATTCTGGAGAGGATGAAAGACATCAGATATCAACATACAAGATATAATGCCTTTCCATCTCCCAGTTAAACTGCTGTTGGCAGTTTTGGTTAATATACGGAAACAATGCACCTCAGTGTAAATCAGACATCCTTAGGAGGCTGAATTAACTTTGGGAATGGGGAAGAAGTGAAAAATTATTTTTTAAAAAAATCTGTTCTATTTATCTCTCCAAGATCCGTCTCAGCTGTCATCATGCCTCATTTTGTTTTCCCACATCTAGCACTCTATCCTCATGAATATCCAGCAAACACTTCAGTACTCCTTGATCAATCTTTTTGTTGCTGAGGGACCAGACAGCCGAATTTTGTTCGTATTTCTTATGGTCTTATCCCAGGACTTGACTACTTGTTAGTTTAAATTTACACAGCCTGTCTCTGATCATCCTCCGAAAGCCTCATACTCTGTGCTGCCCTCCCTCTGAGCAGTGAACCAAAATGTCACTCTCTCACCAACATCTGTCTGCCATGAGCCAATTTCCTTCCTGTCCAACATACCTCTCTCACTGCTGATCCTGTGGACTCTGCTATTGGATCAGGTATTATAATCTTTCCGGAGTGTCCATTCACTTGAATAGAAGGCACCCTGACATTCAGACCATCCATAGGATCATAGGAGCAGGAGTAGGCCAGCCATTTTAGATCATGGCTGATCATCTACCTCTAAAGGGGAATTTGTGGTTAACGAACTTAGAGTCATAGAGATGTAAAGCATGGAAACAGACCCTTCGGTCTAACCGGTCCATGCCAACCAGATATCCCAACCCAATCTAGTCCCACCTGCCAGCACCCGGCCCATATCACTCCAAACCCTTCCTATTCATATACCCATTCAAATGCCTCTTAAATGGTGCAATTGTACCAGCCTCCACCACTTCCTCTGGCAGCTCATTCCATACCCGTACCACCCTCTGCGTGAAAAAGTTGCCTCCTAGGTCTCTTTTATATGTTTCCCCTCTCACCCTAAACCTATGCCCTCTAGTTCTGGACCCTCCGACCCCAGGGAAAAGACTTTGTCTTTTATCCTATCCATGCCCCTCATAATTTTGTAAACATCTATAAGGTCACTCCTTGGCCTCCGACGCTCCAGGGAAAACAGCCCCAGCCTGTTCAGCCTCTCCCTGTAGCTCAGATCCTCCAACCCTGGCAACATCCTTGTAAATCTTTTCTGAACCCTTTCAAGTTTCACAAAATCTTTCCAGTACGGAGGAGACCAGAACTGCACACAATATTCCAACAGTGGCCTAACCAATGTCCTGTACAGCCGCAACATCACTATCTACCTGCAACTCCACTTTCAAGGAGCTATGAACCTGCACTCCAAGGTCTCTTTGTTCAGCAACACTCCATTGGACCTTACTATTAAGTGTATAAGTCCTGCTAAGATTTGCTTTCCCAAAATGCAGCACTTCGCATTTATCTAAATTAAACTCCATCTGCCACTTCTCAGCCCATTGGCCCATCTGGTCCAGATCCTGTTGTAATCTGAGGTAACCCTCTTCGCTGTCCACTACACCTCCAATTTTGGTGTCATCTGCAGACTCATTAACTGTACCTCTTATGTTCACATCCAAATCATTTATGCAAATGATAAAATGCAGAGGACCCAGCACCGGTCCTTGTGGTACTTCACTGGTCACAGGCCTCCAGTCTGAAAAACAACCCTCCACCATCACCCTCTGTCTTCTACCCTCGAGCCAGTTCTGTATCCAAATGGCTAGTTCTCCCTTTATTCCATGAGATCTAGTCTTGCTAACCAGTCTCCCATGGGGAACCTTGTTGAACGCCTTACTGAAGTCCATATAGGTCACATCTACCGCTCTGCCCTCATCGATCCTCTTTTTTATACTTTCTCAAAAAAAACTCAATCAAGTTTGTGAGACATGATTTCCCATGCACAAAACCATGTTGACTATCCCTAATCAGTCCTCGCCTTTCCAAATACATGTACATCCTGTCCCTCAGGATTCCCTCCAATAACTTGCCCACCACCGAGGTCAGGCTCACCGGTCTATAGTTCCCTGGCTTGTCCTTACCACCCTTCTTAAACAGTGGCACCACGTTAGCCAACCTCCAGTCTTCCAGCACCTCGCCTGTGACTATTGATGATACAAATATCTCAGCAAGAGGCCCAGCAATCACTTCTCTAGCTTCCCACAGAGTTCTAGGGTACACGTGATCAAGTCCTGGGGATTTATCCACCTTCATGCATTTCAAGACATCCAGCACTTCCTCCTCTGTAATATGGATGTTACCATATTAATATAGGTGTCACCATCTATTTCCCTACAGTCTATATCTTCCATATCCTTTTTCACAGTAAATACTGATGCAAAACACTCGTTTAGTATCTCCCCCATTCAAAGGCCGTCTTGCTGATCTTTCAGGGGCCCTATTCTCTCCCTAGTTACCCTTTTGTCCTTATTGTATTTGTAAAACCCTTTGGATTCTCCTTAATTCTATTTGCCATAGCTATCTCATGTCCCCTTTTTGCCCTCCTGATTTCCCTCTGAAGTATACTCCTACTGTTCGAAGGGTACCTGACATATGCTTCCTTCTTTTTCTTAACCAAATCCTCAATTTCTTTAGTCATCCAGCATTCCCTACAACTACCAGCCTTTCCTTTCACCCTGACAGGAATATACTTTCTCTGGATTCTCGTTATCTAATTTCTGAAGGCTTCCCATTTTCCAGCCGTCCCTTTGCCTGCGAACATCTGCCCCCCATCAGCTTTTGAAAGTTCTTGCCTAATACCGTCAAAATTGGCCTTTCTTCAATTTAGAACTTCAACTTTTAGGTATTTTGGAACTTTGGAAAAAACAACTTGGAGATTTTTTGAATAGGTAACAAAGGGTAAATGAGGGTAATACTGTTGATATGGTATATGTATATTTCCAGAAGGTGTTTAATACAGTGTCACACATACTTGTGAGGGAAGTTATAGGTCACAGTAGAAAAGACACAGTAGTAACATGGATATAAACTTGGTTTATTGATACAAAATAGACTAATTAAATGGTCATTTTCAGGCTAGTTGAAGGATTTTCATGGAGTTCCTGAAAGATCAGTAGTGGGACCTTTGCTTTCCCTGATATATATTAATGAATGGATCTCAGATGGTCATTTCAAAGTTTGCAGATGGCACAAAACTTGGAAGAATTTTAAACTATGAGGACAGTGTAGAACACAAGCAGGACATAGTTTCTGGTACGGACAAGTAGGTGGCAGATGGAATTCAATGCAGAGAAGTGTGAGATGTAATTCTAAAGGGGGTGCAGGAGTAGAGGGACCCAGGTGTACATTGCAAAGATTATTGAAGGTGGCAGGACTGGTAGAGAGAATAGTTACTAAAGTATACAGTATTCTCAGCTTTAGCAATGGGGATATAGCGTACAAGGTCAAGGAGGCGATGTTGAACTTGTACAATACATTTGTTAGACTTCGCCTGGAGTATTGTGTCTAGTTTTGGGTGCTACCTTATAGGAATGATGTGAGTGCTTAGGAGAGAATGCAGAACATGAACAGTACAGGCCTTTCAGCTTTCGATGTCGTGCCAGCCTTTTATCCTACTCTAAGATCAGGCTAGCCTACATACCCTTCATTGTACTATCTTCCATGTGCCTATCGAAGTGTTATTTAAATTTCTCTAATGTACCCAACTCTTCCACCACTGCTGGTAGTGCATTCCATGCACCCACCACTCTCTGTGTAAAGAACCTACCACTGACATCTCCCCTAAACCTTCCTCCAATCACCTTAAAATTATGTCCCCTTGTGATAGACATTTCCACCATGGAAAAAAAATCTCACACTATCCACTCTATCTATGCCTCTATCAAATCATCTTTCATCCTTCTTAGCTCCAATTAGAAAAGCCCTAGTCCTAGTGATTTATTAGAATGGTTCCAGGAAAGAGAAACTTCAAATATTAAAAGAGATTAAAGAAGTTGGGACTGTTCTTCTTGGAAATAAGACGACTGAGAGGAGATTTGATAGAGGTTTTCAAAATCATGAATAGGCTAGACAGAGTAGATAGTAAGCAGAGTAGGAAGAGATGTTCTCGCTTGTAAAAGTGAAAAGAACATAGATTCAAAGTGATGTGCAGATGAAATAAATGTGATGTGAGAAAAAATGTTTTCACACAGTAAGTTGTTTGGATATGGACTGCAATGTCTGGAAATGCGTTGGACACACTTCAATTGAAGCATTCAAGTGAGTATTGGACGATTACTTGGATAGAAATGGTGTGCAGGGATATGGAGAAAAGCCAGCAGATTGGCACTAGGTAACAGAACCAATGATCCAATTGGCCTCCCATGCAGTGTAATAATTCTGTGACATTGGCTTCTATTCAAAAATAGCCTCAGTTTTAAATTATTTATTCTTGTTTTCCAATCTCTTCCTTGCAATTGTCCCTCTGTAAATCCTCCCAACCCCATAAAACCTTGTTACCCCTCTAATTCAAGCCTCTTGCACATCACTGATTTAAATCACTCCACTGTCGATTGCTGTGTCTTCAGTTGCTTTGACTCTAAGACTCTCTTTTACCTCACTACCTCTTTCCTCCATTTAATGGGTTCCTTAAAATATATCCTTTGACCATGTTTTAAATCGTTGGGTTGAATATCTCCTTATGTGGTTTGGTACCGCTTAAAGTAACTGGTGGCATCAGGTGAAGTTGGGGAGGTGATAATCACATTGGGAGGTTTTGAGGAATGATGGGAATTTTGAGATTGATGACTGTATTGGGAGGTAGATCAGGAAGATGCTGATGGGTGTACAAAGTTAAAAATCACACAACACCAGGTTATAGTCCAACAGGTTTAATTGGAAGCACACTAGCTTTCGGAGCGACGCTCCTTCATCAGGTGATTGTCATCAGATGAAGCAGCATCGCTCCGAAAGCTAGTGTGCTTCCAATTAAACCTGTTGGACTATAACCTGGTGTTGTGTGATTTTTAACTTTGTACACCCCAACTCCAAATCATGCTGATGGGTGGCATTTAGAGGCAGAACATTTGTTGAATAGAAGGGTTTGCAGGGGAAATTTGCTTAACCTGAGCAAACACTCCCAAGAACCCCTGGTACACAAGCAGTAGTAGAATAAAAACTTATTGACCCATCCCTTTTCATCTCTGTTTACATATTGGGTTCACCTGAAGCTCAGGTAACCAGGAGGTCAGCAGTAAAATTACAGACCTTGCTAAAATGGAGGCATGCAGCCCCTAAAACATTTTAAATCCATGGTTCCAAGTTTTGAAAGTGGTTGGTCTCCAATTTAAAACTCGAAGTGATGGATTCAAGGGTGCTAGTAATTTGAAATGGTAAATTTTCAATATTTTAACTATCACATGACCCAAACTCACCTATTTTGGGGGTGGGGGAGAGAGGTGTTAAATGACCCCTAGGTGTCTATTTCCTAATTTGCTACAGTAAAGGGATGAGGTAACTTATGGTGGGATGTTTAGATTAACTCTTGGGGAAACACTTCCAGATTTTGAGTGAAGGATCCTGACATACTCCTGGATGGCCAATTTTAAATTTGGCCTGAAGCTCCCCCACTCTGGACCACCACAGTCATTCAATTCCATTCCATGGACACTCCCAGCCCCTTGACACTTCAGCAAAACGCAGCCACAGCCTTGATAATGATCATACCAGGGGATATCTCAGTGCTGAGCCTCACATCGAGAACCATTCATAACTTCAAATGCACAGCAGGGGTCCACAGAAGACATGAGGAGCAGGAACCCCTTGACTTCTTTTCCCCTCTCCAGTTCTGAGGACTAAGGCCAGTTGAAGCACCATCAGCACCCAGCATTTGGCTCATATCCCTCTAAACCCTTCCTATTCATATATCCTTCCAGATGCCTTTTAAATGTAATTGTACCAGCCTCCACCACTTCCTCTGTCAGCTCATTCCATACACACACCACCCTCTGTGTAAAATAAAGTTGCCCCTTTGGTCCCTTTCATGTCTTTCATCTCTCACCTGAAACCTATGCCCTCTAGCAGCATAACCTTCCAAGATGCACTGTGCACTTCCATTCATCAGCTACTACACAAGGGTCACTTTGCTGACTATGTGAGGATTGGTGCCCACTTTGTGTGACCGTTGTCCTTGGGTATCTGACCATGGAGATCATGGAGCTGGCCAGCAACACAGCCAGTGACAACAAGATGACCCATATCACTCATTCCCTGCTATCTACAGTTTGCCATTCAAAGTAACAAGGAACTGAGCAAAGTCAGGAAGGGGTTACCATAGCTCTGGTCAGGGTCCAATATTCAGTCTGCGTTACCACTGAAGAAAACCAGATGTCTCAGCAAGGGTTAACTCCCAAAGGAGCAAAAGGGGAAACAGTGCTAAAAATACCAACATGGGCACAATGGCCCAAATTCTCTCTTTTTTAGTTCTATTAATCTATGATTCTATGAATATAGCTTTTCTGCTGTCAGACCCAGCAGGAACTCAGTTGGTATTGTGAAACCTGATTTCTCATAAAACCCCTACAATGGAGCCACTTCCTTCAACTGGAGAGGCAAAAGAAATGGATGGAAAGAAGGGAAGGGAAAAGGACTAATCAGTAAATCACAGGCCCACAGTGACCTTGATATTCTATCCATCTCAATGAATGAGAAGAACGAAAACCACTGCTCTGCAATTTATTGTCTAACAATTATCAGTCAGTGCTGCTCCTCAGTGGGACATCCCAATCGCAGAAGCAGCACTCACCTGCAAGTCAGGAGATTGAACACTCAGTCTCTGAGATCACGTCCAACCATAATACTTGAAATTCATGGAAGTACACATTCTAAAAGAAGACTATATGAACAAGGGGCAAGTGTAGGCCACTTAGCAAGATCATGTGTGCTCAGACTTTGGCCTCAACTCTACATTCCTACTTATCCTGATAATCTTTCATCCCCTTGGTAATGAAAAATCTATGCGCCTCCTGTATAAAAAATATTTATAGATTTTTCATCTACTGTCCAGTCACATAGTTGTAACCATTGATACAATTTCCCCTTCCTATGCAGGGGTACGGAGGCCAGCTTTAGCTTCACCAACTGCTCATTCAGGATCACCTAACCAGTCACAATTCCTTTACATCATCCACTGATACTGTGCACTGGCTTACACACTCTGGTAAGCCATAAGTGCATCTTGCATTACATTACAAGTTTTATTTACTGTCGCCTCAGGCAATATTTGCCACTTACCATGATCGTCAAGAAGAATGTTGTCAGGTTTAATGTCCCTGCAAAAAGAAAACAAAGTGGAATTAATTTTGATAAGCTGTTTTTCATTGGATTTAAGGCTCAGGTCAGCCTCTCATTAAAGCTTTTCAAGACTGCATCTAATTATATCATACTAATAATGCAAAAGCTACAGATGTTTTCTGAATTAAAATAAATTAACAGCATGTTATGCAGATTAAGATGGCAGTCAAAGCAAGATTGGGAATGAAGCAGTCTGTGTATTATTTAAGCAGTTATCAGAAATGCAAAGAAATTACATCAGATTGCATTTAACATAGAAACAGGCCATTTGGCCCAACAATTTCCTGCCAGCATTTATGTTCCGCATGAACCTCCGCCCACTTTTTCTTCATCTAACCCTCGTCAGCATCACTATTTATTATTTTCCCTCTAATTTGTCTATCAAGATTCTCACTTCTTCCCGTGTAACAAAAATAGGGAGCATCTTAAATACAAGCCTGTTGGTTTTAAACTTCTGACAGCTGAAACATCTTTTCTATGTTAACCCGATAAACTATTTAAAGATTGCCATTAGGTCACCTCTCAGCCTTCTCATTTAAGAGAAAAAGAGTTGAACGTGTTCATTTTTCCCTGATAGTCTATCATCTCAGTTCTAGTATAAATTTTCAGCACCATCACCAGTGACTCAAATTATTTTTGTAATAATGAGACTGGAATTTGGTGGGCACATTGAGGGATGGAGAGAGAGAGAGAGAGATGGAGGGGCAGAGGATTGGAGGTGGGCCTAGGCAGGGATATCTGATTCGGGAGCTTGAGCCGGGTGACCCATTAGAATTCCTCTTGAGTACCTTAACAAGCAAAACTAATGTAATATACAAAATATCTTGCAAGAACTGTAACAAACACTACATTGGACAAACAGGCAGAAAACTAGTCATCAGGATACATGAACATCAACTAGCCACAAAAAGACATGACTCACTCTCACTGGTATCTTTACGTACAGATGAGGAAGGACCTCACTTTGACTGGGACAACACATCCATTCTAGGACAAGCTAAACAGAGACACAAGCAAGAAATCCTAGAAGCATGACACTCCAACCGGAACTCTACCAACAAACACATTGAGTTGGATCCCATTTACCCACCCCTGAGAAAAAAAACAGGAAATGACATCACCAACCCAAAGAAACCTAAACACATAAATAAAAAGCGGGCCATACCACCAGTGCTTCACCAGAGGCTCATTGATGATGTTACTGAGTGTCCTGACGAAATGTGTGAAAACGAACCTGCCAGCTCAGCCAGCAAACTCATATCCAGTACCTGAATATCCTCTATAAACAAACAAATTGTGCCCAAGGCCTTAAACAACTTGTTTTTGTTTTAAAAACAAAACTGTGGACAGTTTGAGGCTGGGCAAGAGGCTGGGAGGAAGGTCATCTGGAAAAAATTACAGGCTTGAATAACTCTGCCTACAAACGAATTGGAGGAGGACTGGAAAACTCTACCCTGAAAAGGGAGGTGAGACAAAGCATACGTAGCAGATTAAGATAGTTGGCTGTCAATTGGGGTGACAGCCAGAATATCTCCTTGTTAAGTAGAATAGGTTGCATAACCAAACTTCAAATTCAATTCAGTCCACTGTACATTGACCGAGACCTGGACTTTATGCAGTTGCATAAACTGGATTGACAGTGTTTAGAAAACACATTCTACATCTTATTTTGTTGAAGTCAATAGGAGAGATAGCAAATAGCAGTTGACTACACATTTGATTATGGGGGGAGGCAATGGCCGAGTGGTGTTATCGCTAGATTATTAATCCAGAGGTACAGGTAATGTCCTGAGGACCCAGATTTGAATCCTGCCATGGTAGAATCGGAAAGCAATTTTTTAAAAAAAACTGAAATTAAGAATGACAACCATGAGTCCATTGTCAATTGTTGGAAAAACCCATCTGGTTCACTAATATCCTTTAGGGAAGGAAATCTGTCATCTTTACCTGGTCTAGCCTACATGCAATTCTAGACAATGTGGTTGCCTCTCAACTGCCCTCTGGGCAAATCAGGATGGGTAATAAATGCTGGTCTAGACAGCATTGCCCTCATCCCATGAATAAATATTTAAAAAGCTTGCTTTCACTCATTGTACAGCGTTAAATGAAGCAATAATCTGCATTCATCCTCCAATTTGACATAGTTCAATGACACATTAGTTTAAACACCAAATTGGTAACATAGAACTTTAAGCGTAGTACAGTCCTTCAGCCCTTGATTTTGCACTGACCTGTGGAACCACTCTGAAGTCCATCTAATCTATGCTATTCCATTCTCATCCATACCCCTATGCAATGACCATTAAATGTCTTTAAAGTTAGCGAGTCTACTTATGTGGCAGGCAGAGATTTCCACGCCCCTACTAATCTCTGAGTAAAGAAATTACCTCTGACATCTATCCTATATCTATCACCCCTCAATTTCAAGCTTTGTCTCATGCTAGCCATCGCCATCTGAGGAAAAAGACTCTCACTGTCCAATCTATCTAACCTTCTGATTATTTTATAAGTCTCAGTTAAGTTGCCTCTCAACCTTCTTCACTCTAATGAAAACAGCCTCAAGTCCCTCAGTCCTTCCTCATAAGACCTTCCCTCCATAACAGGCAACATCCCAGTAAATCTCCTCTGAACACTTTCCAAAGCTTCCACACCCTTCCTATATTGCGGTTACCAGACTGTATGAAAAACTCAAAATGTGGTTGCAACAGAGCTGCAGCATAACCTCATGATTCCCAATCTCAATCCCTCTACCAATAAAAGCTAACACACCGTATGCCTTTTTAACAGCCCTGTCAACCTGAGTGGAAATTTTCACGGATCTATGTACCTGGACACTGCAATCTCTCTGCTCATCTACACAACCAAGAATTTTACCATTTATCCAGTACTCTGCATTCCCGTTACTCCTTCCAAAGTGAATCACCTCACACTTTTCCGAATTAAACTCCATTTGCCACCTCTCAGCCTAGTTCTGCAGCTTATCTATGTCCCTCTGTAACCTACAACATCCTTTGTCATTATCCACAACTCTACCAACCTTAGTGTCATCCCCGAAATTACTAACAAAATCCTTCTATGTCCTCATCCAGGTCATTTACATAAATGACAAACGACAGTGGCCCCAAAACAGATCCTTGTTACCACTAGTAATTGAACTCCAGGATGAACATTTCCCATCAACCACCATTCTCTGTCTTCTTTCAGCTAGCCAATTTCTGATCCAAACCGCTAAATCACCCTCAATCCCATGCCTCCGTACTTTGTGCAATAGCCTACTGTGGGGAACCTTATCGAACGCCTTACTGAAATCCATATATACCACATCAACCGCTTCACTCTCATCCACTTGTTTGGTCACTTTCTCAAAGAACTCAATAAGGTTTGTGAGGCATGACCTCCCCTTCACAAAACTGTGTTGACTACCCCTAATCAACTTATTCATCTCTAGATGATTATAAATCCTATCTCTTATGACCTTTTCCAACACTTCACCCATAACTGAAGTAATGCTCACAGGTCTATAATTTACAGGCTTGTCTCTACTCCTCTTCTTGAACAAGGGGGCAACATTTGCTATCCTCCAGTCTTTTGGCACTATTCCTGTAGATAATGACGACATAAAGATCAAAGCCAAAGGCTCAGCAATCTCCTCCCTGGCATCCCAGAGAATCCATGATAAATCTCATCCAGCCCAGGGGACTTATCTATTTTTACTCTTTCCAGAATTAACATCAAGGGTCTTAATTAACTAAGCTTGTTTTTAATACTTTCATAAGGTGCCACTTCTGCTTTAAGTCAGGTAAACTCAATCGTCTCTTGGTAACAGTGGGATGCTGCAAACAAGGTTCCAACACAAAAACCCCCATTCTTTAATCAGAAATGCTGCAGTGGGAGCTTCTTGTAATTCCTGAGCCTAATGGCATTTCTTCAAGAGTTTACTAGGATAGAATACTTTGGGGCAACCACTTACCATGGTGTTGTCCCATTTCCTGTGCACTCTAATAATGTATTTCCATTTTACTGCAGTTTTTAAATAATGAAATTTTCTTGGGACATGGATGAAATTTGAATTCAATAAAAATCTGGAATAAATGGCGACCATGTAACCACTGTTGAATGTCATTTAAAAAAACTCTTTTACTAGGATGTTGTAGGGAAGAAAATCTGCTGTTCTTACCGTACCTGACACGAGCTACATGTGTCTTCGGATCAACAGAGAGATAGTTGATGCTTAGCTGTCCTCGAGGTAATTATGGATGTGTAATAAAAGTCAGTAAATAAATAAACAAACACAAACACCAGGAATTCCACAATCAATATATTTAAAAAGAAATATGCTCCTGACCTCATTACCACCTTGGTTCAAACATGGACAGAAATGGTTATATCCAGAGGTGAGGTGAAGTGAGAGTGACTGCTCTTGGCATCAAGGCCACATTTGACTTAGTGTGACATTGCAGAGCTTTAGTGAAACTGGAGTTAATGGGAATTGGGAAACACTCTCCATTAGTTGGAGAGAAGCCTGGTACAAAGGAAGATGTTGGAGGTTGTTGGAGGTCAATCACTGCACCTCAAAGGCATCTCTGCAGGAGTTCCTCAGGGTAGTGTATTTCAGCTGCTTCATCAATGACCTTCACTCCATTGTAAAGTCAGATGATGCGATGTTCGCTGATAACTGCACCATGTTCATGCCTCCACAGATACTGAAATAGTGGGCGGCACGGTGGCACAGTGGTTAGCACTGCTGCCTCACAGCGCCGGAGACCCGGGTTCAATTCCCGCCTCAGGCGACTGACTGTGTGGAGTTTGCACGTTCTCCCCGTGTCTGCGTGGGTTTCCTCCGGGTGCTCCGGTTTCCTCCCACACTCCAAAAAATGTGCCGGTCAGGTGAATTGGCTAAGCTAAATTGCCCGTAATGTTAGGTAGGGGTAGATGTAGATGTAGGGGTATGGGTGGGTTTGCTTCGGCGGGGCGGTGTGGACTTGTTGGGCCGAAGGGCCTGTTTCCACACTGTAAGTAATCTAATCTAATCTAATCTAATCTATGTCCAAATGCAACAAAGGCAATGTTCAAGCTTGGGCTGACAAGTGGTAAGTAACATTTGTACCTCACAAATGACACACAATAAAAACCTCTAATAAGAAAGGCTTTAATCATCACCCCTTGATATACAATGACATTACCATCGTTGAATCCTCTACTATCACCATGTAAATAGAGTGGCTACAATAACAAATCAGAAGCTGGAAATCCTGCAACAAGTAATTCACCTCCTGACTCCTCAAAGCCTGTCTATCATCTACAAGGCACAAGTCAGGATTGTGATGGAATACTTCCGTGCTTGGACGAGCGCAGTTCCAACAACACTCAACGATCGTGACACAATTCATGGTAAAGCATCCAACTTGACAGGCACAATGTCTACAACATTCACACCCTCCACCACCAACACAATAGCAGGCAGAGTGTACCAGTTGCAAAGCACATTACAGAAATTCAACATGGTTTCATTAACATCAGCTTCCAAATCTACCATCCAGAAGGAAAAGGACAGCAGTTACTGGGAACACTATCGCCTGCAGGTTTCCCATCAAGCCACTCCTTTCCCATTGCCATTCCTTCACTGTTATTGTTAGGTCAAAATCCTGGACTTCCTTCTTAACAGCACTGTGGGTATACCTACGCAAGGCTGCAGTGTCTCAAGAAAGCAGCTCAACATCTTCTCAAGGGAATAAGGGATGGGCATTAAATGCTGGCCCAGCAAGCAACATCCACATCCAATGAACAAATAAAAGAGATCTTTTGACTGCTCGTCAAGTATCATTCAGAGTGAGGAGTCCCAACCAGAGACTGCTTTTGCCTTCTGATTAATGTGGCAAGGGAGAGAAGCACAAAACAGGTGAGATGGCCAATGAATAGTGGGAGTTTAGGTGTGAGGCAGTTGGGGGCATGAGGGTACATAGTAGCACCTTCAAGATTACATCCAATCTGTGTTGCAAACCCAACAGCACCTTGCAACCTGATGACACTTAAAACCTGTGCTCTTGGCATGACCTTGTTTCATTAGGTGGAAGAGAAATGGTAAAGAACATGCTTTTGTTTATTTAGCATCTTTTTCATGCTGTGGATGCCCTAAAGCGGTCTATGCCAAATATAAACTTTGCAAGAGTAGTCACAGAAGTAATGTAGTTACCTAGAAATTCTTTTGCACAAAGTCAGATCTCACAAACTCAGTCTGATAAATGAGCTAAAAGCTGGTGTCAGTGATGCATGAAGATTAAGTACCAACAGGGTCTGAAAAAAGATCACCAGACCTGAAATGTTAATTCTGCTTTCTCTTCACAGATGCTGCCAGAACCACAGAGCTTTTCCAGCAATTTCCGTTTTTGTTTCTTATTTCCAGCAGCTGTAGTTCTTTGGTTTTATTGTGTTTGTGAAGATTAAGTGTTGACCAAGGAATTCACTGGAACTCCCCAACACTCCTTTAAGATGGTGTTGTGGAATCTTATACGCTCACTCACAATAGAGGTAGGTCCTCTTTATTTGTTAACATGGTCTAAATCAGCTTCACTGACGGAAGAATCCAGTGATTCAGCTTCATTTACATACACAAGGAAGGGTTTTATGAGACCTATTGAACTCTGCATTCAGTGCAAATATACATAGTAAACAGTCACTTATTGTGGTTTTACTCAGAGAGAGACCAGAGGCTGGGCACAGCATCCATTCAAGGACAGTGAGCAGGCCTTTGAAGTTCAAGGCTTATTCCAAAGCTATCCAACTTGAAACAGCAGCAGGATACTATGGAAGGTAAGTCTGAGAGAGTGCACTCAGGTGGGACCTGTCTTGAGTGTTGGCTACCATACCCTTTGCTGGGAGGCTTTCTCCAAACATCTAACCTGGACCCCACAATCTATGGGAGTCAAGAGGCTGACTGGAAAATGCCAACCTGTTCTTTTTAGTAAGATAAAGTAGCTCTTAGTGAGCTGCATTGGATACCCGTCATGAAAAGTGGACAGACCTGCTGGCCTCTGCATCCCATCTCTGTGAAAATGGCCCAGGCATAGGATGGAACCACATTGTAACCAGTGGTGCCAATTTTAGCTTGCCTTTGCACCTAGTCCTGGTAAAGCCTAAAAAAATCAGGCCTCATTCTCCAAACCCTGTGTGGGAATCTGGAACAGATTAGTTAGATATTTACTACATTTTGGAAATATTAATTATTTAGAGAATATCTCTAAATCCCAAACTGAAAGAACTGGGAATAAGGTAACATCTGTGGAAAAATCTCCTGACTTTGCACACTCTTTGAGAACTTCACCCACAAAGACTGTATTGCAGAAACATGCATGTTCTGCACACAATTTTCTAATTGAATTCCTAATGAGGCAGGAACTCCACTGCGAGAACAAATTCTGAAAATTATCTTTCATAAATGCTGCTGCTATATCACTGTATCATTATAAAGTGAATTCAAACTCCATGATCAATTGACAGAGCTATCTTTTCATTTTGCAACTGTATCCTGCACCAATTAATGTTGCCAAGTTTATTGAAGGTTGGCAATTGAGACAGAACTGCTTGGAACATCGTAGAGTGCAGTACGAAAAGCCACTGATCCATAACTAGATCGTACTTATTAATGTGGAAAGAATCATTTGTAGTGAGTCACATTGTGTAATAGGAAATGCAACTGCTGATTTGCGTCTCCAATGGCAACAGGACTTGGCAATCAACAGGAAGGAGATTAAAAGGTTTTAAATTGGCAAGACAAATTGATAAGTCCGAGTATCTTGACAGGAAAGAGGACACAACAGAAGCAATTGATAGAATTCAACCAGTCAATTATTGGTAACTTTGTTAATATCGCTATTTGTTTCCTGCTTTTGAAAGTTGCTGCAATTACATGACCAATTACAATATGTTCAGTGTTAGGTTTTCAGGAGAAGCAACTCAATCATTTCAGCTGAAACAGTAAACATATTCTCCTGCTGAAAAGTCAGTAACTGATACACCTGACCTAAGAGTTAGGATTGTCTCTATGACATATTACACGGCTTTAATGACCTAATTACATGACTTATCAGTTACGATCAAGACACCCGAGATGGCCTTTACAGTAGAATTCAACACAGCAATGTGAAACCACAGAAAACCTGAAAGTGTCTTGTTACAAACAAAGGAACTTAAATGTTCATCATGCCTCACTGAGAATCTCATTTCCATAAATGCAAAGGAAAGTTTGGCCAGATGGCTGGCTTGTGATGCAGAATAATACCAAAAGTGTGGGTTCAATTCCTGCATAAACTGAAGTTACCGCGAAGGATTCTCCTTCTCAACTTTCCCCGTCGTCTGAGGTTTGATGACCCTCGGGTTAAACCACCACCAGTCTGAAAAATCGATACAGCCGGTGTCCTGTCACCAAGTCACCCTTTATTTATATGCACAGTATACTGGCTTTAGCCAGCCAGCTCAGAGTTGGTCACCTGGGCTGAGATGATTTGGAGGAGCCAGTGCTGGACTGGGGTGTACAAAGTTAAAAATCACACAACACCAGGTTTCAGTCCAACAGGTTTACTTGGAAGCACTAGCTTTCAGAGTGCTGTTCCTTCATGATGAAGGAGCACTGCTCCAAAAGCTAGTGCTTCCAAATAAACCTGTTGGACTGAAACCTGGTGTTGTGTGATTTTTAACCTAGACTGAGGAGACTCTAAACCCCGTTAATATTTGGTCAGCCAGGCCTTCCTGATTGGCCCAGGTTAACAACCCCAATCAAGGATCTCATGGTCAATGAGATCCATCTGGTTCCAATCACTACCTCTCCCTACCCCCACTGACTGCTAAGTCTAAAGATGTAGGCCTGACCTTTCATATGTAGATTTTCATGCAACATTTTGCACCCCAGGTCCAGTTCCTCTATGTCGGACTCTGACACGGGTGCCAAATACCGGACAGTGGCCCACCTCATGTCCAAAGCGTCTCGGGAGTATTTCCTCCCCTTCTTCGATGGTAAAGGTATCAAGGCTGCATTTGTCTTAGACTCTGAGGTTTCCTCGACATTAGATAGAGGGGGAACACCTGTGGTTTCTGCCAGGCCTTCCAGCTGTACTGAAGGGCCAGGTATGTTTTGCTCCTGTCCTGTTTGTGAGGTAAAAGCTTTCAGATGATGCAAATTTGCTCAGGACCACCTCACCTACCTGAATTTTGAAAGTAATGGGACCTGACCTCGCATCCACCTCACCTCATACCCATATCGGGCCATTTCCATGGTTTCAGCACCAAACTTTGTCCCCTGAAATAAATTAACTCTCTCACTCAGAGGAAGAGTGCAGTTAGCATTGGCATTGTTGCTGCTATTTCACACCACTCCTCCACCCCCTACCCCACTCCCAGTCTGGAAAAATCAGATTTAACCTGGTGTGGAGTGTTCTCCCCATCAGCAACTATGCAGGAGCCATCCCTGTTGTTGCATGAGGGGTGGTCCTATATGTGAACAGGAACAGTGATGCTGCAGGCTCTTTCTTTAAGCCTGCCTCAATGTTTGCCTGCTATTTCCACAGACCATTGGACAATGGATGGTATGGAGCTGTCCTTATGTGCTGAATACCATTCGACTTCAGAAAATACTCAAGCTCCCAACTGATAAATGACGTGCCATTGTCCATGACCAATAATTCTGGGAGATCATCGAGAATGATGCTTGCAGCTTCTCAATTGTCATCCCTGAGTTTGCTGAACGAACTTTACGCACGTCCAACTTTGAATGGACATCCACAATGACCAGGAACATTAAGCCCATGAAAGGACTGGCATAATGCGAATGCCTGAGTCACCTCTGAGTGACAGATACTCCACTGGTGGTGCCTCCCCTGGAAGAATCCATTTTGGCTTTACACTTCCTGGACACCCAGTCACCGCTGATAATATCCAACTGTCCAGCGAAACTAAACCACCTGGTGGGAATGGAGGGAAACAGAAGGGCCATCGCAACCAGGATTGAAATACTTCTGGACCTAGCAAGGCCAGATCACTACAGAATGGCATATTACTATGAGGAGCAATGGGGATTATCCAAAGTTGATGTCACTGCCAGATGCTGGCTGAATTCCACTTGGGTTATCTAGGCATTTCCAAATGAAGATGCTGGCAGTGAGCTATGTCTGGTTGCCAGGGTGGGATGCCAACATAACTGCATTGGTAGGATAATATCCAGAGTACCAAGAAGATCAAAAATTTCCAATGGCAGCACCTCCACATTCGTGGAATGACCAGGTAAACCCTAAATTCAGTTACATGTTGCCCAAGTGGAATTCAGCCAGTATCTGGCAGTGACATCAACTTGGGATAATCCCCATTGCTCCTCATAATAATATGCCATTCTGTAGTGATCTGGCCTTGCTAGGTCCAGAAGTATTTCAATCCTGGTTGCGATGGCCCTTCTGTTTCCCTCCATTCCCACCAGGTGGTTTAGTTTCGCTGGGCAGTTGGATATTATCAGCGGTGACTGGGTGTCCAGGAAGTGTAAAGCCAAAATGGATTCTTCCAGGGGAGGCACCACCAGTGGAGTATCTGTCACTCAGAGGTGACTCAGGCATTCGCATTAGCCACTTGGCTTCCTGGAAGTTACCTAACTTATATGCACTGCGAATAAGGGCCCAGAACTGAATTCTATCAGAAGTTATGGACGGCACTGCCTTGTCTTCCTTCAATAGTCCTCACAGGGGTATGTGATCTATTATATGACAAATTCCTGACTGCAAAGATACTGGTGGAACTTCCTCATACCAAAGATGACTGCCATACCTGCCTTCTCTATCTGAGCACATTTCTGTTCAGCATCAGCAAAAGTCTGGGAAGCATGCAACTTTTGGGTGGTCCTCTCGGTTGGGCCACCACTGAGCCAACACTACCCTGATACTGTATGGGGTAGCATTGTGTGTCAGCGCTACCTCTCGCTTTGGATCACAGTGGGCCAACATCTTAGATGATAATAACTACTTTTACTTGCCTAAAAAATCATTTCTTGGCTATATATTCACTTCCAAGGCTGACCCTTTTCCAATAGCAGGTGTAAAGGTGACAAGATGGAAGCCAAGTTATGTATGTATTTTCAGTAATAATTCACTAAGCCAAGGAAAGAGCTAAACGGCAATATAGACATGGGAGTTGGGACTCATTTGATCGCCCTCACTTTATCTTCCAACGGGTGTAACCTGGTCTTGTAATCCAAGTAGGTCACTTGGGACGCCTGGAACACACATTTTCCCTTCTACAGCGCACACCCTTCCAGGAGAAATATTCAAGCACTCTGTCCAAATTTCTCAAGTGCTCTTTATTGGTCTTCCCGGTTATTAGCACATCATCCAGATAAATGCAACCCTTTGCAAAATATTCTCCATGGTCCGCTGGAAAAGGGAGCAGGCCAATGATACCCAAATGGCAGTCTCGTATATTGGTATGAATCTTTGTGGGTATTAATTGTGCCATACGGCTGGGACTCCTCACCGAGTCGCAATTGCAGGGCGGCATGGCTCATGCCATCTTCTTAAAGGACAGTCCCCTACCAATTTTGTGTACAAGTCCTCTGTGCAAGGCATGGGGTATTTCTCCAGCTGTGCGAAGCATTATACCATTAGCTTAAAATCCCCACAAAGGCAAACTGAGCCGTCAGGCTTCATAATCGGTACAACTGGTACTGCCCATTCCGCAAACTGCACTGGTTTGATGATTCCTTCCTTCTCCAGCCTCCTGGTTTCTGCCTCTAGTTTTGCCAAAAGGCAAATGGCACTGGATGGTCCTTGCAATATCTCGTAACTGCTTTCTCGTCAACTTGTAAAGTTCCTTTGACCCCTTTGATAGTCGCAAGCCCTTCCTGAAAAACTCCTGGGCATTTCACTAGGACTTCACTGAGGTAGCCATTTTGTAATGAAAAACTGTTGAGCCAATCTGGGTGAATTTTTCTCAACCAATTAGCCTTAGCCTGAGCCTGTTACCACTATCAGTGGTAACTACACAAACTGCTTATCATAGGACACTGGAACTGAATTAGTATGTTAAATCTGCAACGGTTCCCCAGGGTATGTTCTCTGTCTGGCTGAGGTTTTACAAAGAAAGAAGAACAAAGAAAATTTACAGCCCAGGAATAGGCCCTTCAGCCCTCCAAACCTGAGCTGATTCAAACGCACTGTCTAAACCTGTCAGTCAATTTCTAAGCATCTGTATCCCTCTGCTCCCCACCTATTCATGCATTTATCCAGACGCATCTTAAATGAATCTACTGTGCCTGCCTCTACCACCTCTACTGGCAACACTTTCCAAACGCCCACCACACTCTGTGTGAAGTACATGTCACGCGTATCCCCCTTAAACTTTCCACCTCTCACCTTGAAAGTGTAATCTCTCATTACTGAATCCTTCACCCTGAAAAAAAGCTTGTCTCTATCCACCCTGTCGATACCCTTCATGATTTTATCAACCTCAATCAGGTCCCCCCTCAATCTCCTTTTCTCTAATGAAAATAAACCTAACCTACTCAACCTTTCATAGCTAGCACCTTCCATACCAGGCAACAGCCTCGTAAATCTTCTCTGCATCCTCTCCAAAGTGTCCACATCCTTTTGGTAATGTGGCGACCAGAACTGTACACACCATTCTAAATGTGGCCGAACCAATGTCTTATACAATGTTAACATGACTTGCCAGCTCTTATATTCAATACACCATTCAATGAAGTCAAGCACACTATATGCCTTCTTGACCACTCAACCCACATGTGCAGCAACCTTCAGGGTACAATGGACCTGCACTCCCAGATCTCTCTGCCCATCAACTTTTCTCAATGCTCTTCCGTTCATTATATAATTCGCTCTAGAATTAGTCTTGCCTAAATGCATCACCTCACATTTGTCTGGATTGAAAACCAGACTTTTCAATCTGCCACTTTTCCATCCAACTCTCCAGTCTATCTATCTCCTCCTGTATTCTCTGACAGTCCCTTATGCTTTCTGCTACCCCACCAATCTCTGTGTCATCTGCAAACTTGCTGATCATACCAACAGTGCCCTCTTCCAGATCATATATGTATATTACAAACAACAGTGGCCCCAACACTGACCCCTGTGGAACACCACTGGTCACCTTTCTCCATTTTGAGAAACTCCCTTCAACTCTCTGTCTCCTGTTGCTCAACTGGTTCTTTATCCACCTAGCTAGAACACCCTGCACACCATGTAACTTCACTTTCTCCATTAGTCTACCATGGGGAACCTTATCAAATGCCTTACTAAAGTCCATGTATATGACATCAACAGCCCTTTCTTCATCTAACAACTTGGTCACTTCCTCGAAGAACTCTATTAAGTTGGTAAGGCACGATCTCCCCTCCACAAAATGATGTTGCCACTGTAAGCCCATTCTTTTCTAAATATAAATAGATCTTTTTCCCACAGTATCTTCTCCAATAACTTTCCCACCACTGACGTCATGCTCACTGGTCTGTAGTTACCCGGAATATCCCTTCTACCCTTTTTGTACAGGGGGACAACATGAGCAACCCACCAGTCCTCTGGCACCTCACCTTTATTTAAGGGTGCCACAAAGATATCTGTCAGGGCCCCAGCTATTTCCTCTCTCACCTCCCTCAGCAACCTGGGATAGATCCCATCTGGTCCTGGGGATTTGTCCACCTTAGTAACCTCTAGCCTACCCAACATATCTTCCCTACTTATGTCAACGTGATCCAGACTAATCAAACTTCTATCTCTAATCTCAACATTCATCATGTACCTCTCCTCAGTGAACACTGATGCAAAGTAATCATTCAGAATCTCACCCATTCTCTCAGGTTCAACACACAGCCTTCCTTCGTTATCCTTTAGTGGACCAAATCTTTCTCTAGTTACCCACTTGCTTCTTATATAAGAATAAAATGTTTTGGGATTCTCCTTAATTCTGCTCACTAAAGCTATTTTATGACCCCTTTTAGCCTGCTTGATTCCTCGTTTAAGACTTGTCCTACTCTTCCGATATTCTTCCAGGGCCCGTTCTGTACTCAGCTGCCTGGACCTTATGAATGCTTCCCTTTTCCTCTTGGCTAGTCGTATAGTTTCTCCTGTCATCCACGGTTCACGAATCTTGCCCTTCCTATCCTTTGCCTTCAACGGGACATGCCTATCCTGCACTATCTTTAACCTATCTTTGAAAGCCTCCCACATCTCAAATGTGGACTTCCCTTCAAATAACTAATTGTGTTTTGCACAAATTTAAGGGTTGGAGTCTTGAGAGAATCTTGTTAAAGACAGGTGCTGCAACCACAGATACAGTTGCTCCAGTATCGGCCTCCATGGGAACTGAGTGATCACTTAATCAAACATTAACTTTAATTGGTTCTGATTTGGATCTCTCTAAGAAATGTAATCGTTCCAAACCACATGTAAGATACTTTCCAGAGTGTGCACAATCCTGGGTATCAGCTCGAGTTTCTCACTCAAGTCAGGCCTTGTAGGACTCCTTTGCTATCTCAAGTCCACATACTGGCAGCAACTACAATGGCTCGCCAGCTCAGATCCTGAACAATTTCTTAGCCACTTGGCTAAAGCTCGGCTTTTTATGGGATTCTGCTGTGGGCTGGTCTAAGAGTCCTTCTAATCAGTATATTCCCTGCGCCTCTGTGGTTCCCCACACTCAAGCGATGTTCCCCAAGCTCAGTCGAACAGGTGAGGCAGTCCATCTGCCTTAAGATGCCCTGTGGCTCCTATACTCCACTTGCCACATTTTCTAATGACAAAGCCAGTTGGAATGCCTGTTTGTAGTCCAGTTGGGCTTTGGCTAACAGATGCTTCTGCATGGTTGTTCATTAATCCCACATACCAAATGGTCTCAGCATTACATTCAAGGTTAACCCAAAATCACATGCCTCTGGTAACTGTCTTACCCTCGTCAAATATCCCAATACAGATTCTTCCAGTTCTCAAATAGCCGAATAAAATCGATAGTGTCTCAGGATTACAGGAGACTTGGGGTCGTAATACTCCTTAACCAACTCTGTCAACTCTTGGAAGGTTTTTGTGTCCGTTTCTCTGGAAAAGTTGAGCCTCTTATAACGGAAAACACTGCAGATCCGCAAGCAATCAGAAGGATTGACCATTGTTTTTCATCTGCTCCAAGTCGTATGCCAAGAAAAATATTGCATTCTTTCCACATACTAAGCCTAGTCTTCAACAGCAGGATCTAACAACTCAAACTTCCCAAATAAAGGCATGATGCCAGAAATGCTTATCCCAATTCCAAGATGACTTTGCAAGCGAATGTTCTTCAGCCATATACTGTTTTCTCCTGTCGCCACTGAAGTAATTGCATAGAAGCCGGTATCCCATCATCAAGTCACCCTTTATGAACATACAGTAGATGTGGCTAGCCTTCTTAGAGTTAATCTCCTGAACTGATAGATACTAAATTCCCTTATTTATTTTTATATTTATTATATATATACATATTTTTTTCTAATCCTCTACACTACTGCCATACTGCAGTAGTGCTTATTTTTCCCAGTTGTGAGACACAGTGAAAACACCAGGAAAGAAGAGACGGCCTCACACACTCCAAGTGAGACCACGCAACGTTAAACCTCGCCGATGGAAACTTGCAGTCATTTCCTGACATTTTTTTCTTTTTTCCTTTTTCTCCACATTACAGCCTAATGGTGGTCAGACTTATTTTTTTCCCCAGCACCCATGTGTGTGTGCAGTTGAGAGACACAGTGAATTCCCTGATTATATTATTTTTCTTTTCAATAAAGAAAACTAAAAGAACAAATATCTTCCCTGGAAAAAGGGAGAGAAAAAGACACTCACCTCCTCAAACCCAACAGTAGCATTCCCTGATTATTTTTTTTTTCTTTCTTTTTTTTTTGTTTTTTTTTTGTTTTTTTTTCTTCTCTTCTTTTTTATAGGAAAGACACCCGAGTGGCCAGTGACAAGCACTGCCCTTCAAACCACAGGGCAATGCTGTGTGAGCACATTCCCTGATTATATTTTTTTTTCTTTTTTCTTCTTTTTTTTTTGATCCAGTCTCCAAAGGGAAGGAAACACTCAAGTGGCCAGTCACAACTCCAGGGTGTCAGTGGACACCGCGTGCTCCTTCTCCAAGGACACCCGGGCTATTCCCTGATTATATATTTTTTTTTTTTTTTTTCTTTACAGGAGCAGTCCTCGCACGGTCACAGTCACAGAATGATCCAGTCTCCAGCAGGGAAGGAAACACACAAGTGGCCAGTCACAACTCCAGGGTGTCAGTGGACACCGCGTGCTCCTTCTCCAAGGACACCCGGGCTATTCCCTGATTATATTTTTTTTTTTTTTTTTTTTTTTTTTTTTTTCCAATCTCTCCAGAAGGGAAGGAAACACACAAGTGGCCAGTCACAACTCCAGGAGTGTCAGTGGACACCCACGTGCTCCTTCTCCAAGGACACCCGGGCCGTACACTCCTGTTTATTTTTTCTTTTTCTTTTTTTTTTTTTTTTCTTTTTTTTTTAACCCCCACACTACCGCCTAAGTGCGGTAGTGCTCATTTTTATTCCCCAGCACCCATGGTGTGTGTGTGCAGGTGTGAGACACAGTGGAAGGACACAAAGTGCACAAATCTTTATTCAATTTCCACCACCAGGAAGATAGGAAAAACACCCGAGTGGCCAGTGACAAGCACTGCCCTTCAAACCACAGGGCAATGCTATGTGAGCAAAACAGTGAAGGGGAGGGTAGGGACTAAATCAAAATAGAGTTGGAGGGAGAAATGATGCACTCCACTCCCTGCGGCGCCCACCTCTCCCTGAACGACTCCAGGGTGTCGGTGGACACCGCGTGCTCCTTCTCCAAGGACACCCGGGCTATTCCCTGATTATCTTTTTTTTTTTTTACAAAATGGTCCAATCTCTCCAGAAGGGAAGGAAACACTCAAGTGGCCAGTCACAACTCCAGGGTGTCGGTGGACACCGCGTGCTCCTTCTCCAAGGACACCCGGGCTATTCCCTGATTATATTGGTCAGTTAGGGCTTCCTGATAGGCCTAGGTTAACAACCCCAATCAAGGATCCTGTAATCAAAAAGGTCCACCTGGTTTCAATCACTGCACAGTCATTTGTCTTGAACGAGAGAACAGCCTCATGGCCAGTAGGACCACGGCAAACTTACCTTCACACATATAAAAATATGTATATATATAATAAATATAAAAAGTGCTCGGAATTTCTGTTATTGATAATATTATGGCCTGTTTGATGATTTTATATGATTATAGAGACACACCATTGTTACTATAAGGTTTATTGGTTTCAGTCGAGGTGTTTAGGCATGGAAGGACCATGTGACTGGAGTATATGAGGATATTTAGGGTGGGTAGGGAAGCATGTGTTAACAGTGAGTTGACATCAGGGCATGAGGGTGGCATGTGAAAGTCTGAGGGAGCAGTCAGAGTTGGTGTGTGAGGGGTGAGGAAAAGATGACCTAAAATGTAACCAAACAACTGGGACAAATTCTGAAAGAACGAAGTTGAGTATTTTAAACAGCTCATACTGGGACATGGCTTCCCAGTCCTGGTCACCTCTGATCTGCTTTTGGGGTAACAGACCTGCCTCCATCTTGCACCCATTCACATGGGAGCAAAGACCTTGTCATTTGGGCACTTTCTACTAAGATGTACAGTGAGCCAAGAAATTATTGACTCAAGATACTCACCTTGATATTGAAATCTGACCCTGAAGTTTCTGTTCTTCCAATATCACTGGATCAAAATACTGGAATTTGTCCTGAGCATCATTGAGAATGTACTTACGTCATATGGGCTGCACAGCTTCAAGGAGGCTCTTTACCACCTTTTCAAAGGCAATTAATGTTGAGCAATGCTGACCTTGCCAGCACATCCCATGAAAGGATGAAAGGTAGGGAGGTACCCCCACTGCATGATGTTGTCTCCTTCTGCCACTTCTGCGAACAGAACCTTCCTCCTCCTCCAGGTCTCTAGCTCTTTGTGGCATCTTGCTTCAGTGTAGTGCAGTGACAGGCTGAGGCACAGACTCTCTTCCCCAAGATAACTAACAGCCTCAGTTCATTGGCTGTTTGAATGTTATTCTCCGGCTGTTTGAATGCCGGTCTCCATTTCCCCTCCAATTTAATTGGTCAGAGAATCCATACTTATAGATATTATGGATTCATCAATGGGAAAATTCCCAAACGTTTGTCACCAAAATTACATTTCTGACACAACTCCTGTTTCTTGCCTTCATGGTGAAAATTCAGCTTCCAGAATCTACAATGGAACTCTAGCCATCTCCCTGCTCAGATTTCAATGCATATAACAGAATCTATCTGCCTCCTCAGTTCTTTTAGGTTCCTTTCTGCTCATTTTGTTCCCATTGAAATTACTCCTACAATCGACTCCAAACCTTTTACACATAAGATCATTTGAATTGAAGTGCATCACAGGATCTACCCCAAATAAAATAAAGAACAGTTTATTTTTAGTGCTGTATAACTTTAAAAACCAAATACATTTAATTACTTATTTTGTCCTCTATTCATCAAGTCTCTGTATGACACCTATGACTGTACATTATCTGCCAGTGCCTTGAAGACCGCATTGTAGCTTGAGATTGTTAGTCATATATCCATTTAATGGGTTTCTTCATTTGCAAGAACATGTTCACTTTAAAAGTGCAAGATAATAAAATTAAGTGTTTTCCCTGTTTACGAGTTCTGAAAAATCACTGTACTTTGATCTGACAGTCAATTCAATATAATTTGATCATAATGATCTCCATATCCACTCCACCTTTTTGTAAATCAAACATCTGATGCCTTTTGAAAGCCAGCCCTCTGACATGTATTTGAAGGAATAGATTTGAGACAATCGACGTATTGTTCCATCACATCTAATTCCTGATGTTGCTTGTTAAATTCTTCAGATATGCACAGAAGTTCTGTTTGGAACAATTTTTCTTTGTCTTTGATTCTTTTCCAGTACTTTCTCCAGCCTTTGGAAGTGTTGCAGCATTTTGCATTTTAACTGGGAAGACCACAGACCCAGTTTCGATTTAAGTGCCTTCAGAGCATGATCTTATGTGGCAAGTGTCTGTCACTTCCCTTCAGTTCACAGTATAGCTCATTCAGTTTTGATGTTATGTCTATAAGGAACCAAAGCTGATCAACCAAGCATTGTCTGACAGCTTACTGTACACTTCATTCCTTGATTTAAGAAAATTGACAGCTTCAGGCATCAGATCTAAAGACCTTTGAAGGATCTTCCCTCGACTTAATTGCCTCACTTCAAATGGAGGATGAGTTCACCATAGACAACAATGAGTTCATTGAGTAAAGATTTAAACAAGTGATTCTGAAGGGCTGTTTATGAATCAAATTTGCAGTCTTAAGAACAACTCTCATTAGATAGGAAAAGCTCTACTCGCTAATGCTTGATGGAATAAACAGTGGTAATTGACCAAAGAGGGGAAATTAAGATCATTTCTGCAAAATGCAACAAAGCCTGCATTTTCACCAAGCATGGCTGCTGTCCCATTTTTTGTGATGGAAAGCAGTTGTCTGATTACAATGATTTTCTCAAAGCAAATACTTTTTGAATTGGAGATGCCGGTGTTGGACTGGGGCAGGTAGTGGGTGTAAGAGGAGCTGCAGTTAAAAGGGGGGGGGGACGATTTTGGGTGAGAAGGGGATGGGGTGGTGAGGTTGGGATAGGTGAACACACGTAGAGGGTATGGCTTGGTAGGTTGATGGGATGAATGTATCCAGTTAGTAGCTGGAAGGAAGAGTCGGTCAGCAGAATGGAGGGGAGGGGGAGAGGCTGGAAAGGGAATTGAGGGATGGGAAGGAAGGATATTTGAAATTGGAGAACCCAATGTTGAGTGCTCCGGGCTGTAGGCTGCCCAGGTGGAAGATGAGAGGTTATTCCTCCAATTTGTGGTCTGGTTTGCTGTGGCAATAGTGGAGGCCAAGGATGGTCATGTCAGAGAGGGAATGGGAAGGGGAATTAAAATGAGCGGTGACTGGGAGTTCTGGTCGGACCTTGCTTGCCTGGCTGAGGTGCCCTTGCATGCCCTGAGTTTACGTTTGGTCTCCCCGATGTAGCGAAGACCACATCAGGCGCACCGGATACAGTAAATTAGGTTGGAGGAGAGGCAGGTGACCCCCTGTCTCATCTGGAAAGACTATTTGGGGCCCTGGATGAAGTTGAGGGGTTATGGTGTACTGGCAGGTTTTGCATCTTTTCTGGTTGAAGGGGAAGGTACCTAGAGATTCGGGGGATTGGTGGGGAGAGTGGCACGATGCAAGGATTGGGGAACGGAATGGTCTTTGCGGAAGGCAGAGAGGGGTGGGAAGGGGAAGATGTTCTTGGTGGCGGATTCTTGTTGGAGTTGGAGAAAGTGTTTAAGGATAATACATTGGATGGAAAGAATGGTGGAGTGTAGGTGAGGACTAAGGGTCCCTGTCTTTATTTCATGGTGGATGGGGGGGGGCTTAGAACGATGGAACGGGGAATGGAGGAGGTGCAGTAGTGGGCTGCCTTGATGACAGAGGGAGGGAAAAGCATGTTGTTCAAAATAGATGGACATCTGGGATACTTGGGAGTGGAATGTCTCCTTGTCCGAGCAGATGTGACAGACACAGAGGAAATGGGAAAATGGAATGGAGTTCTTGCAGGACACTGGGTGGGAGGAGGTGTAGTCCAGATAGTTATGGGAGTCTGTGGGATTGTAGTAAATCTCCGTCTGGAAACTGTTGCCAGAGATGGAAATGGAGAGGTCAACAAAGGAGAGGGAAGTGTCTGAGATAGACCAAGTGAACTTAAGGGCAGGGTGGAAGTTATGGGCAAAGTTGATCAACCTGGGTGCAGGAAGCAGCACCAATGCAGTCATTAATGTAACAGCAGAAGATGCCTGTGTAGGTACTGAAGAGGGACTGTTCGATGTAGCTGACAAAGAGGTAGATGTAGCTAGGGCCCATCCAAGTGCCCAATGCCACCCACTGGATTTGGAGGAAATGGGAGGAGTTAAAGGAAAAGTTACTTAAGTTGAGAACTAGTTCGGTGAGGCAAGGAGGGTTACAGAACTACAGAAACTGGGCTGTCAACCTGAGTTTGAAAGTCAGTTGAATTAGGGAATTCTGCATATTTTATAAAATGCTAAACTTTTGTGAAAACTCTGGAAATAGCAGGCCTTGAATTTCCAGCATGTTTCCCAATGAGTTTGAATAAACTACAAGATGATGCAATAATGATGCATGATGACCCTGAACCATTTAAAAAAATCCAAAAATATACAACTTCCATCGCCAATGGGAAAAGGAACTTCTGTTCACAACTGTAGAAGATAAGACCATTTGCCATATATGTTGCCAAAGTATACTGAGGAGTTAAAAGAGGAATTTGGAACAACACCACACAATGAAACACTTTAAATTCAAGGATAGTTTTCTCTTGAACAGCATGCTTCAGACAAAGAAAGTTGAGCTGAGGGCAATTTTGTCAGCTCAAGTCATTTGTTTCCAAAACAGCAGGAGAGCTGTGGTCTGCACTGAAGCAGTGTTCATGTTTATGAAGAAATCATTCACAGATGATAAAGCAATTAAACTAACAATGACTATGACTACTGACTGTTTATTCAAAAATTTTAAGAACAAAGGAGAAATAACAGTGACAATCCAGAGCATATCACTTGCTGCTCCACAGTCGCAATACAAGTGGAATCTTTGATGACATCTTTCAGCAACTACAACAGGACCTGAAGGACTGTGAATGCTTCTCACTGCAGTTCAATGAAACCATTGATATGACTGACACAGCCCAGCTGATTTGTTTTGTACATATGGTTTTTAAAGTCATAACAATTAAAGAGGAACTTCTCACTCTTTTGCCCCATAAGAGAGAACAGGGGTTAAGGATATCAACAATGAGTTCAAAAAGTATAAAGTTAAAAATCACACAACACCAGGTTATAGTCCAACAGGTTTAATTGGAAGCACACTAGCTTGCGGAGCGACACTCCTTCATCAGGTGATAGTGGAGGGCTCCATCGTAACACAGAATTTATAGCAAAAATTTGCAGTGTGATGTAACTGAAATTATACATTGAAAAATTGATTGTCTGTTAAGCCTTTCATCTGTTAGAATACAGTGATAGAATACACTTCTTTCATGTGTAAATGACAAAACCTTTTTTTAAAAGTTGCATTCTCGGGTTAGCTGTTAACAATGGTGATAGCTAGACAATATGTTGAAGGTGTTAGCCTCCTGTGTTCTCTGTCTATGACCTGATGTTTAGATTGATTCTAATCTGAAAAGTGAGATAGGAGTTTTACATAAATTCATTCAGTTTTTGAGCTCAGAGTTCTACATGAATGTATGCAGTTTTTGAGAAAAGTGCAATGTAACTCTGCAAGTACAAATTCACCTCACAAAATATGTGTGTGCATGTGGGTCTTTGTCTGTGTGTGTGTCTGTCTGGGGTGGGGGTTGTGAGTGTGAGAAAGTGTGTGTGTGTGTGTGTGTAGTGAGTGCAGAGTGTCTTAAGTCTGTGAGGAGGTGCATGTGGGAGTGTGTGTGTCTACAAGGGTGTGTGGGGGTGTCTGTGTGTACCTGTGTCCGTGTGTATGTGAGAGAGTAAGTGTGTGTAGGAATATCTGTGTGTGTGTGTGTAATGCAATTGTGATCACCTGTAATGTGATCACTTTTTTCATGTGTTATCCTACACACACATACACACACACTCTCTCTCACATACACACGGACGCAAGTACACACAGACGCGCACACAGACACCCACACACATCCTTATAGACATACACACTCCCACATGCACCCCCTCACAGACTTAAGACACTCTGCACTTACTACACACACACACACACACACACATCCTCACACTCACAACCCCCACCCCAGACAGACAGACACACACACACACAGACAAAGACCCACAGGCACACACATATTTTGTAGGGTGAATTTGTACTTGCAGTGTTACAATGCACTTTTCTCAAAAACTGCATACATTCATGTAGAACTCTGAGCTCAAAAACTGAATGAATTTATGTAAAACTCCTATCTCACTTTTCAGATTAGAATCAATCTAAACATCAGGTCATAGACAGAGAACACAGGAGGCTGACACCTTCAACATATTGTCTAGCTATCACCATTGTTAACAGCTAACCCGAGAATGCAACTTTAAAAAAAAGGTTTTGTCATTTACACATGAAAGAAGTGTATTCTATCACTGTATTCTAACAGATGAAAGGCTTAACAGACAATCAATTTTTCAATATATAATTTCAGTTACATCACACTGCAAATTTTTGCTATAAATTCTGTGTTACGATGGAGCCCTCCACTATCACCTGATGAAGGAGCGTCGCTCCGAAAGCTAGTGTGCTTCCAATTAAACCTGTTGGACTATAACCTGGTGTTGTGTGATTTTTAATTTTATACTTTTTGAACTCATTGTTGATATCCTTAACCCCTGTTCTCTCTTATGGGGCAAAAGAGTGAGAAGTTCCTCTTTAATTGTTATGACTTTAAAAACCATATGTACAAAACAAATCAGCTGGGCTGTGTCAGTCATATCAATGGTTTCATTGAACTGCAGTGAGAAGCATTCACAGTCCTTCAGGTCCTGTTGTAGTTGCTGAAAGATGTCATCAAAGATTCCACTTGTATTGCGACTGTGGAGCAGCAAATGATATGCTCTGGATTGTCACTGTTATTTCTCCTTTGTTCTTAAAATTTTTGAATAAACAGTCAGTAGTCATAGTCATTGTTAGTTTAATTGCTTTATCATCTGTGAATGATTTCTTGTGTTTTGCTGGAAGATGATAAACATGAACACTGCTTCAGTGCAGACCACAGCTCTCCTGCTGTTTTGGAAACAAATGAGTTGAGCTGACAAAACTGCCCTCAGCTCAACTTTCTTTGTCTGAAGCATGCTGTTCAAGAGAAAACTATTCTTGAATTTAAAGTGTTTCATTGTGTGGTGTTGTTCCAAATTCCTCTTTTTACTCCTCAGTATACTTTGGCAACATATATGGCAAATGGTCTTATCTTCTACAGTTGTGAACAGAAGTTCCTTTTCCCACTGGCGATGGAAGTTGTATATTTTTGGATTCTTTTAAATGGTTCAGGGTCATCATGCATCATTATTGCATCATCTTGTAGTTTATTCCAACTCATTGGGAAACATGCTGGAAATTCAAGGCCTGCTATTTCCAGAGTTTTCACAAAAGTTTAGCATTTTATAAAATATGCAGAATTCCCTAATTCAACTGACTTTCAAACTCAGGTTGACAGCCCAGTTTCTGTAGTTCTGTAACCCTCCTCGCCTCACCGAACTAGTTCTCAACTTAAGTAACTTTTCCTTTAACTCCTCCCATTTCCTTCAAATCCAGTGGGTGGCATTGGGCACTTGGATGGGCCCTAGCGACATCTACCTCTTTGTCAGCTACATCGAACAGTCCCTCTTCAGTACCTACACAGGCATCTTCTGCTGTTACATTAATGACTGCATTGGTGCTGCTTCCTGCACCCAGGTTGATCAACTTTGCCCATAACTTCCTACCTGCCCTTAAGTTCACTTGGTCTATCTCAGACACTTCCCTCTCCTTTGTTGACCTCTCCATTTCCATCTCTGGCAACAGTTTCCAGACGGAGATTTACTACAATCCCACAGACTCCCATAACTATCTGGACTACACCTCCTCCCACCCAGTGTCCTGCAAGAACTCCATTCCATTTTCCTATTTCCTCTGTGTCTGTCACATCTGCTCGGACAAGGAGACATTCCACTCCCAAGTATCCCAGATGTCCATCTATTTTGAACAACATGCTTTTCCCTCCCTCTGTCATCAAGGCAGCCCACTACTGCACCTCCTCCATTCCCCGTTCCATCGTTCTAAGCCCCCCCTCACCATGAAATAAAGACAGGGACCCTTAGTCCTCACCTACACTCCACCATTCTTTCCATCCAATGTATTATCCTTAAACACTTTCTCCAACTCCAACAAGAATCCGCCACCAAGAACATCTTCCCCTTCCCACCCCTCTCTGCCTTCCGCAAAGACCATTCCGTTTCCCAAACCTTGCATCGTGCCACTTTCCCCACCAATCCCCCAAACCTCTAGGTACCTTCCCCTTCAACCAGAAAAGATGCAAAACCTGCCAGTACACCATAACCCCTCAACTTCATCCAGGGCCCCAAACAATCTTTCCAGATGAGACAGGGGGTCACCTGCCTCTCCTCCAACCTAATTTACTGTATCCGGTGCGCCTGATGTGGTCTTCGCTACATCGGGGAGACCAAACGTAAACTCAGGGCATGCAAGGGCACCTCAGCCAGGCAAGCAAGGTCCGACCAGAACTCCCAGTCACCGCTCATTTTAATTCCCCTTCCCATTCCCTCTCTGACATGACCATCCTTGGCCTCCACTATTGCCACAGCAAACCAGACCACAAATTGGAGGAATAACCTCTCATCTTCCACCTGGGCAGCCTACAGCCCGGAGCACTCAACATTGGGTTCTCCAATTTCAAATATCCTTCCTTCCCATCCCTCAATTCCCTTTCCAGCCTCTCCCCCTCCCTTCCATTCTGCTGACCGACTCTTCCTTCCAGCTACTAACTGGATACATTCATCCCATCGACCTACCAGGCCGTACCCTCTACGTGTGTTCACCTATCCCAACCTCACCACCCCATCCCCTTCTCACCCAAAGCCTTCCCCCACCCAACCCCTTTTAACTGCAGCTCCTCTTACACCCACCACCTGCCCAGTCTTAAAGGGTTACACCCAAAACGTAGGCTTCCCCACCTCCTGATGCTGCCTGGCTTGCTGAGTTCTTCCAGCCTCCTGGCTTCTATAGTTAAAAAGAATTGTCATTTATTACAAATAAGTGCCACAAGGATGGTGTTGGGTCCTCTACTTTTTGTCATTTACATAAATGATTTGGTTGCGAGCATGAGAGGTACAGTTAGTAAGTTTGCAGATGACACCAAAATTGGAGGTGTAGTGGACAGCGAAAAGGGTTACCTCAGATTACAACAGGATCTGGACCAGATGGGCCTATGGGCTGAGAAGTGGAAGTTGGAGTTTAATTCAGATAAATGCGAGGTGCTGCATTTTGGGAAAGCAAATCTTAGTAGGACTTATACACTTAATGATAAGGTCCTAGGGAGTGTTGCTGAACAAAGAGACCTTAGAGTACAGGTTCATAGCTCCTTCAAAGTGGAGTCGCAGGTAGATAGGACAGTGAAGAAGGTGTTTGGTATGCTTTCCTTTATTGGTCAGAGTATTGAGTACAGGAGTTGGGAGGTCATGTTGCGGCTGTACAAGACATTGGTTAGGCCACTGTTGGAATATTGCGTGCAATTTTGGTCTCCTTCCTATTGGAAAGATGTTGTGAAAGTTGAAAGGGTTCAGAAAAGATTTACAAGGATGTTGCCAGGGTTGGAGGATTTGAACTATAGGGAGAGGCTGAACAGGCTGGGGCTGTTTACCCTGGAGCGTCGGAGGCTGAGGGGTGACCTTAGAGGTTTACTAAATTATGAGGGGCATGGATAGGATAAATAGATAAAGTCTTTGCCCTGGGGTCAGGGAGTCCAGAACTAGAGGGCATAGGTTTAGGGTGAGAGCGGAAAGATATAAAAGAGTCCTAAGGGGCAACTTTTTCACGCAGAGGGTGGTACGGGTATGGAATGAGCTGCCCGAGGAAGTGGTGGAGGCTGGTACAACTGCAACATTTAAGAGGCATTTGGATGGGTATATTAATAGGAAGGGTTTGGAGGGATATGGGCCGGGTGCTGGCAGGTGGGACTAGATTGGGTTGGAATATCTGGTCTGCATGGACGGGTTGGACCGAACGGTCTGTTTCCGTGCTGTACATCTCTATGACTCTACCTACAAGTAAGCAATTATAAAATGTCAGCGCATAACTCAACTTATTAAATCCCATATCTACTTGTAAACAAGCCATTACACATACAGACAGACAAACAGAGCCCGCTCCTGAGGCTATGGCACATTAATGTCTTCTTGTTCAAAGTCCAAGCTGTTGAGCTGCCTGGGAGGCAGTCACACAGCCAATGTCAGGAAGAAAGCCCTTGCTGTGAATGCTAGTCCACAGACCAATCAGCTATTTCTTACTCGGTGAAGCCCTTGGCTCCAGCTTGTCCACAAACCATTCCATTTCTGCTTGAAACAACAGCTGTGTAAACAGCACTTATCATGTCTATACAACTACTTGCTTTCAAAGAATGCAGAAATCCCTAAGTAATCCTTGGCTGTAAACAGTTCTTTATCTATTTCAGTCCAAAATCAAACATAAAACATGAAGTCACAGTCTTTACTGGTTCATTGATCACTCAGCAGCTAGTCAGGCTTCAGGTAGACCTCTGGATCTGTGCCTCTGGAACATGTAAAATGTTCAGGGCGACTTACAAATGTGGAGGCCTGGGCAGTCACTTCTGTGGTCACAAGTTGTTTCCATAGCCCCTGCTCAACTTGCATTGTGGAGTCAGTGGATGTGGGGTTGCAGTAGCATTCTTCATCATTTTTCTGTGTGTTTCTTGGAAATATTGGATAGGCAACTGAAGAAGAATAACTGCAGGGAAACCGAGAATGGGCAGAGATGCAGGACTTGCTGAACTGCTTTTACAGAGAATCTACATGGACATGATGGGCTGAATAGCCTTCAACTATAATATACCGGCTTCACACTTTTATTCCTAGTCTATTTATTTGTTTGCATTTCCACCACAAAACTTACTTTACCCTGCAATGGTAGTCTATCTGGGCCAAACAAACATGGTGTAACATCTTAGCAAAGCTTGCTAACAGCACACACTCTCTTCTAGTCACACAGCTTCCAGAAGCAGTAGTCATGATAAGTGATGTGATTGCAGCAAGGTACTGCTGTGGTAAGTAAGAACGATTGTCAGAGATTCTCCAGTTGACCAGACCATCACATTGATGTCATAGATTCACACAGCAAGGAAACAGTTCCTTCATTCCAACCATTGCATGCTGAACATAATCCCAAACTAAACTCGTCCCACATGCCTGTTCCTGGCCCATATCTCTCCTGATGAAGGGCTTTTGCTTGAAATGTCGATTTTACTGCTCTTCGGATGCTGCCTGAACTGCTGTGCTTTTCCAGCACCACTCTAATCTAAACTCTGGTTTCCAGCATCTGCAGTCATTGTTTTTTTTACCATATCTCTCCAAACCTTTCCTATTCATGTATTTATCCAAGTGTTTTTTAAGCATTGTAACCATGCTCACATCTACTACTTCCTCAGGAAGTTCATTCCACATATGAGCCACTCTGTTTAAAAAAAATTGCCCCCATGTATTTTTATAAACCTCTGTCCTCTCACATTTTAAATGTACCGCGTTGTCTTGCAATTCCCCATTCTAGGGAAAAGACACCTACCATTAACCCTATCTATACCTCTCATGATTTTACTAACTTTTATAATAAAATCACCTCTCCTCCTAAGCTCCAGTGAAAAATGCCCCAGCCTATCTTTAATACTCAAACTTTCCATACCCAGCAACATCTTGCTAAATCTCTTTGGAACCCTCTCCAGCTTAATATCCTTCCTATAACTGCATGATCAGAACTGGACACAGTACTCCAGAAGAGGCCTCACAGATGTTCAGTATAACCTCAACTTGACCTCCCAACTCCTACACTCAAAAGTTTGAGCAAGCAGACTAAATGCTTTTCTAACCACCCTGTCTATGTCTGGACCAAAAATATGGTAAAAGAGCATATGTTAAAATTTTAAGACAGATGAGTCAGAGAGATTTAATTCGACTTTCAACAAGATGAAAGATTATTTTCTGCCTGAAATCAATGACAGGAGGTTAACAATCTAAAACTGTCATTGTACAGCATGGTTAGGAGGAATTTCTTTTTCAGAACAGAGGAAGCATGATGCATGAAATGGGTTTCTACAGAACATGTACTGGATTAGTGGTGCTGGAAGAGCACAGCAGTTCAGGCAGCATCCAACGAGCAGCGAATTCAACGTTTCGGACAAAAGCCCTTCATCAGGAATAAAGGCTTTTGCCCGAAATGTTGATTTCGCTGCTCATTGGATGCTGCCTGAACTGCTGTGCTCTTCCAGCACCACTAATCCAGTATTTGATTTTCAGCATCTGCAGTCATTGTTTTTACCTTTCTACAGAACATGGTCAAGGCAAAGACTGAGATACTTAAAGGGAAAATAGGATAAATACTTTGCTAAAAAATTCAAAATAAATAAGGTTTGGATGAGTACAAACCCAAAGAATCAGAAGTAGATTGCTCAAATGAAAAACTAGCACACATACAATGGACAAACCAGCCTCCATTTGCACTTTAAACTTCTTTAAGGTAAAAGCCATAAAGTCAGGAAGTGCAAAGGCATCAAATTAAGATGATACTCTGGGGCCCAGCTGTGCCACTTGATTAGTTGCAACTAATGAATAGTCTTGGAAAAGTTTCAACAGTTAGGTACAGATTTCTTAACATTGTCTGTACCTATAGAAATTTAACACAAGGGTAGTGTGTTCAAGCAATGAATAGTAAAACTGGGCATAGGCTTTCCATTCCAACTATTCCACAGTGTTTGGATATAATAAATAGCCTGCAATATTTTCATGTTGGGGATTGTGTTTCTGGAGGTTTCCTGTCTGCTCTTTTGCCTTTTATTTTGCCCATATTTCATTGTTTTTACATTTAAGGTTATTTGTTATGATTTTATGCACTGTGTAATGACTTTTTAAAAATAAGGGATTCTGTCTTCTGTTTCAGAAACCAGTTTCTCAAGTCCCAGAGGCTTTTCTTTTATGAGTGTCAGTCAATTAGAAAATTCCAGTCCAGGCAAGTTGGAGTTCGTTTCTGGCAGTGTAAGATTACTATCTGCACTAGTGATGGTGTGAAGATTGGATCTCTTTTAATGACTGTGCTAATTTCTAAAGAAGAATGAGGACAGGCAATATAAACTAAAGGGTGTACAGCAACAGACATCTGGAGGTAGATATGCCAAAATTATTGTAGGTAGGAGGGTAAGTTCGAAGAAGTCGTGTCGAAGGTAAATAAAATCAAAAGCAAGGAAGTTATAATGAAACAAAAACAGAAGATACTGGAAATACTCAGCAAGTCTACCTTAATTGGTGGAGAGGAAAACAGAGTCAATGCTTCAAGTCAAGAATCTTTATTCAGAATTCAAGAGTTATGATGAATCTATATAAAAACATCCTCAGCTGGAGTATTGTGTTCAAATTTGGAAGGATGTGAAGAGTGCAGAAACTATTTATGAGAGTACTTCCAGGGATGACAGACTTCAGCTATGTGGATAGATTGAAAGAAATGTTTTTTTTTCTCCCTTGAATGATTAATTTAAATGCCAAAGTTGTAAGGGAGAAAGTAGATCAGAAAAGAAATATTTTCATTGGCGAAAGGACCAAGAGCCAGAGCACAAACATTTAAAGCAACTGGCAAAAGTACCAAAGGCAGACTGTGGAAAAACATTTTCACTAAACAAAGCACTGTGGTTGGGGATGCACAGCCTGAGTGTGTGATAGAAGCATATTTAATGAGGCTTTCAAAAGGGAATTGGATAACACATGAAGAGAGGGCAGGATTACAAAGTAAAGATGGAAGATTGGGATTAGCTAAATTGATTTAGTGAGGAACACAAAAAAAAGGTTTTGATTTGTTGGGCCTCCTTCTGTGCCATCGTACTCAGCTTCTATAACTCCATGAAGTATTCTGCACCATTACCTTGTCATATTTTTGTGCGTCTAGATCTGCTGTGTGAAATTTTAATATTCACAGCACAGTTTAACACTGTGAAGGCAAAGAGACATAATCACAGTTGAGTCTTTCAGCCCAATGTGAATTAACTTAAGTCAGCCCTACGAATCTTCAAAATACTTACCAACTGAAAGCTGAAGAGTAACAGCCTGGAGGAAATTGTTCTTTTGTTTAAGAATATTGGGTTTGGTGGTTGAAAGTGGAGGGAATGGGGATCAGGTGTTGCCAAGGACAATAAAGTATTAAGTTCTCATGTTACACTGATTGCTTTGGAATATTGTACAGATCTATTTTAGTCTGTGAACAGGTGCAAGGCAGCAAACTAGAAATGAATACACTCATTACCACAGAACAATTTGTCTCTACATTCTGTAATAGTCTGACTTTCCGAAACTCCGGAGAAGATTATGGTACTATGCCACGGTGATATTTTTCATGTCATGCCAGCAATCCATACCAATAGGTTAATTTCAGTAGCATAGGACTCTATTTACCAAGGTTTGAATTTGTTTTTTGGCTTTTATACATATTTTATATATGTAAACAAAGAAACACAATCTAAAAACAAGTTGTAAATTGTAATTATTAAATTTGTTTACTGTCAAAGCTTACTAACCAGTAGCATAAGCCTTTTTGTTTGTGACCTGATATAATGAATGAAGTCAAGACACTCAGTGCAGTGCTGATATTGGATCCTCCTGGTCTCTCAACATAAACTTGGCGAGAGAAGAGTTGAATTCCCTGGGAAAAATGTAAACAGTCATCTCTAGTTGTTAGCTTCATTTCTCTGGGCATCTGCTGATCTCCTGTTTGAGAGTCCTGAACAGAAATTCCAATCGATTACTGTGCTCATTTATCAATTCGCCAAAATACCCATTGCACAGCAGCTTTGGATCAGTCATTTTGCTGGATATTTTAAGAAAGGGTATAGGATTTCAAATCTGTTAATACTGAGTTATTTAACATGTTCCTTTTGCACACATCCATTTGTGAAAGAAACCTTTGTGACTCAGTGATAGGCTAACACAGTGAATAAAGAAGCATTTGTCTTAAACAGAAATATTACCAAATGGAACAAGAAGGCCACGAACATCCGTGCAAATTATGTGCCATAGTGTAATTTATTTCCATCGCCTTTTTGTTCTTCAATGACAAGCACTCATTCTTAATTCATTCTCTGATACAATTTCAAGTTCCTCCTCTGCTATCAAAGGGAGTGTGCTAGGTTTGCAATGGATAGCGTCAATTTAGATCAACCATAAGTGCCAAGCGTGTCTGGGCCTGACCAAGGCTGCCTGTGCTACATGACAAGGAGATTTAATAGACATATTCAAATCAAGACCATAGAGAACAGGCCAGAGTAGGTAGAGGGAAACTATTCTCACGAGTAAAACAGTTGAAAACCACAGAATGCTTACATAAAGAGGTAGGCAAAAGAACCAAAGTTGATATAAGGAATAAAAACAGATAGTGCTGGAGAAACTCAAAAGGTCTGGCAGCATCTCTGGAGAGAAAACAGAGTTAATGTTTTGGGTTCAAGGATCTTTTTGATGCTGAGTTTCTCTAGCAATTTTTGCTTTCATTTCAGGTTTCCAGCATCTGCAATTCGAAGCATTATTAATGTAAGGTATGAGCGCTTTTACTCAACAATAACAATCTGGAATGCATTGCCAGATAGGATGATGGATATCAACTCAAACATAGATTCAAAACAGAATGAGTCAAACAGCTAAACAGAAAGATGTTGGAGGAAAATGGGGCAACAACATACAATAGGAGTAGAAAAATTCCTCTTGCAGAAACTGGCAAGAGTTCAATGATTTGAATGGTCTTATGTACTGCAATCATTTCATGATGCTGTAAATTATTCTGTACCTTTAGGTTTTGACTCTTTCTGAGTGGCCATGTCTGCTGTGAGCAGAGAGTCATAGAGATGTATAGCATGGAAACAGACCCTTCAGCCCATGCCAATCAGATATCCCATTCCAATCTAGTCCCACCTGCCAGCACCCAGCCAAATCCCTCCAAACTCTTCCTATTCATATACCAATCCAAATGCTTTTTAAATGTTGCAATTCAACTAGCCTCCACCACTTCCTCTGGCAGCTCATTCCATACACACTACCACCCTCTGCATGAAAAAGTTGCCCCTTGGGTCTCATTTTATGTCTTTCCTCTCTCATCCTAAACCTATGCCTTCTAGTTCTGGGCTCCCCCACCTCAGGGAAAAGACTTTGTCCATTTACCCTACCCACGCCCCTCTTAATTTTGTAAACCTCTACAACGTCACCCCTAGGCCTCCGACGCTCCAGGGAAAACAGCCCCACACCTATTCAGCCTCTCCCTATAACTCAAATCCTCCAACCCTGGCAACATCCTTGATAATCTTTTTTGAACCCTTTCAGTTTTCACAACATCTTTCCGATAGGAAGGAGACCAGAATTGCACGCAATATTCCAACAGTCGTCTATCTAATGTCTTGTACACAATACTCTGACCAATAAAGGAAAGTATACCAAATGCCTTCTTCACTGTCCTATCTACCTGCGACTCCACTTTCAAGGAGCTATGAACCTGCACTCCAAGGTCTCTTTGTTCAGCAACACTCCCTAGGACCTTACCATTAAGTGTACAAGTCCTGCTAAGATTTGCTTTCCCAAAATGCAACACCTCACATTTATCTAAATTAAACTCCACTTCTCAGCCTATTGACCATCTGATCAAGATCCCATTGCAATCTGAGGTAACCTTCACTGTCTATTTCACCTCCAATTTTGGTGTCATCTGCAAACTTACTAACTGTACCTCTTCTGCTCACATCCAAATCATTTATATAAATGATGAAAAGTAGTGGACCCAGCACCGATCCTTGTGGCACTCCACTGGTCACAGGCCTCCAGTCTGAAAAACAACCCTCCACCACCACCCTCTGTCTTCTACCTTTTTCCAAATGGCTAGTTCTCTCTGTATTCCATGAGATCTAACCTTGCTAATCAGTCTCCCATGGGGAACCTTGAACGCCTTATTGAAGTCTATATAGATCATATCTACTGCTCTGCCCTCTTTGTTACTTCTTCAAAAAAGCTCAATTAAGTTTGTGGGATGTGATTTCCCATGCACAAAGCCATGATGACTATCCTTAATCAGTCCTTGCCTTTCCAAATACATGTACATCCTGTCCCTCAGGATTCCCTCCAACAACTTGCCCACCACCGAGGTCAGGCTCACTGGTCTATAGTTCCCTGGTTTGTCCTTACCACCTTTCTCAAACAGTGGCACCAAGTTAGCCAACCTCCAGTCTTCCGGCACCTCACCTGTGACTATTGATGATACAAATATCTCAGCAAGAGGCCCAGCAATCACTTCTTTAGCTTCCCACAGAGTTCTAGGGTACACCTGATCAGGTCCTAGGGATTTATCCATTTTTATGCATTTCAATACATTGAGCACTTTCTCCTCTGTAATCTGGACATTTCTCAACATGTCTTCTTCTATTTCCCGAAATTCTATATCTTTCCATTTCCTTTTCCACAGTAAATACTGATGCAAAATACTTGTTTAGTATCTCCCCCATCTCCTGCGGTTCCACACAAAGGCCACTTAAATGATCTTTGAGGGGCCCTATTCTCTCCTCAGCTGCCCTTTTGTCCTTAATATATTTGTAAAAACCCTTTGGATTCTCCTTAATTCTATTGCCAAAGCTATCTCATTTTTCACTTTTTGCCCTCCTGACTTCCCTCTGAAGTATACTCCTACTGCCTTTATACTCTTCTAAGGATTCCCTTGATCTATCTTACATACGCTTCCTTCATTTTCTTAACCAAACCCTCAATTTCTTTATTCATCTAGCATTCCCTACTCCTACTGGCCTTTCCTTTCACCCTAACTGGAATATACTTTCTCTGGACTCTCGTTATCTCATTTCTGAAGGCTTCCCATTTTCCTGCCGACCCTTTACATGAGAATATCTGCACTCAATCAGCTTTTGAAAGTTCTTCCTAATACCATCAAAATAGGCCTTTTTCCAATTTAGAACTTCATCCTTTAGATCTGGTCTATCCTTTTCCATCACTATTTTAGATCTAATAGAATTATGGTTGCTGGCCCCAAAGTGCTCCCCCACTGACTCTTCAGTCACCTGCCCTGCCTTATTTCCCATGAATAGGTCGTTTTGCACATTCTCTAGTAGGTACATCCACATACTGAATCAGAAAATTTTCTTGTACACACTTAACAAATTCCTCTCCATCTAAACCATCTATGGCAGTCCCAGTTTATGTTTGGAAAGCTAAGATTCCGTACTATAACCACCCTATTATTCTCACAGATAGCTGAGATCTCCTTACAAGTTTGTTTCTCAATTTCCCTCTTGACTATTGGGGGTCTATAATACAATCCCAATAAGGTTATCATCCCTTTCTTATTTTTCAGTTCCACCCAAATAACTTCCCTGGATGTATTTCCAGGAATATCCTCCCTCAGCACAGCTGTAATGCTATCCCTTATCAAAAAGGCCACTCCCCCTCCTCTCTTGCCTCCCTTTCTATCCTTCCTGTCACATTTGTATCCTGGAACACTAAGCTGCCAGTCCTGCCCATCCCTGAGCCATGTTTCTGTAATTGCTATGATATCCCGGTCCCATGTTCCTAACCATGCCCTGAGTTCATCTGCCTTCCCTGTTAGGCCTCTTACATTGAAATAAATTCAGTTTAATTTATCAGTCCTACCTTGTTCTGTGCTTTGTCTGTGCCTGCCCTGACTGTTTGACTCGCTTCTGTTCTCAACTGCACCAGCCTCAAATTGATCTCTTTCCCCGCTATCTCCCTGGGTCCCACCCTCCCCCCACCTTACTTGTTTAAATCCTCCAGAGCAGCTCTAACAAATCTCCCTGCCAGTATATTAGTCCCCTTCCAATTTAGGTTCTTCTTGTACAGGTCACTTCTACCCCAAAAGAGATTCCAATGATCCAAAAAATGTGAATCCTTCTCCCATGCACCAGCTCCTCAGCCAGGCATTCATCTGCTCTATCCTCCTATTCCTGCCCTCACTAGCTCATAGCACCGGGAGTAATCCAGATATTACTACTCTCGAGGACCTCCTTTTTAAATTCCTGCCTAACACTCTATAATCTCCCTTCAGAATCTCAACCTTTTCCCTTTCTATGTCATTGGTTCCAATGTGGACAATGGCCTCCTGTTGGCCCCTCTCCCACTTGAGAATATTCTGCACCCTCTCTGAGGCATCCTTGATCCTGGCACCAGGGAAGCAACACACCATTCTGATTTTTCGTTGCTGGCCACAGAAACGTCTGTCTGTACCGCAGACGAGAGAGTCCCCTAACACAATCAATCTCTTTGAACTCGAAGTACCCCTCATTGCATTAGAGCCAGTCTCAATCACAGAAACTTGGCTGTTCGTACTACATTCTCCTGAGAATCCAGCACCACCTACATTTTCCAAAACAGCATGCGTGTTTGTAATGGGGATAGCCACAGAAGACTCCTGCACTAACTGCCTACCTCTCTTATCTTTCTTGGAGCTAACCCATCTATGTGACTGTATCTGTGACTTTTTCCCCCTTCCTGTATCTGCCATCCATCACATCCCCTTGCTCTTGTAAATTCCTCATTGCCTTGGTCACCAACCAATCCATTCTATCTGATAGGAGTTGCAACCAACAGCATTTATTGCAGCAATTATAATATTTGCATCATTATTAAACATAGTGTTATTCTGAAAGAAAAGACGTATCCAAAATAAGGACTTAAAAGTGTAATGATGGAGATGGAAGATGAAATGCTGTCAAGATTTAATAAGCTATTACATTCAAATCCAGCATGTTCTTAACAATAACTGGAAGGCTAAGAGTGAGATTCCCTTTATAAAGGGATAAAAATTGCACAGTTCTCCAGATGTGGCCCCACCAATGTTCTATAAAAACTAAAATTTGATTTGATTTATTGTAGTCTTTACTGTGTACTTTATTACAGTGAAAAGCTTTGTTTTGCGTGCAGTACAGGCAGATCATAGCAAACAAGGACATACAGACCATAGGGTGTTTAGACAGAGTGAGGCATACAGGCTACTCTATACAGAAGGTGCACAAAGCAAGATCAACATTAGCTGTAATCACTTGCTATACCTTAATGTTAACCTGTGACTCAAGTACAAGAATACTACACTCTTCCAAAATACAAGTATTTCCCTGCAAAACATTATTCAAAAAATATTCTGCTTTTCTTATTTTCCCTCTGAAAATGGGTCTGCCGGACTTTGCTTAGGAACATGGAATAATCCAATGGAAGCCCTTAGTGGTCTCTGTCTGAGAGTTGCAAAGTTGGTTACTTCACTCTTTGCTATACTGCATTTTATCATTGCCATATTCTGGTTGATTTATTCAGCATGTCTACATCCCTCTGCAAATTTTTTGCACCCACTTCACCATTCAGTTCCAAGCCTAACCAGGAATCATCAGCAAACTTGGATCCTGGTGAAAAAGGTCATATTTTTGTCAAAACTTTTCATCTTGCATACAGCTGGGCAAAGCACAATAATATCAAGTCAAGGGAAAAACCCAACAAACATACTGCATGAAAGGAGTGCTGATTGGTTGGCAAGTGAACTCTAATTTCTAGAAGTGCTCCATGGAAAATACACCAAAGAATGATGACCGAGAGTTAACTGCCAGACTTTTACACCAGGAACTTTGATTCTGATTGGTCAGAGCATTGACTTGAGAAATGAACCAGTAACTGGCTGTCACACAACACAACAGGCTTTCCTTAAACTGATTTGTTTTAGTTTCTCATTCTTGTTAGATCTCTGGTTCTCCATTATTTCTGGATATGTACCTTCTACATAAAGACAGATAAAAGTTACTTGTTTAATGTCTCTGATATTTCCTATTCATCATTATAATTTCGTTTGCCTCCTCCTCCTCTAATGGGGATACATTTGATGTTAGGTGGTTCACCTTTTCTCAGGGAATTGACAGCTTCAGGAATCCATTGACAGCAGGTGTGGTATGTGCTGACAAAACAGGAGTGGCTTGGTTTCAACTAGGACTGAGATTGCATTGTATTGCTAGATCATCCTTGGTCCACGTGATCTCCTGGCCTGGTTGCAAGCACCGGACAGAGTTGGTGAGGCATTTCTGAAATGACAGTGCTGCTTTTAATTGTGCTTTTTGGGAAGGAACGTGGGTACCAGAGAAGCAGTGTTTAATGTTCAAGATCTGGTCATGTGTGAATGACAATTAATGAATCGATTTGTTAATTTCTGTCAATTTTATACATTTGCATATTAGCCAGATTCCCTGAAAGAATTATTCTGTCAATAATCAGAGCAGTGCAATGGAGGAATTGAGGGTTAGCATGATGAAAGTATTGAGCATCACTGCATCAATATACCGCATCCACAAACTTGTTCAATCTTCTAAATAAATCCCCTTCTGGGTAAGATAAGGCGGTTTTGTGCTGTTTATTGAATATAAGATGTTCGCAGGTAAAGGGACAGCTGGAAAATGGGAAGCCTTCAGAAATCAGATAACGAGAATCCAGAAAAAGTATATTCCTGTCAGGGTGAAAGGAAAGGCTGGTTGGTATAGAGAATGTTGGATGACTAAAGAAATTGAGGATTTGGTTAAGATAGAGAAGGAAGCATATGTAAGGTATACACAGGATAGATCGAATGAATCCTTAGAAGAGTATAAAGGTAGGAGGAGTATACTTCAGAGGGAAATCAGGAGGGCAAAAAGGGGACATGAGATAACTTTGGCAAATAGAATTAAGGACAACCCAAACGGTTTTTACAAATACATTAAGGACAAAAGGGCAACTAGGAGAGAATAGGGCTCCTCAAAGATCAGCAAAGCTGCCTTTGTGTGGAGCCACAGAAAATGGGGTAGATACTAAATGAATATTTTGCATCAGTGTTTACTGTGGAAAAGGACACGCAAGATATAGATTTTCGGGAAATAGATGGTGACATCTTGAAAAATGTCCAGATTACAGAAGAGAAAGTGCTGGATGTCTTGAAACGCAAAGATGGATAAATTCCCAGGACCTGATCAGGTGTACCTGAGAACTCTGTGGGAAGCTAGAGAAGTGATTGCTGGGCCTCTTACTGAGATATTTGATAGTCACAGATGAGGTGCCGGAAGACTGGAGGTTGGACAACGTGGTGCCACTGTTTAAGAAAGGTGGGAAGGAGAAGGGAACTATAGACTGGTGAGACTGACCTCGGTGGTGGGCATGTTGTTGGAGGGAATCCTGAGGGGCAGGATGTACATTTATTTGGAAAGGCAAGGATTGATTAGGGATAGTGAACATGGCTTTGTGCATGGGAAATCATGTCTCACAAACTTGATTTTGTTTTTTGAAGAAGTAACAAAGAAGATTGATGAGGGCAGAGCAGTAGATATGATCTATATAGACTTCAGTCAGGCATTCGACAAGGTTCCCCATGGGAGACTGATTAGCAAGGTTAGATCTCATGGAATACAGAGAGAACTAGCCATTTGAATACAGAACTGGCTTAAAGGTAGAAGACAGAGGGTAGTGGTGGAGGGTGGCTTTTCAGACTGGAGGCCTGTGACCAGTGGAGTGCCACAAGGATCGATGCTGGGTCCTCTACTTTTTGTCATTTACATAAATGATTTGGATGCGAGCATAAGAGGTACAGTTAGTAAGTTTGCAAATGACACCAAAATTGGAAGTGTAGTGGACAGCGAAGAGGGTTACCTCAAATTACAAGATCTTGACCAAATGGGCCAATGGGCTGAGAAGTGGCAGATGGAGCTTAATTCAGAGGTGCTGCATTGTTGAGAAAGCAAATCTTAGCAGGACTTATGCACTTAATGGTAAGGTCCTAGGGAGTGTTGCTGAACAAAGAGACCTTGGAGTGCATGTTCATAGCTCCGTGAAAGTGAAGTTACAGGTAGACAGGATAGTGAAGAAGGTGTTTGGTATGCTTTCCTTTATTAGCCAGAGTATTGAGTACAGGAGTTGGGAGGTCATGTTGCGGCTGTACAGGACATTGGTTAGGCCACTGTTGGAATATTGCGTGCAATTCTGGTCTCCTTCCTTTCGGAAAGATGTTGTGAAACTTGAAAGGGTTCAGAAAAGATTTACAAGGATGTTGCCAGGGTTGGAGGATTTGAGCAATAGGGAGAGGCTGAACAGGCTGGAGCGGTTTTCCCGAGACCATTGGAGGCTGAGGGGTGACCTTATAGAGGTTTACAAAATTTTGAGGTGCATGGATAGAGTAAGTAGGCAAAGTCTTTTCCCTGGGGTCAGGGAGTCCAGAACTAGAGGGCATAGGTTGAGGGTGAGAGGGGAAAGAGACCTACGGGGCAACCTTTTCACGCAGAGGGTGGTACGTGTATGGAATGAGCTGCCAGAGGATGTGGTGGAGGCTGGTACAATTGCAACATTTAAGAGGCATGTGGATGGGTATATGAATAGGAAGAGTTTGGAGGGACATGGGCCAGGTGCTGGCAGGTGGAACTAGATTGGGTTGGAATATCTGCTCGGCATGGATAGGTAAGACCAAAGGGTCTGTGTCCATGCTGTACATCTCTATGACTCTATAAGTGATGATATTGAAGTAGAACAATATTTTCAGATTCAGCAACTAAAGTCCAGCAAGAACTCCTGATGGAAACACACATTGACTTTTGCAGTCATTCTTGCCTGCTTATTTGGTATCTAACAATAAGAAATGCTGGAAATACAATGGAGGACATGACCTCTAAAAGAGGAATAGTCTGGCTTTTGGTCAGGACCATAAAAAAAAAGAAAGTGACACAGCTCAGTGTCATGAATTGGTGGCACTCAGAGGCAGAAGAGCTTGTATTCAAAACCTAGGTTAAATTAAAACCTTGCCGCTGTAAAGAATATTTGAGGTGAATAGGACAGATTATTTAAGTGGAATCTAGATCAGCACAGGAGGAATAGATGGATCTGCTGGTAAAGTTAAATGAAGAAGGTGAGGGGACGATATTTGAGAACAGTGACTGGGTGGCCACCTCTACAAAGTGGAACAGTACCAGAAAAGGACATTTGACCCAATTGATCCAAAACCACATTTATATTCTTCACAAACCTTCTATGGCCTTCTTTTCTTTTAACTACATCAACATATTCTTCCTTTGTATTCCTTTTTTCCTCAGATGCTTACCTCAAATGTACTTCTGCCATTTGGCTCAAAAGCTCCTGTAGTGCCTAACACCACATTCTAACAACTCTCTGGGTAAGGATGCTTCTCTTGAATTCACTGTTAAATTTGATATCTTATATTCTATAATTATGACCCTTGTCTTGTCTCAGCATGCAGTGTCTACCAAATTTTGTTTCATTGCATTAAAACCTTTTTTGACCACACCTTTTCCTGGAGAAGATGTCTGGAGAAAATCCCACATAAATTCTGTGCACTGTTATAATACTGAGAAGTGAAAAGTTGTTGATGAGCTATTAAGCAAAGTGTCCAGCTCGATTGTAAGATTATATAGTCATGTTTTAATGTCTCCAGTGTCCTGACCACTTTGTTCAGCCAACACTAGCATAAAAAAACTATAAAAATTATGTAGTAATTGACGTGCAACAGAACCTCCAGCAGCAGATGGAAATAGTGAGGGGAAGCAACGGGCTTGGGAGCTGCGAAGCTGAATGGACTCCCTTTGGATGAAATGGTGTATTTGGGGAAGGAGCACTCATGGCAAGGAGCAGCAGACAGACAAAAGGATTGTCAAGAACAGATGCAACCCACAGGCTTAATTCCATGTACATACTTTGTTTTCCATGCTTAACCTTAGTTTCCCATCATCTTTGTAATGGCATAATGCCAGTGGAATAAAGAATCCCTTCTTCATGATCTCTGAGCCCTCCAATCAGTCAGATCTCATGCTAAACATCCGGCATCGTCAGCAAAATTACACCAAATGACACAGAGTAAGAGTGGACAAGGGTAAAAGGGGCCTGGCCGAGATGGAGCTGATGTTGAAATAGTTGAGACTGAATGTCAGTGAGGGAGGTTGAAGTTTCTCTAGTATTTTTGGAGGGTCAGGCATTGAGGAAATCAGACTTTAAGCCAAACCCAGGCAGAGGCTCCTTATGTACTTTCTCTTAACGCTATGGAGGAAGAAAATAGTACACCCTGATTAGATATTCTATTTGCTGATGAGTAAGAAACTGGACAGATTCAGGGAAGACGGAAACAACCAGTAATCTGATGATTGAAGACTGGATTAAGAATACACAGCTGGATATGGCACCCGGAAGCTTCCATGTAAGTGAGCAGACAATGCTTGTGATACAACATCTGTGCAAAAAAGCCAATTAGTAAATGCAGGGAAGAGTAGGGATATACTGCCGAGGTTAGAAATGGCTCTGGTCAGACTACGTTTGGAATATTGTGAGGAATATGTAAGAAAGGATGTGCTGTCCTTGGAGTTGGTCCAGAAGAGGTTCTTTAGTAGGATCCCAGGGATGAAGTGCTTGTTATATATGAGGAGCGGTTGAGGATTTTATATGTACTCAGAGCTGAGAAGGATTTGCTTGAAACTGAGAGAATATTTGATAGAGTGGACATGGAGAAGATGTTTCCAGTAATGGAGAGACTGGGACCGGAGGGCACAACCTCTGAGTGAAGGGACTACTCTAATGCACTCAGATGAGGAGGAATTTCTTCAGCCAGAGGGTGGTGAATCTTTGAAACTCACTGTCACAAAAAGCTATGGAGGCCAAGTCAGTGAATGTCTTTCAGGCAGAGTCGGATAGACTTTTGATTAATAAGGGGATCAGGGTTACAGGGAAGAGGCAGGAGAATGAGTTTGAGAAACAAATTAGCCATGATCGGAGCAGACTTAATGGGCCTAATGGCCAAATTTTGCTCTTATAGCTTAGAGCCTTGTGGGAAGAGACACATATTCAAAGAAGTCCATCGCAAATCTCTTGAGGTATTGTCAAAGGTTTTGGAGGATGTCAGTTGCCTGATACAGGTCGTTCCGCTACATTGCGACAGTTGTGTTCCTCTGCAACCTCATGCTATAGAAAATTGCGCTATGGAAAACCGCTACAGAAAATTGTGCTGTAGAAGATCGTTAATAGAAAATTGCTCTACCCATTTAGTAGAAAGGTCACGCTATCCAAACAATGTCCAAAATTCATCGATCACGTCATGGCCAATTTGCGCTGACGAAACATGCATGATAGCAGAATGACCTGTACAATGACAGCAGAGGTTTATGAGTGTAAACAAGTCAGAGGTGATGATGTGGTTTTGTACCTCTGGAGATTGTGAAGTTGTTTAACCGCATAGCTTTACTGGATCCCATTTTCTTAATTGACCTCAGTTATTTTGCTTTGTTGTGCAGGATCACATCACCTAGATCATGGGGAAAGTTTGCACTCCCAAGACCAGGAAAGAGGGTACCATTGGGGAAATAAGTGTTGGTGCACATGAGATTGTGGGCCTCAGGCTGAAAAAAACAGCTGGAACAGATTGCTGCACAGAGCAAGTCCTTGAGGCCACATCTTGACTGTAAACCTCACAGTCAATCCCAGCCAAGGGATACTCCAAAGAGGAGCTCAAACTGTGACAGAGCTGGGCACTTCAAACAAGACCACCTTAATAACCATGGTCACTACTACCATCAGGCACAGAGATCCCCATCCAGTACAAGGGCCTTCCCTTCTCACCAAACATAAAATTCCCACTGAGAAACAGACAGGAGGTGAGGCTCCTTAAGGAAGAGTCTCAGTCTTATGTAGAGTGCAAGGGACATGCTTGATCATGAAATTTGGCAATGTAGAAGTACAGGTCATTCTGCTATAATGTATGACTCATCAGCACGAATTGGCCTTAACACGATTGACAAATTGTGCATGTTGTTTGGATAGTGTGAACTTTCTACTGAATGGGTACAGCAATTTTCTATTTGTGATCTTCTGCGTAGCATGATTTTCTATAGCACGAGTTTGCAGAGGAACAAAACTGCTGTGTTACAGCAGAACGACCTGTATTATATGGGTGTAACTAACACAGGAGTGCATGTGTCAACCATCACACAACAGGTTTTCTGTAAGCACCTTGCTGAGGGATGTGAGCTGATTGATGCCACCTTTCTCATCTGGATCTCTGCTTCTTAGGAGTCAGACATCCCTTACTGTGGCTACATCAAGGATTTCTTCAATCACACTTTTTATAGCCTGGTTGTTTCAAGTGCTAATTGATACCTCATTGGTAGTAAGGAAGTTGAGACTACCCAAGATGTTGGAATCAAACGTGTAAAAGAGATATCTGGGTATCCTTCTGCATTGACTGCTCTAAGCAGCATTTTATGAGCTCGACAGATGGGGCTCAAGAGTCTTTGAACTTGCTCCGCACACTGAAACTGCATCAGTCTGTACAAGACTCGAGAGCTGTTTGGGCACCAGGAATAAGGCTGTTCTTTTACCCATCTGTACCATAGCATTTCCTGAAGGCTCCTGACAGCTGTCTCCAACTGGTTAACATCAGGCCTTGCTGGAGTGTCACATGTCACATGTAACAGAACTCCCATTTGGTGCAAATCTGGGAGCCACCCTTATGCCTGTGGGAGAAAAGGGGAGAGTACACATGCAGATCGCCAACGTCAGTGATGAAGATGCTTATTTCCAACTAACAACCCCCAATTGTGTCCTCAAGCCTGTCACTGTTACGGGCAGTGGACTGACTGGAGGAGACATCTCAAATTTTATTTCAAAGGTGGACATTGGTGAATTGGAGGAGATTGAGAGGATGTAGCTTGTTTTCAGTAAAGATGATGATGGCATTGAGATTTGTGATCTAGTAAGCTACAGGACTTTTTTACACCAGGTTCCATCCCATCATTGGGTGGAAGTCTGAGATTACCTGCAGAAATATTTACTGTGAAGTATCGCCACAGGATCATCAACTCTGTACACCTCCCCCCAATAAATATAGAATACTGAGGTTCTGTGTTGATTAGGGGGTATTTCAACACAAAGACCCATAAAGATGCTGACCTGCTACCCATTGAGGAGACATTGCAAGTTCTCAAAAGGTCAAAATGTGTGGTGCTGGAAAAGCACAGCCAGTAAGACAGCATCTGAGGAACAGGAGAATCTGATGAAGAACTTATGCTTGAAACATTGACTCGCTTGCTCCTTGGATATTGCCTGACCGGTTGTGCTTTTCCAGCAGCACACTTTTTGACTCTGACCTCCAGCATCTGCAGTCCTCACTTTTCCAAGTTCTCAAAGGTGCCATGTGATTCTGGAGTCTCAAATCAGTAACAGTTATTACCAGCTATCCATCACTGACTGTATGAATGTTGTTTGGAATCAGAAATGCCCGTCACCTTCATGTGCATAATGGATCAAGCATTTGATGAATTAAATTTCCAGTCCCTCCGTGTGTCTGGAAGACATGCTCACCTTCAGCTTGACAGTCAAGACAACTCCTGCAAGACTAGACATTGTCTTAGCTGCTTGTCACTGTTTAACTTGAAAGTCAAACCAGAGAGGTGCCAACCTTTCCAGACAAAGAGTATGGTACCTTGGGCACTTCATTACCAAGGAAACGCACCGGTCCTGACAATAAGAAATGCTGAGTGGTACAAGAGTGGCCCCAGTCCAAGATGAGGGCAGAACTGTGTGGATTCTTTGGTCCACAGGGTTACAATGGGAGATTTGGGTAAGACTATAGACTGTTAGCTGCCCGACACCACAATTTGCTGAGGAAATCGGAGAATCCTGCAAGAGTGGTCAGGAAAGGATGAATGAGGCTTAACCCTTCAGCACTCCTTTTGTATCCTCAATCAGATGCTTGCCTCATTACCTGTATCATGATCTTTGGGCTATCCATGTTCAAATCTCATGTTATAGATGGTTGAACATTCCATTAATATTTGAGGAAAGCAAATGTTTAAGAATAACCTAGAGGATTCAATAAAGGTGGAAAAAAAACATCACTGGGGTCCGACTGAGCTCATTGATGTGTATTCTGAACCATCCGCTACTACAAGTGTGAATACCATCAGTGTTTATTTTATTTTGTTGCTTATTGGATGATATTGTCATCCCTGATTAATGTAACCTTTAACAAACTGGCAACTTTCACAATCAACATCACACCCAGAATAAATCTACATAATTGCGTTTAATTTCCAAAGGACACATTTGATTCATGACTCCAGCAACAGCAAATTGGAATGCAGTTATCAGAAAACAGTTTGGCCAAACTTTTTTGGCAAAGAGCAGGTTTTAAATATACAAGTTAGTAGAGTTGAAAAGGGGAGAGGGAATGGAAAGGTTTAGGAAGAGAATTCCAGAGCTTAGTGTCTGTTAGTTGGAAGCACGGAGCCATTGCTGTACCAGGCAATGTAAGCACATATGCAGCAGGTGACATGCACCAAATGTGGGCTCAGTAATGGACAGCAGAACGAAGGTTCCTGAACATCAAAAATTAAAAAAAAAGAATTTTACTACCCCTTTGTGCTGGGTGAGGCAGAACAGCCAGATGCCTTTTAAGCAACAGGCAGTGAGGAAACCATCCTCGCTTGGCTGGCACCCATTTGAATGGGTGTGAAGTTTTCAAGTTAGGTGTAATTATTACTTTCAAAGATTTCCGTGCTGTTGCCAATGTTTAACAGTTAATCAATTTAAAAGCAAGCTCCATTGCTTGATTAAATAGAGATGCAATCAACAGCTGACATTTTGGAAAACAACACGCGTGATTCTAAAATTGCATACAGAAGAAACTAAATGATAATTAGCTAAATTGTGCGTGCTTCACACTAAGCTGCAATCACCAGATGATTACATTTCAATATAGTTTGATTAAAATGAGATGAGGTGCACAATTAAATCAAACTTTTCCTTCCTGATTTAAGTTACTCTTAGATTGCTTGAATACCATGCTAACACTGAAAGTTAGCAACATATCCCATCCAGAAGGCATGAGATGAGCGTAAGATGGTGAGCTTCTGATTAACTTGAAATAATAACTCTGTCCGGCTGTCTCTCTACAGATTTTCTGAGGGTTTGCAGCACTTCTGTATTCAGACCAAAGTAAAACTAAACTCAATTCATTAGCTGTGGTCGAGGAGAAACAACCTGTTAGCTTTAGTTGAGCCGCCAAATTTACTTTGGTATTGGCTTGTGAATATACACCATAAATCAGAAGTACCTGGTTTGCCATATAACAGCATTAATTGTTTCAAACTTAATGGGACTAAATTAGCATCAGGCTTCTGCCAACATTTCAGACTGAACTACAAGAATAATATCAACACAAACCATGAGCTGCAAAGATATTATAAGCATTGCTGTTTACATTACAGCTGATGTTTTATAAATGAGGAGGTACCGCTGACACCAAAGAGTCAATAACCACTTCAAGGCTTTCCATGGTAATTAATGGTCAATGTTTTAAATCAGTCTTTTTTTAAAAACCACTGTGACATGCAATGTAAATTATGCCTTCTAAATAAATGCATACGCATTGTTGGCTTATATTCCCAAAACAGCCCTGCCATTAAGGGAAGGCTTCTACTGCAGTCAAGTGTTGGTTTAGTGACAACATTCTCACCACTATATTACAAGGTTATAGATACAAGTTTGCCTCCAGAGACTTCAGCACAAAAATCTAGGCCAAACACCCTCAACGTAGAATGGAGGACGTGCTACCTGAATAGAAGTATCTTCTTTAAATGAGGTGCTAAACTAAGAAATCAAATACTCCCACTAAGAGAAGGGACTATTCAAAGAAGAGGAAGGAAGTTCTCTGAATGTCGTGTCTATTGTGTTTAATTCCTTGGAGATATGCAAATGTGATAGACACCAAGTGGGTGGCACAGTGGCCAGCATTGCTCCCTCACAGTGACAGGGATAATTCCAGTTCAATTCCAGCCTTGGGTGACAATGCAAACTCACACAGACATTCTCCTTGCATTGGTTTTCTCTGGGTTCTCTGGTTTCTTCCCACAGTCCAAAGATGTGCAGGTTAGGTGGATCGGCCATGCTACATAGTGATTGGGAAACAACTGCAGAATATTTTAATATATGTTCCCCAGATGAAAGAGTCGGAATTACAGTGGCAACTTTGGTAGAGATCTGTAGGTTGATTGGTCATCGGTTGCAGGGATAGGGTAGGTAGGTGAGTCTGGGTGGGACACTCTTTGGAGAGTTGGTGTGGACTTGTTGGGCTGAATGGCCTGTTTCCACACTGCATAGATCCTTGAAGTTGTATGTTGCAGGAATTTTCTTTACAAATGCTTTTGAAATGCTTCTGCAATCACAAGGAGTCTGCTCTCATACCTAAATAAAACAAAGGACTGCAGATGCTGGTGATTGGAAATGAAAACAGAAATTGCTGGTGAAACTCAGCAGATCTGGCAGCATCTGTGAGAAAAAAGTAGAGTTAACATTTCGAATGCTCATATGAAAACCAATATATATTGAAAACAAGGTTGGAGGCGGGAAAGGTAGTTATATTTCCTTGTCTCCTTAATTTTTCTTTCTCAATTGCCACACCCAGACTTAACTAATCACATGTAGTAAATTGTCAACAGTTAACAGACACACACAAACACCAAATAATTGAACAATCAACCACTATCAACAACTATGGATTACTTGTCATTATCACATTTTCTTCCTGAAAGCAGTGACTAAACTTCAGAAAATACTTCAATGGCTTTGGGATACTGAACTTGTAAAATACATAAATTCAAAACTTGCCCCTTTCTCAGGGCTACTGAAACCACTTCTGCTGCATAAAGGTGTCATCATGTTAAACAGCCACAGTATCATAGATGATTCTTGTAAATGGTGGACAACATGACAGATGACTACATAGACTACATACAGCACAGGAAAGAGCATTTGGTTCAACCAGTCCATGCCAGCATTTATGCTGCACTTGAATCTCTTTCTCAACCTACCCTTCTCCCTGAAATCGATCTGTGCTGTCATACAAGAAGTTAAAAATCACACAACACCAGGTTATAGTCCAACTGGTTTATTTGGAAGCACTAACTTTCGCGCTCCTTCATCAGGTAGCTTTACACAAGAAGGAGCGCGAAAGCTAGTGCTTCCAAATAAACCTGTTTGACTATAACCTGGTGTTGTGTGATTTTTAACTTTGTCCACCCCAGTGCAACACCGGATTTGCAGGTCATATAAGAATATAGATCTCCCAGCTAAAGGAAATCCTTTCTGCGTCTACCCTGTTTAGCCTTTTGAGAATTTTGTAAATTTCAATGAGATCCGCCTCTGTTTCTTTTAAATTCTTGTGGATATACTCCCAGTCTCATCAATCTCTCCTCATGGAACAGTCTTGTCATTCCAGGACTCCATTTCTGTCATTCAGTTTTGTGAATCTTCGTTGCACTCTTTCCATGACAAGTATCTCCTTCCTTCAGTAAGGTTACCAAAACTGCACACAATATTCAAACATTCACCAAGGTTCGTTATAATTGAAACAAGACTTTTTAACTCCCATAATTAAATTCTTTAGCAATAAAGGTCAACATACTACCTGCCTACATGTTTGCTCCACGTTAGCTTTCAGTGACTTACTATTTTGAATACTCATGTCTCTTTCAAAATCAACACTTCACAACCTCTCACAGAAATATCCTGTACCTCCATTCATCGTATCAAAGTCGATAACCTCACACTTATGCACATTATATTTCATAGCTGTGTCTTGTCCACTTAGTGAATCCCTTGAAGTCTTCTTGCATTCTCCTCACAACACATATTTCCACCAATTTTGGCATAAATGGCAACAGTCAATTTGCCTTCCTCATCATCTGATGCACCAGCATGACAACATTATGTGACTCATGTACCAGGACACCCAGATGCCTCTGTACCACAGCATTCTACCACAGTCTCTCTATTCAATTAATATGTTTTTAAAAATTGTTTTGACCAAAGGTGACAAGTTCAAATTTTTCCTCATTACACTCCACATGACCAAGATGGCAGCAGAGTCGAATGCTCCAAGCGGAGCTCCTCTGCTTCTTCAGTTTATTTCCCATTTTCTTCTTTACCCCCAGCTCCTTCACCTCTTGGTGTTCCCCTGAGGTGCAGAGTGCTGGAGACATGGAGTGGACTGTGCTAGAGGCCTGAGCACAGAGGAGATGGCCAGCAGGCTGGATGCTGGCCGTCTCCACTGGGGGGTCGGTGTGGGTGGTCAGAGGCTTGTGAGCCCGGGCAGACCACATATAGAATCCTCCTGCACTGATCAACTGAAAGACTGCAATGCTTATCTTTTGAACTTTAATCTCATTTTTCTAACTTATACTAACTTATACTATGAGCAACTCTAAGTAATGCAACTTTTTTAACTTCCTTTTTCCTTTTATTTCTGTGTTTTGTATCTCAGCTCTGTGCACAGGTACTTTGTATCTAAAATAGAGCCATATGGGGCGACACTGCAAATGTTTCACTGTACTCTTGTACTTGAGTACACATGACAATAAAGGATATTCTAATTCTAATCTGTGAATCTTTTTCCTGCTAAACCTTAACCTGCTAAATTTCTTTGTAGATTATTTGTAGATGTCTTTGTGTCATCAGAACCAATAGTTTCCATACATTCAGTCCCTTCATCCAAGACATTGATATGCATAGAAAATAGTCGATGCCCCAGTAGAATTAGAATCTACTCACATCTACTCAAATTAGCACAGTGAGAAGTGTATAAGTTGCCGCTTATAGTGCCATTTTAGGAACAATGTCCCCAGGCACAGCTTTTTCAGTTACAGTTCTTACAAAAATAGAGAAGTAACAAGTCCAGCATTGCAAGTTTTAGGAATATGTTATAAAATGGAAAAAAAAAATCAGTACAATGTTCTTCCAACCCAGTCCACAACCCATGTTGGCACCTAGCTTTCTGTCTGCATCAGGCCTTGAGTCTAGATCGCGCTGGGCTTCACAAGGCCAGGAGGTTGCTCTCAAATCACCTCGAGGATCAGAATTCCATTCTGTCTAAGAGACTGCCATGATGGGCTACTGGGAGATTGCCACGCTGAGCCGAGAGACTGCCACTCTGGGCCAGGAAGCCTTCACGCCAGACCGAGAGGATGCCTCATTGGGTGTGTTTGGAGGCCGGGAGTTCCAAGGCTGGAAGACCAGAGGCCAGGAGTTCTGAGGCCATGAGATCAGAGGCGGGCAGCTCAGAGGCCACAGGGCATTGAGACTGTGGAGCCCGAGGCTAGGAGTTCCAAAGGCCAGGAAGTCACAGGCCTTGAGATCGGAGGCTAGGGAGGCCAAAGAGGCAGAGGAGGAGGAAAAAAGAGCAAATGGAAGAAAAAGACAGAAAAAAGAAAAAAAAGGAACCAAAGGAGCAGACAAGCTCCAGCTGAAGTGCTGTGGCATTCTATCAATAACAACTTGCCAATCTGAAAATGACCCGCTTATTCCTATTTTGAGCTTCTTGTTCGTAATCAATCCTCAATGCATTCTAATACATTATCTTCTATAACATTTGCGCTTACTTTGTAGGGTAATCTTTGATGCGGCACTTTTTGAAATGCCATTTTGAATGCATTTCATCTACAGATCTCCTTTCATCCACTGCATGCTCAAGAAGTAAAATAAATATTCAGAAAACAATGCTGACTCTGCCGAACGATATTATGACTTTCTCCATGTCCTGTTATGACCACCTTAATGATGGATTCTGGCATTTTCATCAAACGCATGAATTTAGCAACTTCTGCGTTTAAGTTTCAAAGATACCAGATACCAGATTATGGGGCGTTCCAATGGGATCCCCCTTGAGCCCCAGGTCCTGGTAATGTCTTTGCTGGCTACCATAAGGAAATCATCTTCAAAGGAAAGATCACTAACTTGCTAACTCTTGCAAATTTCCAATATGTTGATGACATGAAATTTGAATCCCCAACTGCACATACTTCCTTTACACAGTTAATAAACTGCAACCTGTATTTAAATTTACCAATGAAATGAAGCAAGCAAATGAGCTCCCTTTCTTTAATCGGTTAGTTGAGATGTCTGACAATGGGTTCTGCACTATCAGGCAATTATTCATTTTCATTAGTCATAATTAGCTGTTTTACAAATTGTTCAATCTTGACCCATGTACCTTTATAATACTATGCAATTTTTTTTCAATTTGATATTATTCTTAACTTCCTTAGCTATGGGACATGCATCCTTCTCACAGACTCTTTATTTCTCAATTGAATATATCTTTGCTGAAACTTAGCACTATCTTAATTGTTTCATAGAATCAAAGAATCCTTATAATATGAAAGCAGACCAGTTGGGCCCATCAAGTCCACATTAACCCTCTGAACAGCATCCCAACCAGTCCCGTCGTGCCTTTCCTAATCCACCTAGCCAACCATCGCTGAACACTATGGGCAATTTCCCATGGCCAATTCACCTGACCTGCACATCTTTTGGAATGTGGAAGGAAAGCGGAGCACCCGGAGGAAACCCACACAGGCACAGGGAGAATGTGCAAACTCCACACAGACAGTCGCCCGAGGCTGGAAGCGAACCCGGGACCCTGGTGCTGTGAGCCAGCAGTGCTAACCACTGAGCCACCGTGTCGACCTTGGTGCCAAGACGAGTTGACCATTTCTCTGCCTGATCCTCTATGGCAGGGTGGAGATGGCGGGGTGGGGGAGCATGTATACATCTGGGGTGTCCTGAGTGGAATTTGCCAAGCTGCCTGTGTGGCTCTCTCCTCCAGTTGGCACTGCCCCAATTCCATATTACCATTTGTATTTTAAGGTTAGATTGATAGGAGGAGAAAGTGAGGACAGCAGATGCTGGAGATCAGAGTTGAGAATGTGGTGCTGGAAAAGCACAGCAGGTCAGGCAGCATCCGAGGAGCAGGAGAATCGAAGTTTCGGGCATAAGCCCTTCATCAGGAATGAGGTTTCCTTCTCCCTCACCTTCATCTATCTATCGCTTTCTCAAATACTTTCCCTCTCAACCTCACCCTACTCCCAGTTATCTCTCCTCACCCTCCTCCCAGTTATCTCTCAGACCCCAGCCCACAAGCCTCATTCCTGATGAAGGGCTTATGCCTGAAACGTCAGTTCTCCTGCTCTTCGGATGCTGCCTGACTGGCTGTGCTTTTCCAGCACCACATTCTCGACTCTAGATTGATAGGAGGCCTGAGCTTTATACATATATGTGTCGGTTTTAGAATTCGGATTTCAAATTAATTGCATATCAAAGTTACTTATGTTTGTGAAGTTTTTTATAATAAATAAGGCCTGAGAGTTCTTTTTAGGACAGTGACTTAATGCTCCGTGCATGAGAGAGCATGTGACTACAAGACTGGTATATTAATGGAAGATACTGCGGGGTTCACAACAGTGCGTGTAAACATTGAAGACATTCGCTCATTTTTCACTTATAATAGTCTCGGATTGACTTTAGTTTTGAAAATCCAAAGGCTAAAAGCTTTAAGGGCAGTTTTGGAGGGGCATAACTCAAGTCAGAAGGAATTATTGTATGTCTGCTAGAATGGAGTACAGATCAGTGCATGGGGGTTACCTTGGGGTAAAGTTTAGCATGAGAAAATTCCAACCCAGGAGAGCTTGATTAGAAATCTGCAGATTATTACAAGATTGAGAAAGTCTAAGATTTCCATGTTGTGAGTATTAATATCAGAAGATTTCACAATTCATAGGGCAAAATTGAGGAGTAGGGGAGCAGTCAAAACTAAAAATCTGATATAGAAGTGTGGCTACTTTGGAAGCGCTCGTCTGGTGGTATTATCGCTGGACTGTTAATCCAGAGAGCCAGATTATGTTGTGGAGACCTGGATTCGAATCCTGCCATGGCAGATGGTGGAATTTGAATTTGATGTCAATTTGGAATTAAGAATTGAATGATGATCCTGAATCTGTTGACAATTGTCAGAAATACACATCTGCTTCATGAATGTCTCTTAAGGAAGGAAACTGCCATCCTTACCTGGACTGGGCCTGGATGCAACTCCAGACCTGCAGCAATGTGGTTGACTCTTAACTGCTCTCTGAGTATTTGAGGGATGGGCAATAAATGTTAGTCGAGCCAGTGAAGTCCTCATCCCTTGAATGAATTAAAGAAAGTAAATTGCTGTGAAGTGATGGTGTTGGGGAATAGATGAGACTTTGTTTTGATGGGTGTTTTAAGATCTTTCAAACTGCATTCTATATTTAGATAACCTAATTTGTTTTCTTTTCTTTTTGCTTTTTTTGTGACAAACTCTGTTCTATTTTAAAGAAATTCTTGCATGTTGATGTTTTAGTAAATGACCACCACATTACATTAAAAATGTATTCAGATTTCAATCTGGAATTGACTTGACCAGTAGCAATGTCAGCTAGGTTCGCAATAATGGATATCTATTTTTTAGGGAACAGTTATACCTAGAAATTGATTTTACTGTAATCTAGGGACATCCGCTATAGCAAACACCCTGCCCATTCTCTCTGTGTTGGTGGACAACTTGACTTTGATAATTTGATGCTGCCATCTCACAACATTGCCATACATTTCTCAAAGGGCCTTTTCTTTTTCGCTGATGTAAATCTTTGCTGAGAGTTATTAAATATCTCTTTAAACGTTTGAGACAGAAATTGTATTGACCTACCTTAGAGCTTCCCAGTGCACCTTGACCAGTTCTGTCTTCAAACCTTTACAATTTCCCATATTTAGGCTTGAAATACAAATCATAGACCTTTTCAGAATATTTGTGATTGTGAACTGTGTGGAAAAGACTAGAAAATATCAGACCGTGAGGAAACAAACTGGAAGGCATTGAACTGTTTGGAGGGGGCTGTGACAGCCTGTTCTATGTTGCCTTGCAACCCTGGTTGGACCTGGCAGATAGAAATTATACATTGTGGGCAATTAGTTAAAAGGGACAGCACTAGTAAGCAAGTGGAAAAGTCGTGACTCTCTCTCTCGATTTCCTACTCAGTTTTGGGAATATTTTTCCATGGAAGTTTCACACCTCAAAATTTGTTAACCCTGAAAGAAAGCTGTGACCTCTACTCAAAGGCCTAGGTCTAACTGGATTTCCACACAAACTAAAGCTTGATGTGCAAGTATTTTCTGTCATTCTATGGCTATCAAAGATTTACCAAAATTGCAGTTTCTGACAGGATTCATCAAATTTGATTCTTTGTTTCATAGAAGCACAAGGTGAGGTCAGTGCAGGGCAGAGAGAGAGAGAGAGAGAGAGAAAACCTTTGCTGTTTTGAATTCATGCATCGCTGGACATCGGAGTGCGTCTGAGAAAATTAACAAACAGTGAAATTCACAACTAATTTTGGAGGAACCTGTTTGGGTGAAGTTCACAGCACAGAATCAGATAAGGTAATCGTTGTTTTAAGTGTGTCCAATTGAAAGGCTGCAGTAGTGAGTAGAGTGGGTTCTTTCTTGATTATATGTTTTTGGAGATATCTCTCTTGATTAGACTTAAAATATAAGCCATAACTATTAATTTAACCTGGGGCAGTGTTTTATAGACGCATAAGATGGTGCTATTTTCTGGGGCTGTAGATTGTGAAGGAGCAAAAATGGCCTTTAGTATAGTGTTGTGTACTTCTTGTCAGATGTGGGAGTTTAAAGAGAGTTTAAGGGTTACTGCGGATTATATCTGCCATAAATGCTGTTGGATACGAATCTTATCAGATCGAATGGATCAGTTGGACAGACAGTTAGAAGCAATGAGGAATTTGCAACAGCAACAGTAAGTGATGGATGGCAGTTATAGGAAAGGTGGAAAGTCTCAGATACAGTCACATAGATGGTTTAACTCCAGGAAAGGTAAGAGAGGTAGGCAACTAGTGCAGGAGTCTATTGTGGATATACCCATTTCAAACAGGTATGCTGTTTTGGAAATGTAGAGGGTGATGGATTCTCAGGGGAACATAGCACGAACAGCCACGTTTCTGGTATTGAGGCTGGCTCTAATGCAACGAGGGATACGTCAGCTTCCAAGAGATCAATTGTGTAAGGGGATTCTGTAGTCCGAGGTACAGACAGACGTTTCTGTGGCCAGCAGTGAAAATGCAGAATGGTGTGTTGCTTCCCTGGTGCCAGGATCAAGGATGTCTCAGAGAGGGTGCAGAATGTCCTCACGGGGCAGAGGGGTCAGCAAGAGGTCATTGTCCACATTGGAACCAACGACATCGGAAGGGAAAAGGTTGAGATTCTGAAGGGAGATTACAGAGAGTTAGGCAGAAATTTAAAAAGGAGGCCCTCGAGAGTAGTAATATCTAGATTACTCCCGGTGCTACGAGCTAGTGAGGGCAGGAATAGGAGGATAGAGCAGATGAATGCATGTCTGAGGAGCTGGTGTATGGGAGAAGGATTCACATTTTTGGATCATTGGAATCTCTTTTGGGGTAGAAGTGACCTGTACAAGGAGGACGGATTGCACGTAAATTGGAAGGGGACTAATATACTGGCAGGGAAATTTGCTAGAACTGCTTGGGAGGATTTAACCAATAAGGTTGGGGGGGGGGGGGGTGGTGAGATCCGGGGAGATAGTGAGGAAAGAGGTCAATCTGAGACTGGTACAGTTGATAAAAGAAGTGAGTCAATCAGTCAGGGCAGGCAGGGTCAAGGTAGGACTAATAAATTAAACTGCATTTATTTCAATGCAAGGGGCAGAGTAGGGAAGGCAGATGAACTCAGGGCATGGTTAGGAACATGGGACTGGGGTATCATAGTAATTACAGAAACATGGCTCAGGGATAGGCAGGACTGGCAGCTGAATGTTCCAGGATACAAATGCGACAGGAAGGACAGAAGGGGAGGCAATAAATGAGGGGGTGTGGCATTTTTGATAAGGGATAGCATTACAGCTGTACTGAGGGAGGATATTCCTGGAAATACATCCAGGGAAGTTATTTGGGTGGAACTGAGAAATAAGAAAGGGATGATCACCTTATTGGGATTGTATTATAGACCCCCCAGTAGTCAGACGGAAATTGAGAAACAAACTTGTAAGGATATCTTAGCTGTCTGTAAGAATAATAGGGAGGTTATGGTAGGGGATTTTAACTTTCCAAATATAGACTGGGACTGCCATAGTGTTCAGGGTTTAGATGGAGAGGAATTTGTTAAGTGCGTACAAGACAATTTTCTGATTCAGTATGTGGATGTACCTACTCGGGAAGGTGCAAAACCTGACCTACTCTTGGGAAATAAGGCAGGACAGGTGACTGAGGTGTCAGTGGGGGAGCACTTTGGGGCCAGCGACCATAATTCTATTCGATTTAAAACAGTGATGGAAAAGGATAGACCAGATCTAAAAGTTGAAGTTCTAAATTGGAGAAAAGCCAATTTTGACGGTATTAGGCAAGAACTTTCAAAAGCTGATTGGGGGCAGGTGCTCACAGGTAAATGACAGGAAAATGGGAAGCCTTCAGAAATGAGATAATGAGAATCCAGAGAAAGTATATTCCTGTCAGGGTGAAAGGAAAGGCTGGTAGGTGTAGGGAATGCTGGATGACTAAAGAAATTGAGGGATTGGTTAAGAAAAAGAAGGAAGCATATGCAAGATATAGACAGGATAGATCGAGTGAATTCTTAGAAGAGTATAAAGAAAGTAGGAGTATACTTAAGAGGGAAATCAGGAGGGCAAAACGGGGACATGAGATAGCTTTGGCAAATAGAATTAAGGACAACCCAAAGGGTTTTTACAAATACATTAAGGAAAAAAGGGTAATTAGGGAGTGAATAGGGCCCCTCAAAGATCAGCAAGGCGGCCTTTGTGTGGAGCCACAGAAAATGGGGGAGAAACTAAATGAGTATTTTGCATCAGTATTTACTGTAGAAAAGGATATGGAAGATATAGATTGTAGGGAAATAGATGGTGACATCTTGCAAAATGTCCAGATTACAGGGGAGGAAGTGCTGGATGTCTTGAAACGGATAAAGGTGGATAAATCCAGAACCTGATCAGGTGCACCCGAGAACTCTGTGGGAAGCTAAAGAAGTGATTGCTGGGCCTCTTGCTGAGATATTTGTATCATCGATAGTCACAGGTGAAGTGCCGGAAGACTGGAGGTTGGCAAACGTGGTGCCACTGTTTAATAAGGGTGGTAAAGACGAGCCAGGGAACTATAGACCAGTGAGCGTATCTCGGTGGTGGGCAAGTTGTTGGAGGGAATCCTGAGGGAAAGGATGTACATGTATTTGGAAAGGCAAGGACTGATAAGGGATAGTTAACATGGCTTTGTGCATGGGAAATCATGTCTCACAAACTTGATTGAGTTTTTTGAAGAAGTAACAAAGAGGATTAATGAGGGCAGAGCGGTAGATATGATCTATATAGACTTCAGTAAGACGTTCTCCCCATGGGAGACTGATTAGCAAGGTTAGATCTCATAGAATACAGGGAGAACTAGCCATTTGGATACAGAGCTGGCTCAAAGGTAGAAGACAGAGGGTGGTGGTGGAGGGTTGTTTTTCAGATTGGAGGCCTGTGACCGTGGAGTGCCACAAGGATTGGTGCTGGGTCCTCTACATTTTGTCATTTCCATAAATGATTTGGATGCGAGCATAAGAGATACAGTTAGTAAGTTTGCAGATGACACCAAAATTGGAGGTGCAGTGGACAGCGAAGAGGGTTACCTCAGATTACAACAGGACCTTGACCAGATGGGCTGATGGGCTGAGATGTGGCAGTTGGAGTTTAATTCAGATAAATGCGAGGTGCTGCATTTTGGGAAAGCAAATCTTAGCAGGACTTATACACTTCATGGTAAGGTCGTAGGGAGTGTTGCTGAACAAAGAGACCATGGAGTGCAGGTTCATAGCTCCTTGAAAGTGGAGTCGCAGGTAGATAGGATAGTGAGGCAGGCACTTGGTATGCTTTCCTTTATTGGTCAGAGTATTGAGTACAGGAGTTGGGACGTCATGTTGCAGCTGTACAGGACATTGGTTAGGCCACTGTTGGAATATTGTGTGCAATGCTGGTCTCCTTCCTATCAGAAAGATGTTGTGAAACTTGAAAGGGTTCAGAAAAGACTTACAAGGATGTTGCCAGGGTTGGAGGATTGGAGGCTGAATGGGCTTGGGGCTGTTTTCTCTGGAGAGTTGGAGGCTGAAGGGTGTCCTTGTAGATGTTTACAAAATTATGAGGGGCATGCATAGGGTAAATAGGCGAAGTCTTTTCTTTGGGTTCGAGGAGTCCAGAACTAGAGTGCATAGGATTAGGGTCAGAGGGGAAAGATATAAAAGAGACCTGAGGAGCAACCTTTTCACACAGAGGGTGGTACGTGTATGGAATGAGCTGCCAGAGGAAGTGGTGGAGGCTGATACAATTGCCACATTTAAGCGTCGTTTGGATGGGTATATGAATAGGAAGGGTTTGGAGGGACATGGGCCGGGTGCTGGCAGGTGGGACGAGATTGGGTTGGGATATCTGGTCGGTATGGATGAGTTGGGTCGAAGGGTCTGTTTTCATGCTGTACATCTCTATGACTCTATGCCTGTTGGACAGTGAGGATATTTTTTGCCTTTTTTGTAAATACCATCTCGTATAGTTTGTTGTCCATTTTTATCATGTGAATGTTTTTGTCAGGAATTATGTGAACATAGTTCTAATTCTGGATTAATTGTGAACCAGTTTTTCCAATAGCTTGAGGATATGTTTTAAGTAAGAACTGGATTATTTTTGAATTGCTTATATACATCCACTGAAAGGGTGTTCAACTCTGAACAGTGGTATACAAGGGAACCAATTAACCATCTTATTGATTACTTTGACACATTTATACTGATGCTGCAATTTAGTAATTTAGTGGGAATTGATTATCAGCACATTCCTCCAATCAAACTTCTCTCTTTCATACTGAATATATAATTCTACCATGTTGTGATTACAAGAGGAGGCACCTTTGTCTTGAAATTATTGATTAATCAAGTCTATTTGCACATTGGCACATGTAAAAAAACCTGTTCCCTGGTTAGCTCTTGAATTATTTTGTTGTTTCCATTCATCATATCTCTCCTCACCTGATCCCTTTCTTCACTATTTAGTTTAAAGCCTTTTGTCCTATTATATGATTTGTCTACCAGCAAAGTCAAGATGCAGATCATCCCACTACTCCCAAGGTACTGCTGTCAGTCCACCAGGGATCCAAACTCACTTCCCCCACATCAATCCATGAGTCATGAATTCATATCTCTAAAATTATCTATCCTATTCCAATCTTCTCATAGCTCAATGAATGATCTAGAGAGTATTACCTTGGATGTTCTGCATTTTAATTTAGTTCCTAACCCAACACCACCCCACCAAGCTGGGTCGCCCTTCTTAGTTTCCCCCTATATTATAGAGATGTACAGCACAGAAACAGACCCTTTGATCTAACTCCTCCAAACCGACCAGATATCCTAACCTAATCTAACTTACCAGCACCCGGCCCATATCCCTCCAAACCCTTCCTATTCATATACCTTTTAAATGTTGCAATTGTACTAGGCTCCACCACTTCCTCTGGCAGCTCATTCTATACACGTACCTCCTTCTATGTTAAATATTAGCCACTTTGGTCTCTTTTATATCTTCCCCCTCTCACCCTAAACCTATTCCCTCTAGTTCTGGACTCTCACCACCCCAGGGAAAATACATTGTATATTTATCCTATCCATGCCCCTCATGATTTTATAACCCTCTATCAGGTAATCCCCCTCAGCCTCCAACGCTCCAGGGAAAGCAGCCTCTGCCTATTCAGCCTCTCCTTATAGCTCAATCCACCAACATTCTTGTAAATCTTTTCTGAACCCTTTCAAGTTTCACAGTATCCTTCTGATAGGAAGGAGACCAGAATTGCATGCAATATTCCAAAAGTGGCCAAACCTATGTTGTTGGTACTGACATGGACCTTGACAAATGGGTTCTCCCCTTCCCATTTCATGTCATTCTTCAGCCCAAAACAGATATCTCAAAACAACAGATCAACTATGAGTCAGAGGGTGCCACCCAGTTAAGGGAAGATGGTATGTTCTTGGTACAGTGACATATCAGCAGCTTCACAATCAAGGGCAGGAGCTACTATTGACATTTACGAGGAAGAGAAAGGATTCATCTGCCACGGAGATTGGGGAAATTGAAATTTTAACAAGACCACTGATATGCTGGTAGTCCAAAACTGCCACTGAGAAGCTGCCTCATTCAGTCACTGGCGGTGTTTTGGTCATCATATGGTGCCTGCTAACTGTAAAATTCCACATCAGGGGCAGTACCAGGTCCCTTAATTACCTTTATCGGCCATATAATGGTCCTCCTGTGGTCATTTCGACTTTGATCTGGCCTTTTGGAAGTGGTCTGGAGACAGGCCTGTGACAGGGAACCAGCACATTGGCTGGCCACGCGAAACTTTGAAACTGTCCAACTCTTTTCTGACCCTATTTGACTTTGACGACGTGCCTTTGCAAAGAAGACGAGATATTGTGTGAAATGAGAAGCATCACAAGCTGCTGGATAATTAGCACTGCTCTCCTATTTTCCGCATGAAAATGTCATCTTGCTCTTGTACATCATTTTCATTTGTGTATTTGTTTTCTTTCTGTCTCTGTATTTATCCAATCTTTTTTTCCCTGTCATTAATTTCTCTCGGTATTGAATATTACAGTGAATTAATTCAACACCAGTCTTTTAAAAAAAAATCTTAATGTCACCATTAAAGAGATATACTATTCCCCTATTGTTTACTTAGGATCCTAGATGCTCTGTTACCTTTGTTCCAGCAAAGCTGTGGCAAAATATTCTGAAAGCCAACCATTCAAGAAGAGGTCTCATGACGACCACAAGGTGGACTACTCCAGAAAACCCTGGGCCACAGTGCTTCAGGTTTGATGAACTACTGGTCAGTCTGAGTGCATAACATCAATGTTTCTGAAGGAATGTTTCTGAAGGAATGGTCTGGTTAGCTGCGAGAGGGCAATTGTGTCTAGTATGGATCGAATGTCAGCATGGCTGTGAAGGACTTGCACTGCAGACCCATGTTGATTGCATTATAAATCAGTGAGAATAAACCTACAGTCATGTGATGGTAACAAATTTCTCATTCTCTGCCCTGCTCAACTCTGCCGAGCTGTCACTGTGACTCAATTTAACTATTCATTCTCTTTCTCTGCGTCAACATTATTCTCTATTATTTTCACGTCAATTTGCCTCAAAACAAACGGGAACACAAAATCCAAGAACATGAGGTGCAGTGCCTAACTTTTAATTAAAGATTGTTTTGAAAAGAGACAATGGCAGCAGTAAAAGCAAGTATGATTCATCATAAGAAACAATCAACAAGTCTAAAAACAACGATTTGGAAAAGAGACAGAGAGGAATAGGAGACAGAGGAAAAGAGAGGGGAATGACAGAGAGGGAAGCAGGAAGAGGGAACTAGAGAAATAGAATTAGCAGTAAATCTGACAGAGGGAAACAGAAATAAAGTTAATAAAATAGCAACTAAATTAAAATATAAACTCTGAGCACTGGAGGAGACAAGGATTCAGCAACACAGTTAAGAAATACAACTTGAGTCTGTGAGAACACAAAATGAGAGTGAACAGTGAAATTGAGAGGTAAAAGAGATGAGGGAGTGAGAGACAGATAGACAAGCATACATACAGATAAACAGACAAAGCAGGAAGCTCAGAAAGCAAAAGGGAGTAGAGAGAGGACAGACAAAGAGCAAAAATCATGAGAGAGAGCATGAGAATGAAAAGAAAGAGGCTGCTGAATGAGGTTTACCAATTAGCCAACAGTACAGCCTATTAAGATTGAATGAGGGATAAAGGTTTTTCAAGTGTGAGAATCAGACACAGCAGAAAAACAACTCAGGAACAACAGGGGTGTGAGAAAAAAAAACTGGACAAAACACAAGCAAGCAAACATGAAAGAAAATCGTGAAACTAATCAATGCAAAGTAAGGCAGGGATATTGTAAGGTATGCAGACAAAGGAAAGTAGACATTACATGCATAAAATATTTAATAAACACAGATTAAACAGTGATTGAAAGATAGACTTATCCAGTGAGTACACAAGGAGCAGTTTACTAATCAGCAAACATTATCCACAACTAAATTCCAAGACAGTAAAGTAATATAGATGCAATATTAGCACGATGTTACAAAACTCTGCCCTCCCAGTAGCTTTCTAGCTTTTCAATCTCAGGGTAAAGTTGATGGGCAACACGCTAGCAGATGGAGTATAACTGAGAAGTGCAACGTTTTTCATTTTGATCATTAAGAAAGGAATTGCAAACATTTTTAAAACGTATGAAACTTGTAAATGTTGATATTCAAAGCGATTCCTCATAATAAGGAATAAAATAAGTTAGCATGAAATAAAGGAAAAACTCTGCATGCTGGAGAACTGAAACAAAAATATATATTGATGGAGAAACTCAGCAGGTCTGGCAGCCTCTGTAGAGAGAGAGCAGAGTTAACATTTTGAGTCTGGTGATTCTTCACCAGAACTGTTAGCAGTCAGGAAAAAGTGGTATTTAAAGTAAGTTACTATACAGACACTGCAAGTAATTAGGAAGGTAAATGGCTTGTTGCTATTTTTCACAAGGAGATTGGATTACAATTCAAAAGAAATCTTACTGCAATTGCACGGGACTTTGGCGAGACCACATCTGGTATACTGCATCGTGTTTTGGTCTGCATATTTAGGGAATGATATATTTACATTGGACACAATACAGCAAAGATTCACCAAATTGGTGCATGGATTGAGAGGGCTGTCCCTTTATGACAGGCCAAGTAAATTCTGGTTCTAAATTCTCTGCAGTTTAGAAGAATGAGAAGAGATCCTATTAAAACATACAAGTTATGAAGGGACTCAACAGGGCAAACAGTGACGGTTTGTGCTTGTTGAATATTAAACATAGGTACACAGTCTTAGGTAAGGGGTTAATCACTTAGAATGAAGATCAGGAAAGATTTTTGTATTCCAAGCATTTTGAAAATTTAGAATTCTCTATCCCAGAAGGTTATGGATGTTCTTTCATTGAATATATTTAAGACTGGACAAACAGATACTTGGTCTCTCAAGGAATATGGAGAACAGGGGGAAAATGGAGTTGAAGCCAAGATCGGCCTTAATCATTGCAAGAGCAAGCTCGATGAACCATATGGTCCAATCCTACACCTACTTGTGGTTAAAGGAGAAAGTGAGGACTGCAGATGCATGAGATCAGAGCTGAAAATGTGTTGCTGGAAAAGCGCAGCAGGTCAGGCAGCATCCAAGGAGCAGGAGAATCGACGTTTCAGGCATGAGCCCTTCTTCAGGAAATGAAGAAGGGCTCATGCCCAAAACGTCGATTCTTCTGCTCCTTGGATGCTGCCTGACCTGCTGTGCTTTTCCAGCAATGCATTTTCAGTACTTGTGGTTAAACCCCATTCAATACTTGAGGACCAAACTGCTACCTCTACCACCTCAAATAAGGACAGCAATGACATGGGAACACCACCAGCTCCAACCATCTTGCTCCCCCCTCTGCCACTGTCATTCTCTCATTAGCTTAATGAGGTTATTATTCAAGATGGCTACCACTTACTTTAAAATAGCAGGGTTATTTGCATTTGCATTGTTGCTTTCTGTAATTTCTAGACTCAACACATCCAGACAAAACATAGATAGCTAAAGTACTGTACAAATATTAATAAGTAAGTTTTAAGAAAGAATCCAAGTGAGAGTGAATTGGCATTCCAGCCTTGTTACTTAGTGAGGTAAAGGGACACTGTCATTCAATCCAGTATCACAAAAAATGCTTCATTGAGAACAAAATGCACGTAAAGTGACATTATTGGTGACAAGAAAATTTGAGAATCAGCTCCTTTCTCGATGAACTTCAGGTTTTCACTAGCAACTAATTCAGTAGATCTATTGATAATTAAAGATAATTTTCCATTCTACCAATAATACCCCTAAAGCAACAGGTCCCAAACAAGGTAGTGTATTTCAGCTACACCTTCCTTGAGCGTAACTTTTAAAACTGTGCAACAGTAACCAGAGTTACCATATCCAAAGGACATTTCACAGTATCAGGGATAATGGTTCAGTTATCATTGGAATTGTTCCAGTCCGGTCTGAGTGACTGACCTGTGAATGATGTGTCTGCTCTGCAGATAATCCAATGCCAGAGCCAGCTCACAAATATAATGTTTCACTGTTTCCTCCTTAAAGTGAACATTCTGTTGTAAATGGTAACGAAGGTCTCCGCCCAGGAGGAGGTCCACTACCATGAACATATCTTCCTCATCTTGAAATGAATACCTGAAAGGCAGAGGTGAGCCAAGATTATTAATGAGCTTTACCAAACCTTTAATCCACATCTGACTAAATCTAAAAGACAAATTATGGCCACCCTTAAAAAGACCAAACAGTGACCAGCGCACACAATTTTGGTCTCCAAATCAGTAAAATGTTATAGAGGCAGGGGGAAAGATGCATAGGGATATTTGCAAGGATAACAGCAAAACTCAGAGGTTATATGTATCAGGAAGGATTGAGGCTGGGCTGGGGGGTGGGGGGGAGCTCAGGTGATGAGAGAGTTTGGGAAAATGTTTCCTGTTTAAAAGGGAATATAAAACTAGGACTTACATTAATATAAGACTATCACTACTAAATTCAATTGAGAATTCCAGAAATGATATCTCTACGTCAAGAGCAGTGGTAATGTAACACTTTCTACTCAAAGTACTGGAAGCAACATCAAAGAGGCCTTTAAGTGAATGTTAGATAAATAAATGAAGAAAGAAATAGAATGCTGTGTTGTTATTGTTGGATGAAGAGTTCTCACAGAAGGTACAGATCAATTGAGTTAAATAGTCTGTCTCTATGCTGCAAATCTTTTGTAATTTTATATTCAAAGTGAAAAATATTCTTGAAACAGATCCAACTAGATGCTGCAGTGATTAAACTAATGAGCAATTTGGCCCAATTTTGTATTGGGTAAGATAATTATATCAAGATCAAACTGAACTTTGATCAACACATGTTCCCAGTTGACTTTATAGTGCTTAGTTCAGCTTCCAAAGTAATTAACTGGCTGCAAAATACTCAGGACATAATGAGGTTGTTAGAAATTATTGCATAAATGCAAATTCTACCATTACTTCTGTACAGTGTGACTTTGTACAGTCCCAAAATGCTTTTAAACAAAGAACTAAAGTGATACTGATTGACAACTGCTTGCTTTATGATCCCACCTGATAGTACTACTAAACAAGTCAGATTCCAGAATGAAATTTGGCTTGGTAGATCATATGCTCTTTTTAAAAGTTGGTTAACTTAAAGTGGTTAATCACAGACAGACTCTCTTTAAAATATTTTTTAAAAAGTTATCAATATGGAAGACAGTTGCAAAATCTAAAACACACAGTAAAACAAAGTTTCAACCCATTTAATGACATGCAGTTACAGAGACTCAACTCTAAAGAAATTATATCACATGTCTTGAATTTTTAAGGTTTTTTTTAACTGACTCTTGAAATTTTCTCGGCCTTGCACTGTGAAATTTTCTACAAAATTGAGAGCCTAAACTTTTCCAATTCTAGTAACCTGCAGATTTCTTACCAAACTCTCCTGGTTTAGAAGTTTCACAAACTAAATCCTTTGCTGAGGTAACTTTACTCCTAAACTGCCCTGACTCCTTCTTCAAGGAAAAAGAAACTAAACTTGCTTCTAAAGTCAACACTGGTGTCTTCTGAACTGGAAAACTTGCTTTTTGAAGTTTTTTTAAAAACCTGCTCAGCCTAGATTCATCCCAACTGAAAACAAAGCTTTAAGTGGTTATTATATTTGTCAAGAATACAACAGTATTACAGCCTTTCCTGATTGTTCCCTCAACTCTTGTCATGTAGTGATGGTGTCCCTACTTCTGAATCAGAGATCTGGGTCCAAATGTCCACCCAGCATTCTCTCTAATCTTTTTTCGGCTGCAATAGCACCCAAGGTCTGAGCTTGCTGCAACTTATGGGACCAGAAGTCAATGCTGCAATTGGCTTGCCAGTACTGATTGTTACACACGGAACCTCGGAGTTGCTGTGCAGTTTAGAGACGATATTGGTCTCACCTGCTCCAGAGATGTATCATAACACGTTTGAACAGGTTGATTAAAATATCCAATAAACAACTTGCCATTAACACCACAGGGGTGTGCAGTCTACTGCTCGCGGCCACATACTGGATTAGGTCACTTTTCTAGAAGGATCTCTGACCTTTTTCTCAAAAGAAAACTCTTCATTTAAATAATCAACTATTTGAAATCCAAGCTCCAATACTTTATTTATATATTTATTCATGACTCACGAATTAAGTAAGCACTTGGACAAAGTGCAGTATTTAATGGTTGTTCTGTTCAATTTATTACCAGAAAAGCCATCATATTATGCATTAACTTTAAACCACTGGTAATTCTTTGAAGGTATCTCATTGCAGATTTGTTGTCTAGAGTTAGAATGAGTTTTTCCCCTACCTTTTCTACCAATTAGCTCAGCTAATCAAACAATACAAATGACAGGGACTTGGAAACCAGAGGGAGGAGAGAAAATTTGTTAAGGACATTGAATGGCAGCTCAGCAAACCAATTACATTACACAAAGAGTAAAGAGTCAGAGATCATTCTTTGTCTATTTCCATCTGCACACAGAAAAGAGTGATAATCTAAAGCAATGGGAGACACATTGTGTTAAAGAAGCCATGAGACTCAGGTCTTTGGTATGGAAAACTTATGGCCTGAGAGAGAAGAGATTGTTGTCAGTTAATCGTGGGTCTGCTGGCTTGTAAGTGTCCCCTCCATATCTCCATCCACCCAAGTCCATTGGAATGCATGGTCTAGTATCTCATGTTATAAAATGGAATAAGAAACAAATATCTCATACTGGGAAAACATCTCTATCATTCACATATTCTATGCAAAATAAATCAAATTGCTGGTTGATAATTGTGTTTTGTCTCAGTAGAATGCTTTCATGTCAGATTTCCTGCAAGAGGAAACATGTGCATGATTATAGGATAAAGAAGTTCACTTTACAATTCCCACGCTACCCAATTGTTTAATTAGCTTTTGGGTGGTCAAGACACCCATCACTGTGAAGACTCAGTTTGTTTTATAGGAGTGGCTGGTGGTAGTGAATATATGGTACCTTTTAATGCAGAACCATAACATTTGGAACACTTTATTCACATACACACTATTCGGACAAAAAAAAATCAGTAAAATAAATATTTTATCCAATGTTAAGTACTGAATTTTACCTGATTGTCTCCCTGGTTTATGATTCATGAGTATTTTGGAAAGTATTTGCATTTGGAGCACTGAGCGCATTTGCAGATTCCATAGCCAAAGGAAGGATACAGGTCATTCTGCTATAACGTGACAGTTGTGTTCCTCTGCAACATCACGTTGTAGAAAATAATGCCACCGAAAACCGCAATGTAGAAGATCGCTAATAGAAAATCGCTAAACCCATTCAGTAGAAAGTTTGCATTATCCAATCTACGTCCACAATTCGTCAATCGTGTTACAGCCAATTTGTGCTGATGAACCATACATTTTCGCAGAATGACTTGTGGATGTAGATTTGCTCCCTGAGCTGAAAGGTTCATTTCTAGACATTTTGTTACCTTACTAGGTAACATCTTCAGTGGACCTCATGTGAAGCAATGCTGAAAATTCCTGCTTTCTATTTATATGTTTGGCTTTCTTTGAAAGCAGGAATTTTAGGCATTGCTTTGGATGAGGTCCACTGAAGATGTTACCGAGTCAGGTAACGAAATGTCTGGAAATGAACCTTTCAGCTCAGCAAGCAAACCTACATCCAAAACCTCAACCTGAGCTACAAATCTTCTCAACACTCGCTAAGAATGACTTGTTACCTTTACTTGGAGACAGCACAGCCAGGTTTCAGCAGATTAGTTTGTGGGATGAGAATGCTTTCTAAAAATGAGAGGCTGAGTAAAACAGGTCAATATTCTTAGATTAGATTAGATTACTTACAGTGTGGAAACAGGCCCTTCGGTACAACAAGTCCACACCGACCCACCGAAGCGCAACCCACCCAGACCCATTCTCCTATATTTACCCCTTCACCGAACACTGTGGGTAATTTAGCATGGCCAATTCACCTAACCTGCACATTTTTGGACTGTGGGAGGAAACCGGAGCACCCGGAGGAAACCCATGCAGACACGGGGAGAATGTGCAAACTCCACACAGTCAGTCGCCTGTGAGAGATAATCTCATTGAAACATGCAAATTTCTGAAGGGGTTCAACAGGGTCGACACAAAGATTGCCCCAATAGCTGGGTAATCTACTACATGAGACCATAGCCTTAGGATAAGATATTAAACACTGAGAACCAAAATATGGAGAAATGTTTCAAACCCAAAGATTAAGAGTCTTTGAAATTCTCTATCATGGAGGTTATCAAAGCTCTAATATTGAATATATTTAAGATTGCAAAAGAATAATTTTAAACTCTCGTGAGTTAAAGGAGTGGGCAGGAAAGAAGTTGAAGATCAGTCATGATTATATGGAGTGCCATAGCAGGCTCATGAGGTCATTTTGTGTACTCCTGGTTCCTTTCCTGCTCTGCCTTTCTTCTTGAGCATTGACCTAGGCATTTTCAGTCAAGACTCCACCTGCCCATCAACAAATAATATAGTATATCATGGTAACACTCCAAGAACCTTCCTTTTAGTACGCCTTGCAAGCTTAGATCACAACATAAAACAAGGGCTGATCCTAGTGTAATTAACAACTGAGCACCAGGGTCTCAGGTTTGATTCCAGCCTCGGGCGACTGACTGTGTGGAGTTTGCACATTCTCCCCGTGACTGTGTGGGTTTCTTCTGGGTGCTTCGGTTTCCTCCCACAGGTCCAAAGATGTATAGGACAGGTGAATTGGCCATGCTAACTTGCCCATAGTGTTAGGTGCATTAGCTAGAAGGAAATGGGATGGGGTGGGTTACTCTTCGGAGGGTCGGTGTGGACCTGTTGGGCCGAAGGGCCTGTTTCCACACTGTAGGGAATCTAATCTATAGTAAGTCATTAGTCTTCCAATTGTATTGTATGACAAGGCCATTGCCAACAATTGCAGTGCATATCAATTGATGTATTATTATGGTGATTGATAGATGAATGAACTAAAAACATTTCATTACAAAAGAAGGAATTGGTTCACTGAGCTGCTACATTGTCTCTAGAATTTAGAAGACTAAGGAGTGATCAGGTCAAAGTCTTCAAGGTATTAACTGGAAAAGACAGGATAAATAAATTATTTCCACTATTTGGGTTTCTAGAACTAGGGTACATAGTCTGAGAACGAGGAGCAGATTGTTCAGGAGAGGTGTGAGGAAACAATTCTACGTGTAAAGCATAATAGGTGCTTGCAATTCTATTTCCAAAACATTAGTGAATGCTACATCAGTTGTTAGTTTTAAATCTGAGACAGTCATGCAAAGGTACTAAGGGAAATTGGCCAAAGGCAATTAAATGGAGTTCGGCCACAGACCAGTCATGAACTCATTGAATGGTGGAGGAGGCTCAATGGCCTACTCCCGTTCCTGTATAAGTGAATCAGTGGGGTCCTAAAATGACATGTCTGACAACTGGCAGTGTTAAAAAGACCATGGGATGGATTTTGAAATTAGCTGACATTGTTTCTTTACTGATCGTACGATTTGTTTAATATTCTGAGGGGGTGCTTTGTGAAATTGCTCCACATTCCCAAAGGCATTTAGGAAATATTCTTCTACATTTAGTTATTTATCTGTATCACATCAGTTGCTTTCTATAGGTGCCATTTTTCAAGGTCACATCAGCACAGCAGCAATGATGCTCCTCATCTGTTAACATTGATCCTTATAATTTGAATTCTATTGCAGATGTTTTTTCAGCTCTTTTGAAGTAGATAACTATCATAGTATTACTTTGTTTTACTTAAAATCTGTTTCAAATACTCATTACGACCCTAACCTACCACCTTAGCTTTCCATTACAATGGGAAATTAAATTGTTGGCAATTTAGGTGCTACACATATAGTTTGAGAAAAGATGATCTTAATGATTTTCATTCCATTCAATATGATCCTAAATTATTGCACAAGCATACTCACACATGAAAATTATGCCTTAAGTGTAATTGAATTAATTATCTCAGCTGCTGTGATTTCTTGGCACGCAAAGACAAGAATTTGGAACAGAGTATTACTGCAGATCTAGCTATAAATCAGAATAAATTCTCTAGCCAGTTTACTACTAAAGACAGTGAGCAACACTAGGTATCTTTTCACACACAGTATTTCATGCATGAATTATGTTCAGACATGGTTTTAATTTTATATATTAAAGGCCCTGTGGTTCATCATGCTCATCCAATCAGTACCTTAGCGACAAAGGCTGACAAAATCTCAAGTTTTGTTTTCAGTCTGTGTTAATTCAGCTGATCCCAATCATTTAGTATAAATATTTTTGGATGAACTGGCAGAGAAACCCATCCCTTACTTAAAAAGGTCTTCAAAGCAAATCATAGAGGAGTTTACACCAGCACAGTTTCTGCCGCTTGTTGGATAGTGAACTTTCTTTGGAGCAACGTAGTGTTCGTCAAGGGCCTGATGCGGAGATGCATATTTGGTACAGTTAAAGCCATTGTGTCATGAAGGTTAGTGGCAACTTTCTCAACCTGGATATTCATTTTAGAAATAGGAAGCTTGAGCCAGAAACATTAGGCCACATGGGAATCATTTCAACAGAACAGATGTTCAGACATCTATTTTTCTAGGAGGCCTCAGGCTGAATGCTTGACTAAGCTCCAAGATTCATGAATAGATTTGTTCAGTAGAGTGCTTTGCTCACATGTTAAAATGGGACAATTGACTAAAGTTTCTGTTATTGATGCATTCTTAGCTATGCCTGATTAGTACTTTGTAGTTACAACAGCAACAGTTTCTTTCAAAGCAGATTTCTGAATGGATGTCTTCCTTCAATCTGCCTTTCATAACTTGCCATTGTTATTCGATGGCTCATTGATTCTGAGCAAATCACACACTGAATTGAGTGCAGATGAAGTGGTAACAGGTCAAGGAGGTGGTATGAGGTCATCAAAGTGGCATGGGCAGGACAATATAAACATAATTTTCAAAAGGTTTCCAAATTCAACCTATAGTTAATGAATCCTCTGAGGGATTGTGAGCTGTGAGTCTAAGAAAAGTTTGCCCAACTATAAAAATTGCACTGGGGTATGAGATGCTGACTCCAATAATATAACCAGTCAAGTTGAAGTGAGAGATGTGGTCTTACTACTCACACTCTTAATCCACACAATGAAAATTGCCAGCTGTATGAATGGGGATGCAATTACAGGAATCTGGTCCTGACTGTTCATTTCTAAAGACATTCAGCATCAGCCCAACTCCACAGAAACCTAGCCCTTCTAGCTTGCAAGAGTAGAAAAAAAGACATTAAAATAATTGAGTCTAGAAGTAAAAAAATGAAGAATGTTTCATCAACCAAAGAACTGAGATGGGGAGTAGAGGTGGGCACACTGGCAGAGATGTAAGTAGATAGTTTTGGCATTGGACAAAATATGAGCTTTGAAATTAAGCACAGGGCCAAGTAGAATAGCAAGGTTTGGTATGATCTGGTTCATTTGGAGGAGGAAGTGGGGAGAAGGGTAGAATTGTTAGCATGGAATTGTAATTTACAGTGAGGACTGAAAATGATGATTTTGACCTTCCTGTTCTTAAATTGAAGCAACATTTGATCTCATATAAATATTCAGTCAGCAATCAAGGAAACACTGAAAGGTGGTGGAGCAATCAACTTCAATAACAAGTTTCAGTACCAGAAATTGAGCTCTCCTGTTTTGTTGGAGTCCATTAAAAATGATAATAAGCTTCCACAGTGCAAGTGCTATGCAGAGACAAGGAGTCAAGCTCAGATTAGGGAAATGGAACAAACAAGTTTGCTTTAACAAACTCGCACAAGTTCAGATAAAGAACAGATTGACCAGAGAAGCAGTAATGGCAATTTTGAAAGGAAACATGCGAGATACGTGGAAGAAAAGAGGAATATAGAAATGAAATTTTGCAATGTAGGGGAGTTTTCACACTTGTCCCATCCCTTGTCATCAAAACAAATAGAATGCTTTCAATTATTACATAAGAAAATTACCCTTTCTCACAAGAATGGTCCCAGGAATGAAAAGCTTAAATGTATAAGGAATGTTTGAGAACTCTGGGTGTACACTCGATGGGAGTTTAGAAGGATGAGGGGGGATCGAATTGAAACTTACTGAACACTGAATGGTCTGGACAGAGTGGATATTGGGAAGATGTTTCCATTGTTAGAAGAGACTAGGGCTCGAGGGCACAGCTTTCGAGGAAAGGGAAGAGCTTTTAGAACAGAGATAAGGAGAAAAGTCTTCAGCCAAAGAGTGGTGAATTTGTGGAATTCACTGCCACAGAAGGTTGTGGAGGCCAGGTCACTGATCATGTTTAAGAAGGACATAGGATCCAAGGTAGAAAGCGGGAGAATGGAGTTGAGAAACTTATCAGCCATGATTGAATGTGGAGCAGACTCAATGGGCTGAATGGCCTAATTTCTGCTCCTATGTCTTATGTTCCTATAACTACCTAGAACCACCTCATAAACATGCTTTAAACAGAGGGCAAATGGCGATATAACAACATTGTTATTGGCACCGGACTAGTAATTCAAAGTAATTCATCATTCCTGATGAAGGGCTTATGCCCGAAATGTCAATTCTCCTGCTCCTTAAGTGCTGCCTGCCCTGCTGTGCTTTTCCAGCGCCACACTTTTGACTCTGATTTCCAGCATCTGCAGTCCTCACTTTCTCCTAGTAATTCAAAGGCCCAGGCTAGTGGTTTGTGGACACTACCATAGTAGGAAGTGAAGTTTGAATCAATGAAAATCCGAAACCAAAAAAAAAGCTAGCCTAATGGTGACCATATAGCAATCGCTGACTATTACTAACAAAAACCTACCTGTCATCTCTCTCTTTCTGCCATCAGTCCCTCTGTTGAACTCATGATTTATAGAACATAGAACAGAGAACACTACAGTGCAGTAGAGGCCCTTCAGCCCTCGATGTTACTCTGCCCTGTGAAACCAATCTGAAGCCCATCTAACCTACACTATTCCATTCTCGTCCATATGCCTATCCAATGACCATTTAAATGCCCGTAAAGTTGGCGAGTCTACAACTGTTGCAGGCAGTGCGTACCATGCCCCACTACACTCTGAGTAAAGAAACAACCTCTGACATCTATCCTAAATCCGTCACCTCTCAATTTGAAGCTCTTCCCCCTCATGCAATCCAGCACCACCCTCAAAAAAAGGCTCTCACTGTTTAACCTTCTGATTATTTTATATATCAATTAAGTCACCTCCCAACCTTCTTCTCTCTAATGAAAACTGCCTCAAGCCCCTCAACCTTTCCTCATAAGACCTTCCCTCCACACCAGGCAACATCCTAGTAAATCTCCTCTGAGCCCTTTCCAAAGCTTACACATCTTTCCTATATTGCGGTGACCAGAACTGCACACAATACTCCAAATGCGGCCACGCCAGAGTTTTATACAGCTGCAGCATGACCTCATGGTTCTGAAACTTGATCCCTCTACCAATAAAAGCTAACACACCATATGCATTATTAACAGCCCTATCAACCTGGGTGGGTACTTTGAGGGATCTGTGTACATGGACACTGTACATGGATCTATGTACATGCTCATCTACACTACCAAGAATCTTTCCATCCGCCCAGTATTCTGCATTCCCGTTACTCTTTGCACATGAATCACCTCACACTTTTCTGCATTAAACTCCATTTGCCACATCTCAGCCCAGCTCTGCAGCTTATCTATGTCTCTCTCTAACCTATAACATCCTTCGTCACTCTCCACAACTGTACTGAGCTTAGTATAGTCTGCAAATTTACTAACCCATCCTTCTATGCCCTCATCCAGGTTGTTTATATAAATGACAAACAGCAGTGGACCCAAAACAGATCCTTGTGGTACACCACTACTAACTCAACTCCAGGATGAATATTAGCCATTAACCACCACCTTCTGTCTTCTTTCAGTAAGCCAATTTCTGATCCAAACCACAAAATCGCTCTCAATCCCATGCCTCCATATTTTGTGCAGTAGCCTACCATGGGGAACCTTATCAAACGCCTTACTGAAACCCATATACACCACATCAACTACTTTACCCTCATCCACCTGTTTGGTCACCTTCTCAAGGAACTCAATGAGGTTTGTGAGGCATGACCTACCCTTCACAAAACTATCTTGACTAGTCCTAGTGAACTTAATCTTATCGAGATGATTATAAATCCTATTTCTTATAACCTTTCCTAACACTTTACCCACAACAGAAGTAAGGGTCACTGGTCTATAATTACCAGGGTTGTCTCTATTCCCCTTCTTGAACAAGGAAACAACATTTGCTATCCTCCAGTTTTCTGGTACTATTCCTATAGACAACGACAACATAAAGATCAAAGCCAAACACTCGACAATCTCCTCCCTAGCTTCCCAGAGATTCTTAGGATAAATCCAATCTGACCCAGGGGATTTATCTATTTTCACACTTTCCAGAATTTCTAACACCTTCTCTTTGTAAACCTCAATCCCATCTAGTCCAATAGCCTGTATCTCGGTATTCTCCTCGACAACATTGTCTTTTGTCTTTTTCCAGTGTGTATGATTTCTGTGTAAGAACCTCTCACAAGGCTGCATGTATTTGTCCAAGGTTTACTTTGCAGCTTTCCCATTTGGCATGGACCTTGCTAACCACTATTTGAACACAAGCAGCAGGATGAAGTACTTAAGGGACAACTAAAGGGCCTTCATTAGCCTCTGGTTAGGAACCACACCTCAATTCATTCTGCACAGGACTTAAATGGAAAGAATTAAGGCAGCAACAGGTTCTTTGCCTGAATCTTTGCCTCCAGTATTAGGTCAATTTGCATCTTTATCCATTCTCTGGAGGGTTAAATTTTACCTTAAGTCTTTATCTATAAAGAGAAGCTCAAAGCCATCAGTAACCCCTCAGTTTTGCTACTATCCAAATAAATTTTCTTTGCACTTGTATTTTGTTTTGACAAATATGAAGGTTAGAATTACACACAGTGTTCCAAAACTGAATTGACTGGTGTTCATAGAGTCATACAGTCCAGAAGAGTGTCTTCAGTCTTTCATGTCTGTACCATCAAACATACACTACTATCTACACTAATCCTATTTCCCACACTAGGCCCACAGCCTTATGTGTAATGACACTTCAGGTGCTCATCCATGTACTTTTTGAAGGTTGTGAGGTTAGTGTGTATTTAACATAAATAAATCCCAATGCTTTGGTAGTAATTTAATTGCTTTGTGAAGCTGTGCTCCTGTTTTTATTAACTTCTCTTGTATCCCTATATGCTTTTGTGTCCTTTTTTTTTAAGATATAGGTGCTGTTTCTATCTTTCCTAGCAAAGTGCATCATCTCAACATTTTAAAGTTGATTCGCTGCTTATATGCCCTGAATTACACAACATGTTTTGTCACGGACAAATCAGAAGCATCCCAGTTTGGCTCTGGTTTGGTGTCTCTTTTATTAAATTCAGGCATGCTATAGCTTAGCAGCTAAATGCAATTCAAGTTCTTGTACAAAGCTAAACCCAACGAAACAAAGTTTCAGCAGTCTCGAAGGAAGAATTAATTCAACCTTTCAAGATGCTGAGATGATGTTATGATGGGCATAACTTCCTTCATTTGTCAACAAAGTCATGGGTGATGCAGTTCAGGAGGTGACCAGTCTCCTGAAAGTTTCAATTTTTAATGACTTCCATTATTTCATCTCCTTGCTGCAATGAATACTGAAAGTGTGACCCTGCTCCTGCAAACTACTGCTCTGTTCCAGTCCCCATGATTTCCCTTTAAGATGCTTCTCCAGGCCCATGACAATCAGTTGTCTTACTAGATTTAACATCTTTCCACAAACATCATTAGTTAATGCAAATAAAGCTCAAACATGCATATTTATTGTGCCTCCCACTGACACCCCACACACTGTCAGCCTGATCTGTGCTACGAAGGATTTCCACCCTGTGAATTTAAAAGTACCAAAGAGAACCTTCAAAGTTAACTCTCGGGGTGGGGGGGGGGGGGGGGGGGGGGTGAGAGGTGGTGTCGGTGGGGGGGGGGCCTCGGGTGCATGATATAATATAAGAAAGTCCAGAGCTGATTGACTTTAATGAGACCAGAAATGAAGAACTTCATTTGCCAGGAGACATAGGAGAAACTTGGATTATTCTGTTTTGATCAGAAAAGGTTGAGAGGAAATTTAAGAGGTGTTCAAATGATGAAAGGCATTGATAAAATGGACAGGAAGAAACTGTTTCCACTGGCAGGAGGACTGTTAACCAGAGGATGCAGACTCACGATAATTGGCGAAAGAATCATTTGGGAAATAAAGAGAACTCTTTTTGTAGAATGAGTCATTGTGATCTAGAATACATTGTCTTAAAGGCTGTTGTATGGCTTCTTAAAATAGGAACAAAGTTACAGATCTATTAGAAAAGAGCAGGGAAGTGGAATTAATTGGATAGTTGTTTTCAGACAGTCAAAACACAGGCACAATAGGACAAACAACTCTCCTTCTGTGCTGCATGATTTCATGACATAATTTAACTTAGACAAGATTCCTCAGCAGTGATAAAGAAAAACAATGAGGGAGAACATTATAGAAGTAAGTTACAGCAAGTTAGCTGAGTCCTTGGACTTATTATCCCTTTGTGAAGTTAGACAGAAAGTATATCTTTGCACAGGCTAAGTCTATTAAAATGGATTTTTATTTCACTGCTTTGTTAATCGAGTGATGTTATTGAACCTTACACAGATGGATTGCTGAAGGCATAATCAAAGCTTTAAGGAGTTGCCTGTGGTTGTGTGTGTGCACATGCATGCAAAAAAGACCAATAGTTTCTAAAATTCTGACATGCGTGTCAGCACTGTGCATCCCACAAAAACAAACAGGTCTACTGAGGTTCATTTATTTTGAGCCAATCATTTCAGTTTTAAAATATCACCTTTTTGATAAATCTCATTTGGAAACCAAAATAAACTGACCTCTGTGTTCAAAAGAGTTTTCTGATTAAAAAAGCAAAAAGTGCTGGAAAAACTCAGCAGAACTGACAACATCTATAGAGGAAAACAGAGTGAACAAGTGCAGTGATTCTTCATCCGAACACAAAATAGCTGAGTAAGGTTGGTAATAATGCTGATAACTGGGGAATGAATAGAGTACTTGGAGACAGTGCCCAGAGAGAGAGAAAACAAAGGCGAGGTAAAGAGAGAGATTACATAGAAACACAGAAAATAGGTGGAGGAGTTAGCTAATAGGCTCTATGGGCCTGCACCACCATTTAATATGAACATGGCTGACCATGTAATTTTAGTATCTCACTCCTGCTTTCTTTCCATAATCCTTGATCCCTTTAGTTGCAAGGGCCATGTCCATCTCCCTCTTAAATATATCTAATGAACTTGCCCCAAAAGCTTCCTGTGGGAGAGAATTCTACAGGTTCACAACTCTGAGTGAAGAAATCCTTTCTCATCTCTGTTCTCTACCCCTTATTCTTAGATTGTGATCTCTAGTTCTGGACTTCCCCAACAATGGGAACATTTTTCCCGCATCGAGCTTGTCCAGTCCCATTAGGATTTTATATGTTTCCATGAGAGCCCCGTTACGCTTCTAAATTCCAGTGAGTACAAGCCCAGATGATCCAGTCTTTCCTCATATACCAGCACAGCCGTCGCAGGGATCAGTCTGGTGAGACTTTGATGGACTCAATAGCAAGTACCTTCTTCCTCAGACTATGGAGAGCAAAGTTTCACACAATACTCAAGGTATGGCCTCACCAAGGCCCTGTATAACTGCAATAAGACATCCCCACTCCGAAATTCAAATCCTCTCTCTATGGTGGCCTGGTGCCATTCGCTTTCCTCACTACCTGCTGCACCTGCATGCCAACCTTCAGCGACTGTTCCACCATAACACCCAGGTCTTATTTTTTCCTAAACTACCACCATTCAGATAATAGAGGAGACAGTGAGGACTGGAGATGCTGGAGATCAGAGCTGAAAATGTGTTGCTGGAAAAGCGCAGCAGGTCAGGCAGCATCCAAGGAGCAGGAGAATCGACGTTTCGGGCATGAGCCCTTCTTCAGGAATGAGGAAAGTGTGTCCAACAAGCTAAGATAAAAGGTAGGGAGGAGGGAGTTGGGAGAGGGGTGTTGGAAACACGATAGGTGGAAGGAGATCAAGGTAAGGGTGACAGGCTGGAGTGGGGGTGGGGTGGAGAGGTCAGGAAGAAGATTGCAGGTTAGGAAGGCTGTGTTGTGTTCGAGGGTTGGGACTGAGACAAGGTGAGGGGAAGGGAAATGTGGAAACTGGAGAAATCGGAGTTCATCCCTTGTGGTTGGAGGGTTCCTAGGCGGAAGATGAGGCGCTCTTCCTCCAGCTGTCGTGTTGCTATGGTCTGGCGATGGAGGAGTCCAAGGACCTGCATGTCCTTGGTGGAGTGGGAGGGGGAGTTGAAGTGTTGAGCCACGGGGTGGTTGGGTTGGTAGGTCCGGGTGTCCCAGAGGTGTTCTCAGAAATGCTCCACAAGTAGTTCCAGTTTCCTCATTTCCCCTCCCCCCACCTTGTATCAGTCCCAACCCTCGAACTCAGCACCGCCTTCCTAACCTGCAATCTTCTTCCTGACCTCTCCGCCCCCACCCCCACTCCGGCCTATCACCCTCACCTTGACCTCCTTCCACCTATCGCATTTCCAACCCCCCTCCTCCAAGTTCCTCCTCCCTACCTTTTGCCTGCTGGACACACTTTCCTCATTCCTGAAGAAGGGCTCATGCCCGAAACATCGATTCTCCTGCTCCTTGAATGCTGCCTGACCTGCTGCGCTTTTCCAGCAACACATTTTCAGCACCATTCAGATAATAATCGGCTTTCCTGTTTTTGCGACCAAAGTGGATAACCTCACATTTATCCAAATTATATTGCATTTGCCCTGATGAGTCTCAGGTAGACAGAATAGTGAAGAAGGCATTTACTAAGCTTTCCTTTATTGTTCAGATCATTGAGTTTAGGAGTTGCTAAGTCATGCTGCAGTTGTACAGGACATTGGTTAGGCCACTGTTGGAAATTTGTGTGCATTTCTGGTCTCCTTCCTATCAGAAGGATGTTATAAAACTTGAAAGGGTTCAGAAAAGATTTACAAGGATGTTGCCAGGGTTGGAGGATTTGAGCTACAAGGTGAAACTGAATAGGCTGGGGCTGTTTTCCTGGAGCATCAGAGGCTGAAGGGTGACCTTATAGAGGTTTATAAAATCATGAGGGGTATGGATAGGATAAATAGTCAAGGTCTTTTCCCTGGGGTGGGGGAGTCCAGAACTATGGGGCATAGGTTTAGGGTGAGAGGTGTAACATATATAGAACATAGATAGAACATAGAAGAATACAGCGCAGTACAGGTCCTTTGGCCCTCGATGTTGCGCCGATCCAAGCCCACCTAACCTACACTAGCCCACTATCCTCCATATGCCTATCCAATGCCCGCTTAAATGCCCATAAAGAGGGAGAGTCCACCACTGCTACTGGCAGGGCATTCCATGAACTCACGACTCGCTGAGTAAAGAATCTACCCCTAACATCTGTCCTTTACCTACCACCCCTTAATTTAAAGCTATGCCCCCTCGTAATAGCTAACTCCATACGTGGAAAAAGGTTCTCACGGTCAACTCTATCTAAACCCCTAATCATCTTGTACACCTCTATCAAGTCACCCCTAAACCTTCTTTTCTCCAATGAAAACAGCGCCAAGTGCCTCAGCCTTTCCTCATACGATCTTCCTACCATCCCAGGCAACATCCTGGTAAACCTCCTCTGCACCCGTTCCAGTGCCTCCACATCCTTCCTATAGTATGGCGACCAAAACTGCACACAATACTCCAGATGCGGCCGCACTAGAGTCTTATACAACTGCAACATGACCTCAGGACTCCGGAACTCAATTCCTCTACCAATAAAAGCCAGTACGCCATATGCCTTCTTCACCGCACTATTTACCTGGGTGGCAACTTTCAAAGATCTGTGTACATGGACACCAAGATCCCTCTGCTCATCCACACTACCAAGTATCTGACCATTAGCCCAGTACCCCATCTTTTGTTACTCTTACCAAAGTGAATCACCTCACACTTAGCTACATTGAACTCCATTTGCCACCTTTCTGCCCAGCTCTGCAGCTTATCTATATCCCGCTGTAACCTGCCACATCCTTCCTCACTGTCAACAACTCCTCCGACTTTTGTATCATCTGCAAACTTGCTCACCCAACCTTCTAACCCCTCCTCCAGGTTATTTATAAAAATGACAAACAGCAATGCTCCCAAAACAGATCCTTGCGGAACACCGCTAGTAACTGCACTCCAAGATGAACCTTTACCATCAACTACTACCCTCTGACTTCTTCCAGCCAGCCAATTCCTAATCCAAACCTTCAACTCACCCTCAATGCCATACCTCTGTATTTTTTGCAGTAGCCTACCATGGGGAACCTTATCATATAAAAGGGACTTAAGGGGCAACTTTTGCAAGTAAAGAGTGGTGTGTGCATGAAATGGGCTGTCAGTGGAAGTGGTGGAAGCTGGTACAATTACTACATTTAAAAGGCATCTGCATGGGTACATGAATAGGAAGGGTTCAGAGGGATATAGGCCAAGTGCTGGCAAATGGGACTGGAATAATTTAGGATATCTGGTCAGCATGGACGATTTGGACCGAAGGGTCTGTTCCATGCTGTACATCTCTATGACTCTATGAGAAGCCAAGAAAGAGATAAATGCTGAGGAGGGTGTGAACAAGGAGTGTAAATGGTTGAAAATGGGTTGGTTGTATTGTGCCCATACAAAACAGGAATTAGGGTTGTGGGGGTGGGTAATGAACATGGAGGAGGATGTTCACATTCTGAAATTGTTAATCTCAGTGTTGAGTCCTGAAGGCTATAAAGTAGCTTGCACTGAGCCTCACTGGCTTCAATCTTGACCAAGCGGAGGAGGGTGGTGATGGATGTGGGCAGTTCAGGCTTTCTCTCAAAGGAAGAAGAGAGTGCTCTATGACCTTCCTGAGGGGGCATGGACATGTGGAGGGATTGCCTGTCGATGGTAAAAAAAAAAGAGGTGGCTAGTGTCTGCAAACAGGAAGTTTTGAAGTGTATATAAAATATCAGACAAATTGTGGCTGTAAGAGGGAAGGGGCTGGGCAAGGGGAAAGAAAAATCAACTCAAGATAGAAAGAAATAAGTTCTGTAGGGCAGGAACAGGCTGAAACAAAGGGCCTGTTTGGTAGTCCTGTTAGTGGTTCTTGGGAGAAAGGTAAATGTGGGCTGTATGAAGTTGTGCCATCGGAAGCTGTGGAGGAGAGATCCCAAGATGAGATGAGGTTAATGACCTTTGTGGACACAATAGCTGGATGGTCAATGATGGAATCATGGTCCGGGGAACATAGAAGGAGGTGTCCAAGAGTTGGTGCTCAGCCTCTGTAATATAGAAGTCAATGTGCCAGGCAATAGCAGCACCAACCTTGTGGACAGGTTTGATTAAGAAACCAACTTGCAACAGCTATCTGGTTGCTCCTAGAAAAGTAGTACTCCTAAGCCTGTAGCTGAAGCATTGCTATGCTGGTTAGAAAGGAGAGATCATAGTTTGCCAACATATCTGTATACCTCAGTATGTCCTTGATCCTCAGAAAAATATTCCTGGAATTGGGTTCCAACAACCACCTTGAGCTGTATGTATTGAGGTCCATAAAATAATGAAGCATTCAGGTGTAATGCTCAGAGGATAAGAAGAGAGATCTTAAACTGTTTGATAAAAATTATATTGCCTTCCTTACATTTTCTTCAAATGGACTCTTGCTGGAATTTAAAAATGGCTACCATCAAACACACAATGGAACAGGTTGACTACTTCTGGAAATGTCCAGCTTACATCATCCTCTTGGGATGTACTAATTTTTGCATTGTATGAACATTCAGCCAAGCCAGCACAAAAGACCAGTGGACAAGATGGCTACCCCAGCCTGTTCTGAACAAAGGAGACCACTGAAATTCATTATTACTTGATTTTTAATGATTCCACAGTAACCTGTCCCAATGCAATTCAATCCAAAGTAAAGGCTTTCAAAGGAGTAATGAAAGTGCATTCCTTACTCGAACTACTCGCTAAGACCTTTGCTCACTTCACCCTTGCTTCTTTTGCAGGTCAATTTTAATTTATGCTCTCTTGTTCCTTTTATGAGTAGGAACAGATTCTCCCAATCTACTCTTTTTAGCTGGCTTATGATTTTGAAAACCTTTACCAAATCTCCACTCAGCTTTCTTCTCTCAGAGTAGAACAGTGCCAACTTCTTCAATCTACCCTCATAAATGAAGTTCCTCTTTCCTGGAATCATTCTTGTAGTCCAGTTCCACACACTCTCCAAATGCATTCACATCTTTCCTATAATGTGTTGCCCACAGCTGTGCAGGGAATTCGTTTAGTTCAGTTGGCTGGGTCATTAGTTTGCAGAGCAGTGTGATGCTTTGAGGTTACCATGAAGGTCTTTCTTTCTCAACCTCTTCCCTCACCTGATATCTGGTGGCCCTCAGGTTAAATCACCACCAGTTGCTTTTCTCTAATAGGAAAGCAGCCCCAATGGTCTGGTAAGACTATGGCGACACAACAACTATGCACAATTACTTCAGCTGAGGTCTAACCAGTTTTTTGTACAAATTAAACATCATCCCCTTGTACTTATATTCTACGCACCTATTAATAAAGCCAAGGACACTGTGGTTTATTAGCTGCTCTTTCTGTTTGTCCAGCTTCCTTCAATGATCTGCACACAGATCTGGCATTAGAATTTTCCTCCCAATTTTATATTGTTTTTCAATATTCCTCCCAAAGCATATCCCAAAGTTCTAAATTGGAGAAAGGCCAATTTTGACGGGATTAGACAAGAACTTTCAAAAGCTGATTGGAGGCAGATGTTCGCAGGTAAAGGGACAGCTGGAAAATGGGAAGCCTTCAGGAATGAGATAACAAGAATCCAGAGAAAGTATATTCCTGTTAGGGTGAAAGGAAAGGCTAGTAGGTATAGGGAATGCTGGATGATTAAAGAAATTGAGGATATGGTTAAGAAAAAGAAGGAAGCATATGCCAGGTATAGACAGGATGGATCGAGTGAATCCTTAAAAGGGTATAAAGGCAGTAGGAGTATACTTCAGAGGGAAATCAGGAGGGCAAAAAGGGGAAATGAGATAGCTTTGGCAAATAGAATTAAGGAGAATCCAAAGGGTTTTTACAAATATTTTAAGGACAAAAGGGTAATTAGGGAGAGAATAGGGCCCCTCAAAGAATCAAGGCGGCCTTTGTGTGGAGCTGCAGAAAATGGGGGAGATACTAAACAAGTACTTTGCATCAGTATTTACTGTGGAATAGGATATAGAAGATATAGACTGTAGGGAAATAGATGGTGACATCTTGCAAAATGTCCAGATTACAGAGGAGGAAGTCCTGAATGTCTTGAAACGCATAAAGGTGGATAAATCCCCAGGACCTGATCAGGTGTACTCTAGAACTCTGTGGGAAGCTAGAGAAGTGATTGTTGGGCCTCTTGCTGAGATATTTGTATCATCGATAGTCACAGGTGAGGTGCCGGAAGACTGGAGGTTGGCTAACATGGTGCCACTGTTTAAGAAGGGTGTTTAGGACAAGCTAGGGAACTATAGACCAGTGAGCGTGACCTCGGTGGTGGGCAAGTTGTTGGAGGGAATCCCGAGGAACAGGATGTACATGTATTTGGAAAGGCAAGGACTGATTAGGGATAGTCAACATGGTTTTGTGCATGGGAAATCATGTTTCACAAACTTGATTGAGTTCTTTTTGAGGAAGTAACAAAGAGAATTGATGAGGGCAGAGCGGTAAATGTGATCTATATAGACTTCAGTAAGGCATTTGACAAGGTTCCCAATGGGAGACTGATTAGCAAGGATAGATCTCATGGAGTACAGGGAGAACTAGCCATTTGGATACAGAACTGGCTCAAAGGTAGAAGACAGAGGGTGGTGGTGGAGGGTTGTTTTTCAGACTGGAGGCCTGTGACCAGTGGAGTGCCACAAGGACCGGTGCTGGGTCCTCTACATTTTGTCATTTACATAAATGATTTGGATGTGAGCATAAGAGGTACAGTTAGTGAGTTTGCAGATGACACCAAAATTGGAGGTGTAGTGGACAGCGAAGAAGGTTACCTCAGATTACAACAGGATCTGGACCAGATGGACCAATGGGCTGAGAAGTGGCGGTTGGACTTTAATTCAGATAAATGCGAGGTGCTGCATTTTGGGAAAACAAATTTTAGTAAGACTTATACACTTAATGGTAAGGTCCTAGGGAGTGTTGCTGAACAGAGACCTTGGAGTGCAGGTTCATAACTCCTTGAAAGTTGAGTCGCAGGTACATAGGATAGTGAAGAAGCCATTTGGTATGCTTTCCTTTATTGGTCAGAGTATTGAGTACAGGAGTTGGGAGATCATGTTGCAGCTGTACAGGACATTGGTTAGGCCACTGTTGGAATATTGCACGCAATTCTGGTCTCCTTCCTATCGGAAAGATGTTGTGAAACTTGAAAGGGTTCAGAAAATATTACAAGGATGTTGCCAGGGTTGGAGGATTTGAGCTATAGGAAGAGGCTGAACAGGCTGGGGCTATTTTCCTTGGAGCGTCGGGGGCTGAGGGGTGACCTTATAGAGGTTTACAAAATCTTGAAGGGTATGGATAGGATAAATAGATAAAGTATTTTCCCTGGGATTGGTGAGTCCAGAACTAGAGGGCATAGGTTTAGGGTGAGAGGGAAAAGATATAAAAGAGACCTAAGGGGCAACCTTTTCACTGAGGGCGGTATGTGTATGGAATGAGCTGCCAGAGGAAGTGGTGGAGGCTGGTACAATTGCAACATTTAAGAGGCATTTGGATGGGCATATGAATAGGAAGGGTTTGGAGGGATATGGGCCGGGTGCTGGCAGGTGGGACTAGATTGGATTGGGATATCTGGTCAGCATGGATGGGTTAGACCAAAGGGTCTGTTTCCATGCAGTACATCTCTACGACTCTATCACTTCTCACTTCTCAGTACTGAACTTCATCTGCCACCATTTCACCAACCTGTCAATGTCTTTTGAACACCACACTTTCCTCCTCACATTTTGCAATTGTTCCAAATTGTGCGTCATTGAAACTTTACCTGGCACACCGAGATCCAATCATTAATATGCATCAAAAAAAGCAATGGCCCCAATATTAACCTCTAGATAACTCAAGTACAAATCTTCCTCAGCCTAAAAAATATCCATTGATCATTACTCTCTGTTTCCTATCACTCAGCCAATTTAATATCTAATGTTGTAGCCAATGCTATCTTTGGAATGAGACAGATAGAGGAGTCCTATGAAGCAGGTGGCTAGAGTTGGAGACAACCTAGAAAGGAGGTACAGGAAAAGGAGATAGACTTGGGAGGGAGAAAAAGGAAGGTGATGGTCTTGGGAAGGAGGAGAAAGAACTTTGGTAGGGAGATGAGAGAGATCAGATGGGGAAATGCTGATAAGTAAGTATTAATCAGAAGAGTAAAGGTGCAGGACAAAATTAAGTCTGGTTGCAGAGAGGATGGAGGATTACCATGGGGTAAATTGTAGTCAAGATTAGAGTGGTGCTGGAAAAGCATAGCAGGTCAGGCAGCATTCGAGGAGCAGGAAATTCGATGTTTCGGGCAAAAGCCCTTCATCAGGCCTCATTCCTGATGAAGGGCTTTTGCCCGAAACATCGATTTTCCTGCTCCTCAGATACTGCCTGACCTGCTGAGTTTTTCCAGCATCACTCTAATCTTGACTCTAATCTCTAGCATCTGCAGTACCCACCTCCACCATGGGGTAATGTGTAGCTAAGTACAGGACTTCAAAATTATTCCATTCTAATATTGTACCTCATATACCAAATTAAGGCTAATATCAACTTAGAGCTATTCAAGGTGAGTAAATCAGATCTGTGCAGCTTACCAAAGATGATAACACTAAGCTTTCTGCTTATTTGTATGCAAATTTTATTACCAATTTGGCAACTGTCCCATTAAGTATCTGCTAGCATTAAACATGCAGCTTAGAAGGTTCCTAAGTGAAGCCACTGTGAAGTCAAAATGATGTGAAACCCCCTCCTGGAACTGATACTACACTTTCTTGCCTAAATAGAATTCGGATTATTGAACATCAGAATTACGCATCAAATGAGAAGCCAATAAAATTTCACATGAAAGAAAATAAGACATTATAAATGGCATGTTACCGAGTTTGGAAAATCAATCTTTACTGCATCAGAACCTTTCCCATCAAATGAAGACTTTCTATCTATTTCCTTTGTTATATACACACCCTAAGATATACGAAAGATATCAAATATACATGTTTTTTCTTATGCCGTTCATCTTTAAATTTGCTTTTTTAGTGCTATTCAGTGTGATATTGCATTGGCGTTTATTTGCTAGTATCTGGAATGGTTAAAAAACATGTTTCGGAATTTGGAATTCATGTATGTAATTCAGAATACAGTTAAGAGATAAGAAAATGGTATCTATGCCATATGTATCCTCATTGGAGAGTTAGACAATGGACCAGGCAAATTACTGCAATGATTTTCCACTGTCTTCTAAAGGATGGCTGACCAAGAGTTTCTCCTTCTCTTACTGCCCGACATGATACCATAAGCTTTAAAGTCTGATAATCATCATATTTGACCATGTTACAAATACATTTTCCATTGTGAACAAGTTTTGGTCTTGGTTTTGAAACTGGAATTTCTAGCCCAGAGATAGCAAGGCTAAAACTGTGCCACAATACCTCCCTATCTATAACAGAGGGATAGGTAAATATGACACACAGAGTAAACAACAATAAACAAATAAAGATCGGTCAATAGGATATACAGAATAGATAGGTAAATACGATCTTTAGAATCCAAATAGGCAGACAGGATATATGGAATACAGACTAAGTTGATAGTATTTATAGAAATAAGATGCGTAAAGATTAGTATTGTAGATTGTATCAAAGCATTAGTCAGTAACACAAAACTCAGGGGGTGATTCTTCCAATGGATCAACTATTATGAAATTCATCAAAAGACAATTAAATGCATCTTACAATTAGCAGTAATTTACCATAAATTGACAAGAAATGGATGCTCCAGACCCTGCATAACCTGCAACTCTTTAAATACATTCCGCACTTCATTACGTTCTACACACTGCTGCTTGTTCATGTACTTCATGGCGTACATCTTCTTTGAGTCTTTCTTCTGTACAATGCAGACCTGGAAATCACAAACAAAATATAATTAAAGAAAGTGAGAGATAGCTCTGGGTGAATGCACTAAAATACAAATCAGGAAGATGGGTAGCTTGTGCCCAACTGAAATCCATAGAAGCTGGGGCAACACATACTAATTACTAAATAAAAACGAAAGAACTGATTGATTCTGATTTCTCTCCACAGATGCTGCCAGCCCTGATGAGCTTTTCCGGCAATGTCTGATTTTGTTTCTGACCTACCAATTACTACCCATTTCAGATTACTAAAGAACAAAAGCCATTAATGGTTGGAAATTGTCTTTAACAAGAGTAAAATTTGATAAGTGATTGTTGATCTGAGTCCATCAGTTTCTCTCTGGGTGGGTTACATCAAATTCATTCCTGCTTCGTCTCCAGTCAGAGCCACTTCCTCTGGAGCATTTACAACAATTTATACCCTATTGCTCCTTCCATCAAGAGTTAATTAAAACTTTCTCTTTTTAGGTGCAGGAATTAAATCTCAAAGATTAGTCAGTTCAGCATGTCAACTATTAAAAGAAAATAAGGATTCAAAGGGGCCTTGCAGCTGAATGTCTATCTTTGCTTCCTCTGAGCTCTCAACTCTGAGTTGGGAAGCCCTCAATGAGAAGGTTATGTGGATTGCGTATTTTTTTAATTCACTCACTGCACATGGGTATTGCTGGCTGACTAGCATTTATTGCCATTCCTTAGTTACATCGAGAAGGTGGTGGTGAGCTGTCTCCTTCAACTGCTGCAGTCCTTGAGTTGTAGGTAGATCCACAATGCCTGCAGGCTGACAATTCCAGGAGTTTGACCCAGCAACAGTGAAGGAATGGCAATATATTTCCAAGTCAGGATGGTGAGTGGGCTTGGTGAGGAACTTGCAGGTGGTGGCGTGCTGCCTTTGTCCTTCTAGATCGAACTGCTTGTGGGTTGAAGAGTGCTGTCTATGAATCTTCGGCGATGTAGACCATAACGCTGCAATTGTATGTTGGTGGCTGAGGGAGTGGATGCATGTGGATGTGCTGCCAATCAAGTGGGCTGCTTAGTCCTGGATGGTGTCAAGCTTCTCAAGTATTGTTGGAGCTGCACTCATCTACACAACAGAGAGGTATTCCATCATGTTTCTCACCTGTAACATGTAGATGGTGGATCGGCTTTGGGGAGTCAGAAGCTGAGTTACTCATCGCAGCATTCATAATCTCTGACCAGCTCTTGTAGCCATAATAATTATATGCCAAGTCCAGCTGAGTCTCAGGTCAATGGTAGCCCCAAGGAAGCAGTTTGTGGGGAATGCATTGATGGTGGCACCTTTGAATGTCAAGGGGCGATGGTTAGATTGTCTCTTATTGGAGATGCTCATTGCCTGGCATTTGTCTGGTGCAAATGCTACTTACCTCTGGTCAGCCCAAGTCTGGATATTGTCCAGATCTAGTTCTGCTTGAACATGGACTGCTTCAGTATCAGGAATCCTGAATGGTGTTGAACACTGATGCTTGTCCCGCACAATGAACATCTCCACTTCTGACCTTATGATGGATGGAAGGTCATCGATGAAGCAAGTGAAGATTGTCAGGCCTAGGACACTACCAATAAGACCATAATGTATAGGGGCAGAATTAGGCCATTCAATCATGGCTGATAAGTTTCTTATTCCCATTCCCCTGAACCGTAATCCTTGATCCCCTGACCAATTGGGGACATCTCTCTGTGTTAATTACACTCAATGACCTGGCCTCCACAGCCCTCTGCTCCGCAGAATAATCACTCTCTGGCTGAAGAAATTCTTCCTCATCTCAGTTCAAAAAAGTCATCCCTTGATTCTGAGGCTATGCCCTCGGTCCTAGTCTCTCTTACTAGTGGAAACATCTTCTCCACTCTATCCAGGCCTCCAAGTATTCTAAATTTCAACTGATCCTCCCATATCCTTCTAAACTCCATTGATTACAGATTCTAGGTTCTCAACCACTTATATGACAAGCTATTCATCCCCAGGATCTTTCCTGTAAACCTCCTCTGGACCCCCTCCAAGGCCAGCAGATCCTTCCTTAGATATGGGGCCCAAAAATACTCACATTATTCCAAATGATGTCTGACTGGAGCCTCATGCAGCTTCAGCAGTACATCTCTGCTCTTGTATTGTAGTCCTCTTGAAATGAATGTTCATGTACCTTGAGAAACTCCTGCAGAGATGTCCTGGAGCTGAGATTACTGACCTCCAACAACCACAACCATCTTCCTGTATACCAGGCATGATTCCAGCCACCTTGTTTGCTTCCTGATTTCCACTGATGCTAATGTTGCAAGGGCTCCTTGGTGCCACACTCCGTCAAATGCAGCCTTGGTGTGAAGGGCTGTCTCTCTCACCTCACCTCTGGAATTCAGCTCTTTTGTCCATCGTTGAACCAAAGCTGTAATGATGTCAGGCGCTGAGCGGCCTTGGCGGAACCCAAACTGGGTGGCAGCGAGCAGGTTATTGCTGAGCAAGTGCTGCTTGATAGCATTGTTGATGAAAGCTTCTATCACATTACAGATGATCGAGAGTAGACTGTTGAGGTGGTAATTCACTGGGTTGAATTTGTCTTGCTTTTTGTGAACAGGACATACCTGGTCAACTTCCTATATTGCCAGGTAAATGCCAGTCTTGGAGCTGTACTGGAACAACTTGGCTAGGGAGCAGCAAGTCCCGGAGCACAAATCTTCAGTACCATTGCCAGAATGTTATGAGGGCCCACAGGGTTTTCAGTATCTAATGCATCCAACTGTTTCTGGATATCATTTGCAGTAAATTGAATTGTCTGAAGACTGGCATGTATGACGCTAGTGATCACTGGAGGAGGCCAAGGTGGATCATCCACTCGACATTTCTGGCTGAAGATTGCTGAGTTGTTTCAGCCTTATCTTTTTTACACTGAGGTGTTGGGCTCTTCTATCACTAAGGATAAGGATATTTTCAAGCCTCCTCCTCCAGCGAGTTGTTCAATTGTCCACACCATTCGTGACTGGGTGTGGCAGGACTGCAGAATTTAGCTTCAAACTGATGGTTGTGGAGTCACTTAGCTCTGTCTCTCACTTGCTGCTTATGCTGTTTGGCATGCAAATAGTCCCTGGTAATTTCATCAGGATGGCAAAGTGAGGACTGCAGATGCTGGACACCAGAGTTTAGATCAAAGTGATGCTGGAAAAGCACAGCAGGTCTGGCAGCATCTGAGGAGCAGGAAAATCGACATTTTGGGCAAAAGCCTTTCATCAGGAATAGAGTTTCACCGGGTTGACAATTTTTCTTATAAGTTTGCCTGGTACTGCCCCTGGCATGCCCTCTTGCACTCTCCATCGAGCCAGGGTTAATGTGGAAAAGGGTGAGAGGATTCACTTTGGAAGGAGTAACAGAAATGTAGAGTATTGGGCTAATGATAAGATGTTTGGTAGTGTAGATGAGCAGAGAGATTTTGGTGTCCACGTATATAGATTCTTGAAAGTTGCCACCCAGGTTGATATGTTAACTTTTATTGGGAGAGGGATTGAATTTCAGAACCATGAGATTGTGCTGCAGCTGTACAAAACTCTGGTGCGGCCACATTTGGAGTATTACATATAGTTCTGGTCACTGCATTATAGGAAGGATGTGGAAGCTTTGGAAAGAGTTCAGATGGAGTTTACTAGGATGTTGCCTGGTATGGAGGGAAGGTCTTACGAGGAAAGGCTGAGGGAGTTGAGGCTGCTTTCATCAGCGAGAAGAAGGTTGAGAGGTGACTTAATTGAGACATAGAAGATAATCAGAGGGTTAGATAGGGTGGACAGTTGACAGCCTTTTTCCTCGATGGCAATGGTAAGCACGAGGGGACATAGCTTTAAATTAAGGGGTGACAGATAAAGGACAGACGTCAGAGGTAGTTTCTTTATTCAGAAAGTAGTAGGGGTGTGGAACTTTAAGGGAATTTAAATGGTCATTGGATAGGCATATGAATGAGAATGGAACAGTGTAGGTTGGATGGACATCAGATTGGTTCCACAGGTCAGTGCAACATAGAGGACTGAAGGGCCTGTACTGTACTGTAATGTTCTATGTCTGCACTTTCTAAACTCCTGGCTAGATGGCGATAGTTGTGTGGGGGCATGCCAGACCATGAGGTTGCAGATTGTGCTATAGGTACAGTTCTGCTGCTGCTGATGGCCCACAGTGTCTCATGGATGTCTAGTCTTGAGTTTAGATTAGATTAGATTACTTAGATTAGATTACTTACAGTGTGGAAACAGACCCTTCGGCCCAACAAGTCCACACTGCCCCGCCGAAGCGCAACCCACCCATACCCCTACATTTAACCCTTACCTAACACTACAGGCAATTTAGCATGGCCAATTCACCTGACCTGCACATCTTTGGGCTGTGGGAGGAAACCGGAGCACCCGGAGGAAACCCACACAGACATGGGGAGAACGTGCAAACTCCACACAGTCAGTTGCCTGAGGCGGGAATTGAACCTGGGTCTCTGGCACTGTGAGGCAGCAGTGCTAACCACTGTTGTTAGGTCTGTCTGAAGTCTGCCTCATTTAGCAGTGATAGTGCCACACAACACAATAGAGGGTATTCTCAATGTGAAGCTGGGACTTTGCAAGAACTGTGCAATCGTCATTCTTACAAGCACTCACGGACAGATACATCTGCAAACGGCAGACTGGTCAGAATGAACTTAAGTATGTTTTTCCCTTTTGTTGGTTCCCTGAACCAACTGCCGCAGACCAAGCCTAGCAGCTATGTCCTTTAGAACCTAACCAGCTCGATCGGTAGTGGACATGGGGGGAATATCTTATCCAGAGTACATTTTGTACTCTTTTCACCCTCACTGCTTCCTCCAAGTGTTGTTCAACATGTTAGAGTACTGATTCATCAGCCAGGGGAGGGAAGTATGTGGTAATCAGTAGGAAGTTCCCTTGCCTCTGTTCAACCTGAAGCCATGAGATTTCATGGTGTTCGGAGTCAGTATTGAGGGCTCCAGGGCAACTCCCTCCGATCTGTATATTACAGGGACAGGACATATTCAGCATTTGGTGATGTTGGTATTTGGGACATTGTCTGTAAGATGTGATTCCATGAGTATGGCTATGACAGGCTGTTGCTTGATTCGCCTGTGAGATACCTTTCTCCATTTTGGCACTAGCCCTCAGATATTAATAAGGAGGACTTTGCAGGGTTGACAGGACCATTTCTGTCATCGTCTTTTCTGGTGCCGAGGTCTCTGCCAGGCAGTTAATACCGTTTCATTTCTTTGTTAAAACTTGATAGCAATTGATATAATTGCTCGGCCATTTCCAAGGGCAATTGAGGGCTGTGGGTCTGGAGTCAGACATATGCCAAACCAAGTGAGGATTGCAGATTTCCTTCCCTAAAGGACATGAGTAACTTGGTTGGGCTTTTCCAACAATTGTCAATGGTTTCATGTTCATCAGTACATTCTGAATTCTAGAAATTTTTATTGAATTCAAATTCCATCATTTGCTTTGGCAGAATTTGAACCTGTGTCCCTGGACTAACATTCTAGCATTAAGACCAGCAGGCCATTGTGTCCACAGGTTAGATGGAGAAGAATGTGAGGATGCTCGCCTACTGTATAAACACTAGTTGGGTGGAACCTTTTATTTCTGGGCTGTCTGATTCAACATGACAATTGAGATCCTAGGACTCTGAGCGAAGAAATGTTGTATTGAATTTGAAATGTTAATGTTGATTCTCTCCCCAAAGATGCTTCCAGTCCTGTTAAGTTTCTCCAGCATTTTGATTAGATTAGATTCCCGACAGTGTGGAAACAGGCCCTTCAGCCCAACAAGTCCACATCGACCCTCCGAAGAGTAACCCACTTCCCTCTGACTAATGCACCTAACACGATGGGTATTTTAGCATGGCCAATCCACCTGACCTGCACTTCTTTGGAATGTGGGAGGAAACCGGAGCACCCAGAGGAAACCCATGCAGACATGGGGAGAAGGTACAAACACCACATAGACAGTCACCCAAGGCAGGAATCGAACCTGGGTTCTTGGCATTGTGAGGCTGCAGCGCTAACCACTGAGCCACCGTGCCACCCACCCGCTGTGCTGCTCACGGTTCTTGAAATATCCAGGTTATATGAAAAATAAGGGCAATGAGACTAATTGGATTGGTTAACCAAAGAGGCAACAATCCTTACTATGGCCGGATATAACAGATAAATAACCTCTAGCCTTTTGCTAGAATGTTCTAGTGCAAAATCCACTGCTTTTTGGATCCTGTATGATCACAAGTATCTTTATTGTTATAAAAACATGTTCTTGCTGGGAGAGGAGAAAGCAATGTCTAGATCATTATCCCTTAAATCTCCTGTCTGTAAAGTTTTGGAATGTAATCATATATAATCCCCTTTTATTATTAGATTGTAGTTTAATGCTGATATTGCTACTCTATAGTTTCACTACTTCCATGTTATTCCTCCTCTTAGAATGGGCAAAAAGGAGAAAGGACCTTTTCACAGTTCTATGAGTTTATCTCCAAAAACCGATTACTTACGTATTTGTTGTTTGTAAGATTTCATTGTTGCTTTAGCCTACAAAAGATCAAATTCAATAATAATTGAGCATTTTAAGAGCCTCAGGACAAACTTTTTGGCTTTAAAGTTGATAAATGTAGTTGATTTAATGAATGGCCTTGTTATTGATGTTAAAGAATTCTTCTTTTCTATCTTTTTGGGAAGTACTCCACAATTTAAGTTCATTTCAGTTCATTACAATTGGGTACAATTGCCCTTATAGTTCATTATTTATTCTCTAGCTATTGTCCACAGCATTAATCCATTGTTTTGCTTCTGCTATTGTCACACTTTTTGTTCAAATTACACATTTCACAGTACGGAATTTTTAGAAATGATGCAATTCAAAAACACTTTATGGCTGAATTATCCCTAAATAATGGAAAACACAATTACAAAGGACATCCCAATACAACCAGAATATAAAAGGCATCACAAGCCTTTCTGTACATTTGCTATTAGTCCGTGACCCATCTCAAATAAACTCTGGGTCTATACTTGGTGGAGTTAAGGGGGTATCTAATTGAAACTTACAGAATACTGAATGCCCTGGATGGAGTGGAGTTTGGAAAGATGTTTCCAATGGTAGGAGAGACTAGGACCAGAGACACAGCCTTAGAGTAAAGGGAAGACCTTTTAGAACAGAACTAAGGAGACACTTCTTCAGCCAGAGGGTGGTAAATCTATGGAATTCCATGCCACAGAAGGCTGTGGAAGCCAGGTCATTGAGTGTATTTAAGACTGAGATAGATAGGTTCTTGACTAAAAAGGGGATCCAGGGTTATGGGAGAAGGCAGGAGAATGGGGTTGAAAAATGGGGTTACCAGTGGCGATTGAATGGTGGAGCAGACTCGATGGGCTGAATGGCCTAATTTCTAGGCAAAAGTGAGGTCTGCAGATGCTGGAAACCAGAGTTTAGATCAGAGTGGTGCTGGAAAAGCACAGCAGGTCAGGTAGAATCCGAGGAGCAGGAAAATCGACGTTTCAGGCAAAAGCCCTTCATCAGGAATGGCCTAATTTCTATTCCTGTATCTTACAGTCTTTAACCAAGACCTACCAAAAATGGAAGTTGAAAACATTTTGTTCTCTCCATTTGTTTAGAGGGTCATGAAGAAATTATGAGAATCTTATCATAACTTTGGTTGCAATCTTGGCCAAAGTTATTTTCCTGATTCTCTCGAACACAGAAAGAGAGCATTCAGGACAATTGTTTTTTGCTGGTACTCCACCTGAGCCTCCACCTATCACATTTTCATCATATCTCATCAGAATACATTTCTACTTCTTTCTCCCTCCTGTACTTACTTCTTTCTTCAGGCAATGACTCCTAAGAAAGAAATACAGAGAAATGATCTAATGTCATCAAAGTGTTGAGCATAATTTTCTCATCTCTTTAAAAAAAAGCTAAGGGGAGGCTGCATTCGAATAATGACATACAATATAAAAGATATATGAGGGGGCACTCATTGGGTACTCGCTAACAGTGTTGATAGAGAAATGGACCTGAATCTCATGATCTTCCACTTCTTTAGTTCAGAGGCAGATAATCAGCTGCAGAAAGTTTGTGATTTCCCAACCTATACTTTCTGTAAGCCACACTGATTGGGGGCTGTTATGAATGTGGCTGTATTCCTATTTCATTGGTAAACAACCAGTTTCTTTGACTTTCCAACTTTGTGTCATTTACACATGGAGCTATAGGAAAGATGCCGACTACTTGTGTCCATAAAGGTGGCCTACTGACTTCTGATACATGCCTGATGAATTAATGAAAGTGGTTTTTGCAAAATGACTGTGCATTCTGGCGAACATCCAGGGGATATATTCCCTTTAGGAAGAAACAATTTCATAACAATGCATTATTCATGGACTCGGAAGATGTCATCTTGGCCTCAACATACAGTCTAATTAATTTCAAACAATGTTCTCATTCCTCTATTAGAAATCTGCTGAGAATACAACTCAATTTTAATTTCTCTGGCTTGCTTTCGATCTATGTTTTTGGCTGCTCTTCCTGCGCAGACTTTTGCTGAAATAAAGTTCCACACGCATCCTCCATCCACCATCATGATTTTTTTTATTCACTCACAGGACGTGGGCATCACTGGCTGGGCCAACATTTATTTTTCCATTACTAGCTGTGGTGCACTGCCTTCTTGAACGGCAGCAGTCTATGTGTGGGAAGTCCAGTTTTGTTTCTTTCTTCAGACTTTGCAGAAATTGTTACAAATGAATGGCTTGCTCAAGTAATTAAGAGTTAATCATTTTGCTATGGGTCTGGAGTCACATGCAGACCAGACCAAGTAAGAATGACGGATTCCCTTCTCTAAAGGGTTTAGTGAACCAATGGGGTTTTCCAATGATTAACAGTGGCTTCATAATTCCCATTAGTCTTTTAATTACAGATTTTTTTTATGGGATTCAAATTCCACCAGCTACCATGGTGGGATTCCAACTCATGTCCCAAGAACATTAGACTGTTAATTGAGAAACCTAGGTAACCAATAATGCTACTTGGTCATCACCTCCCCATATGATCACTAAATAGGCAACAATGGCAAGTTATTATAGATAAGAGATATTAGTTCCAGTTTGATCTTGACCCTGTTCATATTCAAGCTGGGATGTCAAAATCTAGAAATCTACTGTCAGGCCCTGCTGACAAACAAATAATCAGGTCCAGGGTGGTTGAAGGTTCAAGTGTGTGAGCATCATGTTGCCTGGTAATCCACATTATGGTAGCATTACGCACCAGTGAGATTGCATAACTCCCTAGTTGCATGTTCAACGTGAGTAGCAAGCGCAACGCACAGCTAGCTTACCATTCTGAAAGATAGCCTCGTCCCTTAAAGGAGAGCTGCTCTTATGTAACAGAAGCTCCTGCAACTGCCAAGGAGTGTTTGGCTGCAAGGAACTAGATGGCAGATGGAGCAGTAGGGCAGGGAGGGCAGAGATTTTCAAATGTTGCACTGGAAGCCTTAGTGATTCAGGTGGAAAGGAGGAGAGATGTTTTGTTTCCACAGGTGCCAGGAGCCTCTTAAGACACACCAGTAGGAGGGAATGGGTGGCACAAAGAGGCCAATTCCCAGACAGACAATTCATTCTCCAAAGAAAACTTGGCTGTAGTGCTAGATAAAGTTCAATGAGCTCTTACGGTCAGTGAATACATCATGAAGTGATGTCTCCTGTCCAACCTCTCACTCCACTTAATAGTACCTTCACTCATCCATCTGCAATAAGGACTCATGCCTAACAATCAGATACTTCACCCAAAGAAACTAACTAATGCTGTCAGCCTCGCAACAGACTGATGTTTCCAAATGCCTTTGATTATGCAGCTATGTCAAAAGCATCACCCAAACACAATATATGACAGTCCCTGACATTGTTTCCCTGTTTTTTACAGGCAGCTCATAACCACGGGTTACAACCAGAACCTGGTGAGGACAGCCACACTTGTAGGTCTGGAAACCACTGGACATCATGATGTTTTGCACCATGGAGATAGCTGTCATTGAAGTAGCTGTATTTGGTATTGTTGAAGGCATTCAAAATGTGCTGAGTTCCAATTCCTTACATGAAGGCTCCTTCTTTAAAATGTGTCGCATCTTGCAATCCTTCTGGAAGTATATGCTCCACTTAGGGTGATATTGGACCTCTTGCTTGCCATTCTAATCGTCCTGCCTTACACCAGTACTCCCCCATTATACTTGTACTTTCAGATACCCAAAAACATCTACCTAGCCTGCCACCGCAGCCTCATCATGAAGTGCAATATTGAACAAGATCTCTGATGAAGAGGCACTGTCACTTCATCTGATGCTTGCAGCTCTCAGCTCAAGACACTGGCACCATGTAAATGAGCCACTGGGTACAAGTGTGTTGCAAGTAAGGAGAAAATGGAGTTTGTGCACTAATTCCCCAGACGACGAGCTCACGTATAAATTCTGCTGTGAAGGACTCGGATGATAATTTCATTGAAGGAGCATACAGGAGAACCCTGATCCTGATGGACATAAGGACTCAGATGTTTGAGGTGAATTGGTAGACAGCCAGAGCTTTCTCACTGTCAAAGAAAATGAATAATTTGGCACAACAATTTGGTTTCAGCTTCTACTGTAACACGAGTAACAAGAAATCACCCAAAAGTTCAGTGTTGTAGTAGAAGCTCAGAACAAGATAATGAGAATCTGAAGATGAGTCAAAGTGCTTTGGTGGCCTCAGCAAGATGCTGCATTGATGTGGACCTGGAAAATGATCAAGCCTTCATTTTTTTGTCAAGCAAAAGCTTTTTTTAGTGGTACAACATAACATTGTTCTTATTCTAAAATTGATATGTATTAAAGATGCAGAGATCAAGTATAACATGACTTACTGCAAAGGTTCACAGTTTGAGTCTACTTTCAGTGTGACAGACTGGCTTGTGAAAGGAGATTAACACATAGAGAAATACTAGAGGATTCATTAAGAGGATGGCTTTCTTCTACTACTTATTGGCATTTGCAGTCAATTCTCTCTGCCTTTCTGCAAGTAGGGGATTGCATTCTTAATGGGTTACTTATACACTGAAAATAACAAAGTATGCCTTTCTACTGCATAGCTACATGCTCACATACAGATGGAAATGGTTTATAAAGTACAGCTGCTTTCATATTTATGGGATGGTATTTTAGTTAGGTAAGTACAAGTTAATTAAGATCTGGAAGGTCATGCCTCTAACTCAGAACTGAGGCAGCCAAACTTTAAAAATGGATGTGATTCCAGGATTCTTGGACAAGAATATGAGCAAGTAACAACAATCCAGGTTTGTTCAATATATCATTGCAGTTGCATGACACTGTAATTTCATACTATAAATTCTGTGTCGTATGGTCTTATGCTCCACAACCGCCTGATGAAGGAGCAGTGCTCCGAAAGATAGTGTTTCCCATTTTACCTGTTGTGTGATTTTTAACTTTGTGCACCCCAATCCAACAGTGGCTCCTCCACGTCATGCACAGCAAATCTCATCAACTCCAATTCACCCACCACACACACATCCTATCCCACCCAGCACTATTTCATGGAGTCAGATCCTTTTTAATAGCCCAAATAGTCATATTTGGAAAATGAACATACTTGTCACGTGGACCTTTTTTTCTGAGCTATACACAGAGGTTGGATCAGTACGGGTTATTTACAAGTTAATCTGTTTTTTTCCTTCTCGTGTTTGACATGCTTCATGATGCATTGCACTTCAGGGGAGTTGTGATCCATGAGGAAGCTTGAATACGGAGTCAGGAATATCTTGACAAGAATTTTCGAGGGGTGATGCCTACTTCACATATTATGAATTGAACAATGTCGAGCTTCAGATTGTACTGCACATATACACCCTGAAATTGATCATTGTATTGACTGAAAACACTTTGGGGGTTTTGAGGGTGTAGGGTGTTTTGACAGGGACAGCTGGTAAGTGAAGTGTCAGGACTAAGGTGCCTAACCCACAATTATGGAACTGAACTACCAGAGTACCAATACAGGCCTTCTAACCTGTATACCTCTCAACATCTGTGTCAGGCCTGAGGCAGGATTGTGATATCAGGAAACAACCCAATTTGTGTTTCCAACCTCAAAAGATATAAATCAAAATCAAAAGGTCACATCATACTTTTGTGATGTGAAATTATTTTCCCCTTTTCTTAACATTCAATTCCATAATACAAAGGTTAAAGTCTTTGGGAATAAATAAAGGACCACGAAATTGTGCTCCAGTTTTCCATCATCCTCGAACCTTGCACTGAGTTTAACATTCATCATGGTTCACAGGAGTGACATAATATCAATCTGTCTACTTGACTGTACTAAACTTTCATCAGTTGCCTAGTAATTTGCCAGCTGGTCATGCAGACTTAATACTCCATTTTTTGTTTCACAAAATAATATTAAAGCATTGATTAGAAGTGGATTTTCAATATTTAACAGGCTGACATGAGGTGTGCACGTGCGCATAAATGTGTGTCGGAAAGAGTCTATGCAAGCGAGTGTAAATGCAAGGGCAGGCGTTAGATTCGCACCTTCACACTCTGACTGTGCTTTCCTTGCCAGACAGCATGCATGTTTCAGGGAGAGAGAGCAAGAGCCTATGTGTATTCCTGCACTCCTTACACTCTTCTCTCCATATACTGTCTTGCATTAATCTGCATTAGTAAAATCATTCCTGGCACCAACTAGATTTTGATTCAATCACAGATTTGTATTATATTACTTTCTTTTTCGGTGGCATCTGTTCAACTAGCTTGGGTGAACAAAAGGAGATAAAATAACTCAGCCACAAGCTGGTATAGGTAAATTATTATGGCACACTGCTGCAATACAGAAGAATAAGATATAATTCTGCAGAGCTTAGAACAGACTTGTGATATTGCCAATGATGAAACACACTTACCTTCCCAAAGCTGCCTTTGCCAATTGCTCTTAAGATCTGGAAATGGTCAAAGTTTACTGGAAGAACAAAAAGAAAAGAATCAGATGCTGCAGGTCACAATCAAGGTCATATATTTCTATTACCCAACAGGCTAACATCAGTGAAAGATACCGCCTTCATGAAAGATGTAGATGCAGATATGGGAAGAAAGATCAAGTCAGAGAGTCATGAGGCATTTTTGTGTTACAGAAATGCATTTTGGCGAGTTTGGACTTTGCTGTACCCATCTGGCTTCTGGGTTAATATTCCAGAAACAATAGTTTAGTCAAGGAAATAATGTTAAAAAGCTTCTTAAGTGAGGAGAGAGGTAATGAAGCACTGAGACAGCGAGAATGGAAAGGGTAGAAGAATAAAGGGTGCCTTGATTGTAATCCATAACATCCTGAACGGTCATGACAGGCTGGTATGGAGAAAAGGTTTCATCTTGTGGAAGAATCAAGAACTAGGGGTCACTGTTTAAAATATGAGCTCACACTTTTAAAAGAGACAGCTTTTCTCTCAGAGGATCACAAGTCTTTGGAACTCTCTTTCTCAAAACGTGGTGAAAGTCAGTTCTTAAATATTTTTAATTCAGAGGTAGATTGATTGTTGTTAAGCAAGAGTTATCGGTTTATGTTTAGGAATGGAATTCATGTCATTGCACAGATAGCTGAAAGCACAGCTAACGATCTAGTAATCAAAATCAGGGATACAAAAAAGGGCCAGAACAAAAGGAGCACAAAAACAGCTCAGACAGTAACAGGGATAGGAGAATATACAGAGATAGATAAAGGTGAGGCCATTAAGGAATACAAAAACAAGGATGATTATAATTTATTTTTGAAAGTCATGGTAGTCCTAGAGCAGGAGCCAATGTACATCAACAAATTTGAGTGTGATAAGCAAATAGGACTCAGTACAAGTTAGGATAGCAGGAGTTTTGGATCAGCTGATGTTTACACACAATGCATGGTGAGACCAGCCAAGTACATGTGAAACAGTCAAATCTGAAGCTAACAAAGGCATGGTTGAAGGTTTCAGCAACTGAAGAGCTGAGAATAGGGCAACGTCAGATGTTTTTGTAGAGGTGAAATAACTGCTGTTGTTCATAGAGAGAATGTGATAGGAAGCATTCTACAGTCAAATAGATCATGAAGAATGTAAACAGCCTCAGACAATTACCCAGAAGTAAAACATCACTAGCAAGAGTAATCTTTACCAGAGTTTAATTACCAATGATTTTATGTTAATCTGTATTAGTAATAGTATTATAGAATCCCTACAGTGCAGAAAGAGGCCATTGAGCCATCGAGTCTGTACTGACCCTCTGAAGAGCATCCCACCCTGGACCCAACTTCCACACCTTATCACCATAACAAGCACAACTAATCCACCTGTCCTACACATCTTTGGACACTGCGGGCAATTTAGCATGGCCAATCCACCTAACCTGCATATCTTTGTACTATGGGAGGAAACTGGAGCACTGACAGGAAACTGCGGTTTCAGTTACCCATTGTTAAATGGAGCTTCTTAAGTGAGGAGTGAACATATTACTGTGGCCTGAACATATTACAAGGAACGTTCCAGAACCAGGAACCAAGAGGCTGTTGGGAAGGTACGTTTCCCATTCAAATGAATGGGTTTGTACCGATCTGCGATTTTGGGCTTCCGCGGTAGGTCTTGGAACATATCTCCAGTGGGTACGGGAGCACTACTGTAATGTTCAAATTGTCCAAAATTTAGGACAAATCCAACCCAGCCAATTACTGCCACAGCAGTTTCCTCTCAACCATTATCAAATGATGGTCATCAATGGTGTTATTAGTGGCACTTACTCAACAACTAACCTGCTCACTGATGCTCTGTTTAGATTCCCCCCAGCCCAAACAGTTCCTGACCTCATTACAGCCTTGGTCCAAACATGGATAAACGAGCTAAAACTCAAAAAAGGAAGTAAAGGTAATCTCAAAATGAAGGTAGCATTTGACTCAGTGTAGGATCAAGGGACCTTACCAAATTGGGTCAATGGGAAGGAGGAAACAATTCTCCGCCAGTTGGAGTCATACCTCCAAGGAAGATGGTCGTGTTTTTTGGAGGGCAGTCATCTCAGCACCAGGATATCACTGCAGGAGTTCCTTAGGATGGTGCCATGGTCTCTTCAGCTGCTTCATCAATGACCACACCCCTGCCACCACCCCCTAACACATGGCCATAAGTGGCTTGATGATTTTGTAACATTGTCCAACATTTGTGACTCCTCAGATACTAAAGTTATCCATGTTCAGAAAGATCCGGACAATATACAGACTTGAGCTGACAAGTGACAAGTACATTTGTGTCACACAAGTTCCAAAAAATGACCATCTTCCACATGAGAAAATCTAACCATCACTCCATGATCAACATCCTGATGGTGTCCATTGAAGATAAACTGAACTGCGTTATCTATAGAAATACTATGGTTATAAAAGCATTTCAGAGGCTGGGGAGCTCTGCAGTGAGTAGCTCACTGATTTCTCAAAGCACACCCTTCATCTACAAGACATAAATCTGGAGGATGATGGAATACTCCCTACCAGCCTGGATGAGTGCAGCTCTAACAATACTCAACAAGCCTCACATCAGGACCAAGCAGCCCGATTAATTGGCACCCCATCCAACACCATCAACAATTACTCCTTCCATCACTCAGGGCACAGTGGCATCTACAAGATGTACTGCAACAACTCATCAAGGTTCCTTAAACAGTCCCTTCCAAATCTGTGACTTCTATCACCTCGAGGAAATCAACACCATTGCCTGTGAATATGCCTCCAAGCTACAAACCATCCTGACTTGGAATTACTAGCCTGCAACACCCGCATTCCGTGAATCAATTACTGTAGATTTTAAAAAGTTGATCTGTATTATTCGTACTTTGAAGAATTGAAGCCTTCCCCTCCCAACCTTTCCTCCAATGAGCCTAGCTTGAATTCTAATGGTATATTTTGGAAGTAATACATTAAGTCTGGCCACCCTGCTATAAGCCCTCTACAACTGATAGTTGCTATATAGCAACTATGTGCCAACACTTCAGTTAAATTTATCAATTTGATCACATCGACTGAGTTCTAAAAGTATGCATGTTTGGCTTGGCTCCAAGTGCGAGCAAGCTCTTCATTAACAGAGATTACATCACCTTCAAATGTGAAAACATTGTCAGCATTGGCGATGCGTTCACAAACAGGGTGAACAACGCAAAACACCTTCTCCTCAGTGACCAAGCTGTGCCACTCAAATTTCACAGAGCTTGTGTGGTGGGAGAGAGACTTGAAATGACACTTTTAAAAAAGACAGCAAGTATCTAACATAAACAGATAGTGTTCTGCAAAATTACAACATGATTAAAATTAGAAAGCTCATTATAATACAAGACAAACATTTAAATATAGCTATTCTGAAATTCTGTTGAACTTGCTGCAAAATGGTCACTTACTTAAAATAACAAGCATTTAATAATTCAGATATAGTATTTGTATTTTTGGTTTTTTTGTGACACAAGCAGAGCTAATAATTAAGTTTAATATTTTCCCTGAGCTGTCTGTATCCATTGAGATGCACATAATTGGTTCACCAGGGCCATCAGGAAAAAAAAGACAGCTTCTTCTATACCTTGTTTTAGCTTTCATTCTAAATATAACCCTATCATCATGGGCAATAAATATCAGCAAGCTAACCATCTCACACCCTCTGCAGAAGTAGACAATACGTGCACTGGAGGCAATTCTATGAAGCTAAACTGGGTTACACCTGGAACAAAAAGAGATTGACTTGGTTGGTCCTATACTCGTGGGAATGTGGAAAAAATAGGAAGTGATATTATTTAAACATATAAGATTCTTTGCAGGGTATGTGCTGAGAGAAATTTTCTGCTTCCTTTCACTGTATACAGGTTCAACTTTCCTCCTTCAATGTTTTCTTATTTTTCTAGACTTGAGTACTGATCCACATTACACCTGTAACATAAATGGCAAGAAGAAGAATTAGCTGTGAATGACTACCAAGGGTTTGTGGTAGTTCAGTGGTATTGTCACCCGATTAATAATCCAAAAATCATGTTACTGATCTGAGGAGCAAATATGTGAATTCTACTGCAGGAATTGGAAAAGTGTCTAGAATTAAAAGCTAGCCTATTGGTGACAATGAAACCACTGTGCATTATGGTAAAAACTCACTTCTTTAGAGAAGTAATACTTGCCATTCTCAGTCTGACCCAGGAGATTCAATCTCTGTTCAGTTTGGTCTATTTATGATTCAGATCCACAGCAATATGGTAGACTCTACATATCCTCTGAAGTAGCCTAGCAAGTTAATCAGACATATCTAACTAGTACAAATAGTTGAACGAAATGGAGAATTGTGTGCAGTTTTGGTCTCCAAATTTGAGGAAGGTCATTCTGGCTATTGAGGGAGTGCAGCGCAGGTTCACGAGGTCAATTCCAGGAATGGTGGGACTATCATATGTTGATAGATTGGAGGGACTGGGCTTGTAGACACTTCAGTTTAGAAGGATGAGAGGGGATATGATTGAGACGTGTACGATTATTAAAGGAGTGGACACTCTGGAGGCAGGAAGCATGTTTATGCTGATGGGCGAGTTCAGAACCAGAGGATACAGTTCAAAAATAAGGGGTAGGCCATTTAGAACAGAGTTGAGGAGAAACGACTTCACCCAGAGAGTGGTGGGTATATGGAATGCTCTGCCCCAGAAAGCAGTGGACACCAAGTCTCTGGATACTTTCAAGAAAGAGATGGATTGAGCTTTTAAAGATAGAGGAATCAAGGGTTATGGGGGCAGCATGGTGGCTCAGTGGTTAGCACTGCTCCCTCACAGCACCAGGGTCCCAGGTTCAATTCCAGCCTCGGGTGACTGACTGTGTGGAGTTTGCTAAATTCTCCCCGTGTCTGCGTGGGTTTTCTCCGGATGCTCCGGTTTCCTCACACAGTCCAAAAGATGTGCAGGTCAGGTGAATTGGCCATGCTAAATTGGCAATTTAGGTGCATTAATCAGAGGGAAATGGGTCTGGGTGGGTTACACTTCGGAGGGTCGGTGTGGACTGGTTGGATTGAAGGGCCTGTTTCCACACTGTAAGGAATCTAATGGAATCTAATATGGCAGGACCAGGACACTAATTGTGGATGATCAGCCATGATCATAATAAATGGTGGTGCTGGTTTGAAGGGTCGAATGGCCTACTCCTGCACCATTGAAGGTGGTGGCAGAGTGGTATGCATTCAGAAGGGAGTTATCTTAGGAATCCTCAACATCGATTTCTGGCCCCTCAAAGTTTCGGATAATAAAGCAGTCTGTGTTCAAATGAAGCAAGACCTACACAATGTCCGGACTGGGCTGATAAGTGGCAAGATCCATGCCACACACTGCAGACAATGACCATCTCCAACGAGAGAGAATACAACCATCTCGCCTTGATTTTCAATGGTATTACCATAGCTGTATCTTCCACTACCAACATTCTAGGGCTTAGGTTTGACGAGAAGCTGATCTGGACTAGCTATATAAATACGGTGACTACAGCAGCAGGTCAGAGGCTGGGAATCCTGCAGCGAGTAACTCACCTCCTGACTCGCCAAAGCCTATCAGCCATCTACAAAGTCAGAATTGTGATGGAATACCCTCCACTTGCCTGGATGTGTGCGCTCCAATAACATTCAATAAGCTCCACTTGACTAGCACTCACCACCACCTGCAATGTTAACTTTGTCCACGACCAACATATAGTATGCAGCAATCTATAATTGGCACTGAAGCAATTCATCAAGACTCCTTTAGCAACACCTTCCAAACCCATGACCTCTACAACCTAGAAAGATAAAGTCATAGATAGGTGGGAACAGTTTCACTTGCTGGTTCCCTCCAGCTCCTCACCATTCTGACATGGAAATACATTACTGTTCTTTCACTGTCACGGAGCTAAAATCAAGGAACTCGCTCTCTAACAGCATTGTGAAGGTCTCAACAATAAATGGACCACAGTGGTTCAAAAGGCAGTTCACCACCACTTTCTCAAGCACAGTTAGGCATGGGCAATAAATGCTGGCCCAAATTGTGATGCCCGTATCCCATGGATGAATAAAAAATATAAACAAAGAATAATTAAAGCATAAAAAGGGAAATATAGAAAAGAATGATTATGTCCTGCACTATATATGGGAGGCAATGATTTTGTGGTATTATCACGAGACTATTAAATCAGAGACCCAGGTAACATTCTGAGGGCCCAGGTTCGAATCCTGCCAAGGCAGATAGTGGAATTTGAATTCAATAAAAGTCTGGAATTAAAGAGTCTAAATGATGACCATGAAACCACTGCCAATTATAGGGGGAAAATATCCATCTAGTTCACTAATGGCCTTTAACGAAGGAAATTACTATCCTTACCTGGTCTGGTCTATGTGTCACTCCAAACCCACAGCAATGTGGTTGATTCTCAACTGCCTTCTGGGCAATTAGGGATAGGCAATAAATACATTCCTGATGAAGGGCTTTTGCCCGAAACGTTGATTTCGCTGCTCGTTGGATGCTGCCTGAACTGCTGTGCTCTTCCAGCACCACTAATCCAATAAATACTGATCTACCCACCAACTCCCTCATCCCATGAATGAATAAAAACAAATGCAGGCTTTATTGTTAGTACATGAAGCCATGTCGGAATGATTATTGACTAAATGTATTAGAGATTTAGGGACCTGAGTAACAAGTATGAGTGAATTCACTGCATGGCATATGGTAAATGACTATTGCTCCAATTGCCTTTTTATGCATCTGTAGTAGCCTCACACTTTCACCGTCAACAAACACAGTCTCAACAGATCATACTGAAACAGATTCACAGTGCATCATTCTGTAATGATTATATCTGACAAGTAATGGCAGCATTGCAGAGTTCTGCAAATGGAGATTAGCCTTTTCCACAAATATATTTTCAAGAAAGTTTTAAAATTTGACATATCCCTTGCAATAACCAAATCGTAGAACATAAAATCAATTGAAGCAGCCCTTCAGATTGTGTAGATTGATCTTTACAATAACAAAATCATGGAGTTGAGGTGGTTGGATAAATTTAACTTTGCATTTAAATACAGATAGATTATAGAGTGCCTTAATACTGTGAATTACCTTTTCTCCACTTATATTTCAGAGGTAAATGTTGGATTAAGTTACTTGCTTATCTAATCAAACTATTTAATAAATGTGTGACATTTCTGGAAATCTAATTAGTTGAATAAAACACAATAAAGTGGCAGGCCAGGTGATGTGTGGCAGCTGTAGTATGTCGATGTGGGTGAACACCAGTGTGATCCTCGGCAACCACATTTACAGTTTGTGAACTTCAGCTCGGTGTCTAAGCTTTGAACAATGTGACATGAGGGGTAATTGTGTTCCAAAAGCCAGACACACAATTTAGGCTAGGTATTTCTGATTTAGTCTGTGGTTAGTTATAGGTGAGTGTAACTGCAAGTGAGGCTGGCACTGGGATCCAAAAGGTCGTAGTGGAGGAGCCTCAGGCCACATGACTGTCCAACAGGTTTGTGATTCTTGCAGCTTAAATGAAAGAAAGCAGCAACTTTAGGGAGTGTGAGCAAACTCTGTGCTGTGGTGCACAGCACCCTTCAGTTTGGGGAGTAAAATTGAAATGTGGTTGTAGTAGTGGAGAGTATAGAGTCAGAGTTATTCAGCATGGAAACAGACCATTCAGTCCAACTCGACAATACCGAATAGATATCCTAAACTGATCTAGTCCCAGTTGCCAACATTTGGCCGACATCGCTCTAAATCTTTCCTATTCATGTACACATCAGATGTCTTTTAAATAACTAGGGGAATGGGCATACTTTTTTGCAGCTAAGAGCATGGGTCACACCAGTGTCAAGGATAAGGAGAAGATGTTGGAGTGAGAGAGAAAATTGCAGTTGCTGTGCACATGGATAACAACATAACTACAAGAAACAGTTTCTGCTGAAGAAGTTTAAGCAGCTTGGTGAACCAAAAACCAGAACCACAAAAGTTAATAACACCTGGATTATCATGTGAGCCATGAGTAAATTGGAATAGACTACATAACATCAGAGATGAACATATGGCTCAAAGATTAGTATCAGACACATGGGTTTCAATTCTTGGGCACTGGCAGCACTGGGGAAAGAGTGAGCCATAACTATGGGACAGTCTTTATACAAATTGTGCAGGGACTAGTATCTGTTGAGTCATTTAACAATGGATACGGAAGGGCTTTCAACCAAATAATTGCAAGGAAAGTTTTCAAAGGCAGGAAGTTACAGAGAAAGGGCAAGGACATAGTGCAGGGTATTTACAGCATTAATCAAGAAAGAAAGGGGGGGTGTGGAACAGGGAGACATCAGTCATCAGGAAAGAGCTGGAATATATTATTAAGGAAGTTCTAATTCTTATGCAGCAAGTAGGGCAAGGAGTTATGAAATGACAAATTGCAGATTCCCACAAATCATTGGTCATGAGAACAAAAGAAATACAAACCCATAGTTATGTCATACCATTCAGACCCTCCACATCCCAAAATGCATCACAGACCACAGTAGTCATTATTTTAGTAATAAGGATTCAGCCAGTAATTTGCGCAATGTAATATTCCACATTGTATACTTAGATCCATGCTGGATGACAAATGTTTGCTGGCCAATACTCCAGAAGAGCTTGCATAGATTTCTGCAAATGGCGTCATTGAAATATTTACATTTGTAAGAAGAGGCAGATGGGTCCTGTGTTACACAGCAATTCAAAGAATCAAGTGCCAGTTCAGATTAGATGCTCAAGTCTCTTAAGTTGAACCATCACATGTGACTGAGGAGCAACATCACTATCTTTGAGCCATGGATGAAACAAAGGAAAAGTATCGGCTGAACCATGTACGCAATAAGTATTTGTGCCAAGAAAGTGCCACCTTTGCTACTCTGACATTGCATTTGGATAGAACATTAGATTAAGCACGACACAATACACATCGTATACATGTGACGATCTGGGCTAGCCAGGCAAGGAAAGAGAAACACACAACTTGAGTAAGATATTAAATCAATGGTACGTTCTTTGGATGGTACTGGATAAATCTGCTGGGAAAAAGTGCAGAACAGAGAGAACAGTCATCAAGACAATGGTGTGGTGTGAGGGTATTAAACTGCCTAAAAGACAACAAAGGACCACAGGACTTCCCTCTCATCGAGGGTTACCACACTTCCGGCAAGACATAGGTTGAGAAGGAGAGCCCTTCATGGTAACCTCAGCTGGTGCCAGGAATTGAACCCATGTTATTGGCATCACTTTATCTCAAACCAGCCATCCAGCAAACTGAACTAACTGACCCAAAGATCCTAATGCAGTACAAACAGGACAAAAGCTGTTAATGCACAGCTGCAAAGTTAATTGATCTGTGACTCATGCAACAATAATGCTAGCTGCTCCTCAGTCTCATCTGTTTCATCTACCTCCTTTCTGCCAAAGCTACAGGGCAATGTTCCTGACATTCTGAATACTTGGGTTCCTCTCCCTGATTCGTGAAACTATAAGGACATAGCAGACTGATAACTTTCAGAAACACTCTCAGGTGATTAAATTGTACCCATGTGACCTGTGCAGATAGTTTTGTTCCAGAATCTTCAGTGGCATTAATAGCAAGAATTCAGTAGAGGTAGCCCTGTCCCACAAGTGTCATTTGTATAGCATACCTTCAAACCTTGCATTTTGCAGATCATATGCACTCGGAAATTAATTAAATAAAAGCTAGAGCCTCTTGTGATGCAATGGTAGCATTACCACCTGTGGGCCAGAAGGACCAGTTTGTAGTTTGATCTGCCCCAAAGGTGTGCTGTAATACGTTCCAATTTAAAAAAATAATAATTTATTCCCAGGTTGAGGGAATGGCAATGAAAGCTTTTCTTAATCATACATAGTAGCAATCTGTTACAGGATGCTGTGATAGCTACAAATGCGCCAAATAAGCCTGCAATCTAATACAAATGCCCTGTCTTCTAGTATGCTTTTGCCCTCCTTCTAAAAAATTTAAAAAGGAATTGTTCTTGTATAGCACTTTTCAAAACTTCTAGACAGCCCAGGGTGGATAAAGTACTTTGAAATATAATATTTTAATGTTTTAACCTGTACAATGTTTTACTGCACTCATCCAGCCTATACTTGCAAATCTCAAACAAACATATTGACTGATGCAATTCTATGGTTGGGCAGTATTTATTAAACAACCTTTGGTGAGCTAAAAGTCACAATGACAATCATTTTAAGGTAATTAGTCAAGCACTTAATATGTCACACTAACACTCATTAGATTTTTCACTGTGTCCAACACCTGCACACACATGACATGAGTGCTAGGGAAAAATAAGCACTCCTGCTGTCAGTTGGTAGTGTAGGGGAAGGAATTTTAAAAAAAAGAGAAAGCATAGAAAAAAAAGGACAAAAATAAACACACTCATTAGAAGTGACAGACAAGGGGCCCTCTTTCCGCATTGGTAGTGTCCCTACCCCGGACCAAGAGGGCAGGACAAGTCCGACCTGCTCCAGAAGTGTGTAATAACATCTCTGAACAGATTAATTAGAAAAAATAGAAGTGACAAACATCATTTGCAAGGCACATGTTCAGTAAACAAAAGGAAAATGTTCAAGCTTTGTATTACTTTTGAATTGTTCTGAAAATCTGGAATTGTAGTTGTCGAATTTATAGTTCATTGTTCCTTTCACCGTGGTAATGCCTTGATCAGAGTTGCATTACCAACAAATCAGAACCATTGTTCCTGTATTATGAATTGTAATAATCTGAAAATTAGCATTATTGTGTTTGTTCTGATGACTCAAGGATTAAAAGTTTCAGTGATTTATCTTTAGAGCATAAATGTGGCAGGTAAAGTCATTCATTTTAAGTTCCCACAGACAGCAATATGATAGTTATGACCATGTGATGATAGTGGCTGGCAATTAATGTAAAAGGTGCTTTTACTGCAAAATCTGTAGCAGCAAAAGGATGAAGAGAAGGACAGCAAATCAGAAAAGTAGTTAAACTTAATCTAAGAAACAGTCAGTCCAAGTCTTAAGAATGGTCAATCTCTAGTTAACAGCCCAAAAATGACTAAATGGCTATCTCATACCAGTGAACAATATTTGTAGTGCATTCAAGGATCAAGGAAGCCTAATCAATCAATTTTATGAAATCCTTGAATAATAAATCAAGCCCTTGCTTGACCTCAAAGAAACTGGATTTCAATCAATCAGTCTGAATCCAGAAGATATGCCCAGTTCAGCATCTGCTTCCTAGGTTCATCATCGGACAATTGGCCTTGTGGAGTTGGTTAGTGGGGAAATTTATCTACAGTTTAAATATAAAAGACGGAAAACTATTACATGCTAGGTTTATCTACTGAATCCCTGTGACATAATGAAGAGGTCATTATGTGCAAACGTTAAGTGGGAAGGTAAAAGAAAATAAGAATGAATAGATAAATCATCTGCTCAACTGTACAAGCGAATTGCTGTGTATTATGATTTAGAGAAGTACAACAAATGTTGGAACAAAACAATCTTTGACTGGAGTTAGTTTGTGTGGGCCTCTGAGGAATATATGTACTTATGATATTTGCACTACTCAAAACCACCATTGTGTTCCTTGGCATAAATCATCTGCCTCAGAACATTTAACTTTTTCTATTATTTTCTAAACACAAAAAATAGGTCTTGTTTTACACAATGTTCCTGAGACCGTGCTTTGAAGAGCAAATAAAACAATGCAACTAAATATTTTGATTATCACACACACAAAACAAACAACAGGAATAGGAGGAGACCGCAGATGAATGCATGGCTACGGAGCTGGTGTATGGGAGAAGGATTCATATTTTTGGATCATTGGAATCTCTTTTGGGGTAGAAGTGACCTGTACAAGAAGGATGGATTGCAGGTAAATTGGAAGGGGACTAATATACTGGCAGGGAAATTTGCTAGAGCTGCTTGGGAAGATTTAAACTAGTAAGGTGGGGGGGTGAGACCCAGGAAGATAGTGAGGAAAGAGATCGATCTGAGACGGGTACAGCTGAGAACAGAAGTGAGTCAGTCAGGGCAGGCAGGGACAAGGTAGGACTAATAAATTAAACTGCATTTATTTCAATGCAAGGGGCCGAACAGGGAAGGCAGGTGAACTCAGGGCATGGTTAGGAACATGGGACTGGGATATCATAGCAATTACAGAAACATGGCTCAGGGATGGGCAGGACTGGCAGCTTAATGTTCCAGGATACAAATGCTACAGGAAGGATAGAAAGGGAGGCAAGAGAGGAGGGGGAGTGGCATTTTTGATAAGGGATAGCATTACAGCTGTGCTAAGGGAGGATATTCCCAGAAACACATCCAGGGAAGTTCTTGGGTTGGAACTGAGAAATAAGAAAGGGATGACCACCTTATTGGGATTGTATTATAGACCCCCCCAATAGTCAGAGGTAAATTGAGAAACAAACTTGTAAGGAGATCTCAGCTATCTGTAAGAATAATAGGGTGGTTATGGTAGGGGATTTTAACTTTCCAAACATCAACTGGGACTGCCATAGTGTTAAAGGTTTAGATGGAGAGGAATTTCTTAAGTGTGTACAAGACAATTTTCTGATTCAGTATGTGGATGTACCTACTAGAGAAGATGCAAAACTTGACCTACTCTTGGGAAATCAGGCAGGGCAAGTGACTGAGGTGTCAGTGGGGGAGCACTTTGGGGCCAGCGACCATAATTCTATTCGTTTTAAAATTGTGATGGAAAAGGATAGACCAGACCTAAAAGTTGAAGTTCTAAATTGGAGAAAGGCCAATTTTGATGGTATTAGGCAAGAACTTTCAAAAGCTGATTGGAGGCAGATATTCGCAGGTTAAGGGAAGGCTGGAAAATGGGAAGTCTTCAGAAATGAGTTAACAAGAATCCAGAGAAAGTATATTCCTGTCAGGGTGAAAGGGAAGGCTGGTAGCTACAGGAAATGCTGGATGACTAAAGAAATTGAGGGTTTGGTTAAGAAAAAGAAGGAAGCATATGTCAGGTACAGACAGGATAGATCGAGTGAATCCTTAGAAGAGTATAAAGAAAGTAGGAATATACTTAAGAGGGAAATCAGGATGGCAAAAAAGGGACATGAGATAGTTTTGGTAAATAGAATTAAGGAGAATCCAAAGGGGTTTTACAAATATATTAAGGACAAAAGGGTAACTAGGGAGAGAATAGGGCCCCTCAAAGATCAGCAAGGCGGCATTTGTGTGGAGCCACAGAAAATGGGGGAGATACTAAATGAATATTTTGCATCAGTATTTACTATGGAAAAGGATATGGAAGATATAGATTGTAGGGAAATAGATGGTGACATCTTGCAAAATGTCCATATTACAGAGGAGGAAGTGCTGGACGTCTTGAAATGGCTAAAAGGTGGATAAATTCCCAGGACCTGATCAGATGTACCCGACAACTCTGTGGGAAGCTAGAGAAGTGATTGCTGGGCCTCTTGCTGAGATATTTATATCATCGATAGTCACAGGTGAGGTGCCGGAAGACTGGAGGTTGGCAAACATGGTGCCACTGTTTAAGAAGGGTGGTAAGGACAAGCCAGGGAACTATAGACCGGTGAGCCTGACCTCAGTGGTGGGCAAGTTGTTGAAGGGAATCCTGAGGGACAGGATATACATGTATTTGGAAAGGCAAGGACTGATTAAGGATAGTCAACATGGCTTTGTGCATGGGAAATCATGTCTCACAAACTTGATTGAGTTTTTTGATGAAGGAACAAAGAAGATTGATGAGGGCAGAGCAGTAGATGTGACGGATATGGACTTCAGTAAGGTGTTCGACAAGGTTCCCCATGGAGACTGATTAGCAAGGTTAGATCTCATGGAATAAAGGGAGAACTAGCCATTTGGATATAGAACTGGCTCAAAGGTAGAAGACAGAGGGTGGTGGTGGAGGGTTGTTTTTCAGACTGGAGGCCTGTGGCCAGTGGAGTGCCACCAGGATCGGTGCTGGGCCCTCTACTTTTTGTCATTTACATAAATGATTTGGATGCGAGCATAAGAGATACAGTTAGTAGGTTTGCAGATGACACCAAAATTGGAGGAGTAGTGGACAGTGGAGAAGGTTACCTCAGATTACAACAGAATCTGGACCAGATGAGCCAATGGGCTGAGAAGTGGCAGTTGGAGTTTAATTCAGATAAATGCGAGGTCCTGCATTTTGGGAAAGCAAATCTTAACAGGACTTGTACACTTAATGGTAAGGTCCCAGGGAGTGTTGCTGAACAAAGAGACCTTGGAGTGCAGGTTCATAGCTCCTTGAAAGTGGAGTCGCAGGTAGATAGGATAGTGAAGAAGGCGTCTGGTATGCTTTCCTTTATTGGTCAGAGTATTGAGTACAGGAGTTGGGAGGTCATGTTGCGGTTGTACAGGATATTGCTTAGGCCACTGTTGGAATATTGCGTGCAATTCTGGCCTCCTTCCTATTGGAAAGATATTGTGAAACCTGAAAGGGTTCAGAAAACATTTACAAGGATATTGCCAGGGTTGGAGGATCTGAGCTACAGGGAGATGCTGAACAGGCTGGGGCTGTTCTCCCTGAAGCGTCGGAGGCTGAGGGGTGACCTTATGGAGGTTTACAAAAGTATGAGGGGCATGGATAGGATAAATAGGCAAAGTCTTTTCCCTGGGGTCGGGAGGTCCAGAACTAGAGGGCATAGGTTTAGGGTGAGAGGGGAAAGATATAAAAGAGACCTAAGGGGCAACTTTTTCACGCAGAGGGTGGTACGTGTATGGAATGAGCTGCCAGAGGAAGTGGTGGAGGCTGGTACAATTGCAACATTTCAGAGGCATTTGGATGGGTATATGAATAGGAAGGGTTTGGAGGGATATGGGCAGGGTGCTGGCAGGTGGGACTAGATTGGGTTGGAATATCTGGTCGGCATGGACGGGTTGGACCGAACGGTCCGTTTCCATGCTGTACATCTCTATGACTCTAACTGATGATTGCCTGCCCTTCCTGTTGACACCTCACACATTAGAAGGATAAGGAAGATCAAGTTGCTTGAGAACTCATCAAGAAAAACTGGTGGTTTTGGATAAGAAATTGACTTGTTTATGCAACAATGAGCACGCCACCCAATTGGCCCATGCAGGTGATTATGCTCCACAAGAATTTCCTCTACTTCCTTCATTAAACCCTATCAATATATCTTCATACTCCTTTTTCCTAATTAGCTTCCTTTTATAATGTATACTCATCAATGGGTGTTAACGTTATTCAGGTTAAACTCTAGAGTTCAGCTGTGTTGAATGTGGAGATGTAAGATGCCGTAATAATGAAAGTTTGGCATGGTACATTGGAGAGATTAGGCTCAATAAGGTGAATGGCCTTATGCACATTTTGTGCTCGTAATCGAAACATTCACTGGTATCTATCAGAGATTTGCATTTTATTTAAAAACTGTTCTTTCCACCTTAGATATTTTGTAAGCAACCTGTTCAGAGATATTAATACACATCTTCCAAGCAGGTGAGACTTGGGACTCATGGTACAGAGGTCAGGACATTTCCACTGCACCACAATAGACCTATTGTTTTCACTTTATTATGCTCTCCATGATCAATAGAACTGGTATCTCTCAATCCCTGAACAAACTCTCCAACTGTAAAAATACTTCATTCTAGCCACAGCAGAAATTCAGATGAGCACCCAAAAAAAAAATGAGACCAAGTTGAAAAAAACATGTGAAAACACGTATTACAGGATAGAATCAAGGTGTAGCCAACCCGTGGTTTGTGTTGAGTTCACTGACTTCTTTAATTAGACACTAATATTAACCTCAGTGCCTTTGTGCTAGGAAAGGAGGGAAAAACAAACCAGCTGGGGTTTCCCCTCTTGATTATTCATATTATGAGTGCTATGTGATTTGCTTCCCACGCAAAGGGAAGTTTAATGATATCTCAGATGACAGATCCTTCTCCAAGGCTTTAAGCTCGCATACAAAGAATGACTATTTGGCTGAGAAGCTAGAGCAGGCCTGACTACGGACCACAGTTTGACCCATCTAGGGTTCCTATTTGGCACTCGCCGCTGTTGCTCAAAATACAGATAACTGAACTGGAAGAGTTTGCAAGAAACTACTCCTCCAGTCAAAGATTGTTTTATTCCAACATTTATTGTTGATAGATTTAGTAGTGTGCCTTGTTATGACCACGTGAAGAGAGAGAGAGAGAGAGAGAGAGAGAGAAATCAGCTCTCCTCTTTTTAACTGCCTCTTTTGTTTTTTGCAACAAGTGATTTTCTTTCTTGTTTAGCACACATCAATTAAAAGTTCGGACTAAATCTTTTTTTTTGATTATTTGCAAGTTGTGTCAAGTTTTGGAGTGATTCTTGCTGTGAGGCTGGGTGAGAATTCTCACCATAACTTACCAAATGCATCTCACTAACTAAAAACCGAAAGAACTACAGATGTTGGAAATCAGAAACAAAAACAGAAATTGCTGAAAATGCTGAGCAGGTCTGGCACTGACTGTCACTTCTCTCCACAGATGCTACCAGACCTGTTGAGCTTTTCCAGCAATTTCTGTTGCACTTCATTAACCACATACCCTGCCTCTAATGGCATCTCTCATGCTAATTCTCGTCCCATCTACCATGCACTGTTCCCAGAATAACTCACTGGATATCTACTATCACTGGATTTCATGCCATCTTGAAAAACCTGTTGGGCACCCTGGGAAGTATCATGAATCTGGATGGGCCCTCTGTGGTTCCTGACATTGGCCTCAGACACTGCATGCAGTGGGCAGGGTGGGGTCTTGTCACCACACTTTGTGGGAGGGACCCGTACATCATGCTACATGGAGACACTGCATTTCCTCTTCCTCCAGGACTAGCAGTGGAGGCCATGACATCATAGCAGCCTAGTCTGAAGTTGCCACCTGATTAGTGCAGGTGGCCACCTGGAGGTATACCCAGCAATGTCAGAAGGTCAACGTCCTTCTCACTCTGCCAGTATAAGTGCCACCATCTTCTGTTATCACACACACACACTCTAACTCAGCTATTACACTCACCTCTCACCAAGATTCACGCTATATCACTCTCATTATTGCCTGCAACAGCTTCCCTCATTCACTGTCACCCATCCCCAATCCCACTAACCCTGCAGGCCCTTCCTCCTCATTCACTCTGGTCACCTCCCCAACTGTGCCAGCCATTTCCATCTCTTACCACTCTCTCACACACCAGGAGGCAAAAAACCCTCATAAGCCTAACTCAACACATATAGTGGACTGCCCACCATTTGACTCCTCTCCCCACATGTAAACAAGATTGTTTAATCAACTTAGTTGAATAAGGCAGTGACAGACTACTGGTGAAGGTGGGGGGGGGAAACTTGAACCCTGACCTTCTGGCTCAGTTTCATTCTGCATGACAGTTCTGGCTTACACGAACACTGCATTACAACACTTCCTCACCCCATGTGGAAAGGATAGTCACCATGACCACCTGAGCAGCCTACAGACTGTATCCATGCCCCGAACTGGTGCAGTGACCTGCTGTGTCAGAACCCCCTAAACAAAGGCTGTCTACCTTGAATTGGCTGAGGCCTGCTGACAACCATGCCAAGGCTCCTGCCCTTGTGTCTACACTAAACTGCCAGGCAAGACAGTTGCAATAATAATCTGGTGGCTCTGGCTGAGGAGACAAAGCACACAAGGAAGGGGTGCTTTGATCATCCAAATAGTGTTCACTCAATCTGAGTCTATGACAGCAAACAAACAGTGCAGAGATGTAGCCTGGTCCTATCCAGGAGCTGGGGGTCCCTGAGTGCACAGTATCATTGCTGTTACATTACAATATAATGACGATTGCTCATGCAATCCAAGGTGCAGCACTGAAATGCAGAAGTAGACAGATAATGGTTTGAAGATGTGCATGAGGTTTCTTAAAGTTGGCATGTTGGATGTCAATATTATTGGATGAGGCATGAATGTGGCCAGTGTGCATAGCATGTGCCTCAAACATTCGTTCCTGGTGTCCATCATTGAGTCCTTTGGAGGAAATGGTGAAGTGCTCAGGTACCTGCTCTGAATTAGTATGCTGAGATTGTTTAACATCTAGCTTATTTGACATATCTGCTAAGATAGTAAGCAGAATATTAATGAGGTTAGCTTTATCATTAACAAAGCAGTTGGCAACACCATTGCCTAGTGATGAATTCACTTCATGCACAGCAAAAGCTTAAAGTATATATCAATTTCTCCCAATGTAGAGAAAAACGGCATGAGACTTCAAGTTTAATTCTGCCACAAATCTTGCCACGGCCAACATTGCTCAAAGCTCTACTGTTTGCCAAACATTGATGGAACCAATTACTAAGGTTTTTCTAGGGGGAAAGAGAAATAAATGTTTATAACCAGATAGAAAAAAGTAAAATCACAACATCACACACAAACATAGGCGAAAAAATGTAAAAGGCAAGTGTCTGACATAAAGCTACACATTTTAGCAACTCTTAGATTCATTGAGGTATTAGATTATAAACCTGAGGTTACTGTTGATCAATTGCTAAGTTGTATCCAGAGTAGAAACAGCATCTGTCGATATATTTGACTCTCAGCAAATGGTTGCTTTCCTAAGCAACATCTGAAATAATGAAAGAGACGATCAGAGGGACAGAGGGAGATAAACTAACTTTAAAGTTATAGAGTTCTACAGCACAGAAACAGACCCTTTAGTCCAACTCATCTATGCTGACCAGATATCCTAAATTAATCTAGCTCCATTTGCCAGCATTTGGCCCATATCGCTCTAAACCCTTCCTATTCATACACCCACCCAGGTGCCTTTTAAATATTATAATTGTACCAGCCTCCACCACTTCCTTAGGCATGCATACACACACTACCTTCTGCATGAAAAAGTTATACCTTAAGTCTCTTTTATATCTTTCCCCTCTCCTCTTAAACCTATGCCCTCTAGTTTTGGATTCCCCTACTATGGGAAAAAGATCTTGGCTATTCACCCTAGTAAAGTCCCTCGTGATTTTATAAACCGCCATAAGGTCACCCCTCAGCCAGGGAAAATAGCCCCTGCTTATTCAACCTCTCCCTATAGCTCAAGCCCTCCAAACCCAGGAGCATCCCTGTAAATCCTGCCAACCCGTTCAGGTTTAACAACATACCTTTTATATCAGGGAGACCAGAATTGAATGCAGTATTCCAAAATGTTCTAACTCATGCCCTGTAACAGCCACAACATAATTCTTTATCATCTCTACTCTGCTACTGAAAAGCAGCTGTTCAAATACAGTTCAATCTGTATTCCAGAGTCTAATTCCATTGTCTTTCCTAGCTAGTTAGCTGGCAGGTGAATATTTCATCTCTCAGTGAATGAAATTATCATCTGATTTAAAAAGGGTATGATTTTCATTACACTGACTTAATTGTCTGGTATCGCTATTCTTAGATCAAATAGTAATTTTGTATAACTCACACTTGTTTCACAAGATTTCCTGAAGAAGGGCTTATGCCCGAAACGTCGATTCTCCTGCTCCTCGGATACTGCCTGGCCTGCTGTGTTTTTCCAGCACCACATTTTTCAACTCTGGTCTCCAGCATCTGCAGTCCTCACTTTCTCCTCCTTCACAAGATATGCCTCAATCTGTAGTCAGGTGATCATGGCAGCTATTTTAGGTTTGCATTTTTCCTTTCAAAAATCATTTTAGTCCATTACCATTATCATAACAATTTTTTTAAGCAATACGTGAAAAAGAACTAGTTGGTAGACAAACAAGGTACAGTGAGTCACATCTGTACCTCAGCAAGGCAACATTGACAGGTGTGGTCGGACGGGTCCACTCAAAAGATTGAACATATGATGGAAAATGATGAGCTTATCATGGAGTTACAAAAGATGGACAATGGTTAAAGCATGCTGGGAAATGGAATGCAGCCTTGACCAAAGTGACTGTGTTAATCAACATGCTGCAGAATCCAGACAGGCTGCAGCTACCAATAGACAATTTGCAAATAAATTTGATAGCTGCAGACCCTACAACACCCACTCGAATTTGGGTTTGAGTAGAGTCAATGAAATGTCATTCTCAAGGTGATCAGAAACATCAAGGTATATATGGAGGCGCCTCTCATGCTTATTTGGAGGAGGCTACATGCACCCAACACCTCCAGGAATGAAGGCCGAGGGACCACCCTGCTAGTAACATGCCATTGCCTGTTTGGGTGCAATCAATCAGGGTGATTGAGCCTGACCCATCTACTGGAGGACAGTTAAGACCCTCCAAAAGGATATGAATATTTTGGAGTATACAAATTGCTGCAACGCCACCCTCAGGAGCGATAACTGGAGAATAACCTCCAAGAGGAAAAGGCACCCCTGAGATCAACGGGAGATAACCAGACAACATCACCACATGCAGCAAGGCCAAGTTCTAGTGTGGTGGTATATGATCATCCAGAGTTAAGTTAAAGCACAGATAGATTTGTAGAGTAAATTGTTAGTTTAAAGTATATTTTGTTGTTATGGTATTAATTTTGTTAAATAAATAAATATTATTGTTCAGTATTATTAATACTCACAGTTATTTCACTGGTATAAAAGTTAAAACACACTGTGTGGTAGACACAACACAAGACTTCTGCGTGATTTGTTTTTCCATCTTACCACGCAGTCAAAAGAATTTTGTCAGACTATATAACAGAATTTTACCAATAATGGGGTCTGCTTTGGACAGATTTCCGCCATAAGAAATCAAATGTAAATATTCAAACATCCTATTACAGCCCATTTTTTCCAGGCTGGTGGCATTGTGCCAATGGCAGATTACTCCCCAACCAGTAGAGGGGCAATGTTTTAGCAACAACTGAGGGAGGAAGTTCAAAGATACGGCTGAAAGTCAGGCCACATGTCTCCAGTGGTCTGAGTGATGACTGGAGAAGGAAGAACAGGGAGTCCTTAAGGAGCAGCAGTTATGTAATTGCAAGAAAGCACAGCATATAACAGCTCTTCAGAGATATTAATTACCAAACCTCAGAGGACTGCAAGAGATAGTGGTGTGAGAGAATGCCTGAGAGTGAGTGAACTGAGTAGCTGACCAGTGAGTGACAGACTGAGTCAGAGGTACATCCACTCATTTCTTCAGTTCCTAGTTTTACAATTCAAATCATTTCGTCTTCACTTTGCTCTGAAGCATAGCACAGTAACTTCTGAGTCTCAGTATACTCTACCATGGGCCTTCAGACAGAACTACTGTCTTCAGTCTTTGGATGCTTTTAACTGTGTATGATAAAAACAGTTTAAATTGATATTTCTATTAATCTGTACCTATCTCAAGTTTAAAATCACACAACACCAGGTTATAGTCCAACAGGTTTAATTGGAAGCACACTAGCTTTCGGATGAAGGAGTGACGCTCCGAAAGCTAGTGTGCTTCCAATTAAACCTGTTGGACTATAACCTGGTGTTGTGAGATTTTTAACTTTGTACACCCCAGTCCAATACCGGCATCGCCAAATCATATCTCAAGTTTCTCATTATTATTTTTGGGATTCTGACTTTGGATTTATCCTCCAGTAAGAAAACAGTGATATAAACAAACCTTTCTAAATTCCAGGTCCATGACATTCATTGGTCATTGCTTACATGTCCCTTGCTGTAGACACAGATGAACAGCAGTAAATGGCTAGTGGCAAGAATCTCAGGGTATTGCTCGAGTACTGCAAGGAGGTGATCCACAAAGCATCACCCAGCAAGCAACTCTGCCCTTCTGAAGGGTCATTGGACCTGAAACATTAATTCTGATTTCACTCCATAGATGCTGCTAGACCTTCTGAATCTTTCCAGCAATTTCCATTTTTTTTTTGTTTCTGCCCCTTCTGTTCTTGGCCTGTTGCAATTTTCCAAAGAGGCTCAATGAAAGCTCAAGGGATCTTTGACCATCTCTCTGGAGTCAACATAGAGTTAGATTTTAACCTTAGGAAAAATGTGAGGTTATCCACTTTGGCAGGAGAAACAGACTATTTCTCAAAACATTATAAAGTGTACATGTACCAAGGGATCTGTTTACTTTTCATCACAGAAGCCTAATATGCAACTTCAGAAAGGCTCAAGAGAATGCGTACAGGAGTAATGGCTCTGCTTCAGTTATTTGGAATCTTGACGAGATTGCACCTGGAGTACGATGTACACTTTTGGTCTTCTTATCATGGAAAGGATATTATGGTCATACAGGGAGTGCAACGAAGGTTCACCAGACTTGTTTTGGGGTGTTGGGAGAGATTGGGCAAAGTTGGCCTGTATTCGCTAGCGTTTTGAAAAACAGGAGGTGATCTCATTGAGACCTGCAAAATACTTAAAGAAAAGAATGAAAATATGCCACTAAGATGTTTCCCCTGGTTGGGGAATTTAGAACCGGGGAATGCAAGTTCAAAATAAGGAGGAAGCACTTGGGATTGCGGTGAGTTTTATTATTTCCTCAGAGGATTGTGAATCTTTGCAAATGCTTACCCAAGAGAGCTGCAGAAGCTTCATCTTTGAATTTGTTGAAAGTAAAGGTCAACTGATTTCTAAATATGAATAACATTAACAGCTAAGCGAATACTGTACTGGATAAAACGCAATGGAGTGGATGATCAGCCACATTCATATCGAAGGGCAGTGCAGGCTCACTGTTGCTCCTGCTCCTATGTTCCGAAACTTCATTCTGTTTCATTCTATTTTTGTTGCTGGTTTGGTTACATCTTGTTTTTTTCCTAGTTCTCCACATTGCATCCATATGGCTGCTAACAGTCATTCACAACTAATCAGGACATATCTTCTGTTTCTTAACTATACCTTTTCACACTATCTTTGGCTTGTGTATCATGCAATCTTTTCTTATTAGTCTCTTCTACCCTTTACCCCATTACAGACCTTCCCTTTTTACTCTTCCTGACCCATTCCACCCTGTTAAATTTCTTCCCTCAGTTCTGAAGAAGGGCCAACATGACCTGAAATATTAACTGTTTCACTCCACTGATGCTGTCTCGAGCTGTTGAGTACTTCTGGCACTTTTATGCTGATTACAGATTTTCGGCATCTGTAGTAGCTTGTACAGCCTGCCCTCACAAAGTCAGATGGCATTCCTGAAAACTATGACTTTAAGCAAAAAGCCTTTAAGTGAAGCACTGACTTCCAAAGGAATCAATGTCAAGACTGGAATTAGGCTCTGGTGGCCCTTCCATAGGCGGAAGGGAAAATTAAGCCCCACACCTACCCTGTCAAAGTTAAAACACAGTGATTTATATGACTAAATTCTGGCATGGGTAAATTAAATAACTGTTAAAAGAAAATCATTTTTAAAAGGACCGATATAAATAACGTAACATTTAACTTTACCCCCAGGAGTGGGCTTTCTGACAATGGAATTATTAGGGGTGGGGTGGGAGTGGGATGGGACAGGGAGTGCTGAGGCTCAGTTGTGACTGCTGCTTGAGGGCCAGACGATTAAGGCAGGCTGCTGAGCTCTGTGAGATAGTTCCATTGTGTCCACTGCACTAGACCTGGAGTCAGTGGCAGCTGGCATCTCCAGTGGATCGTCTGGTGTCTGGTATGTGGGGCTCCATGGTGTAGCCTCCAAGTCTGAGTGAGGGGCCAATTTCCTGCCAAATCAACCTGGAATGGTACTGTAGTTAATAATATGAAAAAAAATAATCTTGCGCCGCTTATCAAGGTTTCGAATTCAAATAACTAACTGACAATAAAAAACAATGCTAAAATGGGGCAACTTCAGATATAAACTCCATGTATTACTGCCTAATAATATTCACCTCCAGCTCACCTTAATGCCATTGAAAGACCCACATGTTGACACAAGCCTCACGACAACATTTCTTTATAAATTCCAACTTGCGCAAAATTCCTTTGCCAAAATACTATTCCTTACCAACACAATGCTCCCTAACTTCTTATTGAAGAGAGAAAGAACAAAAGTAAGGAGGAAAGAATGAAATAAAGACTGGCAATCAATAAAGTACTGTTTGAAGTACACTGTTGTAAGGAATAGAACAGTTAAGTGAGCATTGGCACTCAGCAAAACTACACAAACTGCAAGGTGATAATTGTTTGCGATTTCGATTGAGGGATAAAGATTGACCACGGTATCAGGAATAACTCCTCCACTCTTTCTGGAAATAGTACCTTGGAATCTCTTAGAGCCACAGGCATGGTAAATGAGAAAGCCACCACGAGTTGGCACAAAGGTGCACTTGCATTCTGTGAAGGCCTGACAGCAAGGAAGTGATGGGTGGAGATGATTTGATTTGATTTGATTTGATTTGATTGATTACTTGTCACGTATACCTAAGTACAGTGAAAAGCTTTGTTTACGAGCAGTACAGGCAGATGAATAATAAGCATGGACATATAGATCATAGTGTGAAAACAAAAACTGGAGAGACATACAAGTTACGTCGCACAGGCAAAATCAACATTTAGCAATTGCAGTATTATTTGAAGTTAGCGAGACCATTCATCAGATGAGAGTGTGGCACTGGAAAAGCACAGCCGGTCAGGCAGCATCCGAGGAACAGGAGAATCAACATTTCAGTCCATTCATCAGTCTAATAACAGAAGGGAAGAAGCTGTTCTTGAAGCTGCTGGTGCATGTGTCCAAGTTTCTGAAGGAAGAGGTTGTAGGACAGTGCTGCTAAGGTGCGATGGGTCTTTAATGATGTTGGCAGCTTTTCCGTGGTAGTGGGACGTGTAAATAGAGTCCATGGATAGAAGGTTGGCTGTACATACAACCTTTTGTAGATTTTTAGGGTTCTGGACAGAGTAATTGCCATATCAGGCCGTTATGCACCCAGACAGTATGCTTTCAACAATGCATCTGTAAATGTTGGTGAGGGACCTTGTGGCCATGTCAAATTTCCTGAGACATCTGAGGAAGAAGAGGCACATTGTGCCTCCTTGACTATTGTGGGAAGTCCAGGACAGGTTATTGGTTATTGTCTCTCCTAGGAACTTACTGCTCTCCACCCTCTCAACCTCAGCTCTGTTGATGTAGATGTCAGGGGTGAGGGTCATGTTCTCATCCTCTCTTTCTGAAGTCAATAATCAGTTATTTAGTTTTACCAACGTTGAGAGAGAGGTTGCTTTCATTGCACCAGGTCAACAAGCCCTCCATCTCCCTCCTGTATTCTGACTCATTGTTGTTTGATATCCATCCTACCACGGTATGCCGTCAGCAAACTTGAAGATAACGCTTGGCCAAAATTTGGCAACATAGATGTGGATGTACAGGGAGCATGGTAGGGAGCCTGGGGCGGGGGGGGGGGGGGGGGGGGGGAGACAGTGTTGTGTGTTATCGTGGAGGAGGTGCAATTGCCTATCTTCACTGATTGCAGTCTGTGGGTCAGAAAGCTGAGAATCAAGTTTTGAGATCAGTCTAGAGGGGATAATGGTATTGAAGGTGAAGCTGCAGTCAATAAGCAGGAATCTGATATCGGTGTCCTTGTTGTTCAGATGCTCCAGGGACGAATGCAGGGCTAGGTAAATGGCTTCCGTTGTGGACTGGTTATTTCAGTAGGCAAATTGCAGAGGATTGAGGCAGGCTGAGAGACTGGAATTGATGTGGGCCATGACCAGCCTCTCAAAGCACTCCATGAGAGGTAGTCAATAAGGCACGTTGTACGTGTTTCCTTACATACTGGGATAATGGTGGCCTTCTTAAATCAGGTGGGGACTTCCGGCTTGTACAAGGGAAGTGAGAACAACATGGATAGGAACACGGAGGGTGTAGAAAACAGGCTCAATGAAAGCCCAATCCCTGACTCCAGTTAGACACCCCTCCCCTCCAGGATGATTGGCAAGGCCACAGAAGCTGGAAATGGCACTCACTCTACTGCGCACAGAATAGAGCGCACACAGTCACATCCACAGCGGCCTGTTCTGTCAGGGCCCAATGATGTCACTGGCCATATCTGTGCTTGGGTGTCAGCCATTTTGTATCAAGTTTAATCACTCTGCATCCACCTGAGCAGAAATGTGGGGTCTTGGCTGAACCGAAAAGCTGCTCTTCTGCCAGTATAAAGTTGCCACAGCACTGCATCTGCAGTGGAGTGCTTCATTTTTGTGCAGAAGCCCTGGAGCTGGATTTGAACCCAAAACCTCTTGGTTCAGACATGAGTGGGTGACCAAGTGAACCACAGCTGAACACAGCCATATATCAGATTCAAAATCCATGCCCTAGGTGCTCTTGTGGCTCAGGGTAGCATCCCTACCCACGGACCAAGTGACCCAGGTTCAAGTCCTACCTGTTCCAGAGGTGTGTAATAACATCTCTCTGAATAGGTTGATCAGAAAAATACATAGAACAGTACAGTGCAGTACAGGCCCTTTGACCCTCGATGTTGCGTTGACATACATTAAATTTTTAAAAACCATGCCTTCGATAGCTCTTCTTACCACCCTGACCTCCCTCCCTCTACATGCTTTTCCAGCCTCAAAATCTATGTGCACACTCTCGCCACTTTTTGTTCTATTTCAGCTGCAACATTTAGTCACTTCAGTAGCACCCCACATTTCCCCTTCCCACTTCAGAATCCTGCACCAAAACTCTTCTGTTTTTCCTCTTTCTGAAAATGTGTCTAATTGTAAGTGGAGGTGCACTTGCCAGTGATTCTAGAACATTCACTGCCCAAGCAATTTTATTTGCTCTGTCCTGGATTCAAGCTGGCGGATGCTTTCATTGTGTCTTCATTGCTCACATGTGCAACATTATTTTCCATGTGAGGACTCCTCAATCAAATAGATGAGTCCTTTGTGTCTTTCAACCTTAAACAAAGAAGCAGGTGGAACTTGAACTTAGGTCTCTTGTTTTATTTTTGGCCATCAGCAAGTGAAACAATTATTGGAATGGCCATAAATTATTCATCAAATGAACACATTGATAATAAATGTCCCTTATGGCAGTCAATAAAATGAAATATACATTGTCAGAGGTTATTAAGATTGTTTCATTGTGCTTTATAGGACAATTATGTTGTATGCTTTGAAGAAATATTAGGTAGGTTAATCTTTGCAGTTGTTTGAATTTTATCATATCAACTCGAAGTTAAACCACTACAATAGAGTTTTAAGTACAGTTAATATAAAACTCTCTCCAGCTTCAGAATGGCATATCAAACTTTAATTGAGATATACCCAATTGACAGAAATATTTTTAAAGGCATTTTTTAATAAGTAATAATAAGCTTTTTTAATAAGCTTAATAGACGAGAATTCCACACACTGAGCCGACTTCCAAGCTGAAATGTGAATGTACAGGCATAAAACTAGGCCATTGACAATGCAGTACAACTCCAAGCTGCAAATCTGGCTGGCTTTAGTCTTAAACCAACCAGGTAGTACTGTAAAATGCCATAGTTCAATTTGCGATTAAGATCACAGCTTTGATAAAAGACACAGTCATCACCCATACCCATGCCAAACCTTTCCTGCCCAAAATTTCAACGTGACTATGGCAGGATGGCAAACGCACTATCTATTGTCATTCTCACAAGTGCCGGGAGGGAGGTCTCAGAGTCCACCTGCTAATGTTTTAAAATAAAGAATAAAACAAAATCAATAAATTAATTTGTTCATGTGATGTGCAGTTCACTGGCTAGGTGAGCATTTATTGTCCATCCTTAATTGTTTCTTAAACCACTATAGGCCATGTAGTATTGGAACACCCACAGTGTTGTCAGGGAGCTTCAGAATTTTGAAATAGTGATAGTAAAGGAATGACAACATGGGTTTCTAAGTCAAAATAGTGTGTGACTTAGAGGAAACCTTAGAGTTGATGATGTACCTGTTACCCTCATCCTTGAAAAGGTGCTAAAGGTTGTGGGTTTGAAATGTGTCGTTGGAGCAACTTTGGTTCTTGTAGATGGTACGCACTGCTGCCACAGTGTGTTGGTAGTGAAAGGACTGAATGTTGAGAGTGGTGGATTGGATGCTGATTAAGTGGGCTGCTTTATTCTGCCCTGATGTCATGCTTCTTGAGTGCTGTTGGATCTGTACTTACCCAGGCAAGTGAAGACTATTCCATCACATTCTTGACTTGTGTCTCTTTGATGGCAGACAAGCTTGGGGGAGTCAGGAGATGTGCTGCGTACTGCAGTGCTTTTTTAGCCACTGTATTTTTATGCTGGTCCAGTTCTATTTCTGATCAATGGTAACTATTGATAGTGGGGAATTCAGCAATGTAATGCCATTGAACATGAAAGTGCAAAAATTAGATTCTCGCTTGTTGTAGATCATTGGTCATTTCCTGGCACATGCTTTGCACAAATATTATTTTCTATTTATCAGCCCAAGCCTGGATGTTGTCCAGGTCTTGCTGCATACTGACACATGCTGCTTCACTATCTGAAATGTTGTGAATGGTGTGCATTGTGTAAATGTCAACAATCACTCCCACCTCTAACCTTGTGATGGAAGGAAAATCATTGATAAAGTAGCTGAAGATGGCTGGACCTCGAGCACGACCCCAAGGAACTCCTGCAGATGACTGAACTCCAACAATAGCCACCTTCTTTTGTGCCAGAAATGGCTGCAACCAGGGAGTTGTCTCTGTTTCTCACTGACTCTAGTTTTGCACAGGATCCTGGATACTGAACTTGATTGAATGATATCAAGGATAGTGATCCTCACCTCACCTCTTGAGTTCTTTTATCCATACTTATTTGGACCACGACCAAGGTCAAAGGTTGTAGCTGTCCTGGAATAGCTTGCTTGGGGGTGTAGCAAATTCTGGGACAAGTGTTCACTACAATTGCTAGAATGTTGTAGGGGCTCTAAGCTTTTGCAGTATTTTCAGCCATTTCTTGATATCAGGAGTGAATAAAATTAGTTGAGACTGGCATCTATGATGCTGGTAACTTCTGGAGGAGACTGAGATGGATCAACTCTGGATACTTGACACTTTTGGCTGAACGTCGTTGTAAATACTCAGCCTTATCTTTTGCACTGACATGCTGGATTCCCTCATAACTTCAGATGGCATGTTTGCACAGGTTCCACCTCCTGTTAATTTTTATTGTCTCCCACTATGCTCAACTGCGTGTGACCAGATTATAAAGCTTGGTTGTAGGACTACTTAGATCTATTGCATGCTGTATCCACTGTTTGGCATGAAAGTAGTCCTGTGTTATGGTTTCACCAGTTGAACAGCTTTTTGCTTTTAGGTAGACTTAGTATTGCTGGCACGCAGTCCTGCACTCTTCATTAAACCAGGGTTGACCTCTTGCTTTAATGGCAGAGTGGGAGATATTCAGAGCCATGAGGTTGTTTGCGGTTGGATACAATTTTGCTGCCACTGTTGATGGTTCACAGCACCTCAGGAATGCCCTATTTTAAACTGCTAGATCTGTTCGAAGTCTATCCCATTTAACATGGTGAGAGTGCCAAACAATATAAATGAGGAATTTCCTTCACGTGAAGACAGGTCTTAGTCTCCACAAGGACCAAGTGCTGGTTACTCCTACCGATACTGGCATGATGGATCATCTGCTACAGATATTTGGACAAGGAGGAGATCAAGTAATTTTTTTCCTTTTATTATGTCCCTTGCCCCTTGCCATGGACCCAGTCTAGGAGTCATGCCCTGTAGCATTTGGCCAGCTCTATCAGTAGTGGTACTGCTAACATACCCAATGGGCACTCTGTGCCCCTTGCTGCTCTTAGTGCTTCCTCTAAGTGGCATTCAGCATGGAAGAGTACTTGTTCAACAGCTAGGGCAGACAGTAATAAGAGGTTTTCAAAATATCTGGAGTCACTGTTGAAGGCCCCAAGAATAACTCCTTCTCAACTGTGGACCATTATGTTGCCTGTTATGGTGTATCTGTCCTGACAGTGGGACAGGACATGGTGGTGTCTGGGACAGTGAGTGCCAAATATGTTTTTTTTAACGATAACGGTATCAGGTTATTGGTTGACGAATCTGCAGGATCGTTCTCCCAATTTTGGTACAAATCTCACAGATGTTGATGAGGAGGGATTTGTAGGTGTGTGTTTGTTGCAGTAATTTCCAATGGCTAAGTTGATGCCAGGAGATCCACCTGGTTTCATTCCTTTGTTTAATTATTTGATACAATTGTGTGGCTTGCTAGGACAGAGGGCAGTTAATAACCAATAAAATAAAGAACTACGGATGCTGAAGATCTGAAGCAAAACAGACATTACTTTCAAGCAAGTCTGGCAGAGTTAACATTTCTAGTCTTAAAACATTAACTCTGCTTTTCCTGCACAGATGCTGCCAGACCTGCTGAGTTCCTGCAGCGATTTCTGTTTTTGTTGCAGTTAAGAGTTAACTGCCTTGCCATGGATCTAGAGTCATGTGTGGGCCAGACCTCGTCAGGATAGCCGATCTCTGACCCGAAAGGGCATTGGCAAACTAGACGAGTTTTTTTTAATGGCAATCAACATTGTTTGTCTGTTGTTTTTAAAATCCAAATTTTGGTGAAATTTGAATTCAATACCTTCCATGGTGGAAATAAAATCTATGGCCCGAGAACATTAGTCTAGGGTCCACATTACAATTCTAACGACATTACCATTACACCACTGTTACTCCATAAATAAAACAATGAAAAACAAAGTATATTACACCGGATAAAGAAAGGTTTGAATAGAAGAAGAATCAATTTCACACTATCTCCCTTTTTATTGTAACAATATCCTTACAAACACTTAAAGTTCAGTAACTAATTGCCACTATGTACACCATAAAGTTCTTTGTTCAGAATCAGGCTGAAACAGCAACAACTGGTTTCCTTTTGGCAAATTTCTTGCATGCTTTTCCTCTCCATCAGATGACTTCCAAGATATCCAAATCAAACTACAAACCAAACACACTATAATTTTAAACTTCAGAACAACCATGAGTTTCTAAAACTCAGCTATCAAGTTGCTTTTCCCCCACGAAGAAGGATTACATCTGAAACATCAACTTCTCCACCTCCCGATGTTGCCTGGCTTGCTGTGTTCTTCCAGCTTCCTGTCTGTCTCCTTTCCTCCTTCCTCTGGCACACTGACATACAGGCTAACAAACCTTCACCCTTGTTCTGTTTCTGTGTCACTGGACTCATGGTCACTTGTCAACAGCAGATTTTTTTGTCTTCTACTTTGTTTTAAAGATGCACTGTACTGTCACGTCAAAAGTTTGAAACATCATTAAAATGCGTATAAACATAAACTCCCCTGAAAGACTAAAATGAAACTAAAGTGCATTGCCACGCTTCTTCACCAACAAAATATAAATTCAACTGAAGGTTATTTGTTGTTCTTAACAGAACTAAAGAGTATTTCATGCTGGCTACCAGCAAGACCCAAGTTCTGTACTACCAAGTGATTATTTGATAACAGAGCCGGCGCTGCCTCCAGCAGCTGATTTAAGCATCCAATTGGAATTCATTAGTATTATCGGATTAAAGTGGCATTAGAGTCCATTTGAAATAACTCTGTTTTGGATTTGTAATGTTGCCGCTTGGCTGTCTGCATGTATATTAAGTGCAATTGGAACTGAGTCTATACTGAAAGAAGGTATCTCAAACATTTCAGTACTCCCTCAGTACAACACTGAAGAGCTAGCCTGGATTTTTATACTGAAACTCTGGACTGCATTCTAGACTGCATTTGTAACTCAGAAGCAATACTCCACGATTATATTAGAAGTTTTACATTTCACTCATTGCCTACCAATGTTTGTCATTATAAATTCCCAGTCTTAATTTATGAAATAAAACTCTCTGTTAATCTAGTCATCCTGTGATTGCAGTACCACAATTGGCAGGAAGATGCAACTGGACTGTGACAAGTAGATTTAGGCAGTTCCATCACAAACATGGACATGGAATTCAATAACGGCACTCAAAAAATTAAGGAAAATGCATGAATTTCAAATGGATTCTCAACACAATTGCAGGCTGGATTCCTATTTTCTCTGGTCTCAAATATTCATCTGAAAACTACACTTGGTTATAAATCCACGTGTGCAATATCACTAGGTTTACATATTCAGAGTCATACTGTTCTCATTGTCAGTTTTGCCAATACATTTCTATGTCCATTCACTGCTTACAATTTAAAACTACCAAACAGATTATACTGTTATGATATCTGCTAATCAAAAGCAGGGGTTGCAATCCCTCAGTTTTACATCTCTCAGTTCATCAGTCTATAGTCAGAGAAACCCATACACACCAAACAATTCTTCTCCTAGCGAATTTTGAAAAGATTTGTAGCTCAGGTTGAGGTTCTGGATGTAAGTTTGCTCACTGAGCTGGAAGTTCATTTTCAGACATTTCATCATGTTCCATGACTGCCAGACTACTCAGACCTCTTGGCATCATGATAGCCCACAAACCCACCGACACACTAAAACAGCAGCTAATGAACTTGAAAGACCCTATACAGACAACAAGCAAAACTAATGTCATTTACAAAATACCTTGCAAGAACTGTAACAAACACTACATTGGACAAACAGGCAGAAAACTATCTACCAGGATACATGAACATCAACTAGCCACAAAAAGATATGACCCACTCTCGCTAGTATCTTTACATACAAATGAGAAAGGACAACACATCCATCCTAAGACAAAGCAACCAGAGATTCACGCAAGAATTCCTAGAAGCATGGCACTCCAACTGGAACACTTTCAACAAACACATTGACTTAGATCCCATTAACACCCCCTGAGGAAAAGAACGGGAAATCCATCATCACAGGAAATTACATCACCAACCCAAGGAAACTTAAACATAAACAAAAAGTGGGCTATACAATTGGTGCTTCACTGGAGGCTCACTGATGTGACCTAGTATGGTGACGAAACATCTGAAAACAAACTTTCCAGTTTAGTGAGCAAGCTTACATCCAAAGTCTACTTCTTCACAAAAAGCTGTACACTCTTGATTTGACAATAAATATTGTAATATCTATATATACACCATAGAAATAAAGGTGGAAGGTATGGCACTGCCATGGTTACTAATCACCTTGGCCCTGATAATTCCATTGAGAGTTGACTATATGTAAAACACAGAGTCAAAATTTACTGCACTCAAACAATGAAATCAACTCGCAGCTGGTTAAATCCAATATCGATCAATCATGTTCTGAAAGCAGAAAACCATACAAGGAAAGAATGTGGATCACAGACAGAGCTGTAATGTCAGTTAACTAAACTGTATTCCTTTGCGCACAGCTCTACATTCAGAAGTGCATGATTGGCCCTTTGCAGTTTTTTTTGCACTAATTAATTGGCAGATGATTTATGCCACAACACAATTTCTCATACACAATGGTAGACAAGTAATGAATGTTCCCTGGGTACAGTTTTGCAAAGAGCAAAAACGAAAACTGCAATGTCCCAAAATCACATTTAAAATATGACACCAATAACTTTATGCAAACAGGGAAGAAAATAATGAATACCTCATACATTTATGTGTAGAGTGCCACACTATGAACTCTCCACAATACAAATTCCTTTTTCGAAAAAAAACCTAGTTTATAATCATAACTCAATCTCATCTTATTACTCATGTTCTGTCTCACACATGATTTGTTCTTTTGAAGAAATATATTTGCATTTCTGCTTCGTGCCAGGATCACAGTAGAATCCAAACTTCTGGAAACACACCAAGCGACATAATGAAATTTAAAAAAAAATGTTCTGTGGCAGCCTGGCTCCACATCCTTCCTCTCTGAAAACAAAGAAAACTGCTGCACATTTTCAGCATTCAATTAATTCAGACATGTCTAAACACTTGTGTGTCCTTTACCTTGCCTTTTAAGAATGTTGGATATGTATTCAGTTTCAGTTATCTCAAGTGATAAGTAAATTGGAAACAGTATTTTTTGCCCTGCGTTTGAACGGGTTTGTTGAAGGGTGGGGAAAGATGTGAGAGATGGAAGAATTTTTGCTCTCAGAGTGACCAGGATGTCTGGCACTCCCTTTCTCTTTTGTCAACTAGGGCTCCCTGATTGGACCAGATTAACAGCTCCAATCAAGGTCCATTTGGCTGACCTCAACAGTCACTACACATTTCTTCCCAGAAGATGCAGGAGCGTAGATCTATTGGTTACAACCATCCTCCAGTTTTCTCTACTTCATGTGAGAAGTGTGACTATTCAATATTAGACTGCATCATAGATACAAGGTTTTTCCCATCCAACACATACATTCAGCAGTGATCCCTGAAAAGGATTGGGAGCAGGTGCCTCTAGGTAGTATTTTTCTTCCCCTGCCCAGTGGTGCTGTGGCCTATTCCATACACCAACATTAAGTCCCTTTTAATCGAATTAGGTTTATTTGTCATTCATAACGTGCCTCTAATTATATAGATCTTGTATGATTTGTGTGGATTTTTTATAACGAATGTATATCATAAGGTGAAGATAGAACATGCAAAATCAACATTGGATACTGAGGAAAATGTAAAACATAAAAGAAAAGAACTACGGCCGCTGGAAATCTCTCTGGGCTCCATTGCCATTTATTCCTCCTCACCCCTCCCACCCCACTCCATCTTCAGTTTGCATACCAACCTTTCCGAGCTACAATCAATTTTGGAGGAGGATCACTTGACTTGAAACATTAACTCTGCTTTTTCTCTTTAGATGCTATCAGATCTGCTGAGTTTCTCCAGTAATTTTTGCTTTTGTTCCAACATAATAACTCATCTTTTAAAAGGATGATATGGAGCACATTGTATAGACCATAATGAATCATCCAGGTTTGTAGCAATATTAATGTTACTGAAGTAAGCCTCTGTACTTGAACACATTCCTAAGTGGCAAGGAGAATGTCAGAGCCAACAGGTAATGAAATCAGAATTGCAGATGGTCAATTGATGCATTCTGAATAAAGAATGCAAAGGCAATGCCACTGGGATCTGTTCTGCAATTTTGCTTTCGAATGATTCACTTTATTTAAAAGCAGCGACATTCCCCAATTCCCTTTTGGTGGCGATCAGATCCTCATAAATCTAATCTTTCATCTTCCAAATAAAAAAGAAATAAATACCAATTTAAGCCCTTTTTGCCAGACTTAGATTGGAATACTATTAGCAGAGGTAAAAACAATGACTGCAGATGCTGGAAACCAGATTCTGGATTAGTGGTGCTGGAAGAGCACAGCAGTTCAGGCAGCATCCTCGCTGCTGTGCTCTTCCAGCACCACTAATCCAGAATACTATTAACAGAATCATATTGCACAAAAGGAGACCAACTGAGGAGACCAAAGCATTTGCCAGCTTTCTGAAAAAGAGCTCCATAGCCATTTTCAAGTATTAGCTAGGCCAGCACTTAATACCCAATCCTAATTTCTCAGAGAGCAGTTAAGAGTCAACCACATTACTGGTCACATGTACACTAGATAAGGGTGGCAGTTTCCTTGCATCAAGGACATTAGTGAACCAGATGAGTTTTTCCTGTCAATTAACAATGGATTCATGGTCAGCAGAATCTTTTAAAAATTGGATTCAAATTCCACCATCTGCCATGGCAGGATTTGAACCCAGGTCCTCAGAACATAACCTGGGTCTTAGATGACTAGACCAGTGATAATACCACAATGCTTTACATCATCTTGCCTCGAAATGATGTTCCTTTCCAAAAGTTATTATTAAATTGACTTCCATAACCTTTCATGCAGTGCATTTCAAATGCTAACATCTCACTAGGAAGGACATTCTCATTTCATTGCTTTTTTGAAGATGAAAATTACTTTACATCAGTGCCCTACAGTTAGTAGCACATTCACCTTTCAGCCCACTCAAGGACTTGAGCACAAAAATCCAACTAATGCTCCTCTGCAGTACTGAGATCACATTCAACTGCTGATTCATAGATGCAAAAACACTTCCAAAGCAGAGAAGGGGAGTTTTCCCCAGTGTCTTGGCCAACACTCTTTCTCAATCAACGTCACTAAAAGAAAATGGATTATATAGTCATTTTCAAGGGTTGCTGTCTGTGGGAGTTTGATTGGGGAATATTGGCTATCCTGATCCGAACTTTATTACAGTTGTTAAACCTCTTCCAGCTAATTGGTGAAGGAAGAAACATAACTCATTCTTTATTTTGATTGAATGTTTTTCACAAAGTAGACATTACAGTATATATCTCCAAATTCTACAACATATCAACATGCCAACAAACATCTCTTTATACTCTTTTGAGTGAAAATGGACAAATTAACTGATGAACATTTCCTTTAAAAGTCCTGTTACATCATATACATTTCTTTATAGAGCAAGCAAAAGCATCCAAGGAAATGTAAATTTTCTCACGTAGTCTCATTATGCAGCAAGAAGAAGAGAAGCTGAATATTATTGAAATGAAGGGAGACTGAAGAAAGCCACAGTACAGGGGGATTTGGGAGTCTTGTACATGAATTACAAAAGCTAGCATTAGGTTCAGTGGGTAATAGGGAAGGCAGATGATCTGTTGGCATTTATTTCAAAGGAAATGGAATATAAAAATAGGGAAATATTGCTAGATCTCTCCAAAGCACATAGCCAGACCACATTTAGAATACTGTGAACCCTTTTGGTCCTCTTACCTAAGGAAAGAAACACGAGTGTTGGAGGCAGTCCAAAACAGGTTCTATGTTGATCCCAGTTATGAAGAGATTGTCCCATGATGTCAGTAGGTACTGAGTAGGTTGGGCCAGTACTCACTGAAGTTTAGAACAATGAGAGAAGGCTTTATTGAAACACATGAGATTATTCTGGGGTTTGACAGAGTACATACAGAGATGAACTAGGAGAAAGTGAGAACTGCAGGTGCTGGAGATCAGAGGTTAAAAATGTGTTGCTGGAAAAGAGCAGCAGGTCAGGCAGCATCAAAGGAGCAGGAGAATTCCTGAAGAAGAGCTAATGCCCGAAACGTCGATTCTCCTGCTCCTTTGATGCTGCCTGACCTGCTGCACTTTTTCAGCAACACATTTTTAAGCTACATACAGAGACGGGTTGTTTCCCCTTATTGGAGAGTCCAAGATGAGATGGCATAATCTTGGAGCAAAAGGCTGCCAGTTAGGACACAGATGATGAAGGATTTCTTCTCTCAGAGGTTAGTAGAATTTTTTAACTCAGTGAGTGTCATTGAGTATTTTAAAGATATGTTTTTAAGATCAGTAAGGGAAACAAGGGGCATGGGGAAAATATGGAAAAGTGGAATTGAGAATGAGTAGATCAGCCATGATTTCTTTAAATGGCAAAGCAGACTTGTTTGCCTAAATGGTCTATGTCTGCTCTGACATCATATGGATGCAGTCATTATGGATACTGTCCAATTCCTGCAGTGCCCACTGATCTCAGAATGCCTCACGTGTACTGGTGGACAACACGTCCTTCCTCTCCAGAGATACCTGGACAATTAATTGTGAAAGAGAGGCAGGTATTTGGGTTGAATGATCTTCTCACCTGCCTGGAACATGGATTTTTAATGGTCACCTTGGACAGGCCCAGGAGCAGACTAATGAGGTGGTTCTCTGACATGTACTTAATCTAGCACCTGCACAGCCAAAAAGTGAGAAGCAGTCCCTCAAATAATGCCGAATGGACTAAGAACTCTCAGATTGGACATCAAAATAGAACACTAAGTCCACAAGGCTGCAAAAACTTACAAGTAGCATGAAAGTCTGTGAACTTATTTACGTTTTACTACTTCAGGCCATTGCATGCACTACCCACCTCATCAAATTCCTGACAGAAAAAGGGAGACTCCACTATACACGTCACCAAGGTTTCTGCCACCTCTATACAGTAGGTTGGAACGTCACAGCATGGTTACAGGGCTGGGGTGGGTGAGGAAGCAGACAAAATGCAGTAGCAGCCTGCAGAGAAAACTTCCTCCACGGGAGTAGATTGGTATGATGTCCACAAGATGGCAAAAGCTAAATCTATAAAAGGATAGCTCCAGCTTTTGTTTAAAAAAAAAGCCTAAATTCAGAAGGTCTATCTAGATAGGTTTAACACCACAGGAAACTTCAAGAGTGATATTATACTATAGCTCAGAGGAGATGCATTTCCACCAATTGATGTTCACTTCACGTAATGCATTTACAAGCCAAGTTTAAGAGTAAACTGGACTATGTGGAGTGTAACAGCAGTATATGTCAGATATATATCAATGCCATTCTTGTGCCATTCTATCAATTAATACTAAAGAAAAAGGACAATCCAGCTATGTTTTGACCCATGCCATCTAGCTCTCATTTAAAGAGATGCCTACACAAAAATTACAAAATTAGAGAAATTAAATCCCAAATGCACAAGAGCCTTTTTTAAAAATCATCTTATCTATGCCAAACACGGATACTGGTTGGTTCATTTGACAAATGAATCTTGAGAAATCATGATCTTCATAGGACCATTTGGAAGATATTGTTTCCAGATACTATACTTGGCTTTGTGCATCAACTGGGATCTTTTTCAGCAGCATAGGGACAGTTCCATAAAAATATTTCTTGATGTGTATAACATTATCAAAAATACTGTAGTAACTGGCAAAACCAAGAACAGCACTGATAAAATCGCCATTCATTAACGGCAGCAGCTCATTGTAGCGGATCTGTCTTCAACAGCAAGAAATACCAGGTGAGTGTACATCAGATCAACTTTCTCAGCTCCACCTATAAAATTCTGTGTTCTGTCCTGACACTGACAAAATTGATGACCCTGACAAAATGATGCAACGCATGGCTACACCCAAGGTCAAAGTGGACCTGCAAATATGCCTCAGATTTATTAACTTCCAAGAACCATGTATAGTAAACTTTGCCTATAAAGCTCTGAGAGAGTTCTTAAGACAGGATGTTCCATGTGTATAGCATGAGGGCCACCAACACATGTTTAAAGCACTTAAACGGGCAATGTAAGAGACAGCTGTTTGACAAGACAACAACCCAAGAAGACAGACTTGGATTGAGGATTCTAGATTAGACCGGTGCTGGAAAAGCACAGCAGTTCAGGCAGCATCCGAGGAGCAGGAAAATCAATGTTTCGGGCAAAAGCCCTTCATCAGGAATAGAGGCAGATTGTCTGCAGGGTGGAGAGATAAATGAGAGGAAGGTGGGGGTGGGGAGAAAGTAGCATAGAGTACAACAGGTGAATGGGGGTGAGGATGGAGGTGATAGGTCAGAGAGGAGAGTGAAGTGGATAGGTGGAAAGGAAGATAGGCAGGTAGGACAAATCATGGGGATGGTGCTGAGCTGGAAGCTTGGAACTGGGTGAGGTGGGGGATGGGGAAATGAGGAAACTGGTGAAGTCCACACTGATGCCCTGGGGTTGAAGTGTTCCAAGGTGGAAGAGGAGGTGTTCTTCCTCCAGGCGTCGGGTGGTGAGGGAGCGGCATTGAAGGACGCCCAGGACCTCCATGTCCTCGGCAGAGTGGGAGGGGGAGTTGAAATGTTGGGCCACAGGGCGGTGTGGTTGATTGGTGTGGGTGTCCCAGAGATATTCCCTAAAGCGCTCTGCTAGGAGGTGTCCAGTCTCCCCAGTGTAGAGGAGACCGCATCGGGAGACACGGATACAATAAATGATATTGGTTGATGTGCAGCTAAAACTTTGATGAATGTGGAAGGCTCCTTTGGGCCTTGGATGGAGGTGAGGGAGGAGCTCTGACCTATCACCTCCATCCCCACCCCCGTTCACCTATTGTACTCTATGCTACTTTCTCCACACCCCCACCTTCCTCTCATTTATCTCTCCACCCTGCAAGCACTCTGCCTCTATTCCTGATGAAGGGCTTTTGCCAGAAACGATGATTTTCCTGCTCCTCGGATACTGCCTGAACTGCTGTGCTTTTCCAGCACCACTCTAATCTAGAATCTGGTTTCCAGCATCTGCAGTCATTGCTTTTACCCTACAGACTTGGATTGATGCAATTCAAAAAAAAAGGATGGCAGTGTGTATCATAGAAGGCGGGAAACTGATTGTATATGGTGCCACAACTTGTTCTACAATTCCATATCACAAGTTTCCATTCGTATCTGTTGGGTAAACAATTCATTGTCGAAACTGATCACAATAATTGCTAACCATTCGGTGCAAGTCACTGATAATTGCACTACCTATGTTATAATGACTTCTGATAAAAGTACATCAAGACATCATGATAAAAGCCAAGCAGGATATCAACATCTATTACTCATCTGGTAGTGAAGAGGTGACTTCAGTGTCACAGAGCAAATCACCAAATCTCTCAAAGACTGAGGCGACTGTACTAGACCTACAAGTACATGTTGAGCTAAAAGATGTATTCAAGGTTGACCTGAAGAGTTTTGGTTATCACAAATGCAACCAACTTCATGTAAGGTAAACAGCAAATGAGCCATATTATGGAAAGTTATTACAAGAATGTATATAAGAATGGCCTGGTATGATACAAAAGATGACAGATATTCTCAAATTCAGATGGCCATTCAGATGATCTATGTATCTAAAAAGGCACACAGGTGTTTGTATCCAAAGCTCTTCGCCAGTTGATGTTGTCACAATAATGGTAATGAGAAGACAATGACGATGCGTGGAGCATTTCAGAGTCACATGCATAAGAACCTTAGCATCCTCATGAGATTTCACCATTCCCTTGGTCTAAAACTGTAACTGATCTATTGATTACATATGGTAATAATTTTCTCCTAGTCACTGATTTCCAATTATCAGACAATTAAAGAATACTTAAAATGAGTATTTGACAGTCACAAAGTACAATACTTAATCTATTCAGTATACCAGAAAAGATTTTACTTAACAATTTACTGGCAGACCAATCAGAGACTTTTGTGTTAAATGGGGTTTAACCACAAGACAACTTCCTCACACTATCCCATATCTAATGGTCTCATTGAGTTAATGGCGCACACTGTTAAGGCAGTGATCACGAAATGCAGGGTGACGAGACAGGATCTCCACATTGCTATGGCACATTTAAGAGCAACACATCTAGATATGCACTGGCCATCACCAGTTGAAGTAATGCTCAGAAGACAGGAAAGGACCATCTCACCAGACCATCAACTGTCCAAGCTCTCAGAAAAACATGACAAACTCTCAATAAAATAAAAAGGAAGAATGAACATGGTATATGACTAACATGCAGCGAAATGCCCAGCTGTAGGCAGGACAAAAGATTCCAGTTATGTATCCTATCCAGGGTACCTGCAGAAGCATTCAGAGTGTATGGTAAACTAAGAACTTGCAGGGTTGCAAATAAGAAGTGCAACAAGGAGAAACAAAAGCTAATTCAGGCACATGTACAACTGTATAACACACAGCCCTCCAACCAGATGCACAGACTCATCCAGAGAGCAAAACTGCAGCAGGCTGCACTAACAATACATTAGTGAATTTTTCTTCTCTTTCACATAGATTAACAGCACTGTCAGCAGAAACTGCCTTCAATAATAGACACAGACTCTGGAAGAGATCAAAAGCATGGATGTGAAAATTATGCTGTCCATTTCTCACTTTGTCATTGGCAGTGTGATGCTGGATATGGTTGAAAACCACTGCTACAGATGAGTACCTCCCTCCCCATACTATTTCGTACACCCGTCACATGTATTTTACATTTTCCAATCTGAGATCATGTCTTGCTATTGTATTTATTCTACCTCATATTAGGAAAGGTATTCCACCATCATTCCATTCCTTCCTGTCCTTTCAAAAATCATGTACACCTTAAGGTTTCATTCCCCCCTTTAAATATCTTTTCAACTATGTCTCCATGAGATTACCGGTGCTGTTAATCTATTTATTTTGCTCTGACTACTATTTGCATTTAAAAGTAAAAGAACTACAAATCTTTCCTTTTTACTAATTTTTGGTCCTTTGACTGTAATTGCTGCTTTGCTAAAACAAATATCCTTTCCTGCCCAACTCTCAAGTATCATCACCTAAATAGCTGACCTGCAATGCCACCATAATCTTCTGCTTTGTAAGCCTATGCATCTCCTCTCCCTACTACATTTAAAAGCCCTTGTTCTTCGATTCACCAAGATGTTGGTTACAATATGGTTCAAGTGAAGTCCATTCGACAGGAACAACTCCCTGTTCACCACAGTGCTTGTGCTAATGTCTCATGAACATGTGGGCGGCACGGTGGTACAGTGGTTAGCACTTCTGCCTCACACCTCTAGAGACCCAGGTTCAATTCCCGCCTCAGGCGACTGACTGTGTGGAGTTTGCACATTCTCCCCGTGTCTGCATGGGTTTCCTCCAGGTGCTCCAGTTTCCTCCCACAGTCCAAAAATGTTCAGGTTAGGTGAATTGGCCATGCTAAATTGCCTGTAGTGTTAGATGTAGGGGAATGGGTATGGGTGGGTGCACTTCGGCAGGTCAGTGTGGACTGGTTGGGCCGAAGGACTTGTTTCCACACTGTAAGTAATCTAATCTAAAAAAAAACTAACCCCTTTTCTAAAGGAACTTTCAGCTGTGGTATTGATAGTCAAAATGTGTTTGTTTTCACACAAGTCACTAGTCATTAGCAAATTCATCTTCATTATCAGTTAGCAACTTGACTAGTGCTCCAAGACCCTATCTATTTCTCCATGATTTTATATGCAATAATCCTTTACCATATTTTAGTGTAGAAACTTGGTTACTGTCTACAAAAAGGTAAAATTAAAATATTTTTGTCACATAGCTGAAAGTTTATAATAGGATATGGTGGTGCCCTCCTAAAATATTTGCGTGTTTTACACAAATCTTTCCAATGAGCTATGTACACTTCTAATAGTCCTGCATCAGAACATTGAATCTTTGACATAAATGGTCAGCAAGTTGACTTTGCAGCTTCAAGTCAATTTGCTTCTGCTCTCTCTGATTCTAATCATCTGATGCTATTAATACTTTTAACAAAAAAAAGTTTAGAATTTTAAATGATCTAGTAATACCAAGTGGATAATCTACTGAAATTCATAAAACAATTATCTTATTGTGCTCTATGTTTGGCTTTGTTTGTGACATTTTCACAGGTATCTTACTTTACAGTTGAAGTTATGTCAATAGAGATTGCATTAGCAACAACTTCTTGGCTTGTTCTAGCTATTTCCCCTGTAATCACCACTATTTTTGGTGACCTCAAATGTTGACATCCCTGAACCTAAAATAAGCAGAGCTTCCATCCTTCCTGACTATATATTGAACTTCACTACTAAATGAATCGAAATAACATTTTAGACGATCTGTGACACACACTGTTGAGATACAAGCACTAACCATTGTCACACAATTTTAGATGTGTGGTTGAGATGCCAAGGCATACAAGATTATGGGCCAAATGCTGGAAAATGGGATTAGAATAGTTAGGTGATTGCATTCATGCCAGTCAAAAAAAATGGGCTGTAGATGTCTATGAGTCAAGATTAGAGTGGTGCTGGAAAAGCACAGCAGGTCAGGTAGCATCTGAGGAGCAGGAAAATCTACGTTTTGGGTAAAAGCCCTTCATCAGGAATGATGAAGGCATTTTCCCCGAAACCTTGATTTTCCTGCTCCCAGGATGCTGCCTAACCTGCTATGCTTTCCAGCATGTGTCAACCTGGTGAGTTCATAGCATAATGCCATTTTGAGTCTCCCCTAAATTAGTTGCTCACTTTTTCTCAGATTGCTCTAATCCTGTCATCTGTTGCGGCATCTGTTAAAAGAGGATAGTCAGCAGAGGCCCATACAGGAAACTTGTCCACATGGAGTGGAATGGAGGGTCTGTCCCCATGTGCACATGTGAGTGTCCCCCCATGTTTGGGCATTTTAATTTCTCCAATTAGCAACACTTCAAAAGCACTTCATTGGCTGTAGAGTGCTTTAGAGATAGTCTATGGTTATGAAAAGTGCTATAGAAATATTGTATTTCTTTCTCAGCAACTCAGGAAGTTACTGAGCTTCCTGCCACTGGCAGAAAATAATTCACTTTTTAAACTGACTTTCTAAATACCTCTATTTTAACCTCAATTAAATCTACTCCTACCTCCCCCCCCACAACACAATCATCACCAGCACTAACTTCTCTACAGGAGAACAATCTCAACTTCTTCAGTCTTCTAGATAAACTTAATAGGTTAAAATTTTACTTGAATCACTTAAAACTAATTTGGACAATCAAAGCCACAGCATGTTCTATATTGACACTCAAGACCTAGTTCTCTGTTCCCCACAGCTAATTTTCCTCACTTTCACCAAATATAGTTATGGTTCGAAAAACAAACTCTCGGCTCTGAGTTAAAGTTGTGGGTGCAATCACAACTGCAGTCTTCAGCTCATGACCTAGACCAATGCTTTTTTGTGTAGTATAGACAGAACAATGCATTAACAAAAAAACCGTCTATTAGATGTGCTGTTACACAGAAGTCCTTTCTACTTATTCAGGTAAGCTAAAATATCTCAAAGCATGAAGAAAAGAAAGGTGGGAGAGTTTGCTTAGTCTTCTGAACCACCTCACAACCAACTGCAATCAGCAAAAAAAAAAGTCATTAGCTCATTCGCTGTTTGTGGGATCTTGCTGTGCAAAAAGCACAGCTAATGAAGTTTAAAAAAGTTATTGATTGGCCATGAATTGCTCAAGGACATGCAGAGAAGAAAAAAAATAATGCTCAAGGAATGCAAGATATTTCTTTAATGAGCTCAAATTTACAGGAGAAAAACAAGGAAACGGAGTTGAGTTTCTGCAGTGCACTTTTTATAGCAACCTTGTAACTAGTCTCTTTATATATTACAGTAACAAATCTTCTCCATCAACACTTACAGTCATAGAGTCATAGAGATGTGCAGCATGGAAACAGACCATTTAGGCCAGTGATTCACAAACAATGCTTAAAAACTGAAAGGTTTTGTTGTAAAACTAAAACTAATAATAGCTGTGCGTGAATAGAAATAAATCAAAGTGGTAATTTGTAATTGGAGACACCCTAGCAAGTATTCAACTGTTCAATGGCTCAATGCTCTTCACTTGAAGAACACCAACAGTTTTGAAGGATCTATCCCACCAAGATCCAGTGCCAGGGATGTAGTCATAATCTTGTTCTGCGTGTTATTCACAATTATGATTGAAACAGTAAACATATTTGATGAACTGTTTCCTTCAAGCCAGTTGAATATCTGAAATGTAGGAATTATTGTTGCGATCGCAGATCTTCTTAGGAAGTTTAATTCCGTGTGAAGCATCCCAGCGATTTTTAAATGCACCAAAATAAAAACCACTGGTCAATTTAATGAAGAGAATTGCAACCTTAATCAGAGGAACAGAGAGGGTTTTTTTGTTATGAACAGTTACTATCTTACTAACAGTTACAGGGTTCTCCTAGAATAAAGACTCAGACTGCTACATGTTTATCAGTTACTTTCTAGCACTGCACACAAGTGCTATATGTTTTGTTACAACACGGAGGTGAACCTCTGTTAATTAAACCAAACACCCAGAGACAGTGAACTCCCAAATTCCACTATTTAAAGAAAATAACTTTTTTTTAAAAACTCTAAAAGTGAAAATTAAACAACTATTCACAACCCTAAGCCCCCCTTACTTATTATCTGCCCCCAACTCTATAATGATATGCTGTTCCAAGAAGACACTTATTAAAATTATATCAACTTAATTTCAAAACCACACAGCTGCTGTCGTCTTCGGTGTCTATCTTCTTCCGGCTGAGAATCTCCCCTGGGTTGTCGTCTTTCTTTTTACCATGAGTGTTTCATATGAAAAGGTACCTTTGAAAGAGAATGTTTCCTAATTTCTTGGAGAACAAGATGTTAGCTCTCCACGTGTTTCTGTCTTGACGCCAGTTGCTCTCTGACCAATTTTCAAAATGCCCACACTCTACACCCACCCCCCAACATCGGATCGTCTCACTGGTTCAATGTTGGCAAACAATGAATTCCAACTCAATTAGGTTTTAGTACCCGGAGGCATAATTTAAACTAATCGGTTAAATTTGAACTGTTGTCAGAACAGCAACCAAAACTCAGGTATCCATTCCACAGCCAAACGTTACATATTTTTAATTTTCCAGTACACTCTGGGACAGCCATCTAGCCATATACACAGGTGCTTGTAAGCTCTCAATTCAGAACAGCACTCATTCTTAAAGATACAGGACATGCCTTCAACTTCATAACAGTATGTACACACAAGTGTACTGGAAACACATGCTGTTAGGCAGTCAATGACAGTGGAGCAGAGAGATTTCAAAAAAATTAAAAACTTAACCCCTTCCAGCAGAATCCTGGCTTTCTAGAACACCAGTGAATCTTACAGTTCCTATGACCTCATGAGTAAAGGGAGCACTGTCCATTCTACTATCAAACTGAAGATCCCAAATTTATACACAATGACTTGTTATGATCTACACTTCCTGGGAAGGTGATGGAACCAGATTTATGGGCCACTTTCAAAAAGAATATACACTTGAAAAAGGCAAAATTGCAGGATTTAGGCTAAGTATAGATGAGAGGGACATAATGGGTAGGTTTCCATAGAGTTTGCATAGGCATTATGCACGGAATGCCTATTCCTGTGACATAGCATTCCATTAACTGATGATTGTAGCCAAAACTTGGTTTTGCTAGACAAAGAAACGGGAAAAAAAAGACAGGTTTCTCCAACCTGCCAATTACTGAGTGACCATCCTGTACTGGTGAAGGAGCAAAAGATAGTGGATTCAGACAAGAATGTGTTCAAGCTTGGCAATCGTCATATAGTCTGCAGGATAGAATGGCCTGTTACCACTGACTATTTAGACTAACACTTGTTAATTGATGCTGGAACTCAAGTACCTGTACCCCACCAACAATCAGGAGTAAAAGGAATGATACTAACATTAACCATTCAACTCAGATGCAGTTGGTGAAATTTAACAGGCATAACATCTGCTGCTACAGCACAGCAGGACCACAGCATCCTCAACGTATAACATCTCAGCAGCTTTGAAGCTCATTGAGCATCTGAAATCTCACTTATAGAAATATCATCTCCATTTCTTTCATCGATATCTCAAGGAGTGATTTTAGCTTCATTGTAATGAAAAGGAGCATTGGGAGTAGGTGGACCCCACTTTCTAAAAATAGTGCATGACTAAAGAGGAAGGAAGGGAAATGTGATTTGAATATCACAAATTGATTTAGCTGTTCATTAACTGACAGCAGGAATAAGTTAACCAGATTGGAACAGAAATTCTGGATAGAAGTGTGAAAATAAAGACTGCCTTGGAAAAAGTGTTTTTGTGAGAGCTTCATACTGTTGCTGAGAACTTGGCTTTCTTTACATTGTGCTTTCAAATGTGAATTAACATGTCCAAAATTTGGCTGATCACAAAACTAACATCTGCCAAGATTTTTTAATTGGTTTTCTCAACTGCAACACACAGACACACAATCTGTTTCTTATACACAGGCACCACAAGCTCTTACACAATAAGCCTACTTATCATTAAGAGAGTCACCAAATGTCAGATATAATACATAGAATGTCAGCATAGAGATGAGATAAAACATTAGGATAAAAAACATTTTTCTCCTAACCTCAAAATATTATCAGCACCTTGGACAGATCACAGAAAGCCTCCAACTTCCATTTACTACTACCCACACCTCTCAAAATACAACACTAACAAACTATCAATGTAAAATTTTACTTTCTGGAAGAAATTCTTTATCATGTGTTCTGCTACATCTGAGCTGTTTTCACTATAGCCAATATTTTGATGGAATCCGTCTAAAGTTACAATATTCCAATATAAACCAAAGGCAGACTAGATTAGCAATTGACCAGAGAATTGTAATTCAATAGGAGCTCCTTACTGCATTACATTGTAAAAAGCATTTTAACTTGTTTGTGTAGCACTGTTCATTCTTTCAACTCTCAAAAGTGAATGCCGAAACCGTCAAAATTGAAGTTTCACATGAACTGTTCTGAGGCACATTGAGAAAGAACTTCAAGAGGTAGTTCAAAGTTGTGAAATGCTACATCAAAGATAAACTTACTAGTTCTATTCCACTCATTTTTCCAATTTATTTTGACTTTACATCTCACTGAAATTTACAGAATACTGAGAGGCTTGGATAGCGTGGACACAGAGAAGATGTTTCTATTAGTAAAAGAGATGAGGATGGGATAGTGCAGCCTCAGAATGAAGGGACAACCCTTTGGAACTGAAATGAGGAGGAATTTCTTCAACAAAAGGGTAGTGTAAATGTGAAACTCATTGCTGCACAATGCTGTGGAGGCCAAGTCATTGAGTGCCTTTAAGATAGAAATAGATAGATCTTAGATTAATAAGAGAATCAAGGGTTACAGAGAGAATGCAGGAGAATAGAGTTCAGAAACATAATCAGCCACGATCAAAAGGTGCAGCTGGCTTGATGGGTCAAACTGCTGAATTCTGCTCCTATAACCTATGTTCTTAAGGTTTGGGAATTGGTTAATTACTGGATAGTCCAATATTCTGTAAAAGGGGCAAGCTTTACAATGATTCCACTCCAGCTATGCTGCTCATCATTACAACTAAAGCCGATTCCCAGCGGCTAAATTCTCTGCCTGCTACTGGGTTGAAGAGCAGCAAATCCAATTTTTGATGCTTGGTCTCTTTAAATTAGATAAGTTTAATTAGAATGAGAGGTCTGCAGTTGGCCTCAATGTATATGCACAAAGAGGGGCAAAAAACTTGCAGTTACCTCCCTGCTCACAGATGACCCAGATCCTCATAAGAGGGAAGAATGGAGAAACATCTCAGATCAGAGAAAATTGCCATTGACAAGTGTGTAATTTGTTTGGAGGGTGCTAGGCAGACAGCAAGCAGCGTTTCCTTGCTGCCGAGAACAAAATTGAAAGCCATCATGCATGTCGGAGAAAGGCTATCAGAACATGGAATTCAAGAATTCACTGCTTCAGAGGACCACAGATGGAAAATCAATTGTTATCTTTCAAATGTAGCTGAATAACTACATAGGAAGAAAAGAAAAAAAGATTTATATTCGCACGGCATCGTTTACATTGTTGGGACATTTCAAAGCATTTCACAGCCAAGGAACTACACTTGCAATTTAAACTGTTAGTTTGTAAGCAAATATATTAACCAATTTGTTCACAGCCAGATCCACAAACAGAAATCTAGTAAACGTGCAGTTATTCTGTGGTGTAGTGATGTTGCTTTTGGTGAACATCTCTGCTGTTCTCCAAATTGCGCCACAGGTTTCTTAGCCATGATTCTGTCAATATATTGACATTTTTCAATGTTATTGGAACCCTATTAAGAGGGCTAATGACTGACTGAACCTTCAGACATCGAGGAAGTTGCTAGTTAGCTTTGCAGTCAATATTTCTTACAGTGACTGAAATACAACTCCAACTTAAAGAAATGTCAGACACCAGGGAGCAGGGTCAGGTCATGCTGACGAGGTTTACCTGGTTACTATACTTCGTAACCTCCTCAGCGCTGTGACAACAAGAGGAAGATAAAGAGCTGGCATTTCAAACAAGCGCTAAAATGAAAGTAAAATGGCCATGTAAAGGAGAAAACAGAGTTGGAGAATTCAATATCAGATAGCAATTAACGTTACCCTGCATCATGTGTGGAAATGTGCGAAAACTTCTATCAAATTTGCTGATTGGATTATTAGATTCGTGCAGAGAATGCATTCAATTGAAATGACTGCCTCCTAACTCAAAGCAAGGCAGCTTGTTATCCAACATCAATGCCTCAGTAAGATTCTAAAGTAAAGAGTTGCCTTCTGTGTCTGCTTAATCTGTCAGGAAAGAGGACAAATGGAGAAGATGAATACTCCTAATTGTAGTGACAAGAAATTGCCAGGGAACATGCATTAAAGATACCATTTAATAGAATGACCAATGACAGCAGATTTATATTATGGTTAAAATGTCAATTCAATATCCATTGTTGGCACTGCTATTAAGCCTGCTAGTTGCAGTTTGCCAATTTCTAAATCCCTTCCAATGACAGTGTGATGAAATTCTGCAAGAGTAAGTTTTGGAAGCTGAAACCTGTCTATATAGCTTTCAAATTTTTTAGCATGGAACACCCAGTTTACTAGGAGACTACCCCCAAGGACTCCTCAGAAATATTCAAATACTCATGCAAACTTCACCAAATATTGACACTTTTGAGAACCCTTTGTAAACACCAAAACTGGAACAGGGACCACCTATAAATACTGAAATTACTCCACTCCCCCCCACCCCCATATTTTCCCTTGTTAACTGTACCAATTGTTGTTGAGTACAAGTTTAGATTGGATGGTTACTTAAGCAGATATAAAGAAGCACATTTGATTTAAATTAAGATTTCCGTTGTAATTTGGTCATGTTACAGTGCTTGTCTAAAAAGGCATTAAATAATTAGTTTGTCTACTTGATCAATCAAAAGGGTATTCTGGAAACACAGGAGCAGCATTGATCAGGAGATATATAGCTGTAAATGTTTCATGTTGTAAACAAATCTATTACAAGTAGTACTGACTTTGGATCCTTACTTCAACTGGCTACCAAGAACATAACACTCCTGTAAATTTTCATTCAATCACGAGGTTTTGCTGTAAACATTGAGCCCCCATCAGACCACCACACTCAAATGCTGACTCACCATCAATTGCTTTTGATATTATCACAACACATGTAATGTGAGCATATCCCAGATTAGGCCAGGAAATTATTTTAGTACACCCACAAGGAATCTCTAAATGCATGCACTACCACAGTTGCACAAGATATTAACTTACAAAGAGGAGCATCAGCTACCCAAAGGAAAGCTATTTAATCTAAAATGACTGCGCCAGTTGATTTGTAGGCTTTTGTACATGAAGAACATATTTAAGCTTTACTTGCGTTATGCACATGAGGGTGTACTGTACCTTTAAGAGAGTTAAAAGCTAGCAGAACTACCTGACATAGCACCAGAGTAAGGTAACAATGTCACACTTGATTGAAAGCTAGATTAGCTGGTTGCCTGGAAATGACGCAACAGATTCGAATTAGGCCAATCAGTTTAAATTATACTGCGAAAAATACCAAACTCCAATCAAGTTTGAATTTAGTATATTGACAATCTTAAAAGTTAATGACACAATACGATGCTTTGAAGGAAAGAAAAAGGCAATACTTTTAAAATTAGCAAATAAATTAGATTTGGGTTTAACCAAGGACAAAAGTAAATCTGAAATTGTAAGGGAATTACTCAAACACTTGGGTGTGTCAGAGAAACAGACAAATTGCAATTGAGGAACATGGAGTTAGACGGTAAACACAGAGAGAGAGAGAAAAAGAGAGAAGAAAGGCAGAGAGAAAGAGGGAGAAGGTTCTTATCTGAGCAAAAAGATAGAATTTGAACTTGAGAAGCTGGGACTTCGTCAGCAAAGTCAAGTTAACAGGATAGACATTAAAAGAGAAGGTAGTGATGTATATAAATATGTCAAAACCCTGCCACATTTTTGATGAAAAAAATGAAGCCTTATTTCATTTGAAAAATGGCTAGGTAGATAGAATGATCTGAGGATTTATGGATAATGCTAGTTCAGACTAAACTGGTAGGCAGAGCTAGTGAGGTATTTGCTGTGTTGTCCGACAAGGGGTCGAGAGATTATGAAGAGGTTAAACAGGCTATTTTAAGTGCTTATGTAATGGCACCAGAATCAGTTCGGAATCACAAAGAAGGAAACAGGTCAGACTTATGTTGAGTTTGAAAGAATTAAACAGTCATTTTGACCGATGGGTGCATGCTCTGAAAATAGATAGGACCGTTGATGCTCTAAGAGAGATAATTCTGCTGGAGGAGTTTAAAAACTCTCTTCCAGAGATGGTAAGAATTCACATGGAGGAACAGGAAGTTCAGTTAGTGAGAAGGGCAGCAGAATTAGCAGATGAATAAATGTTGGTGCATAAGACAAGCTTCCGGCCAGAATTTCGTCCTGTGAGGGATAGAAGTTGGGAGAAGGGGAGATCCTACGCTATGAAACCAAGAGTAGAGAACACTGGTAAAAATTTACCACAGGATAAAAAAGAAGCCCAAGAGGGTGGACAGATGGTGAAAGGCCTCAGGTGTTTCCACGGTGGTAAAGTGGGTCAAGTAAAGTCACAGTGCTGATCCTTGAAGAAAGGCACTGTGGGAAAAAATGTGGGAAAGACCCCAAGAAGAGCTGAGCAGCTGCAGGACAGTGCACAGCCAAGGCAAAGACTGGGTATGGAGGCAAGGGCTGGGTACCTGATCTCTACAAAGGATTTGTCTCTGTGGATCAAGTTTACTCAAAGAACGGGGGGAGAAGGACAAGAAATTATAATTTTGAGAGATACAGGATCTAACCAGTTGCTGATCATAAGGGACAAGCAAATATTCACTCTTTCTGGTCTGTTACCCGAGAGTGTGGTAATTTGTGGGATAGATGGACAGAAATTTAGTGTTTCCCTATATAAGATTAGGTTGGAGTACCAAATGAAGACTGGAGAAGTTACAGTGGGAATGACTGACAGAGTGTCAGTTCCAGGAGTTGATTTGACAGGATCTAAGATGGGAGTGACACCACTTGTTGTGGAGAAGCCCAAGGAAGTCCAAGAAACTGAGGAGTTAAAACAAAAATATCCTGGTATTTACCCAGGTTGTGGTAACCAGATCCCATGATCCTAAGTCATAGGACAAAGCGAAAAACAAAGAGGAAGATGAAGGAGTTGAGGTTCAGTTAGCAGATACCCTGTTTGACGTAATGGTGCAGGAAAAATCTGAACAGGCAAAGGGTCAGACAAAAGTGTTTACTCCTGAAAGGCTAAGGGACTTGCAACAGCAAGATAAGATGATAAAAGATATATATGTGGATGTGTACTCCGAAAAGGAGGCAGAGAATATTCCAGAGGGTTATTACCTGAAATAAGGAATCCTATGACAGAAATGGAGACCATAGCAGGTCAGTGCAGAGGAGAAATGGGCTGAAATGTTGCTGGTAGAATACAGACAGAAAGTGTTACGGGTAGCACATGAACTACCCGTAGGAGTTCACCAAAGGGTACGAAAGACTCAGGCTAAAGTGCAAAAACATTTTATTGGCCTGGAATGCACAAGGATTTGGTTGACTTTTGCCATACGTGTCATACATGCCAAATGGTAGGTAAGCCACAGGTGGTAATAAAACCAGCCCCTTTGTTGCCAATTCCCACATCTGAAGAACCTTTCACACAGGTTATAACTGATTGTACAGGTCCCCTCCTGAGAACTAAAAGTGGGAACCAGTATTTGTTAACCATAATGGATGTGTCTTCCAGATTTCCGGAGGCAATTCCATTACGGAGTATCAAGGCAAAAAAAGATGGTAGAGGAGTTAGTAGCTTTCTTCACACAGTATGGGCTATCCAGAGAGATTCAGTTGGACTAAAGGTCAAATATTACTGCTAGGCTGTTTGAGGTGATTATGGATAGTTTAGGTATGCAGCACTTCAATGAGTATCATCCTGAATCCCAGGGAGCTTTAGAAAGATGGCATCAGACCTTGGAGACCATGTTGAGAGCATACTGTCGGATTACTCGAATGATTGGGATAAAAAGTATCCCATTTGTACATTTTGCCATAAGAGGTGCCTCAAATGAATCTACTCAGCTCACTCCCTTCGAGTCAATATTCGGGCATGAAATGTAAGGCCTTTGAAATTAATTAAAGAAAAACTGACAGGAGCAAAGTCGGAGATCTCACACTTAGATTATGTATCAGAGGTGAGGGAGAGATTAAATTGAGTAGGTGAGTTGGCTAAACTGCACCTAAAGAGACCACAGTATAGAGTTAAGCAGGTGCCAGATAAAAACTCGGAGACTGACGTTTTCCCGGGGGGATGACATATGAATAGTTACCAGTGATAGGAGATCCCTTCAAAGCCAGGGGGTTTAGTGGTGCCTATCAAATTGAGAAAAAGTTGAGTCAGGTGAACTATTTAGTAAAGATGCCACATAGAAAAAGAAGGCAGGCATCGGGTAGGTCATGTGAACATGTTGAAACCGTATTATACTAGTGAGAAAGAACTGGAGAAACAGGTGTTAGTTACCGCTCCGCAGAGTGAGGAATCAAATCCAGATGATGTGAATTGTGATGTGCCTCAAAATAGATTAAACAATGAAGAAGCCCTTCATGAATGGGATACGTTAGGAAACTAATCTGTCTCAGGAGCATAGAACGGAGTTGAAAGATTTCTTACTGCAGTGTTAGGACAGATGCAAGAATCAGGTGGGGAGGACTAATGTTATTGTACAAGTAGAATTAGGGAATACTGCTCTGATAAGACACCCCTATCGAGTTAATCCTTTCAAAGCCAGACAGTCCAGATAGAGGTGGAGGCCATGCTCAACGATGACATAACCAAAACATTCCAGAAGATTCCCCTGGCCTCGGAAACGCCATTAGCCATGCGGCTGACGCAGCTACCACCCCCACGCTGAGTGATGATGTCACTTCCGCCCCCATCATGGCCACTCCCACAGCCACTTCCGGCCCTCACATCATCGCTGATGCCACACGCTCAGTGACTCCCGCCACCCCTACTGCCATGATCACCACCACTTCCACCCCCACCAGCGCCTCTCACCTGCATTCTGCTGACATGCCCCCCACATACCCCACTGTCACTATCCCCACACCCCAGAACCCCGAGGGCAACATTACCCCAGCTCATGCCTCCACCCCCATTCCCCCCACCATCACACCCACTCCAGGTACTGGCTCCGACCCCACTCCCAGCTCTACACCCACACCAGATCCCAGCTCCCGGCCCTGCCGAGTTTTCACCATCCCTTCAGACCTCCCACTCACTGAGGACGAACGAACAGTCCTCAGCAAAGGACTCACCTTCATCCCCCTCCGTCCACGCATCAATGAATTTAATACACGACGTGACATCGAACAATTCTTCCGTCGCCCCCTCCTCCGAGCTTACTTTCACAATCAGGACTCCCGCCCACCTTCCGAGGACCCCTTCGCCCACCTCCAACACACTGCATCCACCTGGACACCCCGCGCTGGCCTATTACCTGCCCTCGACCTCTTCATTTCCAACTGCCGCCGGGACATTAACCGCCTCAACCTGTCGACCCCCCTCCCCCACTCCAACCTCTCACCCTCACAACGCGCAGCCCTCCAATCCCTCTGCTCCAATCCCAACCTCACCATTAAGCCAGCGGATAAAGGGAGCGCAGTGGTAGTCTGGCGCACTAACCTCTACACTGCTGAAGCCAAACGCCATCTCGAGGACACCTCTTCCTACTGCTCCCTCGACCATGACCCCACCCCCCATCACCAAACCATCATCTCCCAGACCATACAGAACCTCATCACCTCAGGAGATCTCCCACCCACAGCTTCCAATCTCATAGTGCGGGGTTCCCGGACTGTCTCAGCATGCTCCTGCCCCACTGAACTCATCTCTACCTACCTTGACACTGTCCTATCCCCCCTAGTCCAGGAACTCCCCACATACGTTCGAGACACCACCCACGCCCTCCACCTCCTCCAAGACTTCCGTTTCCCTGGCCCCCAACGCCTCATCTTCACCATGGATATCCAATCCCTCTACACCTCCATCCGCCATGACCAGGGCCTCCAAGCCCTCCGTTTTTTCCTCTCCAGACGTCCCCAACAGTACCCTTCCACTGACACTCTCATTCGTTTGGCCGAACTGGTCCTCACCCTTAACAATTTCTCCTTTGAATCCTCCCACTTCCTCCAGACCAAAGGCGTAGCCATGGGCACATGTATGGGCCCCAGCTATGCCTGTCTCTTTGTTGGCTATGTAGAACAGTTGATCTTCCGTAATTACACCGGCACCACTCCCCACCTCTTCCTCCGCTACATTGATGACTGCATTGGCGCCACCTCGTGCTCCCGCGAGGAGGTTGAGCAATTCATCAACTTCACCAACACATTCCACCCTGACCTTAAATTTACCTGGACCATCTCTGACACCTCGCTCCCCTTCCTGGACCTCTCCATCTCCATTAGTGACGACCGACTTGACACTGACATTTTGTACAAACCCACTGACTCCCATAGCTACCTGGATTACACCTCTTCCCACCCTATCTCTTGCAAAAATGCCATCCCATATTCCCAATTTCTCCGCCTCCGCCGTATCTGCTCCCAGGAGGACCAGTTCCACCACAGAACACACCAGATGGCCTCCTTCTTTAGAGACCGCAATTTCCCTTCCCACGTGGTTAAAGATGCCCTCCAACGCATCTCGTCCACATCCCGTACCTCCGCCCTCAGACCCCACCCCTCCAACCGTAACAAGGACAGAACGCCCCTGGTGCTCACCTTCCACCCTACCAACCTTCGCATCAACCAAATCATCCATCGACATTTCCGCCACCTCCAAAAAGACCCCACCACCAGGGATATATTTCCCTCCCCACCCTTTTCCGCCTTCCGCAAAGACCGTTCCCTCCGTGACTACCTGGTCAGGTCCACACCCCCCTACGACCCACCCTCCCATTCTAACACTTTCCCCTGCCACCGCAGGAACTGTAAAACCTGTGCCCACACCTCCTCCCTCACCTCTATCCAAGGCCCTAAAGGAGCCTTCCACATCCATCAAAGTTTCATCTGCACATCCACTAATATCATTTATTGTATCCGTTGCTCCCGATGTGGTCTCCTCTACATTGGGGAGACTGGGCGCCTCCTAGCAGAGCGCTTTAGGGAACATCTCCGAGACACCCGCACCAATCAACCAAACCGCCCCGTGGCCCAACATTTCAACTCCCCCTCCCACTCTGCCGAGGACATGGAGGTCCTGGGCCTCCTTCACCGCCGCTCCCTCACCACCAGACGCCTGGAGGAAGAACGCCTCATCTTCAGCCTCGGAACACTTTAACCCCAGGGCATCAATGTGGACTTCAACAGCTTCCTCATTTCCCCTTCCCCCACCTCACCCTAGTTTCAAACGTCCAGCTCAGTAACTGTCTCCTTGACTTGTCCGGACTTGTCCGACCTGCCTATCTTTTTTTCCACCTATCCACTCCACCCTCTCCTCCTTGACCTATCACCTTCATCCCCTCCCCCACTCACCCATTGTACTCTATGCTACTCTCTCCCCACCCCCACCCTCCTCTAGCTTATCTCCCCATGCTTCAGGCTCACTGCCTTTATTCCTGATGAAGGGCTTTTGCCCGAAACGTCGATTTCGCTGCTCGTTGGATGCTGCCTGAACTGCTGTGCTCTTCCAGCACCACTAATCCAGTATTTGGTTTTCAGCATCTGCAGTCATTGTTTTTACCATAACCAAACCAAGCCAGAGCGAGTGGAGTTCGCTGATCATCTTAGTTCCCAAACCAGATGGGCCTGTATGATTCTGCGTGGATTTTTGGAAAGTCAATGCCGTTACAAAATTGGACTCATATCCAATTTCTAGATTGGAAGACTGTGTCGAGAAAGTCAGACAAGGCGGTTACATCACTAAGTTGGACTTAATGCAGTTAATGGCAGGTACCGTTATCAGAGATGGCGAAAGAAATTTCTGTATTTGTAACTCCAAATGGACTAAATCAGTTTAAAATGATGCCTTTTGGAATGAAGAATGCACCCGCCACATTCCAAAGACTCATGAACGGAGTTGTGGCTGGGTTAACAAACAGTTTGTGCAGTCTATTTGGACAATGTAGTGATCTTTAGTGAATCCTGGAAAGATCACATGATACCGTTGGCAGCGCTCTTTGAATGACTATGAGAAGCTAAACTGGTGATAAACTGAAATAAAACTGAATTTGCAAAAGTAGAGATGATGTTCTTTGCACATAATAATCGGTCACGGAAGGCTGACCCCACGGAACACAAAGACAAAGGCCATCGAGGAATTTCCACGACCAACCTCGAAGAAAGAGGTACTTCAATTCTTAGGACTCAGTGGATTCTATTGGAAGTTTGTTCCGAACTTCAGCAGCGTAGTAGCACCATTAACCGATTTACTTAAGAAGAACACAAAGTTTTGGTGGACAGAACAATGCCAGGAGGCATTTAACCATTTGAAAGCAATAATAACCACCGCACCAGTTTTAGCTACACCAAACTTTTCAAAACCTTTTGAAGTTGCCATCAATGCTAGTGACAGAGGAGTTGAAGCTGTACTCCAGCGGGAAGATGAGGATGCGGCTGAACTGCCAGTTAGTAACTTTTCGATGAAGATCAACATTCACCAGAGGAAATACCCCACAATCAAAAAACTATTGAGTTTGGTTCTGGCCTTACAGCGTTTTAATGTAGATGTCATGAACAATGTGTAGGAGATGGTTGTGTACACAAATCGTAATCTGCTTACATTCTGAGCACGTTTTAAAGTCAAGAATATGAGATTATTTCAATGGAGTCTTATGTTACAGTCTTTTAATTTAAAAGTCATGTATGTTGCGGGTCATAAGAATGTAATTGCAGATGTGTTATCACTGATTTAACTGATAAAGTTTGGATGAGATTTTTTTAGATTAGATTAGTGTGGAAACAGGCCCTTCAGCCCAACAAGTGCACACCGACTCTCCGACAAGCAACCCACACGGACCCATTCCCCTACATTTACCCTTCCACCTAACACTACGGGCAATTTAGCATGGCCAATTCCCCTAAACTGCACATCTTTGGACTGTGGGAGGAAACCAGAGCACCCAGAGGAAACCCACGCAGACACGGGGAGAATGTGCAAACTCCATACACACAGTTGCCCGAGGCGGGAATTGAACCCGGGTCTCTGGCACTGTGAGGTAGCAGTGCTAACCACTGTGCCACCGTGCCGTCCCACCATGCCTTTACTTGATGTGATATATATTATATATAATTATATGGGAAGAAGTTAAGGTGAACTTAGATTAAAGTTATGGTAATGGGTTTAAAGAATAGAAAAAAAAGCCATCCTTTCATTATGATTGTTCATTTTTTTCTTAAGGGGGTGGTGTTATGAAGATGTGAGTGGATTGTACCTTTAAGAGAGTTAAAAGCTAGCAGAACTACCTGACAGCACCAAGTGTTCTGAAAAAGGTAAAAATATAACACTTGGTTGAAAGTGCCTGGAAGCAACAAAACAGATGCGAATTAGGCCAATCAGTTTAAATTATACCCCCAAAAAATACCAAATTCCAGTCAGGTATTGACAATCTTAAAAGCCAATGACATAATTCGATGCTTTGGGGTATAAGACTGGGGAAAATTGAACAGTTGAGAGGAGAACTGCCAAGACAATGCCATCAGCAGACTGCTTGGATAATAGCTGTCTTAAAAAGGTACCTTTATTGATCCATTACCAGTGAAGCATAATCCCTAAGAAGAAGAAAAGTAGACATGAGAAGATCCAAATAGAAGATTCGAGAATGAGCTGATTTGGAAAACTTGAATTTTTGGTAAATCTTAAATCAGGGGGTTTTTAATCAGACTAGTATTATAGAAGGGAAGGTAAAAGATAGGTTAGAGAAAGGAGTTGTAAGTAGTTGTTTGTTAATTATTCTCTGTTATACCTTAGGAAATAAAGTGGTTAATTTTTACTTTAAATGGTTCTTGGCTTCTTGAATGTTCACAGATTACTGCACAGGATAAATCTTTTCTGTGTTGCTGGTCTAAATTAAGTATGAGCGTTTACCCCGTGTCATAACAATTGTAAAATGTTAAGAAAATTACTGTGTCTACCACAATTTTAAGCAGTGAATTCCACACCCTCATCTCCCTCTGAATGATACTCAATTTCCTCCAGTATATCCGTCACTTATTATAAATAGATGTTCCCTGGTTATTGACCTCTCTGCTGATGGAAATCGGTTTTTCCTTTCATTGTTTACATACCTTGATTAAATCTCCTTTCAACTTCCTCTCTTCCAAATAAAGCAACTCCAGCTAATCTAATCCTTCCTCATTGTAAAATTACTTTGCTTTAGCCACCATCCTTACAAGTCTCTGTATACTGTTATGTTCTTTGATAAGGAAGCTAAATTTACATTACATCCTGGTTATAGACCAATAATCTTTAGTGTTTCTTTCTGTTTTAAGTAGATCCCAGTTATTCAGTCAGAATAAAGTCACAAGTCTTGAACAAACTAAAATTTATGGTACAATGTTGTAAATTATGATACATAAAAAAACTTATGTTCTAATGTCTAGAATTGACATGAGCTAACTATGAGTTAACAGATGAACTGTTATTGAACGCTCTACACAGCATATTAAACAGCAAATCAAGAGGGAGTCCATGGAGTCCATGGAGTTCCTGGGAGAGAACATTTCAGCTATGAAGAAAGGTTGGATAACTCAGGTTGTTCACTTTGAAACAGAGAAGTTGAGAGGGGAGCTGCTAGAAGTGTATGAGCTTATGAAGGCCATGGACAGGGCGATAGAAAACAGCTGTTTCCCTTAGTCAAATGGTCAATAAAAAGGAGGAATAACTTTAAAGTGAAAGGCAAGAGGTTTAGAGGAGATTTGAGGAAAATATTTTTCACCCAGAGCATGGTGAGGATCTGTAATACAATGCTCAAGAGGATAGTTGAGACGGGAAACCTCACAAACCTATAAAAAGTACTTGGATGAGCATGTGAAGAGTGGATGAGCAAGGAAAGTGGCACTAGCATAAGTAGTAGTGCATTTTTGGCAGTACAAATTCAACAGCCCAAAGGGCTTCTTCTGTAGATCATAGATCAAAGAATCCCTACAGTGTGGAAACAGGCCCTTCGGCCCAAGTCCACATTGACCCTCCGAAGAGTAACCCACTCAAACCCATTCCCCCAACCTATTACTCTACATTTACCCATAACCAACGCATTCCCTGAACACTGGGCGGCACGGTGGCACAGTGGTTAGCACTACTGCCTCACAGCGCCTGAGACCCGGGTTCAATTCCCGCTTTTGGCGACTGCCTGTGTGGAGTTTGCACGTTCTCCCCGTGTCTGCATGGGTTTCCTCTGGGTGCTCTGGTTTCCTCCCACAGTCCAAAGGTGTGCAGGCCAGGTGAATTGGCCATGCTAAATTGCCCGTAGTGTTAGGTAAGGGGTAAATGTAGGGGTATGGGTGGGTTGCACTTCAGTGGGTCGGTATGGACTTGTTGGGCTGAAGGGCCTGTTTCCACACTGTAATGTAATCTAATCTAAACTATGGGCAATTTGGCATAGCCAATCACCTAACCTTTGGACTATGAATGGTTTCCAGAGATTTCTCCTGCCCTAAGAATGGTGAATTTGCTAACAGCAGTACATAATCCGGTTGAAGCCAGTTTTTTGCTTCAGCATACTCAATCTCAAACTCCAACCAACCTTCTCCAAGCAAACACACAACCAGATAAATTGAAGCAGAGAACCTTTAGGTCCAGTCAGATCTATGATGATGTGGCCTGCTCTACGATGCCCTTAATCTGACCTTTAGGATTTCGTCAGCAGACTACCTGACCATTCTCTCTATTATGATTCTATTGATTCAACTGTTAAATCTCAAAGGAGCATGATTCTAACCATTTCAGTGTAATAGGTTTCAATAGAATGTATTTCTGGATTAGTGGTGCTGGAAGAGCACAGCAGTTCAGGCAGCATCCAAGGAGCAGCGAAATCGACGTTTCGGGCAAAAGCCCTTCCGAAACGTTGATTTCGCTGCTCCTCGGATGCTGCCTGAACTGCTGTGCTCTTCCAGCACCACTAATCCAGGATCTGGTTTCCAGCATCTGTAGTCATTGTTTTTACCTCTTCAATAGAATGTATCCCACTCTCCACAGTTTAACTTTAATTTGTAAACTAAAAATCATATGAAAAAGCAAACCATGACTTACAGACTATCTCAAGTGTGAATATGACCTTCTTTTAATGCAGTGACCAGAATTATTCTCAGTACTCTAACCAGGCCTAACTAGCATTTTATATAGTTCTAGTATAATCTTCCTGCTTTTTCATTCTATACTACAGCTAAATAAAATAAACTCTCTCTTCCTAACCACCTAATCAACCCATTTAGTTACCTTCAGGGATCTGTAAGCATATAGCCTCTGTTCCTCGACATCTGACAGTATCCTACTATTTATTGCACATATATTTGGCTTTATATTTTCTCCGAGGAGAAAGTGAGGACTGCAGATGCTGGGAGATCAGAGCTGAAAATGTGTTCCTGAAGAAGGGCTCCGGCCCGAAACATCGATTCTCCTGCTCCTTCGATGCTGCCTGACCTGCTGCGCTTTTCCAGCAACACATTTTCAAGCTTTGTATTTTCTCACCAAATGCACTGCTTCATACTTTGCGACTGAACTTCCATTTGCTTTAAGATGTCACCATTCTATTAAAATCTTCCTGGGATCTGAAGCTCTGCACCTCTTTCAATTTTCATTCATTGTGTAAACTTCTTAATCATGGTCCACACATTTAAGTCACAATTCTTATTGATACCGTGGGTAACAAGGCACCTTAATGAACCTCACACGAATCAACTATCTAGTCATAAAACCACCAGTGACCATAATCTTTTGCTTCCGGCCAGTGAAATAAAAACTTTGAATCCTGCCACTTTGCCTTGCTTATGAATTATAAATTTTCTGATCTGCCTGTTACGTTTCACTGTCAGTATATCAGTGTATCTTTAGAAGACAGTGCGTGGATATACCTTTAAGAGACATGTTCATAATATCACAGTGTGTGATTCAACAATATAAAAGCAGCTATACATCATTTCACAGAGGATCACTTGAAGCATGTCCTGCTAATAGAAGCATGTCTTGCTAATGGAAGCATACTGCTCTGCGTAACTTTGTAGAATAATTTTAGCACACACACACACCAATGAACATAATATTTGTATATTTTAGTGAGCTGTAAAAAATAAACATTTTTTGATCTTTCCTTAGCTTATTATCCATGCTTAGTTTCCTATACTACATGTAATAAGAGAAGGATTGTCACATCAGGTAAATATTCTGCTAGAGGCAGTTTACAAAAAGAAACATGAAGCAAATTTGTTTATTTAGCTTGCTTTGCTCTGCTCCATAACTTGGCCTTCATTCTGTCACAAATTAAGTAATACAGGTAAGTTTCATTTCATTAGCATCAACATTGACCATCTGTATTCTGTCTATTAAATGCAAGATCTTGGTACCTCCACTCTTCTCTCCCCATTTTAAAATTCTCCTTAAAATGCCACAAATCTGCCAATAGTAATCCCACATCAGCTCAGTGACATTCCCTTCTTCCTCTTTAAAGTGCTTTGGGAAATTCTTTGATAACTGAGGCACTATATAAATTTACAGGTACATGGCATTGTTTTATCCGATGACATGCTGCACTCCATTTTATGTAAAAAGAGGTCATGGCCTGACTCACTGTATGTTTCCCCACAGCTACCAATAAAAATACAAAGTTTGAAATATGAGGTGAAATTTTAAATGTATTATAAATATAACATCAATGAAGGGTTATAATCCCAGGGCTCACAAGGAAAAAGTGAGTGAAGAATAAATTGTGAAATAACTTAGCAAGAAAGGTAGATGAATCAAAACAATTAGAAATCGCTGCTTAAACGAAAATTAGAAACCTCGAGCAGAGACTGGAGAATAAAATAAGATGGTGGGAAGATTGGATCAATGCATAATCAAATTGGGCTTAATGGTTGTTTTCAACTGCGCTAGAAAACCTACAATTTACTTTAAATGTTTCTTGTGTATCATTATATTTTCCATGGTATAAAAACAATTATAAAAAACTTAGTTACAGGGTACTTCTAGATATTCATGAAGCATCTATTGTAACTATTGAACACAAAATGAAGAATTCTAATCTTAGAACAAATCAAGAATGCTGAAAGCACTTAAATAACAGGAGTAGATTCAGAAGCTCTCAGTTGACAGACAGCTCTTGTGATATTCCTCAGAGAAAGTGTGCTATTTTTTCTGCAAATAATTGCTTCAGTTCAGATTTCAGCAGTAGAATGATGAATAGCATAATTAAAGCCCTGGCAGACACGATAATACTAATCCAGTACAGCAGGAGAAACCATAACGCCTTCAAAATTAGTTATGGGATTCCCAAATGGCAGCGCCAGAAGTTTGACAGCAGCCTCCACACCATCTCCAAGCTAAGTTTGTTTTCTTTAAACCTTTTCTTCTGCCCATTCTGTCACTCCTTAAAGCCTGCTGTTAGTTACATGGCTTAACAAGTGCCAGATATCCACTGATACATCTTTTAAGTTGTTATCCTTTGTGGATGAATTGGACAGGGAAGGAGAACAACACATGCAACCATCAATGATTTCAGAACTGAAGCAAGCCCTATCCTCACCAGACATGCATTCCCCAAAAGAATTAGGGGTGGTAACCTTGGCTGGCTGGTTCCAGTTTCCCAACAGGTGGTGAGAAACTTGGCTTCAACACACTGAAGGCATCAAAACTGGGACTGGTTTGGATGTTAAGGCTCAACTACCCAATGTCATCATAAAACCACAGAGCCATGAAATAATATGCAAACACGAAATAAGAGGGTGATGTTGCCAATTATGATGTATGGCCTACACCCAGAGATCCTGAGTCCAAGTTCTGCCATGACACCTTCTGAAACCCAAATCAACTAAGTCAGATAATTTTAAGGAGCAGCAGCAGGTATATTTTCATAAAACATTTCTGGCTTGTTGTACTAAACCAGCTAGTTTACTAATATCCTTCATCAAAATGAATCTACTAATCCCATCATACTGGTAACTCCAGATACACAGCAACAAATACTAACAATTGCATTATTAGTGAATACTAAACAAAGATTTTCAAGGAGCTTCACAAAAAAAATAATAAACAAAATAGGATACCAAGCCACATAAGGATGGAGTTCCATCCTTTTTTACAGGCATTTGAGGTTATTACTTGTTTTTCAGTCCCCTTATGGGGTGTAGGACCATTCGGTGCAGCCATTTTGGCATGAGCGATTCGGCGCGGCCGATTTGGCGCGACCCATTTCGGCACAGAACTGTTTCATAGTTATTCCGTAGTAGTTATTAAACTGCTATTATTAAAATTAAAATACATTAAAGTAAAACATTAATATACAAATTATTAAAATAAAATAAACCCATTAAAATGCCATTAACAATTTTGTATTTGCCTATTTATTTCATTTTTATTTTCTTTTTAACATTTTTACTGAAGAGGATAAACATTATTTTTCTTTTTATTGCTGTCATTAATGTTTGTAAGTAAGCCTGAAAAGGAATAAATAAGAGCTGAGCCAAATCGCTCGCGCCGAAATGGGTCTGCGCCGAAATGGGTCGCACCAAACCGGCCGCGCCGAATTGCTCATGCCAAAGTGGCTGCTCTGAATGGTCCTACACCCCATAAGACTGAAAAACGAGTAATAACCTCAAGTGTCTGTAAAAAAGGATGGAACAGTAACTGGATGGAACTCTAGAGTTAAGAGTTTAGGCAGCTCAAGAGAAGGCTGCCAAAAATGGAGTGACAGAAATTGGAGATGAGCAAGAGGTCAGAACTGGAAATCTCAGAAGGCTGTTGGGATGAAAAGGCATTACAGAGCTGGGCAGGGGTGAGGTCATTGATGGATTGGAAAACAAACATGAATATTTTAAAATGGAGGTATTGCTGACCTGCAAGCCAATGTGGAATGGTGAGCAGAAGTCATTGTGAACAAGTAAGGATTCTACGCAAGTAAGGATACAGATAGCAAAATTTGAATGATCTCAAAGTTTACAGACGCTGCAAGGTAGGAGGCCAGGCCAGAAGTTGAGTCTAAAAGGTAACAAAAGACATGATGAACGTTTCAACAACAGATGAGCTGAGGCAGAGTGGAGATCAGTGATATTACAGGCATAGAAATAGGTGGTCTTGATAAATGAGGTGGTTGAAAGCTCAGGTGAGCTGGGTTCTGTAAGTTTAATGTTAAAATTGGATGGCTTTATTTGAAATGGTATCGTTGAACAGCAACATGTACATGTGAAATAAGAGATGATTAAAGATAGATTTTTGAGGAACAGGAGAGATAACTTTGTTTAATGAAGAAGAATCTATTGCAGATTTCCTTGCCAGGGTTGAAGAGAAAAGATTTGAAAGAGCAATCCCACTCGTCCAGTTGGGAACAGAAGGGAGCAGTTTTGGAGGAGAAGAATGTTGTGATTACAGTTACGCAAGATGCCATTTGTAAACTTTGATAAAGATTTTTGCCCTACTGTTACATGGTTTGGAAACCTGTTGGAGAGATTAAGGAAAGGGATAAACAGTTTCCTTGCAGATTGTGCCATCATGGTCCAATAAACAAATTTTATGTGGAACAGAAATGAGATAATTTGTTTTGTATGAGTTTTATACTATCACAGCCAGCACTTTGTTAACATTGTAATATTCAGAACATAAAACATTCCAAAGGTTTGTTACATTAAAATCCCACTGCTGATTGCTACACTTGATTATTCTAAGGTATTAGTTACATTCAATACTGCTGAGGAAGGACAACTCTGAGTGTTGCAAGGTTTTCTAAAGGTCATTCAACACAGTTCTAGGGTCACAATTAGTTGAAAAAGACAAATACAGAGAGAGGTAAGCTCCATGCAGAAAGGAACCAATGACCAGGTTACTGAAGTACTGAGTCTGTATAGTTGGGTAATTCAGAGCTGTTAGAACTCAAAAAGAAGTTCTGAAAGTTAATAGGCAGCTAAGCATCGAAGTCAAACTTCAGAAAAATCCCAACAGCTACTGGGGCTTAGAATAAGCCACTGGTAGTTCAGTGCAGCTAAGCTGGTATTAGGTATTTAAGTAAGCCGTAGTGGTGGGTATATTCACTGAGCTGGGAAGTTGATTTGCAAACATTTTGTCCCCTGTCTTGGTGACATCTTCAGTGCTTTGGAGCCCCCGTGAAGCAACTGCTGTACTGTGTCTTCTGGAATTTATTGTACACTCAGAACTAATGGACTAACTGAAGAGACACAGCAAGCATTTGGATAAACCATTGTACCCTTACTAACAAAGAATAGACAAAATGAACAACCTCAAAAAGAGAGAAGCCCTAAAAACACTCAAATATGACAAGAACATAATCATAATACCAGCAGAAAAGGGCAGAATGACGGTTACCATGGACAAGACTGAACATATTCAGAAAGCAGAGAAACTACTTGCAGTTACCAACACCCACCTACAGAGGGAGTGTGACCCCACGCCACAGCTAACCAATAGGATAAACAACACACTATGGAACCAGCAAAAAAACATGGACTAATAACCAGGATTGACCTACAAAAGGATGAAACCAGAAAGCAACAACACCCCAAGATTTTATGGATTACCCAAAGTACACAAACCAGGCATACCACTTAGACCCATTGTGGCACTTCTCGGAACTCCACCGCATAAACTGGCAAAAGAACTTCAACAAAAACTAAACATCTTATCAGTGAATCAAAACACTCCATTCAATCATCACAGGAGTTTCTAGATAATATCAAGAATATAAACATAGACAAGGACGAAGCAATGGTCTCATTTGATGTAACAGCACTATTCACTTCAGTTGACAACACTCTAGCCAGAAAGACAATAGCCAGCCTCCTGGATAAGCAAAACAGCTAGCACGATGGGGAACCTATCAACAAGGACTGCATACTCAAAATACTAGACCTGAGCTTGACGACACATTTCACATTCAACAACCAAATATATGAACAGATCCATGGAACACCTATGGGCTCACCCATCTCTGGGCTCATAGCTGAAGCAGTGATGCAAAGATTGGAACAAACAGCCCTCCCAAAAAATCCAACCCAAACTCTGGATCAGATATGTAGACAACACTTTTGTTATCATTAAGAGAACAGAAATTGAGAATACACCAGATTATCAATACCATACTCACAGAGATCCTTTCCACAAGAGAGGAGGAAGCCAACAACCAAATCCCATCCTGGATGTGATGGTACAAAGAACACAGAATGGGAGTGCACCACAAAAGTGTACAGGAAAGCCACATACACTGACCCAATCCTGAATTACAACAACAACCGCCCGAACACACACAAGATAAGCTGCATTAGGACCCTGTTCAAAACAGCTACAACACACTGCAACACTCCCAACTTACAAAGGGAAGAGGGAGAACACTTCTGCAGAGTATTTGCCAAGAATGGATATCCCCGCAACTTCATCTGCAGATGCCTAACAGACAAACAATGCACCGAGGACATGCCATGACATAACTCACTAGCCACACTACCTTACAAAAACTCAGAATTGACAGCCAGACTTCTCCAACTACTGGGATTCATGACAGCCTATAAACCGACAGCCACGCTCAGAAAACAACTCACCAGGACAAAAGACCCTATGCCCATCATGTGCAAGACTAAATGTAATTTACAAGATTCCATGCAAAAACTGCACAAAACACTATCCAGGACAAACAGCCAGACAACTAGCCAGACAACTAGCAACCTGCATTAACAAATACTAACTAGCCACTAAACGCCACGACCAGGTGTTCCTAGAAGCCACACACACACACACACACCAAGGACCACAAATTTGACTGGGATAACACAATAATCATAGGACAAACCAAACAGAAGGCAGCCAGAGAATTTCTAGAAGCATGGCACTCAGCCATGGACTCCATCAACAAGCACATTGACCTAGACTCAATATACCAGTGAGCAACTGGGAAGCGACAACCGGAAGTAGCAGGAATGGAACCAAATAAATTACAGAAGATATAGTACAGCAGTGCTTCACAGGAGGCTCCAAAGCAGTGAAGCTGTCACCAAGATAGGGGATGAAACGTCTGCAAATCAATTTCTCAGCTCAGTGAACTTGCCCATAACTACAACAACTAGCACCCGAGTCACAAACCTTTAAGCGAACCTTGAATATAAGTCAGTCCTGGTGTGCAATTTCTCAGAATCCACGAGAACATGCTCCAAGTAAAAGAAGGTGAACCATCATTGGGGCAATTCATGACAAAAAAGTGAAACACTATATTTCCTTGTGACGTTTTAAAGAGATCTGGTAACAAGTTTTATTTGGATTAACTTTTGTTGATTTAAAAAAAACTTAAGTGATTTGATTCTAATAAAATATGTTATAGTTAAAACATTGAAAAACAAATTTCACAATTCCAAAGGATTTGCAGGAGTAGAGGGATGTAGGTGTATATGTGCACAAATCACTGAAGGTGACAGTACAGGTGGAGAGAGCAGTTGATAAAGTATTCAGGGTCAAGATTAGAGTGGTGCTGGAAAAGCACAGCAGGTCAGGCAGCATCCAAGGAGCAGGAAAATTGACATTTCGGGCAAAAGCCCTTCATTAGGAAGTGCTTCATTCCCGATGAAGCACTTTTGCCTGAAACGTTGATTTTCCTGCTCCTCGGATGCTGCCTGACTTGCTGTGCTTTTCCAGCACCACTCTAATCTGGACTCTAATCTCCAGCATCTGCAGTACCCACTTCTACCTAAAGTATTCAATGTCCTCAGCTATATTAATAGGGTCACACAGCACAAGAGCAAAGTAAAATAACTTGTGTAAGGCACTTGTCAGACCTCAGTTGAAGCATTGTGTACAGCTCTGGGCACCACAATATAGGAAAGATGTGAACACACTGGAGAGGGTGCAGCAATGATTTACAAAAATGGTTCTACAGATAAGAAACATTAACTATGAGGACATATTGAAGAAGGTGGGACTGTTCTCCTCGGAGAGGAGAAATCTAAGAGGAGATATATGATCAAGATGTTCCAAATTATGAGCAGGTTGGATAAAGGAGATACTTCTCCCACATGTAAAAGGAACAAGGATAAGAGGGCATAGATTTAAAGTGATCTACTAAAGAAGCAAGGGTAGTTAGGGTGTGGAATACATTGCCTGGAAGTGTGGTGGAAGTCATTTAAGCAGACATTAAACAATTATTTGGATAAAAATAATGTACATGAGTACGAAGAAAAAGAGAGATTATCAATATTTAATGATGTTCGTTTGAAGAGCTGGCGCAGGCACATAGCTGAACAGCCTTCCTCTGTGCCTTATGACTTCTGTGACTTTATTCATTCTCCCATGGATGTAGGCATGACGGGCTAACCAGCATTTATTGCCCATTCCTAATGGCCCTGAGGGTTGTTAAGAGTCAACTGCATTGCTGTGGTTCTGAAATCACACATAGGTCAGACCAGTTAAGGATGCCTTCCATAAAGAACATTAGTGAACCAAATGGTTTTTCCCCTGACAATCTGCAATCATTTTATGGTCATCATTAGACTAATACTTCCAGGTTATTCATTCAAATTCCACCATCTACCAGGTCCCCAGAACATTAACTGGGATTCTTTTCTGACTCTATCATTATTTCCTTCTATTTTTGTGTCCTTCATACAGTCAGCCTGATTCCTTTTAACTGCATTGATACTATTTACCTTAATCACCCCTTTTGCAAGAAGTTCCACAGTCTAATTAATCAATCTCTGGGTAAAGAAGTGTCCCCCATTTGACAATAGACAATTGGTACAGGAGTAGGCCATTCGGCCCTTTGAACCAGCACTACCATTCATTATGATCATGGCTGATCATCCACAATCAGTATCCTGTTCCTGCCTTATCTCCATAACCCTTGATTTCACTATCTTTAAGAGGTCTATCCATCTCTTTCTTGAAAGTATCCAGAGACTTGGCCTCCACTGTTTTCTGGAGCAGAGCATTCCATATATCCACCACTCTCTCCTCAACTCTGATCTAAGCCTATCCCTTAATTTTAAACTGTGTCCTCTGGTTTTGGACTCACCCCATCTGCAGAAACATGCTTCCTGCCTCCAGAGTGTCAAATCCATTAATAATCTTATACACCTCAATCAGATTCCCTCTCATCCTTCTAAACTGAAGTGTATACAAGCCCAGTCACTCCAATCTTTCAACATATGATAATCCCACCATTCGGGAATGGATCTGGTGAACCTGCGCTGCACTCCCTCAATAACCAGAATGTCTTTCCTCAAATTTGGAGTCTAAAACTGCACACAATACTCCAGGCGCGGTCTCACCAGGGCCCTGTACTGTTGCAGAAGGACCTCTTTACTCCTATACTCAATTCCTCTTGTTATGAAGGCCAGCATGCTATTAGCTTTCTTCACTGCCTGCTGTACCTGTATGCTTGCTTTCATTGACTGATGTACAAGAACACCTAAGTCTCGCTATACTTCGCCTTTACGTAACTTGACTCCATTTAGATAGTAATCTGCCTTCCTGTTCTTGCCACCAAAGTGGATAACCACACATTTATCCACATTAAACTGCAGCTGCGATGCATCAGTCCACTCACCTAGCCTGTCCAGGCCACGTTGTATTCTCATAACATCCTCCTCACATTTCACCCTGCCACCCAGTTTTGTGTCATTAGCAAATTTGCGAATATTACTTTTAATGCCTTCATCTATATCATTGATGTATATTGTAAACAGCTGCGGTCTCAGCACTATGGTTCCCCACTGGTCACCACCTGCCATTCCGAGAGGGATCCGTTTATCACTACTCTTTGCTTCCTGTCAGTCAGCCAATTTTCAATCCAAGTCAGTACCTTGTGCCCAATACCGTGTGCCCTAATTTCACTCACTAATCTCCTATGTGGGACCTTATCAAAGGCTTTCTGGAAGTCCAGGTACACTACATTCACTGGGTCTCCCTTGTCCAGCTTCACAGTTACATCCTCAAAAATTTCCAGATTAGTCAGTCAAGTACGATTTCCCCTTCGTAAACCCATGCTGACTCTGACCTATCCTGTTACTGCTATCCAAATGAGTCCTAATTTCATCTTTTATAATTGACTCCAGCATCTTTCCCACCACTGACATCAGGCTAACTGGTCTATAATTCCCTGTTTTCTCTCTCCTTCCATTCTTGAAAAGTGGGACAACATTGGCCACCCTCCAGTCCACATGAACAGATCCTGAATTAATAGAACATTGGAAAATGATTTCTAATGCGTCTACGATTTCTAGAGCCACCTCCTTAAGTACCCAGGGATGCAGAACATCAGGTCCCGGGGACTTATCAGCCTTCAGACCTAACAGTCTATCCAACACAATTTCCGGCCTAATATAAATTTCCTTCAGTTCATCCATTACCCTAGGACCTTCAGCCGCTATTACATCTGGGAGATTGTTTGTGTTTTCCCCAGTGAAGACAGATCCAAAGTAGCTATTCAACTCTTCTACCATTTCCTTGTTCCCCACGATGGCACAGTGGTTATCACTGCTGCCTCACAGCGCCAGAGGCTTGGGTTCAATTCCTGCCTCAGGCGACTGTCTGTATGGAGTTTGCACATTCTCCCAGTGTCTGCGTGGGTTTCCTCCGAGTGCTCTGGTTTCCTCCCACAGTCCAAAAAATGTGCAGGTTAGGTGAATTGGCCCGGCTAAATTGCCTGTAGTGTTAGGTAAAGATCAGATCACTTATGGGCATGTATAGCTAATTTTGTTTTTCATTTACTGGTGTAATGATAATATCACAGGACAGATAATTCAAGTTTATGCTTTGGGGATGTGATTTCAAATTGCACCAGAACAGCTTATGGAATTTAGTTTCAGATATAAGATGATGGAGGGCTTGGTCACAGTGAATAGAAAGCAGCTATTTCCCTTAGTTAAAGAGTTAATAACAAGGAGGCACAATTTTAAAGGGCCAGGGTAAATGTAGGGGAATGAGTCTGAGTGGGTTGCGCTTTGGTGGGTCAGTGTGGATTTGTTGGACCGAAGAGCCTGTTTCCACACTGTAAGTAATCTAATAATAAATTCACCCATTTCTGTCTTCAAGGGCCCAATTTTAGTCTTAATTTGGATTTATTTGTGACTATACTGCATTTCCGGCATGAGGTTTAGATCTTCCACAAGAGACAAATTTCATTTTTTTTGATAATTTCAAAGACCTCTATTTCCTAGAGAAGAAAGCCTTGGCCCTTTCAATATTTCCTGAAAAGGATATCAGGCTATCACCTACTTTGAAGTGATATTGGCAAACATAGTGAAGTGATGTACAGTAAGACGTCACTGCTTCATCACAGTGCTCTATGAAACATCTTTCTATTACTATTGAAAGGGATAGGATTGTAATGGTTCAGAGGTTTTCCATAAATTACAAAAGTTAGAACAAATCATTTGTTCATGGTTTTTGACCTATCTACAGTGGACCGTGAATTTGACTTTTGTAATTATGGTTTTGCTCCACCAAATTCTTGAATCCGGATATTGAAGAGCAAAGTCAATCCTGCGATATCTTATGGCTCAGGTGGCTAATAAACTGAATAAACCTAAAAGCAGACATAATAATTATAATCACTCTTTATCCAGTGCCTATTCATTAAGGATCCGGACAGTACATTAAGTTTGTGCTATTTGATGTTGGAACTAAATGCTGTGTGGAACCAACACTATGTTGTTATTTGTTCTTTCATGGGATGTTAGCCCGTAATTGTTACTCAACCCTAACTGCCCTTTAATGAGGGGCTTTCTAAGCAATTTCAGAAGGCAATTAAGAATCAGCCATATTGCAGTCGGTTTGGAGGCACACATAGGAAAGACCAAGTAAGGACAATAGATTTCCTTCCATAAAGAACATCAGTGAACCAGATGTTATTTCACAATGATAGCTTCATGTTCATCATTACTGAGGTTAATGTTCAATTAGATACATCTCATTTATAGAATCATACAGTATAGAAGAATCCTTTTGCTCACAGAATCTGTACTGCCAAAAATGCACTGAATCCACACTAGTCAGATTTAACATTCAAGGCTGTGGGCCTAGTACAGTTATGAAACTTCAAGTATTCATCCAAGTTCACTTTATATTTTGTGAGTTTAACTGTTCTAACTACCCTTCCAGGTAATATATTCCAGACTCCGACTACCCTCTGAGTGGAAAGATTTTTCTCAAGTTCCCTCTTAACCTTCCACCTGGCCCTTTAAAATTGTGCGCCCTTGTTATTAACTCTTCAGCTAAGGGAAATAGCTGCTTTCTATTCACTGTGACCAAGCCCTCCATCATCTTATATCTGAAACTAAATTCCATAAGCTGTTCTGGTGCAATTTGAAATCAAGTCCCCAAAGCATAAACTTGAATTATTTGTCCTGTGATATTACCATTACATCAGTAAATGAAAAACAAAATTAGCTATACATGCCCATAAGTGATCTGATATTTTAATTTTCTAGTACTACACAAAAACAATCTACACCACTTTAAAGGGAGGTTGCATTATGACTACAGGATGTGGTTACAGCATTGTCAACCATAATCTTGGCTGTGACTCTTTGTGCAATGGCTGAATAGGCAAGGGAGAGAACCTCGAGATTTTCAGATAGTGGACTGGAGATGTAGAAGTAGTGAAAGGAAAGAAAAGCATCTTGTGTTCAGATTTAGGCAGGAGGCTCTTAGACTAGATATTTAGAAAGCAGTGGGTAGAGTTAGTAATGGAGTTTAATACAGCATCATTTCTTCATGAAAATGTATGCAGTGCAAGGAGAAATGCAAGAATCTTAAAAAGTGCCTCAAATGGGATATTTCATTAATTGCACCACTATCCTCAGCTATCGAATTCAATTCATGACTGTCATATCACTAACCCTATCAGAACTCCATCAGTCAGGACTTGACACCTTAATTCATATGCACCACTTTGCACTTTTTGCAAATTTTGCTCTTACAACTCCAAGCTTATACATACTGGCTATTTAACTTTGACAGTCAAATCACATAAAAAGGACACTCATAGCCAGAATTTCCTCTTTCTTAAAGGTGTGGTGGTGGTGAGTAACAGCACACAACAGTTTTTAAAAAAAAACTGAATGAACACAAGCATGCCTACATGTTTTACCTTCCATGGAGGAGATAATAATGGCCATAATGGGAAGGGACATCATTGAAGCTATGGCCACTGGTTGTGCTGAAAGGACAGAAGAAATGGGCATTGGAATATCTAATTCTCTTCCTCTCCTCCTAGTTCTCCCTCATTCCCCAATGTCTTCTGGCCATTTTTGGAATATATGCGCAGTTCTGATCACCCTGCTTTAAAAATGATATTATTAAATTGGAGAGGATTCAGAAAAGATTTACCTGGACAAGACGATTTGAGTTATAAGGGGAGGCTGGATAGGCTGGGGACCTTTTTCATTGGAACATAGGAGGTTGAGAGGTGACCTTATAGAGGTTCATAAAATCATGGGGTATAGATAAGGTGAATAGCAAACGTCTTTCCCTAGAGTGGGCATACTTTTAAGGTGAGAGGAGAAAAATTTAAAAGGGACCGGAGGGATCAATTTTTTCCACACAGCGGGAGGTTCATACGTAGAACAAATTGCCAGAGGAAGTGGTAGATGCAAGCACAGTTACAACATTTAAAAGACGCTTGGACAGGAATATGAACAGGAAAGGTTTGGAGAGATATAGGTCAAATGCAGACAAGTGGGATTAGTTTAGTTTGGGAAACTTGGTCAGCATGGATGAGTGGACTGAATGGTCTGTTTCCATGCTGCATAATTATATGAGTCATGGCCTATATGGAAGTTCTTCCTCTTTTCAGTACATGCCGATCCTTTTATATTTCAGATACCCATTAATTAAAAAGTCCCCAGTCAGTGGAAATAGAGGTAAACAATAAGGCAGAATCTTCACTCTTACCCTTGCAGCCATCAGACTGTGCTCTCCTTGACCTAGGAGACTAGTTTTGACCTCTTTTGTGACATACAGCTAACAAGTATGGTATTCACTGATGTTGAGCTAAGAGAATTGTTACCTTAAGTTCCTCTGTGGATACAGTCACCTGCTGAGAGCCCTTCTAACTCTTCACTTTCTCCTTCATCTTCCAACACCCTGTCTTACCCCTCATGACCTTTCTATATCCTTTCAGTTTATTATCACAGTATTGAATGTAGAGTTTGTACATTAAAATAGACTTCGGAAAGTTAGAGACATATCAACACTGCAGGAGCACTATGAAAAAAGGAATGTCAGTTGCTTGATGGACTCGAGTCCATGGCAATTTTCACTGGACTCAAGGTCAGATTATTTTCTTTTGCAATGAAGTTTAGGGGGTAAGACATCAAAAGCATGCATAAAAAATGCTAGCAGCTAATCTACAGTAAATGACAGGTGCTGAATTCACATATGCACACTATGCAATGGCATCCACGTATGTCATGAAATATACAAGTTACATTTACTACATACTGCATGCAATGGGTTGTGTTTTCTTACCTCATTGATTTGATTTAGAAAAAAGGCATTAGTCAGATATTTTCAAACATAACCTAGCTCTCAAATATCTACTAGCGATAAATTATGTACAACTGAATCTCATGATTTTCAAAGTTTGGGAGAAGATTTGTAGCTCGGGTGCTCGTTTTTAGATTACATTAGATTACTTACAGTGTGGAAACAGGCCCTTCGGCCCAACAAGTCCACACCGCCCCGCCGAAGCGTAACCCACCCATCCCCCTACATCTACATTTACCCCTTACCTAACACTATGGGCAATTTAGCATGGCCAATTCACCTGGCCTGCACATCTTTGGACTGTGGGAGGAAACCGGAGGAAACCCACGCAGACACGGGGAGAACGTGCAAACTCCACACAGTCAGTCGCCTGAGGCGGGAATTGAACCCGGGTCTCAGGCGCTGTGAGGCAGCAGTGCTAACCACTGTGCCACCGTGCCGCCCACAATCGTTGTTGTGGTTCTGTTCGCCCAGCTGGGAATTTGTCTTGCAAACGTTTCGTCCCCTGTCTAGGTGAGATCCTCAGTGCTTGGGAGCCTCCAGTGAAGCGCTTCTGTGCTGTTTCCTCCGGCATTTATACCGGCCACTACAGCGGACAGCTCAAACTGACAACCGGAAGCGGCAGAGACAGGCCACTATAAATGCCGGAGGAAACAGCACAGAAGCGCTTCACAGGAGGCTCCCAAACACTGAGGATGTCACCTAGACAGGGGACGAAACGTTTGCAAGACAAATTCCCAGCTTGGCGAACAGAACCACAACAACAGAATCTCATGATATCTCCACTTAAGGGAAACAGTGATTTATGCATTAGTTATATAAAGCCCACAAGGTTAAGGTCTCATCAATTAATCAGTTACATCAGGAATGATGGAATGTCAGCCCATTTTATATGATGAGGTCTTAGGACTGGGACTTGAACTCTCAACCTTCTGATCTGTGATGAGAATAATACTAAGTAAGCAAATTTGAAACCAATGTTCAGGCTTCTGTAGTCAGTCATGAATATTGTTTAGCTCATGCACAAACTTAAGAGTGGACAGCAGAAATTGTTTGCTAATGTGGCATCTTCACAGATGTAGAAGTGCAAAAGAAGAACTGGTATCATTAAAAAACACTGCTGTGACTTTAAAAAGCTTCTTAAAATGGGTAGGATGTCTGGCTACTGTTCCTTTTATTTTTTATGGTGTTCGGGACATGCCAAAAGCACTTTACAATGAATGATGTTGTGTTGAAGCATGATGTAGGAAACAAGGCAGACAATTAGTGCATAGTAAGGACCAAACAGTTTTAGTGATATTGGTTGAGGAATGAACATTAACCAGGACATCAGGGAGAATCTCCTTGTTCTTCTTCAAAATCATGTTATAGGATACATTATGTAAACCTGAGAGGACAGGTTTGGTGTATTCTGTGTTACCAATGTAAAGTGAAATTTGTGGACTACCCTAAAGAGCTGCTTGAAAGGTAATTTTGCATATAAACTGTGGAACTATTTCCACTAAATTGGAAAGTCTGCTGATTAGTTGCAAGCATACTCAGCACACTAGCCTAGTGAAAATGTTGATAACTAGGTATTTTCTTACTTGCAGAATTTTGTCCAATAGTACAATAGAATAGACATAGTACAGTAAAATGCAACACTACTCATTGCTGACAAATTTGAAACATTCATTTTCATTGTGAGAACCTAACCATAAATCTAAGCAGATGCTGCTTGGAGAAAATTCAGAAGACTGTAATATTCTTGGAGTATCAGGGGTTCTAAAGTTCCTCTGAAATTTAGGGGTTGATATTAAAATAGATGAAGTCTCACATCAAATAAAAATGCAAGTCTTTCCAAAGAAAGGCATCTTTGTTAAAGAATAATAGGTCATGTTGTAATAAGAGTGAAGGACGGCTAAATAAGACACAAATGGGGATTAATCAATGGGGGCAGTCAGTAACTACAGCTCATTCAATCGTTCATCAGCCTGCAGCAACCAATTTGTGAGCCAGAGTCAGCAGCCAGAAATTTTCAATCATTTTGAACATATTACCACAAGTACACAAGAGCTGCGTTACCACTCCTAAATTAAAGCAATTAGACGGAAACTGGTTATATGCCAAAAATCACCTTATTCACTTCATTAGTACTCTTCACCCATACAATAAAAGGTACTCCTGGGGTTTTCTAGCCTGTGATTTGGGAATTCACTTATTGACTATAGTTTCAATTTTGATTTGCTTTTTGTAACTTGGAAAGATGCCATGTAGTTTCATGTTCATCTGCTTTCTCGTGTTGCATTCCATCTTGTCAATGTTTAATACCTTGCAATGAAGCAAAACGTATCTCTTTTGCAGTTATTTTTACTGTAATTCTGTTCACTCAATAAATTTACTCCAGCCAAGAATGTAAAACAATGACAACTGATTTGAATGGACTGAAGTTAGGAATCCTCCTCTGTACTACTTCTTACTTCTTCAAGTATCTGGAGTGGAGGCTCAAAATCACAACTTGATGAAAAAAACTCCTACCAACTTAGTTGCCTAACAATATTATTTAGAACACCTGCCACCGAGTAGTATCAATTAGAATTATTTACTCCAGTATGATTATGACGATACATGTAATGTGTCAGTGTTGTTCATATTTCACTATAAGGGTTGATTCAGAACTCTCCAACAATACCTTTGAGATGTATACAATAAGGTGAAGTTTTAAAACAATGTAACACAATTGCTGGGTTGACAACGTACAAACAGAGAATATTTAAGTTGCCTAATGTTGTCATGAGAAAGTCACTGTGGCATCATATAGAGTTGTGTATGGAGAATGTTTGGGAATACAACTATAGAAAATAACACCCTATATGCATTTTTGCTACAAAGCATTAGCATTGAAAACAAATGAAGTGCAACTTATTACAACCTCTCAAAAGAATGTGTTAGTTGTCCAGAACACACCACACCTTACTCTGTATAAAGCCAGAAAATCTCCTTGGACATTAAATATGGATCAGGTTGTGTGATCTTTCCTGTGATTGCATTCTACAGCAATAATCCATTGCTATAAATCTCAAAGGAAGAGATGCATAATTCCAAAGTCATTATAATATGTTCAGACAAAAGTAGTTTATTTGCTTCAATCACCCCACAGAATCACCTGTTAAATAATTTATAGCTCAGTTAAAGTACATCAAAATATGTACTATTTCTGTTACCTCCAGTATAAAGTAGAGAGTGATTCATGCTTCACCAGTCGAGATGATCAGAAAACAACAAAATCAAACTAACACTATGGTGAGGAGAGCTAGATCTGGAAATAAGGAAATGTTTAACTGGCTTTGTACCAAAAATGCAAACATTCTGGGTGCAAAGCAATAGAATGAGAGTTAACTCATTCACACCCTTGTAATTCCATCTGGATTGCACATAGCATTTCTGAATGAGGCATACCTTCAACTTTTGTGAAGGCCCAGGCAGAGCAACTTGAGGGGACAAGTACCTGAAACCAGAAACATCCATCAAACTCATCACCCCATTCCTAATAAACTTAACAAGTTGTTTGTATCTACAGTCTTGTTCTGCAACAGGTTTTGTAAAAATTTAATTATACGTTTAAAAATTCAGCTATTTTGATTGCTCTTTCACGTATTGAGAACTCAATACAACAGGATAGTTAGCTGATGGAAATTATCCAAAAAGCTCTTATATTTGCTTATGGGAGGTGATTGACAAGTCTCATGAATTCGGGTTTGGAGACTGGGAACTGGGTTGCCAGCACTTCACCATTCCCTGTTTCTTCCTCTCTCCACACCACAAACCCCACCCTAGGAAAACAGACAAACAACACAACTCAATATTCAAAGGAAAAGACTCTTAAATATTAATTGAAAAATAGAAATTCTACTTTATAGAACATCTCCCTACATGATGGTTAAACATTTTTGATGTGTACTTTGTGAATAATTATTTCTGATAAACTATATAAATAATGTATAAGAGAAGATTATTCCACAATCCTTTACTTTGGATGATTAAATATCACTTTTAAAATTAGATTGCAGTTTTATAAAACTATCAGCTCATCTGAATTTTAGAAATATCACCATTTATGTCTCCCTCCATATACTTGGTGTGCCTCTTCCCAGCCTTCTCTTTGATGTTATCATTACCAGCAGAATTCTATACACAACACTCATTCACACGCAACTTCCTGAAAAACAAACCAGTGGAGGAAAATTGGAATGAATTTATCCTAATCTAGCTTGTCAAAGCTGATGCTAATAGTGTCCCTACAGGGTCAAAGCTGGCCATTCAGCCCATTGAATTCATACCGACCCTTTAAAGAGCATCCGACCCTAACCTTATTCCCTATAATCCTGCATTTCTCATGATTAATCCATCTAACTTTCTGTCCCTTGAGTACTATGGACAATTTAGTGTCTAACCTGCACATCTTTGAACTGTGGGAGGAAACTGGAGCACCCAGAGGAAACCTATGTAGACACGGGGAGAATGTGCAAACTCCACACAGACAGTCACCCGAGGGTGGAATTGAACCCAGGTCCCACTCTGAGCCACCATGCCACCCCCTAAAGGGCTACGTTAACTAATAGCTAGACCCTTATCATCATTCTAGAGGAGTCAACTCATAATACAGACTGGTAAACAGATTTCGTCTCCATTCCTCATTATTACATTGATGTGTTTAGTTTGTTGTCCAAAGGAGCCACGAATAAATCTATAAATCAGAAGTAGAATGAAGCACAGTGATGGCATGGAACCTTCCTTTTACTGAAAAAATGCCAAGTTAGCTACTTTCCCAAAGTAAGGCACCAGGAGTTAGAAATTTTTTGTGCAGCCTGCCTCAGTTGGCAGCGCCATCACCTATAAATCAGAAGGTCAGGAGATCAAGTCCTTCTCTTAAAAACATAACCACATGAAATACAGAGATTGGTAATTGTTAGGGGTGTTATTCTTTGGTAGGGGAACTCATTCAAGGTTTTGGCAGCCTAGAGATACAAAGAAAACGGACCTTAAAAAAAATACAGTGCGCAGATTCCTCAAGAGCAAACCACGACAAGCAGACCAAATTCAGCCAGAAACCCTAACCACCTTACCATACATCAAAGAAGTTTCAGAAATGACAGGCAGACTACTAAGACCCCTAGGAATCCTAGTAGCACACAAACCCACCAACACTCTCAAACAAAACCTAACAAACTTAAAAGGCCCAGTACATCCCATGGACAAAACCAACGTCACCTACAAAATTCCATGCAAGGACTGCCACAAACACTACGTAGGACAAAGAGGAAGACAGTTAGCCACCAGGATACACGAACATCAGCTAGCCACAAAAAGACACGATCCTCACTCCCTCATTGCCCTACACACGGATGAAAAAAAAAACACCATTTCGACTGGGACAACACATCTATCCTGGGACAGGCTAAGCAAAGGCATGCCAGAGAATTCCTAGAGGCCTGGCACTCCAACCACAATGCCATAAACAAACACAGAGATCTAGATGCCATCTATCAACCCCTCAGAAAATGAACAGGAAATTACATCACCAAAAACTCCAGGAACGCCATCCATGAGAAAGATATAAATAGAAAGCAGGAGACAACAGCTTCGCTTCACTTGGAGGTTGCCACTGATGATGTTACCTAGCCAGGTAATGAAACGTCTGGATATCAAACCTACAGCTCAGCGAGCAAACCTACACCCTGGACCTTAAATTAATCTATGTTATATTATTATTCACAGAGCAGCAGGAATTCCTGTCAGTATACAAGCTACCATTCTTCTTTCAACTAACAACACCAGAAATCAGATTAACTGCTCATTTATCTGGTGTACTTTATGAGTTGTACACATTTTCTTTGATTTTAATTTTATAATTGATTAGATGTTGTATAATCTTGTTCATTGATGGTTGACCATGTGATGCAGTGAATCAGTTAGTTGCAAATCTGACCTGTAAATTTAATGTTATCGCGTAAGTACTTGTGCAAAATCAGGCAATCGCAGTAAGTTACACTAAGTTATTGTAAACCTCAAGTTCAGTTCATTACTGGATTTCTCTTAAAAGATGCTTTATTGCCTGTAGCAAAGATTTAACATCTGGCACATGACTATGAACTAGGAGACAATGTTTTCTAAATCCATAATACAATAATACGTTCAAACTCCCAACGTGAGAAAATGTTTCCTCCACTGCAGAAGCACACAAGAGGAAAGAGAGTGTTATATATGGGAGTTAAATTATTGTTCAGGCACCCATTGATCTGGAATTGCTAATTACAAACAATTACAACACAGGAGATCTCCTTGTGGTAAGTCTCAAACACATAATGGTTTTTCTATTACAGCTTTACAAATTTTCCATTTCCCAAATAAATGGGTATTCACATTTCTGCTTATACCAACTGATTTCTGCTAAAAATATGCACACCAGAACCAATTCCAGCCTTGATGCTGCCAATTGAGCCTCAAGCTGCTACAAAAAGGATAGCCAGTGACCAGAATGGGAAGGATGTATGCATCCCAGCATGAGTTTGCACCACAGCGTTAGAGAAAAGTAAAAAAGGAGAAATAATTTCCCATTCTTTTATCTCTTATATTCTTCTACTATGCGCTCCGCAAAAAGAATTGCACTTTGTGCCAGAATGCAATAACCAGAATAGATGAGCCTATACTCAGTTGACAACTCATACAATGGAGTAATATTTTAATGAAATTACTGAATTAACTTTTTGAATATGCATTGGAAAAAGCCACGTAAGCAAATTTTTGCTTTTAAAAGGATTAAAAAGATTAGCCTAACCTCATGAATCCAATTTAATGCAGAGATCTAAGAGGTTGCCAACATCCACATTTAAGAAATATCAGACATAGGCAGTTTATTGCATTTTGCACAAAGCACCAAAGACTTTGGTCATGCATTTTACAAGCGAATTACATGGTGGTAAGAGGGTCCACACAGACTCGGTTTCTTTTGCTGCATTTTTGTTCACAGAACATCTGGGGGAGCCAAGATTTATTTTAGAAAAATTGAGATGTTGTCTATAAACAGTGATCAAAGTCCTGCAGCAAATGTGATGCAGAGAGGTTCACTGCTCTGTTCTGAGCAAGCTATGGGCCAACCTTATCAGCTGGAAGCAAATAAATTGTGTCAGATTGGCATCATTTGATCTTCAGATAATTTGCATCTCAAAAATAATATCAAGAATTAGGTATCACCTATTATTAGCTATCAGGTATCATCTCCGGGGATGTAATGGCCTGGGTATCAATAAACTATCAGTCCAATATCCCAGCACCTGTTCGAATCCTACATGACAGATTGTGGAACTTGAATTCAACAAATACATGGAATTAAGAGTCTAATGATGACTATGAAAGTCTTATTGGGAAAAAACATCCATCTGGTCTGGTCTACATGTGACTCCACATCCACAGCAATGTGGATAACACTTAATTGCCCTCTGTGCAAGTAGGAATAGGTAATAAATCTGGCCTGGCCAGTGACACCCATGTCCCATCAAGAAATAAAAGAAATTACATCATATTCAGGCAGTGTTTATTTTTTACAAGCTTCCTTCCATCCTGGATCATCTAATTTAATCAAACGACCTATGCCTCTTTATCTAGTTTAATCATAAACATGCCCGGATGATTCATCTTAGTTTCACTTTCTAACTGCTCTCTTGATAAAGACGTTTCTCCTGAAATCCTTGGATTTACTGGTCATTTCTGACACGTTTGTCATTATTTTCCATTGTGAGCAAGCCATATAGAATGACAAAATTGAGTGGTGGTCAAAATAATCTTTCATATAGTAATAGAGTCTTAGAGATGTACAGCACAGAAACTGACACTTCAGTCCAACTCGTGCAAGCTAACCAGATATTCTAAATTAAGCTAGTCCCATTTGCTAGCACTTGGCCATATCCCACTAAACCATTCCTATCATATACCCATCCAGATGCCTTTTAAATGTTGTAATTGTATCATCCTCCACCACTTTTTTTCGCAGTTAATTCCACAAACCACCTCTCTGTGAGAAAGCTGCTCCTTAGGTTCCTTTTAAATCTTATTCTGGATTAGTGGTGCTGGAAGAGCACAGCAGTTCAGGCAGCATCCAAGTAGCTTCGAAATCGACGTTTCGGGCAAAAGCCCTTCCTGATGAAGGGCTTTTGCCCGAAACGTCGATTTCGAAGCTACTTGGATGCTGCCTGAACTGCTGTGCTCTTCCAGCACCACTAATCCAGAATCTGGTTTCCAGCATCTGCAGTCATTGTTTTTACCTCCCTTTTAAATCTTACCCCTCTCACCCTCAACCTATGCCTTCTAGTTCTGGACATCCCCCACCCCAAGGAAAAGACCTTGTCTATTTATCCTATCCATGACCCTCGTGAGTTTCTAAATCTCTATAAAGGTCAGTGCTCAGCATCTGACCATAGTGATTCATCAGGAGACAGTTGGCCAACCTGGTGAAATAAGAATATCCCTGAATTTATTGACAGTTCAAGAATTGTTAAGTGAATTTATACTAACCTTTCTTTAAAGATCATCTGGTGCTTAGGAAAGATTAAGTATTACATTCATCAAGTGAACACCACAACCTGTTCCAAATACCCATAACATTGTCCAACTCCTTCATGCCTCAGTTGCTGAAACCCTCACTCATACCTTTCTTACCGCAGACTGAATTATTCCAATACTCTCCTACATAACCTACCACCTTATATATTGCATAAAACTTAAGTAGAACTAAATTTTTGCTGGACATATCCTAACCTGAACAAAAAAATCTGCTCATCCATCACCCTGCACTTACTAACCTCCGTTAACTCAGTCCAGCCATGTCTTGATTTTGAATTCTCATCCTTGTTTCCTAATTCTTCCATTGCCTCATCTCTCACTAACTTTGAATTCTCTTCTTGCCCTATAACCCTTCAAATTCTGTGACCTCCAGCAATTTCAGCCTCTGGCACATCCCAGAGTTTAAGTTGATAGCCATGCCTTCAGTTGTCTAGGTCTTTGGCTCTGAAATCTCTTCCTAAACTTTTCCAACTCTTTATCCTCCTTTACGATGGTCCTTAAAATCAGTTTCTTTAATTATATTTTCTGTAACCTTGCCTAGTATTTCCTTACAAGGCTAGGTGTTACAAAATAGATGTTATAAAAACAGGAGAAAGTGAGGACTGCAGATGCTGGATTCCTGTCAAAGGGCTTATGCCCGAAACGTCAACTTGCCTCCTCCTCGGATGCTGCCTGACCTGCTGCGCTTTTCCAATACTACACTCTCAAGGTGTTATAAAACAGTTTTACGAAATTCTTTTGTACTATTTTTTCCAATTAAAAGGTACTATCATAAATGTAAGTTCTGCTTCCGCAGTTTCAGTTACCCATGATTTACCATGGCCCGAACATACTACTGGGAATATTCCAGAACCAGGTACCGGGGGCTGCCGGGAAGGTAAATTTCCCATTTAAATGAATGAGTTTGCTACTTTCCGCGGTTTCGGGCTTCCACAGTATGTCTTGGAACGCTTCCCCACATGTTCAGAGGACTACTGTATATACATAAAATGCAGACCATTATAACATAGCTTGAACAAAGAACAATACAGCACAGGAACAGGTTCTTCGGCCTTCTAAGCCGATACCAACACATTTTGCCCTTCCATATTAAAACTGTCTTCACTTACAGGATCCATATCCCTCTATTCCCTTCCTTTTCATGTATTCATCTAGGTGCTTCTTGAATGCTGCCATTGTGTCTGCTTCCACCAGCTCCTCTGGTACCATGTTCCAGACACTCACCACTCTGTGAAAAACATGCCTCGCACATCTCTTTTAAAAATTTCCCCCTTGCATCTTGAACCTGGGTCCCCTCATAACTGACCCTTCCACCCTGGGAAAAAGCCTCATACTTTCCACTCTGTCGACACTATTCACAATCTTATAAATGTCTATCAGGTCACCCTCAACCTCCTGCTTTCCAGTGAAAACAAACCCAATCTATCCAACCTTTCTTTTCAGCTAAAATCCCCTAAACCAGGCAACATCCTGATAATTTTTTTCTGTACCTTCTCCAAAGCATCCACTACCTTCCAGTAGTGTGATGATCAGAACTGTATGCAATATTCCAAGTCTGGCCTAACTAAAGTTCCATAAAGCTGCATAATAACTTGACTATCCTCAATGCCCCTTCCAATGAAGACAAGCCTGCCATGGGCCTTTTTTACAACTTATCTACCTGCACTGCCACCTTCAGTCATCTGTGGATCTGCACAGCCAGATCTCTCTGCATATCAGTACTCGTAAGGAGGCTGCCATTCACTGTAAAGTTTCCACCTGTACTTGACCTTCCAGAATGCATCATCTCACACTTATCTGGATTAAGCTCCATCTGCCATTTTTCGACCAATGCCACCAACTGACCTATATCCTACTGCATCCTTCGACAATCCTCCTCACTATCCACAATTTCACCAATCTTTGTATCATCTGCAAACTTATTAATTAGACAGCTATGTTTTCCTCCAAATCGTTTATGTAGAGCAGAGGCCCCAGCACTGATCCCTGTGGAACACCCCTCGTCACAGCCCTCCATTCTAAAAGGCACCCTTCTACCGCTACTTTCTGTCTCCTATGACGAACCCAGTTCTGTATCCATCTTGCCAGTTCACCCTTGATACCATGTGACTTCACCTTTCGTACCTGTCTGCCATGAGGGACCTTGTCAAAGGCTTTACTGAAGTCCATGTAGACTGCAACTGTTTTTCCCTCAATCATCTTCATCACCTCTTCAAAATATTCCATCAAGTTAGTGAGGTATGACCGCATTCGCACAAATGTTGTTTATCCCTAATCAGTCCATTTACTTCAAAGTGCCTCAGTTTTAAAAGCTACAGCCACTATAAAAAGATGTGAAATGCTTAGCAAGTCAGGGGAGGGAGGTAATAGCAGACAGAGTTTTGTTTTAAGTATCTCACTTTCATACAATAACAGATGAATGTATCAGAGTTAAAGATTTATACCATATGGAGCAATACATATTTACAGAGACAAGTTGCCATTAGGGAAAGCCATGAGAGCATTTGTCTCTAATACATGTGGAACTGCACATTCAATCAAAAAAACTAGCTTGTGACAATGTTTCTGCTCCCCAAGAACCCTCTTTATCTGGTGTTACACAAACACCAGGTTATAGTCCAACAGGTCTATTTGAAATAACAAGCTTTTGGAGTGCTCCGAAATCATGTGATTTTAAATAAACATGTTGGACGATAACCTGGTGTTGTATGACTTCTGACTTCTTCCATCCCAGTCCAATAACGGCACCTCCACATAACCTCTATCTGAATTCCATCAACAAAACTTTCAATTCCTTTACTCCACCATGCTGAACTAACTTTTCCTTCAATACATCAACACGATTCACCTCAGCTATACGACGTAGCAATAAGATCCTATTTTAACACCCTCATAAATTAGTAATAATTTTACTTATCAACTAGTTTTGATTTTTCCCAGAAGGTGCAACATAGCCTTCTCTATCCTATAAAATCTATTTACACTCTTAATAGTCTCTGAGTTCACCCTCAACATTCTAGAGAATTGAGCCTAAGCCTGTTCAGTTTTCCTGTTAAGTATAAGCTCTCAGTTCTCATATTATCCTTGTAAACATTATTTACACCTTCTCTGGGCAGTCAGAGGCTGTAGCAGTCTCTTCTGAACCTCCTCCCAGCATACATCATGCAGAGGTATCAGTGGGATGAAAAGCTCATGAGGGCTGTTTGTGAAAGTAGCTGGCTATCTCTTATTCTCTCACTCCCTCTTCTTGACTGAAAATTCCTCTCTGTGGTTCCTCCTAATTATTCAACTTAACTTCTTCCCAACTTCCAGCTGAGCCAGATCCTTCACAGCGCCAGAGACCCGGGTTCAATTCCCGCCTCAGGCAACTGTGTGGAGTTTGCACATTCTCCCAGCGTTTGCACGGGTTTCCTCCGGGTGCTCCGGTTTCCTCCCACAATCCAAAAAATGTGCAGGTTAGGTGAATTGTCCAGGCTAAATTGCCCGTAGTGTTAGGTGGAGGGGTAAATGTAGGGAAATGGGTCTGGGTGCATTGCTCTTCGGAGGGTCGGTGTGGACTTGTTGGGCCGAAGGGCCTGTTTCCACACTGTAAGTAAATAATCTATACTAAATCTTACTATTAAACTAAAACAAAAACAAAGTGCCTGACAGCAGCTGTGGGGAGAGAAATAGGTTTAACACTTCAAGTCCAACATGACTCTTCTGCTGAGGAATTTGAAAACAAGGATGAGAATTCAAAAATCATACATCAGTGCACAGAACAAATTTAAGCTAATGAGCACAGGGGAGATGGATGAGAAATTTTTCTGACATGTTAGGATATGTCCAAAGTTTCAGTTGCATTCAAGTTTTGTGCCGTATGCAAGATGGTAGATTGGAATAGTTTATCTTGGAGGTTAATAAGATATGAGTGAGGGGTTTAGTCGCAGATGTTCTGAGGCATGATAGAGCTAGTTATGTTATGGATATGTCGAAGAGGCCATGACATTCTGAATTTCAAAGTGGAGTCAACTCGACTCGAAACATTCGCTCTTCTTTCTCTCTCCACAGATGCTGCCAGATCTGCTGAGTTTCTCCAGCATTTGTTTTGCCAGTATCCACAGTATTTTGCTGTTAATTGGATACCCAACTTCCTGGTGCTGGTCCAATCTTTGCCAAAATAGAAAGCTTTCCATTTATACAATAAGGAGTTAAAATATTATACCAGATTGCCCTGAATGGACTAAAAGTGTTGAACAGCCCACACCAGTTCTTATTCGTCAGCCCATGAAAGATGCAATCATCATGTGATGAAGCAGGTTGATTATTAAGTTGTAAATCCTTACAATATACGGATGGTAGTCAATAAGAGTAAAAAGTCGCCTGGTCAATCTTGCTTGATGTGGGGCGACAACCCTTCACCTACAGTTACCAGTACCACATTTTCGACTCTGATCTCCAGCATCTGCAGTCCTCACCCCCTAATCAACCAACCTGCCTGAACACAACTAGAATATTTGAAGGCAGCTGAGGGGCCACAAGTAGCTTGGCACAACTCTCATAAAAAAGTAACATATATTTCTGAAATTATTTCTTAAAAAGTGCAGAACTCCTGGTTTGTTTGTCTCACTGTAGATGAGCCAGAAACATTTAACAGAAATATTGGACATGCCCAAGATATGGGACAGGGATTGTTTACTCTGATTAAAAGGAAAGAAATGATGCAAATATCTTCCAGGGTATTTTTGGGTTCAAGCGACTGTAAAAAGGAACAAAGTCAAAAAGTGTGGCGCTGGAAAAGCACAGCCCGTCAGGAAGCAGGAGAGTCGACGTTTCGGGCATTAGCGTCGATTCTCCTGCTCCTGGGATGCTGCCTGATCTGCTGTACTTGTCCAGCACCGCACTTTTTGTCTATGATACCCTCCTTAAATCAGGAATATCAAAAGGAACGACCTGCTAAAGTTACTATCAATCTTCCAGCATCCTTGCCTACAATTACAATTACTTTTTGGATCCCACTCTCCACCTAGCATGGCTATAATCTTCACGCAGCTCCTTATTTCAAAAGGACAGCGGGTCAGCTTTGTTTTGAACGGTTCTCGGACGCACATTAAATCTATTTCCAAACATTGACTCAAAACGTTAACCCTGTTATTGAAGGAGGCTGAACATTTTCACGACTCCACCTCAAAACTAAATATGACACCAAAGTTTTAATGTTGAATGCACTTACCGTCCTCGTTCTCATCAAAAACCGGAGTTTTGTGAGAATGATTGCCCCCCATCTTCAGCTGCTCACACCGTTGTTTAAAATTACATTATCGGAAGAGGATCAGAAGTTGCGGCATCACAGGTCCAGCCCTTGGTGCTGGGCAATCTCAGACTGGAGCTGACTACTAAAAGGTGGATGTATGAACAGTCTCAGCTCTTAGAGGCACTGGCAGAGAGGGATGGGAGAAGGAGAGATCATCACTACAGCACCAGCCCTTCCATCTGCGGCCACCACTATCTGCTCCGGAAAAAGTTTCCGCCAAAAATTGATGCAGATTCTCTTCCGAGCCTCCTCCTGACTGATTGGACCCTGAGAGGGGGAAGAATAGAGATAATCCGGTTGTTGAGGAGCCGGCTTGTCTAGGAAGCCCTCTTGGAGGAAGAGACTGCAAACGATGAATCAATCACCAGTCATTTCCACCGCTTCATCAGATCTATAAGAGGTGTTATTTTAGACTTTAATTCTGAAATGTTCAGGCCTGTCCTCCAATGGCTTGCTTAGCATAAACGATCGATCTCTCTCTCTCGAAAAGGTGTATGCCTCGGCCACCTGTACCGTGGGCTTACAAATGAAACCAGTTACAGTGTTTTCAGATGCAGTCAGGCACTAGAGACAGCGAAGCGAGGGTTGTGTCTGAGCGGCTCTGGAGTTGCTGGGTTACTCCCAGAGCGAACCTGGTCAGTCGCTCATTTCTGCAGTCCACCGTGCATTCTGGATTTGGGAAGACCACTCCACCCGCGGGGCCGCGAACAGGCAACTAATACTGTGAGCGACAAATAAAAATAACAGAAGCGATCGGCAAAGGGGAAAAAAAAATATGGAATCGAAAAACAGCTCGAGGATGCGAGCCCGATGCAACGACCGGGCAGTTAATAAACAGAACTGAAACTTGTGTAGCTGGTGACCAGAAGTTGGAATGTTATTAATAGGACAGAGTTCGCACCAGTGTTTGCAAATTTCGTAAGCTTTATCAAATGAGATTTTAGAAAAAAAAATCAGTTTAACTGTTAGATTTTTTAAAATAAAAACTGTTAAAGTCGTCCACGCTTTAAAGCTTAAGACAATGATTCATAAGTTAATTACGAAGACTGACGAATAAATACTAAAATGTTTGTTTAAGAGTTGCACGTGTTAAGGTTGTTCCTCCTCGCCGCTCCCCAGATTGTAGTTGACCCCGTCATCTCTCAGTGCCAAAAGAAAATAAGCACGCCGCTCTAAAGTGACATCTACTGGTACGAAAAATAACAAATAAAACCACAACAGCCAACACCCCCCCGCCTCTCTCTCCCCCCCCCCCCCCAAAAAAAAACAAAAACAGAAATGAGTTTGTTAACGATCCTATGGAAGGATGGAGATCCCTGATAATGTTAATCCAGTCCAGGGAACTACCATAAATACTGACAGTCAAGACCCCTCCAAATGAAGGCTGGAAGGAGGGCAGTTTAATTACCTACCCTCCCAGAGGCCATGTAAATCCCATATGGACCCAGATAACATACTCAGGATATCAAAGAAACTTTTGTTTCGAACCTTTAAACCTCAAGTGGGCTGTGAGAACCAGAACGGATTTTTAAAAAAAGTTTAAAATTACTTCCGCAAACAAGTGACTCTATAGGAACTCAGTCATGACATGCAGCATATGCATGTGGGTTAGGAGTCGTAACAGCATGGAAAAAGGCCCATCCTATCCACAACAGTCGTCAAACACTTCTGCATTGTAAACAATGAGTGAGGGTGACACGCTGAACGGTAAGGCCCTGGGAAATACAAAGGATCAGAGGGACCTTGGTCTGCATTTCCATAGATCGTAGAATCCCCATAGTGTGGAGACCCATCAACTTTTCACAACACTCAGAACAGCAACCCACTGAGACCCGCCCCCTCCCCTTCCCTATCCCTGTAACCCTGCATTTCCTATGGCTAATCCACCAAGCCTGCACATCCCGGAACACTATGAGCAATTTAGCCTCTATTTAGCCAATTCAGCAATCCACCCGAACCTGCACATCTTTGGGCTGTGGGAGGAAACCCACGCAGACACGTGGAGAATGTGCAAACTCCACACAGACAGTTGCCCGTGGTGGGAATTGAACCCGGGTCCTTGGCGCTGTGAGGCAGCAGTGCTAACCACTGAGCCACCATGCCACATATATTGCACAGTAGCTTGCCTCCTGCGCCCATATTATCTGGGAAGAAATTCATTCTCCTCTTCAGGTGGCAAAGACATTGAGGCAGTGACATCCACCTTGTCCATCTCAGATTCGGAGGTATCTTCAATACTTGGAGAGGGAAAACCCACAGGTTAAAGAACAGTTGGAAAGGCAGGCAAGGAGCTGGCTGTGTTTTGCTCCAGTACAATTTGAGAGTTTGCAGATTTCAAATGGTCCATTTGCTTGCTCAGGATCGTTGCACCTATCCAAACTTTACATGACACTGGACCTGACCTCACGTCCACCATGTCTCTTACCCATGCATAGTCATTCAAGTGATTCCTATATCAAACTTTGTGCCCTGAAGTAAACTGTCTCTTTCCATTTATCGCAGCCTTGTGTCCAGCACTGGTGTTCCTGATGCTGTTTCAACCTCTCCCCAGATCCAGGAAGATCAGATTTAACCTGGTGCAGAGTCTTGTCATTAGCAACTCTGCTGGAGCTATCTCTATAGTTTCATGAGGGGTAGTTCTATAATCAAATAGGAACCAGGACAGTTTGGCATCATATAGAAGTCACACAGCATGGAAACAGTTCATTTGACCCAACAAGTCCACATCAACTCACTGAAAAGTAACCCATCCAGACCCATTCCCCGACCCTAACCCTGTATTTCCCATGGCTAATGCACCCAACATACACATCTGTGAACACTATGGGCAATTTAGCATGGCCAATCCACTTGAGTAGCACATCTTTGTAATGTTAGAGGAAACCTGAGCACCCAGCGGAAAACCACACATACATGGGGAGAATGTGCAAACTCCCCAGTCAGTCCTCCAAGGCTCAAATCAACCCATGTTCCTGGCACTGTAAGACAGTTATGCTAACCACTGAGCCATTGTGAAGCCGTAGGCTTTTTCTTTAAGCCTGCCTTTAAAGTTTGAATTGCTCTTTTCTGCCAGACCATTTGATGATGGATGGTATAGAGTTCTCTTTACACATCGAATACCATTTTACTTTTGGAAATACTGAAATCCCCTGTTAATAAACTGTGACCAACACTTCCAGGAGTCCATGTTTTGCAAAAGATGTATGCCGTTTTTCTATCATTGTTCCCTTGTTTGACAAATGAACTCTGCGTATCCAGCCATTTTGAGTGGGCTTCCACAATGACGAAGAACATTGAGCCCATGAAAGAACAAAGAAGAAAATTACAGCATAGGAACAGGCTCTTCAGCCCTTCAAGCCTGCTCCAATCCAGATCCTCTATCTAAACCTGTCACCTATTTTCTAAGGATCCGTATCCCTCTGCTCCCTGCCCATGCAGGTATCTGTCTAGATACATCTTAAATGACGCTATTGTGGCCACTTCTATCACCTCGCCTGGCAAGTGTTCCAGGCACCCACCACCTTCTACATAAAGAACTTTCCACGCATATCTCCCTTAAACTTTTCCACTCTCATCTTGAACTAGTGACCCCTAGTAATTGAGTTCCCCACTCTGGGAAAAAGCTTCTTGCCATCTACCCTGTCTATGCCTCTTATGATTTTATAGACCTCAATCAGGTCCCCCCTCAACCTTAGTCTTCCTAATGAAAATAATCCTAATCTATTCAACATCTATTCATAGCTAGCGCCCTCCATACTAAGTAACATTCTGGTGAACCTGCTCTGCACCCTCTCCAAAGCATCCACATCCTTTTGGTAATGTGGTGACCAGAACTGTACACAGTATTCCAAACGTGGCCAAACCAAAATCCTACACAATTGTAACATGACCTGCCAACTCTTTTTCTCAATGCCCCGTCTGATGGAGGATAGCATGCCGTATGCCTTCTTGACCACTCTTTTGACCTACGTTGCCACCTTCAGGGTATAATGGACCTGAACACCCAGATCTCTCTGTACATCAGTTTTCCCCAGGGCTTTTCCATTTACTGTGTAGTTCCATAGTCAGCGTGTAACTGAGTCCAAGGTTTACCCAGCCATTCCCATGAATGTGGGGGAGCTGCAGGTGATCATTTTTATCTTTGTTGGCACTCTGGGCACTGTCCCACCAGCACAGCTATGTCT